>NC_083328.1:42108686-43308686 GCF_963455315.2 Globicephala melas | reverse complement strand
TGTTGCCACCCAGAATGCCAGTGTCCCCTGGAGTCACGATGTGGATGCTCCACGGGGACGATGACGTTGCCTCTCAGGAAAGCACGGGAAGTGGGGCTACAGAAGGTAGCTGAGGGGCTGCTGAGGGGAGGCACTGATTCATCCAACTGGTGACTCTCAGGCTCAGAGAGGGTAGGGCTCACAGGGGCACACACACACAGACACACACACACACGGCCCTAGCCATCCACCAAAAATAAGCGCATTAATTAATCAAAACCTAGGAAAAAGGACTTCTAGAAGATTATAGTGTGACTTCTCGTGTAGAGTGTCATTAAACTAAAAAAAAATCGGAAACAAGCAATTTTAAAACCAATAAATTAAAGCCAAAGAAAAGTGGATAAAGAAGTTGCCTGAAAGAAGAAAGACAAACAAATCAAAACAGGAAGACCCTGGCTTAAAAGTGTAAAGAGATGAGAAGGACAAAATGAATCTGAAAACATCTTCATATATATTTCAGTGTGTGGATGGAGGTGTTTTCAGAAGGAGATTAAAGGCGGAACAAAAGGAGATGGAAAGAAACGTGGTGCAAGTATGAGAGCCAGAGGATGTTTAAGAGAAAAAGAATGTGAAAAGAATCTAAAAGACGCAAGGAACTGGTGACAACGACATAAAAAAATCACTTTGGAAAAGTGCCACGATGTAACATTGAAGAAAGAGCAATTTTCTAAGCAGGTTGAGCTTCTAATGGTAAAATGGATGGTCAAATATTTAGGTGTGCCCTGCTCTAATTCAGAAATTAAAAGTGACACAGGAAAGGATAAAATGGTTCAGAAATAGAAACTGCATTTGTGTTAGTTGAGACGTTCATTAACATTTATTCAGGCACTGGTTGCATCAAAAAAGCTCGACATGTATCCAATGAAGACAGAACCGAAACAAGGAAACAGTGCCTCAATATTCATTGGGGTTTATTTAGATTAGATCATACATATTAAAATGTTTTAGAAAATAGAATAGATAACGATTCCCCCAAATAGGGCAAGATGTTTCCCTTGACTGCCCGGCCTCCATGATTGTTCTTTGACTTGTGGTGTGTTTGTCGTCCTTTCAGGGAACAGACAGAAAGCAATGGAGACTAGTTGTCCCAAATAACTTTGAATTCCTAAAAATCACATTGAACGTCCCATGATCTAATTGCTGTGTGAATGAGTGGGAAGATAACCTCAAATACCACCCTAAGCCACCTCAGCTGTTCAGTCAACACACTTTGCAACATAACAACATACTTTCATTTTGGAGTTTTTATGACATTTTACCAAAAGCCTTAAATGTCAGAAGATAAAGCAAGCCTAGGTAGTTTTTTTTTTTTACATCTTTATTGGAGTATAATTGCTTTACAATTGTGTGTTAGTTTCTGCTTTATAACAAAGTCAATCAGTTATACATATGTTCCCATATCTCTTCCCTCCTGCGCCTAGGTATTTTTAAAGCATCCATCCCTGTAAGGATTAAAGCTGCACCTCTGAGTCGCTGATGACCCCAAATAACGGAGGGAAGGCTTTGCAGAGGGAATACTCTTGATTGTTGAGAAGATAAAAGACTCCTACACATGGGGGAAACAAAACTCCCTCTGCTAAGAAGTGGGTTCTGAGGGGACAGAAGGACGGATCCTGAAACCCTGGGAAGAGAAGAAGGTGGCACAGAATCGGGAGGGGGAATGTGGGGAGGGATTACTTTCTCTGCAGTCAGTTTCATTCCAAAGGGCTCCCCTCTCTGCACTGAGATTCCCCCTTGGGTGATGCCCGTACACGGGGCTTCCTCCCCCTAGAAACTTAAACAAAAAGGTGCCGGAGGAGAAGACTAATTTAGGAATGTATGTGGCTAGAGGGGAAGAAGAATTGAAAGGCTGGAGAAAGAAAATATTTGGAGGGAAATCAAAGAATGCTATCATGGGCAAAGGCCAGGTTTAGATCCAGGCGGACAACTCCAGGGTGCTCAGAGCCCATGAGATCCCCAGTGGTGACTGTAGGCATGACTTCCCTCCCCAAACCTCAGGTCCCTGTCTGAAAAGTGGGGACCATTGATCAAGAATTGGTGGCTGCAGAGGTGGCAGGGACAGACGTGAGTCTCCTCGTGGGTAGAGGGGTTGGTAAACCTTCAACGATCGTGTCACAGCAAAGGGGTCTGAACAGAAGGGGTTTCAGCAGTCCATCCACAACCTCACGGTGCTTTTCAGTCAGGGGAAGACCCTCTGGTTACGCCTGGGCTTGTCCGCTTCCAATTTAACCTCCTGGAAAACGAGAAAGGAGGACCTGGCTGTGAACCTGGGGCTGGGAAGCTTGGGGCAGGGGGACCACCTTGACGTGGGGCGTGATGAGGGGGCTGGAGGCCTGGCCTCCCCATGTCCAGGACTTTCAAATATCAGACTCTCCCGGGGTGAGTCCAGAGTAGTTATTAGCCATAGGCCCCACTGCCCATGGGCACAATTCATCCCAGGACTTTTAGGAAGGTTCAATATTTGTAAATCTATAAGCGTCTGGTCGTGTAGGTCAAAAGAAAAAGACTATAACTGCAAACATGCTGGGGAAAAGGGCGTTGGAGGAAGGGTCATAGGGCCATAGGGGTGACTGGTGATGTCATCCTGATCTGTAGCTGTGTCTCCATAGATACACACGCTTATGAAGACAAGTCGACCCCACGCTGCCTGTGAACACCCTCAGCCCCTCTACTTAAGTCAAGAATGAACCGAGAACATCCATGGGCTTTCCTCTTATTTTTATCGCTCTGGAAACACTCGTGTAGATTATTCCTCAAAAGCTAAGCAAGCAAAGCAAAATGAAATAAAAAGAAAAGCGAGCCTGCCAGGATTCCCATCTTTGAGGAGGAAACTGGACACCGTGTCCCCCAGTGGAGGCTGACCGCCTTCCACCGGATGCACACGGACTCCAGGAGATACTTGAAAAAACAAAAAAAAAAAACAAAAAATACCTGAAAAAACGAAAAAAACAAAAGATACTTGAAAAAACAAAAAATACTTGAAAAAACAACAAAAAAAAAAGATACTTGAAAAAACAAACAAAAAAAAAAACAACAAAAAAAACAGGCTTCTCCCGCGATCCAAAGGGAGAGAATTTCTAGGAAACCTTTCATAGACAAAATGGCCTAGAGTGAAGAAGCAGCTACCTTAGGACACATCTTGCTGACAGACGCACAAAATAAATGGAGGTAAAGCCCAGGTGCTCACAGACACAGCTCACGGCTCTGGCGACCAGTGCTGAGTGTGGTTCTAGGCAAGGAGCTGGCAGGGCCGCTTCTGCTCCTGGGATGCGTGCTGCCCCTATAATGGCCACTAAAAACAGACACTGAAAGCAATTTTCACTTTTTGCCTTTTTCATAAAAGTAGCAGTGTTCTTCAGATTGCTTTCCGTTAGTGAAAACAGGCACTGATGTGGGTCTTTCGTAAAAGTAAAGTGGCATAAAGCTAACTTTCCAAGAATGGGGGGGCCCTATATATCATTTTTTAAAAATTAAACAAAAACTAATTTTTAGGAGCAAACGTTAACTAAGTGCAAGATCATAGGCTCGAATAGAAACAGATTCTAAAATTTGAGCTTAAGGCTGGGAGACCGTGACTCATTTCATTGAGAAGGAAAAGCCCAGCCTGGCCCCTGGGCCCCTGGGCCTTGGCCCGGAATGTTAGCAGCTTCTCACAGAGTACAAGGCGTCCCCGAGCCCCAGCTGTCTCCTCCCCTCTGGTGGGGGACGGAGCTCAGATGGGAGGGCTGTTGGGTCAGGTGAGGGCGGAGAGCCAGGCTCAGGCCGGGCAGGCGCCCCCAGGGGCGGGCAGGTGCTCAGGTGAGCGGCCTTGGAGACACAGGTTAAGAAGCAGGAAAGGGGTCTGGACAGTGGACAGTGAGACATTGCTCCACCTGAAAAAAACAAAGGCTTTTAGATAAAGTCCCAGGCAAGACAGAGGGAGGAGGTGAAAGAGGAAGCAGATGAAGAAAAAAAGAAACAAAAAAAACACTGGCTTGAACCTGGGTCTACAAGGTCCTTGTGGGTTAGCCTGGGGCTTGGCTGTCCCTAAGAGTGCTGTTCTCAGGCTTGGGAGCAGTGGCTGAATTCGGAGACCCGCCAAGGAGAGTGCAGAAATAGTGTGTGGAGTGATTCAAAGCAATCAGTGTTCCAGCATGGTGACTATAGCTAATAATACTATCTTGCGTATTTGAAAGTTGCTAAGAGAGTAGTTCTTAAAAGTTCTCATCACAAGAAAATATTTTATAACTGTGTGGTGATGGATGTTAACTAGATTGATTGTGCTGATTGTTTTGCAGTAATACAAATATCAAATCATTATGTTGTACAGCTGAAACGAATATACTGTTATATGCCAACTATATCCCGATTTGAAAAAATAAGACAGGGTGTTTCTTGGGTTAAAAAAACAAACAAACCAAAAAACCCAAAGCAATCGGTGTTCACAAGCTCCTTGTAACTCCAAAGGTTCTGCTGAGACAGGCATTCGGATTGGTCTATAGTTATCTTGTAGAATTAAAAATTCCAGATTTAAAGTACACATGATCACTCAACTGTGTATGAGAGATAGGGCTGGGATCAAACAGCTGCACCTTTGACAATAATAACACATCAGCATCCAGTGATTGACTTTCTCTGATCATTATAATTAACACCAGTATTTTATCACTGGTTCCACCAAATTCATAAATATTTCCAGATTAACTTTGCTAATTGGGATAAAAAATTCTTCACAGAATCATGATACACCATAAATCATGATACATCATGATAGGTGCCAGGCAGATCTGAGTTTGGAGGGGTGCAAGGAAGAGGCTGAACTTGCTTCTGAGTCGGCGATGTGAACAGCAGCACGGGGCTTCCTAGGCACTGTTTTACTTGTGGTTGTAGCCCGTGCTCCCTGGGTTGGATGAACCAGCAGTAAGGCAGCCAACAAGGAGAGCGACCTTGTCCTCTACAGCCCAATGTGGCTGCATGCATTCCTGCCCTCTCAGCTGGATTTCACGAGGGTCCGCTGCAGCTGAGGCAGGACTAGTTTATCTCTCTGCATCTAGGCCACCACTGGCCCTGCACCATCCTCAGTATAATTAAGACAATATTCATGCAAATCGTCTTCTGCAGGCCTGACTGCCTTGTGGGTCCCCCATGAGGAAGGCTATTCTAGCAGCTGAGGGTCCACAGGCCCACAGGCAGCTCAGAAAACTCACCCTCCCCTTTGGTGCCAGATCTCCATGTCCTGGTCTTTCCTACACACATGCCGGTTGTTTACCCTGTGAAGCCCGCTTCCCACAATCCAAAGCCCTCCCTGTCCACCCACAGCTCTCAGGAAGATCAGGGGCTGGCGGAGGGGCCAGCCCAGCACTCGCACCTGGGACCTCTTTCCCTGGCCCTCCCCAGACAGGGGTCTATCGGCTACTATCCACTTCCTTCAGGGCCTTAGGGCTAAGAGGCCATGGAAGAGGAACCCTGTCCTGAGGGCTCACCTACAAAGACATGCAGGAAGCTCTGGCCCAGGCCTTTCAACCTGGGAGATTCACATTCTCTGAACAGCTTCTTATTGGACAAGAAATGCCCCTTGGCCAGAAGTTCCCGCTGTGCCCGGATTCTTCACTCCTCCTAGCTGCCGAGGTCACCAATGGTGATCAGCAGGTGGGCCGCTGGAGCACAAGGCCTGCAACCAGCCTTGGAATAGCCTCGGAGGCCACTGAAATAGTCTCTTCTTAGATGAGTTTTTCTCTCTCCCCACCCCCCTCCACCTCCACTCTCTCTCAGAATTTGAGGTTCACTCTAACTCTTCCCTTCAGTTGCCCATTTTTTTCTTGCTTGGGGAAAGGATTTGCCTGCTCTTGCTTAAGGCAGGTATTGCCGTAGGTATTCCCACCAGTGTTTTTTCATTTATTTCTCACTGTAACCATAGCAGAGAGTATTCCAAGCCACGTTACATGACAGGCCAATGAGGTGTAGAGAGGTTACATTTCTGGCCACGCATCAGTCTTGTTACCTGGTCCTGTGGGCTCTTCAGGCCTTCAGAGGAGGGTCTGGCCCTACAGGAGAGCTGGGCCAGAGCTGGAGGCCGGGTGAGACCCCCGAGCCCTGCAGGGAGGAATTGCCAGTAATGGGAAACCTGGGACAGACCATCCAATTCTTCTCAACGACTGGAAGGACTTGTCTGGGAAATCTGGCTTGTTATGGTCGCCTTGTTCTTTCCACAGAAACAGAAGCAGAACAGAACTGCAGAACTGGAGAGAGAGGAGGCGATGACTCACACACACCGGGGTCGTTGCTTGTGGTGAAGCTGAAGCAAGCCAGCAGTGGGCTTTGGAGTTCTAGCGGCTTCCAGGGGTGGGATTGATCTTGCCATTGTTTCCCGGGGGGTGATAGGCTCCATTTAAGGTCTTTCAGGTACACAGTAACAGTAGATGTTACCACACAGGGGCTACAAAACCAGAAAGCCCACCCTCGCCCAGTCATGCAGCTCCCGTGCACAAAGATACAGGAGGGAGCCCAGATGGTAATCAAGCGCCGCTTAGATTCAAACCCCAGAACGCTACTGAAGCTGGCTCAGGTATCACAGTGACGTCACCCACCACACTGGAACTCGGGGCTTGAAACAGGAGTTCAATGGCGGTCAGTCTCTGGGTCCACGGGCAGCTCTGCTGGTCCAGGCTGGTCTTGCTGGGCCTCTGGGTGAACCTGGCTGGGTCCCTCACCTATGTGGGGCCTTGGCTGGGACAACGGGGCTGTCTCTGGTCCACCTCGTCTCTCGTATACCCAGCCAGTCCTGGCAGAGCAGGGGCCCCAGGGGTGTCGTGCAGGGGAACAGCGTTGCTCCTGCCACATTCTGGTGGGCGGAGAAGATCACAGGAGAGCTGAAATTGGAGGGGTGGGGAGATGAGAGGGGCTGCAGAGGGCAGGGGCACAGGGAGGGGTGGACAGTTGCGACCACTGCACTATCCATCCACCAGGGAGCTTATTGGGAAGATCTGTGAGGAAATTACAGGAATGCTAGTGTGTCTTGCAGAAACTGGAAACACCAGTCCTCTTGCACCTTCTTGCTGTCCTGGAGGGACCACGTGGTCTCAGTTTCTGCTGTGTTCACATCTCTCCTGCCACTTTTCCTCTCTAGGGGCCAACATTTCTACCTCCCGTGAGGATAGCCATCACTGTCTCTAGTCTACCCCGTGTCAACTCTGGCTCTGAGCAGACATGACCGCATGGCCCATTGAATCTGACTGCCTCAACCTCCCTACATTATATATATACATATATATACACACATAGATCTCCTAAGATGTATGTATAAGAACTATGTGTATGAAATATTTATGTATATACTTATTATAATGAATTTGGCTCCAATAATTATAGAGGCTGAGAAGTCCCATGACCAGCAGTTGGGGAGCTGGAGACCCAGGTGATTTCCTGTAAAGAAGCCCCGTCGAGGTGCCCAAGGCACCCTCTCCCCTTGGACTCACCAGGGCCCCTTGGCCAGACCTGAGCTGGGTGCCAAGAACTTAGAGGAGAGATTTTGCCGGAACTTGGAGGCTAATATGTTCTGACTTAACTAAACCCTTGAGCTCACGGCTGTCAACAAGCTTTCACAGTCCTATAAAATCCATTCTTTGCTGATCTAATGGTCTCATCTTTATTGTGATTTATTTTCATTGGAACCAGAGCCCAGCAGAAAGTTCAAGGCTCCTCCAGGCTGTGAGTCCATCCAGATGATAAGACGTGGCAGCAAAGGTGCCCAGGGCTCTTGTGCCCGTGGCGTCCAGGGGACTGGGTCTGTCTTCAGGCAGCGGGGTCCCCGTCCTAGAACAGAGAGAAGGAAGCAGAGTGTGATTATCCAGGGGGAAGTAGGGGCTCCCTGATGCCATATGATCTAGGATGTTTCTAGATTTCATCAATCCCTTCCTTATCTGCTCCTTCGGGTTTATGGTGTCTGGCCACCGACATTCTCTGGTCTCCTCTGTGGTGTCTCTAGTCCTGGTCTGTGCTTTCTCCCACTTTCCTCCTGGTCCCAGTGGGTTGGGCACTTGGCCTCACAGCTGTGTCACCGCAGCTGGCAAACTCACCACACTTCCTGGGCTGCGCTTGGAGAAAAGAACAGAACTGGAGGGTCCTTGAAATCCATTTCAGCTGTGCATCCTATATCTTTTCTGGTTTCAGAGTTTGTTGTTATTTTGTACCAGGAGCCTGCAGTTCCCCATTTGTCTGTCCTGTGGCGTTGATGCTAGACAAGTCAGAGAAAAAGGACCGGCTTGTATTCCAATAATTTGAGATTCAGAAGCTACTTGTCGTCCCTCTGTCTTAAAGCCAAAATCAGTGCGTGTGCAACCTCTGTTAGTGCCCTGTTAAAGCCATGGTTTTTTGGTTGTTGTTTTTTTTCAGGAAAGCTTTTATATGATTTTTGTTTTATTTACTGCAATAGTATCTATGCACATTTGCAAAATTTTTTCTTAAAAATGTACAGGTGTGATGAGATATGTGAATGATCTAGGTGTAGATGACGTTAGACGCAGATGGACTAGTGGGTCCCTGGCAATAAGGCAAAGATGGTCAAGTGGGAGCCAAGTTAATGAGATGGTCTAAAAAACTCCAGCTTGAAATCTCCATGCGTCTCCGCTTTCTAGGCAGGTCCACGCTGACCGAAGTCCGTGGGTATTTAAAATTAAAGTTGCTTACATTATGCAGAGCCCCCAGAATGCACCGGGAACAAATATTGATTTTCCTCATTGTATTTAGCACTTCCCATTTGTAGAGTGTTTCACTGCCCAGCCATCAACCAACAGCTGGGCCTCCGGGTGAGAACCGCAGCCACGAGCCCCGTTCGACAGAGAAAATAGACGGAGCCTGAATAGCAGCCGCCCTGCTCCCCCAGGACGGTCCTTCCCGCCCGCTGAGGGACGCGTTAACACCCGCCTCCCGGGGCGGATCTCCAGTCTGTACAGGTGGAGAAAGCAGCTTCAGAGGAACTCCTGGTCACCCGTCAGGAGGACGTCTCTGCGAAAGAATGGGGCAGAGCTTATTGTTTATTACAAACGGGGCTCATGCATCAGACCTGTTCCTATTTGGGGGCCGCCTTTACTACACCCGCTGGCTCCCAGGCTGTCCCATCACGAGTGACTCCAGGGAGATTCCGTGTTGATCCGGCACCTTCCAGACTGTGCGTCCTGCAGAGCCTGTGATCACAGGACGCAGCCGGCGTCTGCTCTGCGCCCCTCCGAGAAGTCCTGCAAGTGGGCACGTCTGCACGGAGAAGGCAGGGGGCTTCTGGGATCCAGGACTGAGGGGAGACATGGGGTGTGTCGCCGAGCCAGCACAGGGTTGAGGAGGGGTGTGAAGATGCAGCCCAGTGGCCACGGGGCTGCGTGGGGTCTGTCACTGTCACAGAGGGTGGCAGCTCTGAGTCTCTGTCCCCAGTCCAAAGGCCCCAAAGAGCCGCCCAGAGAACACAGAGACAGCGTGAGGACTGAAGGACAGCGACATGAGGGCAGGTCAGGGGGCCCATCCCTCCCCATCCCCCCCACCCCCCCACCCCTGCTGTCGGTGTGAACAAGAGGGGGCCCCGAGGGGCAATGCAAGAGGGGTTCCAGGAGGGCTGGGCCCTCTCTGACGTGGGAACGGAAGGGTGTGCAGGGCTGGGGTGGAAGGGACGAAGAGGCTGGCAGGTCTGTTGGTCCTATACCCCAGCTCTGCCACTGGACCAGCAGAAACACTTCGTTGTTAGACTCCACAAGATGAAGAGAAAATAAAAATGTGCATTTTGCTGGCCTGTTTCTCTGTGTACATCCGTCACTCCTTGACCTTGGCCTGGAGATGCCCCTGGGGAAAAAAAGAATAGGATGCTTGGCGCCCAAGACGCAGCCCCCGGCCTTCCCCGCCCCGTCCCCATTTTCTCCTCCATGAGCGGGACCTCAGTAGTCCCAGCCCTGGAAACCCAGTGACCACCATTAGCTGAGGCCCTGCTGCCAGTCCTGTCCCACGGGAAGCAAACTGCCCAGAACTCGTGGCCAGACTCCCCAGCAAGGATCTCATGAGAAGGTAGGCTGGCCCTCTGGCGTGTCTTTTTCTAAAGCTTATAATTTTGCACGTCATTTTATGATCAGGGAGCCCCTCGTAGTTATTGCCACGGGGAAAGAAAGTGGAGCAGAAGTGACGTTAGAGTAAGACTTGTCTTTGAGAAAGAAGGAATGATCTACTAGGCCTCATGGTGGCAAAATCAGGCAGCGAACAGGTTGACTAAGCTGATTTCTGGCTTTGCCCACGAGGTTCTCTCTGAATGAACAAAATCCTTAGAAATCCATCACCTGCGGTTTTAATGAGTCCACAGAAGTCAGCAGCAGACATATATAATGACACGCTCTGGGTGCTCAGGTAATGAGGTCCCCTGGGACAGACAGAAACACAGATTCTCAGAACCCTTTTCTGCTTTAAATAAATCCCACAGCAGTGAGTTTTGCAACGTTCGTAAGTGAAGCCACCCCTGCTCTGTGGCCAGCAGTGAGGTGGCGTCCCCATGTTCTGAGGGCGCCACGTTCTTAAATGTGCTCTGAGCGGTTCTTGAAAAGCAGGGCATCGTGGCCCGGTGGCCTGTGGAGGCTCAAGGAGTGACATGAACATCATTTCCCTGCAGAAGACCACATCTCCCAGGATAGTGCCAGCATCCATGGCGGGCGGCCCGGCCCGGGGCACTCGGGCTCTCTGCTTAGTCAGACTCACAGAGCACACACCCAGGAGTGTGGGCTGTTCTTCTGGACGCTGAAATGTCTCCTTTAGCTTCCCAAGTCAGCCCTCGTCCGAGAGTCCACGGGCTCCCCTTCGCCTACTGCTCTTGGAGAGGGTAGGGCTCAGTCCCCAAGTTTGTGATTGGCTGGGCGTATTCTACTCACGCGCTTTCCTTTTCTCTGTCTCCAGAAAACATGAATCCCAGACCCCAACTTCCATCTAATACAAGCCCTCTGACGAAACTGACCACCAGCCCCAAGAACCAGCAACCCCCAAGCAATGGGGCCAACAGCTCACAAACATCGTAATTCCTCTATTTCATTTCCTATCCAGAGGGGCTGGTTTTCAAACTTGTCATGTGTGGGACTGACGCGTTACAGGAGAGGTGGATGGGGGTCTCCCACCAGGACCAGATCTAAGGAGAGTCGAGGGCAGGCCGTCGGCGGGGCCCCCTGGCTGCAGCACTGCCTGCCTCCTGCCGTCCGTGCCGTGGAGGTCTGTGCCGTCATCCAGGCTGACCGTGCGCCAACCTGACCAGACCCGCTGTGCCGTAAACCTCAACCCTCTCCGTCTTTGCCTCATTTTCCTCCTAAGGCATCTGCTCTGCTGATGCTGGACTGGTCCTGCCGCTCTCTCTAGAAGGCAGATCACAGTGGCTGCCCCTGACCGTGGGGCAGGTGAGCTGGTGCCTAATGCTGCTCGTTATGAAAGGGCAAGAACTAGAGGAGCGCACCTCAGATGCAGGGTGGTGGCTCTGGGAGAACCTGACATCCCTGGACCAGAAGCCTGACAGCCAATGCATCATTTCTCCTGGAGGAAATGAACTGATCCTGTCACCAGCAAACTAAATGCAATCAGGCTCTTGACTGGAATCATAGATCGTGTTTAAATCACAGTTAGCGGGGCACCGAGGCCGGACAGTACTCGAAGGAATTTGCAGAGACACGTGGGCCCGAGGTCTCCCCATTTCCTAGGATTCTAAGGGGTTTTAAATTACTTTAGAAAATACTCTGATAGATATACACCTGCCTACCAAAACAGTGTGTCAGACAGAGAGAGAGAGAAACAGAGAGAAATCGGTCAAAACGCCCCTTTGGGATCATGTTTAGTTAAACTGGAAAGAATTACAGACCCTCTAAAGGCCCTGGGCCAGCCAGACTGAAAAATTATTTTGCTTTTTGTTTGTTTGTTTGTGGGTGGGTGGTCAGTTGTTCAGTGGAGAAAAGTTCAACAGTGGTCAACCATTAAACCAGCAAATAGTAGAAAGGACTCCACGCCTGGCTCTGAACTGATCCAAACTTGCCCCTCCACTTCACCCCACACATCCAGCTACACACATTCCCTGGATTCTGTCTGCACACGTAAGAAAACAAGCAGTTCTTTCGGGGTGCAGTGCAGCTCGTGGGTCACCCGTAGTACCTTACCTTTGGGGGCTGCTGGGACTTGAGTCCAGTTATGGGTCTGGAATCAAAGTGGGGAGAGGGGCCGTGGGAGAGGGTCCTGAGGGGAGTCAGCAGGATCTGACAAAGCCTCTGCCTCTGGGGGGCTGATATCCTCAGGTGGGGGTGAAGGCTCTGCTTCACTGGGGGTGGAGAGCTGCTTCTGTTGGAATTGAGGGGCTCAGGCTCCCCAGCTTCATCCAGATCTTCCCACACATCCTCGTCCTGACTCTCAGGACTCCATTCCTTCTCCATCAATGCCCCCACTTGAACAGTAGACATTCTGTGAGGCTAGAAATTCAACTTGTGTTTGTTAAGTCAGCCACTCACAGCATGAGATTCTGGGCTTGCTTTTCCACCATCTCAGCCCTTCAGCTACAGGAGACAAGGTCCCTTTCAGGGCAAACATAGAAGCTCTCAGATCATTGACGTGGTTCTCGAGCTGGGAATTTCAAATCCCCGAGCTCTTCGTTTCTTTCCCCACTTTGTCCAGCGATATTAAGAGCAACCAGCCAATCTCACTACACTTGTTAGTTTGATGAAAATGTTCAAAAATATCACGCGCAGTCATTCAGATCCTTGCTTTTTGTACAAGTGTTTGATTAAGAGTATCCGCTGGTGACACTCTGTGTGCCTCTATTGGCAGATCACACTGTGGACTAGCAGTGATCTCTCTACTGCTGGAAACTGAGGCATTCAGGACACCAGGCAGCATGTCAGCACTAGGATAAGGGCCTATTAAAACAGAGAAATCACCCACAAAAGGCACAAGATGAAAAAGCTACAACAACAGACGCAAACAGGACACAGGTGTTTGGGTGAGGGCTGGGACGAGAAGGCAGGACGTGGTCTTATGTGGCCTCAGCTGGGAACACAGGTGTCAGGCGACACAATTGTTTTGCCTCCCTGTGTGAGTCTGTGAATCACGGCCGAGTATTATCTTGGAGTTACAAATACTTCTTAGCAAGTAGGTGAACTTGCAATTACAGAATCCGTGAATAATAAGGATTGACTGCATCTGATATAGGTCTAGTATCCAGAATATATAAAAAACTCTTACAACTTAATAATAAAAGGACATATAACCAAGTAAAGCGGGCAAAGGATCGACATAGACGTTTCTCTTGGAGGAACGCAAATCAGAATGATGAGCTATTACTTTATACACACTAGACGAGCTAAAATTAGAAAGATAAACAACAGCAAGTGTTGGCAAGACTGTGAAGGAGGGAGACCCTCATGCCTTGTTGGTGGGGATGTAGGATGTGAGGTCGCGGTGGGAATCAGCCAGGCAGGTCCCTGAAATATTAAACATAGAGCTGCCGTAGGGCCACGATTCCATTCCCAGGTATATGCCCAAGAGAAATGCAAACAGGTGTACGCACACACACATACACACGCTCACAGCAGCATCATTCACAGAAGCCCAAAAGTAAAAACAAACCAAATGTTCGTCAGCTGATGAATGGATAAATACATGTGGTCTATCCATACCTGGGAAAGTTATTTGACATAAAAAGGAATAAAGTGTTGATACATTCTTCAATATGAATGAACTTTGGAAACATTGTGGTTAGAAAAAGGAGGCAGTCCCCAAACATACCATGTGAATTCTTTGGTAGGAATGTTCTAGAATAGGCAGATCTAGAGAGATGTAAAGTAGGTTACGATTGCCTAGGACTGTGGGGTGAGGAGGAAGTAGAGAATGAACCCCAAACATTACTTAGTTTCTCTTTGGAGTGATGGAAATGTCTTCAAGCTGACTGTTGTGGTTGAATAATTCTACAAATATATCAAAATTTACTGAGGTGTACATTTGTGTCGGTGAGTTGTATGGTATATGAGTTATATCTCAGTAAAGCTGTTAAAAGTAAAAGTTAAATATACACCTATCTTATGACCCAGCAAGTCTACTGGGTCTCCTGGTTATTCTCCAAGATAAAAAAAAATGATATTTAAAATAAAATGTGTATAAGAATGTTATACACATTTTTTGACTATATCTAGTCAAAGAAGTTTGACTCATAATAGTCAAAAACTGGAAAAAACCCAAACGTCCATCAAAATTTTGGTAAGTCCACACAATGTAATTCTAGTTATCAATAAAACAGAGTGAACTAATGATACACATAACAACAAAGATGAATTTCAGTATCATTATGTTGAGTCAAAGAAACCTGGCCCGAAAGGCTACATGCTGTAGAGTGTAACTCCATCTAAATGGAGTCCCGACACAGAGCGGGGTGCCTGGGGCCGGGTGCTGGGGGACAAGCTGCAAAGGTACACACAAGAATTTTCTGAAGTAATGACAATTCAAAAAAATTAAAAATATTAAGCAAAAATAACCAAGAATATCATATGAAAATAAAATAGTGTGTGTGTTCCAGCTGGTATTACAACATAGTAATAAAGATACAATGATTAAAATATTTGCACAACAAGACATACAAATCAGTGGAACAAATAAAATCTCAGAAAAAGAATCTAGTGTTTATTTTTTTTATTTTTGGCTGTGTTGTGTGGCGCGCAGGATCCCAGTTCCCCGAGCAGGGATCGAAACTTTGCCCCTTGCAGTGGAAGCATGGAGTCTTAACCACTGGACCACCAGGGAAGTGTCAGAATCTAGCATTTATATGTGATAAAGATAGCGTTTCAAACGGTCATACTGCTCAACAGCAATCTCTAGGATAACTGCTTAACTTTGGAAAACATTATAACTGCCCTTGCAAGTCACCAAAAGAAATTCCAAATGATGACATCAATGTGTCTTTAAGGATGTTGGTTAGAACATTATTTATGTGAGAAAGTATAACAAACACCCAAGGGCTCAACAATACATTTAATTTAAGAAATCACAGCAGAGCCACCAACAGATCAAAGTTCGTGTTCTGTGGGACCATAGGAGAGTATTTACGGGTTGTGACCAAGAAGTGTGACTTTTTTTGAGTATCACTAGGATGGTAATTTTGAAAGGTGTCTGAGATGTGACCCAGCCAATGACTCCATTTCACAGAGCAGGACACAGAGGCTCAAAGACACTAAGTCACTGGTCCTAGTTTACAGCTAATTAGAAACAGATTCGGAAACAGGACAAACATTTTAAATTCCATTCTCAGTATGTTTTACAATAATCACATTAAAAATGGAGTGTTAGCTGTATAAAAAAATTTGCCGTGACCTTCTTTTACATATGTGCTCCTCTAGAACATTTAAAAGAGGATTTATCTGTAACCTAATTGAGGGGGAACATCGCAGGAACACAGCTGCCTGGGCACATTCTTTCTACAGGATTACACGTACTCTCAGAAGCATGCAAGTGCTTTCCTTTCTAGCCTTTCCGATAAAATCACCAAGAAATCTGCTGAAACATGTAATTATGTAGCATTTTTAACTTTACTATAAGTGAGGGTCTTGTAAGTAAGAAGTAACATTGGCCAGTTGTCTCCAGCATGAGAAGCCTGGTTATTCTGTAAAAAAATTGGAAAGCCTGCAGTCAAGGGGACTTCAGTTTGAGTCCTTCCAGGAGACCTTGCTGATGCCCATCCGAGTCTCAGGGTCATTGCTGGGACTGAGGCTGTGTTGGGCACAGCTGCCTCGTTCCGCCTCCCAGCAGGGTGGCAGCGCTGCCCTTCTGGCAGGCTCCTCCCTGGTGGGCGCTGAGTCACACATGTGTTGCCCTCTCCCTGCTGAGAATGCGGTGGGGGCCTCTCTGGACTCTGGACCACTTACCTGTAAGGCAGAGATCCTGCCCGCAGGCTCCTCACAGGTTGAATAGATAAAGCACAGGTGAACATTTAGGACAGTGAAACCATTTTGTTTGATACAATAATGGTGGATACATCACCCTGTGCGTCTGTCAAAATCCACAGAGCTTTACAACACGAAGAGTGAAAGAATGTGTGAAAATTAAAAAAAAAAAAAGTATTTAGGGAGTTGAGAGAATGCTAGGATGGAATGCAGATGTGACAAAAAATCTAAGTGTGACAAATGTATGAAGGGGGTGGTGGGAACAGACACTAAGTCCCTTTGGAAGTGAGTGGTCTCTAAGAGCACAGGTGAAGGGACTACTCTAGTGGGTAAAGGTATTTCTCATGAGAGTAGAGTTGGCGTTCTGATGCTGCCCTACATGTGCCCTAGAACTGAACAATTAGGTGAACAGACACTGGGTGGTGGGAGCCAGTTTCTCCCTGTTGGCGGGGAGCTTACAGAGAAGCCAGAGGAGGAGACAAGAGTGGTCCACGGTGTGATGGATTCAGAGGCAGACATCAGTGTGAACTCATGATTATCTTAGTACGCACACGGCTGGTCACATATACAACGTTCCTAGAACGTGAACATGTATGGTTAGTACACACACATGTTCTCTGCTCTGTCAGAGCCAAGGTCATCCACCCTCTCAGAGGTCAAGTAGGAGCCGCCATTCGCAAGTCTGTAGACGTCCTGATTCTGTCCTGAAGGCTGTCTTTTGAAAGGGGCAGAGGAGCCGAAGGTTCGCAGTGGAATCCTGACGGGTGGAGGACCTACCACCCCAGGCAGTTCTGACTCTGCAGTGGTGCTTCTCCTGCTGTTTTGCAATTCTGCAAATAGAAGTGGGTTTGTGGAGGGCAGATGGTGAGGCAGGTGTTTTCTGTCCATTGTGATGCAAATGGTTCCTTTTCAGAGCAATGCAAATGTTTTTCCTTGGTGGAAATGGAATTGATTTCCAGCCTGAATAAAGGATGATCTAAACATTATACATTTCTTTTCAAACTTTATATTTTAGTGCCTGAAATATGACCCAGCTTTGCATCTCTGAGTGAATTCATCTCAGCAATCTGTCTATCACATTTCTGTTCTTTAGATGTTACTTTGAACCAGCTTTTGTACCTTACATCATTAATTAATGAATTAAATAAAATGATTAACTCATGTTTACATTTGTGTTAAAGTCTTGATTGTACCTTTTTGAATATTACTCTTTAAGAGTTTCTACTCATCACCAGCTAGAACCCAGATATTGCAAAACTTAAGTTTTATCAAGGAGGTTCACAAATGTTCCACTGGGTTCTCTCAGAAAATGTTGGCAGGATTCATCAGTGTGCCCATTTTGCAGATGTTGGAAATGAGGCTCAGATGTCCTGAGCTACTGGGGTTTGAACTTGGGTTTTCTGAACAAGCCTGCAGTCGTGCCTCTGGAGAGTGATTCCCAGACCAACAGGGAATTCTCAGCCCCAGCCCAGCCCTGCTCAGTCAGATCCTGGGGCTGGGAGGGAGGGCAGCGGTCCTGGTGATGTTGGTGCACACACTCAGGGCTGAAAACCACTGCCAGGGGCAGCACAGGGTAAGCACCAAGGAGCTTTAAAGAAAGCACGGATGCCTGGGTCCCCCGCTAGATGTTCTGATTTAATTGGTCTGGAGCGTGGCCTGGGCATCTGGATTTTAAAAAGCTCCCTGGGTAGTTCTAAAGTACAGCCAGGGTTGCAAACTGCGGCCCTTTAGAGTGATAACCCCAACTCAGAAATATATCTACACTTTTGAAGCATTTCCAGCTCACGGTCTGCAAAGTAAGATGGAAACTTGACAGATACCTAATTAAATAGGACAGTTCCAAACGCATCCCACGAAGAGATGTGATTTCCCTCCGCACCTATCATAAGGACCCTAACCATGAAGGGATAGGGCCTGCCCCTCTCACTGAAGAGAAGTAAATGGAATGTTCTTTGGGTTAGAGAAAATAAATGAAAAGAACGGCATTTGGATTGGCCCCTTTGGTTCAGTTACTTCTCAATGTAGCACAAATTCCCTGAAAAGCTTTTTCAGAAGGAGTTTGCGAATTAGCAGCTCAGTGTCCTACTGGGGAAGTCATTATGTAGCAAGCTCCAAGCTGAGACCATCAAATAATAACTGACGATTTATAATTTCCAAAGTCATATTCTTAAATATGGGATGATGGAAAGGAACGTTTGCCAACAGCACTACTGCAGTGGAGAGGATTCGTTTTTAAGATGACAAAGTGCCTCCTTCTTTGGGGCCATCTGCCCTGGCCTTTGAGGTGTTTGGGCAGTGAGCTCTGGTCCAGGCAGTGCACTCTGGTCCAGGCAGTGGGCTCCTTGGTGTGTGTGACTCATGGCTTCGGGGACACGGTGGTGATGATCTATTTACTCAACTGGTGATGAAAACTAGGATACAGATGTGGGCATGTGTAGGACTGTCTCATGTTTGAGACATAGGCATCTCAGGAGGATGTGTGTTTTGGGCAGAATTAACGCAGTAATTGACCATCGCTGCATTCATCACAGTGATTTTCTAAAGAGGTTCTAAGCCAAAGGGTCTTGTAACAAACCCCAAAATACAATCTTGGGATTTTCTCAGGACCCCAAATTCTCATTACTTGCTGAGTAAGATTTTAAGATTCGTGGTTCAAGATATAAGAATTTTTTCACATCAAAATTGACTGTCAGGCTATCCAATAGACTGTAACTGGGTGTTAAGAACTTTTTTCTGTTGAGGAAAATTCCCCTCACTATCAACCATATCATCTATTATGTTTGCCGTGCTATTCATCTCACAATAAGTTCTCCTTTTTATAACCAATTATATCTTCATACCATCAGATTTAAATACATCTGTGGAATCCACTAATCTATGCATATTCTTAATTCCTAATGAGACTGTAGGTTCCCTGATAACAGGGCAGGGCAAGGACAACGCCTTAGAGTTTCGAATCCATCATCGAGTCTCCGATACACAGGAGGTACCTCACGCATACGGAGGCTCTGACGAGGGCATCTGTGTGGATTCACCAAACCTGATCACACATGCCCTCACTGCTGGGACAACTTACCTTCAAAACCTGCCTCTGCTACAAACTACCCACATATCTTGGGCAAATTGCATGGCTTACGACTCAGTTTCCCCACCTGTAAAATTGGGATCATAATTGTACCCACCCCATACATTTGTCTTGGGAAGATTAAGTTCTTTTACCTGGAAAATCCTTAGAACAGAGGTGAAGGTATGTGAGAGTCACTACTGTTACCTAATGCCAGTGGCAGTCACTACTGTTACTGAATGCTCTCATGGGAGAGCAGGGGAAACTGCCCAGCAGGGAAACAGGCCAGGGGTCGGATGCTGGGAGGCGGGAGGGCAGAGAGGAAGGCGGGATGCTGGCCCCCATTAGCTTCCTCATGAAACAGGTCAAATGTGAGAACAATCAAATGCACCAGTGAAAAAACTGATTAAATAATAATTAAGAGAAAAACAATAGTGATTAAGTAGGATGAGAACACCAAATACAGCAAATGCAAACAGTCCAACATCAGGAGATCAGAATCCTAGCAGGGAACGATATGAAGCCATACTCCAATTAGGGCTGCTTGAGGAGAGGCCGTTAAAGCGAGCATTTACAAAACTGTAGGCTCAGGGAGTGTCTGGCTGTCTGTCCTCCATCTCATTAGAGTCCCTCCCGCTGAGATCAGTTCGAGGATGCGCTGTCCACCCTCTCATGTGACGAGGACGTTCTCATCTGCTTCACTTTCCTCCACTTGACATTTGCATAATTCAGGAAAGGAAGCCTGGGGTGGGCCTTGTGGTCTCTGATGACAGTTCTTTGATACTGGCCTGATGCCTCAGTAAACTCTGTCTTTGACTGACGTTTATTTCTGTCAGACCATTTGAGCCACTAATGCGTGCATCTGCTCATCTGCTCACCACTATATTCGACTTGCATTTTAAGTGCTTATTACATTTCTAGGAATGAGGAAGAAACAAAAGAAACGAGACTTTTTCCTCATCCTCAAGAATTTGCAATCTCATTGAGAAGGCGTGAAACAAAACAGTTATTTACAGAAGCAAAGCTTTGTGCTCCAGCGGGAAGAAGGTTGAGCTGGGGACAGAAGCTCTTCTTCTTTATCCTCTTTGAGATCCGTTTACCTGGATGAGGGCAGTGGCCGGGGGATGGACGGGTGGGGGCAGGGAGGACGTCTTGGAGGGGCTGTCAGTAGCTTCAAGGAGAAGCAGAAGGGCAAAGTGGAGGGCTGTCAACTCCAAGACCCAGCAGCCCTGGTAAATGAATCTCGGGAAGGCTGTTTCCCCAACTGCAAAGTGGGAGAAATACTAGCTGCTCTCCAAGGTTGCCGTAAAGCTTAGACGTAGCACAGGTCAGCGACTGGCCACGTGGCATGTTCCATAAAGGCAGTGGCTCTATTTCCTTTTTCTAATTACTGTGTACTCAGCGCCTCGGGGTGGGGTCTCATGCAGATGGGAATTTGGTAAATAGGGCTTGAATTTACTAAACTAGCAAAGTGTCTGGCACATAGTAGACACTTAAAAATAGTGGCCATTTTTTTCCCTCTCCCACCCCACTCCTCCTTGTCAACCACCAGTCTGTTCTCTATGTCCACGATTCTGTTTCTGTTTCATAGATAGGTTCATTTGTGTCATATTTTAGATTCCACATATAAGTGATATCATATGGTATTTGTCTTTCTCTTTCTTACTTACTTCACTTAGTATGCTTATCTCTGGGTCCATCCATGTTGCTGTAAATGGCATTATTTCGTTCTTTTTTACGGCTGAGTAGTATTCCATTGTATATATGTACCACATCTTCTTTATCCATTCATCTGTCGATGGACATTTAGGTTGTTTCCATATCTTGGCTATTGTGAATAGTGCTGCTATGGACATAGGGGTGCATGCATCTTTTTTGAAATTTATTTTTATCATTTATTTATTTTTGGCTGCGTTGGGTCTTCATTGCTGCGTGCGGGCTTTCTCTAGTTGCGGTGAGCGGGGGTTACTCTTTGTTGTGGTGTGCGGACTTCTCATTGCTGTGGCTCCTCTGGCTGTGGAGCACAGGCTCTAGGTGCGCGAGCTTCAGTAGTTGTGGCATATGGGCTCAGTAGTTGTGGTGCACAGGCTTAGTTGCTCCACGGCATGTGGGATCTTCCCAGACCAGGGCTCGAACCCATTTTCCCCTGCATTGGCAGGCGGATTCTTAACCACTGCGCCACCAGGGAAGTCCCTGGTCTCTGAATTATAGTTTTGTCTGGATAAATGCCCAGGAGTGGGATTGCTGGATCATATGGTAATTCTATTCTTAGTTTTCTGAAAAAATAGTAGATATTTTATCGTTTTATTATTATGTATCTCGCTTTCAGCTCTGAAATGATGTGATGCATTGGTAAGATTCAGATGAAAATTAACAATGAAGAGAATGTCATCTTCACTTGCTGAGGCCTGTCCGTCCTCTGCTGGGCCAGAGGAGGCTCTGGAGAGAAATGTTTGTCTCCCCACAAGGCAAAGGCAGAGGGATTGGATGAGGGACAGGAGGAGAAATGCAGGTCTTAGAAGAGCCTGAGAAATGGGCCCTGTTGGGGAAGCAGTCCTAGGATTATGGGTCCTAGGGAGAGGAGGGAGAAGGGTTCTCTCAGCTGAGGGTCCAGCCGTGAGGATGCATTAAGCTCCCAGGAGAAACTGGCGAGTAATAAGGCAGGAAAGGGAAGGGGTGCAGTTTCCATTGGAGACCCAGCCTCAGCCTGCAGCGTGAACTATACTCAGCATTTATCTGTCTCGTTTGCCAGGGTTGGGATTGTGTGCTTCTGCTCCAGTCATTGGCAAAGAAACCCCCCTGGGGTGGGGAGGGGCAGGGACTGTAAACTGGTTAGGGGAGCAGAACCCCTGTGAAGGGAGAGAGCTGCGACGGAGCGAAACGGTACCTCCAGCAGGGTGTTGGGGGCAGCCCATACAATTCCAAAGCGTACAGCCTTTCACTTTGGCCAAAGAGCACCTTGAAGTTCTAAGACGCTTGTTATGGACAAAGTTAATCCCTGAAGAGACAGTTTAAACTTAAAAAAAAAAAAAAGAGCTTCAAATATCAACATGCTTTTCAATTTTGAGGCAACTTCCGGTAGCAAAGGTAGAAAGACAGCCCAAATGCTGACACGAGTAGACATTTTTGGTGAGGGTTGAATGGGGGATGGTGGTAGATTAGAGTAGGGGATCCCTACTCAGCGGCCAGAAAAACCTGCGTTTCTCTGGGGCCACTTGCTCACCTCACGTGAGAGCTGGTAGCCTCGCAGGTCACAACACGTGGTGTGGTGACAAGCAAGAGGCAGGTGTTCAGGACGTGTCCTCCGTGTATTAACAGCATCTTGGGCTCTGTCTGACATTTTCATCTTGGTCTCCTTTTCCCGTCATTATTTCTTCTAATTATAAACCATTAATATAATTTAGCCAGGATGTTCTAAAGGGCATATAATTTAGCCAGGATGTTCAAGGGCAGCAAATGAACCCGTTTCAGCCCTTTGTCACTTGCGACATATGTCTATTAGTGCAATTATTATTTTGGTGTAAATAGAATCTGCATTTCATCAATGGCAAAATCACAGCAAAAGCCAGTGATGTTGTCTGTTTATGAATTAAGACAACACACATAAACCCTTCCATTCTTAGAAAGGGGAGAGGGACAGACATGAACAGACAGAAATACAGCAGGAAAAAACCTCCAAAATGTTAACTGTGGTTCTCACTAGGTTCAAGAATTACAGATGGATCTCATGTTCACGACCGCTCAATAATATCCAACATTTTTAACAATTAAAATGCCAGAGATACAGTGAAATATCCCCTCAAAAGATATGCAGATAAAAATAAAAGAAAACAATCCTTAAAAAATAAGAAGAGGAGGAAACATGTTGCAAAGGCATATTTCCTTTGGGAAAGATATGTATCTGTACTGTGAACATTGTTGCCTGGTTGCCCAACAGTAATTAAATATATGTTCTCACCAGAAATACATGCAGTATATTCAATTTTTACATTAGTCATTAAAGATTTAGTTGTAGAGTCTCACTCTTGACAGAACCATCTAATACCAAAGTATTAAATTTTACTTTTCAGTTTAAATTATTCTCTCTTCTCCTTCCCCAAGTTAAGTCACTTATTTGCAACAAAACAAATGAAATGTAACCATTTGAATGAATAAACATGAACTCCAGAGAATGCAGCCCTCATGCTGTGCTTGTAATGAAATCTATTTCTCTTTGATGATCTCAATTAAAAGAAGTTAAGAATTGAAAGTGTGACTTTAATTATTTCTTGATGTATCTGCTTTTCGCCAGTCAGGCACAGTGAGCAATAGCTTCTCTCAGGGTTTCCCAGGAATGTCCTTGGCATCAGGCTCCTGGCATGAATGGGCAAGGATATTTCAGGTAAGAGGACCTGGTACTAATGTTAGAAAGGAAGGGTGGAAGCTCTTTTTTCCTGTTAGCCATTGTTTTACAACAAATGAACCCAAAACATAGAGACAAGACAATTGCTTTGTTTTGCTCATGATCAGTGGGTCAGGACTGCTGGCTGGGCTCAGCTGGGTGATTCTTCAGCACCATATGGTGTTGACCAGGGTTACTTGGTGGTGCTCAGCTGGCAGCTGGTCTGGTCTGGAGGGCCAAGGTGGCTTTCCAGCCTCTGGTACTTTGGTGCAGATGGCTGGGAGGCTGGGCTTAGCCGTCCCCCTCCATCTGCATGTCATGTCCAGGTGTCTCTGCAGGAGTAGAGTTGGGCTTCTTACAAGAGCTCAGGGCTCCAAGAGCAAGTGTTCAAAGCGTTGGGAAATGGAGGCTGACAGTTTCTTAAGGTCTGGTCTCAGAGCCTGGTTCAAGGTCATGCCTGCATTGTCTCTTAACCAAGCATCCACTGATTCAGAGAGGGGCACAGGTTCCACCTATTGATTGAAGGAGTTGTCAAAGAGTATGTGGGTGTCTTTAATCCAGCATGTTCTCCCATAGCAGCATTTCCCCTATAAATGGGTGGTCCGCTCTTACTGTCTCTCAGCTGACACATCAAAAATCCTGGTCCTTTCCAGAGGATGGCCAGGTCGAGTTAATCCACATTTGCATGGGGCTTGTAGAAAACAAGAAGTGTTAGAGTGAAGGTTTGATATTTGCTCCTGTTTGTTCCAGGGACGCTCTTTAAAATCCTTAATTAAAAAAAAATGGTTAGATCCTATATATCAAGGTCTATGATACAAATATATTGCCTGGATCTATGTTTAAATTTAAGCAAAACTGAATGACTTTCCCCTTATTTGAGATAATTCATCATATGTTCTGGAGAAAAGTTCTACCCAGTTTATCCTGAGAGGGAACAGTGACAGGTTGTTGGGTTATCTCAATATTTGTCTAATACATACTGCGTGAATCTTTTTTTTTATGTGCCAAGCATTATCCTAATTTCTGGAGATCTACTGTCGAATAAGATTTTTCAAATTGCTGCCTTCATAGAGCTTACATTCTAATGAGAGAAAGATAACAGGTAAATAAATACATAGACACGTAGTTTCAGGTACAGTAAAGTGCAATGAAGGAAAATAACAAGGTCATGGGCAGGAAATGATTGTGGGGGCAGGAGGAGGTATTTATGTGTAGACGGTGAAGGGGGCTCTCCTGGGATTTGACACTAGAACAGGTACATTAACAAAGTGAGGGGGTTAATGATATGGCACTGCCAGAAGAAAACAATTTCTTTGATTTGGGAACAAGAAGCACAAAGTTCCTGAGGCAGAAAGAAGCTTTCGCTGAGCAGCACAGAGTGGTTGAAACAGCATCAGAAAATTAGGCAACTCTCAGTTACCAAATGCCACCTAACAAATCAGCCCAGACCTCAGTGGCCTGAAACAATAACAATAATTTATTATCGCGCATGAATTCTGTCGGTCGAGAGTGCAGGTGTGGCCTGGCTGCATGGCTCTGGCCCAGAGTCTCCCACGAGGCTGCAGTCAGAGGTCAGTCAGGGCCTTCATCACCTGAAGGTCGACGGGGCTGGAGCGTCCACTTCCAAGGTGGCTACTCGCAGGGGCGGCAAGATTGTCCTGACTGTTGGCTGGGACCTCCGTCCTCACAACATGGTGGGTGAGTTCTGAAGGTGAGAAGGCAGAGAGAGACAGAGACAGAGACAGAGATAGGTCCTTCACAAGACAGCCTTGGAGCTCTCCTGCAACGTCAGTTCTATTCCACTCCGTTGGTCAAAGCCCAGATTCAAGGAACGGGAGGAGAGTCAAGAAGGGGACAAATATGGGGGTCTGACCATCTTTGGAAAATACAACCTGCTCCAGGTAGCTAGATAACATAAGGCCTCTGGGCCACAATGAGGGGTCAGGATTTTAGTGCAAGAGAAACAAGAACCCTTGAAGGCTTGGATGGGAAGGTGACATGGTCAGATTTACACTTTTAGAAGTTTACTTCAGGGACTTCCCTGGAGGTCCAGTGGCTAAGGCTCTACGCTCCCAATGCAGGGGGCCCAGGTTCGATCCCTGGTCAGGGAACTAGATCCCACACGCTGCAACTAAGGGTTCGCACGCCGCAACTAAAGATCCTGCGTGCCACAACTAAGACCCAGTGTAGCCAAATAAATAAATATTAAAAAAGAAAAGTTTACTTCACATGACGTGTGAAGAATTGTAGAGCAGAAAAATAAGAGGTTACGGATGGTGTCCAGGAAAGAAAAGATGGTGAATCAGCCTGTGGATGTGACAAGAAATTTCAAATTTGGGAAATGTGTCGAAGTTTGAGCCAGTAAGACTCACTGTTGGATTGGATATGGGATTTGAGAGAGAATGAAAGACTCTTCCAGCATCTGGGTTGGAGCAAATGGGTGGAGGGTGCATCCTTTATTGAAATGGAGAAGTCTGGGTGAGCAGCTGATTTAGGGGTGGTGTGGGGACTCAGATTTCCATGTGGGCAGCTTGGCACTTGTTGATAGAATTATGACAAGGAATTCTAGGAATAGGAAATGCAGTGGGCAGGGGAGGGGTCTTTGGTGACCCTGATAAGGTCCTGAAGAAATGTGGCTGGAATAGGTTGGAGAGAGAATAAATAAAGAAGAGGAGACAAAATTAGGGATACATCTCTTTAAAAACAAGACTTTATTGAGAAAACTATAGAGTTTTATTGAAGACCAAAAATATTGAAGGAATAAAATGATGCCATCAACATGACACACCTTGAATCCAAGGGGCAAATCAACAATTTTCTAAGCAACTTGATACTGACTCACCTACATGAACGGTCCATCCACAGCCTCCACAGCACAAAAGTCATAACGTTCTGTGCTGATGAAGAGGATTCCAGGTTGGAGAGGCCTGTTACCGCAGTCAGGAAAAATCAGAGGAAGTGTTATGAACGAGATTCTGCTTTGGCATCTCCCAATTTGAAATCCTAAGGGTGCATGTGTATACACACACACACACACACACACACACACACACGCATCACGTTCACTGGTGTTTTATACAAGATTATTTTGAGTATAAGAATATCACCGTAAGGTCGTATCCGGGGGTCAGGAAGCTGAGACAGTCCAGCATGTTCATTTATCTTCAACTTTTTTTTTTTTTTTTTTTTTTTTTTGCGGTATGCGGGCCTCTCACTGCTGTGGCCTCTCCCGCTGCGGAGCACAGGCTCCAGACGCACAGGCTCAGCAGCCATGGCTCACGGGCCCAGCCGCTCCGCGGCATGTGGGATCTTCCCAGACCGGGGCACGAACCCGTGTCCCCTGCTTCGGCAGGCGGACTCTCAACCACTGCGTCACCAGGGAAGCCCATCTTCAACTTTTTATTGACGCTCAGAAGGCCGCTTCCCCAGGGTTCCCTACTTCTTAACTGTATGTTGGTTACAGTTATCATTTAATTTATTGTTATTCTTGACCTAAGTTTATAATGGATGAGGACCCCACCCCCATCTGCTGATGCACCCAGCTCACATCTACTGAGCACTTCCTGTGTGCCAGGCACTACTGATGGTGTCCGAGAGGAAGAAGGATGTGCCTCAAGGTGGAAGAGACCGCAGCCCAGGATTGATGACAGGATTCAGGGGAGGGTCTGGTCAATGTACATATGTTTGCATCTTCCAGTCAGTGTGGTCGGGCCTGACCTGAGTGGGGAGAGTCCGACTGGCCCAGGGGGACCTGAATGTCCAGAAGTTGCCCAAATACACCAACTGGGAGTTGGGGAGAAGAGCGTCAGGCAGACATGTATGTACCAGATAACTGGTGCCTCTCTGGGGGCCTGGCCCCTTCAGATGGGAAGTTCCTCTCCTGCCCCTGACTCTCTGCTAAAAGTACAGAGGGTTGGTCAAACGCAGAAGGCGCACATGCTCCAGGCACCAGGTTTCAGGAGACAGTGTCCCCAGGTCTGATCCATGCTGACTCACAGCTGCAGCCCTTGGCAGGAATGCCTGGGTTGGAGCCTCACGCTGGCTCGTCTGTCTCACTCAGGCTCCATGTTAATTGCACGAGAGCAGGTCCGGCCTCGTTGGTTCGCCACTCGCGTCTCTGAGCTCTTCATCACCATCCAGGCTCCATAGAGCCTGTGCTTCTGCAGGGGCTGCAGCACCTGTAAAGGTTTATCTACTGAACAAGAATTCAATCTCAGGGAAGACGAACCCTGCCCCCGTTTACTTTAGAATAGCATTGACATTTTAGAAGTGGATAACTACTGAAACCAAACTTTTTGTTACTAATGAAATTGGATTACTTTTCTTTTCAATTTTTTTATTGAAGTATAATTGATTTACAGTGTTGTGCCAGTCTCTGCTATACAGGGAACTATGTTCAATATCCTGTGATAAACCATAACGGAAAAGGATATATAAGAAAGAATGTCTATATGTGTATAACACCAATTACTTTGATAGATGCTAATTCAAGTGCCTTGAGACAGATGGTGGAAGTAAAGCCCGGGGCTCTGAGCAGCTTCTTGGTCTCTCTTCTCACTGCAGCTCATCTTCACAGTAAATATTCTACGAACATCAGCCAGCAGGGGCTGTGCTGGGCTGTGTTGTAGCAGTACCATTCGCAGGCTGCCCTCCTTCCTGGAAGAATGAGTCTTACCAGCAGCATCTTTAGACGTTTTGCACCTGAGACCTTCGAGGAAGCCTCCCTCCACCAGTCCGCCTCTATCTGCTGTCTCCAATGAAGGCCTGCGTTGGGTCCAGACGACTATCTGAGTTTTGGGATTTCATCCAGAATATAGACTATGTTTATGTCTGAGTCATGCTGGGATCTCCTCTAAAGATGATTTTGTAAAAATTCAGGACTACCATGCTACTTGTGTTGGTGAAAAATGAGACCATGAATTACTGATGACCATAGATTCTTTATCGCTTCTCCCATTGTAGTTGGAGCCCTTGCCCCCTCCCCCAATTTGGTGACCGCTGCTTCATTGACTTGCTTGACCCCAGGATCCTCGCAGGTGATGGAGGAGCTGTACCGGGAGGCTGATGGCTAGGTCGTGAGAAGCCTGGCAGCTTGCGGGTCTGCTGGCATGCTGTGTTTCTGTGGTAGAAGTCCACCCTCTCCACTGGAGAGAGTGGAAGAGGCCATGGGGTGACCCCCGACAGGGTGAGCTGAGCTTGGCCTTCCAGACACTACTGCCGAGGCAGCAGGCAAGTAAACAAGCCATCTTGGGCCCTCAGACCAGCCAGTCCACCAGCTGAGCACCCGAGCGCCCAGGCCACTTCACTCGGAGCAAAAGGATTTCAGCTGAGCCCTGCCCAAATGCCTACCCACAAAGCTGTGAGACACGGTAAAATGTTTGCTATGAGCCGTAAGTTGCTGAGCAGAGCATGGCGTCGATTCCTTTAGGTTGAGGTCTTAGAGTCTCAGCCGTTTGGCTGGGATTTACGAATGCACCTGGAAATGGTGCACAAGCTCCGAAGGTCCTGTCATTAACTCCACACACTAAAGCTTTGGGGTTTACACCTATCGTTATGCCATGTCATCAGCTTTCTGTTCAAGAGGAGTGAGCAGACTGGAGGTTCCTGATTTCTGGGTCTAGCAGTGACCCTCCCCTCAAATCAGGTGACTTTGCCTTAGTTAAGGATGTCCTTACAGACATGAAGACTTTCCACATCAGCGCTACAGGAATACAAGTGAAGCCACACTGGCTTATGTATGCTTTGATATTCTTTTCATCTTTGAAGGAGAAATAAAACAAGAACAACTTTTATGATTTCGTTTCATTTTTGTGTTTCTCTTGGAGTCAGATACTTGTTCATTTGAGCCATTGCAATGACTGCTCCCTTGTAGTTTTATCATAAAATACTCTCCAAGAAAATGGGAGGAGCTTTGTGGTTCGGGAATGTCTCCAAATGTCTTACAGTCTCATTAGCAATGATATATTTCAGTCTAGGAGGTTTTCTTTCTTTTTGAATTTAGGTGAATGTTATGGAAATAGAATCTGTAGATTCAGGATTTATTTATACTTACAGTCCTTCGAATGGAAGATTTTTCATTAGAAGTAAATTTTGGGGCCCTCAAAAGATCTCTGCTAGGTCAGAGCAGTTCTTAATTCAGCTAAATGCCCCATTTCCCATCT
The DNA here is from genome assembly GCF_963455315.2 of Globicephala melas. Taxonomy (NCBI): domain Eukaryota; kingdom Metazoa; phylum Chordata; class Mammalia; order Artiodactyla; family Delphinidae; genus Globicephala; species Globicephala melas. The sequence goes on along the minus strand of NC_083328.1, from coordinate 43,279,148 downwards.
TTCATACGGAGGCTTCTCAGGTTAGTGGAGAAATATGAGGTCCCATTACTGTGTTGTAGGGAAACCCAGCACTTTTTTTTTTAACTTTTTATTTTATATTGGAGTATAGTATAGGTGATTAACAATGTTGTATTAATTTCGGGTGTACTGCAAAGTGATTCAGTTATACACATACATGTATATATTCTTTTTCAAATTCTTTTCCCATTTAGGTTGTTACATAATATTGAGCAGAGTTCAAGCCAACACTTTTTAAAAAGCTAAGTAACGAATCATTTTCTCAGCAGGTTTAAATTCTATGAAGAGTTCAAAGTCAATAAAATTTACGGCTGTAAGTAGCCTAGGAGAATCTTGAAAGAATTTATCTTCTGGCCATTCTGAAAGCCGTGGTCCAATAATACAGATTTGTGTCAGTGGCTTCAAGTCCCAGGAGTGACTATGGGACCCTCACCAGATGGTTGGCATTGACAAAGGAAACTGAGTTTTCAAATAGTACAAGGAGAGGCCCTTTGAGTTACAATTTCTTTGCAAACTAATTTCATGTCTTCAAGTGAAGAACCACAGAACTATTAAAATAAAAGCCTCAAAAAGTAAAACTACATGTACTTTAAACAAAAAGGGAGGAAAACCTTGTCTCATTCAGTGAAAAAATCTGTTTTTTAGGGTATTTTTGAACATTTTCAGAAAGAGTCGAATACTCATTATAAACCAACATAAAACTCAATTGCAGGATGTCTTCTTCCAGGGAGATGGAGCGGATGAATTTGGCCCTATTCCTCCCAATCAGCATGACTGACACCCTGACGTTATATACGAAACGAACATGAGAAGACTTACAAAGGCGGAGAGAAGAGAGACCGAGGGCCTGGGCCCGGAGGAATGACGTGATGCTAATTTCTCTGGGTTTTCTTTCCGCCTCATATATTCCAGACTTGGAGCTGAAGAGGTTAGAAACCCAGAAATGCCAATCAGTGCAGATGAGAAAAACTCCAACAAAAGACTGCCCTCTGTCCATTGACAGGTGAAGGATAAAAAAATCAAAAATGTGGTAAATACGTACAATGGAATATTATTGAGCCTTAAAGGAAGAGAAATTCTAACACGTCCAACAACACGGATGAATCTGGAGGGCATTGTGCTGAGTGATATAAGCCGCGTACAAAGAGACAAAGACTTTGTGATTCCATTTCTGTGAGGTACCTGGAGTAATCAAACCCGTAGAGACAGAAAGTAGGGGGCAGGGGGGAGGGGGATGAAAATTGTTGTTCAATGGATATAGAGCTTCAGTTTTGCAAGGTGAAAAAGTTTGGGAGTTTGGTTGCACAGCAATGTGACCATGTGAACATACTTAACATTACTGAGCTGAACAGACAGGCGAGGGAAACGTAGCCCGGCAGCTTGACTGGGAAAGGCGGAGGGGCCAGAGACCTCAGAGCAGCAGGTTCATGACAGTGGATGAAGGCTTGACCTCTGCCTCTTGACCCACTTTCTACAGACAAAGGCTCCTTTGTTCTGGTGCTCCTGGACGCGGCCCGTTTATTTTCCTTCACTTCTGAGAAGGGAAGGAAGCTGTCTGACAGGGTGTCCTGCGATGGGAAAGGAAGAGTGACGGGCAGCAGCAGCGGGCACCTGGGCGACCGTTCAATGCAGAGCAAAGCTGCAGGCTCCCCCCGGCTCTGCCTCCCAGGAGGACAGGTCCTTAAGGCCCCCAGCCCTGGAGCAAGGGTTGGAGGAAAGAGGCACAGTCCCCAGAGGACCCGGGGCTCAGGGCAAGGACAGTGGGTTCCGGGCGGGCTTGATGGGGGACAGTCCTGCGCGGGTGCGGAACACAGTTGGGAAGCTTCCAAAGACTTTGCATTTCTGCTCAGTCCAGGCACAAACAGCTTATGATTCTTGCAGCCGGAAACCACAGCCAAGGGTTTCCTACTGAACTCTTGCTCTTTCGTTTTGTGAATGTCGGTGTGGAGGTCGGGTGGTGCGGAATCCTGGTTATCCTATCAGTGAGTTAAGTGATATACATTTGCACGCATTATTACCTGCAGTGGCCCAAGAGGACAGACAGATCCCCACCTCCTGCAGCTTCCCTCCCTTCTAACCCCTTTCCCCTTCTTGCCTTTGAGTCTCGGGGCCGGGCCCAGGTAGAGGCAGCTCCATCCTCTGCTGATTCCAAACAGCTCCGAGCTACTGGAGAAACACCCAAGACCACGCTTAGCTTTCCAGTGATCTTCCAAACCGAGGCCCCAGATCCATTTGATCAGCACTTCTGCGAGGAAACACCCAATGTGTGGGCACTTACCTCTATAAATAACGGCCATGGACTCATGTACAAAGCATACTTCGTACTGGGGCGCTTATAAAGCACGTTACAATAGAATATTTAAAAGCTTGAGATAAAAATATCAACAGAGGTTCTATTATTGCTGTGCACCCAGAGGGTCCGCTTGGGTGTACGGCCTTGAGACCCTCTTCTAAGCACCCAGCCAGCTGGACCTCCAGGCTCTGCCTCGTAGGCAGGGTGGAGGTGGGCTGGGGGAGGCATCCAGGTGCCAGAAACAGGTCTCGCTGCAGGTATAGTAAGGATCTTATCTCTGGAGCCTGGACTGATTCATTGCCTTTCTTGTTTTCTTTTTTTGGTTCATTTCTTTTGTTTGTTTTTCACTCTGGCAAGCTCTGAAATAAAACAGTACCAGGCTAGGGAAATATCCTAAGGATATGTCAACATGAAAAATGCTCTCTTCTCAAGCTTTTATGTTTCAGCAAAACGAGCTCCCTTACTCTGAAACCTCCCTCCTTTTTCCACCTCCAGCTTCCTGCCCGAGTGCCCAAGTCCAGCTTCTCATCCGTGGTGTCTTCTGTAGGAGATTTATCAACTGTCCCCCAGGTCTGCTTTGGGCAGGGATGAGTGACCGAGCTCCTCCCCTGGTCCCTAAGAAAGCTCTCTGACCCCCACCCATGCCACCCCTCAGGCCTCTGTCCCCAGGAGACAGGAGATGAAGCAGGAAAGCCCGGTGTCTTATTTCTTTCCATCCTGATAGCTGCCTCTCCATTTTTAGGATCTGAGTGTTCGTCTGAAGCTGTGAGTGTTGACATGTGTAGCAAGCTTTGTGCAGAGCTGAACCTCCCTGACTTTGCAAAATGTATCTTTATACATTAATTTTCCTGAAACTCAAGGAAAATGAAGACATCAGAAACCAAAACGCTCATATGAACTGCATGGTCTGCAGTCTTCTGATGGGAGCAGAATGAATTTCGATCCAAACTGGGGGTGCTGCTGGGGTCCAGGCGGGGCCCCTTTTAGGAGTAGCTTCCAGCTGGTCTCCCAGTGCTGCTTTGTGCAAACTCCTGCTGACCCACGGAGTACACACATTTCTCACCGAAAACACTTTTGTTTTCTGTCTTCATATTGTCTTGTATTTATCTGTGAAACACTGAAAAACAAAAATTAAAAGACAGTCATGATCCCTGCCTCCCCGCTGGGGGAAGCACATCCTGGAGGCATGCAGCCTCCCAGGAGTGCATTCCTTTCCTTTCCCTGCGGCCTCCAGCATCATGAAGAGAGGGTGACATCCTAACCGTGCCATCGAGAAGGAAGGGCCTCCGCATCCCCAAGGCAGGGGCACCAGAGCAGCGGTGCTTCATCCCAAGGCACATCAATCAGGGGGCGCGTAAGGGGAGGCCCGCCCGCCCGTCTCTTGCGGATCAGGGCCAGGCTCTCTGACGTGGGTGGACTAGGCGGCCTCCTCACACCCCGTCCAGGTCGCAGAGTCCATGAAGCCACTTCCTTCAACACAGGCCATGATGGAAACCCTGCTGGTGGCTTTAACGGCACCCCCCCACACACACCGTGGGGCCGAGCTCACTGCCGAGATCCCTTTGTCCACACACACCTGGAAACAGCGGGGTGGGGGGGGGGAGGCACAGAATCTCTTCATTAACATCAGGCCTGTTCTTTCATTTATTATGATCAGACATGTTGATCCATTACTTGCTACATCACCAGCAATTTACCTCCCTTCTCTGGGATCCAATTGCAACTTGAGAGAAAATTGAAATAAAGTTAGAGAACTTCCAAACTTTGATTTCAAGCAGCGGAAACTTTCTTCAGAACGAGGCCCCCAACCGGGATGTGCAATATTTAACATGGATGGCAGCGGAGCGGCCTTGCTGGACAGCATCCCTGGCCCCTGGGGAGGCAGCTCCTTGGAAAGGGGTTTGAACCCCACTGAACCAGATCGTACCAAGTGCCCTTCCACTGTCTTCCGGTCAGTGGAGCTGTGGGGCAGAGCTGGGACAGCACACGGGGAGCAGAGCAGTGTCAGTGTCCTCCCGCGTCCTGCGAGGCCCCTACCTCCCCCAGGCCACCTGCACACCGTTTTTCTGATGAGTGACCACAGCTTGCGGCTTTGCCTGCCAGGCTGGAGTCTCTCCTCCCACCACCACGGTCCCCCACGTCCTTGCTCCTGGACCACGTCACGGCCACGGCACTCAGGACCTCACCAAGCATTCCCTGGCTGTGGTCCTGCTAATGTCACTTCCTGGGAACCCTGGCAGGGTTGACGCTGAGCTGCGTGATGGGCTTCGGTAAAGTAAACACGTCAGCTTTGGAGAACCCCAGTGACAATAGAAATGTTTTGGTTGAGGATGAGTTTACAGGCTTAAACATTGATTAGTGAGTTACCATGAAATGTGGATGGGCCTGCCTTCCAATATCAAAGTGCGGCACTTTCTGGGGACACTGCGCTTCTGTTCTGCTCTGAACCAGCACCCCCTTTCGAAACTCGTGTCCACTCTTTTCTTTTTTTAATTTAATTTATTTATTTTTGGTTGTGTTGCGTCTTCATCGCTGTGCGCAGGCTTTCTCTAGTTGTGGCGAGCGGGGGCTACTCTTCGTTGCGGCACGTGGGCTTCTCACTGCGATGGCTTCTCTCGTTGTGGAGCACGGGCTCTAGGAGCACGGGCTTCAGTAGTTGTGGCCTGCGGGCTCTAGAGCGCAGGCTCAGTAGTTATGGCGCACAGGCTTAGTTGCTACGCAGCATGTGGGATCTTCCCAGACCAGGGTTTGAACCCGTGTCCCCTGCATTGGCAGGCGGATTCTTAATCACGGCGCTACCAGAGAAGCCTGAAACTCGTGCCCACTCTTACCTCTGGGACATGGTAGGGGGACAGCAGCCAGATGCTCCCAGCCTCCTCAGGGGCATCAGTTGGGTCTTAGGTGCGTGATGGGAGACGCGTGTGGAAGCGGTTCTTGTCCTGAGATGCCAGGTACGTGGATCTGTGGCCCGTGACCCATTCCTATGTCCTTTCCCTACTGAGCACCAGATCTGCCCGCACTGCTTTGTGAACACAAGTTTGTTTCAAGATCTGTCTCTTTTCCTCCACGGTCAGCCTCATGCCTGAATGGATGACAGACCACAAGCATGTGTGGCAAGAAGGGCCCTGAGATGGTGCAATCCTGTCCTTACAGATGGAGACGCTGGCTACAGGGGAAGCGACCTGACCAAGGTGACAGGCTGGAGGAAGCAGCACCGCCTTGGCCAGGCAAAGGGGCTCTGCCCTGGTCTCCGAGGTTCCCAGAGTCCATGCCCCTGAGGGACCTGCCCACCTGGAGCCTGTGTCCACCTTCCAGGAACCAGAGCCCAGGAGCCCCGCTCAGCAGCCTGTATCCCACGCTTGTCTGCACCTCTAGGTCAAGGTGTGGCCCAGGAATGGCTGTTTGCAGCAGGTGTGAATGTCCGCAGTGTCTGTGTGTGTACACGTCCCCTCAATTGTAGGGCCGGGCTCCAGTCAGCGTGGGAAAGGGATGGGGGCTTGAGGCAGGGCCCGGAGGTCAGAGCCAGCTTTCCCACAACACCCCCTGCCGTGGAAGCTCAAGGGGTCGAGAATTTCAACTAAAACCTGGCTTCCAGTTCCCCGTACAGATGAGATGAGAGAACGTATTTTATTAGGAAGCTGTTGGTTTGGTTTATCATTTTAAATATTTGGCCACGTGGCCCGTGAGCCTCGTTTGTGCTCTTGGTGGGCACTGCCCACGGTGGGGTCGGGCGGGATGGAGACCCAGCTCCCAGGGACCGAGCCACAGAGCAGCCCAGCCCAGGAGTCAATGTGGACATAGTGGAGGATTGAAAACAGAACTCGACTCATGAGAGGACTTGAGTCTGAACCCTGTTCCCTCTCTGCCTGTCTGACCAGGCAGGTCATGGACCTAAACAAACGGCCTCTCCTGATTGCACAAAGCAATGGCACCCAATAGCCTGGGATAGGTTCCCAGCAGCAGAGCCTGAGGTGGGGGCTCATGGGCCATAATTTACGAGGGAAGACCTGGGAAGAACCTACAGGGGCGTGAGAGGAGCAGGACACAGATGAGGGAGGAGCTGGCAGCTCTCAGCTGAGCTTAGATTTTATTTAAATGCATTGGTGCCCTGGAGCTCATTCTCCAGTCCTGGGACTTCACCTTGCTTTTCCCAAGACTCCCCATCACAAATTAGAAGAGCTGATAACCCATAAGAGTTTGCTTCTCTCAGTGTGAACCGTGATGGGAGGGCAAGGTGATGGGCACACGGGGGACGGGCTCGGGGCAAGGCAAGCGACAGGTGTGCCGGTGGAAGAAGCCCGGGCTGGCTGGTGGCCGGGCGGACTCACCTTGCTCTCGGAAAAGAATCTCTGTACGATTACCATGTTATACCGGCATTTCTAGGTGAAAACCCTGCAGAGAGACATCAGCGATGAGAAGGACACACGGAATGGACCCATCTGAGACCAACCCGACGGCACGTGTCTGTCCCAGGGCGGCTCCCACCCATCACGGCCTCAGACCATGGGGCAGACAAGCAGTGCCCTGGTGGCCGGAACCCCCAGGAAGACGTGGGGCTCTGGGTGGGACATGTCACCTGAAATCACCAGGAGTGTGTGCACGGGGCAACTTGGAGGAGACAGAGCTGAGTCCCAGGAAACAGAGCAGCAATCAGCACTTCAGCTTCCTGGAATCTAATGAGGTTAGAAATGGAAAGGATCGTGAAACAACAGTTTTTTATTCAAATGAGAAAGCAAATCCTCAGGGGGATGAAATACTGTTCCCAAGGTCACACCCCCAATTAAGGACAAAATCGAAAGATGGACCTACATTCCTGACCTAATCCTTCCTCTTTCCATCTTGTTGTGAGAAACCGAACACAGGGTTATTTCTGGAGGGAGAGAGGAGGATTCAGGTTCAAAGGATTTGTGAGTCACCTCTTTGCCCGTTGCCAACAGCCGTGCACAGCATCCCCAAGCAGCCCTGCGGTGCCCTCCCCTCTCCGTGGCATAATCACAGGATCTGGAGGCTGGCAGCGTCTAACTTGATTCTTGTTATTTCATGGACGAGAAAACTCTGACGGTCCGAGGGGAGTACGAGGGCAGGTGACTAGGAGAATCCCTCAGACAGTAAAATGGCCATTTCGTCCCAGTTACCCCAGCGAGGTCCTGACACCCCCAGACTCTGACAAAGCTCAAGGATGCCGCCCATTAGGTGTCCCTGATGTGGACACAAAGGGGAAATACCTCGCATTAGGAAATGATATGCCCGGCAGGACGCAGAAGTCATGTTTATCAGGGAAAATGTGTTAAATTCAGTTCCAACCTTGTATCAGAATGTGACTTTGCTTCCTGAGGGAGAAAATAATCTGAAGGTGAGTAAGGGCTGGAAGAAGTGCAAGGAGGTGGGTGTGTGGTGGAAGTGGGGCGTCAGGGGTCCTGCAGTGTGTGTAGGGAGGTGTGTCTTTCTCCCTTCCTGTACCCACACTGGAGGTGACCCTGGGTCCCGAGTGAATTTAAGGGAAAGTGTGATACTAGCTGTCCTAGCCTCCGTCTGACTCTTCCCTCTCAAGCATCACACACACCATCAGGGCCTTTGGAGCACTCGCTCTAAACCTCCTGTGGTGCGTCCCAGGAAAAAAATTAAACGTCTCCAGGAATGAACATTTCTTGACTTAGCTTGAACTCAGCATGGGTGACATATCTCGGGGGTGGTCCTGTATTATTGTCGATGAAAGTAAGTTTCTATTGAGTGCCTATTCCTTGCCAGGTACTTGATTTTGAAGGGTCATCTCCCTTCTGTACAGCAGCCCTACACATAGGACCAGATCATCCTCTTACCTGCACGATGAGACAGACTGAGGCTGGCCAGAGGCCACCTTGCCATGTGGACCCAGGCGGGCTTGATGCCAAAACCACTGGCATCGTGGAAAGAGTGGGGCAGACCTGAGGTCAAGTCCTGATTCCTCAGGGTCAACTCCTCCTTGATGTAAGGCTCTCAGAAACGTGTCAGGACCTTCTCTGAGCTCCACACTCACACCTGAGAACCTGGGTCTGAGAAAACAAGTTCTGGGGTCCCCAGTTTTGATGTGTATCAGAATCAGCAGTGGCAACTCAAACCCAAGAACCTCAGGCCTCCCCGACAGGAGAAGCAGGACAGGTGGGGCCGGAATCTCTGCACAGGTAAGCTGGCAAGACAGCAAAGGTCGAGGCCGGCCAGCCATGTCGCCAGTCTCTGGGGCAGAGTGCCGACCCCAGACTCTCCAGCAGGGTGGGCCGGCGGTGGGGTGGGAATCTACCCTTCTGACAGGTACCAGGTGATGCTGACACTGCTGGTCAGGGACCACGCTGTATTGTGACGAACACCTGGAAAGGGAAAGTCAGGTGCTAGTGCAGGGTCTGGGGGACTGGGGCCCGTCCTGGGATTGGGGGCTGCTCTCCCTGCACAAACTTAGATGTGCTGTTTGCTCAGGATGGTGAGATCCAGCCGGAGCCCCATGTTTTACTCCATGTTAAAGAGAGAATGTCAAGCCGTTGATTAATTCCAAAGATTCATGAATATTTCAGGTTGTAGAATAGTCCTGCTCTAAAGGACAGTTTTTCTGAGTTACCTTGTTTAACAAATAAGTCACTAGAGGCTCCAAGAAATAAAGTGACCAGATGACAAACAGATAGCGGGTTAGCTACGGCCCAGCCCGGACTAGAGTCCAGCCCTCCTGGTGTCCCGTTCTCTAGGGGCCTGAGACCCTCCTGGCTGGAACCTCAGTAGCGACAGCACCTGGACGTGCCAGCAGACTGTGCCAAGGGCTGTGCCATCCCAGGGGCCATCGACATCCTTGGGGTTGGATATACCTCCCGACCCTCAGAGGAGGGGACGTGTGGGCCCCTGGACCACGAAGGTGATTCTAGGAGTCAGAGGCTCAGGTGCCCTGGCCCCACCGTGCCTGCTGGTACTCTCTTCCTTCACGGGGTCCTGGAGGCAAGGGACTTGCAGTCAGACATCTGTGACACTGTCTGTCTTGAATCCGCCTAACTCCCCCTTCCCCGCCCAGGTGTCCCTGCACGGGTCTCTCCCTCTCCACTCCGATCATCTTCACCCACGTTTAAACTACGCCAACCTGAGATGTCTCATCTTGGGCTCTCTGGACAATTTGCCGGTGATTATTCTGCTACTAATACACTGGCCTCTCGGATGGAAAACCACTAGTTTGATTAGAAGGCGAGAGAGAGGCACAGACCCAAACCTTTGGGAAGAGACTTCAGGCATGCACAGAACACCCTGGAGGTGACGCGGGCCCAGGACAGGACACAGCGGGGAGGGTGGTGAGGGTGTCACTTCTACCTTGCCCTGAAAGAGCAGACGGAGGGAGCCGCTGGTGCTCCCTGGAGGGACTGCGCGCAGACACTGGCCTCACGCAAGCTCACTGGGTCAGGCCTTCCTAGACAGTCTCCGCTCAGCCCCCCAGGTGGCTCCTGCCCTACAGCCTGGGCTCCTGGGGACAGGAAGGCCTTGAGAGCACATCCTCAGGGGTGTGTCACTCAGGCCTTCACTTGCCCGGGGCCCTTCTGAGCCTCAGTTTCCCCATCTGTGCAAGGAGGCTGGTGACCTGCTGACCTGCTGGCTCCGGCCCTGTCGAGCTCCTCCTGAGGGGGAGGAGACCCCTGGGGGAGGGGAAGGAAGGAGAGGGGAAGGAGAGGGTCAGACGGGGTCTGAATGCAGCCTCAGTCCCCTCGCTCTCGTCTGGAAAAGGGACCAAGCCCACCACTGGCTCCCAGCCATGAAGACCTGAGCACTGTCCTTTGACCCTCCCATCACTCCTGCAGAGCTGGGCCATTGAGGTTTTGGGAACCAAGGCTCTGAAGCAGGAGGTTAGTCCTGCGCTCAGGATATCAGTGGAGGGGCAGACTGGGCCTCACCTGTCTGCACAGGTGGACGAGGGGAGGACGAGGTCCCCTGGCCCCTGGGCTCGGAGGGCATCCTGGCTCTGGTGGACTCCTCAGCAGAGACAGGGAGGCCAGCCCCTCTTCCCCCTCCCAGGGGGTGACACCCAACACGGAGAGGGACCGGAAGGATGCTTGTGGGCTTCTCCCACACGTGCCCCCTGCAGAGGGTGAGTGTGGACAGGACCCCCGGATGGAGGTGGGGGTCCCCCGTACCGTGGACTGTGCCGGCAGGCTCGCTCTGTGGTGAGGGGCAGGGGAGGTCGTGGTTTCTGTTGGGACACCTGTGAACGGCTCTTGGGGGTCTCTTACCCTTCCACACACCTGGTAAATCAGCTTGTGGGACCCATGAAGAACCCTGGTGAGGCTTTTGTTGGAATTGTATTATATTGAGAGATCAATCTGGGGACACTTGACAGCTCTAGAACATTGAGAATTCCTGCCCGTAAACATATGTCTCTCCACTTATGTATGACTTTTGTAACGGCTTTTAATGAAGCATCAAACGTTTTCATGTTAAGGTCTTGCATTTTAAACATTGATTTTTAGTTTCCTTATATTTGTGCCATTCTCCACAAAATCTTTCAATTGGATTTTCGAACAGTTGTTTGAGTACAAAATACAATAAACTTTAGTATACGGTCCACATTTTAAACAACAGCACTAGGTTCTGTTATGATTTCTCATCACTTGCCTGTAGGATCTTTCGTTTTCTGTGTGGTAACATCTGAAAGATGGCTGTTTCCTTCTTCCCAGGCGCATCCGCTGTTGGTCTCACCGCTCTGACTGGACAGTCCCGCCTGGATGCACAAAGGTGCAAGTGGTAGTCATCCTGTCTTGTTTCTATTTTTTTTTTCTTGTTCCTACTTTTTTTTTTTTTTCTTGCTCCTGTTTTGAACCGGAAAGCTTCTGACATTTCACACTTAGGTAGGATTTTTCTTCATCCCTATCAGGCAGATATCTTTTATCAAACTAAGAAATTTTCTTATTGATTTCTAGTTTGCTAAGAATTTTTGCCATGGATTTTTATCAAATTTATCAAAAGATTTTTTTCTGCTTTCATTGAGCTAACTATATTGTCGTCTTCTTTTAATTATTACAGTGGTGAATTATATTATTTGATTTTCTAATGTTGAGACAATATTGCCTTCTGCAATAATTTCAAAGTACTCATGAGCACTGTCTTTTTTTTTTTTTTTTTTTTGCGGTACGCGGGCCTCTCACTGTTGTGGCCTCTCCCGTTGGGGAGCACAGGCTCCGGACGTGCAGGCTCAGTGGCCATGGCTCATGGGCCCAGCCACTCCGCAGCGTGTGGGATCTTCCGGGACCGGGGCATGAACCCGTGCCCCCTGCATCGGCAGGCGGACTCTCAACCACTGTGCCACCAGGGAAGCCCGAGCATTGTCTTTTTAATCTAATGCAGAATTTGTTTAAACATTTTGCATCTATGATCCTGCTGGAGGTTGGTCTGATTTTCCTTTCCTATGTCTGGTTTTGGCATCAGCATTCGGCCAGCTCAGTGAAGGGGTCTCCTTCTCTGGGAGGGTTTGTGTAGGGCGGGGACTGTATGCTCCTGGGGGAACCTCCATGCATCCAGGGCATGTGGCTTGTGTTTTCTGTACACACCGATGGCCTGGATTCAAATCCTGGCTCCACTCCCTGTGACCCCGGGCAGGTCTCAACACCTCCCCGGACCCCAGTTAACTCACTCTCGGGTCTGAACAGCACACATCCTTCAAGGGGGTCATTAGGACGGTGTTAATACACACAAGTCCCTGAGAGTAAAGCCTGGCACGTGATAGACATGCTTTCAGCAAGTCCAGAAAGCGCCGTCCGGGAGCTGAGTGCAGACTCATCTGTGGGCGACTTTCCAATGCTCACTGCGTGTGTTTAATCACAAGGGGATTGGGCTTGGTCCAGTGCCCTTTCCTCTCCATTCAGTCTGATCACTTACAGTTCTCTAAGAACGTGTCAATTTTACCAAATTTTCAAATTCATATTTTCCGTTATTGAAAGCGTTAATTCTCTGCTACATCCGTAATTATACACAATTTTTCGTTCTGAATCTTGTTTATGTCGTTTCTCTGCCTTCCTCCACCAATTTTTCAATTTTACTGGTCTTTTCAGCAACAAGCTTTTGAATGTGTTGATTTTCTCTATTTCATTAATTGCTTCCTTTGTCTTTATCTCTCCTTCCCGCTGTTTTCATTGGGCTTCGTTTGTGGATTCTTTTCTAGCACCTCAAGTTCTGTGCTTCCCATTTTCAGCATTTCTTCTCTTCTGATACAGTCACGTAAATCGTACACCACCCCCGCTGTCTGTCTCAGGATCGGGATTTTATTTATGTATTTGAGTTGTAGCCATTCTTGAGTTTCCATTTTCACTTCTTCTTTGCCTCGTGTGTTACTTATACATTTTTTAAATGCTTATTTCTTGTTGTGCCGGAGGCCGTCAGCCCTGGTGGTATCATTGATTTACAGGTGAGTCTTGTCTCATTGACCGCTGGGTGAGGCTAGATCCTGATCCTGCCTGCGGTGCCTGGGATGACAGGATCCCGAGTCACAAAGTGTGAATCCTGTTCCCACCCCTAGGCCTGTCACAGGCTTCCAGGGGCGCCGTGATCCATTTGGGGTCTGTCACCTGGGATGAGGACGATTGAACACAAACCTCTGTTGTCAGCTCCCCGGCACCTACTCCAGGAAGCTAAGCCATCAGAACCGGGGGCCTTTGCAATGCCAGAGGGACCCCACCTCTGCCTGTAGGGAGAAGGTGCCCCTGTTACTCAAATCCTGTGCCGTGTCAGAGGAGAATGGCTGAGGTGCTTCACACTTGTGGCGTAGAGATGGAGAGTGGGATCTGGGCTTTTGGGCTCCTCTTCTGATGACACCAGTGTTTTAGTGCCAGAGGGGAGCATGGCAGAGCTGGAACCTTGGGATTCCACAGGCTGCCGTCCCCTCCTCATTTTCGATCCTGCCCTGGGGATAAAGCAGGCCTGTAGGGATGCAGGTGCAGATGCAAGGCAAAGGTCCCACCTCTGAGATAGCGGGGCTTCCTCCCCTTCTGTAGACTGTGCTTTCTCACATGACACCCGCTTGGGCAACTCAATCTTTGCACCTGGAAATTGACATCACGGTGCAACCTGCCATCAGAATCCAAAGGATAAAAGGACACCATCTGCTTTGAAAAGTTCCCCACCGTGATATCAGCCTGACCTTTTTATCTTGAAATGTGCGCCATCTTGCAAGAAACTATGTTAGAGGGAGGGGCTGAATATTTATTCCAGGGATGTGACTTTCCCTGCTACATTCGTTAGGATGGGCCGGCCTTGGACAACATTGAATAAGATGCTATTTCTAGTCTGAAATGACATCATCACGGTAGGCACCTCTGGCCTCCAGTTCTGGTGAAGAACATGACATATTCCCTGAGAGGTCATTTTCCTCCCTGGTCAAATCTATATTTTGTGATGTCATTTCATCATGGCCCAAAGAATGTTCATTTCAGCCAGTTTCCTTCCTACATGTCATCAGAGATGCATTAAAGAGGAGATAGTTGTGTTTTTTAAAAATTTATTTTTATTAATTTATTTTTGGCTGTGTTGGATCTTCATTGCTGCAGAGGGACTTTCTCCAGTTGCGGCGAGCGGGAGCTACTGTTCGTTGCCGAGTGCGGGCTTCTCATGGCAGTGACTTCTCGTTGCGGAGCACAGGCTCTAGGCATGTGGGCTTCAGTAGTTCTGGCACACAGGCTCAGTAGTTGTGTCTCGCAGGCTCTAGAGCACAGGCTCAGTAGTTGTGGCGCACGGGCTTAGTTGCTCCATGGCATGTGAGATCTTCTTGGACCAGAGATCGAACCTGTGTCCCCTGCACTGGCAGGCAGATTCTTAACCACTGAGCCACGAGGGAGGTCCTAAAGAGGAGACAGTTTTATCTAGTGTTTAAGTAACAAATTTCAGAGAGTATCTTATGATCGTTGGATGAGTATTTTTGGAGATCATTGCTGTGGTGATGCAGATACCACATTCTGTCCTATTAAAGCTCTTTCTGCCATTTGGCAAAACACGACAACACGGAATAACACTCTGTGGCTCATCTCTGGAAAACACAGTTCAACAGACATCATTTCTATCGACTTTGGGAAAAAACCATCCCTGTCTTTGGGTTGAAAAAGAGAAAAATGCTAATGGCATTTTCTTCTCAGGAGCAAGCTCTTCTGGGGACTGAGCAGAAATGAACTTGGCAATGATCAATATTTCAACTCAGAAGGAGATTGATTCAACCTCTGGAGAATTATTTGATCATTTCTGGCATCTAGCCGAGAAGCCCTAATTCCATTATCAAAGTGCTTTCTGCCCCGAGAGGAACAGGAAGCAGAGCTGACATGCAAACAGGGACCTCGTGTCAGGTAAGGACAGCACGAGCAGCCCTTATTCGCCCCGGCTGAGCGGAGCCCGGCAGGCAGGGGCTCAGGTCTTAATATGTTTGCTTCACAAATAATATGACTAACGAGTACATTTTAGGGAAGCTCTAAAAAACAAACTTCATTGAGGCAAAAGGTACACACTATAAAGTGCATCTATTTTCAGTACAGTGGTTGATGGGTTTTGACAAATGTATGTACTGTGTAATCACAGTTGTAGTCAAGTGTCCGATACTTCCATCACCCCAAATCCCCTCCTGCTCCTCTGTGATCAATACCTCCCCAAGCCCAGACCCAGGCTGTCACAATAGTTTAATTTGCCTTTCCTGGAGCTCCGTACAGGTGGAATCATGCAGTATGTATGCTTTTGCGTCTGGCTTAGTTTGCTCAGTATCATGTTTTTGGGATCCATCCATGTCGTACGTGTATCCACAGTCACCCATTTCTATTGACAGTAGATACTTGGTTTTCCCCCAGCTCTTGGCTCTCACGAGTAAAGTTGCTATGAACGTTAGCGGGCAACTTTCTGTGTGGGCTTGTGTTCATACTCTGGTGGTAAGTGTATGTTTCATTTTATAAGAAACCTTCAAACTGTTTTCCAAAATATCTGAGTCCCAGTTCTTCCAAATCCTAGCCAACATTCAGCGTTGTCGGTCCATTTAAAAATTTCAGCCATTCTGGTGTGTGTGGTGGTAGTATCTTGTGCCTGTCATTTGAGTTTCCCTAATGAATAATGAACATTTTTTTCATGTGGGTGGCAGTCATTCACGTGTCTTGTTTATGGTGTCCGTTTAATCAGAGTTTTAACAGAGCATTACTAAAACTCAAAGAATTAAGATCCCCTCAGCGAATGAATCAGATAGCTAGTGGTATCTTCTTATAAGTTGAGTCACATAGGCTATGGTATAAAGTGTATCCTTAATCTCTTATGTGTATTATTAATACATCATGTGGCAGAAGCTCTAACTGTAATCAATGGCTCTGTATCAACCCTGCTCAGTGGCTAATTTCCCAAATAAAGTGGTGAGATCACCACTCGACGGTCTGCCCTGTTGATCCCGGCAAACCCAAGGCCTGTCAAGGGGCCATTGTCTCAGCACCAGGGTGCTATTGACGAGTGGGCTGTGGTCTAGGTGGGCTGAGACAGGTGAGCAGGGGCGAAACTGTCCCCCAGGCCAATGCACAGGCCCAGGGCCCCCTTGAAGACAGTCCTCTGGGGCCACTGGTAGTGACAGGGTGGTTGGAGCCCTGGTGGGGAGGACTGTGCTGGTGGGGGGACCCTCTTGCTTCTGCCTCCACGTTAGGGAAATGAGCCTCCCCTGGCCCCTTGTCAGGCCTTGGGTTTGCTGGGATTTCAAGTGGGCCTGGGATTCCCAGGATGAACCTGCTGCGTGTTTGTTGACGTAAACAGCTGACTCACCAAGTCCAAGTTCGTATTTCTACCAGTCTGTGAGCACCACATTAATGTCGCCATGTAAAATGAAGAACTGGTCTTCGAATCCCACAGCCTTTCTATGGGACATCCTAGTCTTTCCCCATGGGCCCCGCTCCAGCCAGAGGGGAGCAGCTCACAGCCTCCGTCCCCCACCTCCTGGTCCAGCAACATGACATCATCAGTGTCTCAGAGGAAGCCAGCCTGATCCACACACAAGAAACACAAACACCCCGCAGCCAGGAAGGCTCCTGACTCCACAACCACCAAAACCACGCAGTGTTGGGCTATGAGCCGCAGGCTTCCTGGGACTTCTAAAATCTAGAAGCCTGGGCTTCCCTGGTGGCACAGGGGTTAAGAATCAGCCTGCTAATGCAGGGGACATGGGTTCGAGCCCTGGTCTGGGAAGATCCCACATGCCACGGAGCAACTAGGCCCGTGCACCACAACTACCAAGCCTGAGCCCTAGAGCCCGTGTTCCGCAACAAGAGAAGCCACCGCAATGAGAAGCCCGCGCACCTCAACAAAGAGTAGCCCCCGCTCGCCGCAACTAGAGAAAGTCCACGCGCAGCAACGAAGACCCAACACAGCCAAATATACATATTTTTAAAAATGTTTCTTTTTGCCCAGGAAATGGTCAAAGACCCAAAGATAACTGAAAAAAATAAAATAAAATCTAGAAAGCTTTTTTTTTAATGCCTGATGTGTTAAGACATACTTGTTATCTGCTCATCACTCCCAATTTTACAGACTGGGTGAGCTCGTAGAGATGGGCTGGAGCACACGGCGGTCAGCGGGACAGGACCCGGGCAGTGGTCTGGGAGCCTCCCTCCCATGGCCTGGGTCAGGGATGCAGCCGGGGGCGTGGTCCTGACTTCTCCACCAGCAGATGTCACAGCCTGGCTCTGCGCGGCCTTGCTCATCCTGGCTCTAACCTTCCCTTCACGGTTCTGCCCTCTGCCAGCCCTTCCCCCGGGACTGTTTCAGCAACAGGTTCCAAGTCTAACCCGGTCTCCTCTGATGGGCACGCGTGGTGTGTACTCAGGCCCGAGTCCCTGCTGCCAGGGCAATGGGAGGCTTCTGTCTGGACCCACCGCTTCAGTCCAGTTCCGTTACTGTCGCAGTGGCTGCTGTGAATCTCTGTGATTCGTCTCAGGCCCAAGTGGGTGCAGCTCTCGGTCAGTGAAGACTCCTCATATTGGTCTAGTCTGTGCTGTGGCAGACCGTCTAACCCAAGTCTCCCTTTAAAATGCAATGCTGCTTCTCCGCCTGTCAAGAACCTCTTCCTCCTGGACCTGGGTGCCCCCGAACATGGGCGTTACCTGGATCAGGGTACTTCCTGGACCCTGCTCTGACAGATGAGTGTGGGAAGTGTTGCTGGGCAGACTCCAGAGCCCAGAGGTCCTCAGCTCCCACCTTCGCCGCCCCTGAAGCCCTGGGCCTACTGGTTGTGAAGAGGCCTGGGCTGGCCTCCTAGATGGTGAGAGGCCACTTAGAGGACCTGGAGGTGCACAAGACAACAGCCCACGCCACCTGCCGGCCCTTATGAACCCCTAGCCCCAGGGAGGCCCTCAGAGACTGCAGCACACATGTGAGCCTAGGGGACCAGCAGAAGACTCCCTGGTGGCCAGCCCCCAGATTTCGAGAAGCAGATTATTGTGAGTTACAGACACTGTGTATTGAGGGTTGTTAATTTTCCTTTGATGCACAGAGTTTTCAAGATGCCTTCTTCACTCTGGACTTCTGATCCACTCAGGAAGGATCTAGGCCGGGAGTCCAGCCCCACGGTCCTGGGGACATTGCCAGGAGGGCATTTGGGACGTTTCACATCATCAGTAGGTGAAAGCGGGACTCGGCCCAGCCACTGCTGCCACCTCATCTATGGCAAAATAAGTCAAAAGTCCCAGTTTCTGCACATGCTGAGAGGCAGGTGATCATGAACTTGAGCCCATCTAAGATGAAGAAATCTGGAACATTTGGCTAAAAGCAGAAGAGGAATTCAGCTCTTATTTTATTTCTGTTATCCCTAATTGGGAAAACGCATCTCAAAACTTCTAGGCACAGAGATGCCTTAACATAGAAGCGTCCATCTGTCTGTACTTACCCCCTTCCTTTGCCTACACCTTCCTTTGCTCTGATTTCTATTCTGTTCTAAATCCCAGAGAAAGTCCTAACAGGACAGGAAAACTGAATTTTCACTACTGAAATAATAAAGACACTCCTTTCAGGGAATCTGTTTATTCATTCATTTTAGCATGCACTTTTTCATTGCCTTTATAGTCTAAGTAGAGCGGTAGGGTCTATAGAAAGTTCTGAATCAGATCTGCTCCTGGTCATCGAGAATCCGACAGTCTAGTTGGGGAAACAGATCATTAAACAGCCTGAGAACTGTTGTGATAAAGGATATTTATGCTATAAAAGGTGCAATGGAAATGCTTAGCAAAGGCAAGAGCGCGGCCTTCAGGGAGGTCAGGCAAGGGTTTCCTGAGGAATTCCGGGTAAATGCGGTCATTGAGTCCTAAAAGAATAGTTTAGGGTAAAGACATGGCAGGTAAAAAGATTATCACAAGAAAGCACTAAAAAGGGGGAAGGAGAGAAAAAGAGATTGAGGGAGAGGTTAGAGGTGGCTCTTCATCCAGAATCTAGGGGTTCAGGTGCTTCTGGGACAGAGGGGAGTCAGGGGCTGGAGGGGATCAGACAGAAACTACCTCTGATGCTCTGATGGCAAGTTTACAACATATTCTGAAGGCAGTTTAAAGGGCCTGGAAGCTTGATCTGCCATGTAGCCTCATCCAACACATGTATCAGGAGGCTGGCTTAGCGCAGCGCATGTGGAAGAAGGTGAGATGGGCTGATGGGTGGCTGAGACCTGGCCAAGGCCTGAACTCACATGTGGCCCTGGAGACGGGCACGAGGGACCCCGCCAGAGATGTGCTGGACCCAGACTGCCCAGGACATGGTGGCCGGAAGGAGGATTCCAGGAGCTCAACCCTCCTGGTCTGGCGTGGTGAAGCGCCCCTGTCTGAGACGTCCACCCTCAGGGACAGGGATGCCTGCCCAGCCACATGCTCACGTCGTGACAGCAGAGGCGGTGGCCTTGCTTCCTTCACTGGGGCCTTGTCTTAGGATCTCTGCCCACACTGGCAGGTCCCGCAGACACGGCTAACGGTGGGTTCGGAGAGTCACAGAGAGTTCCCCTATTTTTGTTAATTCAGATATTTTCCCCAGTGCTTGCATTGCCACAACATGAATTGGATGTCATGAGGTTTCTCAGTTAGATAACAGGATTTGCTCAGACTTGACTGAGATTTGCCCTAACCTGATCAGGATCTGGGACCAAAGCTGAATGAGAGCAAAGAAAGGCACTTCCTGGGCTTCTGTTCGCCCTTGAGATGCCCTTGTTGTTCTTTGTTGTCACCCTTCCAGGATTGCTGGCGTCACATCTCACGATTGCCAAGATGACAAAAGACTCTGAATAGCTGTGGCATATGGATTTAAGGACAAAGGAGGAAACTTTTAGATTGGTTTCAGCTATAGATAAACCAATTTCTAAATTTCAATTTGCAATAGGCAAGCACACAGGTATAAAGCTCCTTATTGTTGGAATTCCTGCAGGAATGCATCTTTGCTATCTTAGGAACTTTAGTCCGTAAACCTGTTTTCCCTTCGAAATGTTTGTTGTGATAGACGATCTTTTGGTAATACAAGGACACTTAGTGATGCAATAATGCCACTGTTGCCAGGCCTTCCCAATGACCCCTACAATGAGGCTGGACCAACAGAGCTGATTTCTTCCAACTGTCCTGTTGAACCACTTTTTACCTTCTCAGCTCCCTACATATCTACCCAGTAACCCCACTGGAAGATAGAAGAAGGATTTAAATGTAAGTCCTTTGTCCAGTCTCCTCCACAGAATCAGATACGAGGTAGAATTAAGTCACACTCCTGGACCCAGGTCAAGGTTTCAGGGACCCCCAGGCCCCAAGTCTTCTTTACAGCTGACCAACCCCAGAGAGGATACGTCCCAATTATCCTCGGAGCTTCCACGACCCCAGCGGCTGGAGCTCCCAGAGGCCGATGCTGCCTGCTTGTGCTTGTTGCCGACTCACTTCACCTCCTCGCTTTCCAGGCCTGGTCTTGCTCTTGAACAACCAGAACCCTGCAGTAAAATCAAGTCCACTTCAACGGGGCTCTGACACCAGGCCTCTTCCTTACTCTGAGCAGGTTCCTGGGAGTTGTGCAGCGTGTAACACGCACAGCCATTCCCAGAGGCCCTCCTTGCTTCCGCCAATCCACTTTCCAAACCAGACTCTGATCAGTGCCCCCAGTTTCACAGAAGGAGCTTCTCCTGGCCTGACACTTGGGCGCCTGACTGGTCTGGTTTCCTGCTCTTTGCTCTGGGAGCTCAGTTAGGGACTCTGATTCATGTAACATCTTGGAATGAAGAGTGTTCTGCTCCCTCAGCCCGTGGGCTGGGCACTCAGCTCCCTTCACAGACTCGCCCCAAGCCTGGCACATGGGCGATGCCAACATGGAACCACGGACCACTGGTTTGTCCAACAAGTGCCCCCAGCACCTCTTCCACGCAGCTCCCGGTTTCCCAGCCTCAGACCAGTGCCGAGCTCTAGTGAGACGTCGCTCGCACAATTCTCCTGAGTGACTGTGTCCACAACTTTACGACCTGTTGGAGTTTTAACTCATGTCAAGTGGATTGGCAACTACACAGCATTTTGCTTACAAAGTTAATGTTAATGTTGCTTAATTGACCAATCTATGATTTAAAAGGTCACAATGGCTTTCCATGGAAAGCTCCTCAGCAATAAAAAGAACCAACAAGTGACACATTTGGATGAATCTCAAGGAAATTATGCTGAGTGGAAAAAAGCTAATATCAGAAGAGCACACACTGCATGATTCCATTTATGTAACGTTCATGAAATAACATAATTTTAGAGATAGAGGACGGGTTGGTGATTGCCAAGGGTGAGGGGAGGGATGGGATGGGGAGGGTGGGTGTGGTGATGAAGCAGCAGCAAGAGGGGCCCTGTGGTGAGTCTCCTGACTGTGTGGTGTTTACACCTGTGATGAATTTGCACAGAGCTACCCCTCACCTCCCACAAGTACACACAAATGAACACATGGAGAACTCCTGGCATCTGAATAGTCCTGTGGGTGGTACCAATGTCCGCATCCTAGAGGCGCCTCTTGGCACCTCTCTGTGCCTCCACTTCCTCATGGGGATGAAGATAAGGTGCCGGTCTGTGGAGTTTTTGGAGGGATTAAATGATACAGTGGAGACAAAGCAGTTAGCACGGTGAATGGCGCATCACATTCATGATCTATTGAGTTTTCCATCCATCCATCCCTCCCTCCATCTGTCTGTTCTTCCACCCATTAATCCATCCCCTTGATGGGTAGGTTGGGGGGCAGGTGGTGGTGATTACCAAAATTATAACACGAGCTGGCAAAGAAAGCAAGGAATTCAAAGCAACACTTACCTGGTTACTGTATGTATAGTTTTGTTTTTTCCTTCCTTTTTCTGCCATAAAAGTTCTGCCCTCTTCTCTGAATTCCCCAGAGCTTATGTTTACCTTCTGAACCCCACTGTACAACACATTCTTTCCATTAAGAATAAACAGAAAACTATTCAGTCGTACCCCAGAACTTCTGATTCATCAGCCCTGGTACGTGTGTTTTCATTTATTCCCAACAATCCCTCCAGCCACTGATGGAGACATCCAAAAGTTCATGCTAATCTGCATTTGAATCCCTTGGGAAGGACCCGAGAGGCCCCAGGAAAGTGTGTTGATGCATCTAAAGGAGATAAATTATTCAACAAATTATTGAGCAAAATACTGTCACAAAACTTAATCAAAGAAGTTACTGATGATGTAACTTCTTTAAAGAAGTTTAACTTCTTAACTTTAAAATCCATTTTTTCCTCAATACCTTCATTTCATAAAAGGAGATCCCAAGAGTCAGTCAAAACCAGGGTTGGGGAGGAGGGGGGTCAGAGTAAAGAGCCAGTAGTAGCAGCCAGACCACTGGCAACAACAGAAAGTCCATATGCAGTGTTGGTTCCCACCTCGAGCGACCATGAAAGGTCATCCTGTGATGGGAGGTACCAGCCAGGTAGGCTTGCTGTCTGCCCCTGATTTCCTTACCCAACCCCACCAAGCACTTCTACTCTGCAAAGCTCCTTGCCCTTTTATTCATTATAATCTGTGAAATACTGTCTCAGAAATATTTTCTATTTTATTGAACAACATGAATTGGACCTAGCTCTTCCTGAAGGCCAACAACGTGCTCGGCACACGTCTCAGCGTGTTACAGGTGTGATCTCACCAGACGCTCACGGTGGAGGGATGCTCTCCCTACAGGGGGACGACCGAGGCATAGAGCTGGTTTGAGGGACTTGCTGCCTGTCACCTGGATATCCCCATGCCCTCTCTGGCGCCTTGCATAACTCCCAAGGGGTAGAGACCCAGGATAGGAGCCGCCTTTGTGGCTGGCGTGGCCATGTCTCCACTCACACACACCGTCACCCTCATGCTGCAGCTCCTGCCCCATCACTCTAAGACCCCCAGTGTGGCTCAGCCCCAGCCAGCTGTGAGCAGACCCCTCAGCATCTTCATTACAGCCCTGGTGGATTTGCTTTTATTTCAATCACCTGTGCTCCTTCAGGTCCTTGGCAGCCTGCGTGAACTTTGAGGATTCTTACTGTGAGTGACCAGCTCCCTTCCAGACAGGTGACACCTTTGAGGTGCAAATTCTATCAATCCTGACCGCACTTTTCACCAGGGGCTGCATTTTCAATCTGAACTTCAATTTCCTTTTAAACGACAGCACATTAAAAAAAAAAAACTGATTTAAAAAGTAAAACAGGGGCTGGGAGGGGTGGAGAGGGGCAAAGCAGGAAGAAATTCAATGGAAATGACTGTGACAGTTGACTTTTCAAAGGTGGTGATAGGCTGTGTCCCCTCCTGAGAGGTGATTTGGGGTCATTTGTCTCCTTAGGCGAAGGCACAGAAGTTTACCCCACATGCTCAGAGAGTGCATTTTGATGAGTCACCAGGCTTCCTGTCTCAGCCTGATGCAGAGAACAACAGCGAAGCAACAGGCCAACTGATTATCACTTATAAATTAGGAAGAAACTTTGAGTAGCCATCAGCTCTCACAGCCTGTCTTGAAGACACACTTATTTCAGCAGAGTCAATGGAAAGTGGAAGGCATTTCAGTCCAAACAGATAAAGTTACTGCCTGGTGGAATGTCCGGGCTGAAAGGAAACCCAATCACCGTTTTTCTATCCTGTTCGAGAATTTTCTCTTTAATATCCTCACCAAGGGTTTAAATGATGGATATCCTCACCAAGTTACAAGGCTTTGAAATAACTTGCCACAAAATGTGTAATAATTTTAAAACCAAAAAGTAGGTAAGTACCAGTTGACTGAGGAAGCAGAATTGGGGCTGGTGTCCGTTTGGAGTTTCCTGGCAGCCAAGGCAGGGGTGAGGAAGAGTATCTGTTACAGAGAGGGGACTGGCCCTTCCTGGGGGAGGCGTCATCTCACTGAGTCTTCGAGCCTTTGCTCCCTGCCCATCTTCTCGGGAGGACGGAGGATGACTCAGTAGGATCTGCCTTCCGAGGTCCGTGTCTGGGTTCGCCTTGGAAAAAACCTAGGGCAGAGCACGGAAGCACAGCTCAGTGAAGGAACTTGACAAGGGCAGAAGAGAGGGTCTGATGACCCAACCCAATTCAAGTTGGGGCTTAGAATACTAGAGAAATAGATGAACTGGATAGTTTTTAAAGTGTCCTCCAAAAATGGCCTTTCAGTCAGGCTCTGTATGTATACTATCCATCAATAATTTGAAGGTGATCTCTAGGGAAAAGGACTTGTTTTGAGAACTGGGGCCTGATTCACCCACTTAGGAAACAGGAGACAATATGGGAAGCCTCAGTTCATTCATGAGAGGCGCTGCTCTGGGTGGAGATTTTATATGACCTCACAAAGGTAGGGTGTCACAGTAAAGAGACTGTTTCCTCAAAAAGTTGTCTTCTGCCTTATTCAGCTGCTGCACGGCACCATCTATTAAGACTCCATGCAGTGTGAATGTGATTACTATGGCCTAGGAAATTTTCAAGGTAGATATTTCCATGTGGCAGACACCAAAGAAAAATCTGAACTGTGCATCTCCTGAGGGTTTAATTTTGAGAGACGTCACTTTCTGCTGGAATGAATTAGCCTGCATTTTGGAGCCAGTGAACAAGGACCGATTTTATTTTGGAGGACAATTCTGCTTCTGGTTCGGAATTGCTGGCCTTGGCATCCTTTGTGTTGTGTGTTAGATCGCAGACTCTCTTAATGATAAGAAGCCCCTATTTCCGACATGCAAACCCAAATTTCCCAGTGATCTTTGAGAGGGTCATCCAGATATTGTTCCAGATCTTTAAGATATTTGTTATGAAAAGAAGGGAGGGGTCCCAGCCCCTCTGTCTGTCTCAGGGTGAAAGGGACCCACCACCTGCTTGGTGGCTGTCATAGCAGACTTGCAGGCTGCTCGGAATCTTGAGTCAGAGCTTTGTAGGAGCAGCAATAACCAGGAGCCTCTAATTGTTCATTTTAACCCAGACTCAGAATCAAAGGACACGGGAAGGTCGAGTAAAGCTACAAAAACTGTGTTCTCAGTTGTAACAGATTTTACAGGAAGATGTTGGGGAATCTGACACCCACTGAACTTGGCAGGACTCCACTGGGTCTCACACCCGACACCGGCCCATTGTACATAACTGAATTGAGAGAACATTCAGTGGGACAAATGCCACTGAGTGTAGAAGAGGAGTCAGTCCCTCTGGGAAAAAGGAAGGCTCAGGAATTTTGGGGTTTGGACACCCCGAGATTAGGAGAGGTGCTAAGATCATAATGATGAAGGAGGTGGAAATAACCCTGTAGCTTAAACGAACTTGATTTGGGATGAGGCCGTGCACTGATGACGACGTAGCGTTGTCATGACAGTGACCAGTAGCTTCCTAATTCGGATTGGCCCCTGGGTGTAGGGAATCTCACCGGACACCTGAGGAAAGCGAGACCCGTCTTGTGATGAACCCCTGCAGAAAAAGTGTTCCAAGGCCCAAAGCAGCCAGGAACTTGGGGTGCAGCACAGGGGCCGTTGGAGGGGCTGAAACTCGGTGAGAAGGATGGAGGGAGGGGAGGCAGGCAGATCCGGGACCTCAGAGGCCAGTGAGGGTGTCCTCTCCTCTAAGGACAGTGGGAACTTTTGGAGGGTTTCAAAAGGACAAATGATTGTTCTCACATTTTTAAAAGAGCATCTTACTGCTGGTGAAGAATGGATAAAGTGGTGGCCAGGTCTTCAGGGAGTGTTTGGTTTGAGTTGTGTTTTTTTTTTTCCCAAACAAATTACGTAGGAGTTGAGAGGTACTTAGGGTTTTTATAAAATTCAAGACTGCTTTATTAAGATGAAGATGGGAGAAGTATCGCAGGGGTCACTCAGGGAGAAGAATATACCAGAGTCACCGTAACAGTGAGTTTCTTTGCAAGCACTTTCTTCCTCTGGACCAGCAGGCCCCTTTCTGGGGTTCAGCTGGATGCTGAGGGCTGAGCCACGTTCACTGGAAAGGGGAGGGAGGCTGGCAGCCAGAGTGGATGAGTGACCACCAAACGCACCGGGGCTGGGGGTAGAGGAGGAGTGTTGCTATTGGGCCAAACACCTAGGGGGAAAGTTTGCTATCACACAGCGTGGACGGGTCCCCGCCAGGTACTTGCTCCCAGCTGGAGACAGAGGGCATCCCCAACCCTGCAGAACCCCAGGCGACAGCATAAACAGGCGCCTCACTCCACATGCCAAAACGTTTAAAGGTCGTAAATCAAAATAGCAAACTGCTAAATAAGCTACATTCTCACCTCCAGCCTCATTAGACACATCTTCATCACTAGGATAAAGAAAATCCCCCCCCACCTCCAGATGGCGCTCAAACACCCAAATCCCCCCAGAGAAAATGCAGATGCACTTTCTTGGAGAAGTTTGTTTGTAAATAGGACATGTTTGCGACAACAGACAATCGGAGGACAGTTCCTCCAGCTCATCCAGTCACATATTGATTATATTGAGGGACTGGCTCCTCTTGAAGAGTTTTCAGGCAAGAAAGTAAACTACTTCCCCACAGTTATGATGCTTTCCAATATTTCTCCTTGTTTCTAGCAAAACAACCATGATCACCAAGGTCTTCGCTCCTGGAGCCAGAAGACGGAGATTTGTGTGGTGTGGTTGGGATGAGCCCACAAGGCGCCCTGGCCCCATGTTTTCCCCGCTGAAGCCAGGACTCACCCCACAAACTGTCATGACACAGCGTGAAGTCACTCCTTGCCAGCCTCGTCGTTTGAAAATAAATACTTGGCAGTGGGATGTATTTATTGAACAAACACTAATATAGAACATTCCCTAGCCAAGCTGCTCTAATCATTTTATAAAAATTATTTGTTGCTTCCAATAACCTTCTGAGGCTCAGAGAGGCCAATAACTCACCTGAGGTCACAGCTGCTGGAGAGCAGCCCTGAGTCTGTGCCCTTCAACATCACGCTCTGTGTCACCAGTGCTCTATGTCATCAGTGCTCTGTCATCGATGCTCTATGTCATCAATGTTATCATTTCATAGATAATGATAAAATGTTCTCCGGAACAAGGAGTCACAGTAAGAAGCATCAATATTTCTGCAGGTGTCCTGTCCCTTCTCTCAGAGGAGGTGGGTCGCCTGCCCCTAAGGGGCCACCTGGGCACATCCACCACCTGCCTGTTCAATCAGCCATAGTGATCCTCTGACTTCGCGCACGTACCTGGATGTACCACCTCGGGGTGGGGACTTAACAAAGATGGAAAAGAATATTAAAAAAAGAGAATGTATAGATATAGATATAGATATAGATATAGATGTATAACTGAATCACTTTGCTGTACAGTAGAAATTAACAAAACATCGTAAATCAACTATACTTCAGTGAAAAAAAATATTGATTAAAAAAAAAAGGAGTAGATTTATGGGTAAGTGTGTCACCGACAGGGTGCTGTGCTGGATGGGACCCACCGTGGACCAGCACAGCCTGGTTCTCCAAGGGGTGAGAAGCCCAATGAGGGGGGGATGGAAAGAAAACAGACCACAATTCAGCATCGTTCCCCACCACCCCAGCCAAGGCGGGGACCTCGGGAAACAGACGCAACTCACATCCAGGGGAAATCTCAGGGAAATATGGAGAACAACGTAAGCTGCTGCAGAGTAAGTAGCATTCGGAGTCGACTGCTCAGTTCTGCTCTGAGGCAGGAGGGAGTTAAATGCCGGGCTGGGCACATGGGCCCCACCAGATTGAAGGCCGTGGCCTGCTTCTGGGAGCTCTGGCCGCAGACAGCCTTTGGGGGCCGCCCTTCAGGGAGGGCCCAGCCTGCCCGGGGC
This sequence comes from Globicephala melas, assembly GCF_963455315.2. NCBI lineage: Eukaryota > Metazoa > Chordata > Mammalia > Artiodactyla > Delphinidae > Globicephala > Globicephala melas. The sequence goes on along the minus strand of NC_083328.1, from coordinate 43,251,608 downwards.
CACAGCCAGTGATGAGGGCCTGGCCACTCAGCCCCGACTCCACACAACCTTGAAGGGCCTTTCTGGCTCCGGGGCCCCCGTAGGGTCTGCCTGCATCACAGCTGCGCCTCTCCCCTGCCCAGTTGGTCTCTCTTCCAGCCTTTCCATAGCAGTCGACCCTAAGGGTCCATCCCAGAGTCTGCCCACCTGCAAACCCCATCTGCAGCAAAGTCAGTGGGGAGGGGGTGGGGTAGAACGCTTGGTCTCCCCCATCAGGACCATTGTTGGCGTAACTCGGGGAGGTCTCGGTGATGCTGTGACCTGCTGTGACCGCAAGTCTCTCTCTTCCTTCCAGCCTAACTGTCGCCCGGTTTGCCAGGCGCCGTCCTGAGACTCACTCTTCTCCCCCGAGGGCAAACCCCCACCACAAGCGTATCATGCCCTGTCGTTTCTCTTGACTCCGATGCTGCCCTGTTTTCTCACCCGGCGTCCTGAGAGCCGGCTGTTTCCCAAAGCTGCAGTCCTCACGGCCAACTCGGTTGTTTCTAACACTCTCATAAGGTGATTTCCTCCTACTGTTCAGAACGTTCTCGACGAGGCACGGTTCGAGCTGCACTGGAAATGCCGGCGACGAAAACCCGTCTGACGCAGCAACTCGAAGGGCGTGGTCTTCGCTGGGGTCTGACGGCTCCGTGCAGATTTGAGTCCTGCTCTTGTGGCTGATTGCAAACTTTTCTTGGAGTTTTAATAACCTGTTATTTGGTTGATTGAACTACCCCTGCCGTCAGTCTCAAAAGATTTCTCTGGACAAATGTGTTTTTTTTTTTTAAATTGTAGAGCAAATTAAAATTAATCTTGACCTAACTTGTGTACGATACTCCCTTAGAGAAATTAGCATAGCCTCTGTTTCCTGAACCCAGGATTGAAAATTGTTGGTGAAGACCCCAATTATCAGGAGATACGCTGCATCTGGGGGTGTGAGCCTCCTTGCCTCCCTCTCCTCTGACAAAGTCTCTCTCTCTGACCAACTTAGGTCTGGCCCCTCAGAGCCACCTTGGCCTGCCGAATCCGGTTTCATCAAAGAATCCTGTGAAGGCAGCCTATGGCTTCTCTCCCCAACTCTGATATCTAATCGAGATCCTCTTAGTAATATTCCATCCACTCACACCTTCCCTCTGCTCACTGGCTATAAATCTCCAGCTATCTCTGACCTTCAGTCTCCTCCTATTGCAATGGTTGGAATAAAGCCTTCCTTGCCTTTTTTAACATGTGTCCAATGATCGACTCCTTTTAACACCTCTTTCCTTAAGCCAGTAGCTCTCAAGCTCTGGGAGGTGAAGACCACCTACAGAGGCATGGGATTTCTTTGGAGGCTTGCAGGTTCGTAGGTGCATGTGGAGGCCCAGGGTGTCCCCAAAGATGCCTTTTTAATCACATCATTCCCACACCTGCAGCGGCTCCATCCACCTATTTAAGAATTAGAGGAACGCAAATCCAATCCTCAGGGGACGTGCACCAGAGGCTGAGAAGCACTGGAGATGGGTCGAGAGTGTGGGCCCCACTCCATCCCCCAAACTTGAGTTCTGATTTACCATGAGCAGCTGTGACACCTCAAGCACTTCCCTAACCTCTCTGTGCTTCAGTTTCCTTACCTGCCATAAAGGACATCAAGAGCATCTGCCTTGAGATAAGTAAGTGGGACAATGCATTGCGGGCATTTAGAGCCGTGCCTGGCCCATAAGTGCTACAACCAGAGGGTAGAAAGCTTGAACTGGAACCACGCACACATATATACACACCAGGCTGGGCCGCAGTGGGAAAAGTATCTAGTGGGGTTAACATGGACAGAGAGAGAGAAACACAGTTCAAGAAGAGAATCATGGAAAGTCCAGATGCCGAGAGCTGTAAGTCAAATTGTCCACACAGGAGAGGAGGTGGGCAGCCCCTCCTTGCTGCTCTGGAAGTAGGCAGATTAGTTCAGAGAGGAAAGAATTCAATAGTGTTAGCTTTCTCTCCTAACTCTTAATCTCAGGGGACATGGCAATGCGACAGTCATTGGAGACTTCATTTTCGTAAGTGCCGGTCCATTGGCAACCACCCCCACCCCTGTGTCCCCCATCTCTTGTTTGTAGAAAAGCTTTAGGGTCCTAAGTCTTCCCTGAGTTCCAAAGAGCAAATTAATCAGACAAGTGAGAAAATTCAGAAAGAAAGGAAAACAGTCAAGCAAGACAAAATAATAATAGTTTAGCCATTAAACAAAGTCAAGGACTTTTAGTTCCTCCTCCAGGGCTATAGATACTATTCTGAGCCATATCCTTGAGTTGTTCTGCAGATACTGAAACCCCCACCAGGTGAAAGAAGTTAACTATGTGCTGACCACCAGCATGTAGACCCCAGACCTATTAGAACCAGAACCCCCAACCAATTAGAAGGATGTGCATGAGCTGATCACACACCCTGGGACCCTCTCCCTCACACTGTCTTTAAAAACTCTTCTCTGAAAGCCATCAGGGAATTTGGATCTTTTGAGCATGAGCTGCCCGTTCTCCTCACTTGGCCCTGCAATAAATGCTGCACTTTCCTTCACCATAACTCAGTGTCAGTTGATGGGCTTTGCTGCCTGTGGGACGAGTGGACCCAAGTTTGGTTTGATGACACTACTGTGATTTGAGGTCAGAACATCACCACCCTTGGGAAGAGTGAGAACTGATAAAGACACTCTTGATCTGGACCCTAAACTGGATTGATTACTTTATCAAAATTTAAGGTTTCCCTGCTGCATCACACCCTGGGGAAGCTGGCAACCCACTGGCATGATTCCCCTTGGGGTCCAGTTTGTGTATCTGTTTCTAACGAACTACAGAAAGGCAAGACGTCCATTTCTCTCAACCGCCAGGTCCCCAAAGCAAGAAAAAGTAGGGGTTTGCTTTCAGTTACGTGCCACAGGGTAGCTTTTTAAAACACTCCTGCCATGTTTGGGTATCACCCCGTCCCTGAGAGGTATGCAGACATGGGCTTACTCTTATTTTGTTCATAATCATTGGTAACATCTCAGTTTGTAAATGAAGAAACCAGCCTCGGAAAGGTTAAACAACTGCCCCCATCCAGAGCATTGGAGAGGAGCCAGGCAGAGCCTGACCACCTGCTGCATTGTTATTACTTAAATTATTTCCCCCGTCATCTCAATCCACATAAATCCACCTGATACACTGAGTCAACCTTATCCCCTGCTCCTGACTCTGCTTCCATGGCCAGGCCTGGCCCAGCTTCCTCTGCTTGGAGTATAGAAGCTTGGTTCTAATCAGTGGGTCCACAATACACGTGGCCTGTATTCTGCTCTGTAATTCATGAACCCTAAGCTTTCCCCTCATTTTATCTAAAAGTTAGTTATGATAAGGTCTGTCTTTGGAGGCTCCGGCACTTTTGATGCCCCTCTCTTGTCTAGTTTTTTATTGTGGTAAAATAACATAAAAGTTAGCATTTTAATCCTTTTTAAATATACATTTCAATAGAATTAAGTACGTTCACATTATTGGGCAATCATCACTGCCATCAATCTCCAAAACTTTTTCATCTTCCCAAACTGAAACCATGGTCCCACTAAACACTAACTTCCCGCCCCCTCCCCCAGCCTCTGGTAGCCTCTACTCTACTTTCTCTCTCTATGGATTTGATTTCTCTAGGTCCTTCATGTTGGTGGAATCGCACAGTATTTGTCCCTTTGGGACTGGCTTATTTCACGCAGCATAATATCAAGGTTCATCCATTTGGAGGGTGTGTCAGAATTCCCTTCCTTATTAAGGCATCATAATATTCCATTGTATGCATACACCACATTCTGTTATCCATTCACTTGTTGATGGACATTTGAGTTGTTACCATCTTTTGGCTACTGGGAATAATGCTGCTATGAACAGTGGTGTACACATAATCTGTTCAAGTCCTTGCTTTCATTTCTTTTGGGTATCTTCCCAGAATGGCATTCCTGGATCATGTGGCAACTCTATGTTTAATTTTTTGAGGAACAGGTATGTTTTCCACAGCAGCTACACCATTTAATTGTCCTACCAACAGTGCACAAGAGTTCAAATTTCTCCACATCCTTGCTAACACTTACTATTTATTTTCTGGTTTTTAAAATAATGGCAGTTCTGATGAAGCAGTATTTCATTGTGTTTTTAACTTGCATTTTCCCAATGAATAGCAATGTTGAACATCTTTTCATGTGCTTATTGGTCATTTATGCATATTCCTTGGAAAAATATCTATTCAAATCCTTTGACCATTTTTAATTGGGTTGTTTGGTTTTCTCTTTTTGAGTTCTCTATATATTCTGGATCTATTAATCCTTTATTAAATATATTATTTGAAAATATTTCCTCCCATTCTGTGGATTGTCTTTTAATCTCTTATAGTGTCCTTTGAGGCATAAAAGTTCCTAATTATGATGAAGTCCAATTTATTTGTTTTCTCTTGTTGTCTGTGTTTTGCAGTCATATCCAAGAAATCACGGTCAAATCCAATGGCATGAAGCTTTTTCTTATGCTTCTTCTAAGAGTTTTATAGTTTTAGCTCTTACATTTAGGTCTTTGAGTTAATTTTATACATGGTGTAAGACAGTGGTACAATTTCATACTTTTGAACTTGGATATCCAGTTTTCACAGCACCATTGGTTGAAAAGAATATTCTTTCCTCATTGAATGGTCTTCACACCCTTGTCAAAAGTTATTTGACCATACCTGTGAGGTTTTGTTTCTCCATTCCAGGTCAACGTGTCTGTCTTTATGCCAGTAATACACAGTTTTAATCTTGGCAATTTTATAGGAAGTTTTGAAATCAAGAAGTGTGAGACTTGCAACTTTGTTCTTTTTAAAGATTTTTTTTTTTTAGTTATTTGAGGTGTCCATTTTCTTAAACCAAATAGATCGTAGTTTATACACTACCATGTAACTACTTTCTCTCACCTGACGGTGTGTCATGGGCACACAGAGTGAGTGGCTCTAGAGGTCACCATTTCTACATAATTATTTTATTGAAGTGGATCATGTCATACATGCTAGGTTTCTAAAGTGCAATCTTTTGTGTTTATTTTTCCCTTTTTAGTCTGCATCCCTTTTTTTCTCCCCTTACTCACAACCGCACCCCAGTTCCACATGGCTCTTGTAAATTTCCCCAGGCTCACATGCTCACTGCTGACACACACTAAGTCACACAAACTATGCAGCTGTGCCCCCGCATCTGTGGTTGTCCACGCAGAGAGGCTTGGTCCTCAGCTGTCACCTGATACCTGCTGCTTTGCATTTTGGTCCCTCTCTCAATAATACGTCATGGAGACCCCTCTGTGTGGACAGAACTGCTCTATGTTTTTTGTTTTATTTTCACAACTCCATAATTTTGCAATGTGATAAAGTATAATTCATTTTGTTATGATCCCAATATTGAGAATATTGTTTCATTTCCAATTTTTATCACTAAACACAAAGCCACAATAATACATCCTTAAACCTAAAACATCTCCATAACCTGGTAGCATCATTTCTATGGTGTGGATTCTCAGAGGTGTAGTTTCAGGGACATTAATTTTTTATAAGTTAAAAGACACCAAAAACAACTTAACAATCTTGCTTCCACCAGGTGTAGAGGAGGTTCCCTTCCCCCACATCCTCCCAGCAATAGATTTCATCACAACTTGAACAACACATAAAGTAATAGAAATTTTGGTCTAAAGCTCTAAAAAGTAATAAGAAAAAAACCCAGGGGATTTTTTCCAGAATGATTTTCCCTCAGTAAGAGACAGGGATGGTATTTTAATTCTTCTCGTGGTTCATGAGAACTTGCAGAAGATGACACATCTCCCTGCAGACGTGGAATGTGGTTTTATTTTCCAGTGGGATTCCCTTGGGAAATTACTCATCATGGTGCCGCAATGGCCTTAAACAGAGGTCCTGAGGAGCTCTAGAAATATCAGGAGTTCCTGACAGTGATCCAGTCGAAGGAGACCCGTTGGAGGTGGGGTTTCCTGGTCAGACTAGGAAACACACTTGCTCTATTAAATCAGCAAATATTACCCCTCAGATACATGACCAATTCTTTTCTTTGACGGCTTGTTCACTCAGTAAATAATTATTGAACTCTCATTAGTCAGGGGGGCATTTGGAGATGTGACAGCATAAGGAAGGGATGACGTGGGTGCCCCCTGCCCCATGGCAGGTATTACCCATCAGCCACGTCATGCCTCCCCACTGAGCTCCTGCAGTCCCCTCTCCCATTGCCCCCCATCATCACACCCAGGCCCATCTCCTGAAATAGTCACCACTCTGTCCCAGAGCTCCCAAAGTGTCATTGCAGGCTGACACTGTCCTCACCCCCAGGTGAGGAAAGACCACCAGGACACGCCTGGAGTCAGAGTCATGTCTATTACCTGCTGCGGCTCCAGAGAGCAAGGCCACGGATAGCCTGCACATCCCAGGAGGAGGGTGCTGGGGGAAGCTGGGGGTGGGGTCCGGGCTGGGGAATGTGGGGAGGGTCAAGGAAGCAGGAGTTTGTCTGGACCAGATGCTGTCAGATAGTAGGGCGGCTGTGATTCGGTATCCTTTATAATTCGGGTAGATTTGGAGACATTGAGACATTTTCCATTGTGTGTGATTCCACTGAGTGAGCTCAGCAAAGATGATGTTCACATTCAAATTGTTACTCAAAGTTTGCTTTGCATTTCTATTATACTCAGAACAGATGGCTAAAACATTACTGATTCCAGGCTCCCTGCTCTCACAGTGCAGTGCATGTCAAACAAAAGAGTAAGTTAGGGGCTTCCCTGGTGGTGCAGTGGTTAAGAATCTGTCTGCCAATGCAGGGGACACGGGTTCGAGCCCTGGTCCGGGAAGATCCCACATGCCATGGAGCAACTAAGCCTGTGCGCCACAACTGCTGAGCCCACGTGTCACAACTACTGAAGCCCGCGTGCCTAGAGCCTGTGCTCCGCAGCAAGAGAAGCCACTGCAATGAGAAGCCTGTGCACCACAACCAAGAGTAGCCCCTGCTCTCTGCAACTAGAGAAAGCCTGTGCGCAGCAATGGCGACCCAGTGCAGCCAAAAATTTAAAAAAAATTAAATTAAAAAAAGCTTTTAAAAAAAAAAAAGAGTATGTTATGCCAAGTAACAATGTACTGCTGCTCCACAGTGATGCAAATGCTCTCAGGCTGGTGGGCTCTCAAATTCAACATCCCGTTCACGTTCATTTACTTCACGTGTGGGCTTCTACTTGGTTTAACTGTGTCTAGTTTACACGTCCCCCAAACTGCAGGCCTATTACTTCCTGTGCCATCCTTTCCAGACTTAACCCTGAAAAACATGTCCTGGGTTTCTAAAGGAGAGATTTTACATGGGAAGGAAGTGGGTTTCAGACTTGGTGGTGCATGTACTGGCCACTGTTGCAGTTGTTAACATTCCTGGGGAGAATATTACCAAGAATAATCAGTGATTATGGGCAGAATTTGACCCCCTCCCTGGCCATTATGGAAAAGCACCAAGTGTGGCTGAAGATTCAGGGGCTCATCCGGGAAGGATGTTTCCAGAAAAATCTCAGCCAAACACAACCTTTGTGGTCACAGTCGGAGAAACTGTCTCCAAGATTAGCAGATAAAGGATTGAAATGATCTAAGACAGGTGTCTTTTGTCCCTTCTCATATGTATATTCTCATATGTATATATACATATATAATGTATATATATATGTACATTTTCCAAACATACCCTAAGTGTTTGATGCTCCCATTAAATGACATGGCCATGTGTATTCTACAGGGGAAAATAGACAAGTGAGTCTCCTTTGTTGAGAAGTTTTATTGTCATAAAGAGTGATATTAATCAGCTACTCACTTTTCTTTCTAATGCTGTCAGAGAGAATGACCTCAGATCAACTGTACTAAAACTAAAATCAATGATTTTGAAAGATGACCTTCAAAATTTACATTATAATCAATAATAACACAGAAAGGCAATTTCTTTAGTTACTTTGAATACATTTTACAACTAACGCATCCTGGCATTTCACCAGAAAGCCACATGGTTCAAAACAAGGCCACCCGGAGGATTTTAAAACATTGAGAATTTTTGTTGGCCAGTATGAGGGACTGGAATGGCTGCTTTGAAGTATCTCCTAATCTTAACCATTTTAGGCACACTCTATGTTTATGAATTAACTTCTTATTTGTTCATATGATAAATTTGCCAGATTAAAATATTTGCAGCATTGCGTAGAGGAGTTCCCCAAAACTGCCATGCAGAGTTGAGAGAAACATGGCTTGGAAGAGTTTCAGTTGGGTTCTTCATTTTCCACAAGAAGAACACAGCCCCAGCATGATGTGTTTCACCTTCAAAACCACAGAGCTCTTCCTGCAGCCCAGAGCCCTGCCCTCGCTTCCAGCAGGTGCAGAGTTCAGGACCCCACAGGTGATGTCTTGCAGGGATGCCGTGCAAGATGCTGGTGAAACGATGTGGAAGGTACGTTCTTGGCAGAAAGATGAGAAATATCACCTCATTCTGAAGGTGAGAAGCGTCTCTATCTGCCAGCCCCCAGTTGCTGGGCTGAGTCGACCCACGACTGAGTGGGACTCGAAGTGCTGTTTTAACACTGAATTCGTAGTTCCCCTGCTCTGAGTGATGCATGGCCCTGCCCAGAGAAAATATCCCCAAGGCCCTCCTCTCTTCCATCTGTCAGAGGTGGGAAGGATGAGGACTTTCCTCCTACAGATGCCCTGTTGTCCTTGAAGCTGAGGCTCTGGGGCACAGACCCAAGTGAGGGGCTTCCAGGCCAGAAGGAGCAAGCGACCTGTCACAGTCCTTTCTGTTCGATGTCCACTCTCTCCAAGGGGAAAAGATCACTCTTGGCATTTGCTAGAACCAAAGGTTCTAGAGCACTCATTCTTTTTCAAACCAGCCCCCAAAGGAGGCTCAAAACAGAAAGGCAAAGTTGGGAACACATATGTCCAACCCCTGACACACGTCCTGTTGTGTTCAGTACCAAGGCCAGCACCCTCCTGCCTTGCCATGGCAACGGGACCAGGGCCAACATCCTCCAGAAACAAGAGTGAGTCAGAATCAGCCCCAGTGCCTTGGCAGGGTCCAGACGTGGGGGCAGCAGCCTCCTGGGTCTCACATGGGCCTGGTCAAGCACATGGACCCTGCACTTCATGGGAAGTGATGTTCTCTTTATTGGGGGATTTTAAATGCCATGAAAGAAGGAAGGAAGATCTTGAGGATTTCCCAAAGAGGCTCAGTTGAGTTTAAAGAGCTTTGATAAACATGAGTTTACAGTTGAGCTGGGCTGAGAATTTTCCAATCTCCTCTTTTCACCAGAAACGTGGCATGATTTTCTCATGGTCACGTTCTCATGAGGGACGAGGCGGCAGTTCCATCCCTGAATTTTTGACGTTGTACCAAGCAGTTCTGCTTTATCACTAGATGTTTTCTTAGGTTGTAACTTCTCCTTTTGCCAAGAGATTTTAAAGAACTGACTTTATAACTTCCTGTTTGAATAATGCCCATTGGTAAGCGTTGTTTAGATAACTCATGAATTACACATACTTTCTAAATACTGAAAATATTTCAACCTCAGAATGAATCTGGTACAGATTGAGGATTAATAAATGTGAAATAAAACCTCTAGGAACACGCAGAGTAACCAGGCTTCACAGACCTGCATCGAATGTGATTATAGGGCTGTCCATCCGAGGGACAATGGAACTCAACGTGCCAGATACCAAATCGTGCCAAGATCACGTGTCTAGATTAATAGAGTTTAGCAAACTAGGATTACATTTCCCGGGTTTTTTTAAGGGTCACCAAATTCTTGCCTGAGCAACCTCAGACCCACGTCATCACACACGGCTCGAGAGGACAGGGGACATGCGCCAGGGAGAGAGGAAAGCAGCCACTGACAGCAGCCTCTGCTCATGCGGAATCATCTAATCTGTCTCCCTTTTTAAGAAAGACACTATCATCACTGTAATCTAATATCGCTCGTTCCAGGGAAGAGGAAAATATAGAATGCAAATGCATAATAGTTCATGCAAGAAAAAAGGCATATAAGTGAACTCATGAATGCTGCTGCAGCCAACAGGGAGAGTGATGGAGAGACAGACAGAGGTGGGGAGACAGAAAGACAGAGAGACAGAGACAGAAAGAGAGACAGAGGCAGAGACAGAGAGAGAGGCAGAGAGACCAAGAGAGACAGAGACAGAGAGGAGGGAGAGGGAGGGATTGAGAAAGAAATTCTCTCTGTTTAAGACCTGGACCCTCTTGTCCACTCTGCTGGACACTCTCTTTCCCATGAAATTCACGCAGGTCCCTCCACACCCCAGACCATTTCTCATCACTGAACGACACGCAGTCTGTTCTGTCAGGGACTTGAAGTTGACCCACGGCCGCCCACACGGATGCATAAAGCCCATGTGCTCCATCCCTTCTGCCCGAACTCAGTGGGGTCCTCTCCTGTCGGGAACTGCTGCCCCAGGCCGGGGCCGTGAGCAGGTGCTGACAGACATAAGTGCAGGCAGTGAGCCTGGAGGCGCTTACGGGTGGGGCAAGGGGTCAGGATGAGACGTGTCTGCACAGAGTGGGGCCCTGGGAGACAGTGTGGTCTTCCACGTCACCCCAGCGGAAGGCCAGGAGAAGTGACATCTTTATCTGTTAAGCTGCGGGCCAAGGGCTGCTCCCAGGGGCACTGGCTCCTTCCATCCTGGCCCGTCCCCACCACGACCAGGTGGCCTGCACCTGCCCTCAGGACAATAGTAGTGGGATGGGAACAGTGAGTGCCAGAGGCAGATGGGTTGGGGGGCCACCAAGAGAGTCTGCGACAGGGAATCTGTCCGGGTGGAGCCTGCAGTATTTCCCTGGTGCATAGGACAGTGTTTTGGAAACCTAGCTGGAGTCCACAGAGCAACACCAGTCAGGCTTTAACAGGCTCTATGAAAATGGCGTTCTGTTGGCCGCGTTTTCATCTGGCTAATAGCTGTTATTTAATAGGACGCCACCTACTAACAACCAGGTTTAGGGTCAAGGAAGGAAAACACCAGAAAAACCTGGGCTGACAAAGGTGATGGGGCTAAGCTGCTCTGGCTCGGGGACCTGACTCACCTCCTCACCAGCTGTGACTCTGGGCAAGCTGAAGCTTTCACGTTCTCATCTAAGAGTCACACACACTTTACAGGGTTATTTTGATGGTTAAACAAGGCACCACATGTAACCAGTGCTGCACAGGTTACCTCCCACTAGACATCAGAGGCATCTGCTCCCCAGAGCATCTGTAGAAACAGAGAGGAGGGCAGCAGACTGTGCAAAGAACTGACTGTCTACGGGGAAGTTTTCTCCATCCCAAGGTCCCTGGTAGATGTTACAGAGCCCCTGAGACACTGCCCAGAGCTGAGGGGCGTGGGGGGGACAGGACCCCGGGACTGATACAACGGTCCCCTCGGGTACCCAGCCAGAGGTGACCTGTGGGCTTTGGACAGTGACGCCTGGGTGTCGTCATCCAGGGTGGAGAGTACGACATTCAGGAAGGGTTTGAAGAAGATGAGAAGGTTTGGATGGAAATCTCAGAATGTGCCTTTGCTCAAAACTCCTCTCTCCTCAACACCATAAAGTCAACAAAGAGTGTGTGTGCGTGCGTGTGCGTGCATGTGTGTGTGTGTGTGCTCGTGTTTGCATGTCTGTGCGTGTCCATCCATGACAGCACAGGGAATAGGAACAGCCCTGGGTGAACGACACTGGAGGAAATGTTTGATGTCGTCAGTAAGTGGTTACACCTGGGAGGAGATTCCTTTCAAGGAAAAGGGTTGACCAACCTCTCACTTTCTCATCACAGTGACAGTGAAGGTGCAGGTAGCCATGGGGCCATCAGAGGCCTGTGGGGAGGGTGGGGGGGAAGGAGGCAACGGTACTGGAGAAGCCACTTTTAAATGGAGCTGAAACTGGCAGAATCAAGTCAATCCAGAGACGCCTCAAGATTAGATTACGAAGGGCATCCGTGAGTGTAGCCCTAGAGGAGCGTCCAGGGCCCTAGCGAGTGTAGCCCCAGCCCCACACAAATCTTGAGTTGCTGCCCGCCACCAGGGATCGCAGGTCGTACGGGTCCCCAGAGTGGTTCCTCCACAAAGTGCACGTCTGCCGGTCCCGCCTTATTGGGATCGTTGCCTTGAGGTATTGAGTTGTTGTATTTCTCAATCTGTTCAGTGTTTACAGCGTTTCAGAGAGAGAAGCTACCGTGTGTAAATGTTTAAATTGCTTGGAAATCTGTTCCAAAATAAAACCTAAAATCCTCAGGCTAAGTTAGAAACAGAGGGCAAACAGAGCACCGACTTCAGGGGGAAAACAGAGCCTGAAAAAGTGATGTGAGGAATCCATTTGGTTCCATGTTTGTGGGTCTGTGAAGGACGTGCAACCACAAGGGCTGGGACAGAGAGCTGGTGCTCGTGCTGCCATCCTGACGGGAGCGGAGCGCCTTCCAGGAGCTGGGGTGCAGGGTGCAGGGTAGAGTCAATGAGAGACGGCCCTAAACGGTCTGTGAAACACACACATCTCACGACGGGGCCGAGGATGACCGTGGATGTCAGCAGGACCAGATGGCTGCGGAGCTCCTGATGGAATATTTTGCAGGGTTCTTGGGTTTTCCAGAACTTCTGAGACAGTGTTCCTAAGAGTCTAGTGTTCAAACTGCGGGATCTGAATCATTGGGGTGTTGTCATGGAAGATCATTTTGGAGAAAAACCTCTTGACATAAATAAATATTCAACGAAACTGAAGATTATGAATGATTTAGTTAAGAGGTGAAAGCTGTGGGGACCCAGTAGGAAACTGCTTTACTTTCCTCTAACTTCCACCTTCGAGCATGCTTCGTCAGATTCCTTTTCTTACTCCCAGACTAAAACTCAAGAAGTTTCCATGGTTTTCCTGTTATTTTCAGTTACTGCCTCAGACTCATTTTTAGGTACGGAAAAGTCCAGCCCAAGCCAGCTCAAAACTACAGTCTCTCATCCATCCAAAGCCTCCTCTCCCCAGCTCAAGATGCCAACCCCCGCAGAGGGCTTGTGGTCCATCCACCCCCCCAGCACCTGGGGCAGTTGAAGCCTGCCCGTCCCACAAGCGCCTGGCACTGATGGGCTTCTGTCGCCGAAAAGAACAGCACAGTCAGCTCGACAGCAAGCTGGCTCTCAGCCGTGGGCTCTGGGCAGATTCAACATACGCCACCCACCTCTTCTAGGTGGAGGCAGCGATCTGAATATGAGTCAGAAAGAAGCTACTTACTCTTTTTTTTTTAATTTTTATTTTATATTTTATTTTATATTGTAGTAGAGTTGATTAACCACGTTGTGTTAGTTTCAGGTGTGCAGCAAAGTGATTCAGTTATACATACATATGTATCTATTTTTCAAATTCTTTTCCCATTAGGTTATTACAGAATATTGAGCAGAGTTCCCTGTGCTACACAGTAGGTCCTTGTTGATTATTTATTTTAAGTAAAGCAGTGTGCACGTGTCAATCCCAAACTCCCAATCTATCCCTCCCCCGACCCTTCCCTCCGGTAACCATAAGTTCGTTCTCTAAGTCTGTGAATCTATTTCCATTTTGTAAGTAAGTCTCTTCAGGAGAACTCACTGTACAGAGAGGCACTGTGAAATGAATATTTGAAACTACTTCATTGTCACACATTATATTATGAAGAACGATGGAAGTGTATCACTTCAATGTCACTCTTATCTGCACATTATTCAAATTAAAAAAAAAATCTTCCAAATGAAAAGACTCTGTAGGTTATGAAGTCATTGTTTAGAATCAACATGGAGGAGGGAAATTTACAGCAAAATAAACACCTTTACATAATAGGTAGGTGGGATCAAAAATGAATTTTAGGATTTAGAGTGAGTAAGCAATGTTTTATACCTGTAAGATAGTTTTGTCTGCTCTGACAGCCTTTGAAACCAAATATCAAAATAAATCAATATAAAATATACTCTCAAACTGCTATATTACAGAAGGTTAAAAAAATTTTTTCAGAATTTTCGAAGCATACTTGATCCTCTCTCGCTAAAATATTATCATCATTACTAAAAGATTTTGTACTGCTGGTAAAAAAATGTTTAAAATGCTTTCATGTCATATTCATCACCTATTCCTGTGTGCTTTAAAAGTAGATATTAGGGGGCTTCCCTGGTGGCGCAGTGGTTGAGAGTCCACCTGCCGATGCAGGGGACACAGGTTTGTGCCCCGGTCCGGGAAGATCCCACATGCCGCGGAGTGGCTGGGCCCGTGAGCCATGGCCGCTGAGCCTGCGCGTCCGGAGCCTGTGCTCCGCAACGGAAGAGGCCGCGACAGTGAGAGGCCCGCGTACAGCAAAAAAATAAATAAATTTTAAAAAAAGTAGATATTAGTAAAATGTACATATACACACACGCACATGACATGTAAGCACATATATAAATACACACGCACATATCTACTACTGTTATCTGTAGGGTTACCTGATCAGACAAGTTCAGAGACGCTAGAATTCTCCAACTGAGTATCAGGCTTGCACACCTGCCGGTTTTATCACGACCCTGGAGTCAGGATGCCTGCCGTGTGAATCTGCGTCTGGTCCAGGCCTGTAGATGGTTTCAGACACCGCAGAGCGGCAAGGCTCCTGGCCTCCGCACCCTCTACCAGATGCTGCATCGAAGGCTTCATGGAAAAGAGACAGACTCAGACAACACTCAGTACAATCAGTGTTTTCCTCACACATCCAGCAGCATTAAGACTGTCCTTTGGGAGGTTGGCTTAGTTAAAGTGAAGCAGAAAAGATGACCCTGCATTCTGAGTAAAAATGGGGATTCCGCTCTTGCAGTTAATCATCTGCTCCCCTCTTGTCTGAGGTCAGGTTCCTCCAGAGCAGACACTGAGCAGTGCTTTGTTAGTGTCTGACGTGATATATTTATTAGGGAAGAGCCCCTGAGAATTGAGGGGGCGGTGGGGGGAGAAGGATGGAGGCAGGAGCGTGCTGCTCGCAAGGCTGGGCCGAGTCTCCGGCTCAGCCTGAACCCCAGGGAGCTCTGAGCACCAATCCTCTCCTGGGGAAAGGGGCTGGGATGTCACACTTCCGCATAGCCAGACAGGGCCACTGCCACACGGGGAGTGAACCCCAAGGCGCGTCCACCCTGCACCCTGGGGATGCTGTCACCCACTGGCCATCCTGGAAGGAAGCTGTGGGTGCAGCTGTCAGAGGCCAGGCCGCACAAGGGGCACAGGAACAGGTCAGAGGGATCCGGAGATCTGGGGAGACACGGCCACTGAGCCACTGTGCTCGACTAGAGAACCATTACTCTCCTGACTCACGGCCACCCCTGGACTTACGTCCTCAGTGTCGGGGCAAGTCCAGCATCCCAGGCCTACCCTCCGAGGAGCTCACTTCAGCCTCAGTTGGACTGAAGGATGAAAACCTCGTGTCTTCAGCCCAGTTTATGTTGTTTTAATAATGAAACTGAAGGAAGAAAAATGACATTCAACATCAGCAAGGAATTAAATGTTCTAGATGATATAAACTTATTTTAATGCCAAAATTGCATTTAAACATTTGCACAAAAATCTTTCTAAAATATGTAAGTCTGTTATCTGCCTACTCAACTGAGGGTCTCTGAGTACAATCAGTGTTTTCCTAACACATCCAGCAGCAGGTGTTATTCAGGGCCGTCACGCAGCACATATGATGGGCAGGAGGCGACACTGCATCTCACACTCAGAGGCCCTTTATTACTGCGCGTTGGGGTCCTCAGAGCAGTTTCTGGCGCTTCTGTCCTCTGCACACTCTGTGCTCTGTTGGCGCATCCCTTTGCCTGCAGCTTCTGGCTTGGGCTCTAAGAACGGGGATAAATGGGCCTCTTAGCTCCATCTCTGAACCAGAAGCTACACCGCCCTGGATTAGGGCCTGAGGAACACTTCTGAGCGCAAAGTACAGCAGCATCGGTCATGAGATCCAGGCACCTTCTTACCTCTGCAAAGACCCTCGATGTCCTTGCTCTGGCCACTGCTTCACATTTTGAGAAATGAGAGTAAAAGAGGACCTTTCACATGGAGACCTCAGCTGCCTCGGTACCCCAGATCTCCCCAAGGCACCCGGGTGTCTCCCTGTTCTTCTCAGGACCATACATTGGGAAAAAACAGAAGCACCTTGATTCTATCATATGATGGACACAGAAGAGATGTGAAGCCACGTCAGGCAGAGATCAATGTCCTAGAAACGGGGCTCCTCCGTTAACACTAAAAATGGCACCTGGAAGGGTTTCTGGAGCTTCAGGTAAACGTCCTGTATTTTCTGTGGCTGAGTGAAAATCCCACCAGCTCAAGACCAAAACATTTAAAAAGTCAGAAGGAATCTGCTTACTTTGAAAAATCAGCTCGTGGGTTCAGTTCATAAAACAGCTCTCCTGCAGAAAGTCCTACTCCCAAATGGAACTGGACCCCCTTCCTTGGCTCTGAGGGTCTCCTCATTCACAGGTGAAGGACATACGCCGGCCCTGGTCAGTGCCCACCTCGAGCTGTCAGGGCTCTACACCCAGAGCGGGTGCTCCCAATGCCCTCCAGGGGCCTCTAAGTCCTCAGCCCCGGGGGCCGTAGAAATGGGGCCAGAGACTGATTTCAGGGACTCGGACATTTTTACAACACAGAACAGGAACTGGAAGAAGGGTTTCCATTGTTAAGCCACCACAGTGACCCACAGGGAAGGTGAGGACATGGAAATGGGGCAGGCTGGGGGAATGCCGGTCACTTTTATTTAATATCTGTAGAGCTTTTCTCACACACTCTTCAAAACAGGGGACAACCCAGATATCACCAGACCCAGAATTATTTCTAAGTAAAGATAAATTCTCTTTGCCCCTTATGTTTCTCCCTCCCTCTCCCTTTCTCACACATACACACTTTGGATAAAATACTGTTGAAAACCTAAACGAAGCATAAAAATGGAAGGCTACAGATCGTACACTCCAGCTAGGTTACGACTAGAGATTCTAATAACGTCCGCCCTGTGTTATTTCCTGTAGCTGCTGTAACAGGCTAGCACAGACTTAGTCGTTTAAAACAACAAAAACGAATTAACGTACAGTTCTAGAGGTCAGGAGTCTGGCATGGGTCTCGCTGGGCAGCATCGAGGTACCGTCCAGGCTGGTTTCCTCTGGAGGCTCCAGGAGAGGACCTGGTCCTTGCCTTTTCCAGCTTCCAGAGGCACCCGCATTCCTTGGCTCCCGGCTACATCACCCCAACCTCTGCTTCTGTTGCCACATCTGCCTCTGACGTTCCCACCTCCCTCCTATAAGGAGCTTGTGATGACGTCAGACCATCTGCATAGTCCAGAGTCACCTCCCATATCAAGACCCTTAACTTAACCACGTCTGCAAGGTCCCTCTGCCGTGGAAGGTGACATATTCACAGGTGCAGGATTAGGACACGGACATCTGTAGAGGCATTCTTCTTCCCCCAGCACTCATCTCTAACTGCCCCCTCCTCTGCTGTGGTAGGCTGTGGTCAGAAAGAAACCATCCTGTCTCCTCGTGACACCCACTCCTCAGCCACTGCTGATGGGATTGGGGGTGGGCGTGTCTCCAGCTCAGCCAGGTGAGCACCCCTGTGAGGTGCGAGAGGGGACAGAGGTGCCATTGTTTGTGCAGAGCTAAACCAAACACTCACTTGACTCAGGCTGTGGACACTGGGGTCACAGGAGAGCACTGGCCCGTGGAGGGGGCAGTCTGCAGAGAGAAGTAAAGCGGGCGTGTAGAGATGGGCAGGGGTGGCCAAGGACGCCAGGCAGAGGCGATGGGTGACCTCCTGTTCCCGCCAGCCTCGCGTGCTTCTTGCCTGCTGTGTCCGGGGTGGTGTCTCAGGTCGATAGAACGAATCTGCTGAACATTTAGATCCTTAAGAGGGTCTCCGTGATGCACCCTAACAACACACGAGTTTATATGATTAGACCACAGCCCTTGTCTTGTCTCTCAGTCCTGTACAGCATCTGCCCGTCTTCACACCCTTTGCAAAACCACGTGACTTGAGACCATTTACAAGCTGTGTCTGTAGTTAGTAGAACTTCGGCATCGGTAGAAAAACTTTGGTCTGTGGAAAGGAGGGAATGAAATTACGTGAGAGCTAAATTTTAACAGGGCTGAGATCATCTCTCCTAGAGCAGGAGTAGGAAAATCAGGGGTCTTTTATATGTTCAGAAGGAAAAAAGTTCTTTGTGCTATTGCTTTTCACATTTGTCGAGTGTGGGGAGCCTGGACTGGATGCATAAAACGAAAATCTCATCAAGGCGTCGTTAACAACTGCACAGAATCATACTCCAAACACTACAGCTTCAGACTCCCCATCTCTAGGGAAATCTAATGGAATTAAGTCTCCTCTGTTCCCACTTAGAAGTTCCTACGTAATCCTAGCAGGTTATTATACAGACAGAAAGTACAGGACTGCAAAGACAGAGCTGGAATATAATGCAATTTATTTCTGCCGCTGATAAATCTCTCCCTCGCTTATGGGAGAACGATCTGACTACAGAGACCAAGGGAAAGTGAGGCCCATTCTCACGACACTGCGGCAGCTACACCCTCCTTGAGGGCTTTTGAGAACTGACGACACTGCCGGGGTCTCATTTCTCCAAGAGGTGAGTTCACTGGCCTCTGCTGATGCAAAGACCATCCGCCGAACTGGCCCGTGGACATACATGTCTGGAAAGTTATTAACATTTTATCGGCCTAAGCAGGACCTTATTCCAGATTTTATGTGTAATAATCATAGATGTGATAGAGAATTTTCAGCCAAGACAATATCAGTTCATAAACCTGAAGGAAGTCAGGCAAAGCTGCTGAATTCAACTAGTAAGCTCATCATAATTTATTGGGCAAGTTCTGGCTTGCAGTCAGAGTGGCCCGCTCCAATTCCTGCTCTCACTTTGCCCCTGTGTGAGCTCTGAGGGTTTGCTCAGCACACCTGTATCTTGATTTTGTGGAAACCCTAACGTACTTGAGAGGGGTTTAGCGGGAATAAGCTGAGGTACCACAGGCATCACAGCCTACTGGGCATCAGACACTACAGAGCAGGGACCTGATGTCTTGTCCTCTTCCCACCCCCTCATCTTCCTCTGCTTTGCTTTTATGGGGCTGGATATTGAGATTAACTCTGTAAAACCCTGTTGTAAAGGGTCTTCCAATTGCAGATGGTGGCCTGAGCCCAAGCAAGTCCATCCCCTTGCTCAAAAAGATTATAATAATTTAGAGACATAAAAAGACAAATAGGGCTTCCCTGGTGGTGCAGCGGTTGAGAGTCCGCCTGCCGATGCAGGGGACGTGGGTTCGAGCCCCGGTCCGGGAAGATCCCACAACCCGCAGAGAGACTGGGCCCGTGAGCCATGGCTGCTGAGCCTGCGCATCTGGAGGCTGTGCTCCGCTAACGGGAGAGGCCACAACAGTGAGAGGCCCGCATACAGCAAAAAAAAAAAAAAAAAAAAAGACAAATAAATGAATATCTTGTAGCCCACAATGAGTAGGAAGACTCCATACCGTAAAGACATCAATTCTCTTCACATGCAATTATAAGCAAAACCTCAAAGGGCTTTTTGTTGTGAACGAAATTTTAGGTTTCTGAAACTTATTGGATGAGTTTAGCAAGATTGGACAAGACACGCCTGAAGGAGTAAAAGAAAGTGGAGGCCCCCTCGACCAGGTGGTACTGAGCTGCCATAGGTGTGGAGGAGGAGGATGGACAAAACGACAACAGACCAGAAGGACCACACAATCCTGGGTGCATCTCGGGTGTCTGGGGTAAGAAAGGACAGTTTAGCGAGTAGAGATGACTATCAGTTACCCATGTAGAAAATAAATTGGATTAACACATCATAAAAAGATCATTTCAAGCTGGAAATAAAAGGAAAGAAAGGCACACTAGGTTATTCTGTGAAAGAACCCCGGATCTCATTGATTCAACACACAGTTTGTTTCTTGCTCACACCAGGCTGGCTGTAGTTCCAGAACCCCAGGCTGTCCCCACGTTTTCCGATCCCCCCAGGGCACTCTGACCTGTGGCCGCCCCAGGGGCAGCAGCAGTGGACACCTGTACAGAGAACCATGCACTGCCTCTTAAATGACTCCACTGGAATCACACAGGCCCCTTGTACTCATGTTTCTTTGGGCAGAGCAACTCACAAGACCCTGCCTCTCCAAAAATGAACTACTGTTACATACAACAGGGAGGAGCCATGGAAACAAGATGTTAATGGAAGAAAAACACAGGTCTCTGAAAAAATGTATATTTAGATACCATTTTTATAAAATTAAAAAAAATACTGTAGTATTTAAACATATATTCATATTCATAAAGTGATGTATTTTTAAAAGGGAATGGGTTGCACCAAAATTCTGAGTGATAGTCGCCTCTGTGACGGAGTGGAAGAGGCAGGGGAGATGCACACAAGCAGATGTGAGTAGTTTCCACTTTGAAGCACTAGCCTGCCGTCACCAGGCCTTGGAAGAAAATCAGTGTTCCGAGGGAAATAACCAAAGTCGACAATAGCTCATTCCACAGAAAATTGGGATAATTCAGAGGAGACAATTTTCAAAAGTCCAAACTATCTTCAGACATATTCGAGAAACTTCATCCATAAGACAAGGACAGGCTGCCAGGAAAGGGTCAAAGAATAAGAAAATATTCTTTGTAGTTAAAAGGATTATTTCTGATGTTAAAATAAAGTCATTAGTGAGGTTAAAAGATAAACATCTCATAGGGACTTCCCTGGCGGTCCAGTGGTTAAGACTCCACACTTCCACCGTGGGGGACGTGGGTTCAATCCCTGGTGGTCGGGGAACTAAGATCCTGCAAGCTGCGGGGCACGGCCAAAAAAAAGATAAACATTTCCTAGACTATAAAGCAGAAAGTTAAGGTGATGCAAAATGGAGAACTGCTTGCAAACCCCAACCCTAAATGTTCAAAAACCACATACAGTCAAGTACGGAGCCAGGGAACAGAAGTGCTCCTGGGGTTAAAAAGGGCATTCCCTGTACTTTTCCCAGAGTGTGTAGATTTCCTGGGCTGTGAGGTGCCCTCTAAGCTGCAGACCCAGCTCTGAATTTCAGGGTAACTTTGTTTTGTTACATTTTGGGGGAATGTGTTTCTGTTCTATTTGTTCTGTTCCTGTCTTCATATTACGTCCCTCTTTTCGCTCACACACCTCCCTGTGCTGGGTGGCCAAGTCTATCTCAACAGCAGGGGCATCCATTCTACATTAGTTATTCCTCTTTGCTGCTCTTCTGTGTAAAACTGGGTCCTCCAAAATTTATGTCCTGCCTTTCCTGTGGCCCTGAAAGCCCCTACATCATGTCCTTGGACATATGTCAGGACCTCTGGATGTGTGTCAGGACAGGGACTCCCACGTTTGGGGAAATGAGGATCCTGATTGAGATTCAGGAAACAAAGGCACATAGAAACTCCAGGAAAAGCAAAAAGCCTTCTAGAAATGCATGGTTTAAATGGGAATACAACTAAGGTGAGGTCTGATGAGCAGTGGAGGGATGTAACTTGCCTTTCACCCTAGAAATATTCTGCTCTTTGAGCCCAAAGTCATAATACTGGGCTTGGAGAAAAGAATACAACTCAACCACATGACTTGGCTCTGGATAAATAACATTTACTTTATCATAGTTTTGTTAAGGAAATGTATTGGTTGTGAACACTTAAGTCAACCCACAATGTGCACAAAACGTAATTATGGTACAGAATATAAAATAAATGTTATCTCCCCTAACAAAGGTCCAGTTAACAGTGGTTGGAGAGTGAGTGTAGAAATGGAGATGACAAGAAATACAAATCTGATTTTAAACATGTGCACTTAATTACATGACTTATATTTACACTGTAACTGACAGAAGCACTGTCTGAAATTGGGAAGAAGCCAGAGAGAAGAGATGGAGGTGGTTCAGTGACCTAAATTTTAAAATTTAAATCAAAGGATTACTAGAAACTGTCTGAAAATTATTTTAAGATGAATGAAACAACAGAAGAGGCTATGAGGGACTTCCCTGGTGGCACAGTGGTTAAGAATCTGCCTGCCAATGCAGGGGACATGGCTTTGATCCCTGGTCCGGGAAGATCCCACATGCCATGGAGCAAATAAGCCCATGTGCCACAACTACTGAGTCTGTGCTCTAGAGCCTGCGAGCTACAACTACTGAGCCTGAGTGCCACAACTACTGATGTCCACACACCTAGAGCCTGTGCTCCACAGCAAAAGAAGCCACCACAATGAGAAGTCCGTGCACCGCAATGAAGAGTAGCTCCCGCTCGCCACAACTGGAGAAAGCCTGTGTGCAGCAATGAAGACCCAACACAGACCAAAAAAAAAAAAATTAATTTAAAAAAAGAAAAAAAAGCCTCACAGAATAGGCTATGAGTGTTTGGTTGG
Organism: Globicephala melas; assembly: GCF_963455315.2. Classification (NCBI taxonomy): domain Eukaryota; kingdom Metazoa; phylum Chordata; class Mammalia; order Artiodactyla; family Delphinidae; genus Globicephala; species Globicephala melas. The sequence goes on along the minus strand of NC_083328.1, from coordinate 43,229,163 downwards.
TAACCTCCAGAACTCATAATGGGAAGAGTTGAAGTGTTGGGGAGGGAATTGAGGTGTGCAGGGACTTGTGCCTCTCCCTGTGCACTCATGTACCTTCCTATTTTTCTTTGCTGTATGTGTATTACTTTGGTAGATATTAAAACTTTATGAAAAATGTATCTCAACCTAAAAAAATTACAAAATGTAAATTAGCTCTTATATAAAAATAGTTGTATTTCTACTCTATTCACATTTCTCAACACCTGAGCTCGCTGATCCCACACACGATATAATCATGCTGCTGTTGGCACCATGTGGGTTCCTTCTGTGGCAATAATTCCAAATTTCCTTGACCTCTAATCATTTTCTAGCTAATAGTAGGCATGTTGACCTCTTGGATCCTGGAAGGAAGGTGACAACCACCACCTGTCTGAATCCTTGTAGGAAATAACAGTCTCTGCTCATATGACGGATTCCCAAAATGATCAGTGACAGCAAGAGCCACTATACTGCTGCCCGTTTGGAGTCAAGAGCCGACTCCACTGTTGGGTTAATAATAAAGTTATTTTGCTTTACTTTGGTGCAGACCAGAGTCCCTGCGGCTGAAGGATGTATTCTAAGTGTCTCATGATCATTAAAACCATTTTCACAGACCACTCATGTACTAAAAATAATCAATTACAGCAGCATCGCCAAGGTTGTGGCTGAGTGTTTACCTGCCACAACTCGAGCCAGAGCAATTTCCAAGCCGCTGTCAAGCCGGTCAGAGCTCCCAGAAGCCAAGTCAAATTCAAAACCAGAACTTGCTACCCTCAATTATGTAAATAGACACAAGAGGAGACAAAACACAGTTCATTGACTGGAATTAATTTACACCATGAAAGGAGTCTGATCCTCCAGATGAAGATACAGGTATGAATCTAGATGTGTTTGGAGGCAGCGTTATGTCCTTTATTTGAAAGTAGAAGTAGATTTGAGCTAAAGAGGTTCAGACTGGGATGAATGTGATAACAGCTGGTGAGCACAGGAGGGGTGATTTGGGGGACAGTAATTACTCTTCCCTCTGTGCCCCCAAGGGTAAAACTGGACTGGAGGGAAGGCAGCCTGAGAGTCGATAGGAAACTAATAGTTAGAGGATTCATCACAACCTTGGGGCTTCCTGAGTCACGGTGGCCTTGAGGGAGAGAGTGGAGGTGAGGCAGAGTCAGGGAAGGATGCGCTGGGACCCTGGACAGCTGCACCTGCCTCCCACCTGCCTCACTTGCTTGTGTTGGGGGAGGACCCGCCTGGAACAGCAGATGTAGCAGAACTTGGAAGAACCTCACCTTTTCCTTTCGCTTTGGCTGCTCAGACTGAACCCTTGGCTGGGAGTTGCCTTTTTACCAACTGCTCCCCACCCCCATCTCAGCACACCAGGCATGCACGCAGAGATGCATGCTTACTTTATAGGATTAAGCTCAAATCGCACCTTCTCCAAGAGGCCTTTTCTGAAATGTTAATCGAGGAAACATCTGCAATTCTCAGCACGCTTGCAAGTTTGTAGTTTTGGCTTCATTTGCCGGCCTGTGAGTCCCTTGAAGGCAGGAGCTATGTCTTATTTGTCTGTTTATTCCTAGTGCTCCATCACACCAGGCACACACATGCCCAGTGGTTTCCTTGATGAAGAAGAACATGTGAAACATGCAGCTGGTTCTCCAGAGGATGCACACGTCAAACTGTGGCTGCCTGGTGCTCACCAACGGCGCTAAGGCACGGGTGGAGGGCTGTGCCTGGACCACCATCTGTGCCTGGTTCTTGGCATGGACCAGCTTCTGTCCAAGACGAGCGTTTCCTCCCTGAGTCATGTAAGACAAAGAAGAGGCCATGCTGACTTTCTCTGTGTCTAGCGCTCACTTCCACATGTGCAGACTCAGAATCCCTTCCCCTCCTCCGTTCACCATCCCTGGCCTCTTCCTGCCACTCAACAGAAGGTAAGTTGATAGTCCATGCGGGGAGGGTGTTTGTATGTTAACCTACTTAATAACTCAGTGCACCGGCCCCATGTTGGGGCATCCTGTGCGTTCTACTCCTTGAGATCCAGGAAGCATTTGTAGGACTGAGAAGCGCCTGGGATCCTGGTCCTGGGATGGGGCTCGACTGGGGTCGTCTCCCTTCAGTCACTTCACTGGGAAAGTCTCCTTAGTGATTATAAAACATGGCCCCACATGATTGGTGCTCCTGCTATTGGGAAGTGGGCTCTGGGGTTCCCCCTTGAATCTGTCATGAACAGAATGCACAGGAGGAAGGGCACGCAGCTCACACCTGTTCTCTTGGGATGCCCTCACTGGGGGGCGCCAGAAGCCCCGTAACAAGTCAAACTGCCCTGAGTCTCCCTTGCAGGAGAGGCCACGAGGGGCATCCACTTTAGGGATGAGCCCAGCGGAGCCCTCAGAGGACTGCAGATCCAGCCGAGGTGATCGCAACAGCACGCGCAACCCAACCAGAATGGCGTAGCCCAGTGCTTCCTGAGCACCTGACCCACAGCCCTGGGAGCAGGGTTAGTGGCGTTCTAAGCTGCTGAGTTTGGAGCAATTTATTATGCACCACTCGTCACCAGGTACCTCCTGGCCCCAAAGAGATTTACCTGGAGGTGTTCTCCTGCTCGTATTAGGGTGGACTCGACCCTTCATTTCTCACATCACCCAGCTTCCTGGGGGCCCATAGTGTGGCTCTTTCTGTACCCCAAAACTGTAAGATACCATCACAAGTACGTCAGAGAAAATGAAGCACTGTACAAAGTCAAGTCATCATTGTTACCATAATTATGGAATTTTTCAGAGAGCAAACTTAGAAAACTACTCTTAGTTTGATGTCAACTTAACAGTAAACCTAGTGGAGAGAGATGGGAAGTGGGCCCTCATGGGCAGTGCAGCAGAGCACAGGCTGTGTCCCTCCTCCCCCTCCCCCTCCCCTCCCCCTCTCCCTCCCCTCCCCCTCCCCTCCCACCTCCCCTCCCCTCCCCCTCCCACCTCCCCTCCCCTCCCCCTCCCCCTCCCCTGCCCCTCCCCTCCCCTCCCCTCCCCCTCCTCCTCCCCCTCCCCTCCCCCTCCCCCTCCCCTCCCCCTCCCCTCCCCTCCCCTCCCCCTCCCCTCTCTCTCCCCTCCCTTCCCCCTCCCCTCCCCCTCCCCTCCCCCTCCCCCTCCCCCTCCCCTCCCACCTCCCCTCCCCCTCCCCCTCCCCTCCCCTCCCCCTCCCCCTCCCTCTCCCCTCTCCCCCTCCCTCTCCCCTCTCCCCTTCCTTTTCTGCCCCTGTGTCTCTCGGTTTGTCCCCTTGTCTCTTGTCACTCAGCACAGCTTCTCCCTCAGAGAACCAGTCTTCACGCCCCATTTCCTCTGCCCCTTTGCTTTCCCAGGGGATGAGGAAGCGAGCTGGGCCCCTTTGCTAGGGTATAACCTGAGCTGAGGCGCTGAGGCGCTGAGACAGGTGTGCGGAGATTTTTTTTTTTTTTTTTGCAGTACACGGGCCTCTCACTGTCGTGGCCTCTCCCGCTGCAGAGCACAGGCTCCGGACGCACAGGCTTAGCGGCCATGGCTCACGGGCCCAGCCGCTCAGAAGCATGTGGGATCTTCCTGGACCGGGGCACGAACCCGTGTCCCCTGCATCGGCAGGTGGACTCTCAACCACTGCGCCACCAGGGACGCCCCTGATGAGTCTTCTGTTGGGGTCATTATCTAAGTGACTGGGGGTTTGCACTCAATTTGCAGGCTCACTGCTTGCAATTCGCGTCTCAGAGCATCAAGCAGTGGAGGAACAATCAGGACTTAATTGCCTCAATGAAATCTGAAGGATAAGGAAGAAAGTGAAGGGAAAGCCAATCACCTCATTATGTCAACCTTCCCTGCACTGCTCCCAATGACGCAGGAAGTCACCTCGTTTCATAGCTGCTGCCATGACGCCCATGTGGGTTTTGGAGTCACTTAATTTCAAAATATCTTTAAAGTCAGGTCCTCTGAGAAACAGATATTTACTTTATGCTGCAGCAATTAAAGAAGCTAGTCTCCATTTCCAAGCACCCAGGGTGTGTGCAGGTGAACAGCTTTGCAGTGTTTGGCTTGTTGTTCAGTTTTAATAACCTGTGGGATAATCTGAGCATTTATATAAACTGGAAACCTCGCCCTTAACTGATTTTTTTCCATGCAATCTCTTTCTGATAGGGGGACGCCTATCTCAAATCCTGCAAACGTGCAGATGCCTTTTGTTTGATCTGTTTATTCGGGGACTATAAAAGGGAAATGCAGTAGAAAAGGTGCCTCCTGGGCCAGCCTTACGAGACGGAAATCCTGTGTTGGCCAAGTGCACAGCTCCGACTACCCCGTTGCCCGTGCAGGTCTTGATGCCGGTTGCTTGGCCTTCTGCAGACAACAGGCATGGGAATTCGTCTGCAGCAAAGTCCCTCTCAGTTTTCAAGTGGTCCCACTCCTCAGGCAGCCCTCCTGAAACTCTCCTTGCAAGAACGTGACATATAATGAGAGGGCCTAGAGCCCCGGGCAGAACGTGGCCTGGCTGCTTGCGACACCTGCTCATGACCGATGCCCAGGGCTCCACGTGTCCCGCGAGAGCGACGTTGCATCTGGGAAGACAACTCCTGCCGTGGTTCAATGGCTGCTGAAAGGTCTCCATCAGCTCTGTCTCTTCTAACTATTTGACCAGCGTGCAGCCAGGACACTCCCGGCAAAGAATGTCACCTTGGGTGGAAACAGAATTAACTCCCAGGAACACTAACCATTGTGGGAAAGAAAGCATTGCAGACGGATGGAAATCTCAGGTCCTCTCTTATCAGATGCGTAACTTTGGGCAGGACGCTTGGCCTCTGTAAGGCTCAGCTCCCCATCCATGTAATGGGCATCTTAATGGTGTCTGCCTTGTAGGGATGTGACTTTGCACAGTGGGCACACAGAACCTACTCAGTACATCTTAGCTTAAAAATAAATTGTTTCCATCTCGTCCACCAGAGGCAGACCACAAGGAAAGGATCTGAGAGCAAGGCGTTGGTCTGGGCGATGATGAGGGAGCAAGCACCGGGAGTGGCGTGTGCGGAGCTGTGCCCGGAATGCCCTCGGGACAGGACTTGAGAGGATGGTGGTGCCACAGCCTCCAGCTGCAGCCCCTCAGGACCTGCTCTGCTTGGACATCGACACACCCTTCCCAGCAGCCCCAGCCAATGACCTCAGTGACCACACAGCGGGTGGGGTGGGGCCACGGTGCCCGTCCAGGGGGATCTGACCTCAAAGAGAGCATCTCACAGGGTTGCCGAGGTACCTCAGGCTGTGCCACAGCCGGTCCTGACCCCTTTCCCATCAGAGGTGTGGGGTCTGCATGGCGGAGTCCTTTCCCCACCCAACCTTCTTCTTCCCCCTTATTCCTTTTCACAGGCTTTGCCCCCAAGAAACTGCAGAAAGTCCTAACTCCTTCTCAGTGTCTGCTTCCTGGGGGACCCTGATGACATGTGGGAAACTGACATAGAGAAGGTGACCATCTTGGGCAGCTCACGTGCAATCCTGGGGGTCCCAGAGATGAAGTGTCACTTGCCTCAGACTTGCCTAAAAGGGTGAAGGAAAGGATTTTGTTCTCCACCGGCCCTGCTGCCCCTCCTGGCTGAAGGATGCTGGGGTGTGAGCTCTGGAACTCTGACTGTCCCGGCAGCGTGGGGAGCAAGCTCTCCGCGGAGCCGCAGGTGCGCAGAGCATGGCTAGCAGGAGGGTTTGAGGACTTCCAGGAGTGTGGGTGGGCCTTTGAGAGCATCTGCTACAAAGGTTTATCCTTTGGCTACTTGTGTCCTGCTCAGTGTCAGAGCGGAAGAACAGCAAGACGGGGATAATGCCTGGTGAATACTGCCTCTGAGGGAGTAAAGGAGTTGTACTGTTTCACGGATGCAGAGCACAGTTTCGGAAGATAAAAATAATTCCTATGTCATGACCTACAGAGGTGGAATAGGGAGGGTAGGAGGGAGGCTCAAGAGGGAGGGGCTATGGGGACATGTGTACGCATATGGCTGATTCGCTTTGTTGTGCAACAGAAACTAACATGGGTGTTGTGAAGCAATTATACTCCAATAAAGATCTATCAAAAAGAAAAACAAATTCCTGAGATGGTTGCTGGTAGTCGCACTACAATGTGAATGGACTTAATGCCACTGTACTATACGCTTAGAAGTTGTTACAATGATAAACGGTATGTTGTATATTTTACCGCAATAAACAAAAGAACCACTGTCTAAATCAGAAGAAGATGCCATGTTACATAAGAAAACGTTAACAGCCGGTTCAGGAATGCAGGAAGAGGACCAGCCAGAGGGGTTGCTTCATGCACATAACAAAAGACTTCAAACAAGACAGATGCCTGGAGAATGAGGCGCTTTCCCGACTATCCCTGTGGAAATGGGCCACTTTAGCTGTCACGCTTGGGCAGGGAATGGATTTGATTTTAGTGGTTATGCTAATTTCTGTAAAATAAATCAGACTCCTGAAACAGCAAGCTTGGCTGCCCTTTGCATGAGCTTAGAATATAAATGAAACCTATTTCTCTCCAAGATGATCTGAGTGAAAAAGCAATAACCTACAGGAAATACCTGAGCCACGCCATGAAAGGGCATTCTGAGGTCTCCTATGCTAAAGGTATTAGCGGGACAGCCAGTCTGCATTGTAGTATCATCGTGATACTCAGTGATGGGCCCCGGCTGGTGGTGCCTCTGTGGGAGAAGCAGGGAGCACGGTAGGCGGGAGGTGGGAGGATTTGGGAGTGCTGCCGACGAGAGCTAAGGGGCCTTTGGTAAATGAGGGCTCCTTGGGGTCTTTCCTGTCACACCAGCAAGCATCTTTGTGTATTTAGAGGAGTCTGCAAAACAGCACATATAAAGCATGAGAAGGTCCCTTCGCTTCGCTTGCCCCTGACCCTGGGAGTTGCAGCCTATTGGGAACATAGAACATCTTCTTCCCAAGCCCACAGCAAAGCCCATGGAGGAAGGTTCAGAGAGGAAGCCCACGATCAAGCCCAGAAAGCCTGGCCCTCTGTTCCCCAAGTGAGAAGGGACTGAATGGCTTTCTGCTATGCCTAGAGCAGTGACAGAAGAGTAAGCGGTGACCTCAATAAAACTCCGTTCAAGGAAATTCTGTTTGATGGGACCCAAAGGCAATGGTAATGAAGATGACATTCATTTCTGGATTTATTTTAAATTCTGTGCATACACAGGTTTTGTGAAGACAGGGACTCTAGAAGTTTGTGGCTGGAGGGCAACATGGCTTACCTACTTCCAACGCTCACAATCTGAAAATGGATGACTTCCCCAAACTATGTTAAACCAAAGGAAGCAATTCACAACATCCCTCCACGATCTCGGGAAGAAGGGAGGCTCACAGCTCAGGGTGGGCTGTCGGCATTGTGGTGAGAGGTGGACAGCAGAGGGTCCTGCCTCCTGCCCACACCCCAGTGCTCCCCAGCACAGCCCTTCAGGAGCCCTGGGACGGGACATATAGCACGTGGTTACTACGCCCCGGTGATCCCATGTGGGGAGGGCACTAGGATAAGGCACTGGATCCACTCCTGCATCTTAGTACTGGAGCAGCGGCTCAGACTCCAGCTGAGCCTGAGGAAGGCAGCTCCCTGGGACCGCCCCATCCTCATGCAGGAGATGTGTTATCACGACAGATTAGGGTATGAACCCTTTTTGCTCAGGTGGAGAGAACCTGGATGCTGTAGTTTAGCACCTGATTGAGGAAGCAGGACTCCGACCACATCCCTGCTCTGCTGGTCTTGCCCAGGAGAACCCAGCCCTCTGGCATCTGAGCCCATCCCGGCTGACCCCGCCTTGTGGGCGGAGCTCCCACACAATCCCCACAGAGAGCGGGAGAGGATTCTGCCAGCTCCTTAGCTTTAGCTTTAAGGCAAGTTCGCAGGTGCTCTGCAAGGTGGAAAAGCCCAAATGCTACTGGCCTGTCAGGCTCCCTGTGCTCCATCATCACTTCTGGAAGCCTTTAGCTGACTGGACTCTCCAACGGTGCCTCATAGATGTCTCTCGTTCCCCACGCTTTCCTTACAACATGACTTGTCACCCCTTCCATGGAGAGACCAGGGCTGTGTGAACACCACCCCGCCCACATACAGCACAGATGTTGAGGATGGGGTCTTCCAAGGTGACGTCTGCTGTATGTACCTGCCGCCCTGTATCAGTTATCCATTGCTGCATGACAAGCCTAGGCTAGCCCCTTGAACAGTGTGAGACACGTACCTAGCCCTCCAAGTTTTGGTCACTTATCACAAGTATTTATCTAGCACATGACTGCAGATTTGCAATTTTGGCTAAACTTACCTGGGTAGTTCTGTTTATCTCAGCTGGAGGATTGAGAGTTTGCTCAGTGGTCTGGGACCGCTCCCGTACATGTTTGCGAGCTGCCTGGCTGTGGGCTGGAGGGCTGGGCGTGTGTCTCCCACCATTCAAGAGGCTGGCCTGGGCTTGGTACACAGGAGCCTCAGGGGACCAGAAGAGTGATGAATAGGTACTTTTCAAGCCTTAGCTTACATCACATTTGCTAAGATCTCATTGGCCAAAGCAGGTCACATCTGGCCAACCCAGATTCATCAGTGAGAGAAACAGACTCCATCTCCAGACAGGAGACTTTATAAGGTCATGATTCAATGGTGAGGATGCATGTAGGCAAGGACTCATATTCATTTGTTCAACCTATCCTAACGACCTAATGAAGATTCTGGATTGTTTCTAGTTCAGCTAAAAAACTATTTTGATGTCATAAAGAACATCAGCACTCTTGAAGTGAGAATCTCTCTAGGTAATAGAGAATAGCCACTATTTCCAGGAGTTCCCTGGATTTCACTACAAATTCTTCTCCACATCTCTGAACTGAAAGCCCAGATATCAGGCCTCCAGAAGGAAGGAGAGGTCGCTCCTTCCACGGCTCTCACAGGAGTAGTCTCCACAATATATACACTGCTTATTTTCTTTTAAATACTTGCTCCCAGTTCTGCCTTAGAATCTTGGAGGTACAACTTTGAAGGGGCCCAGCACCCAACGGCCTTGTAGCTGAACTACCAGAGTTCGGATCCTTTGTATTTTCTAGGTACTTCAAATTTTCATACTGTGTAAGCTACACACTCAAAAACTCCAAGCAGGTGCTCTCACTTCTATGCCTGACTACAGTGACTGTGTTCTGCCCCAGCACATTCTCTCCTAGAGATGACAGGGACATGAAAGTGAGACCTGCAGACACCTATCATGGGGACACCTTGAGAACCACCCAGCTGGGCAGGGAGTGGGGGCAGAACGTCACAGCTGGGAAAGCCCACACTGGGGATCAAACATGGACCACAGTGCATCACTGCGTAAATGGTTTGGAGTTGTCCTGTGTCAAAATCGATACGGGGCATGAAGCTGACACCTGTCACCTGTTACCTGGCAGGTCATGGGACAGTGGCACATCCCCTTGTGACCCATGACTTCTAGGGTAGGAATAAGTCCAATGAAGTTACTATTGTTTCACATTTGCTTTGCCCATGAGATCCACCTGGGTGATCAGTGTAGAACTTAAGTATCTTGAGTGTAGGAGGGGAGGGTGTTCAGTGTGGGAGGACTAACAGGGAGGAAGAGTCTCCCAGGAGGAACGCCAGCTCCACCAGTCAGTGCCCTGAGCTCCAGCAGCATACCTGTTGAAAACTTACCAGTGGTCAGCAGCTCAGAGGAACCCACGGCAGCCACGGCACAGAAGACTCCTCCATGTACACGAAAGAGAAGACCAGCTCCTCAGCCACCACCCGTGGGCTAGCAAAGAATGCTCTTAAGCTTCTCATGGCTCACTCTATTTTTTTAAATTTTATTGAAGTATAGTTGATTTACGATGTTGTTGATTTCTGCTGTACAGCAAGGTGATTCAGTCATACATACATACTGATATATTCTTTTTCATATTCTTTTCCATTATGGTTTATCTCAGGATATTGAATATAGTTCTCTGTGCTCTATAGTAGGACCTTGTTGTTTATCCATCCTATATATACTAGTTTGCATCTGCTAATCCCAACCTCCCAATCCTTCCCTCCCCCACTCCCCCGCTTCCTTGGCAACCACAAGTCTGCTCTCTGTGTCTGCAATCTGTTTCTGTTTCGTAGATATGCTCATGGCTTACTGTAAATCTTTCTGTATTACTTTCCTTACACCCATTCCTTTTGGTTGGTTGGTTGTGGCTTTGTTCTGGACTCTATTGCTCACATATTGGGTATCCTGAAATTGTCCTCCACGTCTTTTATCTTTTCCCCTGTAGCTTCCGTACCCTGAGTGTGTGTGTGTGTGTGTGTGTGTGTGTGTGTATTCACTGTGCTGCAGCCTCTCTCATCTGCTCAATCTCCAGGTCTGTAATTCAATTGTCAGCCATAATCATCTCTCTCTCTCTTCATCTGTTACACATTTTAATTGAAAACTCAATTGTTTCGCCTACTTTTAGTTCCTAAAAGTAATTTTGTGCCCTGACTACATCTCCTAAAGCTTCTCATTACTGTTTTCTATTAAATTTTCTTGTTGTTCTTCCACCAGTTCAATAGGAGACGAGTATTATAAGTTATTCACTTTGGGCTTCCTCTCTCACAGCCTCGAATGTCCTGGGTGAGCTGAAATATTTTTCTACTTATTCTAGTGTGTCCCCTGGTCATCCAGACCCATCAGGCTTTTGGAGCCTCTGGAGCAGGGATGCTCCCCAGCAAGGGAAAACACATCACTCCCTGTCCTCCGAGATGCGCAGGAAACAAGTTGGCAGATGGTTACCCCCATGTCGGGATGTGGAAAACAAGCTTCCCTTCTCCCAAGGGCAGACACAGTCTTCATCCAACTAGAGGGGCTGCATAGAGTCCATCCCGACCTCAACTTCCCCTCTTCTCCTTGGTCATAAAGGTTCAGGAGGGCCCCAAGGGCACACCTAGGGCTCCTTTCTGGAGAGATTGACAGACTTCCACTGGCCACACTCTGTTGGAGAATAAGTGACCTTCCCATCCCCCAGAATGGCTGTGGTTGTAGGCTAGACAGGCATCTCCCGAGGGACCATGCCCTGAGGCTCACACCCTAGTGTGGTTCTCTCTGCTTGGGTTGGAGCTGACCCTGTGAAGCCTTATAATCAATAAAATCAGAGGAAGTGACGTTGTACCACTTCTAGGCTTAAGTTTCAAGAAGACAGCTTATGCTGTGGGGAGGCCTGAGCCATAAGACTCATAATACCACATAAGAGCCATGTGGTCATAAGACGCCTGGGTACCTGGGTGGAGAGACCACATGGAGAGGCCATCACCTTGACACTAGTGGAGAAAGACAGAGGTCATCCCAGCATCCCAGCTGAGCCCAGCCCCCAGCAAGTCTGTCAGCTTGACCAGTGGCAAGACCAGGAGAACTGCCCAGCTGGCCCAGCCCAGACTGCAGAATCATAAACAAATCTCCGATGCCAGGGCCGTGGGGTTTTCCTCTGATTCTTGCCCAAGGAGCACACACATATGCTCACTGCTATTATGGGATAACAACAATATTCCCGGTCTTTCCAGACCCAGGAGGTCAGTGACCATTCTACTTATCTCTCATTTCTTCAAAGGGACTTTTTTGGGCCAGGTTTGTCAGCTATAAATGGGCTTCATGACTCAATACTATCAACTCAAGTCATGAAATAGAATTCTTCTATTTTGCATTATATTGTTTGTTACAGGAGAAACGAAGATGATGACCCAGATCCCCTGGCTGGAATTGCTTACTTTTTGGAAAGGAGGGTTCAAATTATTACAGTCCAAATAAAATAAGACGCATGCTATAAATTACAAGCCACACACTCTGGAGTTTCCATAGAGAACTTCACTATGCATTTACGCCTGTATATAAGTCTGCCGTGCTTCTTAATATCACTTTAAATGATTCTCACATAGCCAGTTCTGATACATTTTTATGTATGCCCAAGTGATATCTTTCTATATACAAAATCCAATTTGAACTTGGGAAGGAAGAATGGAAACACCTTAATTACAGAGATTTATTATTTTTTAAACCTGGGAAAGATTAACTTTTTCTATTATTTATAATTTCACTCCCCTAGCAACCTCATTTACAAGCTGGATCCATGTTCCTTTATGAAGCCTTGCTCAGTTTTACAACAGCATGAAAAAGCATCTGGGAAGAGAGTGTTAGCTTGGATAGAAATGTGTCTTCCATGCTGGGGTTCAGACTCAATCCTGTGATGAAAACATTGGCTTTTTTCTTTAATTCTCAAAAGTAGAAATGAGCTGACTCTTGGTTGAGGTAGGGAAGAGTCCCATTTAATGCCAGGTTGACAGCAGCCACAAAGAATTAATTCCCAACAGCCCCTGCTATAGATATATGAGGTCAATCTGGGTAAATATTCTAAAGAAGAATGGCTGCAAAGGAGAGGCAAGAACTGGGAACCCCTACAGCAGGGTACCAATGCCCTAACGTGGCTATCAGAGGGCAGTATTGCTTGTGTTAATAATTCAGGAGGGACATTTCAGAACAACGAACAGTGGTTACTTTTTAATTACATTAATTTTCCCTGTAACATTACAAACAGGGAATGAAGTTCATTTCTCAGTGCTCATGCCAGCTGAAAGTTCCAATTAAAATTAAAAGGGGAAATTGATTTTTCTTTGGGTTCCATTAAATTTTTCATTTGGTTAGTCAGAGCCAATGCCAGAAAAATGGGCGCACCTAGAATTCTGTTGTCCAGGGGAGGTTTGGAGCCAGATTCCAGCTGCTCCCAGGTTCTCAGGCCCTACTGAGAACTTGATCTCTGGCTACAATGTGATTCTAGAAACGTTTCTGATGTCAGGAAGAGTCCAGCCTCAGCCCAACAAATACCACCAGGCACACTTTCTCAACTAAGGTCTTTGTTATTTTATCTGGTCAATTTTTGAAAAATATGATAATAAAAAGGAATTAATGAGATATCTCAAAAGAGACGTGCATTATGCCGAATATTCAGAGATGAGAAGAGTAAATATGTGTGTCGGGCTTGCCGGGCCACAGTGCAGGAGAAGTCCTCTGTGAGCTCCCTGCCCCTGCAGGACTCCTAGCACTGGCCCCTCCACCCACTGCCGAACCACCCTGCTGCCCCTGCCAAACAGCTCCTATTCCGAAAACGTAGCCTGGTCACACCCTCCCCTACTTAGAATCATTCTTATCTCCCAGTTGCCTTCAGGACAGTTGAGAATCTTGGAACTCAGGGACCTCATCTCTCTATCCCAGCTCCCAGAGGCTCCTGCCATGTGGACACACGTGCTGAACACACTGCTCCCCATGCCTTCTCCGCCTCTTCTCCGTCTGATCAACTGCTCATCTGTCACTCAGAGCCTCAGAGCTGTGGACATGTGGGGCCAGATCATTCTCTGTCATGGACTGTTGTGTGCATTGTAGGATAAGGCCTCCACCCACCGGCTGCCAATCACACCTCTTCAGTCATGACAACAAATATGCCTCCAGATATTGCCAAATGTCCCTGAGTGAGGTTTAGGTGATACCTGCCTTGAAAAGCTTTCTCTTACCTCTCTACCTGTGCACCCTCTACCTGTTGTGTTGTGTTGTATTGTGCATCTACTCATCCACCTCCCACAGGACCACCCCCAGCAGAGCTCACAGCTACAGTAGATACACACTATGGTTGTTGGGTGAATGGATGGGTGGATGGATGAATGGATGGATGGGTGGATGAACTGATGGATGGATGGGTGGATGGGTGGATGGACTGATGAATGGATGGGTGGATGAATGGATGGATGGATGGTTGGATTGATGGTTGGATGGATGGGTGGATGAATGGATGAATGGATAGATGAATGTATGGATGGATGGGTGGGTGAATGGACTCAATTCTAGACAATTGACCTAAATGTCTACCCTTCTCTCAGGACCACCCTGTCTTGATTCTGTAGTTTTGTAGTAAGTTTCAAAACTGGGAAGTGTTAGCCCTCCAATTTTCCCTTTCTTTTTCAAAGACTTTTTTTGGCTCTTCTTGTTCCAGTAAGGTTTTTCATAGACTCAAATAAGCTTATTTTAAAATTTATATAGAATAGCACAGTCCCTTAGAATAACTAAGATGATCTTGACAGAAATAGTAAAGTGAGAGAAATCACTCTATGCAATATTAAGGCCTAATTTATAGGTATTAAAGGCAGGTATTGGCTGAGGGATTGACTCATGGATCAATGGAACATGGTAGAGAACCCAGAAAGAGACCCACCAAATACATCCAACTGATTTCTTTCAAAGGTGCAAAAGCAACTCAGTGGAGGAAAGAGACTTTTCAAAAGAGGATATATAGATGGCAGAAAAGCTCATGAAATATGTTCAACATTATTAATCATAGGAAAAGGCCAGTTAAAACCTCAATGAGATATTACAACACACCTATCAGAACAGCTAAAATAAAAAATAGTGACAGGACTTCCCTGGTGGCGCAGTGGTTAAGAATCCACCTACCAATGCAGGAGACACGGGTTAGAGTCCTGGTCTGGGAAGATCCTACATGCCGCGGAGCAACTAAGCACGTGCACCACAACTACTGAGTCTGTGCTCTAGAGCCCACGAGCCACAACTACTGAGCCCGCATGCCACAACTACTGAAGCCCGCGCGCCTAGAGCCCGTGCTCCGCAACGAGAGAAGCCACTGCAAAGAGAAGCCTGCGAACTGCAGTGAAGAGTAGTCCCCATTCACTGCAACTGGAGATATCCCACTGGCAGCAGTGAAGACCCAACGCAGCCAAAAAATTAAAAAAAAAAATAGTGACAGTATCAAGTGCTGACAAGGATGCATAAAAACTTGGTCCCTGAGGCATTGCTGCTGGAAATGTAAGTTGATAGAGCCACTCCAGAAAACAGCTTGGCACGTCCTTATGAAACCAAACATACAACTTACATGAGATCCAACAATTACACTCTTTTATCCCAGAAAGATGAAAGTTTATGTTCGCAGAAAAATCTGGACGGGAATGTTGATAGCAGCCTCCCTTTATTCACAATACCCCAAACTGGAAACAATCTGATGTCAGTCATTCAACTACTGAGTGTTTACACAGACTGTGGTACCTCCACTCCGTGGTTTCCTACTCAGTAATAAAAAGGAGCAACTATTGATACGATCTGGATGAATTCTCAGGAGAATTTTGCTGCATGAGCCATGAGCAATGCATACTTGCTAATGCAATTTTGTTTTAATTCCCACAGTCCAGGAAAACCATCCATTTTACTGAGGCTGCAGTTTTTGACTCGATGTTTCATGGCCTGTGTGTAACTGATTGGACAGGAAAACGCTCTGTTTTTCTGAGTAAACACGATGCAGCCTTCTGCTTTATTTAAATATGCATTTTAAGTTGTTCAAGTGGAAAATGAACTACATGAAAGCCAGGTGTGGAACTCGATATTTTACAGGTGCTCGGTAAATATGAGTTGTTTTGGGGGAAAAAAAGAGAAATGTCCTAATGAGAAGAACATAGTAAACCCTGCTGTTGGCCTTCTACAGCGCAGCAGACGGGCATCCATGATTTGGGGCATCCACCACCAAGAGAGGGGGAGTGGGTGGGGTGATCAGAAGATGTGTTTTACTGATGGGAGGAGAGGAGTTCTACAGTCCCACATGGAAAGCTCGTTGTGGTGTGTTTACCTTCCTTTTCTGTTGCTTTTTTTCCCAGTAAAATCCAATGGCAGCAGCATCTCTTGGCAAGTGATTGAAAGGGTCAGATATTAACAACAGCAACAATAGGGCAGGGATTGATCAGGTCACACACACACACACACACACACCCCATACAACCACACACATACACAACACACACACACACACACATCCCATACACACACACACAAACACACACACACACATACTCTCGCCCCTGGGGTTAAGATTCAGCATGTCTGGATGGGGTCCGGGAACCTGTATGTTAAGTAGCCCCCTTGCAGTCCTGCAAGGTGTCTGCAGAGCACACTTTGAAGAAAGCTGGGTATGATGATATTTATACATACAAACACCTTGGGAGAATTAGACACAGAATCATAAAAGCAAGAATCAGATAGGCAGTGACCACTGGCAATTGAAGTCTGGAAAGATAAAGGGGCTATGGGGTATGTTTACACTTCTTAAAATTATTCTAAAAGTTTGTATCGCAAAGCTTATAAGGAGAGAGCTGTACTCACATTATTATTATCGTAATAGTTATGCACACATATATAAAAAACAAAATTGACCCCGTTTGTGAGGTCATCCCCACACACTCCTTATACCAGTCCACCCGTGGGTCCATACATCCAAAAAGCAGAAGTCAGGATTTGCCTGACGGGGACCACCTAACTATAGGCCCACGACCCTAAATGGAAGAAATGGTCTCCTCATTTAGGACTGACCCAGAAGATCAAAACCCAAAGAGTAATCACGACATCGTAAGACCTACTTAGACCTCTGAACCCTAAACATTCTGACCCATTTAGGCAGCTTCTTGGGTGCGTCCCCGGAGGAGTCACTCTCTCAGTGGGATGAAGAACCAAATTAAAGACAATTTCTGATTCTCAGTCACTCTACTTGTCCAACGTGTGAAAAACAGTGGAGTGATTTTTAGACTCCATTATCATTTAATTTATGTCCTCACTTTTATTGACTCGAACTAGAATCATTCATTAAGTGAAACAGTTTAAAGTAAGAAGCCTCAGACGTCATCTAAAGAAGCACAACAGTTGACACTTTCCTCAGCGTCTCCAGAATGGATTCTGAAGGTTTGTACCAAGCACTGATTCTTCTCTTCCTGACACACCATCACAGGAGAGGTAACGGTGTTTACAAAGTTGTGCACGAACCCTAACAAGAGGGAGAAATGCACACCCCCGGTCACAACCCTTGAACTCGATGGCCTGACAGAGACTGTGAGTACGTGTCGTTCAGGTGGGTCGAAGCCCCTTTGAAGTCTGTTCGTTTCTCTGGGAGAAGAGAAAAAAAAGGTTAAAGTCAAACATCCCTCCCTTGAGCAAATTAGATGTTGATTTTCAGGTCAGGGTGACCCTGGATTGAAGCCGTTGCTCAGCCCTGATATCTGTGATGGAGCCAATTTTTAATCAGATCCTACGGGTTGGAAATTGAAAACTCAAACATCTGAACTTGACCCTTTGTTGGGAAAGAAAAGAGCATCAAAGGCAGTGCCTCCACCAGGACCCCCAGCTCAGGGAGACCCTCACGCCTGTGACTCCGACCTTTACCTGGACCTGACCCTCGCTTCTTCCATGACATCTTCACCCCTTCCGGGAACTTGGTTACCCTGTCCTGGTGATCTCGATTAATTAATTAATTATTAATTATTCTCAGTTAATTAATCCCACGATGGCTCAGGATGTCAACCGCAAAGCCCTGAATTCCCGGCAGGAGTGGAAAATGGCACTAGAGCGGAAGCCAATGGGGGAGACCGTCGCCCAACTCTGCGTGAGGCCAGGAAGAGAGAGGGCTTGCTCAGACTGAAAGGTCATCTTCATGTCCTAACGCTCTCTAATCCTCTCGAACCCCAAAGTCACATGACATAAAGTGCTTGACTTCTGCAAGCAAAACCCGAATATGAACGATCATAGCACCAGCCCCCTGTCCATCACCTCGTCCACTCTTCTCCGTGGGGCGGGCGGCACCACTGTACCTGTTCCATGGACACAGAACCCAAGACTCAAGAAGGACGACTCAGCTACCCAAGGGCACGTGTGTGACACCAGTGTTCAGGGTCCAGGGCCTCACTCCCACCCCTCCAGCCTCACAAATCCCCTGACACGTAAGCCGTGATGGGAAGGCACGGTCGCTGACAATGTTTCTATTATTATCCACAATCATATCACCACCAGCAGGGACACAGAATGAATCTCAACTTAATAGTATGGATTTTCCCTTCTGGAGAAGACATCGTAAAGTCTAAGCCTTTTCAGAGTGCCCAGTGGCCATTGCTGCTTCTCTTAGAATCGAGTCTGATTCCCCAATACCTCACTGGCTGCCTGGAAGTTAATAACTAATAATGGTCTTAAGGAACTTGATGCTAAAATGTTACCCATTAGAACTGGCATCAGGTCTTCCCGGCTATGGAATGGAAAACATGTCAGCCTCTGTCCCTATTCTGTGCAGGGTTGGAATTTGCTTGACAAAAACTGGCCATGTGCTGGGGTTTCTTAGCTGCCCCAGGGTCCCAGAGAGGCAATCGTGTCCGGAGAGGAAGATCGAACCAGGCAAACGAGACCGTGGGTACGGGGGTCTCGAGGCGGGGCGGGGGGGGGGGTTGGGGAGGCAGCACTCGGTGCCACACGGGCTGTGTTTGGGACAAAAGGCCAGAAGTTGGGCAGCGTCCGTCTTGTGGTCATGCCATAGGCACTGAGCTGTCTCCTGGCCCTGCCAGGTCTTTGGAATAATGTAGGGGAGGAGCCCATCAGGTTGACCTTTTGAAATATTATGCCTCTTCTAAGAATGCCTTTAGCAAAAATAATGTCACAAGTCAGTGGTAAAAGATTAAAATTCAGGTTAGAAATGCCCTCAGGTCAGTGGAGACACATTCCTGGCAGGGGAGGCGTGAGCCTGTTGGAGGACTGGACACAGCAGGTGCCATTGTACCTGGGTGTCGGGGGGAAGGTGGGAGGACATGGGGCGTGAGGCCCAAGATGGGCTGGGTGCTGCTGGCCCGAGGCCTGGACAGTTCAGTGGGCCGTCTTTATGAAGAACGCTACAGTATTACCAATGCCAAGCTAAGCACAAAAGATATTTTATTTAGAAGGAAAAAACAAATCATGGCATACTACAAATTCTAAAATGCTTTAATATCCTAACACCACAAAATCCAGAAAATAACATATGTCATAGTGCAGTCAGCTCTCCAAAAACAGATCTGGAGCCAGGAGTCATCATTACTGGCTCACTGCAGCCAGGGAACCGGGCAACTCACCAAGCAGAGGAAGAGAGTTATTGCAGGCTTTGGGGAAGGGGTTTTGAAGCCGTACTTTGATGGGCTCGGAGTGAAGCGGGGTCACGGGTACCGGAGTCACTGCAAAGTGGACCAGGGCCATCTGCTTAGCAACCACGACGTGCAGTCAGATCTGGGACGTTCTTTCCAGAACCCCTTGTCCAAGTCTTCTCTGCGTCTCTGCGTGCAGCGTGCTTCTCTGGGTTGAAGTGACCTTGGTCCTCTGGGCACTGAGGACTGTTTCTTCTCCTGATGAGCAAAGTCTCTGATAGTCCCTGAATCTAGAGAACAGGTCGCTCACTGAGTGAGAAAGCAGTGGTTCATCAAAAAAGACGAGCTCTGACCTTCCAAAGATGAGGACGGGAGAATTTTTTCCTGGTGAGCTTGTCGCTGGCTTTGTCCTCATCCATTCATCCGTCCTGTGGATGGAACAGAAGATTTTTTCTTCCTTGATCCATGTTATTTTTACTTTGTCACACACTATTTTTACTTCCTGACACAGCTCTGTAATAATTTCTATTCGTATTTTCATCCTCAGCTAATGAATGACAATTGGATTGCCTTAACATAGGACATTGATTTCATAACACCATTTCCTATAAACATAATGGAAAGATAAACCAGTCTCTCTACTAACCATGCTGATCTCTTTTTAAATTGATGGCATATAGCATTTTCTTTCTGCTTCAAAACTCATAGTTGGGAATAGCATTCAAATAGCAAATTTTTCAAATTATTGTCAAATTCGGGCAAGTTTTGTCAGTTTTCTGTCATAGATGAGCTCTACGATTTTAGTAATTCCTCTATTTTCTTGATTTAAGATTGGTAAATCTGAAAGACTCTGTATTGACAATGTTCACCAAACACAGGATTTTTAAATTGTCACTACATTGTCGAGCTTCAAAATTGTGTAGTCGTATAATTCTATACTACCCTGATTAGCTCGTTGAATTTGCATAAGGATTTTGTACCGGAACTATGATTTCTCCAGGATATCTTACTGCCCAGGTCACAATTTTACTTCTACCTTGTCTGGAACTGCCAGACTTCACCAAGACCCCTACACATTGGATCTATGACATGTCCTTGCGATGGGTAGTTACCCTACACTGTCTTGTGCCTACACATGAGGAAAGCTGAGAAATTCTGTTTGATCTCATTAATTACAACCCAAAACAAAAACAAATGCAAGGTGCATGGGTTATTGCAAACACCGCATTAGTGAGTAAATTTCCAATAGGAGAAAACTTCCATTTTAGACTAGGTATCAAAAAGGACCAAATCCTCCACTCATAATCTTACATATTTTATGATGGGAAGAATTTTCCACAGACCACCTTCTGGTTTCATGTATTTCAAACCTCGTTTCCTTTCCACTGGTCACACATTTCCCATGTGAGGTGCTGATCAAGACCCTGCTACCCTGAGTCCAACCCCAGGTGGATGGAGGTGCTCCTGACGCTGGGACGGGGGAGACAACGTCACTGTACACGGGAGTGACCAGTGCATCCCCAACTCAACTCATAACCAGTTACCAAAATACCTGTGACCACCTGGAGGAGGAGAATGTGACGGAGATGCCGGGTGGAGAAGACAATATTCTCAGCTGACCACGGGTGTAAAGTCTCACTGTTTTAATTGCACAGAACAGGCGGGGGTGCCCTGCTGCTCAGGGTCTGTGAGGAGCCCTGCACGTGAGCACCATTCACTCCAGACAAGCCTTTTCTGACTGCGGTGTGAACAGACTTCCGTTTTGCAGGGGAGGGGCGGGCAGGGAGGTGGGCAGCGGGGACCCAGGGAGGATGCACGTCCACCAGCCGCAGAGGCAGGAAGTGACCTGAGGAAGAGGCCAGGGCAGGAGGAAACCACACCGAAGTAAAGGTCTCAGGGCCAGGATGTGGAGAGGCTGTGGCTGCCCAGGGGGAAGTCTGTTCCTGACTCACAGACCGGGGCCTGGCCACAGGCCACCCCCCACATCGTAGAGATTATTGCCAACTGTCAACAGAACGTGTGCGTGAAGGCTGCGGGGTTGTACGGGGATTGTAACATGAGGTCAGCACTGGGGCCATGTGAGATAAACCCCGGTGCTTGCATGTGATGGGAGGGTACACGGCCGCCAAGAAGAGGCAGACAGCACTACACGTGTTAAAATGGGAAGAATTTTATATATATTATTTTATTGAAAGGAGGGAGCGCACAGTGTGTTAATAGAAGGCTCTTTCTGAAGACAGAACTAGGCTTATGTGTGTGTACCACACACACGCACACACACACATACCCCTCTGAGAGCATGGGGGCAGGGAGCAGACCATCATCTGCCTTTTCCTGGAAGGAAGCAGAAGTGATTCTGAACAGTGTGCGTCTTTGATGAGAAGTGGAACGGGTAGGGGAATGGGTTGTAAGCTTTCGATTTTTTAAAATTTTCCACCTATTGGTCCTGTTTGAATACTACAGCAATGAGCTTGTGTCAGCCTTGGGTGTCTGGGCAATGAGATTGTAGGTTATTCTTTGTCTTATTCTTTAGACGCCTAGATCATAGAAACTACCAAATGCTACAGCTAAATGTCTGTTTGGCCTGGTTAGTGAGCCTGCATATGCTAATCTTGTATTAAGCTCGCTAGGAATTAATCCACAAGTTGACTTTCATCTCGGCGTGTTTCCACGTGCTCCCTGAATTGCGGCACCTTTTAGCGGTCAGTGCGTCTCCCCGGTTTTGAGGCACTGACCGTGCCCGGGTGCATCCTCTCTGGCCCCACCCGTGCCCGGCTAGGCAAGGGGTGTGTGGTGGCCACAGGCTGAGCGGGGGGGCAGGGGCCTCCTGTGGGGCTCCCTGTACTGGCTCCTTCCCTCCGTCCTGTAGTCTTACCCCCATTGACTGGCAGGAGGAAGACACTTGCTGCTAGCTCAGCTGAAGCTGCTGCATCTCCAGGGGACGGTCTTCGCTCAGTCTCAGCGTCAAGGCCTGCATCTTGCATTCGGAGCCGCTACCTGGAGGAGGAACTGTTTGTGGTCACTGACCCCGTGAGGAACCGTGGTCTCCAGGATCACGTGTGTTTACACACACATCCACACACAACACCCAGAGCCCTCAGAGTCCAGTGGAATTTCCAGAAGCCCTCTGTGGAGTCTCCTATGAAGACACTGTTCCCCACCCCCTTGTCCTGCCTGCTCCTTGTGCAAAGACTAAAAGCACCAGACGATGGAGTCTAGCGTTTCTCAGCCTCGGGCCAAGACCCTGTTCCAGCCAATGATGTGTAAGGGTCTGTGGGCTCTTCTAGGAAAGGATCTGCTCTGGATGAGGTGAGAGATGCCCTGGGGGGGGGAGTCCCCCCTCCCCTCTCTTCCCCTCCTCTCCCCTCCCCCACGGCCTCCCATGATCACCTCTTAACTCCCTGGCCTTTGGAAGCTTCAGTGTGGACAGGACGCCTAGGGCCATGTCATGAGCAAAGTCCCCAGTAACAGAGGCCCAGGAAAGAGAGAAGAGGGAGCAGCAGCCTGGGCCTCTGACGGTGACACTCCCTCTGCCCAGCTGTGGCTGCCTATCCCCGCGGCCTGTTGGGCAGCGACCCATGTCCTCAGGGGAGGCCAGTGTTTCTCAGGACTCTTGTGTCTCAACAGCAGCCAGGATGTTCCTATGGGAGATGGAGGTGACACCCCCTAAGTTACCGTCCCAAGGCTGGGGACCCGACAGAGGCTTATTGTGCAGTAAGGGTGGGGATGAGGGATTAACTGAAAATCACAGGACCTGGCTTCCTGTCCTCAACCCACCTCCCACTTATTTCCTCACAAGTAGAAGAGGTTCATGTGACCTGCCCAGCCTCCCACGTTGTGTGGATCACAGGAGAATGGGTCAGCGAGAATGTTCACAGAGCCCAGTACAGATGGAAGCTTCGGTCACTATCTCCCTGAGGACACAGGAGGGGAAACAACCAGGCTGAAAAGAGACCTTTGCAAGGAGGCAGCTTCCTGGATAAGGCATTTTCCCTGGAGCAAGTCTCAGATCTGAGGACACTGGGTCACCCTGGACAAGAGCTGGCCTGTCCTCCAGCGTTCACAGACCTGTGGTCAACAGGGTTATGAGCCACGGTTTGGGTCCCGACTCCACCACTCTCTTAATTAGGGTTCCCTGGAGATACTCTGAGAGGGAGAGTCCCATGCAGGAGGCTGAAAGAAGAGTTTGCTCCGGATGCAGGGATGCAGGGGTGCAGGGCGCGGGACTGGGCAGTGGGAGAAGCTGGGCTGGGCTGCAACTCCGCAGAGGCCTCAGCCAGCCCCAGGCAGAGCTCTGGAGCTGGGATGGTCCCCAGAGCTGTTGCACATTCAGACAGAAGAGTCAGGCCTTTGTCCCCCATCCCCCGGTCGTGTAGACCATCCTTTGAGATGGGCGATCCCAGGGAAGGGGCACGGCCTGGTGCAAAGCAGCTTTCTTCAACCCAGATCCAAGCCCACAGAAGGTTCAGTTGTGAGTGACGAGGCGCTGCGCTCCCAGCAGCGCAGAGAAGGAAGGCTGGTGAAGAAGGTCATGCGGCTCAGGGACTGCTGGGCAAGCAGGTGATAAGGTCTCTCTGAGGCTCAGCTCAGGTAATTACAATATGCACATGGCAGAGGAAATAAAATTGACTTCACAAGGCAGTGTTTCACATGTCCCAGTGTGAGAGTCACTCCCGAGGGCTCACTAACCAACTCTTAGGTGCCTTGTGTGGTCTGAATGTTGGGAATGAAAAGTCAGGTAAGACATGGCCTACTGCCAATGGCTGTGTGGATGGAACCCAGTTAGCTAAGAATGCAGGAAGGGAAAAGACAAGAGGATCCTTGTTGGTAGATTTTTCTCTTCTGTCTAGAAATCTCAGAAGAACCCACTTAAATGTTATGAGAATCAATATAGGTGTTCAGCAACATGGTTGAATCCATGGCAAAAATCCAGATATCAATAGCTTTCCTAGATACTAGCAAAAACCAATTAGAATTTACAAAGGAAGAGAATCCCACTTCTAGCAGCTACAAAATGCTCAGCAATATTCTTAAAAAGCACTGCACTTTGTACATCAATGGTCACAGCCGCCAACAGGTGGAAGCAACCCATGCGTCCGCAATAGATGAAGGGGTATGCATGTGCTTATACATACATGGAATACCACCTGACCTTAAAAAGGATGGAAATTCTTGGGAATTCCCTCATGGTCCAGTGGTTAGGACTCCTCGCTTCCACTGCAGGGGCCCTGGGTTCGATCCCTGGTCGGGTAACTAAGATCCCTCAAGTCTTATGGCATGGAAAAAAAAAAAAAAAAAAGAATCAGCAGCCTTAAATGAAACATTAGATCAGATTAACTTAAAAGATTTATACAAAACATTCCATCCAAATGCAGCAGAATACACATTCTTCTCAAGCACACATGGAACATTCTCAAGGATAGACCACATGTTGTGACACAAAACAAGTCTCAATAAATTTAAGAAAATTGAAGTCATATCAATAATACTAAAAAACAAAAAAACACAAAAGGATGGAAATTCTGATATAGGCTACAACATGGATGATCCTTGAATACATTATTCTAAGTGGCAGTAAGCCAGGCACAAGAGGAGAAACACTGTATGCTCCACTTCCACGAGGTTGTTGGAGCAGTCACGTTCACAGAGACAGAAGGTAGGAGGGTGGTGGCCAGGGACTCTGAGGCGGGGGTGGGGGTGGGGGTGGGTGGGATACTGTTTAATGTGCATAGAGTTTCAGTTTGGGGAGATGAAAAATTTCTGGAAGTGGATGTGGTGACGGTTGTACAACAATATGAATGTACTTAATACCATTGAACCGTATACTTAAAAATGGCAAATTTTATGTTATGCACATTTTTTACCATAATAAAAAAATCTTCAAGACGTCTACAAACAAGTTCTTTATGAAGAATAAGAAAAATTTACGGAGAAGAAAGATAAAAAGACCTAACTAGAGCTTTATTATTTTTTGTACGAGAAGGATAAATATGATAAAGATGTTAATTTGTTTCAAACTAATCTATAGATTCGAGTTCCATTTGATGAATGTATTATTCAATTATTTTTAAGACGCTAAAAGTCATTTGGAAGAATAAACAGAAATACCTAAGAACATTTAGAAATTACCTGTTATACATTATATTAAATTATAGGATTTAAACAATGTAGTAATGATACAAAATAAACACTGGACACAATCCTGTTTTTGTCCCATGTCCTGGCAGTCAGTTCATACCCTTTATAGAGAAATCCTACCTGCAATGTTCCAGGCACAGCTCTGGGGAGGTTGAAGACATGGTAATCGTCATAAGGCTCTGGGCTGCCATGGTGTGGGGTACCTCAGGGGGCACCCATGTGCCAGCCCCAGAGGGATGGCCTGCCTGTAGGTGATTCCACCTGTGCTGTGATCACTGGCCAAGGGAAGTAATGAGGATGGAGCACAGGACCAGGATGCAGGCTGGGAGAGCAGTGTCTTGGGACCTTCCTTTGTGGGAAGTTTTGGGCTGGAGGCGGGCAGTGCGTGGTGACAGCGAGGCCAAAATCCACACTAGTGAGGTCGTAGGTGGTGGCCATACACAGAGTTTAAGCAGAGAAACAAACAACTTAAAGATGTATAGAGGAGAAAGTACCGTGAGCAGTGGCGGAGAGGAGGGACAGGCACCAGTCATCAGGCTCAAAGACCACCCTTCCCGCTCAGCTCCACCAGCCACTTCCCCGAGTGTTGTCACCACAGAAACATCAAAATTCAGTTTGTCACTGTCATAGAAGGGGGTGGGGTTCATCCTCAGAAGAGCATTAGACACACAAGAACCCATGGAGCCATGTGACTGTAGCCAGCCTGCTGGTGCCAGTACGTGGGACCAAAGTCCCCTTCTCCTTGCAGGAGACTCAGCCTCTGAAACATGTCATTGGCGTTTATAAAGATGTCATCACCGGTGTGTGTGACAAACCCTCAGAGCTGACACAGGTATCTCTTCTGGAAGCCCCTGGCAGTCCTGATGATGAATGTGGGCGGAGTTGGGGTGGGCCTCCATGAGACCCTCTGTCTTTACGAAAAGCTCACTTCCCCAACTCACCATCACGGGGCAGAAATTGTTCTTCCGCCTGTTATAGGTCATCCTGAGTTTGGAGGCGCTCTAAACCAGACACATGCGGCCATTACAACCATTACAGGGAGATGGCTGACATTTCAAAGAGCGATAAGAAATTGTATTTCCGTTTGCAGCCGAAAGGATCCTTCAGAAAGAGACTCCTAACAGATTTTCGCTGGCTATTTCATGCAAATATGACAAAACATCTATGCTCTGGAAATGCTTTTTATTCTACAACTGAATGTACCTGGCCAGTTATATCGCAATATAAATTAGCATGGGCTGTCCTTACCTAATGAGTGGGGAGAGCCCCTTTTCTTTTTTTGTAACGAACAAAACAGGAGGACACTTCAAGGAAGAGGCTTATGAGGATCTCACGCCTCTCCTTTGCCTCTTTGCCTCTTCTTTGCGTTCTCCTTCCTCCTCCCCTGGTCTCGGTTAATACAGCTATCAGAGCAGAGCTCACAGCCCCTGGGGTGGGCGCGTGCCTCACCCGGCATCCGGTCAGGGGTTTCTTGGTCCCCTGATGCTGCAGCAGTCAAGATGGTTTGGGATCTGCTGCAGAAACAAGGAAGCTGAACTTCGGCTACAACAGCAACACCACACCTGGCTGTGTGTCCTGCTTGTTCCAAGAGGCACTGAGAGCCCGAGGTGGGCTCTGCTCCACGCTGTGCTCACCCTGGGCCCTGGGCACAGAGGCCGCGAGCGCCACTCCCTAAAGTGCCACTGGGTGACATACGTCATCTCCTCTTCTGCTCTGTTGGCCAAAGCCAGTCCGATGACTACATCTGCCACATGGGAAGGGGCAGCCCTCTGGTTCTCATGAGAAGATGCAGGAGAGTTCAGAGGGCAGCCCTAATGGCCAGTGTGATGCCCACCTAAACGCCTCTGGGGGTGTCCGCAGCCTCACAGGCAGCTCGATGCTGGCCGGCAGGCAGGGCAGGACCCCAGAGCCACTTTGCCCTGATCATCCATCTCCCTTCCCTGGTCGACTTTGACGTCAAAACCACGTGATTGGGTGAACTCTACTCAGTGCTCTGTGGTGACCTAAATGGGAAGGAAATCCAAAAAAGAGGGGATGTATGTATGCGTATAGCTGATTCCATTTGCTGTACAGCAGAAACTAATACAACATTGTAAAGCAACTCTACTCCAATCAAAATTAATTTAAAATCATTAATTAATTAATTAAAAATTTAAAAATACAAAACAGAAAAGAAAAGAAATGCTTACTAAATCATAAAATACTGTACTCAAATTGCACTTAACTATAGCAAGTAGACAATGAAAGTCCCCTTAAGTTTCTGTCTCTTCACAGACTCCTATGACTCTACTTCTCACATCTAGATAACCACCATTAACACCTTAGCGTATTTCCTTCAAGGACATGTGTTACGTGGTGGTCGCTTTTCTCTGCACACACTAAATATAGGCAGACGGTAAACAGGTCAATAGACTGACGGAACAATACGTTGATGTCTGTAGACTAAAATTGCATCACCTCCTGTGTTCTGTTTCATTATCTTCAACTTAATAACGTTGACACAGACATTCTCTTTCTAATTAATAAAGTTTGCATGGTATTCTTTTTTTTAATATTTAGTTATTGGGCCACGTCGGGTCTTAGTTGAGGCATGCGGGGTCTTAGTTCCCTGACCAGGGATTGAACCCGCGTCCCCTGCATTGGAAGGCGGATTCTTAACCACTGGACCATCAGGGAACTCCCAACATCGTAGTCTATTTAAAAAAAACAAAAAAACAAAAAACGTGATTGGGGTCTGATGTAATTTAGGATCCTAAAAAATTCCTTAAAGTATAAAGAAAAGCATGCTTTTCCCCATCTTTGTGACAATTGAGGACCACGTGGACAGAACACCCGGATGACCACTCACACTGTCCATCCAACTCAGCTGCCAGGTTCACCAGGAGGCCGAGAGGGCTGCCTTCCCTGAGTGCCATGTGTGACGCAGCAAGGGGACCAGCCTTTCACTCTGTTGCAACTCTTGCCTGAATCCTTGCGTATTCAGAAGAGAATGGGTGTCTCACCACCCGTGATTCATATTCACTTTTACCTGATCTTCCTTCTGGGCCTCCAGGCTGCTGATTACCTTCCCCTTTGCCTCCATTTCCCTGTTATACATTTTAATTTTTCTGGGTGATTTTCTAAATGGCATGAAGCAATTTGCTTTTTGTTCCTGCAGCTTCTGTAACCTATTTCTCTCTTTTAATTACGCAAGCACATTCCTCCATAAATTAAAGTTTCTGAGCTTCTGAGTTTTTCAGGCCTGGCATAACAGGTCTGTGTCAGACACTTGATCAGGTGCTGGAGAAATCGATCAAGGAGAAGAGCCTTCAGTTTCGACAGAAGGCAGGTGCTGGATGGGTGAACAGATGAGGAAAGATGGGTGCTGGTCAGCAGAGGGAGGGCGCCAAACCCACACAGAGGGCTGGGGGAGGATGGGTGCCACACACCCGTGGTCCTTCTACATCAGGACCTACCTGCTCACCTCCCAGCTGCCAGCATCCTTGACGGTTTGCCTCCGCTGGTGCCCAGGAGAGCGCTAGAGAACTAACGCCCCGGCGGGACCACTCAGCACCGCCTGAGGCCCACCGTCCCCCAGAAGTTCCCTGGCAGGAGCCTGACAGTCCACACACCCTTCCCTTCCTTGCTGCTTCCCCACCCCCCAAAAGTGTTTCCCGGGGTTGCGCCCCTAGAAACCACCTGCAATTGCTCATCTGCTTCTGAGCAGCCCAACCTGGACCGTCACCTTCATGGACAAAGGAAAACTGCTGAATCACGAAAGGCGAGCGGAAGTCAGTGAGGCAGCTGAAGGGGAAGGGAGTTCGGAGCAGAAGGAGGGTCTGGGCCCAGACATACCGGTGCGGATTGGTGCCAAGTTCACGGTGAGGCACAGTGACCCTGGAGTTGCAAAGGGCCCCATCTACTGAGCTTCAGCTCAAAAGCAGCTTAACTATGGCCCAGCACAGAGTCTCTCAAATACCCAAAGGACTTAGAGACTTCAGACAGCTCACTTCATGGCACCGGCATGGACCTGGATCCAGACTACGTGGGCTAAAGTCCTGGTTCTGTCACTGACAAGCTGTGTGACCTTGAGATACTTTCCTCACCTCTCTGTGCCTCAGTTTCCTCATCTGTGAAATGGGGATAGTAACAGTACCTACGAAATGGTTATTGTGAGGCTATAAGGAATGACCGAGTGTGGTGTTCACGGTTGGCTGGTGGTGGTGGTGCTAACAGTCGCCGCCAGTTCCTGTTTGTGATTATTTCAGTGATGTCTGAGGCAAATCACACAGGGAAGGAGACTCAGCGCCTGCTCTCCAGGAGCTCATGGCCTGATGAGGCAGAAGTATACCTACAGGTAGGAAAGGCCCAGGAGGAGGATGGGAAATGCACCAGTGGACTCAGAAAGGCTGTAGGACTTGAGTGAGAACGGTCACCTCCGGCTGCTGGAACAAGTGGACTCGAACTTGAAGGACAGCTCACTGACTGTCACCTGCTCCCTGAAGATCCCTGTCTCCCCGATGGTCAGTCCTGGGCGGCTCCCCTGCCTGGGGACGTCTGGCGCGGGCCTCGCTGCAGGATGATGGGAGGCTGCTGCCATCTACTGGTGTTTGCTCTGCTCAGTCCCATCGCCCCAACCCCTGCCCCCCGCACCACCCCCCGCCAAGCCCAGGCAGCATTCAGAGGGTTCAGCCTGCAAAACTGTCTCCCAGGTCGGATCCTCAGTCACCCTGGGGGCACCCTCAGCGTGTTCAGCCCATGGTGAAGCTGCAATAAGGAGAAGGAGGGGACGGACAGATCATCTGCGGACGAAGGCTCCCCTCTGGTGGCCACCGTGGTCAAGTGGCGGATGCGGCCAGAGCCTCAGACTCTCTGCAAACTCATGAGTCAGTGGGACTTACAGGGAAGGTGACCGCAGCCCTGAGCCTGTGGCTGAAGTGCTGCCCTCGAAGGAGGGTCTTCTTCCTGGCGTCTCAGCACATCATCCTCTTCACTGTGTGGGGGGGTTGCCCCCTCTGTGAGCCTCTTGCCTCCTTTGTGCCCCCCAGACACCCTCCCTCTCTCAGAGCCCTGGTGGTCCACCCTCCCTGACGCCCCTCCCTGAAGCCCCCAGTCCCCCTCAGACTCCCTCCTCACCATGGTTCTGTAATCAGTGCCTTTTTTTTTTTTAACATCTTTATTGGAGTATAATTGCTTTACAATGGTGTGTTAGTTTCTGCTTTATAACAAAGTGAATAGTTGTACATATACATATGTTCCCATGTCTCTTCCCTCTTGCATCTCCCTCCCTCCCACCCTCCCTACCCCACCCCTCTAGGTGGTCACAGAGCACCGAGCTGATCTCCCTGTGCTATGCGGATGCTTCCCACTAGCTATCTATTTTACGTTTGGTAGTGTATATATGTCCATGCCACTCTCTCACTTCGTCACAGCTTACCTTTCCCCCTCCCCATATCTCCAAGTCCATTCTCTAGTAGGTCAGGGTCTTTATTCCCATCTGACCCCTAGGTTCTTCATGACCTTTTTTGTTTTTTTCTTAGATTCCATATATATGTGTTAGCATACGGTATTTGTTTTTCTCTTTCTGACTTACTTCACTAAGCCATCTCCTTATGACGGTTGAAGCCAGCTAAGGATTAAGGGTAAGTCCCACCAGCTTCCATACCCGTGATGGTCTCCTTGGCCCCCGGGGCTGGGGCCTGGGGGGTGGGGGGCTGTGACAGTGGAGGTGGTTCGGGGCAGAGGGCTGAGAAGGGAAGGGTCTCCTGCTTCTGCCAGACCCCATCCTGCACCTCCCTCTGCCAGGGGATGGGACCCTTGCTGTTTCCCATCCCTGTTCTTCTGTCTCCTCCTGGGTTTTCACCACAGGATCCACACCCACACCCACGCAAGATGTGGCTGATTTCTAGAGCACAGTAGCTTCATGGCCCAGGGTTGGCTGGAGGTGGGGCAGGAAGCGGGGTGAAAAACTTGGTCATTAATGAATCCCAAAACTTAGGGCTGGCACGGACTTTCCTAGACCATGCCCTTTAATCTCTCCATTTTTGTAGAGAAGGAAGCTGGGGCCCTGGGAAGGGAGGATGCTACCTCAGAGGACCCTGCTTAGGAGCCGTGGCTTCCCAGACATTCCGGTGTCATGAAGAGGAGATGGAGAAAAGCAGCCTGTTAACAGAAGTTCAGCCACTGTCGACGTGAGGTCACAGCTTCATGGGAACACCAACACACCCGTTCTAGGGAGAGGTGTTTTTCCAATGTAGTGTGAAATAAAATTATACATCCACAGCCTCTGCCCAGAGCTCTGCAGCACCTCCCTCTAGACAACGCAAAGGGCATGCAAAGAATCATTGAACGGTTATTTTTTTAGATAAGAAAACACGGAGGGGGGTGGTGGGATGAATTGGGAGATTGGGACTGACATATATACACTACTATGTATAAAATGGTAACTAATGAGAATCTACTGTATAGCACAGGGAACCCAGTGCTCTGTGGTGACCTACATGGGAAGGAAATCCAAAAACGCGGGGACATATGTATACGTATAGCTGATTCACTTTGCTGTACAGCAGAAACTAACACAGCATCGTAAAGCAGCTATACTGCAATAATAATTTTACAAAAAAGAAAAAGAAGGACTTCCTGGTGGTCCAGTGGCTAAGACTCCGTGTTCCCAGTGCAGGGGGCCCAGGTTCGAGCCCTGGTCAGGGAACTGTACCCCACTTGCCGCGCAGCCCAATAAAAGAATAAATAAATATTTTTTTTTTAAAAAAAAGAAAACACAGGATACTTTAGGAAGGTGGAATCCATTTTCAGGTTTATAGCCTGGTGCAGAAAAGAAGCAAACAGGATTGGTGAGGTTCCCAGGTTGTTTCAGCCCGACTCTGCTGGACTTTCTAATCCATTGGGGCAGGAGTGGTTTGACCAGATCACGTGACGAGTGAGTGTGCAGACAGGCTACACTTAGCGCCCTGCCTCCTGGCCTCCGTTTCCTTCCTCTGTACCTCGACACCGTGGTCAAGGATACCTAATTCTCTCTGTCCCCCTATTGGGGGAAACCTTGTTTCACCCAAATAACAGTCTCTAAAACTGCAACCGGAAGGCTCTGAGTTACGACTCCTTCTCTGGATTTCACATAGGGTGGCAGGTTGGTGTGTTAATGGCCACCAAGGCATCAGGCCTGGGGGCGCCCACACCCGTGGAGCCCCTCCCACCCTGACTCTGGGCTTGGCCATGTGACCTTCTTTGGCCAATGAGACATCAGTGTACATGTGCTCCTAGGGCTGGAGCCAGGCCTGTTCACTGGAGCTTGTGCTCTTACAACGTTCCTGATGCAGAGACAAACTGTCTGTCCTCCCTGAGGATGAGAGATGGGCCCAACTTTCCCCGCTGGGCCCACCTTCCATTCTACCCTCCAGTGAGCAGTCTCACCAATGAACCCAGGAGGGGTCGGGAGAAGGGCCGCCGCACAACTGCAGAAGCATGAGGAAAGCCTCACGCTGTTTTAGGCAGCTAAGCTGTGGGAAGGCTCTTTAAGCAGCGACAGGTAACCGACACTCAGAACGTCCTAAACATTCCCCACAGCAAAGACTTGCCCCACCCACACTGGGTCCAAAGAAGGCGAACCTCCTCGGCCCACAGGCTGTCAGCTTTCTTCTGGTGCCCATGATGGCCACGCTGCACATGGACCCAACTCTTCCCTTCTGAGTCCAGCCTATGTCATGGCCCATCCGTCTCCTCCCTCTAGCTTTCATCCTCTTTCCAAAGCACTAGTGTATTCAGAACCCATCAAGCCGAACCACCGGGAATCTGCCTCCCAAAGGACCCAAAAGAGATCCAGGACGGGTACACACAGGATCACAGCATGACGTCCCGCGGAGTATGGTCCAGACTCTCTCCCCAAAGGCCAGGCCAGGCCATTGCCCAGCAGCCTGCACCAGGGGACAAGGCCACAGTGTTATATGTCACGTCATGGACTAATTAGAGGGTGGTTAGGAGCCATCGAGGGCTTTAAGCAAAGAATCGCAACCTGCTCTGCTGCAGTGGGTTGGAAGGCACAGGAGAGGAAGCCTGGAGTCTAGTTGGGGTGATTCACTCAGGACAACCCATGGGCTTCCTTATAGCTATGGCAGTAGGGGTGAGTGACACACTTAAAAGATATTTAAGAGAATTTTGCAAGTCTTCCATTTCTTTTTTTTTTTACTGTTTGTAGAAAGATGAAGAATAAAGTGGAAACATTATAGACAGGTAGGTAGGCAGGTTGATAGACAGACGGATAGATGATCGATAGATAGGTAATAGAAAGAAGGAGAAAGAGAAAGGGAAGGAAAGAAGGAAGGAAGGAAGGGAGGAAGGGAGGAAGGGAGGGAGGGAGGGAGGGAGGGGAGAGAAAGGAAGAAAGAAAGAAAGAAAGAAAGGAAGGAAGGAAGGAAGGAAGGAAGGAAGGAAGGAATGCCAGGCACAGTTCTAAGCACTTTATAAATCTTATCCCACCCAATTCTCCCGACACCCCCAGGAGGCAGGGCACTACAGTACTGTGTCACATTAGATTATTGTTTAAAAATATTCACACACACCCTCCCCGGTGCATGGTGGCCTGTAGCTCTCCACCACTTCACTGCGGGCTGGGCTGTGTGACTGTGTGACTTGCTTTACATGATGTAATGTTAGCAGGTGCACCATAACCAAAGGCTTAAAAAGCATTTGTGAATTTAGCATTTGTTACCAGTTTCCTCTTTCCCAATGTAACGAGAGTTCCAACACATATTTTCTTCATTTATTCTTGGTATTTGTTTTCTTAATGTCTTTCCCAATGTAACGAGAGTTCCAACACATATTTTCTTCATTTATTCTTGGTATTTGTTTTCTTAATGTCTTTCCCAATGTAACGAGAGTTCCAACACATATTTTCCTCTTTCCCAATGTAACGAGAGTTACAACACATATTTTCTTCATTTATTCTTGGTATTTGTTTTCTTAATGTCATGGAGTAAATGACAGACAGCGGCTGGGACACAGCTCTTAGCCCCGCGTGCTCCCGGCAACCCCGGTGACTGAGGAATTCGGCTACACCGTCTTCGCCGAGGCCCACGTGGTCTGCCCTCCTGGGGCAGAACTGTGGGCGCACCTCGCCCACCCCCACCTTGTTTATGGTGGTCTTGGATCTGGGTATCTAGAGGCGTCGTCTGGGATGGGATTCTAGGACACGGGTTTCCTGAAGGGGTGCTTCCAGGGGAAACTCGCAGAGTGAAGGGCAGGCAGGAAAGGCAGAGGAAGCCATGAGCAGAGGCGGGTTTCAGGTGAGCTCCAGCCTCAGGGTGACCCCAGGGTCCCTGGAGCCTGAGTGGTACCACAGCGTTGTCCCCCTGGAGGCACAGGGTCCAGGCTCCAAGGGCAGGGGGCCCGTCACCAGGCCCTAAGGCAAGGACAGCTGTCTGAAGCAGCATCCGCAGGAGGAGGGGATGGGCCCACCAGCCTGGAGGGGCGCTGGGGGGCAGCCCTGCTACACGAGGTGTCCTTGGCTCCACGTGGAGACTTCAAGTGTGGGGCTGGGGACCGCGTGTCCTGAGCATCGACACAAGGTCCCAGGCAAGGCCTGAGGAGGGAGTGTGGATATGATGCTGGACAGCACCCCAAAGGCAACAAGAATGACCACCTGGACCGGCCGTGACGTTACAGGACCTTGCGACCCCTTAACCTGCAGGTACGTCACTGACAACGTGGGCGGGAGCTTCAAACATTCCGACGGATCCGCCCACCCATGACCTTCTCCTTGAGCTCAGAGACGCAACCCGCCAGACCATAGTACCTTGTTCCCTAAACACCGTGCACTGTGCTCATCTCAGGAGAGGAAGCCCAGGGTTCCGCTCATCTCCCGGCGCTAAGCCAAGTTCTGGCTCCTCCGTCCATGCCATCTGTGTAACCACGGGCGTCACTGGCCCTCCAGCACCACCACCCCCCCCCGAAATGGCCCTACTATCACTCCTCCGCAGGTGAGCTGAGCATTCAGGAGAGAGAAAGAAAAGGAAAAGAAGGTGAGTTCAGAGAAATGAAACCCGGAATCAAATGTTACTTTTGCCGCGAGACTGAAGAGCGAGACTCGACAGCAGGACTGTGACAAGCAGAGTGTAAAGTCCCCGTTTCAAACCCCACGATGCGTAAGCACGTCACAGGTCACAGAACACGCCCAGGCCCGGCCCCGCCTGAACTCCTTCCTCTAGACCCCCAATTGCTGAGGTTCCTGGACCAGCCCCCTCGGCAACAAGAGCTTGCTGGGATGAGGGAGGAGGTGGGTGGGTCAGGAGTCGACGTGAGGGGCTCATCTTCCCATGGTTTCAATACCTGATGCACTCCCGCATCCCAGCCGAATCTGAAGGCCTGGCTTTTCGAACTACCTCTGCTTCTACCCCTGGAGCTGTCTTCCTCACTCACCTGAGTTAGGAGGGGCTGAACCACGCCTTGGGGTCCAACCAGGCCTCACGAAGGGTCAAGTTCAGGGTTTGGGTTAGAACTTAGAGATAGTCGGCTACAGCCAGCCCTGAATTACAGAGACCCCGTGCAGCCCTTGCCCACCCAGCTCTCATCAGGGACAAACCTCAAGGCTTCCGTAATTTTCCTAAGCCCCTATCTTGTTCAGTTTCTTCTGGAGCTAACAGAAGGTGCCAGGATTGCCCAAGCCTCAGGTTCACGATTCCTTGCAACCCAGGTGGGAGGCCAGATGCCAGGGAGGCAAAGTGGATGGGCCACATGGAAGAGGCCACATAACGTTGCTCAGCTCCTGGATGGGGCACACTCCACACCGAGAAAGCCTAGCCCCACCAGCTGTGTGTGTGTGTGTGTGTGTGTGTGTGTGTGTGTGCGCGCGCGCGCGCTTGTGTGTGCGTTCATGTAACTTTCACTTGGTGTCCAGTCAGCATTTCCTTCAATGCCCTCATCAAGCAAAGGAGGAATTCGGGGATGAATTCTGGCTTTAAAGGTGTAAAGCCTCTTAACCTTCATTTTCACTCTTAATGGAGATTAGCCGTTCACCTTTGTGTTTGGAGAAATAGCATGACTTTTTTGATTCCACAGTTCTGATTCAAGGGGGTTTGTCTTGGATTCCATGCTTGAAATGTCAAAAGAAGAGGATTTCCCCTTGTCCTCAGAGGAACCAGAGGGAGCAAAGAGAAGGCAAGCCTTCAACCTGACCTTCCCGTTTTGCCCAGGTTGCTTGTACTGTCACTGCCACCCTTGTACCAATGTGAACAGCTGGAAGTCGAAGATGTACAGTGATTCCTTCTCCCCTTTTGTTTGTTAGCTGTGAAATAAATCCCTGGGCATTTTCATGGCAGCTCTTTGAGGACGTCATTGCTAATTAAGTTCCACTGGAGGGTGGCTGGTCGCACATCAGGGAACATCGTAATAATTTGATGTAAATTCCCCGACACTGTCGGCCAGTAGAATTCTGAACGCCCAGTGGCTAACTTGGGGAGTTTTATCTTCTCCTAGTTGGTGTTAGAAAGCAGCCCAAGGGGTGAAAGGACACTGGGGCTGCAGCTCGAGGACGCTGGTGCCGGTCCCTCCACTGCCACTGTCTTGGACTTAGTGCAGCTGGGTCCCAGGCAGATGGAACCATGTCCTGAAAGCTGCACGCCTCCAGAACATCAGCCCTTAGTAGCTGGAGGAGATAATTATTAAATTACTTCATACACACTCACAAATCACAACCAATGACACGAAGCTGTGTTCTAATTTAGCTGAAAATGGCTACACTGTCATTTTACTGAGAAGTATGGGAAATCCCAGAAGGTCCAGAATCAGCAGCTGGTGGTGGCTAAAATGAGGAAACTCATCAGTGTCGTCTTTTATACCAATAATGGGATCTTCTAGAGGCAAGGAGCACAGCGCCCTGCCAGGAACTGAAACCAAGGCTAAGCAGCTTCAGAGAAAAGGGCTCACCTGAAAGGAAATGAGGTGGTACCCAAAAGTGGGGAGGCTTGGCGAGCCCGGTTCAGACATGAGCACAGACCGAGGGGTGTTGGGTGGCCTGATCACGGCCGTGGCCACACTGGTCAGGGCTGAGCTCCCACCACTGCTCGGCTGTGGACCCTGCCATCAGTGCCGTGGCCCAAAGGGCAGCGTGCCGGCCACCGGCACTGCCGTGGAGGACGTGGACGCTTCCTTGTACAGTGTTCCTGTCTCTCTGTATTCCTACTCCCAATTTAAAATCCAGAATGGGAGCGTCTGACTGGCGTCCGTGTCCCACGGTCCAGGAGGCGGGAGAGGGGTCTGGCTTTCTCAGCTGGTGTAGACGAGGCTGCAGTTCTGACTCCACGCCAGGACACACACAGGCGGGTGCCCCAGAAGGGAAGCCCCCCACAATGAAACATGAAAGCAGCCAATGTCCAGTACAGAAACCTAAAATCTTAGATTTGACTGGGGAGCTAAGTCATTAAGATCGCTTCAACAGCATCAGTGAGCACAAGTTTCACAGGCCGTGCTGAAAGGGTTTTTTCCTCCAAGTGTTTCTGAGAGAGAATCAGGGTTGCTGGAGTTAAAGTGACAGCAGACTTCAGAGTCATAAGTAATTAAAGTCACGGCTTTTATGACGTAACGTGAAATGTATGCACGCGCACTTTGTGCCGAGCAGCAGCTGAACCGACCTCGCGGCTGCTTGTGAGGGACACGGGCTCAATGCTGGATACGGCATGTTCGCCTCCAGCCACGTGGTCCTGCGCACCTCGACCCCCAGTGCCAGGTTAGACAAACAAGGGAGCTGGTAAATCATCCAACAGGAAGCAAGGACGGAGGCCAAGGGCTGACTGGACACCCCCAGAACCACACTTGCAGCTCAGCCCCGGGTCTGCACTCCCAGCCTGAGGCTCCCGGCACCCACATCTGTGGCATCAGCATCTCCCTGGAGCAGGACAGAAACGCAGTGTCTCAGGTCCATCCCAGAACAGCCAGGTCAGAATCTGCGTTTCACATGCACATGCAAGCTGGGGAAGCCCTGGTCTACAGCCCCAGACAGGGATGGTCTGCCCGGGCTGTGGTCCACCTGCTCTGCGGCCCACCTGCTCTGCCCAGCTTGTTGCCAAGGTTGCTGTCCAGTTGTTGGCAGGGGGACTCAGTCCAGGACTGCTTTCCCCCTGGGCTCCCTGTCTCAGTTCCACGTCCTGCGCGGCAGGTAGTCTCTGAGCTAGGACATCTGGACGTCTGTCACCTTGTGATGTTCAAGCCGAGTTTCCACCTGGGAGATGGTGAATATTAGGGCCTCACAGCATCGCCTCCTCTCCTCTCCCCGGAGGCACACACGGGAGAACAGCCCTGAAGTCAGAGCAGTGCCCGCCCAACTCCGGGCAAACTCCCCCACTTCCTCCGAGGTCTTTCTGGTGAGTTGCAGACCCCATGCAGCTGCCCTCCCCCTCCATTCATCCACCTGGTAAACAAAGGGGGAGGGGAGCAGCCTCAGGTCAGCCCTTGGTAGGGAGCTTAGCTCAGAGAGGGAAGTGAAAGGGGGATGGAGAAGGACTGAGTTCCTCCTGTACAGTGGAGAGATTTGGCCTTTTATACCAGACCCTCTGAGAGGAAGTGAAAGAGGAGGTGGGAAGCAGGTCGCTGTCTGTGGCAGGAAGGGAGGGAGCTAAGGAAACCCCCTCCTCAGTGGGAGCCCCCGCCTCACGCCTCTGGACCCCTGGCAGAGAGAGGGCAGAGCCGTTGGGCAAACGTGTGCACACGGTGAGTCCACATGAAACGGTGGAGACACAAAGCCCTGTGTCCTGACACCACTGTAGCCGAGGCGGTGCTTAGCTGGATTCCAGCTTCCCCAACACAGGAAGGCCCTTTCCAGCGTGGTCCAGACACTGCTCCTGCCCCGTGCAGGAGAGTGCGGCCAGCCTGAGATGGCTGCCCCTCGGTGTGCGTGCAGAGCGCTGGCTGACAGTACAGTCTTTCATTCTACCCACTCCATTCTCACAAGGAGAAATTCAGATTCTGGAAGGGACAAAGCTCGCATTTATCCAGGCCAGCTAATGAGGAATGCTGGACCAAATGCTGAGAATTCACACTGCTTAGGAGGTCAGCCTCGCACCCAAAGGACCCACAAGTGAGCCAGAAAAGAGCCTTTTCTCCCATCAATCCCTTCTTTGTTTTAACCACCCCCTTCAGCTCTGCATGCCCACCAGCGATTTATCCTTAATAAACATGTTCTCTGCACTCACTACTTCCTTCTGGAAGCACCACCACCAAAACCCCGCGTGTGGCTGGGGTATTTAGGTCTGCAGCTCTTCGGGGCTGGGTTGCTGAATCTCACTAAGAAGCAAGTATAAGCCTTGCTTACACATAAGGACCAGGAGACCGCCCCGGTGCCCACCAATAACCAGCAGCCCTGTGGTGTTCAGGAATCTGTGCCCAGGACGGCAGAGAAACCTGGGCGTTCCCTCCCACCTCCCACCCTGGGACTGTGTGCCTGTGGGGTGCCGGCCTCACCCTGCCACTCCCTTCTGGTCCCTGTTGGGCCCAATCCATCACTTTCCACACCCTGTTGTCTCACACCCAGCCCAGTTCCACATCCATGGAGAAGAAACACACTTGGTCCCCACCCCGTTTCTGACTGTGTGAGTGTGAAGATGTGCTGACCACCAACTCTTTGTGGATTTCAATATCTACAGATCAGAGGTGATGCCTCTCGGATTGGCTGAAAGGAAGTGAGGAAGCACATAAGGAAGGACCTGGGACCACCTTCATTTCCCTGCCTCGTCCTCTGTTCCTGCCGCCTCCCCTTTTCCCACCCTTGCCCACTCGAGGTCATCCCCACTTACCATCACCATTCTCACAGCCTCGGGGTGACAGGGAGTTAACATTTCCTGAGCACCGTAGTGGGAATTTTAGGAAGAAACCTGCATATGCGTAGGATGGCCCTTTCGGCCACAGATCCTTGGCCTCAAATCACCATACGGCCTCTGGATCGTTACCCAGAAGAGGGAATTGGGGTCAGCACACCCGGAGGACCAGAATGTGGGCTCCGACTCGTAACGGTACCTAGTCCAGGCTCGTACTGCTCACTGCACGACGGGGCAATCAATCGAGATCCGAGTTGCTGGGGAAGGAATAGCGACATCATTCAGAAACCAGCAGACCGAGCAGAGGGTAGACAAGTGTCCCAGAGAACCACCTTGCTGTGGTCTGGATGCTAGTTCCTTTTATAGAACAAAGAAAGGGGCAGGTGAGGAGGTAAGTTAAAATGACCATAAACTTATGGCCTTGCAAATATTACCTGGTCCGGCCAGACTCCAGAGAGGATGCCTTAATCTCTTCCTTCCTGCAACCATTCACATGTGGGCCTGGTCAGGAGGTTTCCTGGGAGCTAAACAAAGGTATTTTAGCTTAATATTCAGGCGTGGGAGGTGAGGTACCAGGAGACGGGCCATTATGTATACTTTAAGCTATAGGCAGCATCCCTTTAGTCATTAACTTACAGCAAAAGCAGTAGAAAACAAAGATTAAAGTGAAAGAAACAGATCCAATATGGAGCCAGATTTGTTCTTCCCTGTTACAGTAAATGACGAGTAATATTAGCTGAGCGCTTGGCTTCTCGGTGGAGACAGCAGCCACCCAACACAGCGTTTGCCCCGGTGTCAGAATCTGCTGGGCCCAGCCCAGGTCCCACGGCCACACCTCTGGGAAGTGGACTTGCAGCCAAGATTCAGTGAGCAGCGCTTTTTGTGAAAATAAAAATGCATGGCAGGATGTGGGTGTATGCAGTCAACACATCAGCAAGGATTGCCTGTTCTGGAAACTTTGGTCAAGCTTGGTGTGGTACGTGGGTCCAAGCAGTGACTTCAGCTCCATCCTGCTCCAGCAGGACCCCGGGTCACCCACTGCGGCCCGAGGGCTTGGTGGCCTCCCAAGCGAAACCTCTGTCCACTGGGCAGGCGTCTAAGAGAAACAAAGCCAGACGTCCCTCGCATCCTTGACTGCTAAACACTTGGTGTTATTCTGAGACTGAGGGAGGACTAACTCCTGGCTCTGGGAGCACCTGTCTGACCTTCGGCCTGGCCTGGCCGCCCAGTGCTCAGGCTGCAATCACCCGAGGAGACTGAAAACTATGGACGCCTGGCAGTTACCCAGAAGCTCTGGGGGTGGGGGGGCGGTGCCTGACCCCAAATAGCACCCCTGGGGCCCTGCTGTGTGACAGGGGAGGACCTGTGGCTGGACCCTGAGGGACCCTTCCCAGAGACCCGGCTCTCAGGGATGTCCCCTCAGGCGAGCCGGGTGCCACCTCCTTTGTCCTGACCCCAGGGGAACCCATGGGCCACAGGGTGGGTTCAGGGGGCAGCTCATCCCACTGCTGCAGGACATGGAGATCACAGATGACAGAGAACGGGGTGGGGTGGGCAGGGAGGAAGGGAAGGAGGAGGCCTAAGGCGGGGGGTGGAGGGGGATTTGGGTGGTCAGCAGCGGGCAGGACCCGGCTGGACCTGGGTGCTAAATTGCCTGAATTTGGTCATTATGTTGTGATTATATATATTTTTTAAGTCATTTTCTTAGAGATACTTCTTTTTCAAGGAGAAGTATTTAGGCATAAAAGGCCATAATACTGTAACTTACTCTCCAAAGCGTCAGCAAATAATTACGATTATAATATATACATGTGGACTTATAATTGTACTTTCCAGGCTCTTATAACAAGGCTGCCTTTCAAAATGCATATTTTCTTTCAAGATATTGTTTCTAAGGTATTATGAGCTAGAAAACCAAAGAATAAGGTTTCTTTGAATTGTGTATAAAGTAAGAGTTCATCCACTCTGAATAATCTGGTGAATAAAGTGATGAACCTCTTGCCATCTAACTGGCCTGCACACAACATGGATGGACGTAGAGACTGTCATACGGAGTGAAGTAAGTCAGAGAAAGACACTTATGATATGTGATAAATGATATCACTTATATGTGGAATCTGAAAAAAGGGTACACATGAACTTGTCTACAAAACGGAAATAGAGTCACAGATGTAGAAAACAGACTTATGGTTACCAAAGGGGAAGGGTGGGAGGGATAAATTGGGAGACTGGGATTGACACATACACACTACCATATATAAAATTGATAACTAATAAGGACCTACTGTATAGCACAGGGAACTCTGCTCAGTACTCTGTAATGGGCTATATGGGAAAAGAATCTACAAAAGAATCTAAAAAAGAATCCTACAAAGACTAGCTACAAATCTAAAAATGTCACTATACTCCAATAAAATTTTTTAAAATTAATAATAATAATTGGCCTGCATAGACTCATTCTACCTTATTTTTGTATTCTTGGGTGGAGTTCGCTGGAGCAGTAGTTTCTGGATAAAGTGTTGCAATTTTAAAATAGTTTAGTAGTGATTAGAAAATTAAATGTTTTAAAACATTTCTTAGAAAATTTCAGATATTTTTTATGCAATTCAATTTTTGTAGTTTTATGCAATTCAAATTTTGTAGTCTGAGGGAAACTTGCAGTGATTCTTTGCCCAAAGTATAGAAGACTTGAAAAATATATACTTGCTTTTCCACGTGTTAACTTGCTTAGACAATCACGTTGGGTTTTAGTTTCTAAGTGTGCAGTTCAACCAAGCCTGGGAAGGTCAGAGGACTCCATTTCCTGGAATAAGGCAGGACGGGGATCAGACCAACCTCCCACTAGAAAAAACCAATGTCACTGACTCAAAAAATTTTTTAAATTTTTTAAAAGCCTCAAAGATTTGGCAAGATAACAAGAAACTAAGGTCCAAAATCAAAGGGGAGATGAGATCTCTGAAAGTTAAATGGTATCCTTAGAGTTGTCTTTGAACTAAGGGCATTTGCCAACTTGGGCAAACTTCAACTTTTAATTTTATACGTGTGTGTTTATGTGTGGGTACGTATGGGAGTAGATCAAGCAAACGCTAACAACTGGTATATATGTGTGTGTCAGTCAGGGCCCAGGCAGAGAAGCAGAATCAGAAGGAAATGCACGTGCAGAGGTTCAGGGTGAGGCACTGGCCTGCAGACAGGCAACAAGGCCACAGGGAGGGAGGCTGCTCGGGGACGCAGGGCTGGAGCTGTGGCCCCCGGGACAGGCAGGCCTCAGGCCTTTGGGCCTGATCTCAGGTGGCATCGGCCTGCAGCGGCTTGAAGCAGGGTTTCAGTTCCCGGCCAGAGACTGGGGTCAGGCCGAGGCAGTGAGAGCACTGAATCCTAGCCACTAGACCAGTGGCCAGTGACAAGGCCCTGGCCCTTTGGCTTTGCAGAAAAGAATTCCCACAAAGACAGAAAGAAGTGAAACCAGTAAAGTGTTTATTAGGAGGAAAAAGAGTATACAGTATGTGTGGATAGACACACAGGCGGACTCAGAGAGAGAGTCGTGCCCTCGTGGTAGTTTAAATCACTTATATGGGGCATTTCTTCTGGGTTTCCTTTGGCCAATCATCTTGCTTTGCCTGGTTCTCAGTCCATATTTGGTTTATCTCAGGATCCTGCCATGTGTGCAGGCGCCTCTCTTAGCCAAGTTGGATGCCAGTGAAGAGGCCTATGGGTAGGTTGACATCAGTGACACACTCTCCCTTTTTGACCTTCAAGGACCTTTATAGTCGGGAAGGTCTCCTTGACT
This sequence comes from Globicephala melas, assembly GCF_963455315.2. Taxonomy (NCBI): domain Eukaryota; kingdom Metazoa; phylum Chordata; class Mammalia; order Artiodactyla; family Delphinidae; genus Globicephala; species Globicephala melas. The sequence continues at coordinate 43,185,486 of NC_083328.1, read as the reverse complement.
TCAAGGATGAGAAATGTGTGGTCTCTTACCTTTTATCTGGGCGGGGCCCAGCCTCCTCTATTATCCTGCTGTTATGGAGTTTCTGTCCACAGGAGAGAAACTCCAGCTGCTCAGCCTGGGGCCCATTATCTCCTGCCTCAGACCTGCTGCGTGAAGCCCACTGGGTCATCCAGGACACCCTGCCCTCCCTCAAGCGAACCTACTAGGACTCTAACCACATCTAAAAAATACCTTCACAACAACGCCAGGTCACACAGAAAACCCACCATCTACTTTTACAATTTTTCCATAATTTTGAAATCTTTCTAAATAAAAAGTCTCACGTGCTGAGCTGGGAGTTCCTTTCTCAGACCCGAGGGTCCGAAGGCCCGCCCTACTGGTCTGGCTGCACAATTCTGTCCCCACGTCCCTCACAGCCACACAAGGACCGGACCTTCCTCCCTTTAACCCCTGAGGAAATCAGCACACGCCCTCCCAGGCAGGGCGCCAGGCCTCGGCCACGGTGCTTCTCGAAACTTGTTCTTCAGGAAGAGGGAAGGCAGTGCAGGCCAGAAACTCAGATCCACCTAAAGAAAGGAAGCGAAGGAATAGCAGAAGGCAAAATAAACTCTTTCATTTTGCTTAGTTATTTTATTTTTCTCTCACCTTCCACAAGCTAACCTGAACCATAGGAACGCACTGGATGAACACGTGAGGATACAGTCTCCTCCCAAAGTAAAACTCTGTGCTTTACCTTTATACTGCCATTTTTTTTTTTTTTTGGCCCATATCCCAGCCTTCCCAAATAGCCCTGTTTTCTCTTTGTTTCTTTTCCAACTTGCAGGATGACCTGAGTGTTTCACACGCAGGCACATGACCACAGTTGCCATTGTTGTGAACGAGCTGGTGCCGCACCGTTGTGGCCCAGGGAGGTTGGAACCCATGGTGACGCTCACAGCAGTCACGTCTGGCAGGGGACTCCGGCTAACACTCATTCCTCTTTGTAAAGACGCCCTCCTCTTGGATAAGCTGGACATAATCAGTGGCTGCCGCCTGACCCTGGGAGCCAGGCGGGCGTGGGGGGGACACCCCCTGGTTCCTCTTCACGTCACTGTCTCTGCCAGTTCTCATCTGCCTGTAGCCTCCGACCTCCGACTGTAGGGTGACCAAGAACAGCTCAGCGAGAAGCAGGTTTAGGCTCCTCAAGCACCTCAGGTACAGAAAACACGCTACGCTGGAGGGCAAGTAAGAACCACAGGAGGATGGAATTACGCTTTAAGCGCCAGCCGTTTCCAAACGAGCGTGTCCAGATCTGACCTCCCCGGATCACTGGCAGCTGCCTGCTGTGTGTCTCAGCCACAGAACACTGACCTCTCAGTAGATTTCATTTCCCCAAATTCCTGAGACATGAAAAACAACTGGTACCATGAACTGTTTTCTTTCTTTCTTTCTTTCTTTTTTTTGACTGTTTTCAATTGCACTTCTCTTTTTCCAAGTCCTTGGAGGGTTGTCCCTTCCCTGTCTTACTGAAAGAATTAACTCCAGTTCCATACGACTTAAGCTATAATGGGAGGAAATGGTGACATTTTCGCAAAAACAACAAAAACCAGTTTAAGAATGTTCATCCAGTTCATTCATTAATTCAGGTAATACTTACCCATATTATTATGGTCATGGGCCAGGCAAGGGGAATGGCAGTGAACAAAACAGACAGAAGTACCAAGCTTGGGACTTCCCTGGTGGTGCAGTGGTTAAGAATCCGCCTGCCTATGCAGGGGACATGGGTTCGAGCCCTGATCCGGGAAGATCCCACATGCCGCGGAGCAACTAAGCCAGTGAGCCACAACTACTGAGCCTGCCCTCTAGAGCCCGCGAGCCACAACTAACTGAAGCCCGCGTGCCTAGAGCCCGTGCTCCGCAACAAGAGAAGCCACCGCAATGAGAAGCCCGCGCACCGCAATGAAGAGTAGCCCCTGCTCACCGCAACTAGAAAAAGCCTGAGCGCAGCAACAAAGACCCAACACAGCCAAAAATAAATAAATAAATAAATTTATTTAAAAAAGAAAGAAAGAAAGAAATACCAGGCTTACATTCTGTGGGTAGAGATAGAAAAGAAAGAAATCATGTATCCACACATTCAGAAGGTGCGATGGGAAAAATAAACCAGGGAAAGGGGCTGGGGATGTGGAGAAGGGGACTCACAATTTTAAAATGTGAGGTCGGGGAAGGTATCACTGAGGCGCTGACCCTGAAGTCACAGCCCCGACTGCAGTGGGGAACTCTGTGGGCACCAGCTTAGGGATGGGCAACATTAGGGGGGGCGGTCTTTGGCCACCAAGTAGAAAGGCAATCAGATGAATTTGGAGGTAGGATTCTGGTACCAATTACTGATTCCGGTCACCAGTTCAGAGGTGTGAGCTCTCCCCACAGCTAGCAATGCTCTGACACCAGCTGAGTGTCCTACAATTCAACTCAATCCTGACACTGTCTATGTGGAGATGACGTCAGACACCACAGGATGAGGGCTCAGTCCCACCACTGACCCACCCACCCAGTTCAGAAGCCAGTTGCAAGATTGATTCAGCCTCCAGCCCCTCTCCCCCAACCCCAGGGGAGGGGGCGGGCAAGACCGAAAATTCCCATCCTCTAATCACATGATTAGACCTCCTGGAAACAAGCTCCCAACCTTGGGTGGTGGTCCAAAAGGCATCTCGTTACATAACGAAAGACACCTTTATGGCCCTCATCCCTTAGGAAACTGCAAGAGTTTTAGGAGCACTGTGCCAGAAAAAGGGATGGAGACTAAATATATATTTCTTATTATAGCTTTCCCCCAATATCCAAAAATAGAGCATTCCTAGGAGACCTTTCATAGATGAAACATCATAGAGTGAAGAAGCTACTATATTAGGACACATCTTGCTGACAGACGCACAAAATAAACGGAGGTAAAGCCCAGATGCTCACAGACACAGCTCACGGCTCTGGTGGCCGATGCTGAGATACTGAGTGTGGTTCCAGGGAAGGAGCTGGCAGGGCCGCTCCCACTCCTGGGGTGCAAGTTACCCCTATAAAGGCTCAATGGAAACAGATGCTGAACGCAATTTTCACATCTTGCCTTTTGTTGTAAAAGTGAAAATCCTCTTCAGATTTCCTTCCTTTAGCGAAAACAGGTCTTCCGTAGAAGCGAGGTGGCGTAAAGGAAACTTTGGAAAGCGGGGATCCCTGTGTAAATCACACCATCAAGGGGGTAAGGTGGCAGTTCTGTGCTGGAGACACAGAGTGGGAGTCGTGGGCATGGAGGATATTACAGCCGTGAGTGGGTGCACCTCGAGGGAAGGCACTCTCAGAGGTGCTGGAGGCGCAGGGCTCCAGCTGAGCCTGGTGGGGAGGCTGGACCAGGGAATTCTTCACCCCCAGACCAGCAAAGATAGGCCACGCTCCAGGTTTCTTGGAGTTCACAGCGAATCAAGACCACACGCTATTTCTGCAGCCATGGCCAGGTGCCTGGTGAGAGACTCAGGCAGAACCCGGAGCACGGGCCTCTGGGCATTCCCGCACCTGTGACAGTTTGCATCATGCGGTGTTGAAATACCTGTTACATGCCTTTCTCATCAGACCAGGATGTCTGGAGGGCAGGAGCCGAGCTTTTCCATCTTTAAAGTCAGTCTCTGACATCCTGTGTTCCATGGATGTTCTCGAAGTTGATGAGTGAATAAATAGCACAGGCACGGAATTGATAACATTTTTCACGGAGGGTAAGTCCAAGGCGGAACCACCACGATGTGATCCAGCTAGGAAGGCTGCAGTCCCGGCACAGAGCTGCCCATCGCGTGGCACCACTGAGGGTCTCGGGTCCAGCAAAGTGGCATTGAGGTCACCTGTACTTGTAAATATTCCCAAACAAAATAAAGCACAAAATGCTGCTTCTGACACTACTTGACCACCACCGCTTTCTTTTTGCTCCTTGGACCTGACTGAGTCAGGCACAGCTTTCTGGAGAATTATTTGGCAATCTGCATCCAAAAAAATCTTTGTAGCTTCTGACCCAGTCATTCCAATTCCAGGAAGAAAACATTCCGAAATACACACCAAGGAGCTTCCCTGGTGGCGCAGCGGTTGAGAGTCCGCCTGCCGTTGCAGGGGACACGGGTTCGTGCCCCGGTCCGGGAAGATCCCACATGCCACGGAGTGGCTAGGCCCGTGAGCCATGGCCGCTGAGCCTGCACGTCCGGAGCCTGTGCTCCGCAACGGGAGAGGCCACAACAGTGAGAGGCCCGCATAACGCAAAAAAAAAAAAAAAAAATACACACCAAGACTTTATTCCTATAGTAGTGTGTATCACAGTATTACTCATCCCAGGAAAAAAATGGAAACAATCTAAATGTCTAGCATTAGAGAAAAAATTAAACTATGGAATAACTAGTTGAATAGGGGGCAGAACAGAGTTTTCAAAGACGATTAACTTCACGAAAAACATTCACGACATAATGACAGTGAAAAACATGACAGGAATTAGTCATCACCTGACCTCCTGCACACATGTCCACAGAGGTACACACACAGTCACATATACACATGTAACTTATCTCCTTTACAGTTTTTTTTATAACAAACATATTGTACTAATTTGATTAAAAAAAAAACAAGAACTTTTATTTTCAAATACAGGGAAGCATTGGGAACATCTGCTCTTTGTCTTTTAAAATCAGGTTTTCCTCTACATTTTCAAAAAGTAAAACTAGCTTTGGGGATGGGGTGAGGAAGGGAAGGAAGTTGTTGCAGGTTGAAAAGAGAAGCTGCAGCAAACATTCTGAGTGACCGAGTCTTGCTGCCCTTGTCACTATAGCTGCGCCTGCATCCGGGGCCCGAGACACTCCTGAGACTCCTCTGGAGGGGCTCCCATGGCAGTCAAAGGCTGTCTTATAAACATACAACTTAAACAGCAGGGATGATCTCAGAAACATCAGGCTGAGTGGAAAAAGCCCCATACTGTAGAATTCCATTCAATGAACTTCCAGAATAGACAAAACTAATCTATATATTGTTTTAAAAATCAGTGAAGCATTGTCTCTGGGGGTGGGGACCCAAAGTGCCTGGGAAGGGGGGTGAGGGGACTTGCTGGGGTGATGGTCACATTCTGTAGCTGATAGGAGTTTGGGTTACATGCATCTGTCAAAATCAAGTGAATGGGGACTTCCCTGGTGGCACAGTGGTTAAAAATCCACCTGCCAATGCAGGGGACACAGGTTCGAGCCCTGGTCCGAGAAGATCCCACATGCCACGGAGCAACTAAGCCCATGCACCACAACTACTGAGCCTGAGCTCTAGAGCTTGTGAGCCACAACCACTGAGCCCACGTGCCACAACTACTGAAACTCGTGCACCTAGAGCCCGTGTTCCACAACAAGAGAAGCCACCACAATGAGAAGCCCATGCACCACAACGAAGAGTAGTCCCTGCTCGCTGCAACTAGAGAAGGCCCACGGGAAGCAACGAAGACCCAACGCAGCCAAAAATAAATAAATAAATAAATTTAAAAAAAATCAAGTGACTGTTCACTTCAGATTTGTGCATTTCACCGTAGGTAAATTTTCCAACAAGTGAAAAAGCTGTAAGTAAACATCAAGCTCCAGTTAATGCCCTGCAGGCATAAGTATTTCAGGTGTGTGTGTGTGAAATGCAATGATGTCGACAACTCCCTTTGAAATGCACTTCAAAAGATAGATTGGGGCTTCCCTGGTGGCGCAGTGGTGAAGAACCCACCTGCCAATGCAGGTGACACGGGTTCGAGCCCTGGTCCAGGAAGATCCCACATGCCACAGAGCAACAAAGCCCGTGCGCCACAACTACTGAACCTGCGCTCTAGAGCCCTCAAGCCACAACTACTGAGCCCGTGCACCACCACTACTGAAGCCCGCGCGCCTAGAACCCGTGCTCCGCAACAAGAGAAGCCACCGCAATGAGAAGCCCATGTGCAGCAATGAAGACCCAATGCAGCCAAAAATAAATGAGTAAAATAAATAAATTTAAAAAAAAAGATAGATTGATGGCTGAAGAGAAAGAAGGACAGGTGGACAGACAATGTGATAAAGTAAGGTGCAGTATCAGCGGTAGAATTTGGGTGGTGAGTATATGGGTGTTTTCGATGAAATCCTTCTAACTTGGTTGCATGTTTGAAAATTTCCATAATAAAATGTTAGGGGAAATGTACCCCCCTCCTTCCCTGCACCCACCCCGCTTCTGCCTCTCTTTCCTCTCCCTTTTTTGGTTCTCCCCAGTCTCATAGGCCCAGACTTGGCAAGAGTATTTTCACCACGTTCCAGGCAAAACCTGGGGTCGGGCAGAGCACGGCCTGCCTGGCTTCTAGTGTGAAAGAAATATTATTCCAACACTTGTCCTCTGAGCCTGGCAGGAAGGGGGACAGAGGACACCTTGGAGGGGGCAGGGAGTGCCAGCTTTCACAGGCCGCCCCACTGCAGATGGCTAAAGGAACGAGGCTGCACAAACACCCGGAGGGAAGTCAAGCAGTGACCACACCGAGGATCTGGAAAGGAAACGCTGACCGTCCAGAAGTGCCAAGGGGATTGCTAAACCCAGCTCAGAGCCACGCTGCTTTCCTCGTGGCTGGACTGAGGCCCAGAGAGACAGGGGGCATGGGAGACGACGCACAGGCGCCCGCCCTGGTCCCCAGACACCCTTTCCCTCCCCCGACACCCCGGGCTGTGCTGCTTCCCCCGTACGTGGGAGCTGCTCTGGTAAATGTGCCGCTTGAGAGGATAAATGGTAATTGACAACACAAGGCGAGGAGGGCCCTTTCCACGTGGACCTGAGCACAAGCTTCCAGAGGATTCTCTGCTCCCCCGTTAAGTGCAAAACAGCTATAGGCCACTGCGCTCACTCTGGCCCCTTCTATGGGGGCTGCCAACAGCCTTTACCTTGAGCATCGCGGTGTACCATTGCCATGGCATCAATCCCTAGCAGAGCCCTAAATGGTTTGCCCACACAGGCACACGGTGTGGAAGCATCTCCGTGTCTCCCCAAGTGGGGGTGGGAAAGGGGCACAGGGGGAAGGTGTGTGTAAGGGACCTCAGGGCTCAACCCCAGAGAACCCTGTGCCTCCCATGAGAGAGGTCCCTAATCTTTCCGTGTTAAGATGTCACAAAAACCCATGACTTGCTTGGTCTAAGCTACCATTGTGGACACCAAGTTTTAATTGCTCAAAGCCCTAGTGTTCAGAATCTCAACTCTTGGCCACTTGATGTGACCACTTACCACTTCGGGGGATGTTTTATGTGCTTGGTCATTTATTTATTGAAGTATTACTTAATATCCACTTATTATTGTTTATTGATTTCAGAGAACTGTCACTCCCTCACCTTAAATTCTCACTCTGCTAATTCAGATCACGAGATCAGCAGACACACACGCAGCCTTGTGGAAACATGGTTGGTTTGCTCTTCACCCGGCAGAAGGGAAACACACTCAACTCCTGGGCGGACGTGTCCCCTCCATGCTGCACTCGGTGGGTGGGTGCCGGAACCCCGTGCCTCACCTTGAGTTCACTGTTTCTCTCTGGGTTCCTGCTAGCTTATCCCAGGAGCTGCAGGCCCCAGAAACCAGGGCTTGGGCTGCTCTGTCATTTTTCACCGTGCTTACACATCCCACTTAAGCCTGGCCATCTCTGTGTTTCCGACCCCCAGACCCTACAGTTAACAAAACGGCCGGCCTCACCAGACTTGTGACGTTTGCCGAGGTCATCCACACAGCTGGAGCAGAGGCCCAGCCTCATCCTGGCCTTCCCCTCCTTACCAGACTGTCCTGCAGGCTGCTCCGGTGGCTCCCGTGGGCACCCTGTGCTAGGATTGGAGATGTCGCTGTACCAAGACGCCTACCGCCAGTGTAATCAGCCTCCAGACGCACGTGTCACCGTTCAGGCCACCCCAACAGGCTCAAACTCACCACCGTGCTCCCATTCTCTGCTGCCCCGCACCTCCTCCGTGATGACGGACGGGAGGACCCCGCCCGTCTCTGCACAGCACACCTTCTGAGGCTGCAGCCCCAGCTGCCCCGTGTGGTGGGAAACCCCAGTGGGGATCAGTCCCTGCCCTTAAGAGACAGTCATGCCGCTCAGAAGTGCTGGCCGGGGCAGTCCACTCTGCCCTGCTCTGTGGAGCTCCCCTCTCTTCTAGTTCACTGAGAAAGCACCTCTCCTCCCTCATCGCACTGCAAAGGCATCCCTGCTGCACCTAGTGGGTGCCGTGACTTTTCTAGAGGCTCCTGAGTCAGAGCAGGGAGAGACCGGGGGGGGAGGAGAGCGCAGAAGATGCCACCCCTCAGTGTGCCGCTTTGGCACGTGGAGTATTTGGAGCTGAAGGCAGTCAAGACGCAGCAGCCTCAGGAAAACTTTTACCTCCTCCTAACCGCCTCAAGAAATTTAGATACCGGACAGAGAGACGCTACCAGAGACATGTTTTTATCTGCAAGAGCCATCTGTGTGGTAGGGCTGACATCTGACCCTCGAGCATCTCCTCGTCTCATCTTCCTGTGGGTCCCATCGGCTCCGTTCGAAGCCCCAGGCCCCCATTCCTTAGATCAGGGCGGCTTACGAGCTTCAACTACCTGACTGCCTTTGTGGCGCATCTTCGTGGGGCTCCTAAATGTATACAGTTAAATTTATTCTTCTCCTGTTAATCTGTCTTATGGCGATTTAATTATTAGACCAGCCAAAGAACCTAGAAGCATACAAGGAAACATTTCTTGCCCCTACAGTTATAACTGGGCCTCAGGCAACAGGGTCTCAGAAACACTGAACGTGAATATTCGTAACTGATATCTTTCAGGGTTCCATGCCGGCTCCCTGCTGCTCCAGCCCCAAGGCCACAGCGGCTCTAGGATGATGCCTTGTTGCCTTGACCACTCCCGGGAGAGTTCCTCTGTGTTTGCTCCAAGGGCCCAGAGGCCTCCTGATGTTTCTGCCACCATCTCCATAGGTCATCGGTCACTGGGCCACCTTCAGGCACACAGGGTGCAGGTAAGAGAATAGCCTTCCCCTCCACTCCCAGGGCCATGCTCAGGCCCAGACCTGCATGGTCCTGGGCTGGAGGGTCTGGTAGCCCACACAGTACCCAGCTGACCACGTCCTCTCAGCCCGGGGAGAAACAGAACCAATAATTAGGTTAACCCAACAATAGAGGAGGCTCAAAAATGATGCTCGAAACCCGGATGCACACACTGCTTGAGGCCATTTGCAGAAAGTTCAAGGAGAGGCAAAGCCCTAGTCCACAGAGACAGATGTGTGCATCACCCAGAGCCAGGAGCATGCGCAGGATGGACCACAGAGAGGCAGGAGGAAATGTTCTAGAGCTTGGTGGGGCGGTACTACTGGTGTATGCACGTGCTAAAATCCCTCAGTCTGGACACATAAAATAAGGCATTCATTGTATGGGCATCATACCTCATTCAAGTTGATTTTTAAAAATCAAGAAAGGTTTCCAAGCAGTGGACAGAAGACCAGAGCCAAGCATGCACCTCCCTGAGGGGACAAGCAGCTGCCCCTCCCCCGCTGGCCAGGTAAGGTTCATCCTCACCCCTCCACCTGCATCCCCCACCCACAGTAGGGCGCATACAGCTGCCAGGGGGAGATTCCAGGTCATACCCCTTCCCTGCTTAAACACCAGCCGCTTTGCTTCCTGTCCCTAGAGCAGGCCGGCCGAGCCCCACCACAGGGCCTTTGCACTGGCTGCTCCCTCTGCCTGATGCTCTCTTCCTCTGTGTCTGCAGGACTTCCTGCCCTTTAGGTAGGTTTCAGCCTAAATGTGTGTCGCCTCAGAGGCACCCCTGCCTGGGGTCCGTCTCTATTTCACCCTTCACCTCGCTTCCAGCAAAGCCCCTGTAGCTCCCTGATCTTAATTACTGATCACTACCCTCCCCCTACACCCCCTAACGCCGGGCTGGGCAATGCCACAGCCACGCTTGGAGATGAGGTCAGTCCACGCTGACGCCTGCTCTAAGGATAAAATGTACACACACAGAAGATTGTAAGATATGTCATTCACAATTGCTTGCATCTGCTGAAATAGTATTTTGGATATATTGGGTTAAACAAAAAGTATTGTTTTTATATGCTTGTTTCTTTCTGCTCTTTTTTTTTGTGTGTGTGTGTTACGTGGGCCTCTCACTGTTGTGGCCTCTTCCGTTGCGGAGCACAGGCTCAGCGGCCATGGCTCACGGGCCCAGCCACTCCGCGGCATGTGGGATCCTCCCGGACCGGGGCACGAACCCGCGTCCCCTGCATCGGCAGGCGGACTCTCAACCACTGCGCCACCAGGGAAGCCCACTTTTTGCTCTTTTTAATGTGTCTCCTAGCTAATGTAGTTATGCAAGCGTTTGTCTTATGTCTCCATCAGGTAGGGGCTCTACCACCTGGAGTCCCTGGCCCCCGGGTCCCCCGTCCACACTCCATCCACAGGCCCCAGACCCTCTGGCCAGGGAGAAGCCCCAGAAAGGGGTGCCAGCTGAATAAATAAATGAGCTGTGAGAAAGAGAACCCGATGCGCTTTTCTCAAATAAAGGTTAATTCATTTATGTTTGGCAAAGAAGTTCCCCCAGGACGGGGCGCACACGAGGTCTTCCTTCGTCTGCCTCGGAAGGCTGCAGTCTTGTGCGCTGGGGACTCCTAGACGCGGACAGCCGAGGGGGGGCCGAGAGACGCCCCTTCCCCCTTTCAGACCAGGAGGCAGAGCTCGGGGTTACAAGCATCGCCGGCCTCAAGGAGGTGACACCTTCTGCGAGATCGGGGTGAGCCGGGCTGAGGAGCGCGGGAGTGGGAAAACGGGACTCGGAGAGGAGGACCGGGACTGGGAAAGAGTGAGCCGGGTCGGGCGGGTAGAGAAGCGAGAGGAGGGGCAGGATTGGGGGAGGGGCGGGACTAGGGCGGAGGACAGGGGCGGGCGGAGGACAGGGGCGGGCGGTGGGGAGGGGCGGAAGAGGAGAAGCCAGGCGGGCGGGGGCGGGGCATCCGGGGCAGCCCAGGGATAAAGACTCGGTGGCTGGCTGGGCTGTGCTCCTGTCACCGGATCGCTCTTCGGCTGCAGCTCCGTCCGCCTCCGAGAGATCATGGCCGGATCCCCGCGCACCCCGCTGCTTCTGCTGGCCGTCTTGGCCCTCGCCCTGGCCCTGGCCCTGGCCGTGAGCCCTGCGGCAGGGCAGGGCGCCAGAAAGAAAGGCCTGGTGGGCGGCCTGATGGAGGCGGACGTCAACGAGAAGGGCGTACAGGAGGTGGTGTCCTTTGCCATCACAGAGTACAACAAGCAAAGCAACGACGCCTATCAGAGCCGCGCGGTGCGCGTAGTGCGCGCCTTCAAGCAGGTGCGTCCAGTCTGGGAGGGGGCACAGGGCCGGGATGCGGGGGCCGGGGAGGGGGCGCGGAGCCCCGGGTGCAGGGGCTGGGGGCGCCGGGCCAAGCTACAAGGCAGGGGCGCCGGGGCCGGGCAGCCCTGAATGCGGGAGGCCGGCCCCCGAGAGGGCGTGGCCTGCGCGCTCACCAGCCCCGCCCCCCCAGCCCTCCCAGCTCTCGGGAGGGCAGCTCCCAGCCCCTTGAGGCCCCGGGGGATCGCAAAGGACGCGGACGGACTTCTCACCCCCGCTCAGCCCCCGACCTTTTCCGGCGCTCGCAGCCCTTCGCGAGACCGGCCGGCCCTGTCGGTCGGCGCTGGGGTCAGGGCCCAGCCTCCTGGGACCCGGGGGCTTGGCGCGAGTTGTCAACTAAATGACCCCAGGCGAGGTAAAAACAGACCCACACCTGTCTGTCCTCCTGGCTCTGCCACTGAATGCCCTTAAGCACTTTTTCCTTTTAACTTTTTATTTTGACATAATTTCAGACTTAAGAAGCAGTAGCAAAAAGAGCACATACAATCACTGTAGATTCTTCACCCAGATTCTTCAAACGTTAAAAAGTTGACATAGTTGCTTAATCCACCTCACCCCACGTACACGTGTGTAGGGATGTATATATGCATTTATTTTTCTGAACCCTTTGAAGGTAAACACTTTTGTGTATATTTCCTAAAAACAAGGTTATTTTCTTCCATAACCACAATACAGTTTTGAAAAGCAGGACTCTTTAATACACAGGCCTTATTCAGATGCCCCTGATCGTCCCACTGTGTCCTTTATAGCCAAGGACACTCCCAGGCCACACGATGCAGCCACTGTCCTGCAGCCCCTTTTACTCTGGAGCTGCCCCTGGGTTGTCTCATGACCTTGGCGTTGTTTCTGAAGGGTCCAGCCAGTTGTGGCTCAGACTGTCAGTGGGTTTGGGCTGGCCTGATGTTTCCTCGAGATGAGAGAGCCTCTGGTCACACAGAAGAGGCATGCTCCCCTCTGAGCCTCCTGTCAGCAGATGCCACTAAACGTACCTGGCCACCATGTGGTCGTGTAGTGGCATTGGGGACAGACACTCTGAACATCCTCCAGGGCACCCGGAGGTCATCAGCAAACAGACAAGTCCGTGAGTTGGCCCGTGGTGTCCAGTGTGTCCCAGAGCAGGGGGTCTGGTGTAAGAATACAAAGCTTCCTGGACCGTCGCTTCCGCCTGCAGGTCACATGCATGGGAGCAGCCTCTGGGCTGTGACATCTCACTCCCACCCTGAGATGGGCACGCGGTCGCTGACAGCCTGACCTCTGCCTCTGTCAGCCTGCCTGGGTTCTGGCCAGATAAGGAGCCCACTGTCAGAGTTGAGAAGCAGGCAGGAGGGAGAGTTAGGACGGGCTACAGGGCCTCGCGCTGGTCCTTGAAGGAAGGCTAGAATTTAGACCATCCGGCCTGCATCCCATTGGAGAGCAGGACGCAGCCACACAGCACCGAGAGTGTGGTCCTGCATGCCAGCCATAGGGCTCCCTGCCGCCTTCTCTTGAAACTTCAGAAGATGGGTCAAGACCAGACCCATTTCTCCTCCTGCAGCAGTGGGCTGCTCCTGTCCCCTTTGGATAGGACCTGCTCTCTCCATTCACCAGGTCCCCTCCAGCCTGCTCCTCTCCAGTGTGACACTAGCTCACTGGCCACATGGGGAAGCTGACAGCAGAGGGATCATGGGTCTACCAGGTGGGGTCCGGAGCCTGGTCCCTGGCCCCTCATTCCGTGTTTCTCCAGGTTCTAACGAAGCATGTCTGGGATGCCTGTGTGAAGCCAGAGTTCACGTCTATTCTGTAATCTCAAGTGTAAAAGGCACGCAATATATGACACACTTGAGAAATATTCCCGTCAAAAACGACACCTAAGAGGAAGGCATTCCAGGCGGTCTTTTATTGGCCTAAACGTCCGCGAACGTGAAGCTCTCATTTTCTTCTGTTCTGGGAGGGAATAAATAAACCTGGGCTACATGCAGGGAATGGGATGCTGTGGGCTCCGCCCTGGGGACTGGAGTTCAGCGTACGTGTAATCACCAGGCAGCAGCTTTCCTGCGGATGCAGTGTGGACTCTTGACACAGGGCCACCATCTTGCGCTCAGTCCCCTCCCTGGTCCTGGGCGCTGGCCAGTTGCTTGCCTGTACCCAGGCTGGCTCCTCGGAGCTGTGCCTTCTGTTCCTGGACCCAGTTAGAGCGTTGGTCCCTGGCTTCCCCCTCTGTGTCCCTGTGGGAGATGCCTTGTTGGAGCAGCTGGTAAACAAGTTCCGGGGAGGGCCTGGGGCACAGCGGCCGTCAGGAGGCGGCTGTGCTTCCTGGGTGTGGCTCTGGCAGCCTGTGAACGCGGGGAGCGGTGGGAAGAAGGTAACCACGTGTGTGCAGCCGGCAGGTGTTGGTAAGGGTGTGTGCTCTCTCCGTGTCCAGGTTGTGTCCGGGCTGAACTACTTCTTGGACGTGGAGATTGGCCGAACCACGTGTACAAAGTCCCAGGACAACTTGGACAACTGTCCCTTCCATGACCAGCCACAACTGAAAAAGGTTCGTGCCTGATGGGAGCAGGGGTTGGGGTGCCCATGGGGGCGCATCGCGGGTGCCTGCCGGGGCTGTGAGGGGAAGGGTATGTGTGTGCACGTGACTGCTCTGGCTTTATGGGGTTTTAGCTGGGGAATTGGGGCACCGTCTGCTTTGGGGATTGTTGCCTGCGGGATGGAGGACCCAGCTGCGGGTGTTTGCTGGGAAGGGAGAAAGGGCCCTTTAATCCCAGCCTCGCGCCCCCATCCCCGGGCAGATTAGAGGGAATTGGAGGCCTGTAACCGGCCCACCATGCCACCTGCTCACCAAAGGCCAGACTCTCCCAGGGGCTTGGCTGGTTCTCAGGGGTCTCGGCCCCAGGGAGGGCTGCACTCCTTTGTCACCCCTCCCAGGCCCCACTTCTGCAGGGGCTTTCCTGGACCTGGGTCCCAGCCCCTGGGTCCTCCCCTCTGGTCCTGTCTCAGTGCCAGCCTGCTGGGGGTGGGGGCTGGGGCCAGTGCACTTTCCTCTTTAACTGTAACCCTGACCAACCATCCCTCTCTTCCCTTTCGCAGCAAAAGCTTTGCAACTTCTACGTTTACGTCGTCCCCTGGTTGAACACCATGTCCCTGATTAATTTCAGCTGCCAGGATGAATCGGGGACTGGGCATCAGGCAGGCCGCTGACTGCCTCTCACTCACACCCCCCCAGAGCGCTCACACCTCCCTCCGATGGGTGACCCGCCTGGTGGATGAGCCCTCCGTGTGCCGTCCCAGCAGACACACAGAGAAGGCTCCTTGGGCATTTTTGGAACGGCTAAGGGGCTCTAACTCATTTCTTTCTTCTAATTGCTTTCCAAGTGAACCAAATGCCCTCGCTCTGCTATTTTACTCAATAAAAAAGTAACAGCAGCTACTCCTCGAGTTGCTCACTGTCTCGGGCGGTGCAGCGGGAAGGATCTAGGCAGTTACTTTATGAAGGCACCCCGTCTCGCTGGCTCTGAGGGCAGGCAATGGGGAGGGGCGGGGAGCGGGCGTGGCAGGCGAGCTGGGCCTTCAGCTCTCGTACTCCTGATAATCGGACAAGGGAGAGGAGGGGGGACCTAAGCTGCTGACCCCAGAGACTCAGCTGCTGTGTCTGCAAATGAGTCAGACTGTGTGCTGGGGCTGGACAGGAGGCTGGGGAGGTGATGGAGCCTGAGACCTGAGTCACCCTCCGAGGGGCTGCACGTGTGCTGAGCTGATCAGACTCCTGGGATGACTCTCACTGGTCACGTTCCCTAGAAGCAAAATAATGATTTAACGTCTACCTCTTTCCACAAACAACTTCGGGTACCTACGAAAAAACAAAGACCAAAAGTATGTGTAACTGATGGAGTGAGGGAATACGGGTCAGAATCAAGGTCAAACAAGGTCGGAATTGGGAATTCAATAGCGTGAGAGCAGGCCTTCTCTGATACATTTCGGGAGCCATGGAATCCACAAGGATTTTGCCGATTTACACCCCTCCTTCTGTTCTCTGGGCTCCTAGATAAAACGGGTCTTAGCGCAGAACTCCACGTAAGGGGTGTAGAACTTGAGACACATAGTGGGCCTTCTTCTTTCCCTAAGGACTGTATAATTAATAGGCAATGTCACCTCTTAGTGTCACCATCGTTCTGCAGCAGAGTGGATATTTAGTGCCCCAAGCTGGGAACAACACCGCTCCCTGCACTGTCCTCACGTTGACCGTTCACTACCGAGGGTGACGCTTCCTCTGTTCCCAGATGCCCACCACCTCATGTCAGCGTTGCCCAGCCCTCCTGTCGTGTTGCAGTGACCACAGAAGGCGAAGGGACAAAGGGAGCTCACCTAGATGACTCCAAGGCTGGCACCTCAGGTGCCACAGCTGCACCTGCAGAGCTAGAACCGGGACACCAGGAAGAGGGTGGGGACCGTCCCCTTCCACCTGCCGCCCCCTGACTCACTGGGCCCCGAGGGCTTCCCCCCCGCCCCGCCGCCCCCCATCTCTGTCTTCACCGAGCGCACAGCAGAGCCTTCTCACCCCAGACTTGACTTAACAGAAGGGCTTTGGGATTCAAGGAGTGAGGCGCTGTCTGCAGGCCTGGCACTGGCCAGGTTTGGGCCTGGGGCTGGGCCCTGCAGGGGATCCTGGGACTTGTGGACACAGAAGTGGTGGCCTGGGGCAAAGGCCTCCCTGCAGAGACTCTCCTCCTGGGTGGAACATCTTGCCTTTCCACAAGCAGCCAGCAGCTAGGCCGATTTCCCATAAAGTCATCCCTTTGTGACGCTTCCAATGCCCTGTTCGTCGTGGAAGTCTGGGCAGCGGCGTCGGGGTGTGCTCTTCTTGGCTCACCTGCTTCTCCCACCACCTAGCCCCCGCTTCCGCAGCCCACACTGCAGGGTTCAGGCTGGTGCCACCCCAGGTGGGACAGGGGGTGGGACAGTGTGATTGGGAGGCCTCACTGACCAGGAGGTCACCCAGACCGGTGTGTCTAGGTAGGAAGCACAGACCCTGAAACTTTCATCTGCACAGTTGTACTTTGTTTTTTTTTTTTCTTTTTGCGGTACGCGGGCCTCTCACTGTTGTGGCCTCTCCCGTTGCGGAGCACAGGCTCCGGACGCGCAGACATTGCGCAGCAATGGCTCACGGGCCCAGCCGCTCCGCGGCATGTGGGATCTTCCCGGACTGGGGCATGAACCCGCGTCCCCTGCATCGGCAGGCGGACTCTCAACCACTGCGCCACCAGGGAAGCCCTGCACAGTTGTACTTTTATGCTTGTTTATTTTAAACGTAAATATAAGTGTGGTTAAAAAGCAGAATTCAACTGAGTGAGTTTGAAGGTCTTGGCTTTATCCAATGGCTCATGAATGTGGCAGCATCGCATAGAGCAACCTGAAGGGCACGCAGAGGAGCCCTAGAGCATGCAAGTTGCTATAGAAAGGAGGGTGGGTGAGGAAGTCAGCCAAAGAAAAGGGTTATTTTGGGCCTAGACATCTTTGGGAGGAAGGGGAGCAGGAAAGGCATGGGTTTTACCGTGCAGGCTGCCTCTTCTTCCTCCGGGGATGGGGAGGCCCCACGTGACAGGTGACCTCATCGTGCTGAGCAGAAAATCCCATGCTGTTCAGATGACATTTCTGGGGAAGGTCAAGACTGCACTTAGGTGAGGTGTTAAATCTAGGTTTTGTATCCTGGGTTTAGCACATGTGACGCCACCGGGGGGCTGTTGGTTTTCTCTTTGTGTATAATTGAAGTGAAACTATTCATATAAGTAGATTTAGCACAGGGCGTGGCTCTGGATGAAGCTCATTGATCTAACTACATTTTATAGTGGTTTAAAACGTTGACACTCCTTGCATTGAGAGGTGGGGTCCGTAAGCTGCCTCTTCACTCTAGGTGGGCTTGTGACTCCTTCAACCGAAAACTGCAGAAGAACTGGCCCTGTGACCTTCAAGCTGCAGAGAAAGCTTCCTTCCCCCAGCTCCCTCAGACACTTGCCTTGGGGGAAGCCATGGGGAGAGGTCCCCGGGGTGCCCACCGGACGGCCCCAGAGGAGCTCCCAGCCAAAGCCGGCATCACCGGCCGTCAGGTGAGTGGGCCACCGTGGATGTCCAGCCCACCTGGACATCCAGCCCTGGTTGTCACCTGATTGCAGTCACGAGACAGCCCCAAGCAAGAGAAAATGGTTGTTATACCGCACCTAGTGTTCAAGGGATGTGTCACATGGCGGTGGGTCCAGGGCAGGTGCGTGTGGAGAGCACACAGGCACAGAAGGGGTGATGCCCAGGGAGGCTGGGTGAATGTCCCACTGGCCATATGGCCTCCAGCTCCCGCTGTGTTGAGCCTCAGGTGTCATTCTGGGGTGGAGGGAGGGGCAGTAGAGCTCCTTCCTCGTGGGGTCGCGGGAATCCCGTGTGTTCATGTCCGTAAACACCTAGAACAGTGCACAACACATGAAGCCACTGAAGTTTGTCACATTAATGCATCTCAGGTCTCCAGTCAGAATGTCAACAGACTTTAGTTTTAGGTGGTGTCTTACAAGAGTCTAATGTCATTTTTTCAAATGAGGTGATTAGCCTTTTTTTTTCCTGTGAATTTTCCAAGAACTGCTTCAAAAGATGAGGTTTTTCGTTCCCACAGCATAGGGGGTCACTTTCTGTATCTCAGTGCTGAATCTAGCTGGTTCATTTTTCTGTGCCAACTACTCCATTTTAATACAATGTTTTCATATCCATTGAGTAAGAGCCATCCTCTTTATTCTTTTCTAAATTTGGTTTCCAAATATGTTGTATTTATTTATTTCTAAATATGTTGTATTTATTTTTTTTAATTTTCAAACAGGTTCTGATCCTCTCTCGTGACTCTGGGCAGTGGCCACAGCTCCCCGTCAGCCCCGTGGACACAAAGGTGAACAACCGACACACAACCATTCTGGACCCAGACAACCACACTGTTTTTCACTTTCAGTACCGTATTCAATACATTACATGAGAGAGTCAACACTTCATTATAAAATAGGCTTTGTGTTAGATGGTTTTGCCCAACTGCAGGCTAATGTGAGTATTCTGAGCACATTTAAGGTGGGCTAGGCTAAACTCCGATGTTTGGTAGGTTAGGCGTATTAGATGCAGTTTTGACTTATGATATTTCAACTTACGATGAGTTTATCAGGCTGTAAGCCCGCTGTAGGTTGAGAAGGTCTGTATCCCCTTTCTGTGGATCATTTCTTGACTTATTTGATTCTAGCTGGTTTGGGTCGTGGAGACTCCGGCTCAGGCATGCTCTCCAAACCATGGGCATTGTTTTGTTTCTAATAATAATTTTTGTCTCCCTAATTCACTGTGTTCTCTTGGAAGTTTTAAATGCATGTGGGCAGCCATTGACCAGGCGATAGTTGGTCTCTTGCGGACTAAAAGACGAAAGAGAACAGGGGACATAACCGGCTCCAAGAATACGAGCTTGACATCCTCTCCTGTGAGCACCACACTGAGACCCAAGGAGGCAATGGTAACTGAGTCACACTAAGGCCAGTGGGGTTTTTTTTGTTTTGTTTTTTTTTGTGGTACGCTGGCGTCTCCCTGTTGTGGCCTCTCCCGTTGCGGAGCACAGGCTCCGGACGTGCAGGCTCAGCAGCCATGGCTCACGGGTCCAGCCGCTCCTCGGCATGTGGGATCTTCCCGGACCGGGGCACGAAACTGCGTCCCCTGCATCGGCAGGCGGACTCTCAACCACTGCGCCACCAGGGAAGCCCAGGCCAGTGGTTTTGATCAAACCTCTGGAGTGGCCAAGAGGATGACCGGTGGCGGGGGGGGGGGGGGACTGTGGAAATAAATATCTAGGCCCAAGACAGGGCTGTTCCTGCTGAAGATGCCACATCAGCAAACTGAACTTCAGGGTTCTTGTAAGTGCTTCACTTGACCAGAAACGCAGAATATCCAGTCAGCCAATCCGCAAATTCCAAGCCAACTCTGGCTCCACGTTTATTTCCTTGTTCCTTGATCTTTCTAAACAAGATCAGATATGCAGCCCTCGCCAATCATGCCCTGTCTCCACGTTGCTGCTTCCGACGCTCTATAAACTCGCTCTTGACCAAAATCCCTTGAGAAGAATGTGCCACTGTATTCCCCCAACCCATGGATTATTTTCCCCTGAATAAAGGGCATCAAACTTGTTCCTAAATTGTTTTAATTTTGTCATTTGACAATCTTGTCAAGAAATAGGAAAGACAACCCAAAGAATGGAAGAAAACATTTGGAAATCATCTATCTGATATGGAACGTGTATCCAGAATTCATAAGGAACTCTTACAACTCAATAAGAAGACAACTAACCCATTGTTAAATAAACAAATAAACCCCAATTTTAAAAATTAAAAAATAACACAATGAAATTTTTACTAAAACAAATAACTCAATTTAAAGATCCCAGAGGATCTGAACAGACATGTCTCCAAAGAAGACATGCAAATGGCCAATAAGCACATGAAAAATGCTCATCGTTAGCCACTAGGGAAAAGCAAATCAAAATCAAACTGAGAGACCACTTCATACCCACTACATGGTTATAAGAAGAAAGACAAACAATAACAAATTAGAATCCTCACATATTGCTGGTGGGGATTAAAATGGTGCAACTGCAAAAGGTTAAATGTAGAGTTACCACATCACCCAGCAATTCTACTTCTCTGTTGATACTGATATAAATGAAAACGTGACCATAAAAAACTTATACATGAATTCTTATAGCAGCATTATTCACAGTTTCAAAAAATAGAAATAAAACCCCCAAATGTCTGTCAATTGATGAACGAGTAAACAAAATGTAATATATCTACACAACAGAACATGTTGGGCAATAAAAAGAAGGATGTACTGATCCATGCTACCACATGGATGAACCCTGAAAACATTATGCTATTTGAAAAAACTCAGCAAAAAAAAGACCACATATTGTATAATTCTGTTTATGTTAAACGGCCAAAAGAGGCAAATTTATGGAGACAGAATGTAGACTAGTGGTTGCCCAGGGTTGGGGGTGGCAGAGGGGTGGGAAGTGACTGTTACAGGTAGGGCGCGGCGTTGGGGGAATAATGAAAATGTTCTAAAATTAGATTGTGGAGATAGTTGCACAATTCTGTGACTATACTAAGAACCACTAAACTGTACACATTAAATGGCTGAATTGTGTGGTTTGTGAATTATGCTTGAATAAAGTTGTTTTTAGAAAATTCATCCCAAAGCTACAATTGACCCAAACCAAATGTTTTCTGCCTGTTCTCTTTCCCATCCCAAATAATTTCCGGCCACACTTCCAAGCCTCCACAAAATTAAATGAGTACAGTCAAACAACTGTACTCTAATGACCAGTCAACATAGACATTTCCAGCCCACCTGACCCCCATTATCTCATTCCCAGGAAAAATCATATTCAAGATTAACTCCTCTTGCAAGATGAAGTCCTAAGAAATTAGAGTCCAAAGGGTTTAAAACCCCAACTAGAATGCCCTTGTTCTTGTGTGAGTTAGAGACCCAAATTCTTAAGTTAAAGTTCACCAAGGATCCTCCCCAAATTTTTATTTGGTTCAGGCTCAGCCAGGATCTCAGCCATTGAGGCTCCTGGTCTTGGTGCCTGGGTGAAGTCCAGTTTCCTGAGCAACTAGAGCCCATTTCTCACTCTGATTGGGTGTAGGGGTTTTAAAGCAGCAATTCCCAACATGTAGTCCTTGCACCAGTAGCAGTAGCAACGCCAGCCGGGAATCTGTTAGGAATAAACATTCCTGGGCTCCAGCCCAGCCCTGCTGAGTCAGAGTCTGGGGTGGAGCCCAATAATCCATGTTAAGAAACTGTGGCAGGGCTTCCCTGGTGGCGCAGTGGTTGAGAGTCCGCCTGCCGATGCAGGGGACGCGGGTTCGTGCCCTGGTCTGGGAAGATCCCACATGCCACGGAACGGCTGGGCCCGTGAGCCATGGCCACTGAGCCTGCGCATCCGGAGCCTGTGCTCTGCAACGGGAGAGGCCACAACAGTGAGAGGCCCGCATAACGCAAAAAAAAAAAAAAAGAAACCGTGGCAGGCAGCCCCCTGGCTGGTCCCCCTGATCTCTGTCTCCTGGGATTCATGCCCTTGTGTAATCCCTTTCCCCTGAGTATGGGCTGGACTCAGTGACTAGTTTTTAATGAAAGGACCACAGCAGAAGTGATGAGGCATCACTGACCAATCTTTCCATAACATCTGTAGACTGTGGCTTCTGCCTCGGGCACTCGATGGCTCACTGTGACCACGGGACACTCAGGCAGCCCCTGGAGAGACTCACAGACGAGGAACCAAGACATGCCAGCAGCCACATGGAGGGGCTTGGAATCAGCCCCCCACCAGCCAAAGCAGTCAAGCCTCCATCTGAGACACATCTATGCTGACGGCCTGTTGTAACCTCATGGTACCTTGGGCTGGAGGCAACCAGTTTGGCTGCACCTGGATTCCTGGGGCACAGAAACTGTGAGACAATCAATGCTCACTGTTTGAAGTTGCTAATTTGTTGCACAGCAATGGGTAACTAACTCACCAGTCCTGAGGGGATTCTGAAGCAGGCTAAAGTTGAGAACCACTGCTTCCCTGAAGGAATTGTCAGAGACCAACTGAATCAGATTTCTCACTCCTCCCCTTGCCCTTCAGCAAGGATCAGGAAAGTTGTTTTATTTTTCTTTGGTTTTTTTTTTTGTGGTATGTGGGCCTCTCACTGTTGTGGCCTCTCCCGTTTGCGGAGCACAGGCTCCGGACGAGAAAGCTCAGCGGCCATGGCTCATGGGCCCAGCCGCTCCGCGGCATGTGGGATCTTCCCGGACCAGGGCACGAACCCGTGTCCCCTGCATCGGCAAGCGGACTCTCAACCACTGCGCCACCAGGGAAGCCCAGGAAAGTTTTTGATGGTCTTCTGCCCTTTCATTAAGGAGTCCTCTGGTTGCTTGTGGTTTTTTGTTTGGTTGGTTGTGCTTTTTAGTGCCAGAATAAGTCAACACGGCTGTGAATTTAGTTTTTCCCAAGCAATCTTGCAATCTCATGAGGTGCAAACTATGAGGAGGGATGTTGGGGAAAGAGGGCGGGGCACAGAGAAAAGAGGGCGGGGCACAGAGACGGGGTCGGTGGGAAGCCTGAGGGCAAGGCAACCACCCTAGGATTGGACTGCAAGGGATTTGAGCTCTCTCCCGTGCTTATCTTAGACCGTTCAGACTGAAAGTCTAAAGGCAAGTACCACAGATCACTCCCCAAGTGAGCCCTGGCTATTGCTGGCTCCGTCCCCCTGCCCCGTCCCCATACTCACATCACTCTGTGGGGTCTCACAGCTTCTTTGCATTCCCAGGGATGCAAAAAGCTGAGAACCATTCTTTTCTTTTTTCAAATTAACGTCAACACACGAGCAACCCCTTCACGCTCCCTGCCACTGTCTAGGCCCCAGGAGCAGGTCACTGTGTCCCAGTTTTCCCAGGGCCTCCCTGTGGCTGGTCTGGTCACAGGTTTACATCACTGCCCTGAACCGGCCAGTATCAGGCTACCTGTCTGATCTCTGATGTGACAGGGGCAGCGGACACACGCAGGCATTGCCCCACCTCTGGTATCTGATGCTCGCTGCTCGCGTTTCACTACTGCTAGAGGTCACCTTTTGACTTGAACCACTGTGCATGGATGCTGGACAGGTAGAGCCAAGTCTAATTCTTTAGCCTGTGTTCACGTGGGTGGTGGGAGGCTTAAGAAAGAGGTTCACTTAGTTGAGAACAGCTGACCGGCCTGAAAATGTAAAGAAGGTGGAAAATGGATGGGATCAGTTTTCTGTTCCCCCAAAGGGAATGTTATCTCTGCACTGACTTTCCTGTGTGATGTTTCCAAAGTGCCAGTGCTGGGCATCTGTGGTTGATCCCCGAACAACACGAATTAAAGAAGTGGAAATTTGGCCGAGTTGACGGAACTGCCGCAGGAGACCCCAAACCGACTCTGAATGGACTCGTTTCAAGGAAAAGCAGCTGGCGTCTCCACCAGGGTAGCCATGAAGGCAAAAAAGACACACTTGTCAGATTGGCAGCGTCTAAAGAGACTGTTTTGAAAAGAGCAGCGGTAAACACTGCCCAGAGCTGTCAAAATGAAAAGTCTGCAGGTTTCCACACAGCGTGAGAAAGTGGCCCGGGGGGGACAGCCCCAAAGGCCCAGGCAGAGGGGTTCCGGCCACGAGGGAGAAAGGGAGGCGCTTGGCTGGCGGACGATCACACGGATCTTCTCCCTGATTTCATCCCAGGATAGAACAAGAGCCCAGGGCTGCTGACTTGGGCGTGGAGCGGGGACGGTGGGGTTCCGGGAGCCCCAGTTCAGCGGGGCTGAGAGGCCACACAGCACAGCTGCCCACGCCCCTCATGGGAACCTGACCCCAAGCCACGTGCAGGAAGAGGGGAGGGGCTGGGAAAGCTGAGTACCTGCTGCGGGGTCAGAACACAGGGACTGTATCCCCCGAGCTCCCCAACACGTGGAATTGGAAGCTGGGAGGGCGAGTTTGGCTGTCAAAGCCTTTCAAAGAGGCAACCATCCTACTCGATTCTCCAGGATGAGTTTTCTTGAGCTCTGATCCCAGCGTGAATCAGACCAAGGCCAAGTAGCAACACCCCTAACCTGCGTCCACCCCATCCCAGGGACCTGACAGGCAGTGATGGAGCCTGCAAAGCCCTCCTAGATAATAGTATTTGATGCACATTTCCCGAGTTGTTTTGCAGATGTAACCCCCTGTCCCGCAACAAATGGAAGATGTTCACTGCTTGATGACCAAGAGCACATAGCCCTAGGCCTCCTGGAGCCTAAGGACTGATCATGTTAACCCCTGTGACACCGCCCTGCTACCTCACCATCAGCCAATCAGAGAACTGCGCACAAGCTGATCACAGACCTGCAAGCCCCCTCCCTCACCCGGCTTTTAAAAGTGCTTTGCTGAAACCCTTCCGGGGAGCTCGAGGCTTTTTAGGGCGTGAGCCACCTGGTCTCCTTGCCTGGCCCTGCAGTAAACCTTTCTCTGCTCCAAATTCTGACATTTCGGTTTGTTTGGCCTCACTGTGCGTAGGGCACACGAACGTGCATTGACAACCTTATACCCCGTCGCACAGCCCAGAACCCCAGTGCTCACAGCTGGTGATGAGGGTGGTCAGGACCATGCCTGGCTCCCAAGGGACTCTTGTCCCATGACCAGGGAGAAGCATGGGCGGCACAGAATAGCTTGTCAGCGCCTGGCTCTGCCAGGGTCTCTGCGGTGTCATCCACACATTACCTTGTTCATCTCATAACCAGCCTCCAGGCGGGTGCCGGGTGATTCGAAATCTGTGGTCATGGAAACAGAAGCTGACTTGAATCAGAAATGTGTCCCCGGGCGGCGAGTAGGAAGAAGTGTAAATGAGGCCCCAGCTCAGAGGTGTCAGCCCCAGGGCCTCCACCACCACCCCCCCACCCCCCCCCACCCCCACCCCCCCACCCCCCCCACCACCCCCCCACCCCCCCACCCCCCCCCCACCCCCCCCCACCCCCCCCCCCGGTCCTGTGCGTGGCCTCCACCTCCCCCTGCCGGCTGGACCAGTGGAGGAGGCCTCACATCCTTTGTGGTAACATTTGTATTTTTCTTTCTTTTTGTCATTTTCAGATGCTGTTGTAGCTCTTCCTTTTCAGTTTAAATTTGCTGGAAGTCTAAATGGCATTCCTTAAGTGAACAAAACTCAGTCACGTGATACCTGCGCTAAGCAGGGCAGGGTGGGGCTGGCCCCCTGCAGAGGGGCTGTCCTGGCCCTGCTCCAGCTCATCCTGATACCGTCAAGGGCTCTTGGCCTTCCCAAATCAATAGAAAGTGATCAGAGGCCAGACAAGACATTCAGGCTGGCTTTGTTGGGGCCCCCGCTGCAGCAGGGGGGAGTGAAGACAAACAGGTTCCCTTGCTTGCCTGCTCCCTGAGCGGGGGCGAGCTTGTTCCTTATATGGCGTGAGGGTACGGGTGTGTCCAGGGGTCGGGCTGGAGGAGGTGTGGCCCGGGTGGTATGCCCACCCCTTAGGTGGTGGTGTGTGCTGGGGGCATGCGCAGTACCCTGCTTGTGCTCCAGGCTCTTCAAAAGTGGCAGTTGGGTTCTTTGGTCTCTGTATCTTTTGTCCAGAATTTGTCCCAAGTTCACAAGCATGCAGTTATTTTTAGTCCCATACAGTTTCTTTGTATTTTGTTGCTGGAGGACAGGTGTGTCCAGGTGCAAGCACTGCAGCACTGCAGCAAAGGGTCCCGGGACCCAGCCTGTCTCATTCTCTCCTGAGAGACTCTACACCCTTATTCTTAAGGGGTAAGGGGCTAACGGTTTCTTCTTCTGAAACTTCTTCGTGCTGGGCAGGGGCCGCAGACCCTAGCCTACCCAGAGGTGTAGAAGTCCCTTGCTGACTCTTCCAAGGACCTGTAGGGACCTGAGCCACTTTCCACTGCAATGGGCTGAACTCCTCGAGCCATCATGAGCCTTACTTCAAACTGCTGCAGCCTAGAAGACACAACTCAAACGAAAGGTTAAATAAGGGCCATAAAGGAGAAGAACGACAGCCGCCATTAAAGGGCCTAGAAAGGGAAGGAACCTGGTTAACTCCGGGAGGGCTTCCTTAACTGTTGACCAGACAGGGGAGATGTCACCCCTGCCAAGAAGCCATCCTGCTTGGGTGTATGTTTTTGTTAATCTCAGGGTTAATGTTTAACATGTTTCTCTATTTTTAGAACGGAAGGTCTGGACCTGTTGGTCCCAGGTCTCCTTCTTGGACTGTAAAGTCTGAGTCACAGGTTTACAACAGTAGGGAAGACAACTGAGCACTAGACGAAATACAGCATAAATAGTACGACTGAAAGGAAAAGGTTATAAGAAAAGGAAAATCTCCTGCCAGAAGGTTTTTAAACCTTGTGGGATCCAAGAGAACAAACTAGAGAACCCGTTTTTAACTTCCCCACCCATATTGAAGAGCGAGGATTGGTGGTTAATTGTCTGCTGAAGCCAGGTGGCTTTTTGTCGAATTTTCTCAATGTTCTTTGCTACATGGTATGGGCATCAGGGCTGCTTTCTTTGCCTCCCGATCTGCCCTGTGGTTCCCTTGGGTAATCTGAGAATTTTCCTTTTGATGCCCATGGAGGTGAATGACTGCTACTAGTTTTGGTTTCTTTGAGCCGCTTCTGTGAGATGTAAAATCTTAGCCCCATCTTCTACAGGGGAATTTTTTGCGTTTAAAAGTCCTCTTTCTTTCCAGATAGCTGCGTGGGCATGTAAAACAAGGAAGGCATATTTTGAGTCTGTATATATATTTATAATTTCTTTCCCCTAAGTTTAAGCCTCGAGTTAGGGCTATTAGCTCAGCCTTATGGGCTGAAGTGGTAGGTGGCAAAGGTTTTGCTTCTGTAACACTATAAGCACTCAAAAGGGCACACCCTGCCCTCCTGACTCCATCGTTAATGCAACTATTGCCATCAGTAAACCATTCTTCCTCAAGGTTTTCTATGTCCTGGTCTGTTAGATCAAGCCTACAGGCATAAACCTGGTCAAAGGTTTCAAGGCAAGAATGTGTTAGCTCTGGGCTTTCCGCAGGCATTAGTATAGCTGGGTCGAGGGTGTCACAAGTTTTGAGGGTTACCTCCGGGGAGTCAAGGAGTAAAGCCTGGTTCTTAGTTAGGTGGCCTCCAGTTAGCCAGTGGTGGCCTTTAATTTCCAGAATCCCTTGTACTTGATGAGGGGTCTGGACTTCCAGAGGCTGTCCAAAGGTAAGCTTACTAGCTTCTTCCACGAATAAAGCAATGGCAGCTACCGCCCAGAGGCAGCCAGGCCAACCTCAGCTCACAGAATCTAGTTGTTTGGAAAAATAACCTATAGAAGCCGAGGAACTTCTAGCTTTTGCACAAGGACCCCCCAGAGCTGTCCCCTGTTTTTCAGCTACGTACAAGATAAATGTTTTTTTTTTTTTTTTTTTTAAATTAGGGACACCCAGAACAGGAGCTCTGGTGAGGGCCTGTTTGATATTATTAGAAGCTTTTCCTCGTTCCCCAGTCCAAAGTAATGGTTCTGTATCTGGGCCTTTAGTGGCTTCATATAGAGGCTTAGCCATCAGTCTGAATCCTGGAATCCAAATTCTGCAAAATCCTGCCATGCCCAAGTCAGAAGATTCTTTTTGTCTTTGGGGCGCTTAGGCATAATATAGCTTCTTTTCTAAGCTTCTTTTCTATCTGGAGCTAACTGCCTACTTCCAGGGTTTATAATATATCCCAGATATTTAACTTGTTGTTTTGAGATTTGTGCTTTTTTCTGGGAGATTTTGTAGCCCCGGGGCCACAAGGAAATGAATAACTTCAATGATATTCTGCTCTGAGGCCTCCATGGTGGGACTACCTGTTCCTATGTCACCTACATACTACAGAATGGCCCCTTCTTTTAGGTGTTATTTCCCTTGGTTCTTTTCCTAGGGCCTAGGAGAACAGGTATGGGCTGTCCTGAAGCCCCTGAGGCAATACTGTCCAGGTATATTGTTGCATTTGGCCTGAGTGGAGGTTAGTCCACTCAAAGGCAAACAGAGACTGTGATGAGGGATGAACTGGGATGCAAAAGAAGGCATCCTTGAGGTCAAACACTGTAAACCATGCGGCAACTCCAGGGACTAGTATATTAAAAGGATCGGCCACAAGGGAGTGTATAGGGACCACTGCCTCATTTACTGCTCTAAGGTCTTGCACCCTTCAATATTCCCCACTTGGCTTTACAATTGGCAGAATAGGGGTATTGCATGGAGGCTGACAGCTCATCAGGAGGCCATGTGTTAAGAATCTATCTACGAGGGGTTGCAAACCTTTTTTGCTTCCAGCTTTATGGGACATTGTCTCTTGTTAGGATAAGTGTCTTCTGGCTTAAGTCTAATTTTTACAGGTTGGGCATTTATAGCCTTCCCAGGGATTCCTTTGTCCTAAACTACAGGGTTTACTGCATGTGGGATATGGCTGGGACTAGGCCCTTGTTCTTCCAGCTGGTTTGTCTCAGTCAGACTCAAGAAAAGGGGCTGCTCGGGGCCTCCTAACCAGAGTATGGCTCTAAGGGAGCCCAGAAGGTCTGTTCCAATGGTGGGGTAGGACACTCAGGCACAACTAAAAAGCCAAGTGAGATCAAATGCTGTTCAAATTGGCAAGTGAGAGGCCCAGTGAAGTAACAGGTGCAAGGCTTTCCGTCGGCACCAGTCACAGCAGAGCTTTTGAAGAGGCCCAGAATGAGAGATCAGGACGGAGTAAGTGGCGCCCGCATCAATTAAAAAATTGATTTCCTTACCTGCCATGTCAAGGACCACCTGGGGCTCCTCGATAAAGATGGACATCTCACTGCGGGGGAGCTGCCAGAATCCCTGGACCACCTCAGGCGTCTATCATGGCCGTCTCGGGAGTGGGAGCCCCCCTTCCCCTTTGGGACTGGGGACAGTCCCACTTCTGATGACCTATTCTTTTGCAGACTAGGGATGGACCAGGAGGTTCTTTCTGGCACTTTTGGGCCCAGTGGCTGGTTGACTTACATTTGAAGCATTCCCCCTTGCTGGTTTTACCTCCAGGCAGATGGTCAAACTTCCTTGGCCCCCTTGGGTTGTCCTGCGGTTGTAAGACACGGCTGAAAGCTATGGCCATCAGTTTAGCTTGAGCCCTGGCCTGCCTGTCTTTACATCAGCTTCTCTCTTCCTCCTCTGCTTGATCTCGTTTA
This sequence comes from Globicephala melas, assembly GCF_963455315.2. Taxonomy (NCBI): domain Eukaryota; kingdom Metazoa; phylum Chordata; class Mammalia; order Artiodactyla; family Delphinidae; genus Globicephala; species Globicephala melas. The sequence continues at coordinate 43,156,338 of NC_083328.1, read as the reverse complement.
TCAAATACCTCAAAGGCCACCTCTAGGAGTTGGGGCATGGGGTTTGTGGGCCTAATTGTAACTTTTGGAGTTTCTGCCTAATATCAGGGGTGGACTGGCTGATAAAATGTTTTCCCAGCAGAGATTGACCCTTAGGAGTAGATGGATCAATGTTAGCAAATTTTCTAAAAGGCTTCACAAGCCGTCCCTGAAAGAGGGCTGAATTTTCTTTTTCTTCTTGGGTCACTCCTTTAACCTTTTCATAATTAACTGGCTTTTTGATACACTTTCTCATCCCTTCTAATACACATTGGATCATGCGGTTCCTAGCTTCTGTTTCCTCCTGGGAATTATAATTCCAATGGGGCTCCTGATTTGGGACTGCGTCTCCACCCATAACAAAGTGTTCCTGTTGGTCCCTGGCAAGCTGGTCACTGTGCCTTTGGGCTGCTGCCCAAATTCTCTGTTTTTCCTCAGGGGTACAGCAAGTAGATAGAACAGTTTGGACACCCTTCCAAGTTAAAGGCCAGAGTTAGGGCTGAAACCCTTCAGCAAACTTACTGTCATCTTCAGAAAATCGGCACAGTCTCTGTTTGCATTGGGCTAAGTCAGTTGAAGAGAAGGACACGTGTACTCTGTCCCTTTGCCATTTCCCTAAGAGGGCACATTTTCCTGATCCTGGGTGACAGGAAGTTTCACTACAAGTTACCCTGGAGGGACCAGTCTCTCCCTCCTGGGGTAGTGGAGGGTATAAAGGGACATAGGGAGGCGGAGCACAGGATTGGTCAGAAGGATCTGAAGAAGTAGGTGGCTCTGGAGAAGCAGGGGAAACTTGGTTTCCTCCCTGAGAATTGGGAAAGGTTAGAAGGGGATCATCTAAAATGGTAAGAGTGCTTTCTGATTCCCCAGGCTTTTGATTACACGAGCTGCTTAGAGCGGGATTTTGGTAAAGGACCATGAACATACCCTTGAACATAAGGAACCTCAGTTCATTTTCTCATCTTGTGACAGTAAAGATCCAATTGCAAGATGGTATTGTAACTTAGAGACCCATTTTCAGCCCATTTTTTTCCATTCCCTCCAACTTGTGTAAAGGCCAGGCAGTGTTCCAGTAGAATTTAAGTTTTTCCCTTTCCAGCCTATTGTTTTTTAATTTCCAATTTTTAAGAATACATTCCAGAGGTGTCTCTTCTGGCTTAGAAGAGGATCCTCCCATGTTGAGTAAACTGCAACCGAGAGCGCTCCTGGAGATAAAGTCCAGCGTCCCAGAGACATTTACTAGGAGGCTTCTGTCGGAAGGGTATCAGAGTGTCCTCTGAATTCCCTTCTTACCTAATAGGATGTTGAGTATCCTCTACTCTCCCATCAATTCCTAACCAGACGTCTCTCCGGTCGACCCAGTCCCTTGTGCGAGGGGTCCCCAATAGCGGCCATTTGAACCAATGCCAGTGCGTTTCCAGGTCTCCTTGAGGGGGATCTGTTGTCTATAAAGCTTGTGTCCTATAACAGTTTTCCCTATGTTGGGGTGTATTCCTCGAGATTGAGCATCTATAAAGCCTAGGCTGTGGGCTGCTTGGACCAGCCCAGTAGGTAGTCTGTAACAGTGTATGGAGGTCCTAGAGGTGCAAAAATGAACTACTAGAGGAACTGGAGTTGGGTACAATGGAAAATGCCACAGGGTGTCAGGACCTGAGGGCCTAGAGGTGGGAGTATTCCCACAGGGGATTTTTTTGGACATCGAGTAAGGTGCGAGACTAGACAGCAGAAGAACCCAAAACCCTTTCCCCTATCTGTTTAGCAGCTGTGATAAAATTGGGGAGAGCCTGATGATTCCATCTGACATAGGCAACAGTGAGTTTGGACAATGTTTCCCATGTAATTTAACATACAAAACGGACCCAATTAGTTTAGGATCTCTCTATATATATTTTAAAATATTTACTTATTTATTTATTTTGGCTGCACTGGGTCTTAGTTGTGGCATGCAGGGTCTTTGTTGCGGCATGCGGACTTCTTAGTTGCAGCATGCTGACTCTTAGTTGCAGCATGTGGACTTCTTAGTCATGGCATGCAAACCCTTAGTTGTGGCATGCATGCAGGATCTAGTTCCCCAACCAGGGGTCGAACCTGGGTCCCCTGCATTGGGAGCGCAGAGTCTTACCCACTGGACCAGCAGGGAAGTCCCAGGATCTCTCTTTAGGATCTGTCTCAAAGGGCTCCAGGGGCCCTTTGAAGCACCCCAAAGTTAGTTGGAGGTCAAAGGAACTTTAGTTAGAATTTGATATTTGGGAAGTCTGTCAAAAATCTCAAAAAGTTTTAAAACACCTGGTCAGATAGAATCAGAAGTCTCTGTGAAACAATTATTCCTTGAGCTAAGGTGAAAAAGAAGATTTCAAAAATAAATACAGATCACTTAGAGGCACAGAGACTCACAAAACCTGGTATCAAAAGCAGCATTCCAGGAAAACTTTGTTCTCTTATGAGAGAGAGACCAAATCCAGTCTTGCGTCAGCCTACTCTTAATAAAATCCATTTACGAATTAAATTTAATCCAACCTTAGAAAACCCTGACCACATACAAAATTCTTCTCTCAATGTTCCTCTTCTGCAAACCTTCTCCAAGTTTCTGTAGCCATACTTCATCCCTTATTCTTTCCATCTAGAAATAACCAGCTTTAGGACAAAAATCACGCTTTTTCCTTTAACAAAATAATTTCCATTCCTCATACTTTCTTTTCTGAAAACACACATCCTACTTTCCTTAAGCAACTATGAACTGTCTTTTTCATTAGCATGCTATAGATCGGTAGAGAACATCTCAAGGTGGCACAAAACAGCTTTAGTTTCTCTCTCACAAGAAGACAAAAGTAGGCAAATTTATACCTGTTTAGCAAGTAATGTTCCAATATTTTACCTTATTTGAAATGGCCCAAATACTCAATGAATTCTTATCATTTAACTTAATTTAGTTTCAGTTTACCAAGATTTGGAGAGACTGTTTTAGATGGAAGCTTCCAAGACATAATTATTCCTATAGAGTTTACCAAAAAGCTCTCATCCCAGTTACATTTACTTAAAAATTTAATCACATCAGTTTATTTCCCTGTTGACAGATTTTATAACAGGAACAATACGTACTTATGGACTTCCAGTAACCCTAGATACAATGAAAGTATTGTACTTAATGCTGATGACTCTAAAGATGGGTCTGTATTAATTAAATCCACAAACTTAAGCTAGACAAGTTAATTTCTAGAGAACCAGAGATCTCATAGTTTTTCCGCTTGAATTTAAAATGGCCCCTTTTTTCCCCTCAGTCTGGGGGACTACAGATGAATCTGGTAATTCCTGAGAGCCCAGGCAGAATAGTTACATTGCAAGAACAGAGAGAGATGCAAGCCCTTCCAGCTCAGGTAGAAAGAATAGTTACATTGCAAAGGAACAGGAGAGAGATGCAGGCCTCTTGAGTCCAGGTAGAACAGTTACGTTGCAAGAGCAGAGGAGGGAAAACGCAAGCTCCTTTCTTTTCTTTTTGTTCTCTAAAATCCCGCTAAGTAACCCAAGGCTGGAGTCTCAGGCAATGTGGGCTGCGTTTGTATTTCAAGGCTTAAATGCTCCACTGTGCCCACAATTTTGGCAGAGACTTGCAGGAGCAGCTGGACAGACAAAACTGAGACAGGCTTGGACCTGGGACCCTTTGCTGCAGTGCTGCAGTGCTTGCACCTGGACACACCTGTCCTCCAGCAACAAAATACAAAGAAACGGCATGGGGCTAAAAGTAACTATGTGCATGCGCAGTTGGGGCAAATTCTGGACAACGATACAAAGAGACCAAAAAACCCAACTGCCCCGTTTGAAGAGGACAAACAGGGTACTGTGCATGCCCCCTGCACACACCACCACCTAAGGGGTGGGCAGATCACCTAAGCCACGCCTCCAGCCCCACCCCTGGACACAACCGTACCCTCACCCCATGTAAGGAACAAGCTCGCCCCCCTTCTGGGAGCGAGCGAGCAGGAGGACCTGTTGTTTGTTCTCCCTCCTCCTTGTTGCAGCAGGGGCCCTAATAAAGCCTTGCCTGAACTTCTTGTCTGGCCTCTGATCAGTTTCTACTGATTGAGGACATGAACCCTGGTCAGTAACGTAGTTTGTGGCGCCCAATGTGGGGCACTTGTCCCCTTCTGGGAGAGGATCTGGGCACCTCCAGGACCAGCGAACATTGCTTCCCCGTGGGTGACACGTGGCCGCCTGAACCTCTTGTTTCAGCATCACTGCCTTTGGCAAGTCTGACTTCCTGGCCCCTGGGGGCCTCAGTAGCCTCATTCAGGCAATGCTTTCCTTCCCCTCCCCCTTTTCCTTTTCCCTCTTCTGAAATCTCTCTACTTGTCTCTCTATGTCCCATCCTTCCAAGAGAGTGGACGTCAGGCAGCTATAGTATCACTCGTCTCAGGTTGTGAGACCTGCTCCCTCTGGCTGGCAGCAGCTCACCTTGATGGGTGACAGGCAGAGGTGGGAGAGGCTCACCTCACACTGTGCAGACTTTGGTCCAGTGGGCTCTCCCTGACGGCAGATTTATGAGAGTGATAGAGGTTCAAACCTCATATGGCAGAGTGGCTGGAAGTCCTATCATCCCAACGTTCTCACCTTTACTTTCCTGCCGCCAAGAGAAGTCCCACTGGGAACAGGCTGATTTCTATATACTGGTGTATGCGGGGTTGAGAGTCCCACCTGTGGCTTGCTGTCCCACGGACGGGGTACAACTGGCTGGTTTCCGGGTTTGATCACCCCAGTGGACATTGAACAGGGTCCTCCCTCCTTCACTGGCCCTTCCGGAAGCGTGCAGGTTGGTGTCTGAATACAGACCCACAGAGGGGCGGGTTGAAATGGCAATCTCTCTCTTTCTGTCTCTTTCTCTTTTTTCAGTCTTTTCTGTCCCTCCTCCCTTTACCTCTCCCTTGGTCCTCATACCTGCATTCCCATCTCCTTCATCCTAAAAACTTCTTGTTTGTGTCTTTAAGTTTTGTGATTGGCATCTTTGTTTGTGATGTAGTTCTGTCTGTCCAGCTGCTCCTGCAAGTCTCTGCCAACATTGTGGGCAGTGGAACATTACGAACAGCCCACGTTGCCTGAGACTCCAGCCTTGGGTTACTCAGTGGAATTTTAAAGAACAAAAAGAAAAGATAGGAGCTTGCACTTTCCCTCCTCTGTTCTTGCAACGTAACTATTCTACCTGGGCTCGGGGGTCTTACACCTCTCTCCTATTCTTTCTGCCTCAGCTGGAAGGGCTTGCATCTCTCTCTGCTTTTGCAATGTAGCTGTTCTACCTGGACTCTCAGGAACTACCTGATTCATCTGTAGTCCCCCAGACTGAGGGGAAAAAAGGGGGCCATTTTAAATTCAAGCAGGAAAACTATGAGATCTCTGGTTCTGTAGAAATTAACTTGTCTAGCTTAAGCTTGTGGATTTAATTAATACAGACCCATCTTTAGAGTCATCAGCATTAAGTACAATACTTTCATTGTATCTAGGGTTACTGGAAGTCAGTAAGTGCATATCTTTCCGGTTACAAAATCTGTCAACAGGGAAAATAACCTGATATGATTGAAATTTTAAGTAATGTAACTGGGATAAGAGCTTTTTGGTAAAGTCTAGGAATAATTATGTTTTGGAAATGTCAATCTAAAACAAAACCGTCTCTCCAAATTTTGGTAAATTTGAAACTAAATTAAATTAGATGATAGGAATTAATCGAATATCCAGGTCATTTCAAATGAGATAAAATATTGGAACATTGATTGCTAAACAGGTCTAAATTTGCCTACTCTTGTCTTCTTGTGAGAGAGAAATTAAGCTGTGAGTTGCCACCTTGAGATGTTCTCTACCAATTTATGGAATGCTAATGAAAAAGACAGTTCATAGTTGCTTAAGGAAAGTAGGATGTGTGTTTTCAGAAAAGAAGGTATGAGGAATGGAAACACATTTTGTTAAAGGAAAAAGGGTGATTTTGTCCTAGAGCTGCCTATTTCTGAATGGGAGAAGAATAAGGGACGAAGTATGGCTACAGAAAGTTGCTGAAGGTTTGCAGAAGAGGAACATTGCGAAAGAATTTTGTATGTGGTCAGGGTTTTCTAGGGTTGGATTAAATTTAATTAGGTAAATGGATTTTATTAAGAGTAGGCTGAGGCAAGATTTAGTTTCTCTCTCTCTCTTATGAGAATATAGTTTTCCTAGGAATAGGTTCAAAGTTAGCCTCCACCTCTGCCCCACAAGGCATTTACCCGCTTCGGGAAGTAGCTGATGGGAATGGAGGGATTACTAGAGCGCATGTCCCCTTCTCGATGGGAGACTTAGCAATCTGTAAGGAGAAGTTTGGCAGGTTCTCAGAGAACCCTGACAAGTTTAGGGATGAATTTATCAGGCTGGGATTGACATTCTCTCTCACCTGGCAGGACATCATGGTCATTCTGGCCCACTGTTGCACCCCAGATGAAAAGGAGCATATACTGAGAAAGGCCAGGGGACACACAGATGGCCTACTGGCCACCCATCCACATCACTAAATGTATCAGGTGGGTGGGGATGCAATCCAGGAACATGGCCCCCACTGGGCCTATGAAGATCGTGTAGGCCAGGCCAGGATGAGACATTATATTACTTGTCTCTCAGAAGGCACGAAAAGGTGTGTGGTGAAGTCTGTACATGATGATAAGGTCTGAGAAGTTACACAGGAAAAAGGTGAAAAGCCGGCAGTCTTCTTGAGCTGGGTGACAGGCATTCAGGAAATACACCAATACAGACCCGAGGCCACAGAAGGGAGGACGCTATTGGCCGTGCATGTTGTCACCCAGGCTACTCCTGATATCAGGAGAAAATTACAAAAGCTTGAGGCTGGGCCCCAAACCCCGTTGTCAGCCTTGGTAGAGGAGACCTTCAAGGTCGGTAACAACTGAGACTTAACGGAGGATAAGGATAATCTTTATCCAATAAGGATAAGAGGCTGATGAAGAAAAGGGAGCTTTTGGCTGCTCTGATTCGCCCACCACCTCGAGGGGCCCGAGCCAGTGTGCCTTCTGTCGGAAAAGGGGGGCACTGGAAGGGGAAATGTCCTGAGCGCCCTCCTGTGGGAGGCCCAAGGGGCAACCCCGACCTGCCCCAGGTCCTTGTGAATCTCCCGGATGAGAGATTCCCGCACACCAGCTGAAGGGGCCTGAGTGCCCGCCCAGCTCCAGATCCCACCGGATCCATCCTCGTTACGCCAGCGACACTTCAGCTCACCCTCCACGTGGCAGTTAGGAGAACCGAACTTCTTGTAGACACTGGAGCCGCCTGCTCTGTGCTGACTGGGGCAGCTGGCCCCCTCTGCCACCGTGACTGTACTGTGACGGCCGTTGATGGACGGCCAAAGGTAAGGCGATTTATATCTCCGCTCGCCTGTGGAATCGGCTCCATTGATATTACTCACTCCTTTTTGTATATGTCAGAATACCCTGTCGCTCTCCTCAAGAGAGATTTGCTCAATAAGTTGGGAGCTGGTGTATTCTTAGGACAGGGTGAAGTCCAAGGAGGTAAAGAATTCAAACAGAGAATGCATGTGTTAGTAGCCCCAGATGACCCACCTGCTGGGTATCAAAATATTCCCCAAGAAATCAGAGAACAGGTAGATCCTGCAGCTTGGGATACCTCGGTGCCAGGAAGGGCAAAACGTGTTCCCCCAGTAAAAATAAGCTTAAGGCCTGGGGGAAAATACCCCTGGAAGAGGTAATATCCTTTAAAGCCCAAGGCCCTGAGGGGAATCTAACTGCTGCTCAGCAAATTCCTAAAACATGAATTCCTAAAACATGAACTGCTGCTCAGCAAATTCCTAAAACATGAACTCATTCCTAAAACTGCAATCCCCTTGCAACATCTGATCCTCCTAGTACAGAAGCCTAACGGGGAGCAGAGCGGGGAGCGTCGGTTTGTGCAAGACTTATGAGCAGTGAACGAGGCCATCATTCCTGTTCACTCACTGGTGACAAACCCGTAGACCCTCCTCGCCCAGGTGCCAGGGAGCGCTCAGTATTTCTCTGCTTTGGACCTCAAGGATGCATTTTCCTGTATTCCCCTACATCCAGACTCTCATTACCTTTTTGCCTTTGAGAGGAGGGACCCTGACCCCCTGGAGGCTGCCCAATATACATGGACGTTGCTTCCGCAGGGTTTTCGGAACAGCCCCTATCTTTTTGGAAGTGCGTTAGCAAGGGAACTGAGGGAACTGAGCCTTGAGAAGGGAACTCTGTTACAATATGTTGATGATTTATTAAGGAGTGAAACCAAACAAGATTCATATCAAAATACTGTTAGGGTCCTAAATTTTCTGGCAAAACGGGGATATATAGTCTCTCCAATCAAGGCTCATTTATGGAACAAGCTTGACCCTCGCCCCCTTGGGGAGTGGCAAGCAAGGCAACCTGTTGTTTGCTCTCCCTCCCCACTGCTGCAGCAGGGGCCCCAGCAAAGCCTTGCCTGAGTTTCTTGTCTGCCCTCTGATCAATTTCTATTGATTAAGGAGACCAAGAGCCCTGGTCGATAACAAAACGACATAAAACAGAGATACCAGTGACAAAAACCTAAAGACACAAGAAGTTTTCAGGATAAAGGGGATGGGAGTGAAGGTATAAGGACCAAGGGAGAGGTAAAGGGAGGAGGGACAAAAAAGACTGAAAAAGAGAAAGAGACAGCAGGAAAATAAAGGTGAGAATACTGGGGTGATAGGACTTCCAGCCACTCCACGATATGAAGTTTGAACATCTACCACGCTCATAAATCTCCCATCAGGAAGAGCCCGCTGGACCAAGGTCTGCACGGTGTGAGGCGAGCCTCTCCCACCTCTACCTGTCACCCGTCAAGGTGAGCCGCTGCCAGCCAGAGGGAGCAGGTCTCACAATCTGAGAGGAGTGATGCTGTAGCTGCCTGACGTCCAGTCTCTCAGAAGGATAGGACAGAGAGAGAAGCAGAGAGATTTCAGGAGAGGGAAAGGGACAAAGGGGAGGCGGAAAGCATTGCCTGAAAATGAGGGTACTGAGGCCCCCAGGAGCCAGGAAGGCAGACTTACCAAACGTGGTGACGCTGAAACAAGAGGTTCAGGTGGCCACATGTCACCCATGGGGAAGCTGAATTCACTGGTCCTGGAGGTGTCCAGATCCTCGCCCCAGAAGGGGACAAGTGCCCCATGTTGGGCACCGTAAATCTAATACCAGTCAGTGTTCTTGGCCTTCCCCAATCAATAGAAATTGATCAGAGTCCAGACAAGAAATTCAGGCAAGGCTTTATTGGGGCCCCTGCTGCAGCAGGGGGGAGCGAGAACAAACAACATGTTCTCCTGTGCGCTCGCTCGGGGAGGTGGGGCGAGCTTGTTCCTTACATGGGGTGAGGGTAGGGGTGTGTCCAGGGGTTGGGCTGGAGGTGTGGCTTAGGTGGTCTGCCCACCCCTTAGGTGGTGGGGTGGGCAGGGGGCATGCGCAGCACCCTGCTTGTGCTCCAGGCTTTTCAAAAGTGGCAGTTGGATTTTTTGGTCTCTTTTGTCCAGAATTTGCCCTAACTGCATGCATGCAGTTATTTTTAGTCCCATGCCATTTCTTTGTATTTTGTTGCTGGAGGACAGGTGTGTCCAGGTGCAAGCATCGCAGAACTGCAGCAAAGGGTCCCAGGTCCCAGCCTGTCTCAATTTCTCTGGCAGACGGTGGTCACGCAGCTCGGTCCTGGGGTTCTCTCTGCCCAGTTCTTCCTCTGACCACGTGGACCCTAGGCACATCCTTGTTTCCCAGCTCCTGGGGAGCCTGGGGAATCTTGGGCTATTTGGGTGGGGTCCCGAGGGGAGTGTTAAGCAGGAGGTGGTCTGGAAGCCAAGCATGTGATCCTGGGCAAGGAGGCGCAGACAGGAGGGGCCGGTCAGTCTGGGCAGTGAGTTCAGGGCACCAGATCCCCCGGAAGGACGGCTTTGAGCTGTGAGTTTGGGGGCGTTTGTCCGGAAGGATCATCGTGTGTCCCGTGTAGAGATGACCGACTGCTCACCCCTGCTCCCCAGAGAAGGGCTGGTGGTTGGTCCTGGCCATGGCCCAGACTCTCTGATCCTTGAAAGGGATGCTTCTGGCACACAGAGCTGGGCTTCACGGAATCAGGCCCATTTCAGTGAGTACTTCTGGAGGACTCCCTGTGAGACGCCCAGGGGGTGCTTGGTACCAGCAGCACGAACGTGGACATGACAGAAGCCCTGCCTCCCCTGGGAGACAGGCCAACCGGTGCCCATGATCCAGTCCAAGGAGACAGAGTTCTTCCGATGGGAGTCAGGACAGCTTTGGAAAAGAGGTGACACTTGGCCTGGGCCCTGAGGGATGAGTAGGAGTCTTGAGAGCAAAGGTAGCCCAATCCCAGGTAGAGGCAGGGCCAGGCAGAGGGCCCCCAGCAGGGATTGCACACCTTCTGGGTTTCCTGGGCCCTGGCTCTGTCTGTGCCCACGTCTCAGGGCCTCCCAGCCTAAGGCCCACATTCACCCTTCTTCCCTGGGCTCTTGTCTGGATGTGTCCGTAGCTCTCAGTCTGGGAAGGGAGACCACCAGACCACCAAGGACTCGGGGGCTCTGTACACATTTGTAAGGGCCAGTCGTGTCCACGTGCTGTGTCCCGGGCTGGCTGTGGTCATGCCGTCCTCTCCTGGGCTGCACCGAGAGGAGAGATGCTGTGCACAGGGGTCCACACCGTCCCTCGTATGAGAGTGTGTGTGGACACCCGCTTTGAATGCACAGGTCTGCTTGCCCTCAGGACATGCACAGGACAGACCCGTGTTTTTCAGGCTCCTCTGGTGACAAAGTGTGAGTGGCCACTGTGGGCATTGCTGGCCTCTGTCGAGATACTTGCTATCCATCCAGGTGTGTGTCAGGACTCACTCACGTCTCCACAGCCTGTTCCCCCCGAAAATCCACTGAGACGTTCCTACAATTGCTGAAAACCTCATCTCACTCCTACACCTGGATATTCACTCTCCGGCAAAAAAAGCCACGTCACTTCCGTTTCCTTTGCAGCTTTAGTGAACTTACAGCCATCTGAGAAAATGGACAACCTGTTGTGGATTTTTTTGGTTACATCACTTTATGGAAAATATGACTGACAGACAAAAGCTGCACACATCCAATGTGTACACTTAAGAGTTTGGAGGTTGGGATCCACGTGAGAAAGCTCCCGCTGTCCAGGCTATACACGGATCACCTTCACGTTTTTGTTTAATGTTTTTCTTTTCCGGTGTTGAGAGCACTTATTCAACATCTGACCTGTCAGCCCAGGTGCAAGTCCACGGCAGTGTCAGCTCCAGGCCCTATGTCGTAGAGTACACATCCAGAAATTGTCCATCTTGTAAGTAAGATTTATATCCTCTGACCAACATCCCCTCCAGTTGCCTCCTTCCAGCCCTGGGAGCCAGCATTCCACTTTCTGCTTTGAGTACTTTGGAGTCCTCATGAAAGTGGAATCAAGCAGTGTTTTGTCCTCTGTCTGGCTTCCGTCACTAAAATTTCCTCCTGGTCCATCCACATGAATGCAACATCCTTCTGCTTCGAGGTTGAATGGTGGTCCAGAGACACAACCTCTCTCGGGTTTTCCTGCACGTCTGGTTGCTTCTCACACCTGATCATATTGCCTTGCTTCTTTGTTGCAAACACCAAATGGCAAAATGACATCTTCCAGCCAGGACTGAGTCCTGTGCTTGGACACCAGGGAACGGTGACCATGGAAGCTGCTTGGAAAAAAAAAAAAAAATCACAGGGAATTCTCAGGCAGTCCAGTGGTTAGGGCTCTGAGCTTTCACTGCCGAGGGCCAGGCCAAGATCTCAGGGAGGAGTGGGGGGAGGATGAGATGTGAGCTGGTCTCGGGCACCTGGGCACCCCGAGGAGGGGAGGCCTGGGCAGGGTTCAGAGCCCCTGCTCCCGGGAAGACAGCAGCTCTAAGCAAGTCGGGCGGGGGTGGGGTGGGGGGACAGAAAGTCAGGGTCAAAGCCCCTTCTCTCCCCCCATAGGCACCATCTACTCACTGATGCCGGGCTTCTAGAAACCCACCTTTTTCTCTGTCCCCAGGCGTGGTATCCTTACTCCTTCTCTGATCCAGTGTGGCCACCAGAAACCATTCTCAAGCCCCCAGCCCACACAAGTGAGTGACTTCCCATTGTGACTCTGCTGTGGCCACTCCTGGGGACCCTGAACTGTGCTACTCAACGTGTGGACCAGAGGCAGGGACAGCACCGTCCCCTGGGAACCGACTAAGAGGCACATTCTCCGGGCCTGAACAGACCTGCTGGGTCAGGATCCTGGAGGAGGGCAAGGCCCAGGGTAGGGGGCATCCACAGGCCTCTGGGGGATGCTGGGCCCCTCGGAAGTGCTCCAGTAGCTGCAGACAGAGGATAAAGGCCTGTTTTGGGGGCACAGAGGCAAAGTCTTGTCTGGAAAGAGTGTGCTGTGTCATCGTCCCAGAGCTGGTTTGTGCCCCAGCTGGAGGCTGTGACGGTCTCTTCCTCGGACGCAAACCCAGCACACAGGAGTCGTGTGCCCTCTGAGCTGTGGCCCCGAGGCGCCGAGACACTGGCGTCTCCTGCGGGCTCAGCTCAGCCTCCTGAGCGCCTTGGCTTCCTCCCCTCTCTCTGCTTCCCCCTCACTCACTCTGCCTTCTCCGGTGACAGCCCCCGACAAGGGGGCACCCAGGCCCAGGGTGTGTCAGTGGCCACCCTCCGGTCACACCTCTGGAGGGAGGGCGTGTCCATCAGCTAGCCAGGCCCCAGGCTGAGAACCCAGGGCGGAGTGATTGTGTCATGGGAGACGCAGGGATTTGGCGGGAAGCTCCTGCTTCTAGGACCTGCAAGTCTTCTCCCCCAGCACCCGCCCAGGGGCTGGGGCGTCTGTGTTCCAGAACTCGAGGGGGCTGGGGGCCACGGGGGACAAGGACACACCTGCACTTGTCCAGACCTCGGCCCTCTGCTGCTTTCTTAGCGTGAATACACTTCCCCTCTGGGCAGGCCGCCTTCTGTCACCCACAAGCTGGCTCTGGGCCACTCATCCTCTTTGGCTCTGTCCCTCCTCTTCTCGCTGACCCGCACCTACTGCTGCGTCCAGAGACCCCCTTCCAATTCACCCCTTTGCAATTGTGTCCTTGATTCAGCGTCCGAAACTGGGACACACAACTCAGCCTCCCCTCCCACTGAGGTGCCGAGGTGGGTGTATGGCTGGGCTTCAGCTGCAGGGGTCCCTCCTCCACGGCTGGTCCTTCTCCACCCACCCTGCCTGGGTCTCGCTTCTCTTTCCTCAACAGGAGGCAATTTTATCAGCTTTGGATGGAGGAGGCAGGGTCACAAGAGGGAAGGGACAGGGTGTGATGCCAGAGGGGAGGACCAGGGCCAGGAGTATGTCCCGGAGCAGATGAACTGGCCCAATGCCCAGGGAGGCTGGGTGGGAGCCGGCGCAGGGAAGGGCGAAGCCTGGGTGTCCGGGCACCCACAGCCATGCTGTGTCAGCAGTGGACGTGCAGGTGGGCTCAGCCCTGGGCCCTGCTCCTGCTTCTCTTAGGTCCCCAGCTCGTGGTGACTCACAGCTGGCAGCCCCAAGGGGAAGGGAATGGTGAAGACCAGGCAACCTTGGAGCTTTACTTCCCTGCCACCGTGGAGTACGCCGTACATGTGTTCAACCAGAGGAGCCAGGACAGCAATGCCTACAAGGTGGTGCAAATCCTGAGGTCGTGGAAGGAGCCGGTAGGTACCACATCCTCCCCCCTCCTGCACGGGCCCACACCTGCTGCTAATGAGGGTCAGGAGGGGGTTGTCATCAAGGGATCTCTATCACCATTTGAAACCCATAATATAGAGGGATAAACTCTATTTGGTTAGTTTCAGCTTTTATAAAAAAAATAACTTGGGAATTTTTTAAACTGTCAGTCTACTCACATGTAAGGTGTGTTTTCAGTTTTCATCATTTCTGACCTTGTTTAATGAAGAATGACCAAATATGGAGTAAGAGGGGATGAAACCATTTAGTAAAAATAAAGAGCCAGACAGAAGATACTGGATTAGAGAGATTTAGACAAGATTTCATGGAAATAACATTAAAATAGGTTAGTTTAGGAAAAACAGAGAGAGAGAGATACACAGAGACGCCCACAGAGGGAGGGGGAGAGCGGCTCGGGAGTCACAGGCCCCGCTGGTCCTGAGGAGCCTCTGGGAGTTCACAGCCTCTCCTCTGACTCCACGTGTTCTGGGCTCCCTCTGGGTCCCCACCTACGTGGACTGAGTGTGATTTACACTCTTCCCAGATGGCATTCTTAACCCTAAAATGTTCCCCTAGCAATGCAGTCTCTGCAGAATGCAACCAGGGGTGTGATTTTCACGTGGGCTGCAGACACGAACACCGAGAACACTCCGGAGGAGGGGCACTTCTGGTCCTGTGTGTGGCTGTGTGCGCGTGTGTGGTTGTGTGCGCGTGTGTGGTTGTGTGTGTGTGCTTTGTCTGAATGCTTGTGTGTGGTGGGGCGCTGGGGCGTCACTCCCTCTGCACCTCTGGGTTGAGTGATAGAAGGAAGGCAGAGGGCCCTCCACGCTGCTGGGCTTAACTCCGTGGACATTGGAGCTGGTCCTGGCTGGTCCTGCTGCCCTGCACCCTCCAGTTGGGCCTCTGTCTATGGTCTTTGGCCTGGAGTCCAAGACTGACTCTGGGTGTTGGAAATAAAGGCCGGATGGAGCCAGAAGACACTGTAAGGCTGAAGGACCAGGGAGTGGAGAAGAGGACAGAAACCTTCAGAGTGCACTTTGTGAGAGGGGTGGTGTTTCATAGAGCCATCGTCCCAATCCTGTGAGTGCGCCTGTGTGCTTGTATTCTCGTGTGTGTGTGTGTGTGTGTGAATGTGTGTGTGGGGGGTGGTGGTGCAGGGAATGGGTCCACTTCAAGGTCTGTACAAACGCAGGCAAATGGCATCGTGTTCTCCACGGAGCTGCAGCTCGGCCGAACCAGGTGTGGGAAATTTGACGAAGACATTGACAACTGTCCGTTTCAAGCAAGTCCAGACGTGAACAATGTAAGACAGGCGACAGCAGCCCTCAGGTTACAAGGCTGTGGACGCTGCCTCGGGGCAGGGGGTGTGGGGAGTGATGACAATGTCGTTCCAAGGGACACGGAGGGGCATTTGCAGGACGGAGCCCAGCCAGGCAGGCCAGCCCTGGTCACTTGTACGCCCCTGGCCTGTCTAGCCGCTGCACCCCAGGTCACACTGGGGTCAGGTTGCTCCTGACCACTTGGGACCGGGTCACCTGGGCCAGAGACGGGAATGTGCCCTCCCTGGTGTTCACCCACCTCCCTTCCCTGCCTTCAGGAGAAGTGCGGAGGGGGGCGGCAACAACATCACCTGGGCTGAGTAGCCCCCCTCTCGGGTCCCCCTGCCACTGACCCAGAGCCCGAGGGGTGGAAGCTGAGGAGCCCCACTGCCCTCCCTCCCAGGCCCTGCCCTGGTGATAAGGCGGGTAAACCCCACCCCAGGACAAACCCGAGTTGGATCAGAGGCCCTGCTGGGACGCTGGGGTCATGGGTCACACTGGGACATCCTGGGGGACGGGTCCCTGGAGACCACAGAGCTGGAGAGGGGAGAATGACCCAGGTGCCTCTGGGGTTAGGAGAGAGTCCCAGGTCGGGAACATCCAGGACTGAGGGCCAGAGCCTGCGCCCCCAGCTGCCCACCCCAGGAAGGCAAGGTTGGGGGGGGATGCTGGCTTTACAGCTGGAGCTACACGCTTCCCAAGGCCCCTCCCGCCACTCTCTGTCCCTGTGCTTTGTCCCGTAGACCATCACCTGCTTCTTTACAATCGACACTGAACCCTGGAGAACGAAGTTTCAACTCCTGAACAACACCTGCTCGGAGGGCTCTGCTGAATGAGACCACACCCTGCCGTGGCCCTTCAGTGGCTGAGCAGCTCTGGTTCTGTCCTCTGTATGAGCAGGTGTCTGGGTGTCACATCCGGGCAATGTGGACATTCCTCCCTGTCATTTCCTCCTGTAGAATTGGTCATTAAACGTCAGCACTGCAAGCAGCTTTGTGCCACCTGGTTCCAGAGGTTGGGTGCTGGGCAGCTGAGGCTGTCCTGCCAGCAGGGCAGCCGGCTGAGCCCAGGGGCTGGGTCTCTCCTCCGTGGACACCTGAGCCAGCCGCAGGTGCCACAAGGTAGGAGCACAGGTGCGTCTGAGCAGTGTCTCCAGGCTCAGCATCCCTGCCCCAGGGCGGCCATTCAGAGGTGGCTGTGCAGAAGCCCATGGTTGCCCTGGGACTCTTGGTAGCAGCCACGTGGACCTTCTCCCTCCTTGCCTCCTCTCCTTGTGCTGCCCGCGATCACCTCCTGAATCAAAACCTGTTCTCAAGTGTGTGTCGCAGGGTCTCCTGGAGAGGGGACCCTTTGTGTGGTGTGAGGACTTCTTCAGGATGTGTCCTCCACACACACCTGGCTGGCTTCCCAGGCCCTGACTCCGGCAGAGCCAAGGGGAGCCCAGACACGGGCATCCGCTCTGTTGGTGGGCGTTGCTCAGCATAGGCAGAGCTGTGCTCTTGTCCCCCTGCCACCTGGGCCTGGACCAGGCAAGTTGCTCTCCAAGACCCTCCCCCACCCCTCCTCCTTCTCCCTCTGAGGCCTTTCCTGACTCCCGGCTGTTTCCGCCAAAGGAAGCTTAAAGGATCCTTTACGCACTGTGCTTCCCATCATGTTTCCAAGGAATCGACGCCACAATTCTCCTTAAGCAACTCCTGGGAAAGGGTCTCCTCTGAGGTCACCCCAATGTGGGGAAGCTGCCCGGCCCTTCATGAGCTCACCCCTTTCCTGGGGCTGTGGAGGGACCCTGGGAGGGGCGTCAAACCCGGCTTCTGCCAGGGATGGTGTGCTGCCTGTCAGCCCACACGCGTGGGGCTTTGCCAGTGCATCTGCCCCTGGAGGGGAGCTGCAGGGCCTGGGTTTGTCCCGACACCACTATCCCTCACTAGTCCAGAAGGTAGGACACCTGCACTGCTTAGCTTGGTGAGCGCAGGTGTGGACTGAGGGACCTGTCCTGGTGGGAGGAGTCTCCTCCCTGACCCTGAGCACCTCTGCCTGGAATGGTGTGTGCTGGGCCCCTTCCTCCCACTGCAATCTGTGCACTGAAGAATCAGGGAAGTGGGTTTCTGGCCCTGTTGTCCATCCCTGGGCAACACCTCGCCGGAGGCAGAGGCAGGATTGCTGGGCTCCAAGCGCAGCCCACAGCTAAGGCAGGCACCCCCCTCTCCTGAAACGAGAGACTAGTGAGGACTCTGCCCTCCCAGCTGCTGACCTGTCGGCCACAGGCTCTGGGTCACCAAGGCTTGCAGCTGGGCATCGAGAGGGCCATGAAAGGAAATGCAGCATCAGTGACCAAATGCCTTGCCTCCAAGTGTTCTGCTCTGTGCCCACTTTCCCATCTGCCAGGGGCACATTCGGACACTTTCCTCAGCTTTCCCACGTGTCAGGGTCCAGGCACAGCCCTGGGGCTCAATAAATAAGGACTCAACACAAAGGAATAAGCAGGTGGAGGCTTTGCGAGGACTTTGCAGTTGCCCGGGCCTCTCCGGTGGACAGGAAGGGGCGGGGCTGTCTGGTTATGGACGCAGGGCCACA
Source organism: Globicephala melas (assembly GCF_963455315.2). Classification (NCBI taxonomy): domain Eukaryota; kingdom Metazoa; phylum Chordata; class Mammalia; order Artiodactyla; family Delphinidae; genus Globicephala; species Globicephala melas. The sequence continues at coordinate 43,138,688 of NC_083328.1, read as the reverse complement.
CCCAGCAGCTGGCCGTCCCTTCCCTGAGTACTCCTCAGCCCGCTCCCCCCGTCTGCGCCTCCCCCAGCCCTGGTCCCCAGACTCCCAGGGAGCTAGAACAGCCGTGGGATTTGGACCCTAGTTTCCTCGTGGCGGTGGTCAGCCCGGGAAGCAACAGCTGCTGGAAGGTGCAGTTGTGACTCTTTCTCTTTTCTCCCCCCCAAATTCTTGATGATCTATGCTGGGGGGAGAGGGGTGAATGAAAAGGGCGAGGGAGATTAAGAGGTACAAAAGTCTAGTTATAAATGAGGTACAGGATGGAAGGTCCAGCATGGGCGCAGTCAATAACATTGTAATAACTTTGTATCAATAGGGGGACAGATAGTAACTAGACTTATCTTCGGGATCACTTTGTACAATAGAGGACTATTGTTGTGCAGTTGGAACTCACAGTGTTGTAGGTCAATTACACTGTAATTTATAAAAAAAGAACTGAGGTATTTCTCCCCCAAGTCCTGCATTGGCCGAGGGCTCCTCTCAGGAGCGCCAGGCACCCTGCTGTCCAGCCCACCCCTCACAGATGCTCACCGCAGGCAAGTCCTGCCAGAGGAGGAGTCCCAGGGAGGGTTCACCTGTCAGCCAGGTGGGCTCCGACCTGCTCCTGTGTGGTTGTTGACACTTACCTGGCTGGCTGGCCCTCACCTGCACACCAGTGCTGTAGTTTCCACACCTACGTTTTGGAACGTACTTCCTTCTTGTCATGTTGACCCGCTTCACCATCTCAGCCCAGCCCTACACATACACACACACACAGACATACACACACACACAGACACACACACAGCGAGAGCCTGCCTCTTCCACGGCCTCTGCCGAACCGTATCTCCTGGTCATCACACCTTTAAGCCTCCCCTCCCACACTGAACCAGAGCTGATCTAGGTGACCAACAACACAAAGAGTTGATGGTGTGTCACATCTGAAGCTGGGTCACCGAGGGCGCTGTGGCTTCCCTCCCCGTCTCTTGGACACTCTGTCCAGAGGAACCGATCTCCCTTACCCAGCGCAGAGAGGCCAAGTGGAGAGGCCCGCACCGAGGATAGCAGAGACCACCTGCCGACAGCCAACGCCAGCCAGCAGCCGGGAGGGCAAGCCGCCTGGAGAGTGGGTTCTCCGGGGCCAAACTCACCTTCAGACGAGGGCAGTGCCGTCAGAGCCTGAGTGTGACCTCGGGCTAGCTGACATCAGCCAAGCTACCCCAGACCCCTGGTGCACAGACACCACGGAGACATAAATACGTTGCTTAAGCACCAAGGGCGGGGTGATCAGTCAGGCGGCATTGGATTATACCTCTCACCCTGTGCGAGCGCACACACGCATGAACACACACACACACGTGCACAAATGCAGCCTCCTCTCCATGGACCGTCACTCTTGCATTTTTCTGCCTCAATTCAAAACCCAAAGTAAAACACTAATCTCCAAATGATACCGCTAGCTCCCGGGTTGGATCGGGGGATGAAAACTGTTTCTAAAGCCATTTTGCTGTGTTTTCCAGAGCCCTGGGCAGGGAGATTTCTGTGGAAATCCATGGATGGACATTCTCAACGCATCTTCAGAGCCTTGCAGAAACTACCTACCAGCCTGAAGCGGTGGAGGGGTGGGTCTTCCTATTAGTTCCACACAAAGAGCTGTCAGCGAAAAGTAACTTGTGCCGAGTTTGGTGAAATACGGAAACAGGTTCGTGTTCTCTTCCATTCATTGGGAGCAGACTGCTCCTGCTGGTAAATGAGTTGACCGAGCAGAAGACACTACACAGCCCGGAACCACATTCTCAGCCTCCACGCCTGAAGAATGCACAAAAAAGCAAGAAGGCTACAAAATGAAGTCGATAGGTCAGATGTGTTATTTAAATGTTTTGGGAGTGTCTTTGCTTCTTTAAATGCTCATGAGAGCGGCAGAATGTGCTAGAAGACCATTAGACAGGCTGACATTCTTTCTTCAGCATATTGAGTTCAAAGTTCCAGGGTTTGGATGCCACAATAAAGGTGCAATGAAACATCTAAAAGAGACAAAAACAATAACCAGCTTGTAAGAACAATTGCAAAAAGCAAAAGTCAAAAAGCCCCAGAAGTTCCTGTTTCCAGGTACCAGGATTTGGCTTCAAGAGGGACAAAAGGCCGCCTGAGCCAGCCACGCCTCTACAGATCCCCAAGCTGTTCGCCCAATGGCAGAGCAGCCAGCCTCATGACTGGGATGGACCCCCATCGGTTCACCTCCCTGAGAGCTGAAGCCATCACGGTTGTGGCTTCGTTTGCTCCATGTGGGCAAGAGTTGGAGCCCAGGACCAATTATCCTCAAGAAACCCTAGTGTCCAGCTCTGGCCCTTCTCCAGACACGCCAACTTCCTGCGGCCCATGGAGACCCCACGCGGCGTGGAGGGCCCAGTGGGTCCTTCCCAGGGTATACAGCACCACAAGAATAGCCAGGGTCCTGCATGCCTTGGAAAGCGGTGTCAGAGTCTGGCCAGATTCCACCAGGGAAAGCTTGCAGCTGGGGAGCTGGGAGGAGACACAGGGCCTGCAGAGGGAGCGGGGCTCCAGGCTCCTGGGGTGGATGAGGTCACTGTGTCCCTCCTCTCACCTAAAATCTTTATTCAGTTAGAAGAAAAATATAAAGTACAAATAGCTCTTTATGGCAACACCCAGTAGAAGTGAAGTTGCATAAGATACACAGACTGAGGGGTCAAGTTGAGGGGGAAATAGGACCAAGTGACCAGTAACCCAGACAGACCACAGAGGAACTGAGGCCAGGTCAGCGGGGTGTCCAGGCTGGAGGGGCATCAGGATGGGTGGAGCTGGTTCCTGGCAATGGCAGGGAGGGCAGGGAGGGCAGGGAGGGCAGGCAGTACGCTTACCAGAGGGTTAACTAATTGCTTAACTTGTGATCGCCAGGGTAACAGGAAACAATCACAAAATAAAGGGATTGAAAACCCAATTATTAAAATCAACCATAGAGGATACTTTAGCACTGTATTAACATATTAAAAATCTTTAAGAGGTGAAAAAATATTGGACAAGGAATTCAACTTCTTGGAACTCTGCCCACAAGGCAACAACAATCAGATATACACACAAACAGAAATAAAGAAGAATATTCATTATGGCACTGTTCATAATAGCTAAAAATTAGAAAAACTTAAATAATAAATTCTCAGGGGGTGACTAAATAATATGTGGAAACACCATTAAACGAAGTCAAATAGTTTCATTACATAATGCCCTCAAATAATTTTACGGTTTTGGAAATCCTTAGATTTTATTATTAAATAAAAATCTAAATTGTGGAACAGTGTACAGTGTGATCCCCACTACACAAAAATACAAATGTAAAATATAGAAGAAACTAGGATGTATAAAACTAAGTTGACAGCAGTAAACTTTCCATAAAGGTATTTTTAGTTGATTGTTTTTTTCTTCTGTAGTTGATTTTAAGCTACTTAATACTTTGGAAAATTTCTAAACTTTCTACCTTAAGTGAATAGGGCCTTTTACTATTTAAAACAGTATCAGGTTTTAAAATTTATTTTCCACGGAGCTCAGGTAGTTACCCTTTCTTCCTTTCTAAGTCTCAATAAATAAAGAAAACAGATAAGCTCGAATCTATAGGAGGTCAGAAATGGGGAATCTCTAGGAGTTCCATGATCCATGCAAGGGCAGAGACTGGGAGGAATCCTTGGAGGGTAACAGGTGATTTTGAGCAAGACGATCCAAGGCTGTTGAACTCTATCTTAGCACCTACCTTCTGCATTTTGGGATCCCGTTGTACTAAGCAGTTTTCATTTCCCCCTGAAGCTTTCTTGCACATTGTCCGGGCAATTTTGACTTCAAGAAGGTAATCCAAACTATCTGTGACCTGTCCATGAGTAATTTAAAGTTAGAGATCATAAAAGAATATGTGGTATCAATTGTCATTTCTGATAAACAAACATGTCATTGACTGCTTAGGGCAAAAGATGTCTTCTCACCTCCTTCCCTCCTACAGTTTTTTTTTTTTTTGGCCAGAGTTTTGGGGTAACGTGGAGGTGGTTCTTACCTTGCTCTCTCTCTCTCTCTCTCTCTCTGTGTGTTTCTCAGTCACTCTCATTATGGTATTTAATTTTAAAGTAATGACAACTGTCACCAAAATAAAGTAAGTAAACTATTCCCTAAAGACCATTTTTCCTGGGAAAACTAATGGTTTGCTCATTGGAGCTCTAGAAATAAACAGCATTTTCATCGAAATCCACTGAGAGTGTATCGATTCCCTTTAAAGTTTTGGTATTTTTAGTCATCCTTGCCTTATTCCACGTCATATACCTTCCCAAATCCCTGACTTTCTGGGCATCTCCCCTCCCCTCCCCTCCCCATGCAGAGCTCCAGTCAGCGCTGTACTCAAGAAGGGTCTCACAGGGAAATGCAGATGAACAATGGCAAATGTCCACTCTCACGATTAAAGAACGAACAGGAAAACAAAGTTTACAAGACGTCAGGGAATCAACATGTGAATGAGAACGACCAAGTTAGTTAAACACCATAACTGAGCACAGAAAAATAAGAGATAATTTGGAAAATGCAGTAAACATTTTGGAAGTTCTAGAAAAGTCACCTGGGCATTAAACAAAATGGATGTAGGCAGAATTCTAAGTACAGTTTCATGAATATAAAGTATACTTAAAATTTTTCAGTTATGCATCTAAGTATCTGAAAGGACACTTGTGGGGTGCCCCCAGGATTGACGAGTCCATGGGGGATGCAAGAAATCAGTGGTCACTTTCACTTTTTACTTCAACTACTTCCAAATGTACCCCTAGCACATTTTTCATGACTGGATATTAAGTTTCTCTGCCTCAGCGCTGTTGGCATTTGGAGCTGGGTCCTTCTTGGCCATGGGGAGCCATGCTGTGCCCAGAGGGTGGTGACCCACATCCCTGGCCTCCACCCCCCCAACCTCAGTAGCAGCCCCTTCAGTTGTGATGACCAGAAACATCTCTGGGCATTGCCCAAAATGCCCTGTGGAGCAAAATCCATGCTCAGTTGAGAAGGAGTGCTTTAGCTTTGAGTTATATTTCCAAGTAAAAATTATCAAGAAAACAGATTTTCCCAAATCACACTCAACAACCACTGACCGACCACCAGCCCCGTCTTGATCCCCAGTTGCCCAGGAAAGGGAGGCAGATGGGGATCCAGCTTCAGAGGCAGCCCCTCCCTCCTTTCATGGCCAGGCCTCTCTGACTCTCCTAGCCTCCTGTGACACCGTCCCCTCCTGGCTGGCTACAATGTCCCATCACCTTCATCCCATCCAGCATCACTCAGAGGCAGTAGCATGTGTGGATTAAGAGCAGGCAGCCTGGGTTTAAATCTTGGCTCTTCTACTTAGTAGCTGTGTGACCCTGGGCAAGTTACTAAACCTCTCTGTGCCTGTTTCCTCCTATGTGAACTTGAAAACCTGAGTGCGCATGCAGAAAGCCATTGGATCTAGCACAAAGTAAACATGGCTCCAGGCTGCCATTGGCGGTCTTTCCTACCAGTCTTCACCGTGTGTGAAATCGGCAGCAGAACCCCAGCCAGCTATGAACTGGAGCAGGCGGCCACATGCTTTTTCTTCAAGGGCCAGAGAGGAAATATTCCAGGCTTTGCAGCACAAATACAGCCCAGAGGACCCTCAAAAAGTGTGTGTGGCTGTGTCTTAACAAAATTGTGTTTATGGACACTGAAGTTTCAATGTAAAGTAATTTTCATATGTCACAAAATAGTCTCCTTCTTTTGTTTCTTGTAATCATTTGTAGCTCACGGGATGTACAAATATGAGAAGTGGGCCAGATTTGACTTCAGGCTGTTAGTGGCCACTGCTGATAAAGATCTTTGCACTTTTAACTTAAATCATCCAATGGAATAGAGCAGTTTTCTTTCTATAGCACGTGGGCATATGTTATTTTTATCCGAATTTTCACCCAGCATTTTTCTGTTTGCTTTCATTAGGAGTTACTTTTGTTTGGGGGGTGGTGCATTCTTCCTTACCCCCTTTCTTCAATATGTTTTCCAGCAGCTTGTAGCTGGAATGCCAAGGAGTTTTAAACACTTCTGTTCTAGCCTCTTTTGGAACCTGTTTCTACCTGATTCTTTTGCAAACTTACCTGCATTTGAGCTGACAGTCAACTAAGAAATAAAATGTACATTCCTGACCACTCCCTCCCATCAGGAAACTTGCACAAGCCTCTTAGATAGCCTCATCCACCAGAGGGAAGACAGCAGAAGCAAGAACTACAGTCCTGCAGCCTGTGGAACAAAAACCACATTCACAGAAAGATAGACAAGATGAAAAGGCAGAGAGCTATGTACCAGATGAAGGAACAAGATAAAATCCCAGAAAAACAACTAAATGAAGTGGAGATAGGCAACCTTCCAGAAAAAGAATTCAGAATAATGATAGTGAAGATGATCCAGGACCTCAGAAAAATAATGGAGGCAAAGATTGAGAAGATGCAAGAAATGCTTAACAAAGACCTAGAAGAATTGAAGAACAAACAGATGGAGATGAACAATACAATAACTGAAATGAAAAATACACTAGAAGGAATCAATAGCAGAATAACAGAGGCAGAAGAATGAATAAGTGACCTGGAAGACAGAATGGTGGAATTCACTGCTGCAGAACAGAATAAAGAAAAAAGAATGAAAAGAAATGAAGACAGGCTAAGAGACCTCTGGGACAACATTAAACACAACAACATTCACATTATAGGGGTCCCAGAAGGAGAAGAGAGAGAGAAATGACCTGAGAAAATATTTGAAGAGATTATAGTTGAAAACTTCCCTAACATGGGAAAGGAAAGAGCTACCCAAGTCCAGGAAGTGCAGAGAGTCCTGTACAGGATAAACCCAAGGAGAAACACACTGAGATACATAGTAATCAAACTGGCAAAAATTAAAGAAAAATTATTGAAAGCAGCAAGGGAAAAATGACAAATAACATACAAGGGAATTCCCATAAGTTTAACAGCTGATTTCTCAGCAGAAATTCTACAAGCCAGAAGAGGGTGGTATGATATACTTAAAGTGATGAAAGGGAAGAACCTACAACCAAGATTACTCTACCTGGCAAGGATCTCATTCAGATTTGATGGAGAAATCAAAAGCTTTACAGACAAGCAAAAGATAAGAGAATTCAGCACCACCAAACCAGCTCTACAAGAAATGCTAAAGGAACTTCTCTAAGTGGGAAACACAAGAGAAGAAAATGACCTACAAAAACAAACCCAAAACAATTAAGAAAATCGTAATAGGAACATACATATCAGTAATTACCTTAAATGTGAATGGATTAAATGCTCCAACCAAAAGACACAGGCTTGCTGAATGGATACAAAAACAATACCCATATATTTGCTGTCTACAAGAGACCCACTTCAGACCTAGGGACACATACAGACTGAAAGTGAGGGGATAGAAAAAGATATTCCTTGCAAATGGAAATCAAAAGAAAGCTGGAGTAGCAATACTCATATCAGGTAAAATAGACTTTTAAATAAAGAATGTTAAAGGAGACAAGGAAAGATACTACCTAATGATCAAGGGATCAATCCAAGAAGAAGATAAAACAATTATACATATATATGCACCCAACATAGGAGCACCTCAATACATAAGGCAACTGCTAACAGCTATAAAAAGGGAAAGCGACAGTAACACAGTAACAGTGGGGGACTTTAGCACCTCATTTACACCAATGGACAGATCATCCAAACAGAAAATTACTAAGGAAACACAAGCTTTAAATGACACAATAGACCAGGTAGATTTGATTGATATTTATAGGACATTCCATCCAATAAAAAACAGATTACACTTTCTTCTCAAGTGTGCACAAAACATTCTCCAGGAAAGATCACATCTTGGGTCACAAATCAAGCCTCAGTAAATTTAAAAAACTGAAATAATATCAAGCATCTTTTCTGACCAAAATGCTATTAGATTAGAAATCAAAGGAAAAAACAAAACACATGGAGGCTAAACAAGACGTTACTAAATAACCAAGAGATCACTGAAGAAATCAAAGAGGAAATCAAAAAATACCTAGAGACATATGACAATGAAAACACGATGATCCAAAACCTATGGGATGCAGCAAAAGCAGTTCTAAGAGGGAAGTTTATAGCAATACAAGCCTACCTCAAGAAACAAGAAAAATCTCAAATAAACAATCTAACCTTACACCTAAAGAAACTAGAGAAAGAAGAACAAACAAAACCCAAAGTTAGCAGAAGGAAAGAAATCATAAAGATCAGAGTAGAAATAAATGAAATACAAACAAAGAAAATAATAACAAATATCAATAAAACTAAAAGCTTTCTTGAGAAGACAGACAAAATTGATAAACCATTAGCCAGACTCATCAAGAAAAAGAGGGAGAAGACTCAAATCAATAAAATTAGAAATGAAAAAGGAGAAGTTACAACAGACACTGCAGAAATACAAAGGATCCTAAGAGACTACTACAAGCAACTCTATGCCAATAAAATGGACAACCTGGAAGAAATGGACAAATTCCTAGAAAGGTATAACCTTCCAAGACTGAACCAGCAAGAAATAGAAAATATGAACAGGCAAATCACAAGTAATGAAATTGAAACTGTGATTAAAAATCTTCCAACAAACAAAAGCCCAGGACCAGGTGGCTTCACAAGTGAATTCTATCAAACATTTAGAGAAGAGCTAACACCCATCCTTCTCAAACTCTTCTAAAAAATTGCACAAGAAGGAACACTTCCAAACTCATTCTATGAGGCCACCATCACCCTGATACCAAAACCAGACAAAGATACTACAAAAAAAAGAAAATTACAGACCAATATCACTGATGAATATAGATGCAAAAATCCTCAACAAAATACTAGCAAACAGAATCCAACAACACATTAAAAGGATCAAACACCATGATCAAGTGGGATTTATCCCAGGGATGCGAGGATTCTTCAATATACACAAATCAATCAATGCGATACACCATATTAACAAATTGAAGAATAAAAACGATTTGATCATCTCAATAGATGTAGAAAAAGCTTTTGATAAAATTCAACATCCATTTGTGATAAAAACTCTCCAGAAAGTAGGCATAGAGGGAACCTACCTCAACATAATAAAGGCCATATATGACAAACCCACAGCAAACATCATCCTCAATGGTGAAAAACTGAAAGCATTTCATCTAAGATCAGGAACAAGAGAAGGATGTCCACTCTCACCACTATTATTCAACATAGGCTTGGAAGTCCTAGCCATGGCAATCAGAGAAGAAAAAGAAATAAAAGGAATACAATTTGGAAAAGAAGAAGTAAAACTGTCACTGTTTGCAGATGACACGATACTATACATAGAGAATCCTAAAGATGCCACCAGAAAACTGCTAGAGCTAATCAATGAATTTGGTAAAGTTGCAGGATACAAAATTAATGCACAGAAATCTCTTGCATTCCTATACACTAATGATGAAAAATCTGAAAGAGAAATTAAGGAAACACTCCCATTTACCATTGCAACAAAAAGAATAAAATATCTAGGAATAAACCTACCTAGGGAGACAAAAGGCCTGTATGCAGAAAACTATAAGACACTGATGAAAGAAATTAAAGATGATACCAACAGATGGAGAGATATACCATGTTCTTGGATTGGAAGAATCAATATTGTGAAAATGACTATACTACCCAAAGCAGTCTACAGATTCAATGCCATCCCTATCAAATTACCAATGGCATTCTTTTACAGAACTGAACAAAAAGTCTTAAAATTTGTATGGAGACACAAAAGATCCCGAATAACAAAAGCAGTCTTGAGGGAAAAAAACGGAGCTGGAGGAATCAGACTCCCTGACTTCAGACTATACTACAAAGCTGCAGTAATCAAGACAATATGGTACTGGCACTAAAACAGAAATATAGATCAATGGAACAAGATAGAAAGCCCAGAGATAAAGCCACACACCTATGGTCGACTAATCTATGACAAAGGAGGCAAGGATATACAATGGAGAAAAGACAGCCTCTTCAATAAGTGGTGCTGGGAAAACTGGACAGCTACATGTAAAAGAATGAAATTAGAACACTCCCTAGCACCATACACAAAAATAAACTCAAAATGGATTAGAGACCTAAATGTAAGACTGGACACTATAAAACTCTTAGAAGAAGACATAGGAAGAACACTCTTTGACATAAATCACGGCAAGATCTTTTTTGATCCACCTCCTAGAGTAACGGAAATAAAAACAAAAATAAACAAATGGGACCTAATGAAACTTAAAATCTTTTGCACAGCAAAGGAAACCATAAGCAAGACGAAAAGACAGTCCTCAGAATGGGAAAAAATATTTGCAAACGAATCAATAGACAAAGGATTAATCTCCAAAATATATAAACAGCTCATGCAGCTCAATATTAACAAAACAACCCAATCCAAAAATGGGCAGAAAGCCTAAATAGACATTTCTCCAAAGAAGACATACAGATGGACAAGATGCACATGAAAAGCTGTTCAACATCACTAATTATTAGAGAAATGCAAATCAAAACTACAATGAGGTTATCACCTCACACCAGTTAGAATGGGCATCATCAGAAAATCTACAAATAACAAACGCTGGAGAGGGTGTGGAGAAAAGGGAACCTTCTTGCACCATTGGTGGGAATGTAAATTGATACAGTCACTATGGAGAACAGTATGGAGGTTCCTTAAAAAACTAAAAATAGAATTACCCTATGACCCAGCAATCCCACTTCTGGGCATATACCCAGAGAAAACCATAATTCAAAAAAACACATGTTGGGCTTCCCTGGTGGCACAGTGGTTGAGAGTCCGCCTGCTGATGCAGGGGACACAGGTTCATGCCCTGGTCTGGGAAGATCCCACATGCCATGGAGTGGCTGGGCCTGTGAGCCATGGCCGCTGAGCCTGCGCGTCCGGAGCCTGTGCTCTGCAATGGGAGAGGCCACAACAGTGAGAGGCCCCCGTACCACAAAAACAAAAAAACAAAAAAACAGACACATGCACCCCAATGTTCATTGCAGCAGTATTTACAATAGCCAGGTCATGGAAGCAACCTAAATGCCCACTGACAGATGAATGGATAAAGAAGATGTGGTACATATACACAATGGAATATTACTCGGCCATAAAAAGGAACGAAATTGGGTAGAGATGTGGATGGATCTAGAGACTGTCATACAGAGTGAAGTAAGTCAGAAAGAGAAAAACAAATATTGTATACTAACACATATATGTGGAACCTAGAAAAATGGTACAGATGAACTGGTTTGCAGGGAAGAAATTGAGACACAAATGTAGAGAACAAACATATGGACACCAAGGGGGGAAAGCGGCAGGGGGGTGGGACTGGTGGCGTGATGAATTGGGAGATTGGGATTGACATGTATACACTGATGTGTATAAAATTAATGACTAATAAGAACCTGCTGTATAAAATAATAAATAAAATAAAATAAAAAAATTAAAAAAAAATAGAATAGAAAAGAGTCCTACATCTGCAGAACTACCTCATGCTTGGCAGGGGTGACACTGTGGTATAGTGTAGAAATAATGCCCTTTTTAATAATTGGTGCTATTTGGTTAAAATAAAAACAAAAAAAGAAAACCACACACACACAAAATGTACATTCATGAAAAGAAGTAGCAAACACTATGAAATGATTCGTTAGTCTTGAGCTATGTGGGTCTTTGGTTTATTTTATTATTAAATACCTGCCTTTAAAGCAGAACCATCTATGCCTACTTCTGTAAATGGAGAGCACAGATGAAAACATCCAAGAAAGTGGACTCATCCTGGGAAAGACGGGAACTTCACTAAGAACAGGTACCACATCTGAGCCCCCTGGGGCATTGACATCCATGAGGTCTTACTTCAGCCACCCACTGGGGACGCACATCCTGGACCAGGTGTCGTTGCCTGAAAACACAAACCACACAACTGGGGCCACACGGAGAACCAGCAGGAGCCCGGGGCCCTCAGCCTGTGCAGGTGGCCAGGAGCCAGGGGTCCCGGCCTCTTAGGGGATCCAGACGCTGAGTGAAACTTCTGCCCACATAAGAAAACAGGAAACGGAGGCAGGTTGACGGTGGCTGGAGGGTGGGCAGCGCAGGTTAGAGGGCAGATGGGGCGAGTGGAGGAGGAAGAGGGGCAGAGGTGTAGGTCAGGCCGGTGTCACATGTAACCCGGGCCCAGTGGGGCCCCCTCACCCTCTGCCGACCCCTCTCATTGCTCACCCCTCCACCTCCCATCTCGGGCTCCTGCATAAACCTCAGGGCAACCCTCTTTCTCAGGAAACACAGCGCTGGTTCAATGCCCTCATCTTAGACATGGTCCATGTTCAAAACCCTCCAACTGCCCTAAGAACATCCTTCACAGTATAATTTTAAATCCAAGAGACAATACAGGATCACATCTCGCATTTGACGTCATGTTTCTTAAGCCTCCTTTAATGAGAACAATTTCCTTCTTCTTCCCCATCTTTCACAGCACTGATTTTTTTTCCGGTACGCGGACCTCTCACTGTTGTGGCCTCTCCCGTTGCGGAGCACAGGCTCTGGACACACAGGCTCAGCGGCCATGGCTCACGGGCCCAGCCGCTCTGCGGCATGTGGGATCCTCCCAGACCGGGGCACGAACCCGTGTCCCCTGCATCGGCAGGCGGACTCTCAACCACTGTGCCACCACCAGGGAAGCCCAGCACTGATATTTTTAACCGGTCTTAGAGAATGCCGCATAATACGGACTCGTCTAATTGTCCCTCGAGATCACCCTCAGGCCTTTGGAGCAGGAACACCGTATATAGGCAACGCTGTGTCCTTGCAGTGATGTCACAACAGAGGTACACGGTGTCAATTTGTCCCATGTGTCCTGGTTGTAATTAATTAACAAGCAACCCCTATAGCGGTCCACCCCCCTCCCTCCTCCTCCCCTCCCCCCTCCCCCCACACCAGGTGGAGGATTCATTGCTGATCTTCGGCCTGAGTTACTTATCACCATGGTGGTTGCAAAAGGCGATTTTCTAGTTTCATATTCTTTCACATCTCTAAGTAGGCATTTTTCTGTAAAAAAAGAGCCTTCCCTTCTGCCCTGGTTCCTTTTTACAGTGAAAGCTGGATGTGGAGTTTGTTCACTTGTTAAATGTGTTATAATCCATCCCTGTAGCTGCTTAGGTTGATGATATCAGCTCAAACTGTCCCAAACTTGACCCCTTCAGGAGCCCTTCTGGACTCTTACCTGTGTTTTCTGATGTGACTATAACTAAGTTTAAGTTATTTGAATGGATATATTATGTTTTACCCCAGAATGATAAAGGAGGAAGTTTCATTAACTTTCTTCCAAAAACCCCTAAAATAAAGTTCATAAATTTTGGCTCAGGTGTCTCTCAGCCGCTCTCCACGGACGACAGCCCTGCCACAAATGTGAGTGTGGGGACAGAGAACGGGGAATGAAAGCCACCAACCTGCTCCTGGGACTTCAGAATCTGCAACACCTTGAAGGTGTACTCGTCCTTGCTGGCCTCGTTGTACTCCTTCATGGCGAACCACAGTGCCTGCTCCACGTATACGTAGGATTCGGAGACGTCTTGGAATTTCCTCACCACCTTCGATGAACCCCAGGCCTGGACACCTCTGGACGCGAGGGCCACCGTGGCCATCAGGAGCAGCAGGCCGGGGCGGAGCCTGGCCATGGTACCTCAGCCCAGGGGCGCGGCCGAGTCCCTCCTGTCCTCGCAAGGCTGGCCGGGCCCTGCTGCCTCTGCACCCGGCCCCTCCTAGCTCTGCTGCAGGCGGAGAGGGGAGAACAGCGGTTAACATCGCCTGCCTAAAAAAGAGGCTGCCTGCGAAATGTGCAATTCAGTCCATTTTCCCATCTTGGATGCTTCCTTTCTGGAAGGACACACACCTCTGTGCACTCACGTGTGGGAGGGATGCACACACACGTGTACACACACACACACCTGTCCCTGCTGGCTGGGTTGGGCCCTGTGGTAGGCACTGCACGTGCTGGGTGGCCTTTCATCATCAGAGCCCCGTGGGGCTGCGAAACCCTTTACACAGGAGGAAACGGCCACGGGGCTGCGTGTCTGCTTCAGACCAGGGCTGCCCTGCCTCAGTCTCACCCCCGCGTAGGAGGGATCACGGCTTGTAAAGTGCAGTTGCTTTAGAGGAACCCCTTCTGCCACAGAAGGTCACCAGGATTTGGCTCACAGGGCAGAGGCAGTGGTTAATGTGTCAGGTGCAGACAAGGAGCGGCCCCTCGAGACAAAGCAGGGTCGGTGGGTTGTGTTCGCCGCAGAGAAGTGGGGACAGAGTGTCCAAGCTGAACAGAGGACGTGATGGCCAAACCAAGAGATGCCTGGTGTCCGTCAGGCTCTAGATACAGACACCCAGCACTGAACACTCCTGGGGTCTTCACTCGGTTGCCCACCCAGGACACCGCTCTGACCCACATGCCCTCTGCCAGGAATCGCCAACCAAACCCAGGCCGCGAGAGGAGACCTTCCCGTGTGCCTCCCAGAGACGGGCCTGTGGGGAGGCTGATGCGTGAGGACACCGGGTCCCCTCCGCCCGCCGGCCTGGCCCGTGGTAACCTACCAGCTCCTGCCCGGCCTCCGTGCGATGGCAGCATTGATGTGACACGCATGGGATTGGAGCGGTTCAGACCCGCTCCGTGGCCTCTGGAGCAGTTGCCCAGACACACGGGACGGTTGCCCTGGGCCGTCTCCCATCCAGCACGGCTAAACCTGGGACCCACCTGAGCACCAAGCTCCTTTCCACGATGCTGCGGCCGAGCCCTGAGCTGGCCGCCGGCCGCAGACGGTCTCTCTCCTTCCTCAGGACCCGAGCTCGGTGGCTCCTGCCTGCGGCCCGCTTGTCTCTGGCACGCTCAGTTCACAGCCATGTGCCTGCTCAGGGTGTCTGCTGGCGTTAGGGTACGTCTGCCCTCAGCTGTCCTCCCTGCCAGTGGTCACCTCTGGCCCCTTTGTGACGTAAGCCCTGCCCCACTGATGCTGCCCAGGTGACCAGCCCCTCTGTCAGGGGACCCTCTGCCTTCAGAAGCCCACAGGCTCACCAGGAGCCCCCAGCATCTGCCCCAAGTGCTGAGTCCCAGCTCCTGTCCCTTGGCTCCTGACTTTCTAAATTTCTGTGCTTTGGATGGGCAGCTGGAAATGAAGTCACCTCCAGGGCTCTTTCCATCAGTGTCTTGTCATGTGGCCCCTCTTTGGCATCTTAGAGACACCAGACAGCCAGGCTCAGGGGACCTGGGGCCAGAGGCCCCTCAGGTCGGGAGGCCAGGGGTGGTGCCGAGGACACGAAGCCGAAGGCTGGCAGCAGACTCAGGCGTGATGAGCCTCTGTGGGATGAACAGAGGGCAGATCCCCCTTGGCCCGCCAGCCATTCCTCCCCATCTCCAGCCTTGTCCCGTGCAGGCTGCCCGGACGGTCGGGACTCCATCCCACTCTGCTTTTGGGGCCTGGCTCAGCCACAGAGAGGGGAGTCCCAAGAACTCAGAAGTTGGGAAATCACTACTTTTCTTTCCAGGATATTAAAAATACACATCAGCCCAAGGAGGCTCCTACCTGAGATCCGTAAGTAAACTCCAGACGGGGCCTGTGAGACCTGAGAGTCACCGGCTGGAGGGTCAAATGTGAGACAGAGTCCTGGGCTGGAAGTCAGGAGCCATTTCTGAGCTTGTAGAAAACACAGAAGCCAGATGGAGAAGAAGCATCGATCTGGCCACACACTTTGTACAGCACACACTCACACATGCTCTCGCCCCCCAAAGTCGACAGGTAAATGGGAACACGATATGTTATTTGGAAGATATTTGGCAAAGGGTTAAGTTCCCTTTTATGGGAAAAGCTCTTTTTTTTTAATTTTAATTTTTTTAACATCTTTATTGGAGTATAATTGCTTTACAATGGTGTGTTAGTTTCTGCTTTATAACAAAGTGAATCAGTTATACATATACATGTGTCCCCATATCTCTTCCCTCTTGCGTCTCCCACCCTCCCTATCCCACCCCTCTATGTGGTCACAAAGCACCGAGCTGATCTCCCTGTGCTATGCGGCTGCTTTTAAGATCCGAAAGAAAAAGACAATTTCCTCACTTGTCTCGGCTCAAAGGGAGCCAAAGATATGAGCATATAATATGTCCAGAAGCGAGTCCATTTCCCCTCTTGGGCCCATGAATCGTTTGAAAACTGTGGCCTGGGCTGAGGCCTCTCTCAACAGAAGTAGAGACAGCCCACATCTCTCCCTGGGAGTAGGCTGGGGTCCACCCAGCTGGTCCGGGAAAACTTCAAGGGCGGAGCAGGGTGCTGACGCTGCGATGGCTGTGGACCCACGGGGCTGAGTCCTGGGCTGGTCCTCAGGCCTCCACTGACTGACGGAGTACGGAGGGGAGACAGCCTCTGGGCCCTCTGGGCACGGCCCCGCTCCCCTCCATCCCCCGCAGCCGGCTCACCCCAGCTGCTTTGGGGTCATCGGCAATGGCAGATACTGACTGTTCCAGAAGCTATCACCCCGAATGAAGCATCTCATTCTGCCCCTGATAGTGGGAACTGGGGTTCTAGGAGGGGCTGGCTGGTGCTTCTTACCCCGGCTGCCTTAAGGGGTGCGGCCAGAGGGCAGGTGGGACACATGGGGAGCACTGCAGGGGCAGGGTGGTTTTGACACAACTTTACTGAAATATAATTCTCATACCATACAATTCAACCATTTAAATGTGCGGTTCAATGGCTTTTAGTATCTTCACAGTTTTATATCCAAAACCACAATCAGTTTTCCCAGCAAGGCTGAACCAATACCCTCCCAATCTCCCTGCCTCCTTCCAATCCTAGGCAACCTCGAATCTGCTTTCTCTATAGATGTACCTATTCTGGACATTTCCTATAAATGGAATCATACTGTATATGTCTTGTGGTGTATGGCTTTCTCTTAGTATGTTTTCAAGGTTCACCCACGTTACAGCATGAATTGCTACTTCATTTCTTTTTATCACTGAATAACTTTCCTTCATGCATGTGTGTCCTGTGTTTCATCTATCCATTCACCAATTAGTGGACATGGGGGTTTTGACTACTTTTTGGCTATTATGACTAACGCTGCTACAAACTTTCATATTTGGGCTTTTGTGTGGACATATGCTTTTATTTCTCTTGGTACACAGGTCAGAGTGGAATTACTGGGTTACCTGAACTCTGTATTTAACTTTTTGAGGAACTGCTAGATGGTTTCCCAAAGGGGCTGCACCGTTTTACCTTCCCATCAGCGGTGTATGAGGGTTCCATTCCTCTACATCCTTGCCCGCACTGGTTACTATCTCTCTATTTATTTATTTACATTTTGGCTGCGTTGGTCTTAGTTGCAGCATGTGGGATCTTTTGCTGCGACGGATGGGTGGGATCTTCATCACAGCACATGGACTTCTCTCTAGTTGTGGCGTGCAGGTTTTCTCTCCAGTTGCAGCCCGCTGGCTCCAGAGCACGTGGACTCTGTAGTTTGCGGCAGGTGGGCTCTCTAGTTGAGGCGCTCGGGCTCAGTAGTTGTGGTGCGTGGACTTAGCTGCCCTGTGGCATGTGGGATCTTAGTTCCCTGACCAGGGATTGAACCCACGTCCCCTGCCTTGGAAGGCAGATTCTTTACCACTGGACCACCAGGGCAGTCCCACACTCTCTGTTTGCGATGATTGCCAGCCTAGTGGGTATGAAGGGAGACAAGTGGTTAGACTTTGACAAATGTGAGGCAGAACATTTTAATTTCCATAATATCAAAGAGCTCTTGCAAGTAATTTTTAAAAAGACAAAAATCCAGTAGGAAACTTGGAGAAAAGTAATCAACACAGAAGTCACAGAAAAAGAAATATAAATGTCTTTAATACATGTGTGAAAATATGCTTAGCTTCCTTAACAATAGAAATTCAAATGAACCCAACCATGAAGTGTCACCATTCTCCTACACTTTGGAAAAAAGTTAAAAAACAATGACAGTGTCTGGTTGATAAGGCGCCTTCATCAGCATTGGTGGAGTAAGAATCCAATGTCTTTGCTCAGGGTGATTTAGCAATCTCTGCTAAACATTTCAAAGTTACATGGTCCTCAACACATCCACATGCAGGAGTTTGTCCCACAGAAGTATTTGCCTACATGCACAAAAGGGCATGGGGACACAGTTTTTTCTTGGCTGGAGTAGAGTAGTTATTACCTAAATTTTTCTGTCTTTGTAGACTGCCCCTATCCTGGACCTTCAGCTGGAGAGAGCAGGCTTGGGTTGGACAGAGGAAAAACACAACTGTTTACAAAATGACATCTTCACCAACTTTGTCAGCACAGATCAGTTTCGACATCCTGGGCAGGGTTTGGGGTGGGGGGACTTCCCGTGGGTACTTGGCGTGGAGGGAGCTTCGCAACCTGTATCAGAGGCTGTGCTTGGGGAGGGAGGGGGTTCACACTGACACGGGTCCCAGTCAGAAGCTTGGGGGTGCTGAGGGGTCAGCCGAGGGCCTTGGCCCCTGTCGCTCCACAGTTCTGGCCAGCAGCACCTTCTCCACTTCTTCACGTGGACCATTGCGTCTTTGTCGTTCTTGTATAAACCGTGGGAAGCAGATCAAGACAAGCCTTGGACTCCTACCCGGATCGATACAGGTGAACCCTCCTCGGCAGCAATTCTGGAGCCATTCGGGCTGCAGGGCCAGATAGCGTTACTGAAATAAGTTGTTTGGTGATTTATTTCCCCTTTCTGCAGGCCTCCGTCCCTCCACTCTGAACCACCCCCCCAGAGCTCTCCACTGTCCACCTAAAGTCATTCCGCACCTGCAGGATTGAGGGTCTGCCGGAGGCGGGGAGGCCGAGAGCTCTCCCTGGGAGAGGCCCCCATGAAAGGCTGTGCAGCTGAGGCCCCAACTCCGCCATGAGGGAGCCCTGTTACGTTCAGGCCAACACCCTCGAAAGCAAAGAGCCTGGAAGGGAAAAGGCCCCATCACCTTTCTCCACATCCACATTAGCTGGCTGCTTGCCAAGGCAGGTGCTGAGCGATGGCAGCAGAAGCTAGGACGGCGCCCAGCCCACCTGGACTCACAAGAGGCACCCCCGAGGGCCAGACACCTGGCTCCAGTCCTATGCCCGTCCTCACCCGCACTCAGCCCGGCTGTGTAACATAATTCCTGCCTGGTTCATCTCATTCGGCAGTTCTTCTTCTAGCAATGCCCTTAAGTCTTGCTCCAGGGGTGGCTGAATGGGGAAAGATCCTGCAGAAATCACCCTCGTTGCATCACAAATCCCCTTTCGTCAAGAGGAAGGCCACGGTCCAGTCCCCAGCACTTTGGAGCAATCCCCTGATCTGCAGCCTGGCTCTGGGCCTCTCTCATGCGTGAAGTTTGCTGTGACACTGAGCAAGGTGAAGCTAGGTCCACCACACAGCCGGTTCCATCTTGGCAATGGTCACAGTCCCACATTCTTGCTTTTTCCACGGGCAAGGTGAGGGTGAGAGAGTGACGGCAGAAGGGGCTTCTCTGCGTGTGCGCAGGGGGCTGGCCTTGAGGCCTTGAGGTTCCCGGCCAGGAGGCGCAGTCAGGGTTCTGGAAGCAGAGCAAGCTGGGCACTGGGCATGTGCACACCTCGGGTCGAGCCCATCAAGTCTGACAGCTCGGGGGCCTGTCCCTGCAGTGTCCGTGGTGGGAGACCATGTAGAGCCGGAGACCAGCTCATTGCCGTTGGCAATTCTTTTCCTGAGAAAGGCCCCCAGGTTCACGTTCCTGTCCTCACGGGGGGATGGGTAAACGCTGCCGGCACGCCTAATGTCCAGATAAGAGCTGGGGACTCGCAGACCCAAGACCTCCCCATCCTCTATTCCAAGGACCCTCTGTTCTTTGGGCAAGAGCCTTGCAGTCTCTGTTTTGGCCCTGGCCTACTTTGATGTTGCAACAATTAAACTCTGTGTCAGCCGAAGAACAAAAGTGACTGTAGAACTAATGCCTTTTAACTCTTTGGTGGGACAAGGCTGACAGTGAAAAGTGGGAGGAGGCAACAGAGGCCAGGGCTCAGGTCTCTGCTGCCAACTGTCCCTAAGGCCGCTAGCCGGCCTGACCTCAGCAGAAACCTGCAAATGTGTCGGCACGTGGATAGCAGAACCGTCAGCCTCCCCCGCTGTAACGGACGTACATGCAGCTGACCCAGCACATCGCCTGGTCCTACCGAGCCAGCAGGCATTCTGTCCTCCAAGATGAAGGCTAGCAAACTGAGGGCCCAGTTACACCGTGAGGGCTTTGAACTGGAAGGTGGCAGCGTTGGGACAAGAACTCCATCTTCTGTGCTGGCCTGTGGCTGTACCCCTGCCCTCGAGGTGGAGCAGCCTACGGCTCAGACATGCTGGTGTCCGGGAGGTTGTCCCACAGCCGACCCTGCTCCTGGCCTCACTCCCCTGGCCGGGGGGGCTCCATGACTCAGCCAGGACTAGAGACTCGTTTCCTCGTGCTCAGACACGCTCATGCCCAAGAAGGGAGGCTGTTAGCTGGGACTGGTACCCAGGTAGCCAGGATCTGCCCGCAGAGACCGTAAAACGCTGTGGGGAGAGGGCCTGCCCCCTGCCAAGCCTGGCCAAAGGAGGCTTCCAGAAGGAACCTGTGAGTACCCACTGCGTTCAGCCCTCTGTGGGGCAGGGCGCGGGGGGAATTACCAGATCAAAAGGAGATTCCTTCCCAGGGGTGTGGTGGGAAATGGAATCAGACCACACTCTACCCTCTGTGCTCAGTGACAAATGTTCCTTATTCCTGGGGGTGGGCCATCATGCCTGCTAAAGGCAAGTGGCCTCCCGTGAGGCCAGGAAGGAGGACTTGGTCCTGCCCATCTTTCGTTACCACCTAACCTGAATCTAGAAAGCAGAACAGCAAGCAGGGGGACATGTATGAGGAAAGCGTGCTGGTAACGGCTCACAGACCATTGCTGTTTCACACACAAAGGAAGGGATGGTGGTAGGAGCTCCAGAGCCCCTAGGCATCCACACACTTCTTCATCACGGTGAAATCGCTGTGCCACGGGAGTGCGCCCACCAGAAATGTGCACATTTGGCTCTGAAAAAGACAAATTCAGAAATTCGTCTCTGAAAAAGACCACCACCACAGCAAAGTCAGCAGTGTACCAAGAGGAAGAGAAAAAAAATGGCTCTGTTGCCAGGTGTCAGCTTAGGATACTACGTGTCAGCTTAGGAATATGTGGGAAGACGGGTCGTCACCCATCAAAGAATGCCCCCAAGAATCTGCTGGCTGGAGGCTGCAGACCTTTGTAGCCACCAGCAGGTACCTGGAGGGGTATCTGTCCCCGTCCCTCCCATGGATAGACAGCAAATATTAATCATCATATTCTGGTGGGAGATCAGATGTAACCTTGATTTTATTTTGAATTCTCTTTAATGTTTTCTACAGTGTAGATTGTATGCAATTCTATGCCAGGTATAAACTAATGTAGGTAATCTTAATAATCAAACAATGCCTTTTGTTCTAACAACAATGTCAGGATAAGAGCAATTTAGAGGGTTCTAGGACCTAACATATCTTTTATTCCAAAGACCCCTTCTCTCCCTTTCAAAATGTCATTGAGGGCTTCCCTGGTGGCCCAGTAGTTAAGAATCCACCTGCCAATGCAGGGGACACGGGTTCGAGCCCTGGTCTGGGAAGATCCCACATGCCACGGAGCAACTAAACCCGTGCACCACAACTACTGTACCTGCGTGCCACGCTATTGAAGCCCGTGCGCCTAGAGCCCGAGCTCCACAACAAGAGAAGCCATGCAATGAGAAGCCTGCGCACCGCAACGGAAGAGTAACCCCTGCTCGCTGCAACTAGAGAGAGCCCGTGCACAGCAATGAAGATCCAACGCAGCCAAAAATAAATAAATAAATTTTTAGAAAACCATTGAAATGACAAATGAAATATTCTATGTGTGGGTGATAGACGGATGAGTGAGGGGAGAGATGGAGAGACACATGAACAGGGCGGTAGCAATCCTGGAAAAACAGCAAAGGGCATCTTCAATAATTGGCTGGAAACACTGGGGCATTTCAGGAGCTAAGAGGCAAACGGTGTCAGAGAGAATGGCGTTAGGTCTCCACTGAGTTCTGGACACATGCAAAGGAGTATTATGGGGGCCTCATTGCCCACAAACCAACAAAATACCAAGTCAGAATGTTTTTATAGGCAAATTACATCAAGCCTTGAGAACCCAAAGCTCTTTTGGTCTTTAAACTGATCTAGATCACAGGAAAAAATGGACAGCCCCCATTCTCATTACACCAGACCACAGAAATCCTGAAACCAAAATATAGCTGAGAAATAAATTATAACCCAAACTTACCTACTAAATAGCCTTAAAAAAATACCAGCAAATTAAAAGCAGCTGCATAGTAAACAGTTACCGTCCCTAATGCAGTGCTTTTCAGCATTCCTGTGACATGAAGTGTGTGGATGTCAGTATCCGGACATTCTGATTCAGTAGGTTTGGGGTCAGGCCATGGAACGTGTGTGTGCCCGTGTGTGCGTGTGTGCACCACACGCTCCAAGCCATTCTCTAGGGAAGTTTGACTGTTTAATATATAAAAGCAAAATTCCTAAATGAAAAGTGGCGCATCGATCCCTCTGTATTCTAAGAGACAAGTGCGGACACCGCCCATGCCACTGCTCCCTTCCAGCCTGGGCCCCACGGAGTGTCTCCACGAAGGGAGGAGGCAAGAAGAAGGGGCTGTCCTGCCATCAACGAGGTGGTGACTGGAGAACACCCCCCCCACACATGCACAAGCACGTCCACAATTGGCCTTCAGGAATCACACTCCGCACTCAGAGAGACCCAGAAATATGCCATAAAAGAGACGGGGATGCCAGGTATGCATGTCCACAGCAGGTTCAACAAAGCTAATCGTGTCAGAGGAATAAGGATAGTCCCCTGCCGTGTCCTTGTGCAGAAATCGTCCAGAAACCTTGCTGAAGATGCAGATTCACCCAACAAGCCTGCACACTGGTGACCTGTGTATCTGTCACCACCTTCAGTCAGTGTGGATGAGAACTAACCACGCCATTCAAAGAAAGTTATATTTATAGAAAACCAAAAAGACACGTGCTCCATATTCCAGACAGGTAAGGATGACTCAATATTATTTGAATTTATTATAGTAATGGGTCAAAAAGAAAAAATTATTCAATACACTTGGTAGATACTGAAAGAATAATTGATAGAAGAAAACATTCTTAATTTAAAAACTAACTCTTGGGGCTTCCCTGGTGGCGCAGTGGTTGAGAGTCCGCCTGCCGATGCAGGGGACACGGGTTCGTGCCCCGGTCCGGGAAGGTCCCACATGCCGCAGAGCGGCTGGGCCCGTGAGCCATGGCCGCTGAGCCTGCGCGTCCGGAGCCTGTGCTCCGCAACGGGAGAGGCCACAACAGTGAGAGAGGCCTGTGTACCGCAAAAAAAAAAAAAAAAAAGCAAAACATACACACACACAAAAAAAACTAACTCTTGGTAAAGAGAGAGTTGGAGGAGCTTCAGAAATCAATACTTGATACAATATTTAGTAATAAGGTATAAATACCGAAGCGAATCCCATTAATTCCCCCAGGAATAAGAGAGAATGCCCAGCATTACTCCTCTTCAGCATTATTCCAAACACTTGGAAAGAAAGGAACAAAGTTTTCATTATCGATAAATGTGGGCTTTAAAACGTGTGCTTTAAAACAGAGATGGGCCATGGAAACCTTACAGAGAATAAAAGAGCTTCCTGAATTAACGAAGACAAGTTTCCTTAATTCTCTTCAATATTTTCTACAAACAGGTAAAAAGCAACAACTTTCCCTTATCCACAATGCTCCCAGTAGAAAATATAAACTTCAACCAACCATACTTGTACTACCAGGAAAAGATAAATAAAACTAACATAAAAGATAAGATGGCATCAGACACGCTCCCTGCTTGACTGTTTGTCCTTGAAGGGCCTCTATTGTGCTGGAAATGATGGAAATTGTTCACGGTGAGCTCACAGAGGCTGTTTTAGGCTCCTGTCAATGGGCCCTTGCAGTGGCTGCCTGAAGCAGCGGTTCTGAGCATGGTCCCAAGGCCAGAGCAGCAGCCCTGGACCCCAGCCTGGGGAGCTCGTGAGGATTGCCAGTTCTTGGATTCCTCTCCAGACCTACTGAATCAGATTCTTCAGGGGGAAACCGCGCCATCCAGGTGTGTCAAGGCCGCCAGGTGATTCTGACGTGGCTCACGTGAAGGACCACGGGGGTGAAGGAAGGAGCCCACCTTCAGGGAGCCCGGGGCCTTCACCAACCTCAGAGGAAGCCCTTGGATGAGCCCCAGGCACTCCCACGCTGAGTCAGAAATACAGACTTGAGGCCAAAAGCCCCCAGGCTACGTCAGCCCTCTGCTGAGAGCCTGGGGCTCTTCCCTGACATTTGTGGAAACCGTGGCTGAGCCTGGGAGGGTGGGGACACCACTTGGTCTGGTCACTGCTTGATCTCCAGCACCCAGAATAGCGCCAAGTGCCAAGTAACCTTTGATGAGTGGCTGAGTGAACGGACTCCCTTTCATGCCTTCACGAGGATGAACGACTGTGGGGCTGGCAACAGCCGGGTGGTGCATCAGGGTCCAAGAGGGCAGACTCCCAGTGAATGTGTGTTAGCGAGTTTCCCTGCACCAGGAGCCTGGAGGGATGGAGTCCTTGCAATAAGAGTGACCTTGACAGCATCCTGTCCCTAGGACAAGGGGTCCTCCACATCCTGCTGCCCTGCACCCTCTGCTCTGAAGGCCACAGGGCTGACCACTCCTGGGGCGAAACACTGGGACTGATGCCGACCTCAAGGAGAGGGTCTGTGTACCCCAAGTTCTGCCTGGGGCTCAGAGCAGCCAAGACCATCGCAGATGGTTGGTTTGTCACCTACCTTTTCCAGTTTGAAGTTTTCCTTAACCGTGCAGTTTTCATGACCGTCTGGAAGCTCTCTGCAGCTGGGCTATTTCAGCATCAATAAAGTATTCCAGACGATCTGTGACCTACGGATTAGCAATCATGCAACTTTGTTCGAAAAAGCTTTTTCTACTTTTTAAGTTTCAGCTAACCCTTAACAAATTGCTCTCACTCTCATTCTCTCTCCCTAGCTCCTCCTCCCCTCTCCCCCTCTCCAAACATATCTTTAGGGGATGGCCTATAACGCCCACCACACGCTGATACCACCACCTGGAGCTGGATGCCCCAGGGAAGGCGCCGTCCAGCCTGGGGCCTTCTTGAAGGCAACACCTTCTACTTCCAGAACCTGGGCTCTCCTGGGCCCGGGATATTACCAGTTCACGTGTGCCCCATGGGAACAGGCCCCTCGACCACATAGGACCCCCTCCCTGAGTCCCTTCCCACACATAACCCCCTCAGATTCTGTCATCTGAAATCCCCTGCCCTTTGGGACTTCCCCACCCAAGGCCCCTCCCACCACCCCAGGGGCCCATGTGGCCGGGGGTTTGTCTTCCTGTTCTCTAAGTGTTTAGGAAGCAGAACAGCTGTGATGGACAGGATTTGCTAACAGTTGAGTGAGGTAAAGGCTGCTCATATGTCCGTGTAAATCTGCTCCCATCTGGTTTTAAAAGATCACAGCAGGATTTAGAGATGGCCAAGCCCGCCATCCGGAAAATCCTTCTCCTACCAGCTCTTGGAGTCACAGAAGGAATAAGGGCCGTCCTTCCGCAGTGGCGTTCCAGGCTTCGCAGGTGGGGCCCCTAGACCGGCAGCATCAACATCACCAGGGAACTTGATGGAAATGCAGGACCTCGACCTACTGAATCAGAAACTCCAGGGGTGGGCCCCGCAGTCTGTGTTTGAACAAACCTCCAGGTGATTCTGATGAACAGTGAGGTCAAAAAAAGATGACAGGGCTTCCCTGGTGGCGCAGTGGTTGAGAGTCCGCCTGCCGATGCAGGGGATGCGGGTTCGTGCCCCGGTCCGGGAAGATCCCACATGCCTCGGAGCGGCTGGGCCCGAGAGCCGTGGCCGCTGAGCCTGCGCATCCGGAGACTGCGCTCCGCAACGGGAGAGGCCACAACAGTGAGAGGCCCGTGTACTGCAAAAAAAAAAAAAAAAAATGACAGCAGGAAATGAAAGGTGTATCTGCAGCTTGGGTCCAGGTTCACCTGGACTCATGCTTTTCTGCCAGGCCTTCCCTCACTGTCAACTCCAGCCTTTAACGAGGTCATATGACCTCTTAGTTTCTTTCCAAAGAACTAACAAGGGTGACCGGACTGTAGTGGGAGAAGCTGGTTAGCCAGCTGGCGGCCGAGACGGGGGCGTCGGGCACTAGAACGCGCACCCGTAACAGCCGTCCCCACTCCTCCTACCTCCCAGAGGTCCCAGACTCTCTGGTCATCCGGCCACAGGAAGGAAGAGGATGGCTGTGTGCTGATTCCAGGGAAACGGGAACCTGAGAACTCACATCCCTTTCTGGAGGTGGGTTAACCAGAGTGACAGATTCAAAGCCCGTATCCGATCGCATGGATCCCAAGAACTGCATGACCTAATGTTTCTCTGGCTTTTCATCCTCCTAAGGAGGCCTGAAAGTCTTGCCCACAGCCTACGAGGCCTGGCTTGGCCTGGTCACTGCCCACCTGTCTGGCTGCTCACACTGGCTCCTTAGGGTTGCTGAAATGGGCCACGCTCCTTCTTCCCCTCCCCCACACCCCTAAACCCTCCCCACTCCCCTCCTGCAGCAGATGTTATGGGTGGGGCCCCAGGCACCGACCCACACTGCCACTTCCCGGGGCTCTCTGTTGCCAGCAGAAGCCAAGGGCTCCTGGAGCAGCTCTTAGCCTGAGAGTTTGTGGATGAGGAACCCAGCTCCTCTCCTGCAGGTGGCCCAGCTCTGCAGTGCTGCCCCCTCTCCCCAAGGCCCCAGGGACCCTGAGCCCAGATGCCCTTGGTGATCACCTGCTTAGTGGCTCCCCTGCACTGGTCCCTTTCCTGCCCCCTCTCAATCCTCTCCAGGCTGCCTGCTGCTTCCTGGATGGCCTCTCAAATAAACCACTTCACTGGAACACTAACACTAGGGTCTGCTTCTGGGGACCCCCCCCCAAAAACCACTGCCCACCAGCCTCCTTCCCCTGTAACCCATCTGCCCTCGGGCTGCACTTTCATCTGTCCCTGGGGAGGTGGTGCTCAACCATGATTGTGTAGGGGACCCAGGTCCCACACAGGGATCCTCACTTAATTGGTGAGGGTACGGCCAGTGCAGGAGGGGACTCACCAGCTGTCTAAGGAAGCCCACGGACGCCTGGCCCCGAGCACCATGCCACAGACAGCATCCCAGCTCTCAGGTCTGGCTTAGCGGTTTGTCTTCTAATTGACCCCCTGACTCCCTAAAGGCTGTGATCACCTGTATCCATCTCAGCCCCACCTAGAGCGGCTGGCACGGAAGGGCTGCATGCCCATGACGCATGGGTACCAAAGGGGAGAACTGTGAAGGGGGTGTGGAAGTTACAGGACCCAGAGCCTTAACTTCAAAGGGCGGCAGGGTTGCCCCTGACGGAGCATGCAGCCATCAGCCTCGTGCGCTGGGAACACCGTGTTGATGGCTCCCTTGTGCCGGGAGGCGGGGTCACGTGTAGACTGGCCCCTCTCCTGCCAAGGCAGGCAGTGTGGAGTCCAACACCCGGGGTAAGTCTTTCTCAATGGCCTGCCTGCTGACTCTCTTTACAACTCATCCCTGTAAGCCTCCTGTGCAATTATGCCCCAACCACCCGACTGAGGCTGGAAGTCAGCGGAATTTCAATGCCGAGGGCTTCTTCTTGGACTCGGCGGGCGGGGACGTGTGGAGCATCACCCACATGGGAATCAAGCGAGCAAGGTCTCCCAGCGAGGAGGGGTTCTGTGGACAGAATGTCTCCACTGCCACTAAAGAAATGTAGGACTGTCAGAATGAAGGAATCTGGGAGGAGGCACTATATGAGCCTATCTATTCGATATCAATCCACATTCCATGCGATGTGGATAGATTGAATGTTGCCTGGGGCTGCATTATTACAAAATATTCATGGCGCTCAACTTGTCTCCCAGCCTTAGCAAACACGGATCACAGACGTGTGATTTGCAGTTTGGGAATTAACTGAGTTCACAGGTTGGGGCCCCTCGGACAGAGGTCGCAGCACGTGGAGAAAAGACGCTGGGCGTGGAGTCCGGCGCTCGAGTGTCCAGAACCGCTGGGTTCCAGTGATGTTTACACACCCTCTCTCTCAGCCTGGCTTCAGTCTGTGCTGATGGGAACAAATATGCAAATTGGGAGGAAGCACCCTTACCTGCAGCTGGACCTGCAGCACCTTGACCACCTGGAAGAGGGTTTCTCCTTGCTCTCCTTATTGTATCCTGCACAGCGAACCACAGATGCTGCTTCACGTTGCCACTTGAGGTGCTGATGGTCCTCGATTCCCTCAACACCTTGCCTGTGTTCTTGGATAGGAATGTGCTATCCACCAGGACCCCCAGAGTCTGGTCATGGTCCCTCCTTCCGGGGGCACAAGTGAACGTCCTCGTCCTCCCAGGGCTGGAGCTGTGGGTAGGGTGGGGTGACCGCGGATGCCACTACAGGTCCAGAGATCTTACCCTGAGAACATCAGCCCAGCTGGATGAAGACAGAACTGTCAGGGTCACCTGGTGGGGCTCCCCCTGTCTTCCAAGGAACCCTGCCCACGAGAAGCCAGTTCAGGAGTGCCCCCGCCCCACCAGCATCCTACTCTTCTCCTCCTGGGTGGCTCTGTGGCTCCAGGCAGAGCGCTTAGAGCTCACGGGCCTTCACCTACCCTGTGAGCCTCTCCTCCCACTCCGGTCTCTGTGTCTCAGGCCTGTAAGATGTGGCTGTGAAGGGTGTGGCTGCCCTGAGGTCTCCTGCCCTGGCCCTGTTTCCAGTCTGCTCCCCCTCCTGTGGAGTTGGGTGCCCCAGCCCGGGGTTCTCCCACAAATCCAGCACTTTCAGCTGCATCTAAGCCCTGCTCTGGGGCCTCCTCGTTCCTGAGCCCTGGTGTGTGGTCACCTTCTGAGTCCATGCCCTGCAGGGAGGTCCCACGTTGTGATGTAATCCCACACCAGTGACCGTATCTCGGTGCGGGTACCTCTCCCCTGCTGGCCACTGGCCCGTGGTCCTGGCAGCTCACACAGCAGGCACGCCCCTCCTGCTTCTGCCCTCGGGGCAGAGGGCCCACCCACACCGTGATCCTGGCTTCCTAAGTGCCTGGCCTCTGACTCCCTCCTCTGGAGCCCCAGCACTGCCCTCTGCTGTCCCGTCCTCCGGGGAGCAGTGGCCACAGCCCACCCTGCGGCTCAGGCGTGCACCTTAGTGGGAGGGGGCGTGGGCACCCCTGGGCTCTTGGACGTTCCTGGAGGGACAGAGAGGTGGGCATTGGTCCCAGGATGTTAAGGTTGATGGGCTCCTGACACTGGGCTATGTATGGGAAACCACTGCATACATCTGGCTGCTGGAACCATTGCTGGGTGGGAACCCTTCCTCCACATTGTACTTAAACTGTCGGAGGTTTGGTTGTTTCTCATTTTCAGCTGCTACAAACAGTGCTGTAGTGGACAACACTTTCCAATATCTTTGAAAAATTATGCAAGTATTTCTGTATAATAAAAGGCAGAGAGAGAATTGATGCAAAAACTTCACATGAATTTATATTTAGTATAAACGGCCGATTGCCGGTCACTTACTAGTACAGTTGACTCTTGAACAACGCAGGGTGAGGGGCGCCGCGCCCCAGTGCAGTCGAAAATCCACGTGTAACATTTGACTCCCCCGAAACTTAAATGCTAATAGCCTACGTTTGACCAGAAGCCTTACCAATAATCTAAACAGGTGATTGACACATGTTTTTCATATTCGATGTATCATATAGTATATTCTTGCAGTAAAGTAAGCCAGAGAAAAGAAAATGTTATTAAGAAAATCATGAAAAAGAGGAAATTCATTTACAGTCCAAATATGTATTTATTGAAAACAATCCATTTATAAGTGGACCCGCCCAGTTCAAGTCCGTGTTGTTCTGAGGTCAACTCTAATGTATTCATGATTTTTGAATTTTGCTGCATATTAAAAGCACCAGGGAAGTTTAAGAGGTTCCCACCTTTAGTAAATATACAAATGCACTATGATATGAATAAAAGAAGCCTATGACGTTGACTTAAAAACTAAAGAACTCTCAGCCATGTTGGAAAATGCTTATTAAAAGAAGTGATGCGCAGGATGCAAAACACTAAATACTGGTGAATATCTTTATTGCCTGTCTTTCCCCACGAGAAATAAAACGGACTTTCTAAGGGTAGGGAATCCTTCCTGTCACGCATCATGACGCCCCCAGAGCCTGGAGCCAGGCTGAACACAGAGAGGACATGTCAATATTTGTGGACTGAGTGAGAAATGCTTTTGCTTTGATGAAAAAAACATTCATTTCTGACTTTTCTTTATATTGTTTCAAGCATTACTTCAATCATTAGGAAAAAAGGAAAATAACCTTAGCAAAGGTATGATGGTGTGTAAACAAAAACAGGGTTAGAGCGAAGGGCAGTTCCTGTGCTCATGGCAGAAGATCGAAGAGGAACCGGGCCTGAGGGCTGACAATTTGTCACCTCTAGGGATTTGGCCACACATGCCCCTCTGCCCCTGGGATCAGGAGGCCTCAGGCACCATAGCACAAGGTCTGACCCAGGGGAGACCCCGCTTTGGGGGCAGATTAAGCTCCAGAGCCCACAGTGGCCTCTTCCTTGGGCCTCCACGTGCCTCCTGGTATCGGGGCACCTGGTCCCAGTGCTGTCATGGCCGAGAATGTAAAGCAGACAGGCCTTCTACGCTCAGTGGTTCCCACAACCCAGGGACATAGGGGTGAGGGAAGGCCCTCGGGAGAGGAGCCCGTGCAGGCTGGCAGGCACCCGAGGCCCTACTGGGCCCCTCAGGCCGGGGTGTCATGGAGGGCAAACCCCAAGACCCAACCTGGCAGATGCAAAGCCCGCTTCGAGGGTCATCAGTGCATGGAGTCCCCTACCCCCATGTCCTCCAAGGCTGGGCTGATGGAGTAACCCCACCAGCTGCCCCTCAGCCCTTTCCCCATGAACTACCAAGTTCAAAGCACCTGCTGGACTTTTGTCTGACTCTAGGGTGCATTTGAGGTTTTTGTTTGCTCGCCTTTTTTTTTTTCTTATGAAGCCTAGTTGCCCAAAGTCAGCTTAAACATCATCTGTCTTGGTTTGTGGCACTCCTGGCATTGGTCCACGCGTAGCTGTATGACGCAGTGGACGCCCGTGAATCCTTCACCCAAGCCGAGAGCTGGAATGTTCTCAGTCTCTGACACGTACTCCTCAGCCGCCCTGTGACCCCACTCTGGATGCTGTACTTCTCCTCCCTGCCTTTACTCAGAGCTTCATCACCAGTGTCCGCAACCCCGAAATGTCCAGTTCTGCTGGGTTTTCTACTTTGGGAAACGATGAGTATCCATCATGGCACGTGAAGCCCTGGGACCTGGGCTGTCCGCTCCAGGTCATGGTACCAACCGTTGCACACGGAAGCATCCCTGTGGTCCTCAAGCCCTCCCTGGTTAAGACCAGCCCATCTGCACACTTTGCCCTGATTTCCCAGCCTCCCACCGCGGTGGGCCTGGCACATGGCTGGTTTCCAGCTGTGCCGCGGAGGCGGAGTTGACAGCGTCAGGACGAGGTGTGAAGATTCCTCCTACTCTCGGGTGGTCACTCAAGGTGAGGGGTGTCCTGGGGGCACCTAGCCTGAGAACACGTGGTGTGGGAGCTCCTAGCGTCCGGCAACCTGATCTGGGAACTATTAAAGGTCTAGCTATTTGGAAACACCTAGTCGGGGCCCCAGAACAGGTGGAACAGACCTGTCCCCACTCCAGGGTGAGCCCAGCTGTGCTGATCTGAAGGGAAGCCACACAGCCACGCCTCTGGGTCAGCCTCAGACCCACGACTTGATAATGGACTCTTGCTGTGACGCACTGTTGAGGTCAAGGGGGGTTTTTAGTGCAGCACTTCTGTGCCAAGAGCTGATCGGTGCACCAAAATTCACCACACTGAAGCGATGCTTCTAGGGTTTGGATATTTTGTAGAAATATGTGGTTACTGTTGTTGATTTTGTAGAAGAACCAAATATTATGCCCCTAACACTCTCATAAGCCTTTGAACTTCACAAGCATGTGCAAACACACACACACCGTCAGCACGTTGATATTACCTAGAGAAGTTTCATTCTGGGCAGCTCTGAACATAATACTCCCCCTACCCTGCGTGCCCGTCAGGAAGGAGTAACGCTCACTGCTATGTGTCGTCGATATTCTGAGGCTGCTTCTTATGGAGCAAGAGCTAATGGACACAAAATCTTTGCATTTTGTCTTCCTTTAATTTTGGAAAATGTATCTCCATTATTTCTTCAAATATTTCTATCTTTTTCCTTTTCTCTTCCTTTGGTGTTCCTAGGTTCGCAGTTCTACAGATGTTTGCACTTCAACTTCTATCCTTAAATCACCCGACTTTTCTCTCCCTTACCTTCGCATCCTTTCCTGCTGCCTCTGCACGCATTCCCCAGTGCTGAGACTTGGATTAAGGAGGCGTCTCAGCATGTGTGTCCCAAAGGGCCCTGCTTCTCCAAACCAGGTAATCCCAGAAAACATTCTGGGTTTTGTGGACATCAAGAATTTCTAAACCAGTGTCCATTTTTCTATTGTGTGCTTCTACTGTGTGTATTTTCACTCCCTACTGATTTGGGAAGACTAGTGACTAGGCTAAATATGGAGGGGTTCCTCCAGGACACGGTGACACAGGACAGGCCACCCCTGGTTGTGACTGACCTTAGAGAGTGGGGCGTCATCCCCAACCTGCTAACATGGGTTCGCCAATGACAACAGTGGCAGGCATGAAATTCACCAGCCCCACCAAGACCCTCACACGGCCCAGGACCCTGAGCCTCAGCTCGGTGAATGGGCCGTGGTTTTAACCACATATTCCCAGACAGCGGGAGCCAGAGGCAAGATATAGGCCACAAACAAACTATCCTCACTGCGGTTCACACACCTCGAAATACTGGGCTTCCTTAGAAAGCATTTCCCAATCTTGGGCACAAGTGCCAACCACCTGGGGACTTTGTGTGTTTCTGACATCAGGTAGCAGAGATGGGGGGAGTGGGTCTCTAGATGATGAGTGAAATGAAGCCACTGGGGTTTCCAAAGTAGAAAACAACTGACTTATAATGAAACAGAGCAGATGGCAGGCCTTCCCCAGGGGAATGGGGGTTGGGCTGAAGATGCTGACCTGTGAGCAGAGCCCGCTGGCCCTCAGGGCAGGGCTGTTGTTCCTGGGCCAGCGTGTGTGGCCCAGAGCAACGACCCTCAGAACTAACAGCTCTAAGGCAAGGGTGGGCAACAGGCTGGCTTTGCTGACCCTAAGACTCACCCCGTCAGTGTGTACACGCCCCTAGCAGGGCGTGACGATGTTACAGACTCTACGCACAGGCTGGACAAGGAGCCAAAGCTGACCCAGGCCGCTGTCTTTGTGACCTGCCCAGTGGAGCTGTCCTCAGTGGTCCTGGGAAATGCTGTCCCATCAGCACTGATGACCACGTCAAGGGAACCAACTGGCCAGGAAAGGATAGACTATCTACCCTGGACACACAAATCAGATGCCTGAACTGAAAAGGCATAGGGAAGACCCCTCAGCCCCTCCCTCTGAAGTCCTCCTCCAGACAGCGTCCCATGGCCTCTCTGTCCCACTTAGAGCCACAGGTCCCCATCCCTCGGCCCCACCAGGGCTGCCCCCACCAGGACCCGGGAAGAGAGAGGTGCTCATGGGGGGATCTGTCAACTCAAGGCCTGTCCCAGGGCTAGTGATCAGTGTTGACGGCCATGGAGGCCAGGCTGGGTGCCGATGGGGGGCGCAGGGGTCAGGGAGCATGAGGGGAGGTGTGACTGGAGCTGCCATCTTCTGAGCTGACCCCAGACGCCCTGAGAAGATTTCTCATCAGTCAGGCAGCTCCAGGGCAGACGCCCCAATGGCAATCCACAGAGGACAGAGCCTTCTGTCATCCTTGTCACCCACCTCCCACCCCTGTGCCTGGGCATCAACTCAACACCACCACCGCAGAAGGGCCACTCACTGTGAATCTGGCCTCAGAGATGGACACAGAAGGGATACAGGTGACTGTCATCTGGCAAAACTGTCTGGATTCCTTTTGAGTGGAATGGATGGGGGCCTGGAGAGATTGGAGGATGATGAACAAAGGAATGGAAGAATAGATGCATGGATGGACGGATGGATGGATGGATGATGGATGGATGGATGGATGCATGCATGTTTGGATGGATGGATGAAAGGAGGGATAAATGGATTGATGTATGGTTGTATACATGATGGAAAGATGGATGGATGCCTAGATACATGGATGGATGCATGGATGGACAGATGATGGACAAATGGAGAATATATGAAAGAATGAACGACTGAGTACACACACCAACCATGAGGACCCTGCAAGAACCAGGAAGGGCACCCTCCCATGAGCTGAGGAATTGGATTGACTCAGCACCCTGCGCCCACAGCCAAGGTGAGAACAATGGTAAATTCTCCATCGCTTGTCACTGGCAGCAACGTCCATGGAAATAAACCAACAGGGAGAATGCAAAACTGACAGGGACCCAGGATGTGCTCTGAGATGCCTTTAATTGCTCTGGTGCCACGCAGACCTAGGACTGCAGACTCTCATTCTTCAGGAGGAAAGGAGCTGCTGTGGGAGCCGGGAGCTCCTCCCCCCATTTCTGCTGGCAGGTGCTGTTCAGGAGGGTGAACTGGGTAAACCATGGGCGTAAGTCCACAATGAAAGTGCAGCTCACCTGAAAAAAGTAATTTTATGTAAGACATCAAATCAGAACAATGTAACAATGAGAGCGCTTAGCAGGAAGGACTTAGCAGGACCTCAAGGTGCATTAAGAACTAAAGGGGAAAGAAAAGCAGAATCAAACAGTGGCCTGGGGCTGGGCTCCAGAGCTCTAGTCTCCACCATCAAGGCAGGCGCTCCTGAGAGGGTGCCTGGTGGGGCCATCACCTGCCCTTCAGGGTCCCCCCCACCCAGGGCACGTGACGCTGCCTGAAGGGTCTCTGCCCCGTGAGCTCTTGGGGGAGCCAGCAGACTGCCCAGGAGATGGCCCAGATGGTGCCCACCCCGCCATCAGCTGCAGCTGCAAACCCACCCCAAGGAGAGGCTACCCCAAGGCTGGGGTCCGGGGAGACCCCAGCCCCACTGAGGGCATCACCCTGACTGAGGCCCATCCCCAAGGTTTCAGTTCAACGGACCAGATGTCAGTTCATAGGGTGATGACAAACGGTCTGACTGACCGGGACTCCTCCTTGCCACCCAGGAGACAAGAGGGAGAGGTGGGGCGACCAGCAAACTAAAGTGTCCTCCTGTCCGGAAGAATCGGAGCAAAGGAAAGAGACCCACAGGGAGAACAGCGTCCTCCTGGACCCGAGTTCTCAGGAAGCTGGAGGCTGGGGCCCGGCGAGGCTCCATCCAAGAGGGAAGGGCCCATGGGGGTCTGTGGGGTTCTCTGGGGGGCCAGCCGGGCTGTGAGCACAGGGCCCAGCTTGGTGCTGTGCTGGGAGCATCTCTGTACAGGGGGAGCCCTGGGACCTGGCGGGGAGGGGCCAGGGCCTGTCATTCTGCCCCAGGGTCATCCCTGAGGCCTTCCAAGGCTCCTCTCATAGACACTTCTTGACATTATTTTTCATTCTCTGAAGATTTGTGATGCTTTTGGTTGATTTTATCCTCAAACCTTTTTCTGTTCTGGGCCTTCTTGCAAGGGGCAGTTGTCAATGTCTTCGTCGTGTTTTTTACAAATTGTGCGGCCCAGCTCCAGGTCCATTAAATATATCCAACTATACATCTGTCAAGGAGAGATTGTAGAAACTTCTGTGAAATACTTACTTTGCAGTAATGAGAAAAACACAGACAACCAAGTAGAAAATGGGCAAACAGGTATGAATGTGCACATGTGTATAAATTGGGACAAACCTAGGTGCATTTTTCTTATTTTTAATTTATGTATTATTTTACTTTTTCATTTTAATTCTCTGCTCTTCCTACAAAAAGATGTCCCTCAGTGCAGCTCCAGCCCTGGATTCTTCCCTGCCACCCTCCTGATAGCTGGTACCCAGGAGCCGTGTCACGAGTACATGGCGGTGGTCACGGAGGTAGGGCCCCAGCGCTGAGAGCACACGCACAGCACACCTGACATGAAACCCAGCTCTCAATCCTCCAGACACACGGAGGGCATCGCACGGCTCCTTCTCGGGAGGCGGATGGGGGTGCTTGTCCACCGAGCCACCCTCAGAGCTGCCCTGTCCCTCGGGGTTAACACAGATAGGATTTCATCCCCTACAGAGAGGTCGTGAAAACTCGGAAGAACTCCAACACGGAGAGGAATGTAGCCAGAAACTTCCATAGGGAGGAGCACGGCCCTGACCTGGAATTGTCTAGAAAGCTGGCTTCCTTAGGGGCTCAGGAATGCCTGCAGCCGATGCCACCAGCCACACACACACACACACACACACACACACACACACACACACACACACACACACACACACACACACACACACACACGCCCAGCCCCTTGCACTGCCGCTGGACCCTGGGCGAGGATAGGCTTAGGGCAGTGGGGGGTGGGGGGTGGCAGCTCAGTCCACAGTGATGCTCGAGGGGCCCTCAGCGTCCACAGGTCCAGGGCTGGGCGCAGCCCAGCGAAGGGCCAGCCGGTCAGCAAATGAGGGCCCTTGAGGGAAGCCAGGGCCGTCTGCGCAGGGAGGGGGCCAGCCTCCAGTCCCATGAGGAGTGTGTGCAGCGGGGGACCTTCACATCAGAGCCCCGCTGACCCGGGCCACCTTGGGGCTAACCATCCGGGGCCAATAATGGGTCTGGGCTCAAGACTGTTGGACAACAACTAATCCAGACAAAGTACCTGGGGCGGGGGAGGTATGAGCATCGGTGGGAAAGCGCTGCACAGCCAGGTGCTAAGGGCACCCACACTCCCATCAGGTGCCCCCTCTTCCCCACCCTGATGCTCTGTAACCCATGACCTTCTTTCCCAGAACTGCCTCGGGAACACTGACTGTGACGGACTCGGCCCGGCCATCTTCCTGTCTCCCCCGCCCCTCACTCTGCTCTCTGCCCACCTGCTCAGGACAAAGACCTGGGGTCTGTGCCTGATCCCCGCCCCACTACCTGTCATGTCAACCTCCAAGCCGACTCAGAAGCCGGTTTTCCTCTGCCTCCTGTCGTCCAGGGCCCAGCTCCTGCACCCTGGTCTCAACTTGCCCCCAAGCTGTGGAACCCACTACCCCCACGGGGTCCAGAGAGATGCTGGACAAAGCTGAGCGACCTCCTTCCATGAGTCCCTGCTCCTCTGAGGATAACATCCTGACCCAGCCCTGGCACACACCCACCCTGCACGCCCACCTCTCTGAACCTCCTTCCCTGAGACACTGGCCCACAGCCCTCAGGCTGGCCCCGCCGGGCACTGGCAGCTCACCCTGGTCCAGGACCCTCTCCGGGGCTGCCCGCCCTTCTTGTCCCCAAACCTGCACTTGGCCGGGTCCTTCCAGGAGTGCCCGACATGAAGAGCGCTTCCCCACCCCCTCACCCACCCCTCCCCTCAGCCCTGCGGTCCTACACTGACCGCTCTTGTCCAGGTCTTCCACTATCTCACCTGAAAACTTAGGGCCTGTGTGCTTCTCACCACCAGGGTAACAGCCCCGCGAGGTCACGCCCTGTCTGCCTCTGCTGCCTCCGGCCAGGCCTGACCCGCGGCGGCCACGTGGTCAAGGCCGGCTCACTTCACGAGGGGCCTCAGCCCAGCATCCAGGCAGTGATCCTGGCAGCTGAGGCCTGCGATCGGCTCCGCTCTGCGCTGCCGGCCCTTCCTGGGCTTTGATGTCGGGGCGCTGCCTCCGCTCCGTCTGTCTCCCTCCTCACCTGCCCTCTGCCTCCCTCTCCTTCTCTCCCTGTTCCAAGCGCTAAGCTAACACATTAGAAACTTGGAGCCCTTCTATTTTGGTACCTTGTGTTTTTAAATATCCTTGACCAAATGAAACATCCCTTACCTTTTCCTGCAGACAGCGGATGGACCCTTCCCCTGACCCCGGGCCCAGCTTCAGGAAGAAGGTGGAGCCGCAGACAGGAAGTCTCCCTCACCCTCTGGCCCCCACTCCCCACCCCCACCCCCACACCCACCCCCATCCACCATTCCCCCACTCCCAGCCCCATCCCCCATCTCCCACCCCATCCCCCACTCCCATCTCCCACCCCCATCCCCCACTCCCAGCCCCATCCCCCATCTCCCACCCCCATCCCCCATATCCCACCCCCATCCCCCACTCCCATCTCCCACCCCCATCCCCCACACCCACCCCCATCCACCATTCCCCCACTCCCAGCCGCATCCCCCATCTCCCACCCCATCCCCCACTCCCATCCCCACCCCCATCCCCCATCTCCCACCCCCATCCCCCACTCCCATCCCCCTCACCTTGCGCTGGCTCCGCCCCACCCAAAGCAGCTTGTAAGCGTACTCATCTGGCTCGTGTTCATTGAAGTGAAACACAGCAAACTCCACACACAAGCGGAAGTTTTGCGTACTCTTACTGATGTCCTCAAACTTCCAGCTGCAGACATGAGGCCCCAGAGCAAGAAGCCCCAGGAGAAGAGACAGCTTCAGGAACATGCTGTCCGGCATTGGCCTGGAGGCCAGCAGTACTGTGGGCCGCCCTCCCCAGCTCCCCAGCCAGCGCCGCCCTGCCCTGCACAGCCCTGTGCTGCTGGCCAGGCCCTCTGCCCAGCTCCTCCTCTCTGTCCCTCCCGTCATCACCCGACGGGAGGCAGTGGCGGGGGAGTGTCCCAATTTCCACCCCTCATCACGTAAACCTTGAGCCCAAGGACATGCAGGCTCTGTTCCCCCTCATCTCCAGGGCGTCCCCAGCCCAGCTTCGGTAGGGCCTTGGTGAGGGTCTCAAGCCCACTAGGCTTTGCCCTCATGGCAGTGCCTCCCTGGGCTGGCAGAGTCACGGGCACTTAGGAATGCTGGTGGGTCCTGAGTCCCGGGAGCCGAGGAGGAAACCAGATCTACCTCTGACCTTCGCTGCAGCCGATGACCTCAGGGCACAACGGGAAGGTCCAGTGAGGGACAGCATGGACCCGGGGCACCATCCTCTCCACCACCACTGGCACCTGCTGACCTACATGACAGGAGGCCTGGCCATGCTTGGCAGTGGGCAGGGGACAAGGGGTAAGCCAGCCAAGGCAGGGGCTCTGCTGGAATGGATGTGAGCGGCAGCCACGGGCAGGAGGGCTTCCAGGGCTGGGGAAGGTCAGGCCCTGCCTTGCCCCAGCCAATGTGCATTCTCACGCAGAGCTGCCATCTGTGGCGCTGTGGCCTCTGCCATGTGGCCGTGTCAGGCTCTTCTCACGGGAACCGTGTTACTGATGTGCCCTGCCTGGGGTGCACACCAGGCCGTGGGAGCGAGCGGGCCGGGAAAGTGGGATGTGCTGCCTGTGGACGTGAGGATGCTCCACACTGGACATGGGGGAGACGGACTCCCGTATGTTAATGATGATCCCAGAAAGGATGCGGGGCCTGGGCCATCACCATGGGGACAGGTTGTAGGACAGGACTGGGGCTGCACTCAGCCTCTGGCACCTGCATTCGTACCCTGGTGCCCCACGGGAGGCTCGTAGTGGGTTTAAAATCACCCCATGACTGGGTCTGAATGCTGAGGGACATGTGCAAAGCCCCCCGGTGTAGTTAAAATGCATCTGAGGTCAGACCACAGAAGAATTGAAAAGAGCAGGACACAGACCTTCCGACGGGAAACAGGAGCTGAGGTGAAGGTGGCCGCTGTTGCTCAGGGGGTTCTGTCTGGCCTTGGCCGGCATGGGGCCCAGGAATAATGGCTCCACCCTTCTGAACCCAAGTGCCCTCAAAGGAAGCTTGGCTGACCACACAGCCACCCTTGTCAGTTTGTACTTGCACCTATCAGATTGTGGGGAGATGTCAGAAATCCCAGACACAGGTACTAAAAGACCAAAGCTGGCTCAGGCCAGCTGTGCTCATGGAGCTGCCCGGAGCTGGGGGGCAGGGAGGGAGACGCCTGTTTCACCAGTGCTTATGGCCACATCACGGCAATAGGTCAGTCAGGAAAGGGACAGCCTGCCAACCACAGGACACACAAATCAGATCCCCGAACTCAAAAGGTGGAGGGAAGACCCCTCAGCCCCTCCCTCTGAAGTCCTCCTCCAGACAGCGTCCCATGGCCTCTCTGTCCCACTTAGAGCCCCAGGCCCCCTATCCCTCGGCCCCTCCAGGGCTGCCGCCCCCAGGCCCCGGGAAGAGAGAGGTGCTCATGGGGGGCTCTGTCACCTTAGGGCCTGTCGCAGGGCTGGTGATCAGTGTTGACAGCCATGGAGGCCAGGCTGGGTGCCGATGGGGGGCGCAGGGGTCAGGGAGCATGAGGGGAGGTGTGACTGGAGCTGCCATCTTCTGAGCTGACCCCAGACGCCCTGAGAAGATTTCTCATCAGTCAGGCAGCTCCAGGGCAGACGCCCCAATGGCGATCCACAGAGGACAGAGCCTTCTGTCATCCTTGTCACCCACCTCCCACCCCTGTGCCTGGGCATCAACCCAACACCACCACCGCAGAAGGGCCACTCACTGTGAATCTGGCCTCAGAGATGGACACAGAAGAGACACAGGTGACTGTCATCTGGCAAAACTGTCTGGATTCCTTTTGAGTGGAATGGATAGGGGCCTGGAGAGATTGGAGGATGGTGAACAAAGGAATGGAAGAATAGATGCATGGATGGACGGATGGATGGATGGATGATGGAAGGATGGATGGATGGATGCATGGACAGATGATGGACAAATGGAGAATATATGAAAGAATGAACGACTGAGTACATACACCAACCATGAGGACCCTGCAAGAACCAGGAAGGGCACCCTCCCATGAGCTGAGGAATTGGATTGACTCAGCACCCTGCGCCCACAGCCAAGGTGAGAACAATGGTAAATTCTCCATCGCTTGTCACTGGCAGCAACGTCCATGGAAATAAACCAACAGGGAGAATGCAAAACTGACAGGGACCCAGGATGTGCTCTGAGATGCCTTTAATTGCTCTGGTGCCACGCAGACCTAGGACTGCAGACTCTCATTCTTCAGGAGGAAAGGAGCTGCTGTGGGAGCCGGGAGCTCCTCCCCCCATTTCTGCTGGCAGGTGCTGTTCAGGAGGGTGAACTGGGTAAACCATGGGCGTAAGTCCACAATGAAAGTGCAGCTCACCTGAAAAAAGTAATTTTATGTAAGACATCAAATCAGAACAATGTAACAATGAGAGCGCTTAGCAGGAAGGACTTAGCAGGACCTCAAGGTGCATTAAGAACTAAAGGGGAAAGAAAAGCAGAATCAAACAGTGGCCTGGGGCTGGGCTCCAGAGCTCTAGTCTCCACCATCAAGGCAGGCGCTCCTGAGAGGGTGCCTGGTGGGGCCATCACCTGCCCTTCAGGGTCCCCCCCACCCAGGGCACGTGACGCTGCCT
Organism: Globicephala melas; assembly: GCF_963455315.2. Lineage (NCBI taxonomy): Eukaryota > Metazoa > Chordata > Mammalia > Artiodactyla > Delphinidae > Globicephala > Globicephala melas. The sequence continues at coordinate 43,096,984 of NC_083328.1, read as the reverse complement.
GAAGGGTCTCTGCCCCGTGAGCTCTTGGGGGAGCCAGCAGACTGCCCAGGAGATGGCCCAGATGGTGCCCACCCCGCCATCAGCTGCAGCTGCAAACCCACCCCAAGGAGAGGCTACCCCAAGGCTGGGGTCCGGGGAGACCCCAGCCCCACTGAGGGCATCACCCTGACTGAGGCCCATCCCCAAGGTTTCAGTTCAACGGACCAGATGTCAGTTCATAGGGTGATGACAAACGGTCTGACTGACCGGGACTCCTCCTTGCCACCCAGGAGACAAGAGGGAGAGGTGGGGCGACCAGCAAACTAAAGTGTCCTCCTGTCCGGAAGAATCGGAGCAAAGGAAAGAGACCCACAGGGAGAACAGCGTCCTCCTGGACCCGAGTTCTCAGGAAGCTGGAGGCTGGGGCCCGGCGAGGCTCCATCCAAGAGGGAAGGGCCCATGGGGGTCTGTGGGGTTCTCTGGGGGGCCAGCCGGGCTGTGAGCACAGGGCCCAGCTTGGTGCTGTGCTGGGAGCATCTCTGTACAGGGGGAGCCCTGGGACCTGGCGGGGAGGAGCCAGGGCCTGTCATTCTGCCCCAGGGTCATCCCTGAGGTCTTCCCTATGCACCCTCCCTTCGGCATGCTGTGAGATAAAGAAAATATGTATATTGGTCTCTGCCTGTGTTCCTGGCACAGAGCACCTGGATCCCTTGTAAATTTCTAAGTGATAAGAACACCAGGAGCATGTTTTGTTCTATTGCGGTGACTCTGGGTGGGCCCCTGGCTGGGGGCTGGTCAGCAGAAAGTCCAATGATGACCAATGATGGGGCTCGGGATAGTCTTGCCTACAAGCCTCCCTAGAATCCTGATGGTGTGGCGTTCAGAGCATCCCTGTGGGTGAGCACATCCAGATGTTGGGGGGAGGGGTGATACCCCTCGATCCTCAGAAGCGCCTGTGCTCAGAACCCTCCTCCACCTCACCTTGTGTATCTCCGCATCTGGCTGTTCATCTGTATCCTTTACCATATCTTTTAATAAGATGGGAAACGTAAGTATTGCCCTGAGTTCTGTGAGCCACTCTAGCAAATTCATCAAACCCGAAGAGGGGGAGATGGGAACCTCCGATCTGTGGTCAATTGGACAGAAGTTGTGGGCATGCCTACTCCCTGCGACTGGCATTTGAATGGGTCGGGGTGTCTCGTGGGCCTGAGCCCTTAACCTGTGAGACGTGATGCCCCCTCCAGGTAGGTAACTGGTGTCCCCGAGAATTGTTTGGTGGGGGAAAACCCCACACATTTGGTGACCAGAAGGGTCAGTAGTGAGGTGTTCAGCGTAGGGAATAAAGGAGATGCATGGAACTATGTGTTTTCTTAATACCCCCCGTGATATGATGTTTCCTTCTCAGATTGGTGATGCTTTGGGTTGATCTTACTCTCAAACCTTTTTCTCTTCTGGGCCTTCTTGCAAGGGTCAGTGGTCAATGTCTTCGTCGTGTTTTTTACAAATTGTGCGGCCCAGCTCCAGGTCCATTAAATATATCATTGTCCGGTTCTGTCAAGGAGAAATTAGAAAACAGAAAGGCAAAGAATCCAGTAGAAAAGATGTCCCTGAGTGCAGCTCCGGCAGCCCTGTACCCTTCCCTGCCGCCCTCCTGATGGCGCTACCCGGGAGCCACATCACCAGTACATGGCGGTGGGGGAGGGGGATGGTCACGGGAGGTAGGGTCCCGGCGCTGAGAGCACACGCACAGCACACCTGACGCGAGCCCCAGCTCTCGGTCGCATCCGCCAGACACACGGAGGGCATCGCACGGCTCCTTCTAGGGAGGCGGATGGGGGTGCTTGCCCACCGAGCCGCCCTCAGAGCTGCCCTGTCCCTCGGGGGCAGCATCCAGACCAGGACAGGGGGCTGGGGGCTGGATGCTCTGTCTCTCCTGGGGCAGCTGCGGCACCAAAGGGCTCACCTTGTAAACCTTCATCCAGGTGGATGTTTGTGAACCGGGTGCTGCTCTGTGTGTTCATCAGCTTCTCTAAGAGGTTAACACAAGACAGGGTTTCATCCCCTACAGAGAGGTCGTGAAAACTCGGAAGAACTCCAACACGGAGAGGAATGTAGCCAGAAACTTCCATAGGGAGGAGCACGGCCCTGACCTGGAATTGTCTAGAAAGCTGGCTTCCTTAGGGGCTCAGGAATGCCTGCAGCTGATGCCACCAGCCACACGCGCGCGCACACACACACACACACACACACACACACACACACACACACACGCCCAGCCCCTTGCACTGCCGCTGGACCCTGGGCGAAGACGGGCTTAGGGCCTGGCGAGGGTTGGGGGCAGCTGAGTCTGCAGTGATGCTTGAGGGGCCCTCAGCCTCCCCAGGTCCAGGGCTGCGACGCAGCCCAGAAGAGGGCCAGCCGGTCAGGAAATGAGAGCCCTTGAGGGAAGCCAGGGCCGTCTGTGCAGGGAGGGGGCCAGCCTCCAGTCCCTTCAGGAGTGTGTGCAGCGGCGGACCCTCACATCAGAGCCCCGCTGACCTGGGCCGGCTCGGGGCTGGCCATCCGGCAGCCTGGGCCCACGACTGCCACTCACATTTTGCTGGGCTGCCTGACCTCCAGCAGCCTGTCGGCATGCTCTTCCTCATGGTCACTGTTGAACCAAGCCACGGCGAACTCCACAGACACCGCAAAATAATTGTTGTCCTTACTAATGTCTACAAGTTCCTTTTGAATGATCCAGACGTGAATGCCCACAACAGTGAGCCCCAGAAGCAGAGCTGCCTTTGGGAACATGCTGTCCAGAGTCAGCACGAAAGACAGGTGATCGGGGGCAGGGTGGGCGGGCGGCCCTCCGCAGCCCACAGCCCATGCAGCCCTGCGCTCTGGCCTCCCGCTTTGAATATGCCTGTGCCCACCTCCTCCTCTGCATCCCCTGCCTGTCCCTCCTGCCGGCACTAAAGAGGCAGAGCAGGGGGTTACATCCCTGTCTCATCACAGAAAGCCTGGATGCAGGGACACGCACGGAGCAGGCTCTGTCCCCCTTGTTTTCAGAGCTTCATCCTGACAGGGTCCCACTCCACAGGGCCCTGCATCCCCGCTGCTTGCCCTGGGGACTGTGCAGGCAGGGACTGCCAGAGTCCTGTGATTTCCTGGGAGCTCCAGGAAGCCAAGCCTGCCTATGACCTTGGCTGGAGCCAACACCACCAGCTGGGCACAGGGGAGTACGGGGTGTGCAGCCAGCTGTGGAGGTGTCTAGGAGGAGTTGTCCTCATCACTGCCCTGATAGGAATTACTAACCATAGTTGATTTCCTAATTGTCTTTTCTCTTATCGACTTCCAGCTCAAGTCCACTACAGTCAGAGTGTAGTGGAATAACTGAGGACATGGAAAGGAGACGTGACCCATGAGCCACCCCCCCAGCAAACTAGGGGCTGGCGAATAAGCCAGAACTGCAAACAGTCCTGATTGCTTTGAGCCCCCCCGGCAAACCGGGGGTGTGCGAATAAGCATCGAGTGCTTTGGGCACTGATCCATGAGACGTCCTCAGTATAATCAGAACGGTGGGAACACAAGGAAATGTCCTTGTGCTGCTTCAGTATAATCAGAATAATGGAAACACAAGGCAATGTCCTTGTGCTGCTTTTGCGCTCAAGGACGAAGCACGGCATGTCTTCAAGAAAGCCCACTGTTGCGTGTATAATCAATAAAAGCATATGTTGCTGCTTTGGCATTTCTGGAATGTTAAGAAAACAAGTCTTAAAACGTAAACATAGATAATGCTTCAATAAAAGCTACCACAGCAGGACAGACGGCGCTGTATTGCCTGAGCGAGCGGCAGCCCTCTACTGCTGTGCTTCGGCACAATTCATCTCCTGTGATGAGCTTGCTTTTGGCCCTGTCATAAGATAAACTACAACATCAGAGAATGTTCTTTCTATTATGTCTCTTCTCTGAAATTTGTTGAGATTTGTTTTATGGCCAATATTCCACAGTTTCTTTCTTTTTTTTTTTTTTTGATGTAGACCATTTTTAAAGTCTCCAGTGTATTTATTACAATACCGCTTCTGTTTTAGGTTTTGTTTTTTTGGCGGCAAGGCACATGGGATCTTAGCTCCCTGACCAGGGATTGAACCCACACTCCCCGCATTGGAAGGCGAAGTCTTAGCCACTGGACCACCAGGGAAGTCCCCACAGGTTCTTGAAAAGACTGTATGTTCTGCATTTTTCAGGTGCAGAGTTAGGTATTGACATAACTCAGGTCGCCCACGTGACCAAACCTTCCACATATTGACTTCTTTACTTTGCTTTCTTTTATTGAGTTTTCTTTGGTTTGGGTTTGGGTTTTGGTCTGTTGTTCTGTCCGTTTCTGAGAGATGCATTAAAATCTCTCACTGTGATTATGACTGTAGATTTGTCTGGTCTTCTTTTCTCATAATTCTTGCTGTATATATTTGAGACTCTGTCATTAAGTGATTGTACAAACAGAACTGTTAGGCCATTTTATCCTCATCAGTCACACCTTTGCATCCCAGTGATGCTGTTGCTCTAGAATCAGCTTTGTCTGACATCAGAGTAGCCACATCCGCAATGTTCTCATTAGCACTTCCATTATGTATCTTTATCCATCTTTTTACTCGAAGATGGTACCTTAATAATTAAGATGTGTCTTTGTGGGGCTTCCCTGGTGGCGCAGTGGTTGAGAGTCTGCCTGCCGATGCAGGGGACACGGGTTCGTGCCCCGGTCTGGGAAGATTCCACATGTCGCGGAGCGACTGGGCCCGTGAGGCATGGCCGCTGCGCGTCCAGAGCCTGTGCTCCACAACGGGAGAGGCCACAGCAGTGACAGGCCCGTGTACCGCAAAAAAAAAAAAAAAAAAAAAAAAAAAAATGTGTCTTTGTAAACAGCATGTAGGTTTTTAAATCAGTCTAACATTCTTTTATTTGGGTGATTTAATCCCATTTGCGATAACTCCTATTACTGATCATTATCAGTATATTCAGGTTCAAATCTACCATATTACTGTGTGTTTTCTCTTCATATTGGTTGTCTCTGTTCCTTCTTTTCTACTTTCTTGTGTTCTCTTGCATTATTCGTGGTCTTTTCATTGTTCCATTTCTTCCTCCCAATGGCTTTATTTGCCCTTATTTCTCTTCTCTCAGTGGTAACTCAAGCAATTGTAATGAGCACCACTGACTTAGTTGAATCTACTGTAAATTAGTACCTTTATCATTTCAAGGATGGCGGGAACACTATTGCTCTTAACCCCACTTCTGCCTTGTGTGTTATTGTCATATTTGAAAGTCCATAGAACAATATGATTGTTGCCTTACACATTTGCTATTCACTTGGACTTAGCAACATACCTACCCTTCTGCTGGGCATCATTCCCTCAACATAACTTTTCTTCCAGAGGGTTCATTTCCCCTCCCCCTAAATAACTCTCTTAAGGATTTTGGGGGGTTTGAGATTCTTTTAAAAATGAAACCTACTTTTGAAAACACAGCAGGACTGAGACACAGCGATCCCCTCAGTATGTGGTTATGGGTCAGAAGAGGGGAGGCGAGCCCAGCAGGATGGGGTTGTCGCTGCCCTGGGGGACACCAACTGCAACAGAGGGTGTGCCTGGGCAGTCCTGGGACCACCACCCCTGATCTAGCAACGGGAACACACCTTGCTGCTTCTGACACGGAATCCCACGTTGTTGCAGCTGGAGGTGACTTAAACACAGACCAGCGCCACCTCCACGGGGAGGGGAGCAGAGCTCCGTGGGAGCGTTTCTGGCTGAAGTCCCCAGGCCATCAGAGGGGGCCCTAAGCAGAGCTTCAGGCCCGCCTTCCTCAGGCAGGTGGAGGCCCCATGGTGCTGCTGGCGCTCAGGGCGCACAGTGAGAGCGGTGGAGGGAAGCCAGTGCGGGGCTACTGGCGAGCAGGTGACACTGGCTCTGTTCCTCTAGGGCTCCTGGGAGACAATATGGAGTGTGTGCCTCGAAGGGGCCCACCTGAGGGGGGTATCGAGTCTCCAGCTCCTGTCTGTCTTGTATAGAGGCTGCTCCCACCGCCTGCCGCTTTGGCCTGTGCCCACCCGTGGGCACACGTGCCCGCCGCCAGAGAAGCCTCAGGCAAAGCACAGGGAACATGGTAGGAGGCCCGGTTCTGCTGGGAGGCACGTCGGGGCCCTCTGCTGCTCTGTCCCCTGGGGGAGGCCCTGTCCCCCTCCTGGCAATGCCCTGGGCCAGGAGGGCTGCTCTGGTCCAGACTCAGGTCCTTGCTCCAGCCCCTGTGAGGGGAGAATGGGGAGAATGGGGGCTTTCTGGAAGTGCTCTGGGGAGGGCTGGCACATACCTCCTGATGCCCCATTATTACCGGGGGCAGAGCAGGTGTGCCCATCCCCGTGTGTGTAGCTGGGGCTGAGCCGACAGACAACTCTGGGAGAAGCCCTCTAGGAGCAAGATGGGGAGCTCGCAAGCACAGGGACAGTGGGAGAAGTCCTGTCTTTTCTCTCCTTAGTCCTCTCCTGCCCCAGCCCCTGCGCGATCCATGGCAGTAGCCCTGACAGCAGAACAGGGACGGCAGATACTGCAGCCACATAAACATTGGTGGGGGGGGGAGCCTCCCTCTTTGATCAGAGCAGCTGTGGTTCTAAGAGGGTGGGGTAAACCTCCACTGCTTTTTCCCATCTCTGTCCTCCTGCGCTGTGGCCCCAGAATTGGGTTTAGATGTGGGCCTGCAAAGCTTAGCGACGTGAGGAAGATCCGGGGAACCAGAAAGGACCAGAGGGATCATAGGAGCTCAGGAAAGTGAACCCTGAACAGCACAAGTGTGGGTATAACCCTAATGGCACACGAAAGATGTGAACTGAAGGAAGGGACAGACCACCACCCAGCCAGCCTAGCCTCTGGAAGACACACGTGCACAGACCCAAAGAGCCCTGCAGAGGGTTGACACAGAGCTGACCTGACGGTGAAATCACAGCCCCCAGAAGGCTGAGCAGAATTTGCACCCTGAATGCAGCTGGTTGAATCACTTGCGGAAACAAAAATACCAACATTCCCCAAAGAACATAAATAAGATACAGAGTCTCATAACACAGTTTTCAAAACACCCAGGATACAACCCAAGCTTACTTAACATATGAAGAATCAGGAAAATGTCAGCTCTCCCGGAAAAAGACAATCAACAGATGCTGATGCTGAGATAACTCAGATGTTGCAAATATCTGACAAAGACTTTAAAGCAGCTGTTATCAAAAGGTTCCTAGTAAGGGTAAACACTCTTCAAAGATTGGAAAGGTAGGAACTATTCATAAGAAATAGAAGATATCTGTACAAACCAGATGGATATTTTACTGATATCCTGCAAAAATACAAAAACCAAAATAAAAATCTCATTGGATGAACTCAAGAGCAGACTGAAGATGTCAGAGAAAAGGGCCTGTGAACTTGAAGATAGATCAATAGAAATTATCCACTATGAACACTAAGGAGGAAGAAAACATTAAAAAGCATGACTAGAGCTTCGGAAGCCTATGGGACAATATCAGAAAGTCTTTCATGTCATTGGACTCCCAGAGGGAGAGGAGAAAGTGTTGTGCCGGAAGAAGAAGAAGGAGGAAGAGGAAGAGAAGGGGGGAGAGGGAGGGGAGAAGGAGGAAGGAGAAGACGGAGAAGAAGGGGAAGAGATAATGGCTGAGACTTTCCCAAATTTGTCGAAAACACAGATTTAAGAAGCTCGGAGAACCCCGAAACAAGTAAATTCCAAGAAATCCACATCAGAGCACATCATACTCAAACTACTGAAAACTAAAGACAAAGGAAAAACACCTGAGAGCCATTAGAGAAAAGACATAATTTACAGAAGAACAAAGATTTGAAGGACTGCAGATTTCTCACCAGGAACACAGAGGCTAGAAGGAAGTAGAATACGATTTTGAATTCTGAAAGACAAGAACGGCCAAACCTGAATTCTATATTTAGGGAAAATATAATGGTGGTATAAAGATGTTACCAGATGAGGAAAGGTTAAAGTATTTCATTGCCAGCAGACCTGCTATAAAAGAAGGGCTAAGAGAATTCTTTTTTTTTTTTTTTTTTTTTTGCGGTACGCGGGCCTCTCACTGTTGTGGCCTCTCCCGCTGCGGAGCACAGGCTCCGGACGCGCAGGCTCAGCGGCCACGGCTCACGGGCCCAGCCGCTCCGTGGCATATGGGATCCTCCCGGACCGGGGCACGAACCCGTGTACCCTGCATCGGCAGGCGGACTCTCAACCACTGCGCCACCAGGGAAGCCCAGGAATTCTTTAACAGAGAGAAATTTTCTTGGTTCTTCATATGCTGAATAATCTTGGATTGTATCCGGGACATTTGAAAATTGTGTTATGAGACTATATCTTACTTATATCCTATAGGGAATGTTCATATTTTTGTTTGGGAGGATGGAGGAAGGGGGCTCAGGCTGAGCAATGCCTCTGGAAGCTGGAAGAGGCAAAGAAAATGTTCTTCCCTAACACCTCTGGAAGCAGTGCAGCCCTGTGCACACCGTAATTTTAGGACCTGCAATCTCCAGAACTGTGAGATAATAAGTGTGTGTCGTCTTAAGCCACTGTTGGTGGTCACTTGTCACCACAGCCACAGGACACTAGCCAGGTGCCAGGAGAGCAGAGGTCACTGCTATGGAGGCTGGGGAGAACAGGGAAGGGACCTGCTTGGCAGTCAGCTCCAGAATCCCGCCGGGGCGGGAGCCCCGCAGCTGGAGCTTCCCAGTCCCTCCCCTTCCTTGCCTCATCCAGACCAGGAAGGTCCAGGACCCGTGGGTGGTGAGACGGGAGGCAGGGCAGACAGAGGGCAGAGGAGAATGATAGAAACCGTCTCTCCCTCTCCAGGCAGGCCTCCAGAATGGAGAAGGGCAGCTCCAAGTGCCTTCTAAGCTCTGGGCATCTGAAGACCCTGGCCCCTTGGTACTGGACCAAGGGTGCGTGTGTTGTACGAGTGCCACAGAGGGTCGCAGGGACGGATAGCATGGCTGATGCATCCACAGGGACAGCAGGACATGAACACAGAGCCGCGTTGTGGCCACACCCGCAAGCTTCCCATACGGGGCACACCCTCCGTTTTCTGGGGAGTATCAGCTTCTCCAGGGAGGCCCAGTTACCTCCCAGGGTTAAGAAATATTAGCAGGAGGAAGATGCCAAGGTTTGGGCTTGTGGGCGAGCTTGCATCCCAGCCAGCCCGGGGAGTGGGGAGGGGACGACCAGAGGAAAGTCTGAGGAAGATCACAGGGACAGGAGGACGAGGTGTTCAGGGCTCCGTCTCGCTCCACCGCCCTGGGATCCAGCGCCCCCAAGTGCTTATCGCTTCCTGCCTGCCGCTCAAGCCTCCCACGGCCTGGCTGGGCCAAGCTCAGCAGACAGAAACCCCCGGCCTGGCTCCCACCCAGAGATGCTGGGGCAGCAGGAGGGTCTGTGCTGCTGAGACAGCAGCCCCCCATAGAGAGAGGGGAGTTCGGTGTGTGTGTGCCTGTGAGATGCGGAGGCCTGTGAGGAGAACACGAGTCTGCCCTGATCTCCCCGCAGCCTCGGCTACGGATAACGAGGGAGGACACGCATGGGCGTCCCCCGGCTGCCTTAAATCCGTCTGTGCAGAGCAGCCTTGGCAGGGTGAGCCACGATGGCCAGAACCCAGCAGGGCCCCAGGCTGCTGCTGGCCATCATGGGGGCCCTGGTGGCCCTCACCTACCAAACAAGGAGGAAAACCTTCCTAAGTGTCAGCGAGGTGCCCGCGTCAGATCCTGTTGTGGTGACCACCCTGGACTTCGTGACCAAGGACTTCAACAAGAAGAGCGAGGACCCGTACAACTTCCGGATTGTGCATGTCCTCAAGGTCCTGAAGAGGGTTAGTGTCCCCCTCCCATCGCGCCAGGCCACCGCAGGCTCGGGGTGGCCACGCAAGTGAACTCAGCCTCGTTTAGTCCAAAGTGGAGGTTTTAAGAGAAGCAGAAATCCCCTGGAGTGGATGAAGTGGAGCTGCTTAACTGATACCCAGGACCAGGGCTACACACCCCGGCCTGAGGGCCCGAGCCGCCTGTGGCCCCGCGTGAGGGGTCTCCAGGGTGCCAGGCGCACCACATGTGTGCACGTCGGGGGCTGTTTCCACGTGGGGCGGCAGCGCCAGGACCCACAGCTGAGCCGGGCTGGCCCTCAGAGTCTAGGCTGCTGCTCTCTGCCCTTTACTAACCGTGAGCATCACGTGGGTCACCCAAGGGCGACTTTGCCCATGGAGTGGCTCCTGGGGAATTCTGCTCAAGTGGCAGAAAGGGGCACGGGAGGCAGACAGGGGGTGGGGGGAGCCCACGGGTCTGTCCAGTGCAGGCCCTCGACCTGGGGCGCCACACTAGGAGTCCCCAGCCCCAGAAGCTACAGACAAAGGAGAGGAGGTCCTTTATCCCCCTGTCCTTACCTCCGACAGGTGACTGACCACATGGAGTATCGCATAAACCTGGAGATGCGGCGGACCATCTGCCTCAAGATGGAGGAGAACAACTGCTCCTTCCAGGAAGGCGAGCTCTACAAGGTACTGGTCACGTCACCCAGAAAGAGCTTATTTCTCAGTGCTCTGCTCCTTTGTCGTTGGAAGAATGATGAAGCAGTTGGGGGGTCCAGAGGGAGAAGCCAAGGTGGCTGAGCTGCGGGGGAGTGGGGGGACACTCTGGGCCCGAGAGAAGTAGCTGATTATGATAATATCTTAGCAGCCGGGGGACCTTGTTGGTGCACCCACCGAATATCTGAACCTCAGGCTGACGTAAGACACGGTCGCTGGGCTGCAGCCTCTGTTTCTTTCATCCAGCGGTGTTTAGGCAAAGAGGAGGAGAAAGAGGTGGGAAAATGCGTTCAGAAATAGTTCAACTGGTTGTGGGGTGGGTCAGAGAGGGGACAAGCCTGCAGGCAAGTGGCCCGATGCAGGCCCACCTCCCAACAGTGGCTTTGTCCCCACCCAGTGTTGTCACATCGGGGAAGCCGGCTGGGCCGTCATCACTGCAAGTGGTGGACCATCACACGCACACGCGTCAGGTGGGCCCACGTGCTCAGGGGCCTTGAAGGTCCCAAGTCCTACAGGCCCTGCAAATCTCTGCTCTTTACCCAAAGGAACTAACATGACGGTGATCACATGACCCACCTTGCCTACAACAGTCCTGATTGTGCCCAGCTTCTTAGTGTCACTGTTAACAGCATCCCCAGTTGTCTACAACATGTCCCGGTTTGGTTCATAGATTCCATGGTCACCCTAGTTCTAATGGCCTAGGTTTCTCAAGACAAACACATGTCCATCCACGGGCCCCCCCCCCCCCATGGAGAAGTCTTCAAAATCTAGCAAGTTAGACGTTTTTCTTCTTCCCTGGAGAAGATCATGAAATCTATGAAAAGACTAGTTGACGATAAGGTGAACTTAGAGAGTCTCATCACTGTGAGAGATTAAGTTGTGGGGTTAATATTCTGAATTTTACTTTAGGAGAAATGTCAACTTTTATGCCTCCCACATCACCTCATCCCCACCCTGGCTGCCCAGCGGAGAGCAGGAAAGCAAAATCGCACTACGAAATGATAATAATATGCAAAATACATTGATTGATCTTTCCTTGTGGGAGAAGAGGGAGGTGGAGAAGAAAGGGGATCTTGAGATAGAACAGGGAAGGGGGAGGAGAGGATGTGATGATGGGCGGACGGATGGATGAAGGAAGGAAGGAAGGACAGCAGGAGGGAAGGAGAGGGGATGGGTTGGGTGGAAGGAAGGCGAAAGGAAGCAGGAGGGATGAGGTGGGAGAGTGGGTGGAGGGAAAGAGAAAGGGAGCCAAGTGAGGGTAAGTGTGTTCACTGTATGAACAGCACATGAGCAGAAAAGAAGAGGAAACATCAGTCGTTACCATGGTGATGTGGGCGGGTGGACACTTGATTTCCAGTCTCCAATTCTAACCACAAGCAGAAGGATGTTTTGTGGGGTGGTTTCAGCAGTAACACTCTCAAGTCATTGAAATCAAAATAAAGATGGGCCCGCCTGTGGACTGGAGGCAGGTGAGGCTGGGTCATTTTCCCCATCTGCTTGTCTTACACCTTCCTCTTTCCATGTTGATCTTTTTTATATTTTGTTTTCTTGTCTTTTTCAGAAAATCGATTGCTTCTTCTCAGTATTTGTTATTCCCTGGTTTGAAAAGTATAAAGTTCTGGCCCGAAACTGCACGGATGGCTAGGTGTCCCAGAGTGCAGCCCACACGGAGTCACTGTGTGAAAAAGAACCCTGCATTAAACACGAGTTCTCAACATAGAAAATAAATGTTGGTCAGCCTATGCTCTTAATGCTTTGAATGTTTATGTTTCCACTCCTTTTTTCCCCAAAATTCTTCAACTCATAATAATATGATCTGAAGGTCTTCTGGGCTAGGGCAGTTTGGGGGTCCAGATGAGGTGACATGTATAATTTTTGGTCTTGTAGCCTCTACCTGCAGGATAGCAGACCTTCAGACTCATCCTTATATCAGGTAGGATTCTTTAGATTTTAAAATAAGGAGATGAGAAAAGGGAGAAGGAGAACGAGGGAGGATGCTCTAATTACTTAAATGAACAGCTAAGAGATATTGGCAAGAATGTCTGTGATGACATCTCTGAGGGACCCAGTGAATCTTCCTTGCGTGAAGTGTGAAGCAAGGGGAAACAAGGAGAAATAATGCAAGTAATTGAAAATAGGAGGGCCTTTGTTGCTGGTAAGAACTAGCTTGGGAGATGTGCCTTATTTTTGCAGGCACGTGCACTTTCTGATACCAGACTCCAGAATTAGACTCACACCTCCAGCATCAGCAACATTGGACCAGAGCTGGTCTCTTCCCAGAGAGATTCCTCTCCCAGAATTGGCACGGAAAACGTGGGCGCCTGTGAGAGGAGGAGGACGTGGGTATAACGCCCCGTTTATTCTTCCCAAACAGACCCATCTGATGAATTCCTGCAGGAGGGGAATGATCGAGGGCAGAGTGAAACCAGGAATGCTGCATTAAAGTGGTGTCCTTTTCATGGATGTCACATTAGCAGTGAGGAATAAGCATCCTTCACCCACCAGCTTGATTCAGTGTTTCAAATAATGTCATCAGGCTCAGCTCTCCCCTCGACTTCCTCCATGTGGTCTCAAGACGGTGCTAGCAGTTCACTGGGTCACATCTGCCCTCGTTCACATCAAGTAGGGAAAGGACGAGCCCATCCGCAAGAGTTCGGGCAAAAGCCTTGGGGTTTAATATCGCAGGGGAATCCCAGGGACTCTGTGGAGAACACACCGGCACACACAGCATCCATCGACCGGCAGAGAGAGGGAGCTGGGACATTTATCCCCAGTTACTGGCTGCAGGACAGCTCCTGTGGGGCATTAATTCCCTGGAACCTCTGGCCTGGGGTGGCTCGAGGGCAGAGCAAACAGCCAGAGGTGACAGGGCACAGGTGCTGGAATCTGGAGCTGGTGTGCACAGAAGGATGAGATGTGAGAGGACACGGACAGAACACCAAAGGGACAGGTGAATCGTGAGCTGACAGCGGCCACCCACGTCCCCACCAGCTGGAGAAGGCTGGAGCTTTGAAAGAACAATGTTTTTCAACTTCTACTCTCCCTATGAAAGCTCCGGAGTCCTCAGGACCCCATTTCAGGTGGGACCCAGGTGAGAGTTCCCTCCGCCAACTGTCTGGGAAAATGCTAACCTACAATTTCTTCATCTTTAAACGAGAATGACAGTACCTATTTCTTGGAAGAGTTGCAAAGATTAATGATGATAATGCTTGTAAGTTGCTTAACACAATGCCTAACACAAAGCAGATATTCAAACAGACAGGGATTCGTAAGAATACGGGCACCAGCAGTATAATTTAATATTAACCAGCCATGCAGCTCTCTTCCGGCACTTTGGTTGCTATGTCTGGAGGTGAGGGTGGGAGGGGAGAATAAAGGAAAGGTAGGACATTTGTGCTCATTGATTTTGGATTTTTCAGCCCAGTGGGTTTTTGAAACTTTTTTTTTATTTTGAAATGCAGAGTCACAGGAAGTTGCAAAGCGTACAGAGCGGGCTCTTGTACCCTTCATCTAGCTTCCCGCCATGGTTACATCTTTTGTAATTACAGAAAAATATCACAAGCAGGAAACTGACGCCGTACAGTGTATATGTGTGTCATTTTGTCATATGTGTTGATTTGTGTGTCCGCCACCACGAAGACATTCTGCACTAAGCCCTCTGTAGTCACACCTTTCCTTCACCATCTCAAACTCCCAGCAACCACTCACTTCTCCATCTTTATTACTGTGGCAATTCAAACATGTTGTGTAAATAGAATCATACGGTGTGTGCCCTTTGGAGACTGGTCACAGTGCCCTTGGGATCTATCCAAGTTGCTTCATGCATCAGTAGTGTGTGCCTCTTAATTGCTTAGTGGCATTCCACAGCATCCTTAGCACCACAGTTACCTAGTTACCCATTGTAGGTGTGTTAGTTGTTTTCAAGTTTGGGGCTATTACAAATGAAGCTTCTACGTACAAGCCTGGAAGGTTCACGTGTGGACCTAAGTTTTCGTTTCTCTAGGTTAAATGCCCAGGAATGCAATTGCTGACTTGTACGCTAAAGTATATTTTAGGATTTTTTTTTTAAAGAAACTGTCAAACTTCTTCAGAGTAGATGTATCGTAATGTTCGCCTCTATCCCTGGTGATAGTCTTTGCCCTGAGGTCAACTTCATCTGATATTAATATAGGCTCTCCTGCTTTCAATTAATGTTCGCATAATATAACCTTCACTTTTTTACTTCCAACCTACCTGTATTGTTATATCTAAAGTAAGTTTCTTGTAGACAGCACACAGTTGGGTCACTTTTTTAATCCACTCTATCACTATCTGTCTTTTAAGTGGCTTGTTTAGACAATTTACATGTGGTTTGTACATACCATGCATGACATTATTAACATGTCAGGGCTTACGTCTATTTTACTATCTGTTCTCCGTTCTCTCTGCTTTTTTTTTTTTTTTTTTTTGCGGTACGTGGGCCTCTCACTGTTGTGGCCTCTCCCGTTGCGGAGCACAGGCTCCGGACGCGCAGGCTCAGTGGCCACGGCTCACAGGCCCAGCCGCTCAGCGGCACGTGGGATCCTCCCGGACCGGGGCACGAACCCGTGTCCCCTGCATCGGCAGGCGGACTCTCAACCACTGTGCCATCAGGGAAGCCCTCTGCTTTTTATTTGTGTTTTCTTTATTCTTCCTGTGAGTTTCTTGAACACTTTTTTAAGAATTCCCCTTGCACGGATCTATACTGTTTTTGAGTGTATCTCTGCATAGCCTTTTTAGTGGTTGCCTAGATATTACGTTATGTATATATAATTTGGTCTACTGGTGTCAGTATTCTACCAGTTTGAGAGAAAGTTTACCTTCCTTTACATTCCATTTCTAGAAGTTCAGCCAACAGGCCAGCCTCGGCTGGGATGTTAGGATCTGGACAGAGTTTCCTTTGGAGGCTCCTGGCCTGTGACGTGGAGATAAGCTGCCCCTTTATAGGGTTGTCAAGTGAGGTAGTGAGGGCAGCAGGCAGCACCAGGCCCCCGGGCAGCCCCCAGTGACGTCAGATTTGCAAAACCAGATGCTTCCAACTTCCCTCGTTTTTGCACAAGAATTTTATCACCTTTAACCCTTCACCTCCATCCTCCGCTCTGCCTCAGGCCCCTCTGGCAAATGTGAGTTTCTGGTTTGTGTGTTTACTCTTCCCCCTCAGGAAACACTCTCTCGAGTTGCCAGTGTGACTGATGGTGGGACTGCTCCCTGGGGAGGAGGCCAGCTGGTCTGGGGGCGCCTCTCAGCCCACAGCCACTCCCTGGGTGTGGTCCAGGCCACACCTTCTCTGCTTGACTGTGAGTCACATGACGGAAGACGCCGTGGGCCCCACTCCACCAGCAGTGAGCCCGTGAGCGGCTGGAGAGCTCTGTCAGGAAGACCATCCCACGGCCAGCCCAAGACACAGGGTCCTCGGAAAGGCCTGCTTGCAAAGGCGGCCTTGGCCGGAGTCTGGGAACTAGGACGGTAAACCATTCCCGATATAAAACTTGCCCTAAGTGATAAGAGGGCCTCACTAGGTCTGCAATGTTTATACAAACAATGGGATTTATGCTGGCACCTGCTTTCTTTCCAGAAATCTGAAATTTCGGTACATGCAGGGCAGAGGCTGCCTATGTGAGCAGCTCCAGTGAAATCCTGGGGCACTGAGTCCCTGGGGAGTTTCCCCGGCACACACTTTGTCTAATTCCTGGAGGAATGAGGCATGTCCTGTGTGGCTGCCCCCGGAGGGGACCCTGGTTTCAGGGACTTCTCCCCACGAGCCTCTTCCCTTGGCTAATTTGGTCCTGTATCCTTCCCTGTAAAATTCACAGCCCTGAGTACGACTGTACACCTGCCAGGTCCTGGGAATCCTCCTAGTGAGTTCCTGAGCCAGAGGGTGGGCGTGGGGACCCCTGACACACTCACAAAGACAGGTGTCAGTCACAGAGTTGTACGTGCGTGGGACAGAACCTGGGCTCTCCAAGCTCAGGCCAGAGTCAAGATGTACCTGACTCGTGAAAAGCCTCAGAGATGTGGGCTGGAGGTAGAAACTAAGTGATGAGCTTCCCCCAAAGGACTAACAACCTTCTGCTCCAACCACATCGGCCGCCTAAAGACCATTGACTATGGGCATGAGTGTGTGAGTGCACACGTGTGAGGTTTGGGTGTCTGTGAGTGTGCATGCACGTGTGAGCGTGTTCCGAGATCCTGATGAGGGATTCAAGGGCCTTTCAGATTCTACAATGCAAAGCACACAGCATGACCGTCCAACGTTTCTTCAAGGACCTTTGCACATATGCACCTAGGCATCCAGACAGGAGTTGTTCCACAGCTGGTAATGGTTCATCCAGGGCACAGTATATACCAGAAAATCACAAATGAAACTCTGTGGAAGGAGAAAGAAAACGGACAATCAGCTTTCAGGGAAATATTTTTTTTGAAGGCAACAAAAATTCCTGCCTCCACCACCAGCCCCTGCCTGGGGAGTCTGGACCTGGGCTGACACGTGGGCAAGGCCAGATCTACTCACTGGCACATGCTGGGGGTGAGAGGGTCAGCCAAGCCGGCACAGGAATGTCACCCTGGGCCCCCCCGCCCAGTCCTCCTGCACCTGCCAGCTTGCAGGAGGTGCTGCTAGGAGGGACCAGAAGGAGGACATAGGTTGGAAGGCAAGGAGGTGACTGGACAACCCACATGGACCCAGCGGTGCAGCCCAGACAGAACAAGGTCCCTGAGGAAGGTAAAGCCGCTTCCATCTAAGGGTCTGGGAGTGTGTCAGGTTGGTGAGGTGTCCAGCAGCCGTGAGGCCTGGTGCCAGGGCTGTGCCAGTGCAGGGTGGGGAGACACCCAGTCAGAGGGCTTCCCTTCCCCCTCTCCCAGCCCCAGGCACCACCGGTGGCATCAGGCAGCCCTGGGGCTGCGTCCTCACTCTGTCCCAGCCACACGGCTGCCAGAGCTTCCGACATCCTGTCCATGTTTCCTTGTAAAACGTTTATTCCCCCCTTGACCGGAGCGCCTTCTCAGACAGCTGCCGGCACACACCTTCTGCAGCTTCTTCTTGCTCTGAATGGGGCACCAGGAGTTGTTCGTGCTGTTCCTCTTGCACTTGGTCCGGCTAATTTTCACGGTGACTAGGTATTCCACACCTGTCGTCAGGTACCAAGAAGCAAAGGCTATTAGATTTGTTTGTTTGTTTTTGAAATATTTATTTTGGCTGCGCCAGGTCTTAGTTGTGGCAGATGGGATCTTTAGTTGTGTCATGTGGACTCAGTTGCGGTATGCACATGGGATCTAGTTCCCTGACCAGGGATTGAACCTGGGACCCCTGCATTGGGAGCGCAGAGTCTTACCTACCGACAACCAGGGAAGTCCCAAAGGGCTGTTAGTTTTGACTCCAAGCATTGCTGATGCTCCCCAGGAGGAGGTGGGTTGTAGAGTGAAGTCCCAGGAGCCTCTGTCCCCATTCCCTCCTCCTCTCCTTGCTGGAGGATGCTCAGTGGTCCCCGGTCAGCGCCCAGCATGTGCAGAGCCCGGTCCCTGCTCTGCACCGGCTCCACTGCTGCAGCCACAGGTGGCTTCTCACCTGTCTCCCCCGCATCCTTGGGACCAGGGAGGCAGCTTGGCCCCATCGTACCCCCTAGTCTGCAGAAGGGTCCTCAAAATGCATGGATGGAGCCTCATTAGTTCCCTGGGCTCTGCCTCTGTCCTCTTCCTCCCTCCCCGCTGCCTTGTCCCAAAGTCAGTGGTCAAACCAGTGAGAAGGCTGGGCACTCTCTGGGGTGGCCCCCGGGAGGACAGCCCCCCAGAAAACCTCAGGGCAGAGCAGCAGGGGAAGGGGCCTGGGGCAGGACCACCGCCCTGGTCCCAGCAGCCACTGGAAGGACCTCAGGATGCAGGGCTTCTGGCTCTCCATCGAAGGACGGCTGTATCCAGCTTGCAGGGCTGGTGCCCAGAGGTTTCACACTGACCCTCAGCACACCCCGCATGCGTGAAGAAATTAAAACACTGGTGGCAAAGTTAACTAACATTTCAGAGTGCACAGTGTTTTCTTATTCAGTCTTAGCCTCGTTAGTTAAATAATAATAGGAATAATCATGATGATACAAATGTTCTCACAGGTGCCGCTTCACTTTTATTCTGCCCACTTTGCAGGTCAGGAAACTGAGGCCTGGAGAGTATGGATGGTGCTTGACCAAGACTCCACGATCAGGAGGAGCTGGGTGTCAAACCCAGAAGGGGGACCAGGAGCCCAGCAGAGACGGCCACCGCATCCCCTCCCTGCCCTCTGTGAGGTACAGACGGACACAATCACGTGGCAGCAGGCGATCGTCACCCAGCTACCCAGGGGTGCACTCGCTCTGTCCACTGATCCAGCTGTATGACATCAAAAGTTTGCTTATAAACAATGATTTCTGTTAACTGTTAGTGACAACGGACCAACTCCACATGACTGGCCTCCTTGGGTTCCAGCTTCACCCCAAAGACTGATGGGGGAGAAAATGCCAACTTGGGCAGAATTTGGTGGATGGCCGCCACCTTGTGGCCATGTCACCTCAATGTCCTTGGCGCCGCGAGCCGCCGTCTTGCAGCAAGAGTGTGTGACTCAGGCAGACAGGCTGCTGTCCACGCCCTGTGAGACCCCTTAGTGTCACACTAGCACTGCCCGCCTACCCTGCCCCACCGTGGCTGGTTTCTGTGTTCCTGTCGTCCCTCTCTCTGGCCAGAACCCTTTTCTCCTAGTCAGTTTTTTTTCCAAATCCAGTTAATTGAACAAAGATGCATTATTGCCTCTTTCCTAACTCATATAGTTTACTATCTAACCTTGAGGGCAGGTTGGACCAACAAAAGTGTTTTTTCAACAACTTTTCTTTCCTCTGTTATCCTTCAATTGATGTATTTCAGAGAAGCTTTATATGTAAAACAAAATGAGAGATGACGTGTACCTCCAGGTTCCTATAGGACCCTGCTAGAGGTCCTCTGTGTCATTCCAGCTTCCTGAAGGACACGGCTAGAACATCGAGACTCAGAGTTTACAACCCTGGACATGGAAAAACTATCGCTGAGGGGAACATACAGAGAACACTTAAGTTTTGCCAAACGAGAGGAATAATAAAGGAGACGAGACCATCCTCCTTTGCTGTCCTTCTGGCAAATTTCTGAATGAAAGCGATTCTTCCCTCGGAAGAGCAGCTGAGGAGCTCGGGGACATTTCCGTTCAAATGAGAGTAACCTCGGTGCTCAGGCGGCTCTGGGTCTGAACGACCCTGCTCCAGGAAGGTGTCCCCTGGTCCTCTCTGGGAGGCACACCTGTGCCCACGAGGCCCTGCTCACCCGCTCTCACCTGCACCTGGCTTCGGAGCAGCTGGTCCATGCGGAACAGGTAGGAGTCATCGCTGTTGTTGTTGTACGTCTCCATGAAGAAGGCGACGGTGGAGTTCACGTTCTTTGGGCTCGTGGACTCCTGGAAGCCGCTCCACTGTTGCAATTGACCCAGCCTGGCCACCAGGGCCAGGGCCGCCAGCAGCAGCAGAGGGTTCCCCCAGGGTCCAGCTCCCATCTCTGTGGCCTCAGAAGCCTCCTCTCCACTGGGCCTTCCAGGTAGAAAGGTGCCAGCCTCGTCCACTCACCCTCTCTCCCCGCAGCCGTCGCCACGCAGGCTTCCCCAGGAGATGCCCGCCTGCCATAAAACAGAGACTGAGGCCCCAACCCCTTCCTTCAGGTCCTGCCCATGACTTGACCAGAGGACCAGCCGGGGAAGTCTTCCCACGCAGCTGCCCAACCTGCCGTCAGCTCGTTCACCTTTCTTGCCCCTTGGGTTCTTCAGTGATTGAGGCAAGTGTGCTTTCTAAACACCCACCAAGGCTGGCAAGACCCTCTCGTTACCTTCACACCCAGTGAGGACAAAAGCCCCCAGAACAGACCCCACAGGCAAGAAGAGCTGGTGTATCAGACAGAGAAGGCCCATTTGTGGGACTCGGGCAAGGCCATGGAGAAGGTAATGTTTGAACTGGGATGCAAGGAATCAGGGACACTGAACAGGATACATTCCACATTACCTACAGTGGGTTCCAGCCGTCCAGCCCGGCCATCCACTATTCCGTACTTCCTCTAGACACTGGATCTCTGCCACCCACTCGCCACAGAGTTCAGCCTGCTGGATCCCACTGTGCCTGCACCCCAGCACTAGCTCTTACCATCTTGGTGTGACCCCAGTGGAGCTTTGTGAGGTAACCCCAGCCTCTCTGTGAGGGAGGAATGAGCTGTGGGCCTCATTCAGAGATTAATCCTGCAGATCCCTGAAGGTTAGGTGTTGCCCATATAGGGAAGGGAAATGTCCTCTCCCCTCTTTGGGTCTCTGGATGAGCCTAAGACTTAAACTGACAGAAGGCAGATGAACAGGAGACAAGTATACAAACTTCACTGGCTTTGACATGTACGTGGGAGACTTCACAAGAGAATGAAGACCCAGAGAAGTGACCAGAACAGGGAGCTTTCATACTTTGTAGACAGGGACACAATAAATCTGTGGAGTTGCCGAGACAAAGGGGTTGGGCTCGGGGTGCCCGGTGGTGAAGGGGTAACAAGCTAGGTTAAGCAGCCTCCTTGGCCCTGCCTTCCCGTCTCTGGTTACCAGGACATCCTCCATCTTCCTGTGCAGAGAGGGGACCTTTCACTTGGGACATTTATCTCCTGCTTCAGGGAGGAGGGGCCAGTGGGAGGTCAGAGTGACCTTCCTGCTTCTGCCACTTTTTCAGACTCCTCCAGCTTAAGATGGTCCATAAGCCAAGGTGCCATATTTGGGGGTAGCATGTCCTGAACCCCATCACCTGCACCCAGAAGCCTGTAAGAGCTCCCTATTTTTAAGACACTCATTAAGGTGGGATCCTGAATGGGGTTCTGCTCCAGAAAAAGAACATTAGTGGGACAATTGATGAAACGTGAATAAAGTCTGTAGATTAATAGCATAATAAGAGAAAATGGGACTCTGGTGATTTCCATGGAATGAGAGGAAAATATAGACCCTGGCTATGTCTGTAGAATAAAACTAAAAGAAGCCTTGTCGTGTCACTCCCGGAGTTCTTGGGCTCGTGGCAGTGTCACTCCAATCCGTGCCTCCCTCTTCACGTGGCTTCCCCTGCCTCCCTTGGTCTCAAATCTGTCTCATCTTTCTCCTATAAGAACATCAGTCTTGGGGCTTCCCTGGTGGCACAGTGGTTAAGAATCCACCTGCCAATGCAGGGGACACAGGTTCGAGCCCTGGTCCGGAAAGATCCCACCTGCCACGGAGCAACCAAGCCTGCGTGCCACAACTACGGAGCCCGCGCTCTAGAGCCCGTGAGCCACAACGACTGAGCCTGCCTGCCACAACTACTGAAGCCCATGCGCCTGGAGCCTGTGCTCTGCAATGAGAGAAGCCACTGCAATGAGAAGCTCATGCACCACAACGAAGAGTAGCCCCCGCTCGCCACAACTAGAGAAAGCCCGCACAGCAATGAAGACCCAATGCAGCCATAAATAAATAAATAAATTATATATATATAAAAAAAAGAACATCAGTCTTATATAATCTCATCTTAACATCCTTCACTTCATTAGATCTGTAAAGACTCTGTATCCAGGTCAGTTCCCGTTCACAGGTACTAGGGGTCAGGACATGGCCATATATTTGGGGGGTAACACACTTCTACCCACTGAAGCGCCCGTGGTATAAGAAGAAAATTGAGAGCACAGGGTCATGTGTATTCGTTTCTGTGCCTACTATAACACAGCGCCACCAACTTGATGCCTTAAAATTATTGGGCTTCCCTGGTGGCGCAGTGGTTGGGGGTCCGCCTGCTGATGCAGGGGATGCGGGTTCGTGCCCCGGTCCGGGAGGATCCCACGTGCCGCAGAGCGGCTGGGCCCGTGAGCCATGGCCGCTGGGCCTGCGCGTCCGGAGCCTGTGCTCCGCAACGGGAGAAGCCGCGGCAGTTAGAGGCCCGGGTACCGCAAAAAAAATAGAAACAACAACAACACCAAAAAAACTATAGAAGTGTATTCTCTTGCAGTTCTGGAGGCCAGAAGTCTGAAGTCATTTTCACTGGACCAGAATCAAGGTGCTGGCGGGGCCCGTCCTCTCCCAGAGACCCCAGGGGAGAATCTGTTCCCTGGCTCCTCCAGCTTCTGGGGGCTGCCAGCGTCCTTGGCTCGTGGCCTCATCACGCCAATCTCTGCCCCTGTGGTCACGTGGCCTCCCTGCTCCTGTCTGCCTCCCTCTTAATGAGGATAGAGGGGAGACACTCAGAGCCTGACTGGAGAATCCAGGATGTCTGCCCACCTCAAGATCTGGAACTTCATCACTTCTGCAAAGTCCTTCTTTACCATTTAAGATTATGTTCACAGGTTCCTGGGGTTAGGATGTGAATATCTTGTGGAGGGACGTTATTTAGCCTATCACACTATGAGTAGGGGAAAATCGGAGGCTGATTATATCCATGGAACAAGGGGAGGACAGGGGCCCTGATCACGTCCCAGGAAAGGGAGAAGGGGAATGAACACATCCGAGGAAACAGGAGGAATGGGAGGAAATAGGACGCCCCATCAGTTCTATACCTAAGGGAAAAGTAGGAGTCCCGGTCATGCCTGTGGAATGAGGAAAAAGCAGGGCTACGGTTCTCCCCAGGAGTAAGGCTGAAGCAGGGCATGATCACGGACTAAGGGGGAAATGGCATCCTGGTCCCGTCCGTGGAAAGGGAAGAATAGCAGCTGGATGACATCCATGGGGCAAAGATGAATCCGGCAGCAGTGCTGCGTCCATGAATCAGAGGGAAAATACAGAGGACGGATTGTTTCCATAGTTGAGGGGGAGACTGGGGCCTTGGTCATGTCCACGGTAGAAGGGGAAACAGGGGCTTGGTTAAGATCATGGACTAAGGGGAAATAGCTAGAACACGCTGCGGGGGAAGGCAACAACTTAATGTCCATAAAATAAGGGGAAACCGTGGGCCTGTCATGTCCATGAAACACGGTGGGAATAGGGGCCTCTGTCCACAAATTAAGAGAAAAATATTGAGACTGATAAAATCCATAGAAAGGGAGAGTATGAGGCCTGCTTTCTTCGTGGAGTCATGGGACAGTAGAGCCCTTGGTGTCCAGCAGTGAGAAGAAAAGAGAAGACACGGCTATGTCCGGGGAATACGGGGGAACCCACGGCCTGGGCAAGTCCATGAAGTCAGAGGAAGTGGCCCGATCACATCCATCAACAGGGCAAACAGGGAACCTGGGCATACCCATGGGATTAGGAAAAGGAGGGTCTCTGGACGTTTCTACGGGAAAGGGGAAAAACGGTATAAAGGAAAAACTCAGCTTTCCACCTGTGTAGGAAAAACCCATTTCTCCCCGACTATGTCTTTGTTTCCCATGAATATCCTTTATTACTCCCACTAAACACACCTTCTGACACTTCTGGTTCCCAAATAGGTGGGTGTTTTCCCCACAATAAGCAACTCCCTGTGACACTGGCTGGATGTCCTACAATTCAACTCCATTCCGACACCATCTACCTGGAGACGGCATCAGACCCCACAGGGTAAGGGTTCAGGCCTGCAAGATGCCTCCCGCCCCACACTTCTAGGACAACCGCAAGTCCAGGTCGTCACCTGTGCTTCTGACTGACCGGCTGGAGATCGGAGGTCACCATGACCCCCTCGTCGGGTTCGATTAATTTGCTAGTGAGGCTTACAGAGCTCAGGGAACCATTTACGTAGGTTTACCAGTTTATTATAAAAGGATATGTTAAAGGATACAGACACCATCCAGATGCAAGAGACACGTGGGGCAGGTGTGTGCAGAGGGGCACGGAGCTTCCACGCCCCACCCAGGCTCCACTCTCCCAGCACCTCCTTGTGTGCACCAAGCCCGATAGTCTCTGTATCCCATACTTTCAGGATTTCATGGCAGCTTCATCATGCAGGCATGATCGAACTCCTCAGTCCTTCTCCCTTCTCAAAAGAAAGCAGAGGTAGGGCTAAAAATCCCAAGCTTCCAGTCATGGCCTGATCTTTCTGGTGACCAGCTTCCATCCAGAAGCCACCCAGAGTCACATCATTAGAACAGAAGACACCCCCGTCACCCAGGAAGTTACGGGGTTCAAGGAGCCCTGTGCCAGGAACCAGGGGCAGACACCAGTATGTATATTTTCTATTATCCCACAATAGGGAACTTGGTTATGTCCATGAAATAACTAACAGGGCGCTAGAGGCCCTGGCTCCGTATCTGGCCCAATCATGTCCACAGAACAAGGGGAAAATACAGGACGTATTTATTTCCATGGAATAATAGGAAAATATGCTGCCTGGTTACAGCCAAGGGGTAAGAGGAAAATAGGGAGCCTGACTATTTCCATGGAATAAGGGTACACTTGTTGGTTATGTTCATGAAAAGTGAAAAATGGGAACCCTGTTCTTGTCAATAGAAGAAGGGGAAAATATGGCCTAGTTATAGCATGGAACCATAGCAAATATGGGGCCTGTGTATGTCCATGGAACGAGGGGTGGGAAGGAGGGAACGCAAAGGGGCATGAGGAACCTTTGGGGGGTAGATGTGTTCATTTTTATGGATTGTACAGACGATCTCATGGGAGATTCGTATGTCAAAGCTCATCAAAGTGTGAGTTTAAATATGTGAGTTCATTGTATGTCAATTATACCTCAAAAGAGCAGTTTGGATGGATGGATGAGTGGGTGGGTGGAGAGGTGGATGGAGGGACAGATGGATGGATGAACAGATGGATGGACGGATGCATGGACAAATGCATGAATGAGTAAGTGGACAGGTGGATGGAAGGACAGGTGGATGAATGGACAGATGGATGGATAGAAGGATGGACGGACAGTTGGGTGGATGGAGGGATGGATGGATGAATGGATGGATGGATGGATGAGTGAGTGAGTGGACAGGTGGATGGATAGATGGATGAAGGGTGTGCAGGAATAAGCACAGAGCTCCCTGTGGAACAGACACAGACTGGAGTCCCCCTCCTGCCACCACCCCTTTTCCTGACTGGTACCCGGGCCACTGAGTGGAAAAGGGCTGCCCCTGCAGAGCCTTGCGGGGGCAAGGATGAGAAGAGTGAGGTCTGCACCTTGACCCCTTCCACCTGCCTGGACCCAGGCTACCTTCTCGTCTGCTGCCACGCCACCCAGAGGAAGACAACAGTTGGTTCTTAAGAAAGAGGAAGCATCTTTCCCCAGAGTCCAACAAACCTGACCTCCTGACTCACAGGCTGAACCTGGTAGCAGAGCCATGGCTGCACCAGTCACGGGGGCAAGAGGATGGGATTCATCTCAGGTGAGCCCTTGGCTGGTTGTGTGTGGGTCAGGTAGCAGGGATCCAAGGGGGGCCCCTCTGTGAGCTGCACAACTTCCTGGTTTTGCTGTTGCCAACCAGGCTTGGGATTTCTTTATCAGCTGCTCCCAGGGGCAAATAAGCAGGAAATGAAACAGCCTTAGCACTCAGCAGAAAGGCTCTGCTTGTGAGGCTGAGGTCTGGAGACAGGAGTTTCCTGGCTGTGGCTTTTAACCCACTCCCTGGTCCTACCTTGGTCATTGCTGTGTCCCCCACCCCTGCCTCCCTCGTCCCATGAAGTTCCCAGGGCCTGCACAGATCACCCTGGTCAAAACCTCTGCTCGTCATGTTACGCTCTGACTAGACATCTGAAGTGGGGTGGCATTGCTCCCCAAAGTGTGGGGGGACCTGGAGGTCATGTAGCAGGTGGGAACCCATGCCCTAGGGTGCCCGGCATGCTCCAGGACAGGTAGCCAGGTAGAGCATCCCCTGCCCAGCCAGGCTGGGTCCAGACATCCGGGCTGGTCAGTGGTCAGTCTGGTCTCACTGTGTGTCCTGGGCTGCTGTGAAGGGGGCCGCTGCCCAGCAGGGGCCGAGGTGGGGCAGCCTCGCCACTGTGGCTCGGCCATTGCTTTACCTCCTGAGTCTCTTTCCGGGCCTGTAAAATCGGTGTCATAGGAAGCTGACTGTGAAAGTTAAATGATAAAAGGTACAGAAGTGCCTGGGGCAGGGCTTCAGCTGTTTTAATAAGAAGGAGGAGGTGAGGCAGGTGGACTGGCCCTGGGCTTCTGGCCATTCCCTCCCTCCATCCCTCTGCCACTGCCGGCCTGGGCCTGGGACACGGGTCACAGTGTCACGCTCTCTTAGGGACCTGCGTCTGCTCCCAAGCCTCTTCTCTATCTGCGGGAACAACTGAGCCCTTGCAAACAGCAGGCTGGCTTCCTCTGGGCTCTTCTCTCCACTGTCTTTCCGTTTTGTTTTGTTTGTGTTTGTGTTTGATAAGCTCCTCCTTTTCCCCTAAATAGTCCTGATCCGGCCTGGCTGCTGACCTGGATGTAACCCAGGCAAGATGCCAATCTATTTGAGGCTCACCCTGCCACCAGAAACCCTTCAAAGAGAGCCCAGCAAGGAGCAGCCCCGGGATGGAGGGGTGGCTGCCCCGCACGCTCCCGGCGGAGGCTGCAGGGGGACACTGCCAGCCGCCAGCGGCAGCCCTGATCCCTGCGCTGTAGCAGAAGGACGTGGCTGACCCTGGCTAGAGAGCCCTGCTGGTCCCGGGGAGCAGGCCAGCAGCAGAAAGCCAGCCGTGACGGGGCGGAGCTCCAGACGGCTCGGAGCTCACACCGCCTCCAAAGGCCCAGCGGACATCTGCTTTTTCCAGACTAGGACGCCTGAGAAACCGTGGGACTCAGAAGGTCACAGGGGCTGGCATTCTGTCTCCATGGGACTTCTACGTGGGGACCGAGGGTGGCGGGTTTGTCACACGCCGTTGTCCTTTGTCACATTGCTTTTCTGCAGACGGTGTCCATAATCCTGCAATGTTGGTTTACCAGTTCCTAACAGGCTACTCCACTTAAACAGCCATCAGGCCCCGTCCTGAAAGCAAAGAAAGGGCACCCAGGCCCCGCAGGCCTCTGGCTGCTTCCCTGCTGCCTTTCTGGTTTTCTATGAACAAACCACTGTCCTCCTCAGGCAATGAGCAGCAAAAGCTGAAGAGGACCCAGACTTTGCTGCAACCTTCAGTTCTTCAAGTCCTTTGCCCATGTTTTCTATTCGGTTGTTGGTCTTCCATTGATTTGTAGAATTTCTTTACCCTTAATAATAATTATCTGAGGGCAAATGTGCTGCAGATATCTTTTTCTGGGTTGTGGTTTTGTCTTTTCGTTGGAGTCAAAGTTGGTGAAAATAAATCTTTAATCTTACGGGAGTGAATGTATCGATTTTTTCTCTTACGGTTTGCAGTTTTGATGTCTATCTAGGAAATCAAGGTCATAAAGCTTCTTTCCTGTATTTTCCCTTAAAACTTCTTAAAGTTTTAAAGTTTAGCATTTCACATTTATGTCCATAACCATCAAGATTTTTTTTGCATGGTGTGTTTGCTAATGTTTGTTTAAAATTTTTGTGTTCATGTTCCTAAGTGAGACTGGCCTAAAATTGTCCTTTCTCACACTGACCTTTTCCGGTCTGGGTGTCAAGGTTTCACCGTCTTCAGACAGTGAGCTGGGGAGTGTGTCTGTCAGGGTCCCAGTAGTAAATAGGATACACTAGCAATAGGAGGGCTTATTTATGGGGTTATCTACAATGCTGCAGGGGCAAGGGAGCCCAGGGCATACGGGATGAGGGGAGCCTCAGCTGGCCACCTGGTCAGGGGATGTCCCTTACCTTCTGCCCTCTACCACAGGCTGGGCACCTTTTTGGCCAGACACAACAGGAAGTCAGAGGTCAGGGCCCCATTGATGGAGTCCGTACAGGTCAGCACCACAGGACAGACATCTCATAGATGGGTGGTGAGTGGAGCTGGGGGCAGTGTGATCTGACACAGGGAGATTTCTCTGTCTTAATTCTCAGGAAGAGTTGCTAGATTTTTACTTTATCCATTTCTTTTAAGGAGTGGGAAAGAGAGATTCCCTGATCTGACTTCATTTCATTGTCTTTACCAGATACCCTCCTAATGTAGTCGATTCTCATCATTCGAGGTAGTTCCGTTCTGTAAAGTCAGCACAAATCCCTAAATTAACAAAGACCGAACCATCGCCATCCCAGGGTAACATAGGTTTGCTTCCCGTGAGTGTCTGGTCACCCATCAGTATGTCACCATCTTGTATATGAAATATATCATTTTATTTGACATCTCGTGGACTCATTAACAGGGACTCACAGCCAACAGCCCTGTAACTCGTGCCTCAACAAAGCTTATCCAACAGATGTGTTTCCTCTGGAGGGCATGGCCCGCCTTCTCCCCGAGGACGCTAGATAGCACTTCAGCCCCATGCTCGGGGCCGGTTTAAATAGCAAAATCGCCAACAGAAAGTACACAATGTGAAAAACGTGGCACTAAATAGACTACGAGAAGGACAGTCATTTACAACATGAGACCAGCGTGTGGACTCACCCTCGCGTGCATCGAGCACGCCAATAGCTCCTGCTCTGCACACGTCTGCAAATGACCGCAAAAGTGCCCTGGGTGTTGATTTTGGTTACAAATAAATGTTAGGGAATAGGCACAGTTGCAGGCACAGAATCCGTGGACAACGAACATCACCAGTGTTTCCCGATGTCACCAGTACAGAGGGGCGGAGTGTGAAGAGCGGTCAGCACTACACCCTAGAGAAGCTGAGTCCATGTGACCGCTGCTGGGAAAAGCCTTCTTGCATTTTGGGACGGCCCTGAGCATTTTGGTAATAGCCAAATGTGACAAAACCCAAATATGCCACAATGGGGAACGGATATGTTAAATTCAGTGCAGTGAACTATCACCCATGAGCAATCAATTACAAAGACTTGTAGGAACGTAGAAAATGCTTCTTTCCTAAACAAAATACAAATATACACCCTAATAATTCCTGCATATTTGTAGGTTTAAAAGATAAAGATTTTAAATATTTATTTTATTGTATTTTAACTCTTATATTATAGTTGAGTAATAATGTCATGATAGTTTCAGGGGTACAGCAAAGTAACTTAGTTATATATTTTCCCATTTAGGTTGTTACATAATATCGAACAGAGGTCCCTGTGCTATACGGTAGGTCCTTGTTGGTCATCCATTTTAAATACAGCAGTGTAAAAGATAAAGATTTGATAGGAAAACATATTTGTGGAAAAGGAAGTCTCAGGTAGGTAGAAATATGGGTGAAAATTTTTTTCCTAAAATTTCCTTTATTGTAGCATTAAATGATAATGTGAAAGGAGGGACTTCCCTGGTGGTCCAGTGGTTAAGACTGCACTCCCAACGCAGGGGTCACGGGTTCAATCCCTGGTCAGGGAACTAAGACTCAGTGCAGCCAAATAAATAAATAAATAAATATTAAAATAAACAAATTCCATTTAAAAAATAATGTGAAAGGATATCAGAACAGTCCAGGAAATAAACTAGTTTTTCCCTGTAGCTCAGAACCATAACTTTGAAAAGAAGCCGAGAGAAAAGAGAGGTATTTGAACATATCATATGAATAAAAATTGTGTCATCTTTGTTTTTATGCCTATTTGCCATATTTAAATGTGTCAAGTTAATTTCAAAACACGTTTTAGAGTTTCATATAGATTAGTTAGAAGAATAACATTAACAACAATACTGTTTTTTCATGAGTATTTATTTTACCTTAAGATTTTCTATGTTTCCTATAACAGATACTGTGTATTAAATTAATTTTACCTTTTCTAATGCTTTGTTCTAAATTTTATAAAATAATTTCTTAAGGAAATGTTAAATAATATTAACAAAGCTGCCTTTGGGAATATTTCTAGAAATTTTGACACGGTGTGAAATGTCTCAAACATACACATACCCAAATGTTGTTTCGAAAAGTAAAAACAATTGTAATAAAAAACACAGATCCAATGATTCCTCTGAAGCTCCCCATTCAATTGCTCTTGCGTTTTGCAAGTCCTTGAGGAAAATGAAAAGAACCACTGGAAATAAAGTAATTAAATTCTATCCTTAATGCTGCAAAAAGTACAGAAGCCCAACCTCATCAACAAGAATGGAGACTATTCCTTGTCCTGAATTCGTTACTTTGATGCTTTTGGATGAAGGGCCTTCTGGAATGGCTTCCCTTTTCCCTCTTTCTAAAGGGGAGCAGTGGATGGGGCCTGGCTTTGACTGGCTGCCTCTGAGCCACTCATGCTGCAGATGGAAGCGAGGCCGAGATGTCCTTGGAGGAGGCAGCTGAAGACGGGGCAGAGCCTCTCAGGGCTCCAGGGCCCTTGGAGGAAAGGGTGGCTCCCAGCTTGGGGGCTTCTGGTTCCCAGCTTTGTCAGCACAACCAGAGTGGACCAGGGTGGGGACTGGCTCCCTGGAACCTAACTGTGGAGGTTTTAACATGTCTGCAAAGCCTTTGAGACCCTCCCCTTGAACACAGGTGAGTGATTTCCTTCCGGGAAACGTAAGTGATGCCTGGAAACTTTGGAGACTAGGTTAAAGGTGACGGGGCTGCTGCCTGGGTGCTGGCTCCCAGCACCTTTGGTTCTTTGGCCGCCACGTGAGTCCAGAGAGAGCCTGCGAGGGGCCACATGAGTCTTCCCACCCCCGGCACCAGGAGAGTGGGAAGAGTCAACCCCAGCTCCAGCTACACCCTCACTGAGAGACCCTGAGTGAGACGCCAGGCATCCCAGGCAGCGCCTCGACCATGGGGGATGCCAGTGACAAGTGGCTGTTGTGGTTTTATACCACGTTGGAAGTGGGAACCAGAGCCCTGCGTCTGCAGTGACCCACAGTGAGAAGCTCGGCTGATGAACTTGCAATGAGCATGGGGGCCGGAACGCACCTACTGGTCCTCAGCGCACACTCTCCCTGTCCAGGCTGGTGTCCTCCCAGAAGCAGACCTCGAGACAAGGATTCTAGTGAGAGCAGTTTGTGGGGAGGTGACACCACTAGGCAGCGCCAGTAGGGGTGTGGGGACAGGGTGGGGAAGGAAGCCAATGCAGGGCACCGAACAAGCTACCTTCTCCTTTTGGCAACGGGGGCTCATTCCCACTAAGCACCTCGGGGGAGAGTGTAGAACATTCCTCAGCTGTCCGACCAGAGGGTATTTATCCTCCAACTTCTAACAGTCATTGATTGAGGGCTGCTCCCAGGAGGCAAAGGGGCGTGAATTCCCCTGTTCATGAGGTTAATTACCTCCCCCTTGCCTCCCGCAGCATCCAATCAGAGCAGGCTGGAAGGCCAGAGAGAACCATCGGGAGAATTGCAGGTGTTGGCGTCGGGAGCAGCAGGGACAGGAAGATTAAGTGCTAGTCACCGTCAGAAGCTTCCTACTGACTTTGGAACCAGAGGGTGACACTAGGTGAGCTGTACCTGGCAGCTGCCGCCTGGCCACTGAGCAGTCAGAGGCACCCTGAGGCAGGCCGCAAGGGCGCCCGCTGCCCCCGCAGGTGCCGACTCCACACGGGACCCCCATGCTGCAGCCCCTCTGCGAGCACATGCAGACACCACACCTAGATTCCCACGTGGGTCGCGTCCTGACCCGCCTTTCCTAGAGCTGCAGCTGTCACAGGGCCTGTGTCTGCCTTTGCAGACCACCTCTCAGGTGGGTGGGTGGACACGACATTCCATCTACTCCTGTGTGTCCGTCACCTGACCTGCTCACAGACATAGGCCTGCAGCTTCTGCCTGGTTCCGTCTCGTTCGGGGTGAAGCTCCTCTTTCCCAGCTCCATCTTCTCAGAAGCTCTGAAGCCGTCTTCCTCTTTTCTTCAAAGTGTCCGGAGCTGCTAAAACGCAAGGTATGCACAGGCCAGTGCTGTCCACTAGAACTCTGTACAGTGATAAAACGGCAGCCACTAGCTACATGTGGCTACTCAGCGGTTGAAATGCGGCGTGACTGAGGGGTGAAATTCACATTTCCATTTCATATTATCTGATCTAAATTTAAGTGGCCACCATCCTGGCTGGCACAGGTGTGGGCCACGGCTCCTTCGGATCTACTCCAGGGCCTCGCCCCCTCCCTGGTCCACTACAGCTCCTCCCTCCTGCTTTGAGGATCCCTCCTCCATCCCTCTGGTCAGTGCTTATTCTGAGAGGTCTGTCCCTCTGCCCTGCCACCTCCCCTCACCCAGCCACCAGGAGAAGAAAACATGCACTTGACACAACAATGAAGGTTTGACGTTTTTTCCCACAGGGGTGTGG
Organism: Globicephala melas; assembly: GCF_963455315.2. NCBI lineage: Eukaryota > Metazoa > Chordata > Mammalia > Artiodactyla > Delphinidae > Globicephala > Globicephala melas. Next base: position 43,064,244 of record NC_083328.1, on the reverse strand, counting down.
TCTGGCGGGGAAGGCTGGGAGTGCCCGTGAGAGAGAAGAGACTGAGCGAAATACCCAGAAACATCAAAACTGTCCAGATGTCCCCCTGCCACCCATCACTGCAAGTTCTGGTTTAGAGAAGGCAGTCCATCCTGCCTCCTTCTCCGCTGACTACAGATTTGAGAATCTAGAATTGCATGCTTCAGAATAGTGGTGTTCTTCCTTAAACGCACACTTCCTAGACTCCAGCTCCATGAAATGCCAAAACAAAGAGCGAGGAGCTCAGGGATCAGTATTTCTTGAACATCCTTTGGGAACTGCTTTAATCAACACACTCACGCTGCACTTGGAGTTTTCGAGTTGGACCCTCCACCAAATCCCCACAGACTGCTCTGCTCCTCGCCTGCTCGTGTCCACTTTTTGCAGTTTTTCTCTTTACTCCTGCATTTACTTCCTCTAGTTTCCTGCTTCCTTCTTCACCAATACTGCTCCAGATTAGCTTTTTGAAATTAGAATAACGCATGTAGTAAAAGTTAATAAACTCTGCCTGAGGATCTGAGGCTTCCTTCCGTCTCTAGAGTGGCTGCACTGTAGGGACTCTGTGACATACGCTTTAGTGACCTTTCTTTTTAGGAGTTTCGCCCTTCTTACCTTGCTCTCTCAGTTCAGGCTTCATTTGCTTAGATGCATTTTGTGTGCCAGTGCCCACAGTGTATTTATTAATAGTTTGAAACTGTCACAAGTTCTCATTTCGCAGCGATTTTCATATTTGCTTCACCACCTCTGCTTTAGCATTACCAAATGTAAATGGCCTAGACTTTGCATTAAAAAATAACTCCCCCTGTCCTTCCAGGACAGGCCTGGAAATCGTTGGCACAGGGTAGCGTCTATCTACGGTTACTTCTCCTAGGAGATTATAAGTTCCTGGCAGGCAGAACTGTGTCCCAGGAGACCCACTCCACACTGTGGCCAGCATTATGTAAAGAATAAGAGAGCTCAATGGCTCACATCCATTGAAAAGAATTCAGTCAGTAAAAACAGAGGACTATGCACATATCCCATATATGCAAGTCTTCTTTAACCAAGGAGGAGGACCGACAGAAAGTTACAATATGCAGAGACTGAAAAACAACTCTGAATTTTTTAAAAAATAAATTTATTTATTTATTTTTGGCTGCGTTGGGTCTTCTTTGCGCCGCGCGGGCTTTCTCTAGTTGCGGCTAGTGGGGGCTACTCTTCCTTGTGGTGCACGGGCTTCTCATTGCGGTGGCTTCTCTTGTTGCGGAGCATGGGCTCTAGGCGCGGGGGCTCCAGTAGTTGTGGCTCGCGGGCTCGAGAGCACAGGCTCAGCACTTGTGGTCCACAGGTTTAGATGCTCCACAGCATGTGGGATCTTCCCAGACCAGGGCTTGAACCCGTGTCCCCCGCATTGGTTGGCAGATTCTTAACCACTGCGCCACCAGGGAAGCCCCAACTCTGAATTTATATTGGGGCAACGGTTTCCCTCTTAAATGCCTTGCTCTGAAGATAAACGTGGTTCCTCCTCCTGCTGGAGCTGGAGGGTGGGTGGGCGGGGCATCGCAAGGTTATTGCAGCTGCGTCCCTGGCCGCCTTACACGCTCGCGGAATTCGCGTGCAGTGAAGCTTTCCAGCCTGCCACCCGCCGTGTCCTCATCCACCCCGTTGTCCCCGCGTCCCCGTCCATCCCCCGGCCACGGTCGTGCTGGGCAGACTCCTGATCCAACGTGATGCTTGAGTTTGAGGCGGTCTTCTCTGGAAGACACGGGCTCCTTTCCGTTCCCCACATCCTTAAAAGATTAACGTTCCCCTTCGCAGAGGGCCCTACAGAGGGTCAGGACCCCCGCCTCGAGGCCCCCGACGCCCGCGGACTCTGCGGCCTTCTGGGTATGGTAGTGGACGCCTCGCTCGCTCCCGCCGCACAGTGCGGCCTGGACTACAACTCCCGACAGGTTGCACGCTGCGCCTCCGCGCCCCGCAGCTGCTAGAGGACGGTCCGGGCGCGGCCTGGACTGCAACTCCCGACAGGCTGCGCGGCCCGCTGCTGCGAGAGGCGCGGGAGGCGCGGGAGGCGCGGGAGGCGCGTCCGACTCGTAGAGGAGGTTGTGGCGGCGGTCTCGGCTGGCGATATGGACAACGCGGGGAAGGAGCGAGAGGCGGTGCAACTGATGGCGGAGGCCGAGAAGCGAGTCAAGGCCTCCCACTCCTTCCTCCGAGGGCTCTTTGGGTGAGCGCCGGACCGCGCGTGCCCTGATCGGGGGTCTCCGTCCCTGGCCGGCGGCCCCCCCCCACTTTCCTTGGGGGCCCCCAGAACGCCCCAGGGGCCCTCAACCCTCACACGCCCTCCAGAGATTCCCCTAGGGCCCCTTGGCGCCCCCTGAAATCCCCAGAACGCCCCTGGCCCCCCCACGCTCCAGGGACCTCCTAGGACCCCCGGAGTCCCCCACCTGCCCTCCAGGGATACCCTGGAACCCATGTAGCCCTCCCAACGCACCCCCTGGAACCCCACGGCGCTCCAGGGGCCCCCATGCGCCCTCCAGGGATTCCCTATGACCCCCGGAGGCCCCCCCCCCCCAGCGCGGGTGCGGTGTCCCACGGGCCGCGCGGGTGTGCGTGACCCTCGCCGCGGCGGCCACACCGGTTTGTTATTTCGCCACGAGTGAACCCACGCAGCTCGGGAGACCCGTGTGGGCGTGAGGCGCCGGGTCCCGGACCCCCAGCCCCAGCGCCTGGCCCGCGGTCTTTTGGGGGCGTCAGGCTGGCGGTGGGGCCGCGGCAGCCGCATTCCACCACCCGGTGCCCGTGCGCCTTGCGCCAAGTACGGGTTTAATAAATATCCGTGGGAGGAATGAGTATGTTTTCTCAAACTGGTGTCTTTCCTTCACTGGAGATTGATGTGATATCCAGGGCCTCCTGTTGGATTAGGGATAACGCAACTCCTCTAAGTCTGCGTCATTTGGGAATCCCGTTCATTTCCTATAATTCTTCTGTGCTCTCCTAGGGAAGGTCTTAAATTCGGATTTCCCAAGAAGCAGAGCCTGCATTGACAGTCCTTGGAAGAATTCTGGGCGGTTGAATATGTGAATGATTCAGCTGTTTAGGATGAGAGAGGCAGAAAGTTCGTGGTGGTTTACTCTTTTTCCTTTTGGAAGTGAAAGGTCCTCGGCCAACACCCAGAGCATGTTTTTATTCTGAGAAGGACCGGGGGTCCGTATTTAACTGTTGCATTAGTAGACGCAGTTTTATTTCTGTACAAAATCGGTTTGGAATCTGCTAGTCTTGCCACCTTCGTTCTTTTGGTAATACTTTACCGTTGTTGATAATCTCCAGGAAATGCTCATATGCAGGTTTCATGCAGTGCACGTAGTGCAGGGTGCAAAGATGCAGAAAGGTAAGCGTTCCTGTCCTCAAAAATCTCTCGGGGCATTTATCCCGGCTGGTTTCTAAATTTCTCATGTGATGTGTGGTCTGCATTGTAGCAGTGAATTATAAATTTGTTCCCCTTTGAAAGTTATGGCAAGACATAAGGAGCACTGCCTAATACTCGATGCTAACACCAAACAATAGCTTCTTTCTCTGGTTGTTCACAAAACAATTACAGTTTATTTATATAAAATTTAATGTCATAGCACCTCACACTGGGAGGTGATCGTAAAGGCCCAGCATTTCAAGTCCAGATGTGCTTCCCTGGAAGGGAATCTGTAATCGGCAGAGGAAAAAAGCCGGAGAGCACTTGATGCTTCTCAGGGGCGTGCTCCTTTCTGTGAAGAGGTGTTGCGTTATTGTTTTCATGAAAGTATGCCAGATCTTGAATCAGTAATCCTTAAGGGATTTTAAAAAGGCCTCTTGTCTTTTTTTCTCCTTGGCCTTTGATCACCTGTTTCATTGGCAGGCTGTGTAGGAAGACTTCATCCTCACCATTCACACTCAGTTTGCTTGAAAGTCATTGCATCCTAGGTCTGACCTGGATCCAGCAGGTCAGTTTATTATCCTCGCTTTGTGACCTCGGGCAAGTTCCTTAGCCCCTCTGTGCCTCAGTTTCCTCGGCTATGAAATGAGGGTAAGAGAAGTATATCTCATAGTGAGTGAGGGTTTTGTGAGTATATGCTTGTAAAACATTTAGTCATTGAAGATGGGGATTATGAAATATTAATTAATATCTTCATCAAAATTTTCAGGCCCAGTTATTTATCAAGGAAGCAGCCAGACAGATCAAGTGACTTTGCCAGGATTTCGGAGCCAGAGACCTTTTGGACTGTATCATTGGTCTTTTAATGAAATAAAGTATTTGAAAGAGCTTTGCACCGTGTAAGGGTTATCTATACTATGGAAGACTGTGTTTTTAGTAATACTTGGCTCCAGAAAAATTTGGGGAAGAGGGTACTCAGAGTTCTGTGAGGTTTAATAGCATTACATAATTCTTTGAAGCCAAAAACCAGGCCTAGTTTCTCTCTCAGTGACAGTGGGAAGACAGATTCTGTATCAGTTTCAGTTGTTCAGAATCTGATGTTACATCTAGCATCACTTGCCCCTGTCATCACCCTTATAAGCTGGGATATATGTTACTCCACCCTACCCCCACTCCCTTAGCCTGAGAATTTTCCCATCTACTTGTTTTCCTTTATTTAAACCACAGTGTAATCTATCTTCATGTCAGGCTCCTTAATTAACAAAACATACGTGCATGAGTATCACCAGTATCACCGAGCCCATCTGTTCAAGAGCTAACAGTGCTTTAAAGGGGGCACGTGATGCTGTTTGGGGCTGTGGCAGCCATCACAAGGTGCTCAGTGTACTTTACTGCAGATGTTTCACACCACGGACTCATTAACCCAGCTGCAGGTTAAAACCTGTTAGAAGTTGGTCCCCTTCACTCAGTGCTGATCCACCACCCACGCTAGTTTTGTGGCAATACTCACTGCTGTTCTGTAGCTCTTCCTTCTTTGTTGCTTTCAGTAAAATTAGATGAAAATATGCACTGTGTATTCCCGAGAAAAAGTCAGTCATGCGTTCTTCTGTGTGTAAGGCACAAGCCTAGGCTCGTCTGCAAGATGTCAGTGTTCCTTCCCCGCGTCCCCCTGCAGGAAGGGAGCTGCTGAGGGATGCAGCCATCACAAGAAGCCACTGTCGTGGTGGTCTGTCTTTCTGTTTGGCCGCCAGTTAAACAGTGATGTGTTTTTGTAGTTGTGGAATGAAATTAAAACTTATTCTTTTGCTGACCGAGCTTAGTATAGCAAAATTACCACCGAAAGAGTTGTGTTTCGATTTCATTTGTTTCCAGAGATGAGCTATTGAACTTTGTAGTTAATTTCAAATTTTAATTTAGCATCTTAACTACTGGTATGATGGTTAGCTGACCTGGGTCTGACAGCAAGATAGCTTTGCATTTCTCTTGTTATAGGAGACCACACTGGGTACACTGCCCAGCGCACATGGAGAAAGTGGCTTAAGACAGACCGTGGGAAGATGTTCTGGATGGTTAATGCTTCCTTCTCGTGCTCTTGAATGTTCCCCAGTCTCGAAGCTTATAAGGAGCTGTAAATCTGGCAGTGTTGAAGTAAATTTATTGAAAGGCCCTGTAGGGTTATCTTGAAATAACTATAAGTTTATAATTTCTTAGCTAGTTGTAAAAATTGGGAATATTTCTTAAGCATTATAGGCCATTATCAGTATTCTTCACTTAGCTTTATTTTGTCAAAGATTGTGTTTAAATTTTGCCAAAATATGGTGGGGGCATGTGAAAGCATTTATAAAGTATTTAGGTCTGCCTCAGTTGCAGTAGATATTCAAATGCAGATTAAACTTTTAAAAACATTAAGCTCAGATTTACTCAGAGACAGGTAGTATAGTATAAGAAATATATATGTATATTTACTCTTTATTTCCTATGTAATAAGAAATAGAGGACTTCCCTGGTGGCACAGTGGTGAAGAATCCGCCTGCCAATGCAGGGGACATGGGTTCGAGCCCTGGTCTGGGAAGATCCCACATGCTGCTGAGCAACTAAGCCCATGTGCCACAACTACTGAGCCTGTGCTGTGCTCTAGGGCCCTCAAGCCACAACTACTGAGCCCGCACGCCACAGCTACTGAAGCCCATGCACCTAGAGCCCATGCTCTGCAACAAGAGAAACCACCACAATGAGAAGCCCACACATGCAACGAAGAGTAGCCCCCGCTCGCCGCAATTAGAGAAAGCCTGCGCGCAGCAACAAAGCCCCAACACAGCCCCCAAAAAAGAAAAAATGGAATAACCTATATATTGAATAATTATATATTATATAAGGTATATTATGTATGAAGCATAATAATACATACTATTATATGTAAGAAGACCAAATATAGATTCTAGTTTACTAGCTTGGTGACCCTGGCCAAGTAAATAATATTCGCAGCTTCTGTTTTTTCGGCTTTTGAATGAATGGGCAGAGGGAAAGAATTTACTTGTCAGAGTTGTAAGGATTGAATGAGGTGTCAGAATGCTTATTAAGCTGCACGGAGCTATATTACTGCTACTTATAATCATTTGGTTTCCTAATTTGAGTGTCAATGTCAAGTTACAGTTTGTATATCAAGTGATAAACTCTCACAAGATTGGCCTTTTTCTGTCTGCATTTTTGCAGTGTTCACCATATATTTTCTCATTCTTGTGAGCCCTGCGAGGTGCAGAGTCCTTTACAAGAAGTAGGGAGGACTGTGGTGGCCTGTGGCTCTAGGATGTAAGGTCCTGGGGCGTCTGCCTTAGTTGGTGGCTTTGGCCCAGCACCTCCCGCAGCACGTGGCTATGGCAGGCGCGCGTGGACTATGGTGAATGCGGATACAGATGTTGATTTGTTTTCTTGTACACTTTTGTCTAGTTTCAAGAGCAAAGGTAACAAAGAGCAGGGGAGTTCATGTCACTTTCTTCTGTTTTCTTAAATATGTGTTTGTAATAAATCCATATATGGTAGGGAAATGCAAGGAGTACAGAAGGGTTTCAGTTGAAAAGTAAAATTTTCCCTGAGTCCTCACTCTCCTAAATCTTACTCAGCAGAAGTAACCATTTAACTTTCTTTTTGATTCTTTTGATGGTTATTGCCATAAGTCTAAGTAATTTTAGAATACTTCTACTACCAGATTGATTAATTTTAGATAATACTTGTCGACCCTGCCACATAGCTTATGTGGCAGTGCATTTTCTCCTTCACCTCTTGATTTTAGTTAATTCTCAATCTCCAAATATTATCTTTTATATGTAAGTAACATTTAAATTTATAATTCTACTTTAAAAATTTTTCAGATATTTCCCTATTTCTGTGAGTTATAGAGTGGCCGTGAGTATCATGTCCAAACTGGGATATTTTTGAGTTGCCAAGAAAACGGGTATAACCTAGGAGTGTCCCCGCAACCAGGACGGAGGATCATCCTAGTTAAAGACGACTCTATAATCTGTTTTTATGCTTTCACTTTACATTCATTTGATTAGATGATAAAACGGGTAAAACTTCCGTATCTTAAGAATTTTCAGTTAGTGATGCTTGTGAGTGCACAGTAAGGAGACTTTGAAAATAGAATCTCAGAGTGTTAATCACGTCTGTATTTGAATAGAGCTTATCGTAAGTAATGGTAATTTAATTAAAGTCTAACAAAGTAATAGATCAGTTCTTTCTTGGGTTAAAATATGTTTTTCACCGTAAGGAAGTATCTTCCAATTCGTTTTTTTTTCTTTTTTCATTAGCTTAGGACCGAAAGGGCAGCGTTTATTGTGAGGCGCCATACAAGGAGTCCAGGACAGCCAACGCTCAGAAAGCCCGAACTCCTCCATACAGTTCAGCACAGCCTTTTTATTTATTTATTTTTTATTTTTTTGCTGTGTTGGGTCTTCGTTTCTGTGCGAGGGCTTTCCCTAGTTGTGGCAAGCGGGGGCCACTCTTCATCGCGGTGCGCGGGCCTCTCACTATCGCGGCCTCTTGTTGCGAGGCACAGGCTCCAGACGCGCAGGCTCAGTAGTTGTGGCTCACGGGCCCAGCTGCTCCGCGGCATGTGGGATCCTCCCAGACCAGGGCTCAAACCCGTGTCCCCTGCATTAGCAGGCAGATTCTCAACCTCTGTGCCACCAGGGAAGCCCCCCAATTCGGTTTTAATGGGTGTTTTCATTAGGGATTGAATGAGGGCCTTTTCAATAGCTGTCAGGTAAGCGTGACTTTTTTTCTTAGTTATTCGTATATTAACTAATGGATAGCCTCATATTGAACTCTGCTCGCATCCCTTGAATAACGCCTCTGGATTGCAATGTATTATTTTTACTATGGAATTCTGTTTTTAAATATTTTACTTCAAATTCTTTTATTTACAATTCTTTTGTGTATAGTCTTTCTCAGATTGAAGTATTGATGTCACAGGCACGCATGTCACAGGTACTCTCATAAAAAGAATTTGTAAGTTTTTCTTTTTTCCCATGCTCTGGTCTTTGGATTTTTAAATAGAATCCTCTTACAGTGAAATCATCTTGGGCTTTTTGGTGGGTATTTCTTTGATAACTTTCTCTTTTTTCCCTCTGGAATTTATAATGTTTAAACTTTCTATCTCTGCTGAGGTCAGTTTTGGTAAATTGTATTTTACAAGGAAATTATTCATTTCATCTAAGTTTTAAAATTTATTTGCAGAGTTGTGCAAAGTAGTCTTTTATGACTTTTAAAATGTTATTGCAGCAGTTATTTCCCTCTTTTTACTTCTTACTTATGTGTTAGGGCTTGTCCCCGTTTTGTCTTGATTCTTTTTCTTTAAACAACTGATATTTTGACTTATGAGTTTTACTAGTTTCCTGTTTTCTACCTTATTAATTTCTCTTTCGCCTTTATTATTTTCTTTTGTTTTTTTCCCTTGGCTTTTTTGGGGGGTGAGGGGTGGTATTTAATTCATTATTTCTATTTTATTTATATGGATCCAAATATTCATGGATGAATTTTCCTTTATAACTGTATTACTGTTTTAATTGCATCCCATAGATACTGATATATAGTGTTTTTATTTTAATTTGTTTCATCTATGACCCAGGAGTTCTTTGAGGGTTTTGTACCAGGTAGAAGGGCCTTTTTTATATCTTATTAATTTCTAGCTTTATTTCATTATGATCAGAGAACATACTGAGGTTTTCTTTGCCACCTAATATGTGATTGGTGTTCATTAGTGGTCCATGTGCCCTTAAGAAGAAGTGGGTTTTCTCTTTTCAGAGTGTGTGACTTGCTAGAGATCCCTGAGATCTGGTTACTGATTATGTTGTCTAGGTCTTTCATGTCTATATTTTTTGTCCACTTGACCTGTTTTGGACTAAAAGGTTATATTAATATCTCCTTTTATGAGTGTATTTCTGTCTTCTTGGATCTATTGTAATTTTTTAAATTCTTTTCTTTATTGTAAAATACACATAACATTCACCATCTTAACCATTTTTAAGTGTAGATTTCAGTAGTATTAAAGTACATTCATATTGTTGTGCAGCCACCACCACCATCGCATAACTCTTGTCATCTTGTAAAACTGAAACTCTATACCCATTAATAACTACCCATTCTCTGCTCCCCCAGCCCCTGGAAACCACCGTATACTTTCTTCATGATTTCAGCTATGCTGAGTACTTCATATAAGTGGAATCATACAGTATTTGTGTTTTTGTGATTGGCTTATTTCACCTAGCATAATGTCCTCAAGATTCATCCATATTGTAGCATATTTCAGAATTTCTTTCCTTTATAAGGCTGAATAATCTATCGTATGTATATACCACATTTTGCTAATCCATTCATTCATTAATGGACACTAGGTTTGCCTCCACATTTTAGCTATTGTGAATAATGCTGCTATGAACATGATTGTACAAATATCTCTTCAAGACCCTGCTTTTCATTCTCTTGGGTATATACCCCCAAATGAAATTGCTGGATTATATGGTAATTCTACTTTTAATTTTTTGAGGAACTGCTATACTGTTTTTCCACAGTAGCTGTACCATTTTACATTCCCACCAACAGTGCACACAGGTTCTAATTTCTGAACATGCTTGCCAGCATTTGTTATTTTCTGTTTGTTTGTTTGTTTTTAAATAATGGCCATTCTAACAGGTGTGAGATGATATCTCATTGTGGCTTTGATTTGCATTTCCCTAATGATTAGTGATGTTGAGCATCTTTTCATATGCCTATTGGCCATTCATATATCTTCTTTGGAGAAATGTCTATTCAAGTCTTTTGCACATTTTTGAATTGGTTTGTTTTTTCTGTTATTGTTGAGTTTTAGGAGTTCTCTTTATATTCTGGATATTAATCCCTTATCAGGTATGTGATTTGCAGGTATTTTCTCCCATTCTGTATGGTGCCTTTTTACTCTGTGAATAGTGTCTGTGATGCATAAATTTTTTTTAATTTTCATGAAATGCAATTTGTCTATTTTTCTTTTCTAACCTGTGCCTTTAGTGTCATATCCAAGATATCATTGACAAATCCAGTGTCATGAAGCTTTTGCTGTTTTCTTCTAAGATTTTTTTTTTTAAGTATCACATTTAGGTCCTTGATCCATTTTGAGTTAATTTTTGTATAAGGTGATAGGTAAGGGCCCAACTTTATTCTTTTGCAAGTCAGTATCCGGTTTTCCCAGCACCGTTTGTTGTAAAGACTGTCTTTTCCCTGTTGAATATTTTGGCACCCTTGTCAAAAATCATTTGCCCATATATGCAAAGATTTATTCATGCGTTCTCTATTCTAGTTCGTTGGTCTGTATGTCTTTTTGTATGCCTGTATCACATTGTTTTGATTACTGTAGCTTTGTAGTAAGTTTTGAAATCAGGAAGTATGAGCCCTCCAGTTTTGTTCTTCCTTCTCAAGATTATTTTGGCATTTAGGATTCCTGTAATTTCTGCTGTAGAAAGTTGGCTGCCAGGTTTTGGTACATAGATATTCACAATTAATATAATTTCATTTGAATTGTATCTTCAGCATTATGAAGTGAATTTCTTTATTTCATTTGATACTTTTGAGCCCAAATTCTACCTTGTCTGATGCCAGCAATCCCTGCTTTCTTGTTACTTGCATTTGCCTGTTTTAGAGCTGTGTTAGGTAAGAGGATTATACCTGATGCCTGTTGCCATGTGGCCTGTGCTGCCTCGCCCCAGGGAGAGGGCACCTCCCCTCCCCGTTGAGTCCAGGCGCAGTGCCAGGCAAGGTGGCTGGGACTGACTTTGAGGTAGGAAGTGAGAGCAGAAGCTGCAGGGGTCATCTGTGCTTCCGTCATGAGAGGAGTACACCCGATGGGGGCCGCATTCCAGATCAGAGAGAAGACCCATGGAGAAAGAGCCAGCAGAGTCACAACCAGCACAAGGTAGAGTGAGAGAGAGAGAGAGAAGCTTTGGGAAGACTTGGGGATATTTCTTGTTGCAACAAATCTAGCAAACGCAGGTTGACATATTTGGCAAACTCCCGACCAGCTCTTTACCTTGAGGCTTTCAGAATAGCTTTATGTTAGTTGTGTCTGTCACATTGAGCACAGAGTTGGGCTTTGTTTGTTTAGATTTGTGAGCAAATCTAAACATCTTCAGCACATTTACATTATTGGTATGACTAGCATATGGTTGATTTTTAATTCTGTCATTTTGTTATATTTGTTATGTACAGCTAACCCTTGAACAACATGGGTTGGAACTGCGTGGGTCCACTTACGCGCAGGTTTTTTTCAGTAGTAGGTACTGCGGTGCTGCCCGATCTGTGGAACGCGAGGGTGCGGGCGGGGGACTGCGTGTTTGCAGGGCTGGCTGCGCCAGGGTCAGCGCACCAACACCCCGCACTGTTCAAGGGTCAACCGTATTGTGTTTTATTTGCAGTTTTTCTTCATGTGATCTCTTTTCTTTGCTTTTTATTTAGGAAATTTCGTAATTTTATTTTACTGGCTACCTTTATGCCATGAATCTTTTTTAATACCCTTCGCTCGGTTTTCTTACTTAGGCATCTAGTATTTTGTCTGCCCTGGAAAAAATCCATTACCTACCTATGTGCCACTCAGAGAGGGTGTTCTGCTTACCCCTTTATCCAGGGTGTGTGTGTATCGGAGAGGTTCAGTTATTCTTGCTCCGCTTACAGTGGGGTTATGTCCTGATAAACCCCTCGTAAGTTGAAAATGTATTTCATACCCCTAACCTACCGAACATGATAGCTTGGCCTGGCCTTCCTTAAACATGCTCAGAACACTTCCATTAGCCTACAGTTGGGCAGAACAATTTAGCACAAAGCCTATTTTATAATAGTGTTGAATGTCTCTTGCTATTCATTGAATAGGTACTGCAAGTGAAAAGCAGAGCGGGCATCTGGGTCCAGAATGGTTGTGAGTGTGTCGGTGATCACATGGCTGACTGCGAGCGCAGCTGGTGTCCCTGCCAGACCCATCACAAGAGAGGGTCTGCTGCGTATCCCTAACTTGGGGAAGGATCAAAATGGGAAGCCTGGTTCCTCTTGAGCGCTCCGCCTTCTAGCAGTAGTTAGTGCGGCTTCTTTGATGACTAGGGTCATGGGGGTGGGCTGGGGCTTGCTGCCACTCCAGTTCTGCCTCCTCCCGTTTCCTAAGACCCTGAGTTTATTTCCACCTCCGCTTTCTTTCCCTTCACTGCCAAGCCTCCTCTCCCCCTCCCTCCCGCAGAAGCACGTCTTCTGGAGTCTGCCGCCTCTAGCCAGGCCACCCTTCCAGCCCCCCAGGTGCTCCAGGTCTCATACCTGCCTCCTTGACCCCACTCTGCGGCCCCTCCTTGCTGGGGTCTTGTCTGTGAGCTGCTGTTGCTGGGACCCTGCCGCACCCCATCTTGTGTCCAGGCGTCCCCTCCTGATTTCTAGCAGGGGCTGTGTCCCTGTCTCTGCTAGTTCAGGGTCTTTATTTAATGAAGTCTTGTTGAATTCTGTCTGCTGGTTTTGCCGTGAGTGTATTACGGGTGGTTGTATCTGCTCCTTGTTGATCTGTGTGGTTCTCGAGGATGTGAGGACGCGCTTGTATTTAGGCAGCCATCGTTGTCCTATGGGAATCGCAAGTCTGAAAGATTGAGTTCAGTTTAAAACTTGAATTTTTATAAAGATTGAAATTAAATATAAAAACTTCTCTTGGCAAGTCATGTTGTGTGTGTCATTTCTGAGTTTATCCAGTAATTCCTATTTTTGGCTTCCTTGTAATATTTAAGAATCTTGGTTTGTTTTACTAAAAGGTCCAATCTATACATATCTCTCCTCTTCAAGAGAGGTGACTCCCCATGTCAAGTCAAGGCATTGGGACTATTACAAATAAAGTCCAAGTAGCTTTCTTTGCTGCACCTGTTCTTGTAACTTTATTTCAGCAAGTTATGCTTAAATGCAGATACTTTTGTCAGACAGTCTTTAAATGTCTCAGATTGTTTCCTGTGTCTGAGAATCTGTGATTATTTTTTCTTACATAAATGGAAATAAAGTGAGATGTTCTCAGAAGATGGAATCCCAGGGTCCAGGGCAAAGCACTGAGGCCACCTGTCAAGTATGAGGCCCCTGCTTGTCTCCTGCCAGCTGCTCTGGGGGCGGTGCTCTGGGGCGTGGAGCTGTGTCTGCTCTTGGGGGGTGGGGAGGGAGGGGAGCAGATAGATGCCTGCATTTGTTGGTAGGCAGTCCGACTCCAAAGCCTGCGTGCTTGCACTACTCCTCCTGTTACAGGTTTGTGAAAAAGCAGAGGACTTCAGTCAAGCAGTTACAGGCATTTGGTGTAGGAATTCAGATGAGCACTAAGAAAAGTATCTCCCTGGGGCCTCTGCATTCCACCTGCGGCAGGCGCTCTGCTTCGTCATCAGGTGGAGGAAGCTGGACTGTTTACAGACATATTAAACCCAGAACTAAAATAACCCTGAAAGGGTTAAGTTTATCTAGGAAAACTCCCAAGTTTTAGAATCTATGGAGATTACAGATATAAAGTATCAGATGAAAGTAAATTGCTTGTTGGAGGGTAAAAAGTAGAATAAATAGTTGTATATGGCTGTGATGTTGTGATATATGAAATATATATATTTGTTCTCCACCCTGCGTTCCTGGCACGGAGCTGGTAAAGGCTTGTAAGACCCTGAGTGGTGAGGGTGGAGGGGCGTCTTGTTATTCATAATAAGCCCCTTTCAACCCTACCTGGGTTATGCTAATGAGGTGACTCAAGGTGGGTCCTGATGGCTTCAGGATAGGGGCTGGTTGTCAGAGGAAGCAGCCAGTGATTAGAGGGCTGGAACTTTCAGTCCCACCCCCGAGGGGATTGAGTCAGTCACCAGGGTAGTCAGTCCCTCTGCCATGAGCCTTGTGAAAACCCTACACGGTGGGGCTCAGAGAGCTTCCGGGTTGGAGACACATGGAAGTGCTGCTCCCAGGGAGAGGATGCTCCCGGGAAGGGGGCTCCCCGGGAGGGGGGGCTCCCGGAGAGAGGGGGCTCCGGGTGCCCTCCTGACACGCCTGCCTTGTGCCTCTCTCCCGTTTTGCTGTTTCTCAGCTGTGTCCTTGATAAGAAACCAGTGATAGGAACGTGTTTCTCTGAGTTCTGTGAATCCTTCCAGCAAATTATCGAATTTGAGGCGGAGGTTGTGGGAACTACTGATTTGTAGCCGGTCAGTCAGAAGAACGGGGGACCCAGCACTTGCAACGGGCACCTGAAGTGCGGGTGCTCAACCCGCACTTCAGGACATCCCGCTGGTGGCAGCAGGGAATTGGAGAGTTGCTTAGCATAGAAAACCCACGTTTGGTGTCAGAAGTGTTGTGAATAGAGAAACTGTTTCCTTTAATGATAGAGGTATTTTAAACAGACTTTGAATTTTTCACTTCTTTTCAGGATGCTTTCTGTATCTGCTTGTTTTGAGGGACACGTGGGAGAACTTGCAAATCTGTGATGTGGGCTGTTTCTTCCATGCAGACGCTGGGTCTTCAGCCTCGTGATTGAGGCCTGTGAGCCAGGCGCTGTGCTGGACCCTGTCCCGGCGTCGGCCTGGTGGCTGGAGTGGTGTCACTGGTGAACGAGCAGGAGGAGCCCCTCCCAGCCCTGGGAAACTCAGAGTGATCCCTGTGTTCAGTCCTCCACACGGTTTGACAGCCCTTCGGGGTGTTCTGATGATGAAACTGAATTCTGTCTCTAGTCCTGCTTTGGCATCATCACAGCTCTGTGATTGTCATGCGGTAGGACACTTCTGCGCCAGGTCTCGAGGGTTAAGAGCAGCGTTCCTTCCGCCTCAGCAGTTGCCCCACTTCTCTGGGGCATATCTCTTGGTGTGTGTCATTGGTCCCCACGGCTCTTGATTTGGTGTCTCTGGCCCCCACCTGCGCACGTGCTCAGTTGCAGTTTCCCGCTGCTCCCAGATAGCTGTCACTCACCATGAGGAAAATGCAAGACTTCGGATGAGTGGAGGATTAATAGGCTGGTCTGCGTGTAGATGTCATCGGAGCTCTTTGGAATAATGGGCTGTGATTTTTCCCAGGCTGATTTTTTTTCCTCCTAAACATTAAAATGAGACCAGGTGGGGGCCAGGGAAGGTAGTTACGAGAGGCAGGGGCTTGCAGGCAGGCTCGGGCCCAGCCCTGCTGCTCCTGGGGGCTGGGGGAGGCGTGTGACTCTCACCCCATCTCCTTGGAACCTGGGGTGGGGACGTTAGACACTCTCAGACTTCTCCAGCACTGAAGTTGAATACTCTTCTTGGCATTCTGACCTCCTGCTGGGTAAGGACTTTGTTTTCTTAGTGATTTCTGGCAGGTCGGTGCCATGTACTGTGCTATATCACTTTATAATGTAGACTCCCTCAATGCAACTTGTTTCTGTTTTTGAGGATCTACCTCACTTATGGGGGCTCTGGGTAATGATCAGTTGAATTATTTGAATGTGAATTCTGAATGTTTGTCCTTAAAACTTATAAAAATCAGCGTTCATGGGTGTAGAACACGGTAGGCATTTGGAGTGACTTAAAAGTATATTTTTTTCATGAATTCTTTAAGTTATGTCTGTTTATGACACATGAGTTCTCTGGTGCTTTTAACATGAGAAATTTTCTGGTGATTCTGTTTTAGGAGAGGTGAGGCAGGGTTCATTCATTATTTTTATAAACATCACTGAACCTGTTATCAGGTGTCAGCTCCACCACTGACGTTGGCTGGATGACCTTGGGCAAGCCATTGACCTCCAGGTACAGTTTTCTCTTCTGTAACATGGAGATCTTTTGTGGTCGTTGTAATAATGAAGATGACGTAAGGCATGTGGAAATATGCAGCATAAAACCTAGCATAATGTGGGTGGTCTATTATTCCTAGCTGAACCTGCTTCTGAAAATAATAGGATAAAGTATATTTTAATTAAGCTAGTTTTATTTGGAAACCTTTAATAAGAACAATTGCACTGGACTTCCCTGGTGGCATAGTGGTTAAGAATCCGCCTGCCAGTGCAGGGCACACGGGTTCGAGCCCTGTTCCGGGAAGATCCCGCGTGCTGCGGAGCAACTAAGCCCGTGCACCACAACTACTGAGCCTGTGCCCGTGAGCCCGTGAGCCACAACTACTGATCCCATGTGCCACAACTACTGCAGCCCACGCGCCTAGAGCCCGTGCTCTGCAACAAGAGAAGCCACCGCAATGAGAAGCCCGCGCACCACAACGAAGAGTAGCCCCCTGCTCGCCACAACTAGAGAAAGCCTGCGAGTAGCAATGAAGACCCAACGCAGCCAAAAATAAATTAAAAAAAAAAAGAATGATTGCACTATAATTACAATTCAAGATTCCTGGTACATGTTAGAAAAATAAGACACAGAAAGTGGCAAGCCTTTGTTAGCTCCAAGGAGCTGTGGCTAAGTTTGAAAGCTTTCTCAAGTTGGGAATTTTCCATTGGGATAATTAGCTTTTTTTTTTTTCTCTTTTTTTCTTTTAAATGTAGCTCTGAAGTAGAGAAAAAGAAACATGAAGGTGTGAGTGAGAGAAGGCTTTGCCTATTCTGACGCTTCATTTTTGGTGTGGTTTGTTGCCATCCTATCATTGGTTGTGTGACATAGCTTCCAAAGGGGTTTTTTTAAGAGGGGAGAGGAGCAGCTTTATTGAGATATAATTCACATACCATACAATTCACCTGTTTAAAGTGTCCAGTTGAGTAGTTTTAAGCATATTCACCAAGTTTTGCAACTATCACAACAAGCAGTTTTAGAACATTTTCATCACCCCAGAAAGAAACTCTGTACCCTCCCCCCTCATTTTTCTCTAGCACTTCCAGCTCTAGGCAACCACCAGTCTGCTTTCTGTCTTTGTAGACCGGCCTGTTGTAGACCTTTCATGTGAATGGTGTGCTCCTCTGGGACTGGCTCTTCACTGCACATTATGTTTTTTGAAGGCTCGTCTACGTTGTAGTATGATCAGTACTTCATTCCTTTTTATTGTCTGATCTCCTCCATTGTGTGTGTACCTCCTTTATCATTTGATGGACGTTTGGGTTGTGTCCATTTTTGTCTGTCATGAGTAACGCTGCTGTGAACATTTGTGTACAGGTTTTTGTGTGGACTGATGTTTTCATTTCCCTTGGGTATGTACCTGGGAGTAGGATTTCTAGGTCACATAGTAACTATGTTTAACCCTTTGAGCAGCTGCCAAACTGTTATCCAAAGTGGCTTTTTATACAATTTGCCGCCTGCACTGGAGTATGTGAGGGTTCCAGTTTCCGTACATCCTCCCTGACATTTGTTAGATCTGTCTTTTGATTCTAGCCAGCCTAGTGGGAGTGAAGCGATAGCTCGTTTGTGGTTTGATTTGCATTTCTCTCATGGCTAATGATGTTGAGTATCATTCATTCATTCATTCATATTTTTGGCTGCGTTGAGTCTTCGTTGCCATGTGCTGGCTTTCTCTAGTTGCGGCGAGCGGGGGCTACTCTTTGTTGTGGTGCACAGGCTTCTCATTGCGGTGGCTTCTCTTGTTGTAGAGCATGGGCTCTAGAGCGCAGGCTCAGTAGTTGTGGCGCACGGGCTTAGTTGTTCTGCGGCATGTGGGATCTTCCCGGACCAGGGCTCGAGCCTGTGTCCCCTGCATCGGCAGGCGGATTCTTAACCACTGGGCCACCAGGGAAGCCCTGGGTTTTGTTTTTACTTTTAAGTCTGAATAAACATAGTGCTGAACTCTTGGATGTTAAAAGTGTCAAGATGTCTTTATCCTAATTTCCTTTGAAAAATATACTTCTCATTTCTCAGAATGAGTAAAACTTCAGTTTTCAAGCATGGAAAAGACTCTGGTTGAGGGTGTAAGCCCTGAGTCCTGCCACATCTGTATTTGAGTCTCAGTTCTGTGGCATCCTTGCTGTGTGGCTACTTTCTTATGCTTCAGTTTCCTCATCTGGACAGCAGGGATAATTAGAGTAACTCCTTTGAACAGCTGTTAAGGTTCTCTAAAGCTGGTCTGGCATATAGTAAGTGCTCATTAAATGTTTATTGTTTGAGGGAGGAGGGGAGGATTAGGGATGTGGATGGTTGTTATAGTAAAACTTAACCTCATTTTTTAATTTTTCTCAGAGGAAACACAAGAATAGAAGAAGCTTGTGAAATGTATACCAGAGCTGCAAATATGTTCAAGATGGCTAAGAATTGGAGTGGTATGTATAAAGTTTTTGTTTGTTTGCTTTTTAGGCAAATAACTTTAAAATCACTTTGAAGGAGGAAATGACTGTCTGCCTTCCCCTTAGAAAAACTGCTGGCTGTGGACCGGGAGAGGGGGGGCCTTGATCCAAGGGAACAAAGCTTGAAATCCTGGCTGAAGTTTAAGCATAGAGGCCGTGTCTGTTTTAGTGTCTGTAAACCATTTCATACAGTGGGCATGTGGTGATTAAAAAGACTTAAAGTTACTTGGATTTAAGAATAGTAATCTTTGCTTCTTATTAATGTGCTTAAATAAATTCAGTACCGCAAGGAATGAAAGTTGTAGTAAAACTTATTGAAAACAAGTAGGATAAACAGGAGAGTCTGTGTTTGTTTACCTAAACCTTGGTGGAGAATTTCTAACCATTCCTTACTCTGATAACTGGTTGTAATCCACTGAGAATGCAGCAGTGGGAGGTGTTATTTCTATAAACCCTGACAGACTCGTCAGTTTCTAACATAATGTTTTCTACTGGGGGAAATTACACAAAATAAAATCAGAATTCTTTTCGTTGTTCTGAGAGGGGATGGCTTTTTCTAACACTGATTTGAGAAACAAATTTATCCTCTACCACTGGAGAAAGAAGTTCTGTGCTGGGGCTTTTCTGTAGTGCAGGTGGAGACAGCCTTTGACAGGGCAGGATGTGGGTTTCCAGGCCCCTCGCACCTGCAGATGACCTGAGGCAGGGTCTTGCCCTCTCTAAGTGTGTCTCCCCGTGTGCTTTCCCAGCTTGATCGAGATGTCAGTGACACATCGCATCATGTAAGCGTGAGGTGTGCAGTGTGACGATTTCCCCCCTTGCTTCTAAGGCTGACACTTTAAAATCATTTCAGTGAAGAAAATGCTGTTGAACTGGATGACCCTAAAAGGTCTTTTCTGGCTGTAAAATTATTTTTATAGGTTTAGTTGTAGGTTAAAAAGGTATGTTCTATTTCCGAAGTGCATTTATACCTGAATTATAATGTATTTTAAAATGGAGGAGAAAAGAGTATTAGCATTCACATCTTTTGTTTGGTTCAGGTCCTGTAATCATACGTAAAAAGTGATCTTATCTAAAAAGACCCTTTATTTGGTGACCAGATGTTCTAAACTTTGGAAATGCCTTTCAGCAGGACATTACCGGTTATGTAACCGAGGGGGACGTGTGTGCTCTCCCCACCCTGACCCCAGTGATCTCTTGCCTGGACTGTTACCTCCCTGCTTCTTTACTTTCCTAGTGTGTTTTAATGAAGAAAACAAAGTAATCCCATTAAATCTTAAGTCAGGTCATGTTATTTCAAATCAGAACTACAGTCCTTCACGGTGCCCTTCAGGATCTACTCAATCTCCCATCCCCTCCCGACTCTGGACACTTCTCCTGCCCACCCACTCCTTCCCTGGCTCTTTCCTCTGAGGCTCTGCCTGTGCTGTGCCGTCCCTCTGGCACTCTCTTCCCTACAGTAGGGCGTGGCCAGTCCCTGTTTTTTCCAGGTCCTTCTACAAATGTCATCGTCGTCTTAGGTCTTTCCTGGCCGTCGCTTTTAAAGATAGCAGTCCTCTCTTCTGGGAAACCCCGTTCCCTTTTCTCCGATGCCCTTACCACCATCTAGCAAAAATAAATGAAGTACCTTTGTTCATTTGTATTGTCTGTGCTTTTATTATGTGCTGTTCCTCGCTAGAACATAAACCTTAGAAAGCCAAGGTGTTTCTGGCCTTTATCTCTGCTCTACCTACAGGCCCTGGACCAGTATGTGCAACACGATAGATACTCAGCATATTTGTGTAGTGAATTAATAAGTATTAGGTTCTTTGAATTTGGGATTAACAGATACACACCACTATACATAAAATAGATAAACAACAAGGACCTATTGTATAGCACAGGAAACTATACTCAATCTTTTGTAATAACGTATAATGGAAAAGAATCTGGAAATGAATAGATATATATATATAACTGAAACACTTTGCTGTACACCTGAAACTAACACAGCATTGTAAATCAGCTCTACTTCAATTTAAAAAATGGTTAAAAAATGAAATAAGAAACTGAAAAAAAATCAGGTTCTTTGAAATGACTTCCATGTCCTAGTGGTTGGTGATCATGGCACCACTGCATTTGTTTATAGTTTTAGAAGTTCTTTTATAAAGTAATTCATCTGCTACTCCAATTTTGAGAGGTCATCCTGGCAGGTATTAGATGTTTACAGTTGAGGAAATTGGGCCTGAGAAAGTGTGTAACTTTGTCTTTGAAGGAGCATGTATTAAACCACTTCCAAGTTTGGAGAGATGGAGCTGGCATTTTTAGCGGTGTTTGGAGTGAGTGCTCAGACTGAAAAAGTGAGCCAGCACCTAGTTTTGGAAGGTGGGAGTGTGAAATTGTACAATCAAAGCTCTTAATATTGTCTGGGGAGGACTTCCCTGGTGGCGCAGTGGTTAAGAATGCTCCTGCCAGTGCAGGGGACACAGATTCGAGCCCTGGTCCAGGAAGATCCCACATGCCACGGAGCAGCTAAGCCCGTGCGCCACAACTCCTGAGCCTGCGTGCCACAGCTACTGAAGCTTACATGCCTAGAGCCCGTGCTCCACAACAAAGAGAAGCCACCACAATGAGAAGCCCGCGCACCTCAACGAAGAGTAGCCCCTGCTCACCGCAACTAGAGAAAAGCCCGCACGCAGCAACAAAGACCCAACGCAGCCAAAAAAATCAATCAATCAATCAATTTATTAAAAGAAAAAAGATCATCCGGGGAAGTGGAGCCAACACGGCAGAGCCTGGATGCCGTGCTGTTATCCTCAGCCAGAGAAGGATGGACCACGATTGGTTCTGGGACGGCCAGCACAAACTGTCAAAAACTAAATTATTGGTGAGAGGGGGAGGATTCGGTTGTAAAAGAAACGATGACACTTAAACACAGCAAAGCACAGGTGTTCTCTAAGGACATTTACGTGTGATAATGACAATGGCCAACATGCGTGCAAGTGCCTGGGGCCAGGCTGTTGTGAGCGTTTTGCCTGGAAGGTCCAAGTGATGGCTACACGCTTCTGAGGCTGAGCCCATCAGAACCACTCTTCGGCCGCTACGTTCCTGAACTGCCACCGGGAAGTTCACAGCTGCCCATAGGACCTGGGTGCCTGCCCACCACCCTGGCAGTGGCTTGGCCCCTCCTCTGGGCCTCTGGGTTCACGATCCACCAAGGTAGGGGTCAAGGCCTGGCGGGCAGGCTTCTGCAGTCCCAGCTGCAGCCGCAGGCCAGTGTCTGCTTGGACTGGCAGGGCCCAGGCCATGCTGGTGGGTAAATATTTTCAGAAGTGCCTGGGTGCTCTTTTGTCTTGCACAGAGCAAGACTTGAATCTGGGCAGGCTGGCTCAGGGGTTTGTGCTGCCTCTTCTCCCTTGGGTGGAGGTCCAGAAACCACAGTGGGAATTACGTAGTTTCCTCTGGGAGTGTGGTTGGGACACGGAGAGCCACTGAAGCTTCAGTGGAATTGACTGTTCTGTTTCTGAAAAGAAATTTAAAGTAAATGTTTAATACCATCAGGGCTCTTAGGCGTCTGTCACTGTTTTTTATACTTTTCTGAATGTCTTTGAAACGTTTATGACTGAAAATTTTTTTTAAGTACCAGGAGGTTTTGTGATACTCTTGGTCGTGCCTTTCCTAATGGGGCGAGCTCTTCCTCCATCCCTGCTGGTCCTGACTTCCGACTCCAGACCCGCATCAGCCGCCCCCAGTCCTGGTTCTCCCCTGCGCTTGAGGACCTAGTGGTGAAGTGGGTTCATCCTCGTCCAGGTCCCATGCTGACCTTCACAGCCTCCTGGGCGGGCCTGACCTCTTCCGCCCCAGCCCGGTCCTTCCTCCTTCATTCCTCCGTTTCAGCCCCACCAGAAGCCACATTTCCTGATCCAGAACCTTTTCTGGAAGAGCTGAGTGCATGAACCTCTCACGCTGTGCCCCCGGACAGCACCCGTGTGACTACAGGGAAGTGTGCCAGTTCCACACCAAGTGGGACATGCACAGTTCAACCCCATGGGTCTCTGTCAGACTTTGTCATAAACTTAGGAAAGAGCTTTGACTTTAGAAATTGTGGGCCTCATCTTCATTCCTTGAGAGCCTGCTCTGGGAGCCTTTGTCGCTGTTTCTCCGGTGATGCCAGGTGAGCCAGTGGACGCACAGAGATGGGCGGTGCTCATCCTCGCCTGCGGGCCCTCCTGGCCTCATGCCTCCGCGGAGACACCCTGTTGGTGCGGGGCCTGTGCCGGGGACAGAGCTGAACACCCGCCGCCAGGCGGTCAGTGTGGAAGGAGGCCTGGGGCTGAGAGGAGCCCTTGTTGCTGTCCCCCTGGGTCCTGGGCGTCTTCGTGACCACCCAAGGTGCACTGGGTCACAGGCACGTGTGCTGCTGTCAGGGATGGGGCCTTCCCCAGGTGGGCGTGGGCCGGGCTCCTGGAGCAGGGCCGCTCTGCAGGGTGCTTGCTCCTCTGTGCTAACTGAGTCATTTATCTTCTTCAGCTGCAGGAAATGCGTTTTGTCAGGCAGCCAAGCTCCATATGCAGCTGCAGAGCAAACACGACTCCGCCACCAGCTTTGTGGATGCTGGGAACGCCTACAAGAAGGCAGACCCCCAAGGTGAGCAGCGCTCTGTCCCGTGCCCCCTGGACCTCACGCAGGTTGTGCTGCTAGAGCGAGATGCTCATGCTTCAGGACGGTGGAGATTTGGGGATTTTTAACTGCAATCAGCTGAAGCTTTTATGAGGCGAAATCTATTAAATTTATCCAGCTTAGTGCTCAACACCATTTTCTTGAACTCCATTGTGGAGGTGCGTTATGGACAGTTTTTTGGAAATTAGCGTTAATTTTATCTAAGTCTTACCTTAATTGTGTGAGTGTGTACATCGCTCACTAAAGGAAACGAGTGTTCCCTCGCTCCCGAATAGTGTGTGTGGAGATCCAGTTAATGGGAGGTCGTAAAATCCTATAGTTGAAAACAGCTTATTCACACAGCATTCATGTGACTTCTTTAAAAAGTGTTTTTCAAACACTTTAGGTTTTGAGGAAAGAATGATCTTGGGTATTTGAAGAGGTGAAGTTTTGCAGACGTTCTTTATTTTTGAGTTAGAGGAGCGCACACTTAGCGATTGAAGGCCTCATCTCCTCCCTCCACACGTGCACTGGTGGCTGTGGAACCTCCCTCCTTGTTTCAGCAGCCCGTTTCAACACAGAAATCCCAGCTCTTGTGAATATATCACACTGAAACAAGCTATTTCAAGGGCTGTGGTATAAGGATTAGCCACAGTTTAGTTTCCAAAGGGGAAAAACTGAGCACAGCCTAAGTGCACAGTAGAATCACCTCACATCAGTATTTCAGAGTGTGTTGCAGGCACTGAACCCCTGGCGTCAGGGTGTCTCACTGACCTGGGAAATGTTCTCACGGCAGCTGAGGAACCGTGGAGAGCCGAAATCTGAAATTCACAATACGTCAGTGCTCATAGAAATGCAGCCAGAAAACACAGGGAGGAAAAGGGCATCAAATTCCTAGCCGGGGGTTTGAGCGGGTCTTGTGGGTAGCTTTTCTATTTTTCTGTATTTTTAACGGCATAACAATCCACATTTCTTATGCAGCTTAGGGGGAAATTGCTTTTATTTTCACTAATCTACTTATCTTTCTGATCCTTCGGTCAGGCCTTTTCGCTCTGCTGCCTCTTTAGAGCAAAAGCAGTAAACTTGGAGCCGCCAACCGCTTGCCAGCGTTGTAAACGCCACCGTGTGGTGGGAAGCTGTTGGCTCACTGTTTCAGAAAATGAGTGTCATTAGCACTCTCGTTTATTAGATTTTTTCCTCCTGTTGGTATTTGTTAGTACACCGAAAGTTAGCGTCTTTTAACACTGTACAAAAAGTACTGTCTTTCAAAATTAATACATACACGTGATACCAGTGAGGAGTGCACTGCACTTAAGGTTTTAGTGGATAGATTGGCAGGTGTTGATGACACTTCCGTGGACAGGTTCCACAAGGGGCTGGACGTGTGTTTGCTTTTTGCCAACCACCCTGCCCCCGCCCCGCCCCAGCGGGGCCCCTTAGCCGTGTAGAAGCAGCCAGGAAGACAGGCTCAGCGAACCCTCTGACTGAATGGATTTTTCATTGTCTTTCTTGAATGCCTTCGCTTCAGAGGCTATCAACTGCTTAAATGCAGCCATCGACATTTACACAGACATGGTAAGACATGCCTTGCTTGAGCGGCCGTGGGGTGGAACCCTCGAGATAGCTCACAGTTAACCGGGATGTGACTGCTTTGTTTCCTCCCCAGGGAAGGTTCACGATCGCGGCCAAGCACCACATCACCATCGCGGAGATCTACGAGACGGAGCTGGTGGACATCGAGAAGGTGTGTGGACGGGGGAGGCGGCGGGCAGGGACCCCAGGCGCCCCTGCAGTGGGCTCATGAGGGCAGAGGGATGCGCGCGCAGACAGGGTCATGTGGAGACCTCGGGCTGGGGCAGGAGGGAGAGCCCTGCCAGCTCCCCAGGCTGCCTCCCTCCAACTGGGGACGGCGTTGATGTAAAACCGAGCGCCGTGGGAAGCAGGCGCGAGTCAGGGAGCGACGGCTTGCACTGTCTGGGGCGGACGCTGAGCTCTCAGAGGTCACCCTTCACCCCGTGCCTGCTGCTCGCGCTGGACCGTTGTCACTCTTGTCTCTCTTCCTCTCCTGTTTCACCTCTTCCCTCGGCTTCTGGAGCACGGCTCCCGCTTGGTTCTCTGCCCCCCACCCTTGGCAGGTTCCTCCTCTCTCCCTTTGGGGCTGGGTCCTCGTCCGCTCTCACTGTGCCCGCTCCCGTGCTCCTGTCTGTGCTCACGCAGCGTCGCAGCTTGAAGTGTCCCGTGTATGCTGGCAACTCGCCATCCTCGTTCGCAGGAGATCAGGTTGTTTCTCCACTGTTTCCAACCTTGCAGGTGGCCTCCTGCGCCCCACGGATTGGCCCCTCACCCAGCACCTTTCAGGCTCCCCTCTTCCTCGTCCCCCCTTGCTCTCCTGCTCCCCCTGCAGCAGCCACCCTGACCTGCTGACCCTCGCACAGGTGTTCTCTGCCTCAGGGTCTTTGCGCTGCTTGTCCCTTTGCCCTGAGCTCTTCTCCCACACGTCAGTTGTCCTTCAGAGCTTTGCTCATTTGTAACTGTGATGAGAAGTATCACAGCCACCTAGTTAAAACTGGGACCTCAGCCCTCGCGGGGACACACCCAGACGCCCTCCCACCTCAGTGGCCCCCTTACAGGCACTCTGATGGCCTGCTCACCGTCCCTGTGTTGCCGGCTCCCTCCACTGGAGTGGGTGCCCCACGTCAGCCCGAACCTTCCTGTGGTTTACTGGTGTGTCCGAGAGCCCAGGCTCTGATGAGTGAGCAGAGGATGCCCTCACTGTCACACTGCACCCGCCAGAGCAGACGGAGTCTCGGGCGGGGAGGCCCTCTCGGTACTGCAGTCAGACAGGCCTTGTTAACGTCGCCCTTTGACTTCATGCTGACGCCCCTTGTGGTCACACAGCTCAGAACTCTCTGGCTCGTTTCATGGACTTGGCTTTGAGCCGTTTTTGTCATACTGTGCCATGCTTTTCTGAGGCTGCCCTTAGACCTTGACTACATCAGGGCCGTACTCCCCGTCTCTGTGGGGAGCTTTTCTGCAGACCCAGGAGGAGGTGATGAGCCCCAGGCGCAGAGTCGGTGGCAGAGCAGGAGGAGCCGAGTCCGGTGGCTGGGGTGGCTCCACATCTGTACTGAGCTGAACCACCTTGCGGGGATGAGCGCCGCTGGGCAGAGCGTTTCTCCCGCCGAGGCCGCTGCGTCCGCTCCTGTCCTCGGTGGTCAGTCCTCTGTCTTCCGGGGTGGTCTTGGGCAGCCTCTTTACGACATGCGTCTCCAGAAGATTCAGGGTGGATAAACGACCTGTGGCGAACTCTTGTTTTCCTTCTTCTTGAACGAAGTTGACAGTTTGTCACGCACAGGAGCTTCTGCAGCCTGTCGCCCGCGGTGTTCTTGCCGTTCTGCAGGGTGCCCGTGGGCAGCACCTCCTGGCGCTTACGTGGGGCGTGTCACGGTGCGTCGTAAGAACCACATCACTCAGCACACGCGTGGGGCTCAGCTCGTCTTGCTGCCTCACGTTGGGCTCCTGTGTCTAGAAGCGTCCTCACCCTCGCCTGCCTGGCGGGACTCTCCAGGTTGTGTTGGTGGCGCGTGATGTTGCTTTGAAAAATCAGTTACACTGAGGCATCTTATGTCTGATTCATTATGTTTCTTCCCTGTTAACATGGCCGCGATGTGTTCCCTGGTTCACTCAGATTTTAGCTGGTGAACAAGGAAACGTGAAGTTCCATAAACTCACGATACTCCTTTGACTTCCAAGTAAAACATTAATATAATAATAATCAGTAATATTCGGTGACCCAGAGGAGCTCTGGCTCGTGTCCGTCTCAGCCCCTGGAGAACTGAGAACCTGATTTTGTGTTGTCTGTTACAGTGTAGGGTAAGTGTCTATGGCAGGTTCTCAGGGCGTAGGTTCTGAAAGGATGATCCCATCTGAAGGCTGTTTAAGGCTGTTTCACCTACAAAGTGGACTCTTGAGCTTGACTCTCAGCTGTTGCGTTTGCCTTAAGACTCCGCTGGTGAGCGCAGTCCTAGAGTCCGGTCTCTGCCTTCAGGGCCCAGTGTTCTCCAGCACCTCTCCACTTGATTGTTCGCGGCTCCCCCGTCTTCGGTGGAAGGCAACACCTTTACTCTGGATGACCCTTAGGCATCCGTGAGGGACGTCTGTGCTGCTGCAGCAGGCCACAGATCTGAATGGAATAGGGCGTCACACGTCTCTGAAATAACAGTCCACTGTCACTGCTTGGGGTTTGGCGGTCGTGGGGACGTCACTTGGGAACCAGGCCGACAGAAGGGCTGCCATCTTCAGTTTGCGGCTTCCAGCATCACTAGACGTGGCCCTTGCCTTCCAGCTCACGGGAAGGGGACAGGCCTGGAGAAGGCTGCAGAGTCAGATGTGTGGGTCACATCTGGAGGTGGCCCACAGCGTGTCTGCTTACATCCCATTGGGAAGGACAGGTCACCTGGCTGCCCCTAACTGCAGCAGGCCTGGGGAGACGGGGTGGCAGGGCGTTTGTTGGGTGGGAGGTAGGGAAGAAGAGATTTTGATGGACAGCAAGCCATCTGCTGGAAGCGCGTGCTTTCTTCTGTTCCCAAAATAAAGCAGGCCGGGTTGTGAAAGATTTGCTGCTGGAAAAGGTTTATTTATAGGAAAAATATCTGTGCAAATGTAGTTTTTGAATGCAACTCTTCAAACAAATAGTTTGAATAAAATGTGTGTGTGTTTGCAGGCTATCGCCCATTACGAACAGTCAGCTGATTATTACAAAGGGGAAGAATCCAACAGGCAAGTATTATTTTTCTTGATATAATTCAATGGGTTTTGTTACATGTAATAAAAGACAGACCTTCACTCTGCTCTGGGAGCCCCTTGCATCATACCACGTGAAGGTGCACTGAGCTGTCTTGTCATTTCTCCTTGGGAGTGTTTTCTCTCTGCTCTGGTTCTCGGTTTCAGCTCGGCTAACAAATGTCTGCTGAAAGTGGCCGCGTACGCCGCCCAGCTGGAGCAGTACCAGAAGGCCATCGAGATCTTCGAGCAGGTGAGGCTGCTGTCTGCGCAGCTTCCGGCAGAAGGCATTCTGAATCTTCTTTTTAAATTCAACTTTTGATTTAGTAATGATTTTTATTGAGATCTAATTCACGTATCATGTAATTCAGCCTCTTAAAGAGTGCGCATCGATGAGTTTGCGTATATGCACAAAGTTGTGTGATCAGCACCACTGCCTAGTTCTAGAATATTTCCATCATCGCACAAAGAAATCCCATCCTCCCCTCTTCCCAGTCCCGTGGTGTGTGAGTCCGTGGACCTGGAACCTCGGATATGGGGGGCCGACTGTGGGAGTTGAGCATCCATGGACACTGGTATCTCAGTGGTCCTGGAACCAGTTCCCCTTGGATACCACGGGGTGACTGTAATACTCCACAGCTTGGAGGGGTGACTCCAAACTGGATACCGAGGGGTGACTGTAATACTCCACAGTTTGTTTAACCGTTTATCAATTAATGGACATCTGGGCTGTTTGCATTTGGGGGTATCATGAATAATGCAGCTAAGAATATTTGTGTTCAGGTTTGGGGGGCATGTTTGCGGTTCTCTAGTTTATATATCGAGAATTGGGATTGTTGGGTCACGCGTCAAGTCCCTTTCTAACTATCTGAGGGAACTGCCAAATTGCCCCATCTTACATTCCCTCTGTCAGCGCACATGGTCCAGCTCTCCATGCTTCACTTGTTTTCTGTTGTAACAATAGCTACCCTAATGTGTGAAGTGATATCCCATTGTGTTTTCGGTATCCATTTCCCTAGTGATTAGTGATGTTGGGAATCTTTTCATGTGCTTAATGGTCATTTGTATACCTTCATTGTAGAAATATTTATTGAGTTTCTTTGTCCTTTTTTTTATATATAATTTTTTTTATTTATTTATTTTTGGCTGCATTGGGTCTTCATTGCTGCACTCAGGCTTTCTCTAGTTGCAGCGAGCAGGGGCTGCTCTTCGTTGTGGTGCGCGGGCTTCTCATTGCGGTGGCTTCTCTTGTAGCGGAGCACGGGCTCTAGGCACGCAGGCTTCAGTAGTTGTGGCGCACGGGCTCAGCTGCTCCACGGCATGTGGGATCTTCTGGACCAGGGCTCGAACCCGTGTCCCCTGCATCGGCAGACGGATTCTTAACTACTGTGCCACCAGGGAAGTCCCTCTTTGTCCCTTTTTGAATTGGGTTGTTTTTTTCTGTTGAGTTTTAGAAGTTCTTCATATATTCTGGATATTAATTTCTTATTAGATATGTGATTTGCAAATACTTTCTCCCATTCTGTGGGTTGTCTTTTTACTCTGTTATTAGTGACGCTTGATGCATAAAGTTTTAAGTCCTGATGAAGTCCAATTTGTCTTTTTCTTTTGTTGCCTGTGTTTTTCATGTCAGATCCAAGAAATCATTACCAAACCCAATGTCCTGAAGCATTTCCCCATGTTTCTTTTTAAGAGTTTTATAGTTTTAGTTCTTAGGTTTATGTTTTTCATCCATTTTGAGTTAATTTTTGTATGTGGTGAAGGTAAAAGGTCCAACTTCATTCTTTTGCATTTGCATGTCCAGTTTTCCCAGGACTGTTTGTTGAATACACTCTCCTTTTGCCATTGAAGGGTCTTGGCACCCTTGTTGAAAGTCATGTGGCCATATAAGTGAGGGTTTATTTCTGTGCTCTCTATTCTATTCTACTGGTTTTCTGTCTTTATGCCAGTACCACACTGTTTTGATTACTGTGGCTTTGTGTGGTAAGTTTTAAAATCAGGAAATGTGAGTCCTCAACTTGGTCCTTCTTTTTCAAGATTGTTTTGGCTATTTGGGGTCCCTTGCATTTCCACATGAATTTTAGGATCAGCTTGTCAATCTCTGCTAAAAAGTCAGCTGAGATTTTGATGAAAGTATTGTCATTTTGACATTAAGTCTTATAATCTGTGAACTCAGGGTGCTTTTGCATTTATTTAGATCATCTTTAATTTTGTTCAACAATGTTTTAGAGTTTTGTAGTGTGCAAGACTGGCATTTCTTTGGTTAAATGTACTCTAAGTATTTTATTCTTTTTGATGCTATGTAAATGAAATTGTTTTCTCAATTTTCTTTTCTGATTTTAATTGCTAATTTTATATACTGCAACTTTGCTGAACTTGTTTACTAGCTCTAATGAGTTTTTATGGATTCCTTAAGATTTTCTTTATACAAAATCATGTCCTCTGCAAGTAGCGATAGTTTTACTTCTCTGATCTGTGTGCCTTTTACTTCATTTTCCTGTCATTTGCTCTGGCTTGATCCTCCAGAACGATGATCAGTAAAAGTAGTAAGAGCAGACGTCCTTGTTTTGTTTCTGTCTTAGAAGGAACACATTCAGTCTTCCACCATTGAGTGTATGTCAGCTGTGGGTTTTTGCAGATGCCTTTTATCAGTTTGAGGAAGTTCTCTTCTCCTCCCAGTTGGTTGTTTTTATCATCAAAGCGTATTTGTTTTTGTCAGGTGCTTTTTCTGCATCTTTTGAGATGATCATGTGGTTTTTGTCCTTTGTTCTGTTAACATGGTGTCTTTCATTGGTTGATTTTTATCTGTTGGCCCAACCTTCCATCCTTGGGATAGAACCTGCTTGGTTGTTGAAAAGTTTCAGGGTCTCCAAGAGCACCTTCAGGTTTGATAATTCTCTGGAAGGACTCACAAAACTCAATGGAAGCTGCTGTATCACAGTGATGGTTTATTATAGCAGAAGGATGCTGACCCAGATCAGCCAGAGGAAGAGGCACAGAGAGGAGGTCAGGAGAGCCCTGAGTGTGAGCTTCCTGTTGTCCTGCCCAGACTGGGACTGTGGAACTGTGCAGACAGCACTGACTTCTCCCAACAGTGATGTGTGAAAGCATGTGTAGGGTATTGCCACCGGGGAAGAAACTCACCTGAACATGGTTGGCCTTATTCTGCAGTCCCTCCATAGGTTGAGCTAAACTACATGGTCTAAGACCCCTGGGTAAACAAAAACACTCTTTCAGGCAGGACATTCCAGGGGCTTAGAGATTATCTACCAGGAATCATGGGCAAAGGCACTTTGGACAGAATTAATCCTTTACTACATAGTTATGGAGTGTAATCCTTTTTGTAAGTTGCTAGAATTAGTTTGCTAGTGTTTTGTTCAGGATTTTGCATCTGTATTCATAAGGGATATTGACCTTTAATTTTCTCTTGTAATGTCTCTGTCTGGCTTTGGTAGCCAGGTAATACTGGCCTCAGAATGAGTTAGAAAGTGTTCCCTCCTCTTCTTTTTCTGGAAGAGTTTGTAAAGGATTGGTGTTAATTCTTTAGACATTTGGTAGAATTCAGTGATTTTGCTCTGTGTTCTGTTTTCAGTTTCATTGATTCCTATTGTTATCCTGATTTCTATCCTATTTTCTTCAGATTTATTTTGCTCTTCTTTTTTAGGGTACTGAGGGTAGAAGCTTAGCTAATTGATTTTCCTCTTTATCGTGTGGGCATGTTTAGTGCTCTCAGTTTCCCTCTAAGTGCTGCTTTGACTGTGTCTCACAGTTCTGTTACATTGTTTTATTTATTTTATTTATTGATTTTCATGGATTATTTATCAGTGTTTTGTTTAATTCCCAAGTGTTTGGAGGTGTTCCTGTTATCTTTCTGTTGTTGATTTCTAGTTTGATTCTGTTGCGGCTGGAAAATACACTCTGTGTGATTTCAATTCTTAGAAGTTTGTTTTATGGCCCAGAATATGGTCTTGGCATATATTCTGTGGTTCTGCTGTTGCTGGGTGGTATGTTCTATAAATGTTGATTAGCTCCTCTTGGTTAATGGCGTTGTTGAGTTCTTCTGTATACTTGCTGATTTTCTACTTCTGTTGTTGAGAGTGGAGTGTTACAGTCTCTAACTATCACTGTGGATTTGATTATCTCTCATTACTGTCAGTCTTTGCTTCACAATATTTTGCAGCTCTGTTTGGTGCATACATATTTAGGATTGCTGTGTCTTCTTGTTGGGCTGACCCTTTTATCATTATATAGTGTCCCCCTCTGTCTCTGGTAATTTTCTTTGCTCTGAAGTCTATCTGATACTAATATAGCCTCTCCTGCTTTCTTTTGGTTAATGTTTACATGATATATCTTTATGCATCCTTTTTCTTTCAGCCTGCCTATATTGTTATAATTGAAGTGTGTTTGTTGTAAACAGCACAGAGTTAGGTCATATTTTTAATCTACTCTGCCAGTTTCTGTCTTTTAATTGGTATGTTTAGACCATTCACATTTAATGTAATTATTGACGTATTAGAACTGAAGTCTGCCATTTTATTTTTTTGTTTTCTGTTTATCCTCTGTTTTCTGTTTTTCTGTTTCCTTTTTCCTACCTTCCAGGGGGTTTTTGATTACCTGTAGTGTTTTTGGGTGTATCTCTTTAAATAGCTTTTGTAGTGATTGCTATAGGTATTATATTTACATAAAGTATCACAGGCTAATGATGTCATCATTTTTTCAGTTCCAGTGAAATACAGAAATCTTACCTTACTTTCTGTTCCTTTATCCTCCCCCATTCAATATATAACTGTCTTTAATATTTCCTCTACACACTTTTAGAAACACATCAGTCACTGTTACAATTTTTACTTCAATCATCCAACTTAATTTAGAAAACTCAGGAGGAGGAGAAAAGCCCATTGTATTTTCCCATATTTTGCTTAATGTGTTCTTTCTTCCTGATGTTCCAGGATTCCTTCCTGTATTTTGTTCTACTTAGAGAACAACCTTTTGCTATTCTTTTAGGGTAGGTCTGCTGGCTAAATATTCTCTTGGTGTTCCTTCATCTCGGAATGTTTTGATTTCCCCTTCATTCCTAAAGCATATCTTCCCTGGGTATACAATTCTGGGTTGACAGCTCTTTTCTTTTCAGTGCTTGAAAAATGTGCCCTTACAACCAGCGTGGTTTCTAATGAGAAGTTTGCTCTCATTCAAGCTGTTTTCCCTGTAGGTGAGGTGGTGTTTCTTTCTGCTACTTTCAAAAAGTTTTTCCTTTGTCTTCAGTTTTCAGAAGTTTATGTGGCTTAGCATGGGTATCTTTGCTTTTATGCTGTTTGGATTTCAGTAAACTTCTGGAATCTGTAGGTTTATGTTTGTTTCTTGCCAAATTTAGGAACTTTTCAGCCGTTATTTCTTCAAGTGCTTTTTTAGCCACTCCCTCTTTCTCTCCCCTTCTGTGGCTCAGACAGCCCAGATGTTATGCCTTGTTTTATCATCCTATATGTCCCGATGCTCTGCTCCTCTTTTCTGGGTCTGTCTGCTCTCTGATGTTCAGACTGAGTAATTTCTAATGTTCTACCATCAGTTCACTGAGTCCTTCCTGTGTTCCATGGGATCTGCTGTTGAACCCATCCACTTTTTATGTCAGTTATTGTGTATTTCAGTTCTGAAGTTTCCACTCATTTCTTCTTTGTATCTTCTGGGGTTTCTTTTTTTTTTTGCGGTACGCGGGCCTCTCACTGTTGTGGCCTCTCCCGTTGCGGAGCACAGGCTCCGGAAGTGCAGGCTCAGCGGCCATGGCTCACGGGCCCAGCCGCTCCGCGGCATGCGGAATCTTCCCGGACCGGGGCACGAACCCGTGTCCCCTGCATCGGCAGGCGGACTCTCAACCACTGCACCACCAGGGAAGCCCTCTTCTGGGGTTTCTTACTGAGAATTTTTCTTCATTGATGCTTTGGTTTTCCTCTGGTCTCAAGCAATTTTCTAATGGCTTGTGGAAGCATTTTAGAAAGGCCCCTTTAAAATCTGTTAGATAAGTCTCACATCTCTGCTATGTGAGAGCTGTTGTTTATTAGTTGTCTTTTTTTTAATTTAATTTTATTTTTTTATACAGCAGGTTCTTATTAGTCATCCATTTTATCCACGTCAGTGTATACATGTCAATCCCAATCTCCCAATTCATCCCACCACCACCACCACCCCGCCGCATTCCCCCCTTGGTGTCCATACGTTTGTTCTCTACATCTGTGTCTCAATTTCTGCCCTGAAAACCGGTTCATCTGTACCATTTTTCTAGGTTCCACATATATGCGTTAATATACGATATTTGTTTTTCTCTTTCTAACTTACTTCACTCTGATTAGTTGTCTTTTTTTCATTCAACTTGAGATGTTCCCTTTTCTTGGTATTGCAAGTGAGTTTTAATTAAAAACTGGATATTTGTACATTGTGTTATAAGACAGGGTCTTGTTTAAACCTCCACTCTCAGCTGGTTTTCTTTGGCGCTGAAGGGGTGTGGCCTCGCTCCTGCCAGGTGGAGGTAGGGTTCAAGCTCCCCACCTGACCGCCTGGTTACCATCAGGTAAAGGTGAATCCATGCCCGCTGGGAGATGACGGGGCCTCTTTCTCACTGGGAGGAGGTGACGCAGTCCCCACGTGGTCTCCAGTGCCTTTGTGATGGGGGTGCAGGCTGGCTCCTGCTCTGGCCTCCTTGGCAGGAGAGTGGGGCTCTCCCAGGAGGATGGGCGTCTTGTCTTCCTCTTTGGCTTTTGCTGCTGTGAGTGGCGTGGATCAAAGCAGGTGTCATCTAAACATTTTCTGTCTTGCTAGCTGCCCCTCTCCTGGTCCTCTGGCTGGAGAAAGCAGGCTTTCATCTATTCTCTCTCTTTCTTTCGCTGCACCCACCGGCATTTATGGGTTGCTGGCTTTTTCTGTTCCAAGTCAGGGATTTATGCAAGAAAAAGAAAAACCAGGGAACTCCCTGCCGTGTTTGCCCTGTGTCCCTGGCTTGTCTGCTCTTCTCTCCACCTTTCAGTCTCCCTATGTTAGTTTCATATAAAAGATCCAGGGCTTTTAGTTGTACTTAGCAGGAGGGACAGAGGACAGCATGTCTGTTCCATCCTCCTGGATGTGGAATTCTGCTGAGTCGTTTTTAACAGGTCATCACTTTATGTCTTAAATATTGTCTTTTTGTCTAGTAACATTTCTGGTACATGGCTTTGGGTTAAAAGAATGGATTTCATAGCTTAACTAACGTAAGATGCAGAGTACTTGCTAAAGGGTAGATGAGGGTCAGCATGCCTAGTGTAGGAGGGCAAACCTTTTCACTCTGACCCCACTTTCTCTGCCTAGATTGGGGCCAACACCATGGATAACCCTTTGTTGAAGTACAGTGCAAAGGATTACTTCTTTAAAGCTGCCCTCTGTCACTTCATAGTGGATGAGCTGAATGCCAAGGTGAGGGGCCCTGTGGTGTGGGTTCTGATGCGCTTCACCCCTAAGCACAGGTGCTCAGCCGTTGTCCATGATACCAGCTCAGAGGAAGACTGTGCTGCGTACATGAAAAGCAACATGGAGGGTGATACTCTGACCCTGTCCTGGCTGTACTACCGCAGCTGGAGTGACAGCTGCTGAGGCTCTTCTCTTAAGTGAACGCCCCCTGGGGGCCACACTTCCTTCAGTAGTTTTGGTTTAAAGAAATTAGGGGCTGAGGGGAGACAGTAAAAGCAGAATCGTGTCGTTTTTTTAAACTCAGAAATGGAGTTGGGGTGAGGGTTGGGAGAAAAGCCAAGAGAGAGCTGGAGGTGGAGGCAGGGACAGGGCCGCCTTGGTGTCCTCGGGGTCGGGGTTAGGGCCCCGGACTCCGGGCAGAGCCTCCTCCAGTGCGTGAAAATAGACGCCTGCTCTGGGAGGTCCGAACATTGGATCTGGCTCACGTGGTCTTCCCCACAGCGACCTCATTCGGAAAAACTGGTTTAGAAGTTTATTCTTAACTGAAATTGAAATTCACAATCAACAGGTTTGATCAACACAGGTTGATTTTGATGTTGAGTCTGATAATTAAGTAGGATGTAAATAAATCGTACTGAAGTTAGTAGAATGTCAAAGCTTCGTTTCCTGGTTCAGTGACTCAGGTGTTAACGAGTGGTTTTCTTTCCCAGCTTGCTCTGGAGAAATACGAGGAAATGTTTCCGGCGTTCACTGATTCGAGAGAATGCAAGTTATTGAAAGTAAGTAGGTGGGGCTGGGATACAGTGACGTTTTCATCCTGTGAATCCGCTCACTGAGCAGCCCCGTGCCTTCCTGCTCTTGCACACTAGGCCTCAGGTGCCGTTAGGGTCAGGCGCACACTGCTCTTAACCTGGCGGGTCAGGCACGTTAGCACAAGGCTGGATCCCTGACTCGGGGTAACTCTTGACTTGTATTTGGAATTTTCCCCAGTTTTGTAAGTCATTTGGCAACATCAGTTAGTGTGATATGAAGGCTATTTTGTATTTATAGTATCCATTCATAGACGGAACTTTTTAGCCTACCAAACTAATTTTTCTGTATTTATGTTTCCAGAAACTTCTAGAAGCTCATGAAGAGCAGAACAGTGAAGCTTACACGGAAGCAGTACGTTCACTTTTGGGATTTAGCATGTTCTCTGAAAGTTTACGTTACAGAAACAACTCCTTTTCATCGTATAAATGCTGAACATTTATTTGGACATTATTGCACTATACCTACATTGTGTTTTCCAAAAGGCATGTTTTTCGATCCCACCAGCCTTCACAATCAGACAGTTCTATGAGCTGTGCTGAATTTAGCTGTGAGGCAAATATACATCACATAATGTTATGACTTGTTTGGATGTTTTCTATGGAAAATAATCTGATATATAAATAAGTGTCAAGTAAAATCAGTGAAATCTAATCACTTAAATTTAAAACATGAAAACAAAGCAATGAGAGTTTGCTATATCCTTGGCCTAAAGTAAATGGGAAAATTATTTTTACATTCATCAATTTCCTGTTTTCCCATCTTTTTCCATCTTACGTTCATAATCAAGTGAATTTCTTAGTGTCCTTCATTAAGTCATCCATCCTGGCTTTGAAGCAATAGTGGGAAGGCGAGGTTTCCCCTTTAACTTTTGCTGCCAAACCCTCTTCATCCTATGAAAGTCCATTCTTCGATAACTTGTGGAAATGAGTTAAAGGAATTCTGCTTCCACATGTTCCCTTGCTGCAAATGCGTTTGTTTGTGTTCAGTGGATACTGGAGCCACATTACTTTTCCATGTCCCCTTGTTCTTATGCAGGGTCTCATGTCCTTTGTCACGCTAAACGTGCTCTTCGTCCAGTAGGCGGTTATGGAGTTTTGCCATTGCATGTTAGCATAAGAGCAATATAAAAAAAGTTTTTAATGAAGAAAGTTGCAAGCTTGAACGAATGATTTTAAATGAAGAAAGTTAATGTTTAAGCAGTGTGGGGCAGTGTAGTTCTGTGTTTGATTGTATTTCCATGGAATGATTCCTGTTCCTCTTCCCTTAAACCAGGTGAAGGAATTTGACTCGATATCCCGCCTGGACCAGTGGCTCACCACCATGCTGCTGCGCATCAAGAAGTCCATCCAGGGGGACGGGGAAGGAGATGGAGACCTCAAGTGAAGCGCTGTGTCTCTGTGGCATGCCGCCGAGTCCTCTTTAGTTTCGTGTTAGGGCCAGTGATCCTTATGGGATGCCCATTCAGTGGCTTCATTTTGTTGCACATGAGCCTGATGATGTGTGTGTGTTTAAGCCGCCATGTGTGTCACCGTGCAGTGGATGGATGGGCGGCTCCTGTGTGTATTGCGAGTGTGACAGGCTGTTTCCCGCTCGTCAGTCCCCAGAGTTTTCCGAGAACTGCTTCCGAAACCTACTCCTGTTATTTTGATACATGCAGAGCTCCTGTTTAATTTTGCCACATATTTTTATGTCCTTTTTCCTGGATTTGAGTACCCAGCCCAGTTCTAATAGACGCTTTGCATGTTCTCCGTGAACTTGCACCTGGATGGATTCTCTAAACGTGTGTGTTTAGTGTAGGATCGTTGTTAGGAGCGCGTTTATGACTTTCCTCGTGAGAAATTATTTATCCTTTTTGTTGTCTTGTGATTCTTTTGACGGTGCTAGTGACCAGTTTCTTTGCTTTCTATATCGTTCCGTAGGTAATGTGCGTGTGAGAATTCAGATCAGCCGGGCCTGCCAGCCGCTTACAGTGGGAAAAGAGGGAGCTTCCTGGCACTGCCTGGTTATGTGTGTGGACGCGTGTGGAGGTGGGCCTGATCTTACATACAAGTGCACACACATATAAGATCTAGAAGACTTGGGCATTTTCCTTTCCTGCAGATGGCGTCCACTTTTAGTTGGGGCGGGACCCTTGCTTCATCTTCACAGGAAGGTGTTTGAACGGGCACATCCCTTTACTTCTGTGTTCACACACTTCTCCACGCTGAGAGGGCGCCTCGTGTGCCCTCTCACATACGTGCTCACCAGGGCTGGGAGGTTACCTCAGTCGGAGCTTGTGTGTCATTAATTTTAATTTTTAATTGTGTGTCATGTTCATTTTATCCATTAATTGGATGTGATGGGCTTGGTAGGCTGAGTACGGTACAGAGGTTTGCTGTGCTGAGTCAGGAAAAGATCCCCAACTAGCTTCTGAGGGGACCTGCGCTTAGCTGATGGAGTTGTTCTAGCTTGTGTGTTTGAGTTCTGTCCTATTATTTTGGCTTATATATGTGCTCTGTTTTCCTGTGAACTTGATCCCTGCACATTGTTATGTGCTGACATCGTACTTTAGACGTGGTCTTGTTTCCTGAATCTCCTGTGTCCATATTTTTAGGCATAAATGATTTATGTTTGATATGTGTTAATTGCCAGGTAATGACAGTGTTGACAGATAAGTGGAATTTCCTGTGCCCTGTCAACGTTAGCTGGTATTTGAATGGTGTTTGCATTTTTGGACGGTCCTCGACTGGGATTGGTAGCTGCTGTTGGGCAGAAATAGAGGGTGTGCCTAGGCTGAGGGCTGAGCGGGGAGGAAGGCTTGGGGATGGGTAACAGGTCCGTCTGGGATGAAGCAGAAAGTGGCAGGAAAGGAGGCTAAGAAGGGCCAGCTGGGACCCGGTCATGGAGCAAGCCCTGTGGGCAGCCGTGAGGATTCGGTGGCCGTAGTTGCGGGGTCACTTGTGCAGGCTGGGCTGGCTGGTGGAGAGGCAGGGCAGTCATGTCACAGTGTTGGCTGAGGGCAGCAGGAACAGACCAGGAGACGCAGGCGCTCTGACCTTGGGCCCTGGCATCCGATGAGGATTCCTTCCTTCCTTCAGAGGTCTGGGACTCTTAAAAGAAAGCTGGCTGTCAGCTACGGTACATTTGGGATGGAGCCGCTTGGTGCTTCTCCGCTTCCTGTTGGAACTATGGAAAAACGCTTGGAGAGAAAAGTGGGGTTTTGTTGCTCTACCTAATCCAGTGCCAACCGGCCAGAAGCACTTGGGTGAGAAGAGTGTGGGGCCTGTGTCCTCCGGCTGCAGATCTGTGCCACCTGAGCGGCTGTAACCCTCGCCGCCAGCGTGTGCGCTCTGTCGTTAGTCTGGAAGCTTTGTTCCCACTTGTTAAAGGAACCTGGTCTGACCATGTAAAGTAAAAAGCAAATGATGTCTTTTAAGGCAATTTATTAGCTTTTCATCCTGCACCCCTGACAGAAGACCTGTGGTTTTGAGAAATAGTATTGGCAGCGTTTTGTCACATCAGTTAGAGTTGCTTGTGTTGAAATGAACACTGGGATCAGTGCCTGGGTTAAGATGTTTTTGTTTTTAATATTTCACGTGAAAAAGAGTAAAATATAATTGTAATGGCTAGAGCAGACCTGCCAGAACGTAACAGGAAAATGAGCAGAAAAAAGTCCCATTAACAGTATCCAGACTTTCTCCCTTGAAGTGTTCCGTCAAAGTGGGCAGTGCTGTGACTCAGAGCCCGGGTCAGGTTTCCAGGACTTACAGATCGTTATTTGTGAACAAAGTATAATGACTATTTATGTTACAGGCCTTGTGTTTTAGCAGATCGTGTTTAGTGCATTGTCAGAATGAGTTAAAATTTCTTACAGGAAAGCTTTGCTTTTTGTGGCAACGTTTTTATAGCTTATGTGAATTCCTTTTTTATTTAATGATTTGAAAACAGTATTCTTGCAGTCGTGACCATGTGTGATGATGTCCCTGTAAACCTTTATTGTTTCCTCTGATACTGTGCAGTTAAGATGCCCAGAGGCAACCCCCGTGGCTTTCTCAGGGCCTGTGGCACGCAGCCTGCCTCCCGGGGCCCCAGCCTGGCGCGGCCTCTCCTCCCCCGCGCTGTCGCGGAGGTTGTATTATGAGAACTCATCCTGTGATGATAAATCCACCTTCGCAAAGAGCCTGTGTGTTTCATGTGAACCTGTACAGTAAATAAAGTCGAAGTTGTGAACGGTATGGTGAGTTTCCTGGTTGGTTTGCACAGGTCGGGAGTGGCTTCCTGTCCTGGAAGGTGTCCCCCGGGGTTCAGGGCAGTGGGCAGCAGCCGTCCGGGCTCTGCAGGCTCCCCGTTCCCATCCCTCCTGCTGCCTGGTCAGGGATCTCACTGGCAGGCTTCAAGGAGGAGTGGCCCCTAGGAGACCTCAGAGCGGGAGGCCGGGGGCCCGAAGCCCCATCTCCCTTGGTGGAGCTACGTTGACTTGGTGCTGTCAGCGGGCCTTGTTCAGGTCCCTCAAAGATCATTTGAGGCAAATTCAAAATGAATGGTCGAACAGGCCGTCCCATCTAGGAATTCTGCCAGGTTGTTGATATTCAGGGTTACTTTCTCATTCAAATGTCTCTTCTGTTTCCTAACAGAAGCTCCCGTGGTGGGTTTTGCCAGCCTCGGTGAGGGTCCCAGAGGCCCGTGCAAACTGGTGGAGGGAAGTGGGCAGTTCCCGGAGCTCAGCTGGGGGGTGACGGATGTGCCAGGCGGCCCTGTGCCCGCATCCATCTGCCCGTCTTGGTGCCTGTGGACAAATGGACTTTCGCCTGAAATAATGTTACTTAGAGTGACAGGAACACCATCAAGTTCAGTTAAGGGGACAGGCACTTGCTTGGTCTCAAAAAATGTCCCTGCTCTGGCAAGATACACAACAGGTAAGAATTAAATGATAACTTGCACTCAAATTGGTCAGTTTAGATGATCACCTTTGGCAAAACCACATTTCTGTGAAGATCACCTTTAATAAAGGTTTTACCCCACCACTTGGCCAATTTTGTTTTCAAACTGTACAACAAATTTTGGTTAAAAGCAGAGGCAGGGGAGCTTTGGAGTCTGGGCTGAGAGCGTCTCCCACACGATGGTTGGAAGGCGTGAAATCGCCGCCTTGGTGTGGCCTGACCTAATCGTCTGGGGCTGACAGTCACGTGGCAACAGAGCACCTGGATGGGGAGAAACGAAGACACCCCACAAATCCCCGAGGTGAGATGCATCTTCGGCAGGGTTTGGGGCGGCAGCCCTCTTGTCCCCTCTCGGGAAGCAGAGAAGTGACCGTAGATGGAGGAGCCTCTGAGGCACAGAGTCACCGTGGCTGCAATGAGGCTGGGCCCCTCCCCGCCGCCTGGCACCAGCTACCGAGGCCGAGCGCATGCGGGGCCAGGCCTGTCCTGTGTCAGGAACACACGTGCAGTGCACGGAGGTGGAGAGACTCCAAGAACCAGGGAATTAAGCTACCTGTATGAATCAGGAATCTTATTTCTGTAGAACCTAAATTCTAATAATGGAAATAAACTTAGACTTGCGAAACTATTTTTACAAAACATTTATTAACACATTAAAGTTTTCTGTAGAATTTCTAAAGAAACAAATTCAAGACAAAAATTATTCCGATAGGTAACAAAATAATCTATTATTTAAATTTCTTCTCATTAAGATGACTTTACCCCAAGAAACAGTTCCTTAGCCGGGCAGGTTCATTCTCCTTTCGAGAGTAAATTGTGTGTGAGAGTCACTGTTTTGTTCTGTGAACACAAGTGGGTCACGCTGTCACAGCTGGAGGTGGAATCAGTACTGCCACCTGCAGCCCGTGTCAGCACCTGGGACGCCTTCGACACCTTCGGCACCTTCGGTGTTGACGTCACCGTCTCATGGGGAAGGAAGTGTCCTCGGTCTTTTTCTGGCATTTCGTGCAGCTGTGTCTTCTTCCCGGACTTGCATAAAGTACCCTTCCTCTTAGAAAACGAGGAAACAGCAAGTGTAATAAATTAAATGTAAGAAAAAGAGCAACTAGTGACAATTCCCCTTCTCTTTTTACCTGGGTCACGTGTGAGTCAAAGCACTGTGCGCACGGCGACCCGCCCTCACCACTGGATCAAGAACCAGGCTGGGTAAGGCCAGCGGAATTACCAAAGGCCAGCATGAGACAGAGGTGCATTTAAAACAAGGTTGGCGGTTCCATGGTCCACTCTTAAGGCTAATCAAAGAGGAGTGTACGGAGGCTTTTGGT
Organism: Globicephala melas; assembly: GCF_963455315.2. NCBI lineage: Eukaryota > Metazoa > Chordata > Mammalia > Artiodactyla > Delphinidae > Globicephala > Globicephala melas. The sequence goes on along the minus strand of NC_083328.1, from coordinate 43,021,710 downwards.
CCCTTTTGCCAAATTCACTCATGCTCCCGGGGGAACATGTGCGCCAGTGACTTGCCTGTGTCAGCGTCTTGACATGTTAATGAGAAATGCTGGGTTTCTGAAAATCACAGAAACTGTCAAAAGAACCTAGCAAAACTACTAGTATTCTGTTCTTAGATTGGCTACCACCACCTCAGTGCTACTCGTGGATAAAATAACTACACTGTTTCAAGTGTTCTCAAGCCCCTGGCTTAATTTTTCACACCTCTTTGCAAAAACTACTATGCTGTTTTCGGCTAGTCTTTGGTAGGACAGCTTTTTAAAATTGGATTTTTAGAAATGAAACCTGTAGCCACATCTCAGGCCATTTTATGACAGACTTCCTAGTTGCACGTGTGCCGTGAGCAGCTACTTCACAAGTGTTCAGTGCCTACAAACGGGGCAGAGGGGGACAAGTGCAGTCATCTGTCTCTTTAGCCCCATTCCAGTGTCCCAGAGCACCTGACTGGCTTCAACAGGAAAGAAACAGCTGAAAATAAATATATGGTCCCAGTTTTACTTCAGGTTGGTAGAAAAATAGCTTTAAAGTATCAGAAATAAACTTCCACGAAGAAGCTGAGCAGTAACCCCAGCCTCAGGAATGTCAAGGTCATCAAGCATTAGGATAATTCCACCAGAATTAGGTGAGGTTATGTTAACTGCCTTGTTTGCTGATAAAGTGTGGCTGAGACCATGCAGATCAGGATTTCTAAGGGAAAGCATGAGAAATGGTTTGATAGAGACGTGCAAGTTAGCAGAAATTCAAGAAACTGCGGAAGCCATCCTTGCCCACTTCTTTGCCCACAGTTCTTCTTGACCCCTGACGAACGCTCGCGTCCAGCCCTTATGCTTGCAGGTGCAAGGCTGGGACCGCGGGGCAGGTGACCCCGTGCTCTAGTCCGTGTGAGTCAGAGAGTGGAGCTGTGTGGGCCCGCGTCCGTTTGCGGCGTCAGCTCGCTAAGCTCGTTGATGGTGGTGGCCAGCAGCGTGTCCTGGGACCCCACAGGGCCGTCCGACTTACAGGCCGGGTCCGCAGGACTGTCATCGTGCACGGCAGGCATGCTGCCCTGCACAGTGGCCAGGTTGTGAAAATGGCCATTTTCTGCGAAAGACAGCAATTTATCAGAGAGTTTGGATGGCGTGTACTCTTCATCGGGCTGCTCAGTCTTATGCCCATCGCCATCCTTGGGAGAGCTGTCCACGATGACGAGGAAAGACTTCCATGGAGTTGTCTTATCATGGATCTGCGGACCAAACGCAGAACAGAAAGGTCACCCACTGTGTCCCTAACCAGGATCTGCAGAGCCCCCAATTCACAGCCACTCGTTACCAAGTACAACAGCCTTCTCCAACCGTCAGACACGTGTCTGCCACCGTGGTCCCTGCCAGAAAGAACTCAGCATGCCCCGGGCCCTGCTTCACCCCCGCCTTGGCTGCCCCGCCTTCCCCTGGGACCCCCTTACAGACTGAGGGCCTCAGGGAAGGGGGCGGGTGGCCCTGCTGTCCGCAGCTGCCCGGGGGCCAGCCCGCCGCTCACCGAGGTGTGCCGCCGGAGCGTGGACTTGTCGGTGAACGTCCGCCCGCACGCATTGCACATGAATGGCTTCTCCCCCGTGTGGATCCGATGGTGGCGCTGGAGCGCGTTGAGCTGCGTGAACTGCTTGCCACACTGGTCACAACAGTAGGGCCGCTCCCCTGGGAGGGAAGGGACGGAGGACACGAGAGCTACCGGCTGCTCTGGGCCGCCCGGCATCCCGAGCTGCCATGGGGAGGGCGACACGGGCACGAGCAGCCGACCGTGCAGGAGCCCCAGGGGTCCGTGGCCTCACCCACAGCTTTCCAGTCGTAAGTGACCCTGCGCGGGTGTGAGTGTTCACCAGCACGTGCAGATCATCACCCCTAATTCTAATCTCAAGGTGTTCAAGGGTTCACACGTCCACATCCATGTTCACACATTCACACCTTTCCAGTTTGTCAGAGCCAGAAACTAGACACTCAAAAAATGTTTAAATGCTATTAGGACGCACGACTTAAAGCCAAATTCCAAATAATTTTCCAGAAAATCTAAAACCTTCGGGATATTTTCTTGCCACACTGACCTCCCTTCTCTGGCAACATTCCGGCCATACCTGTGTGGACTTTGATATGCTGGTAAAGCGAATTCCGCTGAGCAAAAGTCCTGAAACAAACTTCACATTTAAAGGGTTTGGACCCAGTGTGGATCCTGTTGTGATGTTTTAAATACTCCTTGGAAGCGAAACTCTTGCCACACGTTTCACACATGAAAGGCCTCTCACCTACATGAAGACATGAGACACGAAGTTAGAAGAGACACGGGCGCTAGAACACGCGGAGTATGGGGTCCACCCTCCCAAGTGCCCTGGCAGGCAGCGCGTTCTTTTCTAGTTAAAACTGTCATAAAATATCTCTTTGTGTCCAGTGCTTGCTACCTGCTGAAAGGTGGTGTAAAATGTCCCTGGAAATCTCAGGAAAGATCCCAGTAGATGAGAATTAAAGAGCGCATTCAGCCAGCTCACGTTTTGGAAATTCAGTCATCCCAAACAAGAAAAACAGTTCGCCAACTGGTCTGGTGGAACAGCTGGACTTTTTCACAGGGCTTCTGTGGGTCTCTATCAGAACAGAAGCCCCTCTTGAAGGGAGAGGAGTGTGCGGTGGACACACGGGGCTGTCCTGGAGCAGCTCCCAGCCGCCGGGGGTGGGGTCAGGGCAAGGAGGGCGTCCACCCTTCACGCTGTGCAGTTGGGGCCCTGAGGGCCCACAAACCAGACTTCTCTGTCAGGCGTGCCCCAATTTCTCAAACATCAAAACAAAACTACTGGCTTTAATAAAATCCAAATATGTTAGCATGTTCATCAAATGACCGATTCTAACTTAATCCTTCGGGGTGGCCTGACCTCCCCCGACCCCAGTCTTCCATCAGACACCAATTCTGCTCATTTTAGTCTATTAATTCATGTCATTAAGTGGCTCATCTATCTCACCATTTGAACTTGAGGCTCATAGGACAGTCAAAGAAGTAAACATTTTTAAATGGGAGCAGAACTGGGTTAGCGTGATAAGCCCAGTACCCGACAGCTAGACTCCACACGCCCCAGGGCTCTGAACCCCAGGAGCACTGCACAAAATCAGAATAAAGAGCTTAAATGTTCTCCCTCACCTGATGAAATCGTACCACAGAAGTTCTGAAAACCTCATGATTCCCCCACCTTAACACAGCATGTAACTACTTTTATTTCTGCAGGTTTTCAATAAAGCTGGGATTCACTGTATGCTCAGTTGTGCATTTTTCAAGTCAACAGCCAAACACAGGTGTTTTTCGTAATATTCAGAGACCTTAGTCAGAAAGGCCTGGGACGGGACAGGGTGGATTTACCCATTTACTGAACCACTTCCCTGGGGTTGGACAGTCAGGTTTCTTCTAATGCTCTGTTCCTAGAGATGGCAAGAAGCGGGATAACAGCATACAGCTTTTCCCATACTCTGAGCAATTTCTTTCAGGTCATGGCCACAAGCACACAGCCCTGGAGGCAGTGGGCGGATTTTACTCATTTACTTATGCTCACTCACGAGACGGAAGAGCGTGTCAGGGCTTTAACCTAAACCACTTGGCAGATGCCAACTTCTAAATGAAGAAAACTGCAGTTTTCCTCCTACAGCCAGGAAGGACATTCAATCACGATGGAGTATTTACCTGTGTGACACCTTTTATGATAAATCAGCATGTGGTTCTGAGTGAATCTTGCACCACATTCATCACAGACAAAAGGTTTTTCCCCTGTGTGAATTCTGAAAGCACAACATTCAGAGGGTAACTCAGGATGTGTCAAAGCTCACTCTGCATTACCATCTCCTCCCTCACCTGGGGAGACGCTTTGCTCCAGGAGCCCGAATGCGAAGGACTGAAAGGCGGCGAGGCCCAGGACTCTCACCCTCAAATCAGTCTCTGCCCGAGTCAAGACCGCCACATCCCCGCCAGACGCCGAGTCCCCCCGCGTGCTGCCCCCAGGTGCAGGCACAGGCTGTGCCTCTGCAGGCTGTTTGCAACACCAAACAGCACCGTGTGGTATTTATAAAGCTCCCTCGTTGAGAACAGTCACCCACAGACACCTTAGGAACCATGGCTGACAAAAGTACCCCGTGATCAAAATGTTTACCATCCTTTCCTAGTTTGACGTAACAGTCTAGAAAGAACTGTTATCAACACACGAAGCCAGCCGGTCCCTGGGGTGCATGCGTAAGCACTGCACTTCAGGGCGAGGATGGAGTGGCTGTCACCATGTTTACTGAGCCTTTCCTGAGCCGGGCTATAAATGACAATAAAAGGACAAGAAACACCCAGCTCCCACCCCTGGACTGGCCCAGGATGATGGCAGATCTAGGGGAGAGTAGAAAACTGCTTTGTCTGGATTTCAAGCATAAGTACTGAGCACTGCAAGGGAATTTATTTAAAAACTGAATGTCACCCACCTACACTTCAAAAATCAGTAACTGGAGTCCCTGTCCGTCCTAATCCTGGAGCTTAGATTGGCGACAGGCACTCTCCAAGCCCAAAGAAGTGTCGCCCTCCTGAGGTCTTCAGTGGGACTCGCCACCCAGCTGGTCACAGGACTGAGTCCCAAATGAAGGGTCAGGAAGGGGGACGGGGTCGTTGGCCCCACTTGGCAAGGGTGGCAGGAGGCCTCAGCACCAGGAGCGGGAGAGGCCCCCGCGCCTGAGCGGGAAGCGCGGGTCCCCATCAGCCGGGCCCGTGCCCAGGGAGCGCCATGCCCGCATCTCTGCCTCGAGAGAGAACCCAGAGGCTCAACACAGCCCCCGACTTTGAGAGGGAGCGAACTGAAAAGTGACCCATCCCGCGAGGCAGCCACACCGGCTGCCTCCTGCACGCCCCCCACGTCTCCACGTGCGTTCTGGGGTTCGAGGCGGCCCGTGCCTACCTCAGGTGGGTCTTGAGGGCCGAGGGCTGCGAGAAGGTGGCCGGGCACTCGGTGCAGCCGTAGGGCTTGTGGCCCGTGTGCGTGCGCTCGTGCAGCCGCAGCGCCGTTTTGGAGCTCAGGCCCTTGCCGCACTGCTGGCACTGGTGCCGCTCGCCGCCGCCCTCGTGCACCTGCACCACGTGCCGCTTCACGTCCTTCTTCCTCTTGAACTTCTTGCCGCACAACTCGCACGGGAAGTGGCGCTCGCTGCTGTGCACGTGGCGCTGGTGGCCCTTCAGGTTGCAGCGGTTGGCAAAGGTCTGGCCGCAGGTGTCGCAGCGGTGGACCACCTCGGTGGCCACGCCGTGGTGGTGCCGCACGTGCTTCAGGAAGCTCTTCTCGTACAGAAAGGCCTTCTCGCAGCGCGTGCACCGGAAGCTGCTCCTCCGCCTCCCCGCGCCCTCCTCCCCCTCCTCGTCCTCATCCTCGTCCTCGTCCTCCTCCCCCTGCCCCTGCCCCGCCTTCGGCAGCACTGCTTCCGCCTCGGCCCCAGCCCCGCCGTCCTCCTCGTCTTTCGTGACTGTGACCAGCTCCTTCACCGTTCCCCCGGCGTCTGGGCTGGGCTCACGGGGGCCCCCACGGTCCCCAGCGTCCTGCTCGGCACTCTTCTGCTGCTCTCGGAGTCGTCGAGTGTACTTCTTTTTAGGGATTTCCACGAACACCTTCCTCCCAGCCAGCCTCCCGCTAGCCCTTCTGAGCTTGGGGTAGGGGGACTTAGCGATCTCTTTTCTCTTGTCTGGCTTCTCCCTGGACTTTCTCGAGGGCAGATCTGGCAACAGGCTGTTGCCGATTCTTGCTGCTGGGGGATCCAAGGAACCCGCGACGCCGTTGGCCAGAGGGCTGTCCGCAGCCACACCTGCCCGAGCATCAGGGGAGACAGCAGCAGAGACCTGGGAACCACTGCTCCCTTCTGCCTCCTGAGACTCCGAGAAATTCTGCAACTCCAAAAGTACCGACTCTAACATCTGTTTCTTCAACTGGAAACAAGTTTCAGATAAGTCCAAACATTTCAGCTTTTCTGCCATTTCCAGCATTCGCTGCACCCGATCTTCCTCCACCTGGACCTTTGCAGTGTAGACAAACTCAAGAAAAGAAGCGAAGTCAGCCACCTGCACTTCGTCTAAGTAGACGTTAGTCCTCGAGCCGTCCGCAGTCTTCTCGTTAAGAAACACCTCCTTAAAAAACTTGCTGGTGGCTGCCAGCACCGCCTTGTGGGCCATGAATTCCTCCCGGACGCCCTGGTACTCCACGCTGACAGTCACGTCGCACAGGTGACCCAGCAGCCGGAGCTGGTGCATTTCATGCAGAAGGTTAAGCGGGGAGGACTTGGATTCCAGCAGAACTGCACCACTCTCCATGTTTCTTCTTCCCAGGAACAGCTCTGAAAACAAACCAAGAATTATTCATGCATGAGCAACCTCTGAAGTAGAAGGATTAAAAATTATGAGGATTATATCAGTTCTTTAGAGGATATAAGCTGATTAACGATCTAAACCTAACTTTTCTCATGTACAGATTCAAGTCACGCATCACTTCTTAGCATTTTTCTGAAGCCCTGATGCACCTTCATGAAATATTTGCATGAAAACAGACTAAGACTGCCCTAAAGATAAAGTGATGACTAATGAAATACATTAAAGCAGTAATTGGCTTCTCTAGGTCATTTTGTAATTTACATACAGACCCAGACCCCCAAACTAACAGAATTTATAGCAACAATAAATAACGTCTACTACTTTGATCAGGAAACCAAATAAAACAAAATATAATACATGGCGGCCACGGATGAGAGCAAACCTTGTCTACCTTTGAAAACAACCAACTGAACTACTTTATATGAAGAAAATTTCATGGAAAGTAGCCCACAATTCACAGTCATTCTCCAACCTCGTTAAGTCCCTCCTACTGGAGTCACCGTCACTGCAGCGAAGCGATGCGGGGCACTGCGCCGGGGGCACAGCTGCGCTACGCTGAGCAGGGCCCTCAACACCTCCGAGCCGCAGTGGCTCCCGTGCTGGAGGCTGACAGGCCGTCATGAGGGCTGCAGCCGCGCCGGCCGTCCCGGCGACCCTCGAGCAGGCGTCACGGGGGAGGCCCTGACAAGGTCACAGGGCGGCCGGGCCGGACTCGGGCCTCCCCGCGCACCACCTTCCCGCCGCCAAGCCCGGACCGCCCGGGGATCCGTCCTCCCGGACCCGGCGCGGACGCTCCCCCCGGCGCACCCGCCTTTAGCTCCCGCATCTGCCGCCCGCCTCCAGGCTCGGCCGGGTCCCTGAGGCCGGCCTCACCTGCCCGGTCCAGCTCCTCAGCGCCCGCCGGTCGGCGGGGCAATGGCCGCAGGTGGCTGCTTCTGCCCTCGCCCGCCGACAGCTAGGCCAGCCCCGACTCCCCGGCGGCCTCCCGGCCCGCGCGTGGCCCCTGAGCCCGACTCGGAACCCAGGCCTAGCGCCCCCTTCCTCGCGGGCCGCGCACACACCGCCCGGCCGCCGCCGCAGCCGAGCTTCCGAGGACTAGGCCCCGGAACGGACAGCCTGCCCGACGGATGGGGAGGCGGGGCGCGGCGCCGGCGAAGGCGACGCCGATTGGCCGCGGTGGGCCTGGCCCCGTCCCTCGCGGGTAGGGGAGGACCTGCGCATGCACGTCCCACTGCGGAGGCCATTCGGGGAAGTTACGTGATCCGACACACGCTGCCGTCGTACGCCTGGCCGGCTGCGCAGGATTGCGTCACCCACCGCGAACCACGGTCTGCGCCTGCGCAGAGCACTGTGCCGGCGGCTCTGCGCTTCTCGTTACGCGGAGGGGGCAGGGCCGGCCCACCCCGAAAGTCACGTGATCTGCGGGGCACGCACACCGTCTCTCGTGGGTCCCGCCCCGGCTCCAGCCCATGGGCAGTACAGCAGGTGGGCGGGTCGCCGGATTGGGTGGAGCCCCTGGAGGAGCGGGGCGGAGAGAGAGGGCAGGGAGGTGGAGGGGCGGGGCGGCGGAGGAGGTTGCGGGAGGAGGTTGCAGGAGAGGGCGCGGCTCGGGGAGAGGGCTCGGCGCCTCCACGTGCCGCAAGAACCGGTTGTTGGATACCCAGCGGCGCCTTGCAGAGTCGGCGGCTGTGTTCGTTCTGGGCACGCGGCAGGCGGGCAGGCAGTCAGGAGCGGAACCGGAGGCCGTCTGTGCTCCGAGAGCCTCCGAGCCTCGGGCTCCGGCCGCCGCTCCCGGGTGTGTGTAAGCCGTCGGCCGTTCGCCGGCGACCCCAGGGTACGGGCCCTCGCGTCCCAGAGGCTTCACGTCGCTACTCCGAGCCTCCGTTTGTCCTCATTTCTCCCAAACGCCCAGCGGACCCTGGGCCGATCTCTCATCCGGTGTCTTCTGGTTCAGGTTATGCAGTGTAGACAAGGTCCAGAAATGAGACAGATCCTCTGCGCAGTCATCTGGAACAGCGGTCCCCAACCCTTTTGGCACCAGGGACCGGTTTCGTGGAAGACAGGTTTTTTTGGTGGTGGTGGGGTGACGGTTCAGGCAGTAACGTGAGCGATGGGGAGCTGCATATGAAGCTTTGCCCGCCGCTCACCTCTTGCTGTGCGGCCAGGTTCCTAACAGGCCGTGGACCGGTAGTGGTCCACGGCCCAGGGGTTAGGGACCCCTGATCTAGAACAACTCCTCTCTTACTGTCTCAGTCATAGCCTGTAAAGCATCTGCCTGAAGCGGCTGGAATACAGTGTGGACACGGGGAGCAGGGCCGGGGTGAGAGGGTCCAGGCAAGAAGGTCTCGGACAGCAGCCTCTTTTCAATGCTGTCAGGGGGGAAGGAAAGGGAGCATTTGAAAATAACTGTACTTACCATCCTTCAGCGTCTGTGTTTAGGGCTATAAGCGCTTCCACAGAGTGGGAGGCCTTGCCCTGATGGACCCAGTGTCACTGGTAGAAGGAGCCCGGGGCCAGGAAGCCTGGAGGCCGCGTGGCAGAAGATGGTGCTCAGCTTGCCTGGAACTGGCTCCTCCTCGATGCAGGGCACATGCCACCCGCCCTCCCTGCCACCTATGGTGATACCTGGCACTGTGCCCACCTGACCTCCCTGGGTGTAGTCAGCACACAAGCCAGACCTTGGGGAAGTGGGTCGGCCGCTATTCACAGTGGAGCCCAAACAGGACAAAGCAGTTCTGCCATCTTTCCCGCCCTACTTTCTAGCTTCTGGTTTGTACAAACGCATACAATCTCTACTTTCTGCTGCAGCCAAAAAACACGGCAGGACTCTGCTGGTTCCAGAACAGCCCTGCCCTCCTCACACACCTATGGGCTCTTCCTACCTCCAGGTGCACCCAGAAGTGGATCCTGCTGTCACTCCCCATCTCAGGAGGATTTCCAGAAGCCATCTCAGTTCCTGGAGGCTGGGCTCAGCCCCAGGTGCACACGCTGAATTTAGTCTTTCTCCAGCCTACGACTCTCCTGCCCTCCCGCACTTGGGGCCCCGACTTCCTCCTGCAAAAGGATCTCCTCCCTGCAACTTCCCCCAAACTGGTCCCAAGTCTCAGGATAATAAGAACAGAATGTGCTTGATGGTTACAGAAGGTGGGTCACTACTACCCACCCCCAGTTACTAGTATTAGTCACTTCTCACAAAACTCTGTGTGTGTTGGGGGGGGGTAGTATTATTACCCCCATTATACAGATGAGGAGACTGAGGCACAGGGAGGTTAGCCAACTTACCCAAGATCACACAGAGAGCAAGACAGAGCCAGGGTACAACCTCCACAGCTCAGCTCTGCGCAGACCACATGCCTCCCCAGCTACAGCAAAATAGAGCTGTCTCCTGTCAGATCAGGTAAACGTCAAAAGGGAACTAGAGAGGGTGTGATTAAATAGCATCCTAGAAATTCCATGTCTGGTTTGCATGAGTGCAAAAGTGAACACCGAGAAGTTGTGGTTTCTAAGATGCTGGGGGGACATGGGAGGACTTCTCACAAAAGCCCAGGGATCTATGGGCTTCCCTGGTGGCACAGTGGTTGAGAGTCCGCCTGCTGATGCAGGGGACACGGGTTCAAGCCCCAGTCTGGGAAGATCCCACATGCCGCGGAGCGGCTGGGCCCGTGAGCCATGGCCACTGAGCCTGCGCGTCCAGAGCCTGTGCTCCTCAACGGGAGAAGCCACAACGGTGAGAGGCCCGTGTACCGCAAAAACAAAACAAAAAAAACATATATCCTCTTATCATGAGCATCACATTTGGATAAACTTAATCTGGCCACAAATGCTTTGAAATCAACTTTGCTTCAACACAGAATGTCAAAATAGGTGATGCGCCGCTTTTTATAGGACAATTTCATATAAAACGTAACACCACTGCAGTCTTACTTTGTCACTAACAAGGATCCTAAGTGTTTAAAAGAGCACACGAAGTATTTAGAATGTGCTAGAAGTCCAAGTAGACGTAGAAGCAGCATATGTGGAAAAGAGCAGCCAGGATTCTGTGTTCTGCCCAAGTTAGTTAGCGTTCAGTGCTGAAAGGACTTCTTTATTTAGGGTCATAATAGCTTTAGTGATTGACCAAGTGAAGAAACTGGATATGATTATTTTAAGTTTTATCTTCAGTTCCCTTTAGAAATGCTACCTGATCAGGTTCCAAAGTAGGAAGTACATCAGGCTATTCAAAGAAGCTTTGGAAAACAAGGAAAAAAACACCAACAGCCCAATGCAAAACTAACAAAGAACAAAGACAACTCACATACGTGTACACATGGCAGAGACAAGAGAATACTATAAAAAGCAATGATAAACCAATGAATACAACAAATTGACCCGAAGTTAAACATAACCTGTGATGTTGCAGAAGTTTGCATGGGAAATGCAGTCTCAGGAGCAGTTGGAATAGATGTTTATCTCCAAGTAATGCCCTGTAGCCATCCTGAGGAAGTGGAGTGAACAACTTTCAGGTAATTATGTTAGTGAAAATTTGGAAACCATCTACTCGCCCAAAAGGAGACAACTGAATAATTTATAATATATCCATGCACATTTTAAAAAATGTTTAATGGAACTTGTAATCATTCCACAATGTATATGTTTATCAAATCATCATGTACACTTTAAAGATGGACAATTTGTCAATTATACTTAAAGCTGGAAAAATGTTGAATTGTTTGATGCAATGCTCACTATATTATAATGAATAAAGAAGGTACGCTATTTTACCCAGGAAATGATCTGATTTAAAAGCAAATCTATAGAACCAGACCGGAAGGAACTCGCCACATCAAATTCTAAACTGCCCAGGGAGGGGCGGAGAAGCTGTGCCCCGCCCACCCGACGCTTTGGAGGGGCGGGGCTGGGGCCTCAGATTCCGAGGCACTCACCGCCCACTGGCTGTCATAATCTCAGATTGTCACAGTCAATCTTCCGATTGGTCCTGGGCCGTCGCTTGATGATGATGTCAGCCGCCTTGCGTGCGCGCGGAAGCGCGCCTTAGTGGCCGGCGGATGCACGGAGGCGGCTCTTACGTCCAGGCCTCGGGCTGGTGGTCGCACGATTTGGGTGGGTCAGCCCGGCCTTCCCTCCAACCCTCTGGGCGGCGTCGCGGCGGCAGGGCGGGCGAGGTTTTCTTGCGCGGTCTCGGCTGTGCGGTGCACTGCGAGGTCAGGTTCCGGTGGGTCAGGCCAAGCGTATTAGGGCAGCTGGGGCTCCATCAAGAGTCTGAGTTTGGGCACGTCTTCACCTGCCTTCAATTTGGGCAAAATATCCGGACTTTACACTAACTTCTCACAAGCCTAGGTGGTGATTTTTAAATGTTTTAAAACATCCATTTTTGCGAGAACTCAGGATGTTTCAAAGCAGCATCTACTTGGAGACTTCACTGGTCAGGTCAGGCACAGGTTGGCCACTCTGTGGGGGAAAAGGCCACTCCTCGAGGAGCCCACAACTTGAATACCCCTTACTTCTGGCAGCGAAAACAGAGTCCTGATTCTTAAGTGAGCTTTTAATTTGAAAAACAAGATGGGCGCACTGTATAAAAAATGAAGTCCAAGGACATGCGGCAGCAAATGCCTTGTCTCCACGTTAAAACCCTAGAACCCAATCCCTAAGGGCAGCTGTCCTTACGTTTTTGCCAATCCTTCCAGAAGGTCCGTGCAAACAGAGCAAGCCTATATGGAATCTTTAAAAAAACAAAACAAAACAAAAAAAACACAAAGCAGTTTCCTCATCTGTAAAATGAGGTTGAAAATGGTGCGAAGTACCTTGAGCAGTTCTTGGGATGTTGTTCTCGCTGCCTGTGACAACTGTTGTCAATATTCCACAAAGTGTTTGAACTTCGTTTTCTGACTACCAAAGAAACTCAGATTGTTTCATATTCGTATCACGGACAGGTCTGCCTCTTCTTTTCAAGCCCCCTTCTGAGGGACTGCGAGCCCCTGCTGTGCTGAAGTGCAGGCCTGAATGCTAGCTTTTAACGATCTTTGCTATAGAAGGCCCTGGTTCTGAAATTCTGAATAAAACCACAACAGGCTTGTGTGTTTGGGGTTGGCTGGGGGAGTGTTTGAGGGAGGGGACACCTGGGGGGAGGGGAGGGCCTAGTTGCCTTGGCTGGGTCTGCAGGAGAGGAGTGCAAGAAGAGCTGCAGCAGGCGTGCACACACACATACGTGCACACCATTCCTTAGAGAGACCGTGAAATAGCTCATCTTCAGGCTAAAGCAGGAGATTCAGGTTAAAGCCTTGTCCTTTCCCCTCCCACCTGGCCTTAGTTAGAAGGCAATGTTCACACTTCATACAAGTCACGGTAAATAAGCCGACTGACCCATCCCCTGTCACACCTACCTCTCCGAACCGGGAGGCCACAACTCAACAGTAATTGCAAGGCCGCAAGCAGAACGGTGGCAGAGGACAGGCAGGGAGTGTCTTCATGTCTGGATCCAAGTTGCATCTATATTTACTTTAGGGTGGTTTTCCCGGAGAAGTTTCAAGCCCATCTTGTGCCTCATTTCAAGGAGGAAGCAGGTGAGATGCTGATGTAAGCAGCTTTTGGCAGGAAAGAGCTCTCCGAAGGGGCACCCTTTTGTCTTGTCACTTTAGCAAAGCTATATTGTCACTAACCTTAAACTAGGCGCCCCCATGTTCTACTCATCTCCTGCCCTAGCACACCTATCGAATTCTGATCACACAGTACCTTGCCTAACCTGTTGGTTCTTTCCGTAGATCAAAGAAATAAAAATGAAGAAGAATTAACAGGTGTACAGATCTATTCCCTAACTTCCCCTCAGTAATGGCATAAATAAACTGTGAACAAGACAGCATCTAAAGAAAAGATCACGCTGGGAATCCCCTGGTGCTCCAGTGGTTAGGACTTGGCACTTTCACTGCCGGGGCCTGGGTTACATCCCTGGTCGAGGAGCTAAGATCCTGCCAGCTGCATGGTGCGGCCAAAAAATTTTTTAAAATAAAAAATAAAGATCATGAGGAGTTGACAAGCCTGCACACTGTGGGAGATGGCTACGAGTCTGATACCCTGGCTCCATGATTAACTGACATTACGTCCCCTTTTCTCTTTAAAACTTTCATGGCAGGGACTTCCCTGGTGGTGCAGTGGTTAAGAATCCGCCTGCCAATACAGGGGACACGGGTTTGATCCCTGGTCCAGGAAGATCCCACATGCCGCAGAGCAACTAAGCCCATGTGCCACAACTACTGAGCCTGCGCTCTAGAGCTGGCGTGATACAACTACTGAGCCCACGTGCCACAACTACTGAAGCCCATGCACCTAGAGCCCGTGCTCCACAAAAAGAGAAGCCACTGTGATGAGAAGCCTGTGCACCGCATCGAAGAGTAGCCCCCGCTCGCTGCAACTAGAGAAAGCCCACGCACAGCAACGAAGACCCAACACAGCCAAAAAAATAAATAAAAAATAAATTAATTTAAAAAGAAGAATTTAAAAAAAAAAACAACCTTTCATGGCGGAGCAGCATCTTTAGAGGTGGATTTCCAGGACACGAGTCTGCCTTCTCTCCAGATTGCCATCTTTCTGATCAAAACAACATTTTCCGGGGCTTCCCTGGTGGTGCAGTGGTTGAGAGTCCGCCTGCCGATGCAGGGTACACGGGTTCGTGCCCCGGTCCGGGAAGATCCCACATGCCACGGAGCGGCTGGGCCCGTGAGCCATGGCTGCTGAGCCTGTGCGTCCGGAGCCTGTGCTCCGCAACAGGCGAGGCCACAACAGCGAGAGGCCCGCGTACTGCAAAAAAAAAAAAATTTCCATTTCTACCAACACTTCCCTCTCGAGTATTGATTTTCAAGCATTGAGCATCTGGAGCTGAGTTCAGTAACACTGATGTGCTTGGGAAATCGAGGAACAAGGTCTTTCTGGCCTCGCCTCCTGATGGGCAGGACAAAATTCTCTCCTTAGGAGATGGCAGCGGGGATCTGTGCTTCATGTCAACCTGGTCAGTTCTGAGGCCCATTCCGGCTAAGAAGGGGCATGTGTCCCCTCTGTCGCCTGGGCCTATGCCTAGGCCCCGGCCACACTCATTTCCGGTTCCCAGCCACCTGTCTCCGGACCAGCATTCCTCTTTATCCCTGCACCAGTACAGTAGGGACCAAGCACCATGGCTATTCAAGTTGAAATTAACTAGAATAAAGTATAAACCCAGTGCCCCAGTCACACGAGCCACACTTCAAGTGGCTGGGGGACATGTCCGCTCACCAGGCCCAGTGGGACAGCCTGATGCCCTCCTGCTCCCAGCACTAATGGGCCCACCCCACTCCGCTCCTCGCCTATTTCTAGAAGCCACCATACTGTTTAGAGTTTACTAGTCTGTGGCAGAAATTGGGCTGAGGGTAGGGTAACCAGCTAGTTCCGGTTTTCCTGGGACTTTCTTGATCATAGCATTGACGGCCTCATCTGGGAAGCGCCAGTCCTGGGCAAACCAGGGTGCTCGGTCCACCCACAGAGTAAGTGATGTCTGACCGAGCTCTCAGTGGGATGGGGTCAGAGGGCAGTTCATGCCCTTCGGTGGGGACACCCTGATGACACGTGCTCACTTGTAGATAAGACAGTCCTGCATTAACCTAAATACCCCCGAAGCCTCAAGTGTTAGAAGGCTCTGCGCCTGGACCCCCTCAGCCGGGCTGGAGCCCCTCTGGCCCCCTGTGCCCACCTCCATCACCCCTGAGTTTCTCAGTCATTAGCCTTTGGAAGGGAGCATTCTGTAAGAGGAGTTGGCTGTCACTGAACCTGGGATCTTTTCTCTCCTGGGGCACTTGAGTGGGTTTTCTGAGGCCCCCAACACTGCTGAGATCTGGCCTTGGAGGATGGACCTCCTGCTCTGGGGGGGTTCTTGCTCCCCTAGCAACTCTATGAACCCTGAGGACCATGTCCACCTTCCTCTTAGCCTCTCCCAGGGGCCCAATCACCCAGCGCCTGAGACAATCCCCAGGCAGGGCTCCGGGCTCAGGCCTGCATCTCAGCCAGGGAAACTGACCAGGGCTTGCCCTTAAGTACAAGCTGCCCCCCGTACAGCAGCCTCTGTCCTGCCTCCTGCCCTGTTCCTGTCCCACCAGCTCTCCGTCCAATCCCCAGGGTCAGGGCCCTTTGCTCTATCAGAGGGGAGTGAGATCCTTCTCGACACAGCAGCAATGTCCACCTTGCCCAGCCATCCCCAGCGGACGCCACAGCCCCAGGGTAGAGGTCCCTGCTATCTGTGCAGCCTACACATCAAATTCCCCCATTCCTAATCCTAACCCACACCCCTAGCCCAACCTTTTGTCACAGATTTACCCAGGGAAGCCATGTGTCCACAAGATCTCATCTATTAATCAAAGGATGATGGAAACTTCTAGTTTTCTTCTCTTTCTTTACTTTGGAGAAATGCAGTTAGGGTTGGTCCTCAGGGTCAATAAAACCAGCATCCAATTCTGATGCCCCCCAGCCCCACCTCAGTACTTCTTCCTCTTAAAAGCAGTTCTCCTCCTCCTCTTTGTAAGGGAGTAGTCAGTGTAGCTGCTTCACTTACAAGCAATTATTAGCTAACTCCAGGTATCTCACCTGTTCTCATCCATGTGACTCCCAGCGCAGGTGCTAAGGGAGGGCCCAGCACCTCTTTAGGGGATTCTAATGTGCTCTAAAGTGTCTTAATGGACAGCTAGGTTGTTTTTGTAAAATGCCAACGCCAGCCCCACCCTCAGATATTCACAAGTATTTGGTCCGGGATGCGCAGCCTGGTGATTTTTCAAAGTGTCCCAACGGATTCCTGTGTGCGCAGGCTGTGAGCCCGGCTCCCGTACACCTGTGTGCACACCTGTGCCTGGGGCAGGTGCTCGGCCCTGGACCTCAGCCTCTGCAGTGCCTTCTGCTGAGCTTGTTGCCTTTAACCCTCCTTCTCTTGCTCCCCCTCCCCCAAAACCTACCAAACACATCAGGCGAGGGGAAAAGAAGCAACGTTCATATCATCATTTTATTCGTCAGAATTTCTAGAGACCGGGTCTCTACCGGGCAAGTAGAAAAATAGAGAATTTTACTACTTTGAAAAGGCAGCTATGACAAACAAGTGTACGCCGAGAAAAGCGCCCCTGGGACTCGAGGGAGCGCAGGGTTCAGTCTGGGGGTGTCTCCCCACGCCACTAGCAGGCCCAGTCCTGGAACCGGAAGCAGTCACTGGCAATCTTCCACACCGTGTTGCTGGGCGAGGCCTGGGCTGTCAGGATGAAGTTCTGGTTGAAGTCCCGCTGTTTGTTGCCCTCAAACTTCACTGTCCCACAGATCACCACGAGGACTGTGGTCTGGCTCGGGGTGGCTTCATCGTGAACGGGCTGGCAGTCTACCACGTTGATTTGGAACTCACTGGAAGGCAGCATCTCAAAAAACTCACTCAAGGACTCTTGTCCCGAAACGGCGTTGCCGTTCCACACCAAGGTGGCCGTGCCCATGTACAGGCGGGACAGCAGCCGCCGCCTCTTGTCCATGGTGGTGTAGTACACGTTCACGAACTCCTCAGCGGCACGGCAGGCCTGGTCCACATAGGTCTTGAAGTCCACGGACGCCATCTCTGGCCCCGCTGAGGAAGGCCTCCACCCAGGTGCTTCCTGTACCTGGGGGAGCCGGGCTGTGGGGCAGGAAGGTGAAAGAGACCCTGTGTGAATGCCATTGCCCATCCTGCCGGACAAATGAATATCCTCCTCCTCTGGTGGTGGCAGAACAGCTACACATGGTGGAGAGATGATTCTAGGCGCACACTGGTGCTGACAGCTGGTCTGACTAGGCCTCAGTTCACTCACTTTAAACGGGACCATCCCCAGCTGTGCATAACTGCAGTGTTGGATGAAAAGAAGCCGTGTACACCACGTGCTTAGTTAAAAAGCCTGAGACCCACATGGTCCGCAGTGGTAGCTATTACTATGAATTTTAACGGTTTCGTTTTATAAGCTGTAGTACAACTGATAGTGGAAGGCCGCTTTTTTCTGGAAGCATGGAACAGCTGTGACTGCCCTAGAGAAGCGGGTAAAGGGACTTTCCTGGCGGTCCAGTGGTAAGGGTTCCAAGCTTCCAATGCAGGGGGCACGGGTTCAATCCCTGGTCGGGGAACTAAAATCCCACATGCCGCGTGGTGCAGCCAAAAAAAAAATTAGAGAAGCGGGTAAAGACGCTGCACCCTGGGGAAGGGAACAGTGGCCCTCAGCTCACCCACAGGGTCTGTGAAGGAGGAGGCAGGTTTCCTAAGAGGGTAAGAGAGCAAATGCCATGAGGACAGGACGGGACCAACATGGTGGCCACAGTCCTCATGACGGGCTCTGAGAAGCTAAGCTGGTGCTGACTGGAATGAGAAGCTAAGCTGGTGCCAAGCTCCTGGGAGCACAAGGGAGCCCCGTGAGCCGAGGAAAGACAGGCCAGGTGGAAGAAATTCTACGGGGTGCGGGGTGGTGGCAGCAAGTTAGAATTTCAACTGTAGGCGAAATGTCACATTTCCTTAAAGAAAGGTCCAAAAGCACAAAGAAAAATTATTATTACCTTTTTTCAGGGTATGGTACAACTATTATAGCTGTATTCTTTTTTGCACGATTAAAATATTTCACTAAACAAAAATCCAACAGAGGACAACATTACTAAAATAGTGGATGGGTTTAGATTTACAAACTTAAATACTGAATATTTTTTTAAATTTCAACAACCTTAAAAAAAAAATCATCTTATGAAAGAGATAAAAGATCCCAGGCAGGGTTGGGAAGGAGTCAGGCACTCTTAAGGGAGGAGGAAGGTGTAGGCCTGAGCCTCCAGGAGAGAACTAGCCAGGCTGGGCGGGAGCTCCCACCTAGAAAGCAGCGTTGGGTGCCGAGCGCTGATGCGGGGTCCTGTCACCCCCTCGGGGACGTCAAGTCCAGCCTCCCAAACACTCACTCCAAGCTCCTATTTCCTAGTGTTTTACATTCGTACACCACGTCCTTTAATGGTCACTGAGAACGGATGAGGGTGTTACTATAACAACTTCGCTAATGAGAAAAGAAAACTTACGTGTGGATGGAGGTCACACCCCTGATTTGTCACTACAAGAACTTGTTGCCGGTACGACGCGGTCCTCTCACTGGCTCCTGCCCTTCTGGGGTCCAGTGTGGGGCTCAAGGTTCCGGGATAGCCAGTTTGTCATTTCCCGCTGTGGGCCCGTCTCCCTCGCTGGATTCCCCATCAACCGGCGTCCACGCGATTCCCCAGCACCTCGGGCCTCCGCCTCCCGAACGCAGCTCAACCGGCTGCCCGCCCGGGCGTCCGCAGGGAGGGAGGTCGTTCCTGCGGGGTTGCGACCGGCCCAAGACCCGCTGCGGGACCAGCAGGCATCCCCACCACGCGGGGGCCACCTACCTGCGCTGGGGGGTACCGACCTACGCGGGGGTCACCTACTTAAGCAGGGGGCACTTACCTGCACGGGGTCACCTACCTGAGCAGAGATCACCTACCTGCGCTGGGAGGGGATCACTTAACCGAGTCGGGGGCACCTACCTGCGGGGGTCACCTACCTAAGCGGGGGTCAGCCATATGCGCGGGGGTCACCTACTTGAGCAGGGGGCACTCACCTGCACGGGGTTACCTACCTGCCCGAAGGGCACCTACCTGCGTTGGGTGGGGGTCACCTACCTGAGTGGGGGGCACCGACCTGCGTGGGGCACCTACCTGCGCGGGAGTGACAGCGGGGCGGCGGCCCTAGTCAGCACCGGACAGCGTGGGCCTCAGTCAGCCGAGTAGGCGTGGGCGAAACGACCCGGGTCGGCGTGGGCGGCTCCGGTCACGCGGACCGCGGCACAACGGACTTTTGGGTCGGGCCCGCCGAGGCTCCGCGCTCCTCGGCTGCTCGCCCGAAGCGGCCCAGGAAGAGCCGCCTCCAACGAACCCCTTCCTCCCAGCAACCGCCTGGTCCGGTCGGCGCCTCCGCAGGTTCCCGCGCGCGGCCCCCCAGCCCGCGCAGACGCGAATGCCCGGCCTCCGCCCCCGCCCCGTGACGGGCAGCTGTGCCAGCCAGTGGGACGGCGGACCGCAGGCTAGCCCCGCCCATGTGTGGCAGAGGCGAGGCGGCTTCCGGGAGAGACGCTTTCCCAGAAGACCACGGCAAATCCACGCTCGAGTCTTCATTGGTCAACCTGGATCACAGACTCCGGCCCGACGTTAGGTGGGGCCTCTGATTGGACGAAGCTTCGCAAGTCCCGTCCCCGACTCTCGGGGCGGGGCTGTCTCGCGGCTGCGCGAAAGCTGCCGGGCATGAGAAGTTTATTGATGCCGCCGCGTTTTCAGGGTGTGTGCGTTCACCCCAACTAGGCTACGCTAGGGCGTATCTTTGTCTGCTTTCCTAAGGGAAAGCTTGCTCTCAGTGTTCAGGACAAGTTTAGAAACTGGGTGGGCTCTTCCATATAGGCGACCCCTCCGCCCCCAATGAAAAGTGTGGATTATAAACAAATAAGTTGCAGGCTAAGTAGAAAGGTGAATTGAACTCGCATCTTTGGAGACGTATTCACACTTTACAAAGCCCGAGCCAGTGAAATTGGAGTTTAATGTACAAAACTCCGAATCTGTAGAATGAAAATGAGAGTTGACCTGCATGTCCACTGGGTTGGATGTCGCACTGCTTTTAAGTTTCCTTATGTTTCCCATGTCAGACCTTGTCATTTCGTTCTCATAGCTTCGGGGGATGTATCATTATTCCTGATTTTATAGACGAGGAGGCCGAGAGACAGAAATTAGATGAGAGCCTGGAGTCACAGAGCCACTTCAGTCCTAGAAAAGCTGGTTAGGAGGACATTAATCCAGCGCTAAGTTCTGGTGAAAACACAAGGCTTTAAGCCTGAGAGGCAGCAGAGCCAGCAGCGGGAGGATGGGAGGGCAGGAAGCTTTCAGATTTGTGTCTCCAGCATCTAAATTGTGCCTGACCCACAGCAAGGGCGCGATAAGTACTGTTTGAATGAACAGACAGGGCTGGGTTCAATTCATTGCTCCACAACATTCTAGTTGTGATGACTCCTCTCTAACATTTAATCCATTGCTCTTGGAAGCAAGCCTGTTTTTTACTCCCCCTATGGTTCTGGAGTTTGGGAGGTTAGAGACACCGCTGGCTCCAAGGGCACAATTCTGGAGTGGTGGGATGCCTGGTTAGGGCCACTGAGCCTAGAGGAGTTTGCCAGGGGATTTTGGAAAAGATGATGTTTGTCTTTCTCCTGGACATGTGATGTGTGCTGCTGCAGCCATCTTGCCACGCTGAGGGGGGCGCCCTTGTACCATGAGGCAGACCGGAGAGATGGGGAGAAATCAAGAGTTTGATGACTGTTGGGAACCAAATCAACTCTGAAGTTTAGACTTTCTAATTTTAAGAGCCAGTAAATTCCCTTTATTTTTTAATACTATTAAAAATTGGGCATAAACAAACGTATTTGTAAGTTAATTAGTGTACTAGCAGAGTGATTGTGCAAGTGAGTTAACCTACCTGAGGCTCAGTGCCTCACCTGTAGAAGAGGGATAGTAATGCCATCATTTCCTCCGGTTGATGTGAGGAGCTAATGGAGGAGGCTGTGGTCAGCCCTTAGCCCAGGGCCGAGCACAAAGCAAGCATCCAGGAAACGTTGGTGTATTTTGACATTTTGCATCGACAGCAGCTTCCTTATTTGCCAACAATCCTTCCAACACCTGGCTTTTAAACTTGGGACAAGTGTACTGACAAATTGGTAGGATTTGTCACCAAACCACATGGGCGCCTTCTGGAAGATGAGCCTGGTTTGAGCAGCTGTGGAACCAATGGCCCATTTGCCTCGTGGAGTCTCTCCAGGGAGGAAGGACACCGCTGGTCAGACACGCTGAGCTGCTGGCAGCTCTGAAGACAGGCTGGGATCTTTGGGTCTGTAAACACAGGGCCGAGCTTTCCGAGTTGTCAGCGTAGTTCTCTGGTGCAGCATCTGATGACGTTTGTTTGCTGCGAGAGGCTGTGTGACTTGGAGCTGATCTCCGGGGGTCTACGGTGATGGCTGGGCAGTTGTCCCTCCAACACGTTGCCTCCAAAACAATCATGTGTTGTTTTTTCCCCTGCCCTAGAGGAATCATCTGAGCTGCTGCTGGACCAGGGTGAGCTGGGGCTGCATGTCTGGAAGGTCACTTGGGACGAGACTTTTAGGGAGATTCTGGGAAGGCAGGGAGAATGGAGGCTCATTAGCTTAGAAGCTGAGCTGTGGCCGGAGCCCAGAGGGGAGATGTGAGCAAGAGAGAGGGAGGGACGGAGAAGGGCAGCTGGAGTGAGGTACGTGTGCACACACCTACACACTCACACACACACACACACACACACTCACACACGCACGTACACACACCCCAGAGAGGAAGCAGCTGAGCTTCCCCAGTAGCCAGCAGCGGGGCAAGGGGCTGCCTTGGAAATAGACCCTCCAGTCCTGGTCGGGCTGCCAGTGCTGGTGTGGCTCAGGGCAGAAATGGGCCTCCCTGCCAAGCCCTGCCCCGATGGATCTCAGATTCCAGAGCAAATAACTGGGCGTCGCCTGGTTATGCACCGAGGCTCCCGTGGTCAGTTGTGCAGCACCCTCGGAGCCCCTCTGAGGCCCTGTCCTGAGGCCCCAGGAGAGTCTCCAGCCCAGGATCTCCCTTTTTAACTTACACCTGTATGACCTGGGTGGGCCACTTGCTGTTAAAGGGACCCTGAAGACCCCACCAGGTCTTCCACTGGGACACGGCCTCGAGGAACTGCTCGCACGGCTCCCTCCTCATCTCTAAAATCAAGCCCTGAGAGGGAGGTTTGTTCATCTGCAGCCAGAGCCAGGGTCCCGGGGGCTGGAACACCCCTCCCCGCTTTGAGACTAGCACATTCTCGTGGGAGCAGGGGAGGTGGGAGCCACAGCAATGTGGACGGTGTGGGTGGGGTGCGCCGGCTCTGGAGCAGTGACCAGAACAAGGAGAGGCAGTGGACGATATGATCCCAAGGGTCTGCGTTCCCAGCAGGGAAAGTGTCACCAGGGGGACCAGACAGAGTCCCGTGAGCACAGCTCCTTCCAGCAGCACCACCCACATATGCCCTGTGAGCTTTCCCACCCTGCTTCAGTGTTTCCCACTTGGCTGATAGATCATAGCCGGGCTGGCCCGAGCCTCGTTTCTCTTAAGGGTGACGTGGCCCCTGTCTGCTCCAGTCGGTGCCTCGCTGACGGAACTCTCAGGGCCATCTGATTTCTCTGCTTCTCGGCAGCATCCCTGAATGTTGCGTATGAATTGCTGGTGTGGCGCAGATCCAGAGCAGGGATCCAGTGCGAATTGTAGATTTGGGAGGTGTGGGAGCACCGCTGGGGAAGCGGGCCATCGAGACAGGGCGGGTGTGATACTGTGATTTACAATAAAAGGTACAGATTTGGTCTTCATCCCCTTCCTGGCATAGAACTCCGAAAACCCTTGGAACTTCCTCAGTGATAAGAGCAATAAAGTTGTCTTTTGTTGTGTTAATGAGGTGACTTTGGGGACCACACCTAAGGGTGGGGCTGGTTTGCAGAAGAACCCACCTGGTGATGAGAGGATTAAAGGGTAGAACTTTCAGACCCATGCCTGGATCTCTGAGGAGGTGAGGGGCTTGGAGGTTGAGTTCAATCACTAATGACCAAAGATTAACCAATTGTACCTGTGTAATGAAGCCTCCATAAAAACCCAACAGGTAACGCATGTACGTGGAACCTAGAAAAATGGTACAGATGAACCGGTTTGCAAGGCAGAAATAGAGACACAGATGTAGAGAACAAACGTATGGACACCAAGGGGGGGAAAGGCGGGGTGGCGGTGGTGGGATGAACTGGGAGATTGGGATTGACATATATACACTAATATGTATAAAATAGATAACTAACAAGAAGCTACTGTGTAAAAATAAATTAATTTTTAAAAAGAAAAACAACCCAAAAGGACGGGGTTCTGAGAGCTTCTGGGTTGCAGAACACCCAGAAGGAGGAGGCTGGGAGGGTGATGAGCCTGGAGGGGGCATAGAAGCTCCACGCCCTTTCTCCACACCCCGCCCTGTGCATCTCTTCCATCTCACTGTTCCTGAGTTACAACCTTTTATAACAAACTCGTGATCTAGTAAGTAAAGTGCTTCCCTGAATTCTGTGAGCCGCTCCAGTGAATCTAACCTGAGGAGGGGGTCATGGGAACATCTGATCTCCAGCCAGTTGGCTAGAAGCCCAGGTGACGACCTGGACTTGTGACCTGGACCTGGCATCTGAAGTGGGGGGATCTTGTGGGACTGAGCCCTCAGCCTGGGGGATCCGACACCATCTCCAGGTAGATAGAATTGTGTTGAACTGTCGGATGCCAGTTGTGAAGACCCCCACTTCAGTGAACCTCAGGGATGATAATGTTGACCTTTTCTGACCCTTGTGACCTCAATCAACTAAAGCTTGGAGTCTTTCCACCTTTGCCCTAATTCTATGCTAAGGTCTCCTGCCCAAGCCCCTTCATGAACATGCATATACCCTTAGCTTAACACTTCCCCAGTCTTGCTGCTGGGAAGACACTCTTTTGGGAAAGATCTTCCATGTTCTCTTTACTTCCTGCAAGTAATACATCTCCCTATCTCCCGCTCTTTGGCTTGGTTGTGTCTTTTGGCCTGATACCCACCAAGAGGTGGACCCAGTTTTTCAGGTAACAATCCCACCTGGAGGCCAGAGAGGGGAATAGAGCTGAGGTGTCTGCACCCAACTCCTGAGGGTCAAGGGCTGAGGGGAGGGCGTCATTTCCTGGTACCATGGCCTAAGGCAGGCGTTGTAAGGGGTGGGGACCCCATGCCCAGTGTCCTTCACAGGCCACCCCTTGTGGGCACGGGGTGGACCTGTGAGGTGACTGGTGCCAGTGTTACCGCCCCCAGACACCCAGCCGAGTGCGCTATGTCCCTCCTTAAGCCATGGCTGCTCCGAGCTGACCACCCTGGGAAGAGCAGAGTGTTTCCTGGTGCCTGCATTCAGTGAGCTGACCGTCAGCGTGAGGTCCTCAGGGAGAGGTGGCCTCATAAAACTGCCTGTCCCCTGGGGCCCCACTTCACACCCACACCCACAGCATGGCCCAGAGTCCGTGGAGACGTGTGTCTAGAGAGGCAGCGCTCCACCTGGAGAGGCCGAGGTGTCCAGGGAAGACGGGACCAATGCCGAGGAAATGAATAAGGAACCAGAGTCTTAGAACTTTCCTCCCCCCGGCAGCCTGGGGAAGCTGCGTAGGGCCGACAGTAGGGGTCTCCATGCTCTCCTTCCTGGATGAGGGTCCTCTGGCCACAGACTCCGGCCTCACCCAGGGCGGAGCAGGACACCCCGGGGGTCAACACCCCAGAGCTGCCCTCAACAGTGACAGATGGAGGCTGGAGGATAGATAGCCCAGCTCCTGAGCCCCAGCAGGGACATCTCTGAGGATGCCCACACCGTCCCCAGTTGCCCTTGGAGCCAGGCTGCCCTCAGCATTCCCACGCCCAGCACGTGCGTCCTGTGGCCACCTCCCCATTGCCCCACTCACACGGGAATGATTGTTGGGGTCACTGCTGGGGGAACCCAGGCTCAGCAGTGAGAGAGAAGACAAGACTGTCTCAACGTAAGATGTCCTGGGGAGTCTCCAGGGGGTCCTCCGGGCACCTTGCCGGGTCAGTACCTTGGCTACCAGGTATGTTGCAGCAACGGCAATAAACAGAAATAAACCCAAACATACCTAACAGACCACAAGCATCAGGACCCTCTGGAGGGCTTGTTAACTCACAGAGGCTGGAGCCTTTGCCTCGGTTTCTGCCCAGGAGGACGAGTGAGGCCTGGGGTTGCATTTCTAACTAAGTCCCAGGGCTCGCTGGAGCCGCCAGTGCTGGTCCAGGACCACAGGGAGAACCAGAGGACAGTGCCCAGGGATGGAGCTCCGAGGTGCTGCAGGGTGAAGGCTGGGAGAAAAGCCCCTTGAAGCAGAGGCTTCCTAGATTCTGCTGATGGAAGTAACCCCGCAGCCCAGCCCTGGGGTCCTCGTGATTTTAGCATCTTAAATCGGGCATTACTTTCCATTCCTCTGGCAGTTAGCTCAGACCTGACTACGTGCGTGGTTTCCCCACCTTTGACGCTGTCTGAACTTTCCTGCCCTTGGATTCTGAGCTGCTATTCAAGCAATGGCCACGAGAGTGTGGTCCAGACTTTGGAAAGAGCTTCTGCACGCACGTCTGCTCAGCTCAGCTGCTCCAGGGCTGCGAGGACAAAGCAGCTCTGTTTTTCCCAGATCAAACCCGGGAAAATGTGGCAAAGCCCAAGACTATCTCTTGTGGCTTGGCAGTGGGTGTGCTGAGGGGCTTTGGGTTTTTCTTTACGGGGAAGAAGTGTTGGGAGCCTTTGGGAAAGCGGATGCCCTGTGCGCTCCTGGAGCTGCAGAGCCGGTCCCATGAGGTGAGATCAAGCAAATGGTCCACCAGGGCTGGGGTCCGCTGCCTCCGGGAGAAGGAGGAAAAGGTGTCCCCAAGGGAGAGGGCCTGATGGTAGACAGTGGCCGGCACACTGGGCCACAGCTTATTGTCACCGGCACAAGCCCTGTGCCAGAGATCTTCCCACAGCCCGGGATTCTCTCTGTTCTTGTCAGTTTTTCTTGAAACCTGTGCTCGTTGCTTAGGAACGAACCTTGCAATTTGGAAGTCAGATCAGATGATGCTTTACTTTAAAGAGCTGTGCAGAAGGATTGCAAACTTATCATCACTCACTGTCAGGGTCATGACTGGCAGCAGCTCCCAAATTGCAGAGATTTTGTGCGGGGGAGGTGGGAGGGGTAGAGCGGGGAGGCAAACCGATGCTCCTTACCGAAAACTGTTTTTCAAGGTTCTGAGTGAGAAGCTGTTTTTACTGTCCCAAAGAATAACTACTTCCATCTGTGTACGGCTTTATCCAGAAAGCTCCACAACAATTCTATGAGGGAGGTTTCACGATTATTTCCGTGTCATAGAGGAGGAAACGCAGGCTGGGAGGGTGAGGTACCAGTCAGCTTGGCCGCTGTAACAAAGTACCGTGGACTGGATGGACTTAAACAACAGAAATCTATTTCTCCCACTGTGGAGGGATGGCTGACACCACTTAAGAGCTACTCTCTTAGCAACTTTCAAGGGCACAGCACAGTATTAACCACAGTCGCCACGCTGTACATTAGATCCCCAGAACTTATCCAACTTATAACTGGAAACTGGTGCCCTAGACCAGCATCTCCCCATCCCTGCCCCACCTCCAACCTCTGGTTCATCATCATTCACTCTGTTTCAGTGAGTTTGGCTTTTTATTTATTTATTTTTCTTTAAAAAGTCTTTGAATTCTTTTATTTTCTTTATTTTTTAATTAATGTTTATTGGAGTAGAGTTGCTTTACAATGTTGTGTTAGTTTCTGCTGTACAGCAAAGTGAATCAGTTATCCATATACACACATCCACTCTTTTTTAGATTCTATTCCCACAGAGGTGAGTTTGGCTTTTTGAAATCCCATATATAAGTGGCATTATATGGTATTGGTCTTTGCCCGACAGCGTAATGCCTCAGGGTTCAGCCATGTTGTGGAAAACGGCAGGATATCCTTCTTTTTTTATGGTTGAATAATATATGAATATTATTTACATTTAAATAAATTTATAATTTATATAAAATATAAAGCACCTCCTTTGGTTCCATCCTCCCCCTCGTTGTTAGCTTACGAGTCGTGCGTTTAGAGGAATGGGGCAGTCGAAGGAGAGGAGAGGATGGGAGTGGAGTGAGTTCAGATACAAGCAGTTTGCAGAACAAGCCCACTGTGAGTGGCCCCTGCCAGGAGCCCGTGCGATGGGCTTTCGCGGCTTCCCAGGGAGGCTCGGGCAGGTGATGTGAGCGGGTTTTCACGCTGGGCTCGGAACACAAGCAGAAACACTGTAGGGACGTCACGGGCCGTCCAGAGACACCGTTCAGGTGGGGTGCAGGGACAGACATGCAGGTTTGCTCTAGGTCATCATTTGCAGGCAGGGCCTGGCCCCCGACAGCCTGCTCTGCTCCAGACCTGCCCCAGGCCTGTCCGGCATCCAGCGAGCACAGCGAGGTCTGGGGACCCGAGGACACTCGCAAAGTATTTGGGGAAGGTCAGTCGAGAGGGTGGGGCCCGAGCTCCTGGTAAGGCTAGGAGAGGAGCGTGCCTCCAACCTCGTTATATGATAAGCATGGAACATTTTCCTTGGGGAAAACAACGCCCGCACTGCGGCTTTGCCTTGGGAAGAGTGGAAATGCAGAAGGAGCTGGAGAAGCCCAGCCCCAGTTCTAATTCTTTGTCTGTTGACTCCTCCCTCCTTCAACTGTCAAGTCTACTTCCTGAGCACTTTTGAGGGGTGAGTGGAAGAAAGCAGGCAGGTGCACAGACAGGTAGGGCCTTGGTTTCCCCATCTGGGTGGCACCTGATGCTGCCTGGGTGGCCTTTTCGCCGCCAGTGGACGCCCATCCAGGTGCTGGGGCTACGGTCAGCTTCCTGGTGTGTGACCTGGGCCGTCACATAGGGCCCTGTGCTCAGAAGGGCCCCGAGCTTGGTTCCATGCTTTGCGGTTGTGTCTTGGAATCTTAACAACTTCTGAGCAGGGGACCCCGGGTTTTCAGCCTGCACTGGACCCCGCAGATCACGTAACCATTCTGCCTGGGGCTTTGGTTTTTCTACCAGTGGAGGAAGAGGGGATTGGATTGGGCCTGGGGCCCTGAGAGAGAAGGGCATGGCATCTGAACTCAGCGCCGTGGATGGGCTTGAGCAAAGCCAGAGGCCAGGGATGCTCCTCAAGGGAGGAAACTGTACGGACTGTGGGCAAAGGCCCAGCTGCTTCGGGGGCCAAGTGACCACATGTGGGATATGGTTGGAGAGAGGGGCCCCTGACAGCACGGGCGCCCAGGGCTGCTCTGGCATCCAAATAGTGTGGGAGGCCTGGGGTGGACTGCGGGTGCTGGCCAGGGCTCTTCCCGAGTGGCACGTGGTTTGTGAACAGCAGAAGGAGACCAGGAATAGCCCCAGAGGGGACGAGGGGCATAGTGGGCAGATCCTGTGCCCCACGGCCTGTGGGCCACGTGGGGCTGTCTGCTGGCACATTGGTACTTTGGTACCCTGAGAGCTTTGAAGCCCAGAGACTTTGGGGACAGGTTAAGGGAGTCTGGGCCTGCTGGCTCGTGATCGCTGGGGGACTCAGAGCCTCAGTGTCGAGATCATTAGGCAGGAGTCGGGCTTTGTAAATGCTCAGGGAAAAGGAGCTGCCATGACGACTGCTCTCCAAAACCTGGCCGTGATCCTACAAAGGTGGCATCAGAGCTCGGAGAGCCTGGATTCTCTGCAGCCAAATAGGACGTAAGACAGGACCTTCAGAGTCGTCAGGAAGAGCTGCTCCCTTACATGGAGGGAACTGGGGCCCAGTGTCATTCCCGGGCATCCGGACAAAAATCCCCACCTCTTGACCCCAAAGAGAGCTCTTCCCTGCACCCCCGTCCACCCTACCCCCCAATGAGAGCAAACTAGGCCACCGAAGTCACTTTTAGGCCTGCAGGCCGGTTTTCTCTTGTTACAAAGTCCAGTTTGCGGGCGCTAGTGGGCAGGGCTAGTGGGCAGGCCACTCGGGTTCATCTCCAGTTCTCGGTTCTGGGATCGTTAACTGGGAAGCTTCCCTGAGCCTCTCAGCCACCCGGTGGTCCTGAGAGTAGCACGTGAGACCACCGTTCTCCGCTTCCCATCTGTTCCTTGAGCTCTGGTAGCCTTCCACAAAATTTCCCCTTTTGCCTAATTTGTCCGGCTTCAGATTCTGTTGCTTGCAAACCAGACCCCTGACTGTTTCCAGTGGCAGGGAGGGCCCTGGAGGGGGCGGGGGTGCGCGGGGTTGGATGTGCGGACACGCAGCAGCGGGCTCGGCTGGCGTGGGACCTGGGGCTGGCGGCGCGGAGGTGCGGCCGGGGAACCGTGGTGAATGAGGAGTCCGTCTGTGACTCGCAGGGTGCTGTGGGCTTTGGCGAGCCTGCCTGGGAAGCGGGGCGAGGTCCCCGATCCTGTAGAACTGTCTGGTTGGGGCTCAGAGGCGGCTATGGGTGCTGCGTCTCACGTCCTCGCCAGGTGGCACGAGCTGTCAGGAGGGGCGAGTCTGTGCTGGTCAGACCTCTGGCTCTTCTGCAAGTTTGCTCAAGAGTCTTGAGTAATTTCCCCCGTGGACCGAGCCTGGAACCAGGGCGTGAAAACGCTCACTCCAGAGAACGATCTGCAGAGGTAGGAGTTTTTGGTGCGCCAAGAACAGCGTGTTTGAGCGGATCAGCCTGGGTCCGCAGGCGCCTGGGGCGGCCCCATTCTCCCCCCGAATAGCAGGGAATGATCTGACCTTCACCCCAGAGCCAGGCCAGGAAAGCACGCTTTCTCATAGACCCGTTCACTGGGCAGGGGGCTGACACCCCCTGGCTGCGCCGAGTCTCCTGGACCAATGCGTTTGCAAGCGCACTTCTGAGCTATGGAGTCTTGGGCGAAGCCACAGGAGGTGCCCCTCTGGCCCTTTGCTCAGGAGTTTGAAGGAGCCGCTAACACGCCTGTGAGACGCGGGGCAAAGGGGTGGCTTTGACATTGGGCCAGGCTCTCCTCCAAGGTGTAGCGGTCCATCCCCTGGGCACTGGAACCCTCTCTGGGCACATCTGCCTTCCTATAAACCTCCAGCAGAGCGCCACACGTGCTCTGTGCTCTGCTTGACACGAGAGAGGTGGTTACAATGAGGGCCCAGTGAATCTCGGTGAGTTGCCGCCTTGCGTCCACGCGCCTTTGGGATGTGGCCCTGCTCCCCCTGCCCCAAGGTAGGGGCCTGTTTCTCTGTCCCCTCAATCTGGGTCGCTGTGATCTGCTTGGACCAGTAGAACGTGGAGGACGGGACACTGGGTAAGTTCTGGAGCCTCAAGGACCCTGACAGCTCTGGCTGTTGCTCTCCTGGAGCCCTGAGGCCTCCAGGGTGGGAGGACGCCTGGTCCAGAGAGGTCATGTCGAGGAGGCTGAGTTGCCCCGGCCGACGGCCAGCACCACGTGCCGACCAGTCCAGTGTCAGCTGGATGGAGCCTCGCAGGTAAGCCCATGCGTTGGGAGAAATAGCAAAGCACTGTTATTTTTTTTTTTTCTTTTTGCAGTACGCGGGCTTCTCACTGTTGTGGCCTCTCCCGTCGCGGAGCACAGGCTCCGGACGCGCAGGCTCAGCGGCCATGGCTCACGGGCCCAGCCGCTCCGCGGCATGTGGGATCTTCCCGGACCGGGCACGAACCTGCGTCCCCTGCATCGGCAGGCGGACTCTCAACCACTGCGCCACCAGGGAAGCCCAAAGCACTGTTATTTTAAGCCACAAAGTACTGGCTTGGTTTGTTACACAGCAGAAAAAGATACACACTTGACTGTCTTTCTGGAGAGAGGCTGGAGGGTTCCATGTGGTCATTTTTTGTACTTTGAATGTGGCATCAACTGCTGTATATCGATCACAGGTGAATAAGCCACAGTCTACCTTTACACAGAATTATCCAACTCGTGAAATCCACCCTCCATAGCAACACTCGATAGTTTTTAGTTTTTTTAAACTTAAAAGTTTTGGACTAAAAATCCAGTTCCTTTCACATGTTCTTTCTGAATCAAGGATGACAACGAAGAATTTATTTCTTACCGGAATCAGTTGTTGACATGTCTTCATGCCAAGTATTTAAGGGTGACCTATCATGACATCTGGGCGCTGCTTTGTATATTTAGTAATTATTTAAGAAAAGACTCCACTGCGTATTCTACAGTTATCACAATCATTAGAATCGTTTTTCAAGAGGTTAGGAACATCTGCTAAACGTGATGATGATGCGAAGGTTATTGTGATTTGGGGGCCACGCTCCCCGAATGTCCTCTCCATCTCCTGGGAGTGTGTTCCCTGTGAAGGTACCGTAGGCTGGAGTTTAGGAGGAAGGACAAAGGTGGAAAAGAAACTCACCCAACAACCACCTGGCGTTCCCGCTAAACTCTGCGTGAAGGAGGCCCTAGCCTCCAGGGCTGCTCGGTTCTTGGACCCGCGAGGTGACGGCATCCTCACCTTCGTGCCCTCACACCTGCCCTGGGTCCCGGCTGGGTTCCTCCTCACAGATGCTTGGGGGACCGTGCTGAAGGAAAGTGCCCCCCAAGTTCTTGTGAAGAGGGGACATAACAAATAAGACTGAGTCTCCGCTGAGTGCTCTGCAGAGAGAAGGTGAGAGACCCTGACAGAGGCGAGGGTTCCTGCAGATGCCAGTCCTGGAGCCGAGAGGACTCGGGTGGTCCACTTAACCCTATTCCCCATCCGCCCAACCCTGACGTCACGAACCTCCACCCCAGATGGAGTTTTCTGAAGCCCTCCCCTCCGCCTCCACCCTCGTTGCCCTCGCCAACCCTGCGGGCAATGCCAACTCCATGTACAGGAAAGTTCCTGGAGAGCAGGGGGGTGTCTTGGTCACTCCTGTTTCTCAGGCTGGAGCTCAGAGCTTGACCCAAGGCAGGTGACCCAACGTGGAGACGTTTGAAGTAGCTGAGGAAAGAGGTCACAGTGTCTGGGGGAGGCCGTGGCAGTGAACACGGGGACAAGGGGCCATGGGTGAGGTGCATTTGGGGATCATACGGACAGGACTTCCTGATGGGCCAGGATAAGGAGGTCTCAGAGTCTCTGCTTTGGAGGAAGCGGGAGCCCCATCTGAGCCCGGTTGGGGGGTGAGGTCCACGGGGCACCCACGTGGGTGGTCCCGAGGCAGTCAGACAGTGAAAACTGGAGGTCGGGGGAGAAATCGGCCCTGAGTTCTCATGGTTAACAGGGTTATTCCCATTCACAGAAGTAGACTAGATTGGCCGTAGTGGGAATTTCAAGGGGTAAGAAAGAGTGTTCCAGGCGAGGAGGCTGAAGGGCACCTGGCGTCTGGCTGAAGCTCCAACTGATGGAGCAACTAAGCTGGAGGAGGGGGTGGCCGTCCAGGCTGGGGCCCCTGAACTGGACTCAGATGCAGCTGAAGTTGTGGCATGGAAAGCATCCCAGGGGGAGACTTCTTTCTAGAAGTCACTTCCTTGTCATCATAATTACCCCCGGGGAGATGGGTGCAGAGGCAGAGGCCCCCTCAGGCCTCCCATCCGAGATGTTGTCTCTAATTGGGATGCTGGACCACATCTGGCTGTGGGACCACGGCTGCAGGGACACCGAGTCTGGAAACGACATAACCAGCTGCACACGGACCTGCAGACTGAGGGGGACAGCGCTGGGCCTGGGAAGCGGGGCCTTCTGGCAGAGGGGGCAGGGTAGGGCGGGGCAGTGAGGGGACATGGGGAGGAGGCTGGAGGGGCGGTGGGTGGGGCTGGAGCTCTGAGATGCTTGCTGACCGACTGCCTTCTGCCCAGGAAGTTGTCCATTACCATATAACACATCACCCCAAACCTGGGCTTTGAAACAGCAACGACCCTTTACCGTCTGCCACGGTATCCCCGAGTCAGGAATTCAGACTCGACACAGCAGGACGGCTTATATTTGCTACAGGACGAGACCTCAGCTGGGAGATGTGAGGGCCAGAGACTGGAGTCACCTGAAGTCTCCCACCCACAAGCCCCCAGGGGCTGTTGGGTCTCAGCAGGGGCCCCATGGTGCCCCCGTGTGGCCTGGGCTGCCTCACCGCATGGCCAGCCGTTCCCACGGGTGAGCCTGGGGGTGGGGAGAGAGATTGAGAAGGAGAGAAAGAGAGACAGAAAGAGGTAGAGAGACAGAGACACAGAAAGAGTGAGAGTGAGAACGAGAGAGAGAGAGAGAGAGAGAGAGAGAGCGGGCATGCAGCTCTGCAGGGTCCATGGGAGGTTGGGGTATGTGTTGCCTGGGGTGGGGACACTTGGGTTTTCACTCACTGGTCCTCGGCTCCTGGAAAACCCATGTCACTCTCAGGGTGGGGTTAGATGGCTGATTTGGGGTGTTCTTTCCTTCTGTAGCAAATGCATGTCTGGAGAAGCCCTGTCGGAGGATGCCACTAAAAAGCAAAGCCTTTTGTCCTTTTGCAACACTTTCTGTAATGCAGTGGTTGTACAGTTTTCAGAATAAAAAGCTTGCCGTACTTTTAAGTCCAGCTTCTCCCGTGGAAGTCACACAGTCTGGGACATCGTGCTGATAAAGGAGGTCCCTTTTTCTATCCTGTATCACGGCTCCTTGGCTTTTATGTGACAGAGATAGGGCACCGCGTTTGGATCAGTGCATCAGTGAAGCTGCTACTGCCGATAAAAACCCAGGTCTGATGGGTCACATGGCTACCCCGCAAAAAATACAATAGCGAGGCAACCGACTCCCTCGGGATTAATTGAGTAAATTGGGACTTTTGTATGTTTCAGATATTTTTCATATTTTTAATATATTTCGCAGTGATGGTGAAAGTTCCTTGGACTCTGGTTCTGGTTTCAAGGCATTGAGTGAATGTGCAGTGGTCGCCAGGGATCTGCAGGCTTGGCGTGGGGAGGGCCACGGTCAGCTGGAAAACTAGTTTTAACCACAAACAGTCGGTAGAATGAGGCGGGCTCGGGTGGTCCCTGACTTCTGAAATCAGCGTCTGTCAACAAGAGTCCACAGGGTTCTGTGGTTTGGTAAACATTTTCAGGCGGCCCAGGGTTTCCACTCAAGATACAGTGTGTGTGTAGGGAGATGAGTTCAGGGTCCCCGTCGGTGCCACGCCCTCCGTCTGGCTTCAGCTGATGGCACGAGGGGCCCCGGCGAGGAGTGGGGTGTGTTAGGTGGAGACCCTTGTGCGTCATCACGAGGCCTGGAGCGTGAACCCAGGGCCGGCGGGGAAAGTGTGAAAGTGAGTATTAGGCTGAAACGTGAGAGGAGCTACTGGGGGAATCATGGGTCGGATACAGAATGAGAACAGCAGCAAGGGAGACGCCCGGGAACCCACAAGTGGGCACTAAGGAAGGGACGTGGCAGTTTGGTGCCCGCCCCTCCTGTCCATCCCCGTCCTGCCCAGTGCCCAGCAGACTGCAGCCCATGCCCCCTCCCTGCCTGGTACCACGCTGCATAGTGGCTGCACCCTTGTGGCTCCAGTCCCATGGGGCTGCAGGAACACAGCCCCCCCTTCAGGCTTAGGGTGTAAAGAGCTTCAGGTTTGTTGGGGGAGCCTCAGGTGCCTCATCAGCCCTAGTTTGTTTCCTATCCCTACATGCGTCTCCCTCCACTAAAGGTTCCATCTGAACCGTCCATGAGGAAGTCCGCTTTCTGCCAGCACGGCAATCAGATGATAAGCGAGCTTTTTTCATCACGTCAAAGCAGAGCAGGCTTCCTTGTGAGCTTCCGCAGTTAGAGATGCTCAAGGTGAACATGGGTCGTGCGTCAGCTCAGGAAGCAGATGCCAAGATTGGGGAGCAACTTGTCTGTAGAGGAGATGGGACTGAGGGGACCTGTGCAACGTGGCTCTGACACCCATGAAAGGCGGGAGGCTTGGGGACATGGACCCCTTTCCCTGCCTCGCCTTGAGGTCCCCGCAGTTCTGCAAACCTGCTTCTCAGCAGAGCCGTAAACACGGCTTCTCCTCACCCTGTTGGACTGCAGACGTGGCCCCTGGGAGATGGTCTCTGCAGGGACCCTGAGGTCTTAGCTGCCACTTCCTGTGGGGAAAACTCTCATCCTTCCTTCTCCCTTCAAGCTCTCCATCATCCACCACATGCTTTGTGCTATTTTGTTCTTTTAAGGTAACATCTGTAGGGTAAGGAATCAGAGGTCCTTCAGGCATTTTGTCCAAACATGGTTCTGCTGCCCAGGTGGGTCAGCTCCCTGGAGCGTGCTGACTCCCCAGCCCTAATCTTGGGAGGAAGGGCCTTAACATCTGTTGGAAGATGAGCCCCAGGGTCATGGTGGTCTTAGCTCACCGGGAAGGCTCTGGCCAGCTGATTGTCACACCAGCACCTTGGCTCTGAGACAGGCAGGATCCAGTGTGGCAGCCCTGCCCCCACGAGGGTGGGCCGGTTCAGGCAGAGCAGGTGGGTGAGCGCCCACCTCGCTGTTGTCTTTCATGAAGGGAAGAGTGTGCAAAACACACGGACTGAGCAAGACACTGGAATCCCTGGACACGCCTGGAGGTGGTGCAGCTCTTGTTAGTGAGGGTCCCTGGACGCGGCCAGACTGTAGGGGTTTCTGGCTCTTCCACCACTTCCGTGGCCCATTCCTGTTTAGCAGTGTTTCCATGAGGCTACATCTTAGCTCATCAAGTTTCTTCAAGCATAGTTCATGTCCCTGGACCTTTCCCTTAAAATAGCTGTCCCTCTGTGCCCCTGGGGGCCGGCCCCTTTTAGGTCCCAAGTGTGGAGAGCCTGTCCTCATGGTGGGAGTGGATTCCTCCCGTCTCCTCTGACCTCGCTGTCTTTCTGTCGTTTTCTGCCAACAGCAACACTTACGACACAGCACAGACGCACAGAACATGCAAAGCTCGTGTGGCTGATTAGAGACGGCTGGACACTCTGCTGCTCTTTCCGCTGAGAGGTGGGGTCTGGTTCCCCTCCCCGGACTCTGGGCTGCTGGACCTACAGACGGCAGCAATGTATTTCAATACGTTTGAGGCATGCTTTAGGTACGCTATGCACATTTTGCATGATTAGAATGAGAGGCAGCTGGCATCCAAGACAGGCTTCTTGCTATGGAAATGTGTCAGAGAAAGTGACAGAAACCACTTGAAATCATAA
Organism: Globicephala melas; assembly: GCF_963455315.2. Taxonomy (NCBI): domain Eukaryota; kingdom Metazoa; phylum Chordata; class Mammalia; order Artiodactyla; family Delphinidae; genus Globicephala; species Globicephala melas. Next base: position 42,985,538 of record NC_083328.1, on the reverse strand, counting down.
TCGGACAGGTATTTTTGATTCAGAGAAATAAGGTTTACACAGCTTCCCTCAGAGTAAAGCACAATGGAGGGCTCCTTCCCCCACCCTCCCAGTGGTCCCCAGGGACTCAGGCGTCATTTGGAGGGGCACATTGGACAGACACTGGGGTCCTTTTCCACGGAAGAGAGTGGAACTCTGGAAAGTTCCTGTTCAGATGCTACCTACCAGGGGAAGCTCCGATCCCCAGCACTCCATGACTCCCGGGGCACAGGTGGTCCAGAGGTCACGCCCTCCACATCTGACTGGGGGCTCATTGCAGGTCTCTGTTAGCTTAAACACACCTCATCTTTGGGCTTCCCTGGTGGTGCAGTGGTTGAGAGTCCGCCTGCCGAGGCAGGGGACACGGGTTCGTGCCCCGGTCCGGTAAGATCCCACATGCCGCGGAGCGGCTGGGCCCGTGAGCCATGGCCGCTGAGCCTGCGCGTCCGGAGCCTGTGCTCCGCAACGGGAGAGGCCACAGCAGTGAGAGGCCCGCGTACCGCAAAAAACAAACAAACAAACACACCTCACCTCTCAGGGACTTAAAAAGTGGGTTTCATCACAGATTTTTTTTTTTTTTTCCAGTATATGCTTCCAAAAGCTACCTGCTTCTGAAGGAAGAAATCATTATTTCCTCGGAGCCTGGCTGGCCTCTGAGCCCCGTCACCACCATGTCCCTCTCCCCCAAGAGAGCTCCCTCTGCACTGGTGCCCCAACACTTGGATCCTCTCTGCACGGCTCAGGGGCCCCCCTTCCTTCTGTCTCCAGTGCCCTGCAGCCCAGGGTGGAAGGGCCGGGCTGAGGCCTGTGTGTGGGCACCCGCCCAGGCGCAGCCCAGCTCCAGCTCTCCCAGAACAAAGAGCCTTTCCTCTGGCTGCCATCACTCCTAGCTTCCTCGTCCACCAGGCCAACAGCTGCCCCAGGCTTGCCCCCTCTGATTCCTTGCTGGGGAGTTTCTCTGAGGGGTGGTGGGAAGGGAGCGGGTAGAACCTTGGTGACCCCGCATGGAGGCAATCAGACTCAGGAGCATAGCTGCTGGAGGATTCAAGCCAAGCGTCCCAGGACAGCCTCAGGGATGGGCACCCAGGTTGGGGCCCGTCTCCTGGCTGCATGACCCATCCGAAAAGATGTGCAGGGGCCGGAAACCGGACCCCTCCAGGCCCCTCCTTGCTGTTCCTCCTCTGGGGCTCTGACAACCCCTGTGGCTGCCCTGACTCCTCCAGTTGGGCCTTGATCGAGGGGGCCTCCCCGTCCCGGTGGGGCCCTTCCTGCCCAGGGTGGCCCCTTAGCAGCACACGGAGACCAGGCCTGGCCTCTCCTCATCTGGTCCAGCTTTCATTGTGTGGGTGAATCGTTGCCCAAAGGTCCAGCTCCAGCGATGGAGGCAATGCCCCAAGTCTGCCAGTTTGCTGGCAGGGAGGCTCTGGGAGAAGGATTGAAAGTGACAGAGTTCTTGTTTTGTAGAGTGGCTTCTGGGTGCTGTCCTGGGTACAGAGCCCAGTGGGGAAGCTGTTCTACTGCTCTCGCTGCTAGGGCTGGGCCAGGCTGGGTTAGGGTCCAAGGCGGAAGGCAGCACCCAGGAAGGAGCAGGGGACTGGTGGGATTCGGGGCTGGATGGATGTACAATCAGGAAGGGAAGCTGGCTGAGAGCAGGCCCAGCCCTAACCTGTCCTGGAAACAGGGAACCTTGCCTTGTCCTCCGGGGTCCCCTGGGAAGGGCACTTGGGCTCTCAGATCCTGTTTCACCAGGTTCCTCTGAGGAGTGAAGGTACCTGCTGAAGGCCATAGGCAGTTCTCATGTGACACACGTGACACGGTGGCCATAATGGGTCCTCGTGGTTGGCAGCAGAGTCCCTGTAGGGGAGAATGTTCTTTGTTGAGGAAATGCTTGAATCAAGGCTGAAACCACCTCTGTCCCTGTGATACTGTGATTTATCATAAGAAATACACGTTTGCTCTTCATCCTCCTCCTGGCCCAGAGCTCCTAAACTCCTGGAATTTCCTAAGAGATGAGAAAGATACAGGCGTCTCGCCATGTTAATGAGGTGACTTTTGGAAACACCTAAGGATGGGGACCCGACCACGTGATTGGGTCCTGACCTCTGACCTCAGGGAGGGAAGACAGGCTGGAGGTTGAATCCATCGCCGATGCCCAATGACTTAACCAATCATGACTACATACTGAATCCTCCATAAAAAACCCAGAAGGACGGGCTCAGAGAGTTTCCGGGTTGGTGAACACGTGGAGATTTGGGGAGGGTGGTGAGCCTGGAGGGGGTACGGAGGCCCGGCACCCCCTCCCAACACCTGGCCCTGTGCATCTTGTCCACCGGCTGTTCCTGAGTTACACCCTCTTATAATAAACTGGTCACCTGGTAGGTGAAATGCTTCCCTGACTTCTGTGAGCCACTCTAACAAATTAATCAAACACAGGAGGCGGTTGTGGGAACCTCTGATCTATAGCTGGTTGGTGAGAAGCACAGGTGAGGACCTGAAGTAGAAGCAGGGGCGGATGGTGGGGAGTGGGCAGCGTCTTGAGGGACTGACCTACTCTGTGGGATCTGATGCCGTCTCCAGGTAGATGGTGTCAGAATGGAGTTGAATTGTAGGACACCCAGCTGACATCAGAGAATCACTGGGATGTGTTGGGAAGAAACCCGCACGTTGGAATTGGGTGCAAGATATTAGTCCCCTTCCCCAAGGCCCGGGGGTCTGCTGGTTCTAAGACTTCTCAGCAAGGGAAAGGAGTCTGGGAGGGTGGGATGAGGGGGGAAAGGGAGGGCCAGGTAGAAGGGCCTGGGAGACAACCCCTGGGTACGAGCGCTTAGGCCCCAAACCTTTTCAGAGTCCTTTAAAATTTTGTCCAAAGACTACAGGAAGGGTCCACAATCACGTGAATGGGTACTCACTTTCCTCAGACATTGGGGAAATGCAGTTAAATCGCAATGAAGTTCCTCCACATGCCCGCTGGGACAGCTACAGCTCACAGGCCGGGCAACGGCACCGCCGCAGAGGGACCTCCTCCCACTTTGCACCCTCGGCCCAGCCTGACTCTGACAGCACTGATCAGTAGCACCCCACTCTCCACACTTCCCCAGCTGGGAAGAGCGCCTCAGAGAAGAACGGTGGCCGTGGTGTCCCAGGACCGGGAGACGTGGCTATGGTGCCGATGAGGGTCCCCCGGGTTCGTGTTCTGGGCCTAGCATGAGCCACCTGTTTTGTTTTGTTTTTCTAAAGGGAACTTTATTTTTATTTATTTATTTATTTTTGGCTGTGTTGGGTCTTCCTTGCTGCACGGGTTTTCTTTAGTTGTGGCGAACGGGGGCTACTCTTTGTTGTGGTGATCAGGCTTCTCATTGCGGTGGCTTCTCTTGTTGTGGCTAATGGGCTTAGTAGTTGTGGCTTCCAGGCTGTAGAGCGCAGGCTCAGTAGTTGTGGCGCACGGGCTTAGTTGCTCCGTGGCATGTGGGATCTTCCCGGACAGGGGCTCGAACCCGTGTCCCCTGCATTGGCAGGCAGATTCTTAACCACTGCGCCAGCAGGGAAGCCCGAGCCACCTGGTTTTCCTGTGACTCTGGAGTGGCCGGTGAGCTTAGTACCATCGAAGTGGACTTTGTGCCTGGCTAAGTGAGGTGGGGGCTGAAGTCAGACTTATAAATATTTGAGAAAATAAAGCCTCTGTATTAGTTTGTAGATGAGTAGAAATACCTCGGAGGACAGACAGGAAGCAGGTGGTCTCCAAGGAAGGGAACTGGGTGTTGGGGAGCTGGAGGGGGAATTTTCACTGTGTAGCTTTTTTTTTTTTTTTTTTTAATTTTTTTTTTTTGTGTGTGTAGCTTTTTGAATGTTCTGCCATATAAATGCATCACCTATGAAAAGATCAATGCAATTAAAGTTAAAACGAAAATAAAGAAACATGACTTTTTTTCACATGCACCTTTCTGGGCGTAAGATGTGAACCAACCACACGAAGACTGGGCCTTTCAAATGCCTGCTGGAAGCGGCTACCAGAGCACGTTTAGGAAGTCCTTTCCTTTCCTTTTTTGTGTTTGCAGCACATGACCATGACACTGTGCCTTACACACAAAATGGGCGGCATTCAATCATAGTTATGGGGTGTACATAAAATCCTAGTGTCTCTCAGCTCCTCAGGGGCAGAACCCCTTAGCAGGGGGGTTCCTGCAGGAACCCGGGAGGAAACGCCTTGTGGAATGACTCTCCACACTGGTCCCCAGCCCCCGTCTGCCGGTGTGGAGCTGGGTGCTAACATCTGAGTGCAGGCAGGGAGGAGGGACAGACAACAAAGACGGACGTAGGCGAGGCGTGTGTGAGCCACTCAGGGACACAGACGCCGAAGGGCAGGTAGAAGCCGTGCAGAGCTCACCGGGCAGAGGGGGCTGGGGGAGCTGTCCGGGGTGGGAGGGCGGACACAGAGGCCTGGAGCCTGAGCCTGGGCCGTGATGCAAGGAGGGTGAGAGGGCGGTGGGCACACAGCCACGGCAAGGGCTCTGGGAGGGGCAGGATGGCCATGGGCTGCAGGAGGAGGCCCGCGTGCCCGCTCAGCTCGTCCACCTTTGGGCTGTTCAGAACTGAAGGGAAGTAGAACAACTCCACGAGGGCTGCTGGGCCACGTGAGCTGTCTGGCTGCGGCCAGAATGGCCCCTCCTCACCATTTCCTAGGAAAGGCTGGGATTCTGCCCAGGATGAGGCCTTTCCAGGACTTGTCAGCTTCCTCTTCTTGGGAAAGTCAAGTCATTTGTTGGTGGTTTGGAGAACATCCTGCTGCCTTCCATCCGCTCAGCCCTGGAGGCCCCAGCCTTCTGGCTGAGGTCCTGGAGACCATCGGACATTAGAAATCTCATGGGAGCAAGGATGCCATCTCCGGGTGGGAGCAGCTTTGAAGGGGAACGGGGACGGTGGTGGCGGCTGGGATGAGGCCGGGAAGGCCAGGGCAGAAGGAGCTTGTTTGCTTCCAATACAGCATTAGGTGTCCACGGGGCGGAGGGGACGCTTGGGCACACTGCCCAGGCTGCGTCCCTCTGGGACACACGAGTGTCCCTCCCACCCCACGCTCCCTAGACATTTGCCAAAGAACAGACTTCTTCTTCTCCTTTTTTCTTTTCTTTTATTTTTTTTGCGGGTCACAGCTAACCCTGTGGGTTGGGAAGTGTTCTGTGGGGCAGGGAGCAGGGTGGGGAGAAACGTGCAGAAGACGCGATGTGGCTTCATGACAAGGCTTTCCCTCCCACAGTTGGGAGACAGGAGGTCGAGTGGGTGGCTGGACCTGGGGTTGGGTAGGTGGGTGTTTGCAGCCATCCTGACACTGGGGGCGGCCGTGTCTCACTTTCATGTCAGCACTTATTGGCCAGAGTCAGGAACAGAGAGTTTCCTCAGCTCAACACTAGCCTGCAGCAGTGTTTAGCACGCGGCACCGTCTCTCGCCCAGGACTTTCTGGAAGCGAGTGACCTGTAAGGCCAAGGGTCCCTGGTCTCCCTGCCGGCCAGGTGGCACTCCCTCTCGCCATGGTCCGTCCCCACCTTCTCTAAGTTCCTGCAGTGCTCCTTCGGCCCGGGAGGAGCCTGAGGGGGCACAGACCTGACAGGTCTCAGTCCGTGGAGCTACTCAGCAAAGAACCTTCTGGCCGGGGGGTGACTAGGTCCCCTTGATGGGGGGACCCTGTGGCTGGTTTCAGGGTCTCTCCTGAGAGGAGGACCCACGCTGCCTTCCTTACGCAAGGTGCAGCCCGTCCTGGGGTCTCACTGAGCCTATAACAGGACCCAAAGGAGTTACGCTCCCTATTAGTAGAAACCGAGACTAAGTGGAAGCCACTTGATTTCAAAAACCAGGAATTCGAAGAAGAGAAAGAATATCTGTCCAGCCCCTGGCTCAGGGTCCAGCCTGCAGCAGGTGCCACAAAATGCCAGTGCCCGCTCTTTGTCAGTCACCAAAACGCTGCCAGAAATAAAATTCTCCCGAAGTTAGAAGCGGAGTCCACCCGGGATCTCACACTTTCTAACAACGATAGTCCATAATTGAATTATTATCGTATTTGATAATTGACTTCTCAGGGAAATGTACTTTAAAAAGTTATTTTATTTTATGTATGTTTTTTATTGAAGTATAGTTGATTTACAGTGTTGTGTTAGTTTCTGGTGTAGAGCACAGTGATTCAGTTGTACACACACGCACGTTATTTTTCAAATTCTGAGAAATGTACTTTTGAATTACTGGGGAAATTCTAACAAATTTTACCCAGATTTTCTAGAGTTTTCGGTTAACTAGATTGAATTTGTCGCAGCCTCGTGGATGGCGGATAGATGAAGTTTTGCTATGTTCCCTCAAGCAGCACAGCCCACTCATCCACTGTCTAACGGTAGAGCAGGTCAGCTGTTTCTTGCTTCTCTGTTTTAAGGGGGAAGGGGGAGAGGCCTCTTGAAAGCCCACCCCCTCCACGAAGGACCAGCCTCAACTGGTCAATCAAAGCTGGAAGTCAGTATTTTCGGCTTTGCAGGCTGCTGGTATCATCACAAGGACTCAGCTCCGCTCTGGGTGATGCATCTTCAGACCTGCAACAAGTGCGAGGCCAGGGCTGTGGTCCAGCAAGGGGCTTCCGGTCGTGGCTGTATTGCTGTCTCCAGCTCCTAGGGAGGTGCTATTCAGTAGGAAGATAATAGGAGCCACCCATGTAATGGTACCCTTTTCAGTAGGCACTTTAAAAGCAAAAAGAAAGAAGTGGAATTAATTCTAATAGTGTAGTTTACTTAACCCAGTACATCTCGAGTATTATCATTTCAACACGTAGTCACTGAAAATGAGATATTTCACACCCTTCTCCAGCACAGTCCCCAAAACCTGGCGTGTGCTCTACAGGAAGGCACATCTCATGCTGGAGTAGCGACTACGGGTAGAATGTGTGTCCAGGGGACCATGCTGGACAGCATAGCCCAGCCTTGGAGAGGACACTTCACAATGATGTGAGGCTCATCTCTGCTGACCGAGTCTCCCATCAGCTTTCAGCTTCTTTCCTGGTTGGAAACACATTGCTAGGGGCTTCTCCACATGGAGGGCCAAGGGGGTGTGCTGGGGTGGGGTTCTGTGTGTGTGTATGTGCGTGCGCGTATATGTGGGTACATGCCTGCGTATGCGGGTGTGTGCACGCACCTGTGTATGTATGTGCGTGCACGTATATATAATACGTGCATGTGTGTGAGTGTGTATTTAGCAACCGTCTCCGTAGGAGGCAGGATTATGAGGACAAATCCCTGAGCCCAGGGAGTTACCAGGATACAAAGCGGGGTGGAAGGAATGCTCATAAAATACAACCTGAGGCGCGGTGCCTAACGGGAAGGGTGGGCAGGGCCGCGGGGCTGCAGAAGTGACAGGGGGCACCGGACCCGGCAGCAGCTGTGTGTGCAAGTTGAGGCCGGGGCTGGGAGACCACGTTGGAGGCTCCTGGGCAACCCAGCCAGCCCAGGTCTCGAGACCTCGGGGAGGAGGGGGCAGGACAGGTGTGATCAAGGGGCAGGCGCAGAGCAGGTGGGCCGGGAGGGGCAGGGCAGGGTTGGAGAGACAGGTGCATGGGGGCCGCGGTGCTTTTCCTGGAAGCAGACCATTGAGAGGATGGGGGCGGGTCTCGATCTGGCTCCGTGGAGGGTGACCCAGTTGGCACAGATGCGTGGCTTCCTCTGGACACGCACCATGTCCTTAGCTGGAGGAGGGACGGAGGCAGAGGGAAGACGCCAGTTAGGCTCCATCGGCAAAGAAGAGGGCTGGCGCCGTGGGTGGGAGGGAACTTCGCCTGAACTTCTGCTCCTCAATGATGCGACTTCGATTTAATTTAAAGGTCACGTTAGATTCCTATTAATGAATGGAGATTAATTCCTGTCTCTTTACTTAACACCCTGGCCTTTGTTATCAGGCACCTTCCTCTGACATTTTCTAAGGTCAGATGAATTTCTGAACTTTCTCAGATACTGCAAAGTCTTCTCCGGATGTGGGTGTGTTGCAATATTCCCTTTCCTCGCCTGCATCACGGTTTAATAGGATTGTGCAATTACACTGGGTAGGATTTTGTCTGAAGTCCATGCTGGGGGCGACTTCATCCACTGTGTTGTCCTTTAAGAAGTGCTGTCGGTCAGTCTGGTCAGTCCGAGAGCAAGAAGTCTCTGGGATGGTTCCCCGCCAGTGGCAAGCTGTGTGTTGGCCAGGAACCCCTGGCTTTGCTGGTCTTTTCTGAATGTGCCAAATGGGGGTGGGACGTAGACCCTGTCACCGGGTTGCCCCCTCTGCTCCATGGACAGAAGGCTGAGGCTGGTCCTTCGTGGAGGGGTGGGCTTTCAAGAGGCCTCTCCCCCTTCCCCCTTAAAACAGAGAAGCACCCAGTTTGGGGTTCTATGTAAAGGTTAATTTGGGGGAAAGCAAATGTTTCATCGTGTGACAGCCAATTCTCCTTTTCTTCTGGTAACAGCATGTGGATGTAGAGGCAAGTCATCCCAGGTTGTTGAAGCCTGCTCCACCCTCCCATCTTTTTTTTTTAATTTTATTTTTATTTGTTGACAGTGCCACGTGGCATGTAGGATCTTAGTTCCCTGACCAGGGATCGAACCCGCACCCCCTGCAGTGGAAGCATGGAGTCTTAACCACTGGACCGCCACCCGAAAGGCTGTGGGAGGAGAAGCAGGAGGTAAGTGTCCTCTGTGTGAGGCCCTGGGGTCTGGGGCATTTGTCTCTGCCTCGTGCCTTAACCTAGTCCTCCCCTAACACTGATGGAAACCACCCTACTGGGGCCAGCGTCCCTCCCAGTTCCACAGGCCCCTGACATTCAGCTTCCTTTTCCACAGATAGCATGGTTGTTCTTTGGTTGCAAGTTGAGAGACAGCCCAGGGCTGTGAAGGCAACAAAATGGTCCTGATCAGAGGCAGCAGAACCAAGAAAGCAGAGGGCTGTCAAGGCCTGGTGGATAACCCGAATCAGTTCTCGCTGAGGAGGGTCGGGTGTGAAGAGGCCAGAGGGCCTGGGAGCGGGGAGAGGGCAGAGGTCTGGGTCTGGCAGGGAGGCAGCGGCAGGGGGTCTGGGCCTGGGGACCAGTTTGCAGCAGGTTGTGCTGGGATCCGGAGAAGAATGGAGGAAGGCAGGTGGGGCTCCGTCCATCAGTGACTGGTACCAGGCCTGGCCTGCCGGGCTTTCTCTCCCAGGACAGGGGATTGATGGTAAGGCCTAGAATTCATGATGTTTCCCGTGGGCTAGGTGCTTTACCTGTGCCATCTCCTTTAGTCACACATCCCTGTGAAGTAGGGAAATTATCTATTTTGCTCATAAGAGAAAGGCCGCTCGGTGGGGTGAATAATTAATGTAGGTCCCTTTCTTCCATGCCAAGCTGCCTTTCCAGGGACGGACCCCCAGACTGGGCGGGGTGGAGGCATGTCGGCAGCAAGATGGGTTCGTGGGTGAGTCGGAGGTGTCCCGCCAGGGGTCTCAGCTCTGGGACACCAGGTGGGACTCTTGTCGGTCCTGGCTTCTCTGGCTGGGGCTTTGGGGCTGAGCCTGGCTGGGGGGTCGCTGTCTCCTATTGACCTGGGGCTTGGGTGCAGTGGTGGGGAGCCGGCCCCATTCACCGTCTTTTGATGGAGTAGAAACTCCTCCTTTGGAACAAGGGTGCAAACTAAGAGACTGAGCAGCACTGGGACCCCTGGAGGCCTCCCCTCCCCCAGCCCGGGTTCCCCCTCCCCTCCCCCAGCCAGGGCTCCCCCTCCCCTCCCTCAACCTGGGCTCCCACTGCCCTGTTGCTCAGAACCTCCGTCTGCAGGTTCACTTTGTTCCCTGGTTCCCAGCCCTGCCCTGCATCCGGTGCCGTTGCCGGTGCCGTTGCTGAGTGCTCGGAACTCTGAGAGCAGTCCCTGCGGGTCAGCTGAAGCGGGACCATGCCCAGTGTGCGGGGCTCCTCCCCATTCTGTCCTGTCCGCCCTCCCTAAGGTGCTCATATTACTCCCCTCTGGAGGGCTCACCTCCATAGGAGTTTGGGCATCTTACTCAGACTCCCTAAGGCCTTGGACCCTGGATCAGTCATGCCAGAAGAGTCCGTCGAAAATCCCAACAGGCCCTCAGAGGGGACCGCATGTGTGAGCGCCGGATCTCTGCTAGTGGTGAGGACGGGCAGTGGAGATTTCCAGATCCTCCTCCAGCTTCAATGAAACGTCTCATCTTTTTTTTTTCCTTCATTTCGGCTGGAAACGTGCAAGCACGTTTGGATGGGATGAGGATGTTTAGAAGTTCCTATCACAGCTCAGCACGAGCCCTGCAATTGCCCTGCAGGTTTGAGACATTACTCTGCTCATCACCCTGTGACCTTGGACCATCTGTGACCTTGGGGACTTTCCAACCTCTGTAAGCCTTGGGTCCCTCATGTGGGGTCCGGGAGGCTCATTATCCACACCCCGCTGTTGGGTTCATGAGACCAGGTACCCGCCAGCTGCTCCCTGCCCTTGCCGACACCCCGACTCCCCATTACCCTGCCCGGGTAACTCTCCTTGGAAGTAAATGTATCAGTGTGTGTCTGCTGAGGCTGTGGAAACAAAAGACCGCAGACTGGGACTCAAACAACAGAAAGGTATTGTCTCTCAGTTCTGATAAAAATTAGAGTAGAGAGAAATGAAGCAAAGAAAAGAAAAACAATGGAGAAAATCAACAAAACCAAGAGATGGTTCTTTGAAAAGGTCAGCAAAATTGACAAACATTTACCTGGATTGATTAAGAAAAAGACAAGACTCAAATTACTAAAATCGAAGTTAATGTGGGGACATTACTACTGATTCTACAGGCATGGAAAGGATTATAAGAGAGTTTTATGAACATTTGTACATCAACAAATTGGATAATCTAGATGAGATGGACAAACTCTGGAAACACAAACCTACCAGGCATGAACCCAAGACACAGAACATTTGAATAGACGTATAAATAGTAAGATGATTGAGTCTGTAATCAAATCTTCCACAAAGAAAAGCTCTGCCGCATTAGGTTTACTGCTGACACTTCATATATTAAAAACTGAGTTGGTAGCTGGGGAGAGAGATTCGTGTTAGGGATTAAGAGATGAGACATCTGTGAAGGGAGGAAACAGGTCAGAAGAAGCAGAAAGCCTGAATCCCAGTGTGTAGCCCCGTATCTTGTTGAATCCATCTCTCCGTCCGGGATAGGTTGGTCCAGTGAGACAGTTGTGTCTCATCTTGGTGGCCTGCTCCACACCCTTCCTGATGCTCCCATGGTGATGACGCCACGTCCGGGCAGAGCTGACAGCTGGGCACCACCATCAGTGACTTCGATTGGCTGCTCTGCCTGGAAGAACGTCCCAGGGCACCGGGGGCGGGGGCGGGGGGTCGCCCAGCACCTCACGCCTCTGGAATGAAGACATGATGTCACCCGACCCTGCTGTTGTTGCAGAAATGTTTTCCTGCTGATAAAGGTGCTCAGTCCTGATATCAGGGAAGCATGTCATATCAAAGCAAACCCGAGAATGAACCCCTGGGTGCCCACTCTCTCCGGGGCCCCTTCTCCTAGCGGTGTCACACTGCGTGGGACACATCCGGGAACAGGGCCAGGCTTCAGGACAGAGCCCCGGGACCCCTGCTCTGTATCCCAGGCTTCCCGGTTGGTGTTATTGTTTTCCTAAATCTCTTGACAGTATTGGCAGAAGGTCTGCAGCCTGGAAATGGCACAGAATACACGGTGGCCCTCCTTCCCACCCTCTCTCAACCCCACAGTTACCCCTCAGCTGGAGAGTGGGGACATGTTGTCTCAATCTGCCTCAGGAGGAAGAGAAAAGCAAGGGCGGAAAACACACATGGCTTTCTTACTCCAAACACGGCCTCTGAGGGGCCCCAAGGCAGGCCAGTTAGCGCCACACAAGGCCTGCCCTCCCCCTGCCCAAGGCCCATCACCTGGTCTCCTCCCCGCTGGTCCCTCGACCCCTCCCCCATCCCCAGAGCTTCAGGCACCTCTGCCCCTGACCCTGGGCTCCGTCCCAGCCCCTCTCGGAGGATTACTTTCCTAATCACTTTCCCCTGACTTTATTTTCACACACGCCATTTTCTTAGCAGGCCTCTTTCTCTTACAAACATTTAAGAACAGATTTTAAGTAAAATGGATTTGGAATGTAACCGCACTGTGGCCCCTTCATGGGTGTTCTGACCCTTGTTCATGGTGTCAGGCATGCGGGCTGCTGACCGGTGCTTGGGGACCCCATGGGGGCCCGATCAGGAGTCCCCCCCGCCCCAGTGCCTGCACGTATGCTACAGGGGGCTGGGCCGGGAGCGCCTGAGCGCTTCCAGAGCGCTCAGGGTTAGCAGTGCTTAGATAGTGAGCACCCGTCACCTCACCCGTCCCCCTGAGCAGGGTACCCTGCCCTCCAGGCCATCACGTCTGGCCTCTTTGTGTCTTGTACCTTTATAGCAGGCCTGGGGGGAGCAGTCACAGGCAGGCTCTGTGACGGGTGTGAGTGAGGCGGGGCGGGCCCTCGGGGCAGCACTGTTCTCTCTCTGAGATGGGGCTGTTCTGGGGCCATGCAGTTGTTATGATTCAGAAGGACCTTCCGGTGGGGAAGACACCTCCTACTCCCGAATGGCACTGCCCCATCACCAACCCCACGTACATGTTCAGTGTCTTACTCATCTCTCCCTGATGCTTTCGTGGTTTATTGTCTGTCTGCTTGTAGATGGTCCCCCCACCTCCAGAAATATAAGTTCTGGGGAGGCAAGGACCTTGCGCTTTTCCCTTCGGCTTCCCAGTGTCCACTCTGTGCTGGGTCGTCCCTTGCCCTGGACGGCACGACCTCAGCTCAGGCACGTCTCAGGGCCAGCTTTTCGAGAAGCCACAGTCCTGCTCAGGGACAGCTCAGGGCTGCTCTGCAAGAGGCCTGCTGGTGTGACTTGTCCCCTCTGCCAAAGGTCAGCGAGGTCAGAGCCGAGACCGTGGACGACGTGAGGCTGGACACTCATTGACACCTGGGTGGAACCAACAGGCCGCGACCGGTGCACAGCTGCTCCTGCTGGGCAGTCCTGCCGTTGAGTACTGAAGACACCAGCCTCCTCCACACGTCACTTGTGCCGGTCTGGGTCCCGGCTCCAAAGTGACTGCAAATCTCGGAGGACTACTCGGTCCCCTGGCCGTGGTTGCTGCCCAGGGAAGCAGGAGGTGAGCCCAGAAGGGGAGACTCCTCTCTGGGTGGGGGCAGGCCTGGCTCCAGGACCCCTGGACATCCAGATGCCGTCTACACAGGCAGGACATCTCCCTTCTGTCCCGGAGTCAGTGGCCTTGAAAGGGTTCGGGCGGCCGGAGCCTGTGGGTAGGAACTCTTCCCCAAACGTGGGCAACGGGCCACTTGAGGTAGGAGGGGAACTGGGGGAGAGGAAGCGGGCCTGATTGGAGCCCCTTGTCTGGCAGTGGCCGTGGGTGAGTTCCTGCACATTCAGGGCAGACGCAGCAGCTACGCTCACTAGACCCCTGGGGGTGTTCCTGCCATCGGTCCTGCCGTTGGGTGCGGCCACCAAGCCCCCGTCTGCAGGGAGCGCCTGCCATGGTGGCTGAGTCAGGCCTGTCTCGCTCACACACCCTAACCTCTGAGGTTTGGGGGGCTGCCGGGGAGGAGAGCTTTCCAGAACAGAGCCGCGTCAGCAGCCTGGAGCTGGGCGGTGGTTAACCCATGAGCAGGCACGCGTGTTGTGTGAAGAGATAAACCCTGGAAACACAGACAGGAATAGAACAAAGCTCAGTCCAAGCCCACTGCAGCCCAGGAAACGAAAAAGTAGAATTTCCTTCTTATAAACAGAGTCCAAAGGAATGCGTCGGGTTTTAGAAAGTAGGGTGTCTCTGATTTCACCAACAGGAAGAAATGGTGGGGGGTAAGGGTGCGGTGGGCAGGGAAACCTTTGACACGTGTGAGCGCGATGCTACAGGATCAAAGGTCAGAAGGGCAGAGTTTACCTCTTGGCCTCATCACTCCCAGGTTGGGTGACTGGCGAGTCACTTAGCGCCTTAAAATGTAGGCGGGGCTTCTTGCCCTACCAGCCACCTGCTTTGTCTATTACGTGTCTTACCTGCTACCTGCCGTATCAGCTACCTGTCCTATTATCTGCTCTACCTGCTACTTGTCCTACCTACCACCTGCCATATCTATCACCCTCTGTTTACTACGTGCCCTACCTGCTACCTGTCTTAACTGCTTGTTCTACCTACCACCTGCCTTAAAAATCCTCTGTTCTCTGCTGCTCATCCCTCCCTCCCTCTTAATCCCTGGCAACCACCAATCTCTTTTCTGTCTCCATGAGTCCGCCTCATTCAGAGTGCCATAGCGTTGCAATCACAGTAGCCTTTTCAAACTGGCTTCTTTCAGTTGGAAATCTGCATTTATGGTTCCTCCATGAATTTCGTGGCTTGAGAGCTCATTTCTTTTGACCACTGAATAATGTTCCATTGTCTAAATGCATCCCAGATTACCTATCCATTTTAGACGCTCTTTAATTCCTTTCCCCCCAGCTCCCCAACCCAGACTGAGGTCTGGATCTGGTGCAAAGCTCCACCCAGCAACTTCATCTGACATTTCTCCTGGGACACCCACCCAGTGTTGGACTTTCTGCTTCTTGGATTCCAGGCTCCATTTCTTTGATTCCATGCTGTGAAGCACAAACTTCAATAGCTTTTGGGAAAGAGAAAAGGGAAGGAAATTACTGAGGCTGTGCACATTTGAAAATGTCTGTATTCTACCCTCATCCTCAATCGATTGGCTAGGTATAGAATTCTCGGTTGGAAACTGTTTACTTTCAGAATTGAGGAGGTGTTGATTTCTGCTCCAGCTTCTGGAATGGCGGTGGAGCAGGGGATGCCATGTGACCCTGGTCGTGGTGTAAACCTTTACGGTTTCTCCCCAGGATGTGTAGGGACCTTTGGCGTGGGTCCACATCCATCCTCCATGTCAGTCTCTCGGATGGAGCGAGCGATCCCTGGGTCTGGAAGTCCCTGTCCTGTGGCCGTGTCTGAGCCAGATCAGCAGCGCTTGTTCCACGAGTATGTGGCTGTGATGCAGCTGGCCGCTGCCCCACTCCTGGCTGAATGAGTTGGCACATTTGCGCTGTGACCGCCTGGGTCCTTGAGGAAGTTGAGTCACTTCCTGGTGCAAATCACAAACGGTTAAAAATGCTGTGCTTGCAATTGAACTTTCCATGTATTTAAAGTAATAATGGCTTCACGGGAGCCAAGACAACACCCAGGCTCTGATGACACTCAATTATGCTGACGGAGGAGCTGCTGAAAGACGGGCAGGCTGGTGGGGATCCACTCCAGGCTGGCCCAGCTCCATCCCTGCAGCCTCAGCGAGGGCTCTGGACTGAGCAGTGGAGTCAGGAACAGGCTGGCTGGGTGGGATTCTGTCAGCTGGCATTGTGGATTCATCAGTCATCAGACACCGAGGCTTCTCACAGATGGAGAGTTGCCTTGAATTCAGGCCAACCTTTGTCTCATCAGGGATGTGGTCTTTTCTCCTCTGAAGAAAGGCATTTGGTGTTTGATGGGTAACAAGGCTGCTGCTTGCCGAGAGGAATGGCGTTGGGCCGCAGCAGTGCTGTGTCCAGCATCCACCACGATGCTGGACAGGTGTCACTACCGGCCCCTCCACCGGAGCCACATCACTGCAACCCAGCAGAGATCAGACTCACGTCCGGGTCTTTTTTGATCCAATCCCCCACCTCTCACCACTGGGCCACACTGTCCCCGATCCTCAGATGCAAATATATGTGCTGACATAATGAGAAAAGCTATGGGAACCTGCGAGGTGATCCTTGGGAGTGTAGCGTGCTGGGGGGACATTTCTGCAGGGAGGAAGGGCCATGTCCACGTCCGACCAAACCCCGCAGCATAGAAACTGCTCCTTAGGTGTCATGGGCCACTTGAAGGTGTGCCGAGCCCGGATGAAGGGCTGGATCTGAGTCCAGGCTCCGACACTTAGTGGGGCCTCCCTGGTCAGCTGCTCCGAGCCTCAGATTTTCCATCTGTAGGTCAGGGGTGAAAATGTGGCCTAGTTAGGGTCACGGAGCTCTGTGAGAACCAAGGGGGGGAGTATGGTGTCTGCTAAGCATTTTAGAAACTGTGAAGCAGCCCTTGCTGGTGGCCACGTGGACACAAGGATGGCTGTCCCCATGGGAAGGCTGTTCACTTAGGTAGCCGGGTGCGTTTTCTGCCCATGTAAGTGACAGGACTTTTCACTTTTTTTGTTGGGAAGGAGTGACCAGCATTTCCTGGGACTGACCCTGGGACCCTTGCCTCGTGGGGAAGGGAGCAAGGCATGTCTTGGATCCCAGTGTGGAAACAAGCTTCTTCCCCTGGGAGTGGGTGTGGTGGGCATTGTGCTCTGGGCAGGAGGGAGGGCCGGGTCTGGAGGAAACAGGAGGGGCTGGGCCCATGTCCTCTCCATCGCTGCCATGTTTCACTGGTGGAAGAGACCTCTGTTTCTGTATCCACGAAATCTGTGCCCCCAGGGTCAGCAATGCCTTCCAAGTACCATCAGCGATGAGTGACAATGGGGGACCGGCGGGGGGCGCATGGACAGAGAGTGGTTTGAAGGAACAGGCTGGAAATGTCTGGAATAAGCCTTCCAGGCCTAAGCTCTCAAATTCGTTTTCCCAAGTTGTTGTTACTAATGGCAAATGCAGAATGACCTGCATAAGGTACAGGTTCCTGGGAATTTTCTGCAAAACCCTTCCCCGTGCTGGGCCTGGAGAGGACAGTCCATCACCAGGGATGGAGCACTTACTGTGCTCACCTCTTTCTAAGCATGACGAACGGCGTCTTCATTTCAAGGTGAGGAAACCAAGGTTTAGAGGGATTGAAGGGGAGCTGACAAAGTCAGACGGTAGTTGCCAAGTGGCCGGACCGAGGTTGGAAGCTGGGGGTCGGACCCAGGGTCCTCACTGTTTCAGTTTGAGCAGAGACGCCTCGGTCACCTCCCACTGAGAGCCGTGGCTCCTTTTGTGACCTTGTGCGACCTTGTGTACTGCTTTCACATCGGATCAGTCCGATGTGGCTTTCAGGCTCTCCTGGGCTGACAGCATCCCTCCAGATTCATGTCCCCACCCCCCACCGCCCCTGGAACCTCGGAACCTCTGTGACTGTGACTAAAAGAGAAGGTCACATCTCAGAGTCACTGCCCTGTAATTAGTTATGAGGGTGTCATCCCGGGGTAGGGCTGACCCTGAATCCAGTATGGCTGGTGTCCTCATAAGAAGAGACACAGAGACAGACGTGCAGAGAGAAGGAGGCTGTGGGATGATGGGGCAGAGGTTGGAGAGATGATGCCACCAGCCCAAGACCACCGGGGCAGAAGCTGGAAGAGACAGGAAGGACCCTCCCTGGAGCCTCGGAGGGGCCGTGGGAGGGAGCGTGGCCTTGGCTTGGACGTGTGGCCTCAGGACTCTGAGAGAATGATTTCTGTTGTTTTAGGCCCTATCTATCAATACATTCGTGGTGGTTTCTCACGGCAGCCCTGGGACACGAAGCCACACACTCAGCACTCTCTGGAGATGACCTGGCAGACCGCAGGCCTGTGGGGTCACGTCGGATGGACTCTTTCCTTCCAGCGACACCTGCCTTTGGCCGTGGTTGCTGCCTGGCTGCCTTTCCTGAGAGGCTGGGAGGGTGAGGCCTTCCGTCCCTTCCTCGGAAGGGAGGGAGCTTCCTGGACCCGGTGTCAGAGGCTCTGCGCATCACCCCGGGGGGCCCGCGTGCGGCCTTAGAGGAGCACAGCTGGGACCAGCCTCGCAGCCGCTGCTCCCGAGGGCGCCACCTTCTTCAGACAGGCGGCAGGGGGAGGTCTGTGAGCCTGTTCCCTGAGGGACTCCAGGTCCCTGGATCCCACTCAACCCATCCCAGGCCCGGTGGGAGCCAGGTCACCAGCATGATTTAATATCTGAGGGCAACCCGTGCCAGCTCCAGGCCCCGAGTCCATTCTGAACTCCGTAGAACGCCCCAATCTGGCTTCTCTGATGTTTCCTCCTGACTACTTGCTGGGGAGAACTCCACAGAGGTTTAGTGCCTTCTCATCAGAGAACTTGGGGTCACGTGACACCCCCTGACTGTGTTGGTGTGTCAAGTGACCAGGCTTCCCTTTCCACACAGAGTCCAGTTCAGCCTCAACAGGGAGAAGGGGGCCATCACCGCCCCCCACTCCCCAGGGAAATATATGCAAATATCCTGTCCTCCTACTTTAAATGCACCACCCCGCTCCCCTCCCCTTTCCTGTTTGCTTATTTTACCCCAAGGGCTTAGCATTCACAGAAGGCTGCTGAGTTGAGGTTCCCTGTGTCTCCCCACTGGAATCAGCTCCGGGGGTGGGGCTGGGAGGGGGAGCTGGGTGTGTGACCTGGGCAGCCTGTGAAGTGTTTCTGGGGTCACGTTGAAAAACTGGGGTGATAAGACTGTGATTTTAGTGGCTTGTGAAGGATGAATGAGAAAGTAAGGAACGGGTTTCGAACCAGTGGGTGTTGGAGCACTTCTTCAAAGGTTCTTTTTCTTTAGGGCAAAGCTGATTTAGTCTTATGTCTCATAATATACTGATTCCCCTCAAAGGAGGTATTTCCTTCCCTCCCTCTCTCCCTCCCTCCCCGATGTCTCTCTCTTCCATCCAGTCCACGCTCCCTGCCAGCCCACTGTTCTCCGCGCAGGGTCTGGGCAGCATGCAGATCGGAGCCCCAGCCCTCCTGCACCTTTGTCCTGCCACCTGCTCTCAGATCCCAGCCTTCCTTTCAGCTTTCTCTCGTCGCCCACATGAAATTAACGTTACCTTCTTGGCATAAGGTTATTTTCAGACCCTCCCTTCATGAGGCCTTGTCGCCCCTGGGGACAGATTCTAAAACTCCCAGAGACCATGCAGAGAAAGGGCTGCCCTCAACCCCCCCCCCCCCCGGCTTGCATTTTCTCTTCTCCAAGGTACGCTTCCTGCTGCTTCAAGCCCTCCCCCATCCACTGCTAAGTTCCTGTTAAATACTGTCCAGTTGGTTTGGCCCATCTTTTTAGTCTGTTGAGACTCACGTGGTACTGATTCTGTTCCCAGACCTGTTACCTTTTATTCCCAGTTACAGTAGGTCAACCACCTCATCCAAACACCATATACATGTTTTATGGGATGAGACCTTCAAAGAGCAACCTTTCTTGGGACATTCAGAATAGAATTTATTTAGCAAAATGTTAGACATCTATTCATGGTAAAAAGCAAGGCTCCTTTGCCGACACAGTGTCTGTTTTTGCAGAGAATGGAATTTAGCAAGAAACAAATAGATCAGCTAAAAACTATCCCCCCTGACTACCAATTCAGGATGGAATAGGAAAGAGCAATGCCTCAGTGAGGATTTTTATTATCTCAGATTATGTTTCTCTCACTTTCAGTCCTCGAAACACATCACATTACTGGATCCATTCTCTACACATCCTCACAGAGTTGCACCTCGATCGCATAGCTGTTGCCCAGTGAATAACACGTCCCTTCCCTTCGATCAGTAGCTATTCCCCTGGGCACGCTCTACTAGCAAATATAGAAGTTGTCAGAAATTCAAATACAACATTGGTGATGAGAAACTGATGGCTCTGCAACGTCCTAACACCCTGCACACACCGTGAAGACGAGTCAGGTGCCCTGTGTGGACAGTCACGATGCCCCCAAGGCGGGGTCATTCATTGACCTAGTGACCGAGGAGTGACCAGGGCAAGCCAGACACGGCACCCTAGGCCCTTTTGAAAGTTTTGAGCTGGCTAGAAGGATGTCCCAGGTGACAAAAATAAGCCCTCTAGGCCCAAGAAGACAGAAGGAACCATCTGAGTTTAGTGCTCCCTTTTCTGGCCCACTGTGACCCTCAGAAGCTTCCTACCTCCTCAAAGCAGCTGGGAAGGATTCTCAAATACACAGATGACAAGTCAGAGCCACAGAAGACAGGCATTGGACTCAACAAATGGAAATGACACTCGAGAAGACACAGCACACAGAATGTGATTTCAGCACAGGTACGAAGTGGTACCAGTGATAACCCCGTATGAGGAAGCAGCTTTCCAATTAAGGGGGGAATTTTGGTATATTCAGTAATGATACTTGGATTCAATTATGATACTTGGATATAACTTTGGAACAAAATTAGATTCCTTTTTAATATCATTAGTATTTGTAGAATGTATTTTTGAGAAAGAAGTAAATATAAAAACCAATCTGTAGTTGGTAAGTAATAAGGCAAAATCTACAAAATTATTATAAAAAATTGAAAGTTTGGATTACATAAAAATAATTTTCAAAATCTTCTCTATGATAAAAGGCATCATAAGCAAAGTTTTAAGGCACAGGAAAAACCTGGGAGAAAAACATCATACATATTATATATGTATCACATATATCATATAAAGATTTAATACCAGACCATAGAAAGAAGTTCTAAAACCATTTTAAAAGGGTAACAGCGTGGAGGCCAGGATATGACCAGGTTATTCAGAGGAAGCTCACCGGCCAATGTAAACATCACCACTATTCAGGGAAATCCAAACTAAAACAACCATGAGATAATACTTTTCACCTATCAGGCTGGCAAACATTAAGATGTGTGTGATGATTTCATATGTTAGCAGAGGTGGGAAAACAGCTGTTCTGATTTGGGGAGAGTGAATCCGCAAATCCGTGCATCTATTTTGAGAACAATTTGATGTATTTATTAAAATAAAGAATAAGCACGGATTTTGACTCAGCGATTCCGCTGCTCCGTGCCACTCTAGAGAAACAAGTGCACATTGGAGGTGGAGGAAGATGTTCAGGGCGGTGTTGTCACCAGACAGGAGCTCAGGTCGCAGGGGCTGAATGGGGGGGCTGGTTCGTGGGGAGGGGACTCACGGGGAGGGACTCTCTGTATTTTCACATTGCTTGAGTCTTCTGTAATGTATTCAGGTACTGATTTAAAACAATAAATTGCTAGGTGAGAAAAATAGATTACAGAATAAACTTGTTTTTGAGCAAAAATTATGCGTGGACATATGTATAATACATATGGGAAAGAAAACATCAAAACATTAGTGGTGCACAGTGGGATCGTAGATAATTTGAGACACTTTTTGGTTTCACTTCTCTTCATTTCCTGATTTTTCTACAAAAGCATAGATTTCCTCTGTAATATATTTTTAAAAGAGGCCGCTGCCTGCGAACCACCAGCACCCTGTGCTGATCTCCGAGCACCGTGAGCCTTGGGAGTGGCCGCCTTCTAGGCAGATGTCAAGCTGGCCCATTGGGAGGGGCTGGGGCCAGGCAAGAGGGGGAGTGTCATGGGCTATGGGGACCTGTGGGATGTCCAGACCCCACATCCCTGACTGGAGGTGCCCTGTCTCCCCTGAGGTCAGGGCACCCCTCTCACCCCCTTGCCATGAGCCTGGGGGCTGGGTGGCGACCACGTGCCTGTGCGTTACCCAGACCCCCTGCAGATTCTGCCATTTGCTTGGACTGTTCATGTGGTTTGAGCAGGTCTTAAATAGAGCAAGCCAGACGCATTACTCCAGGGTGGACCGTCCTGAGATTGACAGGACCCAGGCGGACATGGCAGTGCACAGGGTACCACGACCACCCCTGCTGCCCCCTGTGGACAGTTTGAGCCAGGAGGTCATCACCCCCTCACTCATTCCCCTGCCTCCTGCGGTCATTGCAGGGGGCCTGGAGGTTCTGTGTGTGGAAGCCTCTCAGACGGGGCTGGGACAAAGCAGAGCTGGACGGTCGTGTTTAAAAGGCACTGAGTGACCCACAGGCTGCAGTGAGAAGGAACAGTTTCCACGACCAGTAGGTCCCTTGCTGGGAGTCTGGACAAAGCTGTATGAGGAGCTTTGGCTACTCCAAGGGGACCTGGGGCCCGAGTCCAGAGTGAGAGCCCTGGACTCGGCTGCGGTTCCAAGTGGCATCCACTTTCTCGAAACCTGAACCTTCCCTGGGCATCCGTAGCCCGCCAGGCCGGGGTCACAGTCACGCCCCCTGAGGAGGAACTGGCCCAGGAATCTGCTCTTGCTTCACTGGCCGGGACTGGAGGAAACACAGGTCACCGGGCTCCAGATTTCCCAGGGATCAAATCCACCACGAAAGCCCTGATAAAAGGACACGTTGCTTTGGGGTCTTGACTAAATTATAGGTATTATGACTTGAGACCCCCAAGTCCTGTAGGGTCCCCATGCAGGCGGGCTGTGTTAGAAATATTGGTGGTAGGACAAGATTTCTGCTTTTGTTTCCATGCTCAAGGAGATTTCCTGAAAACCAGAACCTCGCTCCAGGTGTCTGGTCGGGACACGAGGCTTGTGTCACTGTGCATCCTTCTGCATCACGAGAAGCGCTGACTGTCACTGAGAATCCAGTGGTTCCGGTGACTGAGGAAACAAAACCCTTTGCAACGCAAACTGTAGAGAGAAAATGTTTCTCATGAGCATTGGAGCAAATTGGGGAAAAGGGTGTACATGGGTCGCGGTGAACGTGGCGGATTGCACCAAGTGTCGCTCGTGCAGCGGCAGCTGTCAGTGGGAGAGGGACATCGCAGAGTCAGCAGATCCTTCTCAAAACATGGAGGCAGAACGTCCTGCGGGTGGACCAAAAGCCACCTCCGTAGTCCTCTTCCAAAAGGTGGAGCCCAAATTCCAGACCGAGCTGAAGGTCCTGACCCTGGGACTGATTTTGCAAACAACAGCTAAACTGACTCAGGGTGAACGCGGGGCAGCAGGCAGGGGAGCAGGGCTGAAGGGTCCTGGCGGAGCTCCAGCGCGAGTGATGGTTGAAAGGACCCGCCCTGCCTAGACGCCTCGGGGAAAGTCGTCTGGCCCCTCAAGCCACGAGGCAGCCACAGAGTGCCCCCGCTGCTCCCGCCCCAGCCACTGGGCCACGTACCAAGCCCCGCCCCCTCCCCCAGGGCCCTGGATAACCGGTAATTCTGTTACGCGGGAGCCCCTGCGCGGGTCCTCCGCCACCGTCCACTCTCCTCGGAGTGTGGGAACATTCCTCATTCTCATATTCATCTTTTCGAAAAGATTCCTTTCCTCCAATTCTTCGTGAGCAGTGACCCCCCAAACCAATGGCATAACAGCATGGTGCCGGGGTCACGGGCAAGGGCCTCTGTCTCTGGACTGTAAAGTAGGGGTCGCGGCCCATGTCTCAGACGTGCTACTGTTAATGTCACTTATTTTAGAAGTTCTCCTTATATACATTGTTGGACAAATTCCACTGTCTTTCATTGGATTAATTCAAAGCCTGTTAGGATTTGGGGAGGACGCTGGGTCTCCATAAAGACAAGGCGGCGTGGCCGACTGGTGGTCTGCTGCAGTCTGGTTCTGCCACCTGTGACCTGGGCGGGGGCTGGACAGGGGGCAGTGGGCACACATCGAGGGCAGGATGGAGAATGGGGACTGTGGGCGTCTCCCCAGGACCTAAGGCTGACCACTGAGGGGCCAGAGGGCAAGGGGGATGCCCCACCAACTCACACCAGCAGTGACCACAGGCATTCAGAGAAATCAGTTGCCGCCCTCCCTCCCACGGGGCCATCTCGGTGCCCGTCCCTGAGCCGGACACCACGGGCAGGTGTGGGGTCTGGTCTCGATGAGGGGCGCGCTGCCTGGGAGCCCGGTGGGAGATTCTGCAGAAGTCTGGCAAGACAGTGGCTCGGGCTGGGACTGAGGGACAGGGAATGTGAGCGGGTCGGGGACATATTTAGGCTGAGAATTGAGGCCTTGGGGCTGATTGGGGGGGGGAGGTGGCAGCGATGGGGAAGTGGGTGACTGTCTTTGTGAAGAGACGGCTCAGCCCCCCTCCCTTCCTGGCCCCCCAGACGTGGGTGGTTTATACCTCCGGGTAACTTGGCAATTGCTTCACCCCGAACAATTCCATGGAGCATAAAAATCTTATTTTTTGAAAGTTGTAAACAATGACACAGTCTAAATGGTCAATGCCAAGTTCAACATAATAAAGACTCAAAAACATCAGAATTCCAGCTTCCATGGAGGTGCATTCTAAGAGAAAGATGCATTCTGGGCGTTCTCTTTGATCCTCAAGTGAGAGCCCATGTCCTGTGTTTATCGTCACTGTTGGTACAGACTGGCCTGATTCTACATAAATTTAACGTAATGGTCTCTTGGTCATGAGGCTCGTCTTCCACCTGTAGCTCTGCGGCTGAGAGCACTGTGCTTTGTTTTCACAGAAGCATTGCAGCGCTACAGGGGGAAGTGAGGCCAAGCTGTGCCCCGGAGGGCTTCCTTGGTGCCACAGGGAGGGAAACCCTGTGTTCCCATGTCAGTTATCATAAGGACAAGGGCAGAAGTGAAGTGTGAGGGGAGGGCGGGGATGAGAGGGAGGCGCCATGTGGACACCTGGGGCGAGCACTTAGGCTTGGGGGAATGGCAGGTGCAAAGGCCCTGGGGCAGGGAGAACAGCTGATGAGGTCACTGGGCTGGGGGTAGAGGCACAATGCAAATTAAAACAACGAGATACAAGTTCACTCCTGGCAAAGCGACAAAAGTTAAAGGTCCAAGAATCCAAGTCTTGGGGACCAGGTGGGGAACTGGGAATTCTCAGACTCCATTGATGGGAATAGAAACGGGCCCGGCTGGAAGGCAGGGGCGATCGCAGGTGAGAACTGGGGCTACAGCTGCCGAGGTGGTGAATGGGGCGTTCCAGGGCCTGCACCACGGCCCAGCCCTCTATCCCATGGCTGCCCCACCCAGGCCCCTAAGCCCCCCATCCATCCATCCTACTCGTCTCCCAGATGGAGCTCAACCCAGCCTGAAGGGGACCAGGGGACAGGGATGTAGGCGCACGTGGTTGCTCGGACAGCAGGCCACAGCAGTGGTTTCCAGTCCCGTACAGCCTGGGCATGGATTCCAAGGGCTTCACTGGGTCTGTGGATGTGGAGAAGGGGGTGGAGGAGTACGGAACTTAGAAGAGCAGAAACAGGACAGACCTCGGGACCCTGGGTGAAGGAGGGGGCACCAACACATTCTGAACAAGAACCCCGGATGTGGGACCAATGGGCACCAAGGCTGAGACCAGATGGCCAGGCCAGACATTGAGCCCACCCCGCTGTCTGTGTGGTCCTGGGCAGCTTCCTTCTGACGTCCGTGTCCCAGTTTTCTCCTCCAAACGATGGGATGACAGCAGCGGCCTCAGCCTTTGTGGGGACCAGTGAGGCGCCCCACACAGGAGCCAGGAGAGGCCTCGCTGTTGGAACTGATGCTTCAGCTTCAGCCGCTGTAGCCGAGTGGACAGCGAACGACCAGCCTGACCACAGAGGGGTGGGTGGTGTCTATGGGGAGAGCCTGCACCTTTTCCCTCTCTTCCTTCTCTTCCTCCTACAGGGATGGTCCTCTCATACTCACAGCCCTCGTGGAGGCATATCGTGATGTCAGCTCCAAGAACCGTTCTGGGCGTTTAGAACAGGGGTCAGCAGCCTATGACCCTTGGCACAAATGTGGTTCCACCTGGCTGTGCACAGCCAGGGGTTTTGTTACTGGCCAGACCCGAAACCGAACTCAGGCTGCCTGTCGCTCAAAAGTCAATGCTCTAGAGACAAGGGCTGGTAGAAAAAGAAGGATGTTTTATCCAGGAAGCCGGAAACCTGGGGAGATGGCGGACTAGCATCCCCCAAACTGTCTCCCCTTCGTCAGTTAGAGGGAAAGGGGTTTTATAGGGAAAAACCGGGACATTTCAGGGATGTATGGCGGGGGCTACGTGCAAAAAAGCACGCCAAGCTCTGCAATCATCTTGATCGTCACCTTGGTCGTGTGGTGGTCTGGTCAGTGTCATCTTGATTGTTTTCAGCCCAGTTAATCTTCAGTTCCAGGGTCGGTTTTTTCTCGTTTCCTTGAGACCACTTCTCAGAATTATGCCGGTCACAAACTCAGGGCTGCACGGGATGGGGCAGCTGGTGTCATGGCTGCAGTCTGGTCATCATGAAGTTAGCTTTTTCCTCTGGTGGCGGTTATAGTATCTGCAAAACAGTTTAGGAATGTGTCTCGATACTGTTATCTGTGTCCTTCAGGGAGGAACTGGGAGTCCTGTGATTCTATCGTCCTGATTATGAACTGCTTGGGCCTGCTCTTCTATGACTCAGGGGAGGCCTGGGAGACTTCAGTTTTCCTACAAATGAGAGGCAGGCAGAAGACATGGGGGCGGGAGCTGTCCCGGGGAAGGTCCCACAGGGTCCTGCTTGATTACAGTTTTTACATTTTTAGTTGTTTTTTTTTTTTTGGCCATGTCATGCAGCTTGTGGGATCTTAGTTCCCTGGCCAGAGATTGTACTTGACCCCCGGCAGTGGAAGCGCGGAGTCCTAACTACTGGACTGCCAGGGAATTCCCAGTTTTTACATTTTTAGGTGGTTGGGAAAAAAACCAAGAGGATATCAGCATTGCATGACATGGGAAAATTCAGAGTCCGGTGCCCAGAAACCCCGTTCGCTTGGCACACAGATGCCCACCTGCTCGTGTTTGCCTGTGTCTGTGTTCACGCCTCGACTGCTGGTGACCAGCGTGACAGAGACTGAATGGCTCTCGAAGGCTGACCACTTAAGGCTGCTCCTTGCAGAAGGCGACCGTGGCCGACAGGACTGCCCGGCA
Organism: Globicephala melas; assembly: GCF_963455315.2. Classification (NCBI taxonomy): domain Eukaryota; kingdom Metazoa; phylum Chordata; class Mammalia; order Artiodactyla; family Delphinidae; genus Globicephala; species Globicephala melas. The sequence continues at coordinate 42,958,884 of NC_083328.1, read as the reverse complement.
AGGAAGCCAGGTCAGCCCGAGGGTCAGCAAGGGCGCGGCCACCTTCTGTGCCTGCTTCACCAGCAGGGACCTCCTGACCTAATTGGTCGTTCCTTTTTACTGCCGTGATAGCCGGTCTGGAAGCCAAGGGTGGACGGCGCCCAAGAGAAGCTTGGGGATGCGGGGACAAGGCACCTGGAGTGACGTGGGCAGCTCGTGGTCAGAGATCCCAGGTCTGGTGGCCCAAGAGCAGTGACAATGCCTCCCTGCTGTCCCAGCCTCTGGGAATGTTCACCCACAGCTCCCGGGACCATTTGGGAAAAGCTTAACTCAGGGAGGTCTTTCCAACAAGCAGGTTGGCCATGTGCATCTTGAGTTCATCATGGGTCCAATTTTAGGCATTTTTCTCATTACTTTCACAAAAACCTCAGAGTCAAGAAAAATCATGCAGTCCTACGGTGGTCAGTGAGCTGAATGGGTGACCGAGTGGCCCTGAATGGCAAGAGCCTGGGCCGTGGATGGTTGTCCGGAGTCCTCCAGCTCTGATGAGGACACCCCCTAGGATTGGCCAGGCCCAGGAGCGTCAGGCATGGGGGCTCCAGTTCCACCAATCCACCCTCATGCTCCCTTCGGACACCAGGTCAACCCGACCTTCTGCCTCTGAGCCGTGACCCACGGACCCAACTCATGGGATCCACTTCCTACCAGGTTGGTGGAAAGAGCCGGGGGTGGGGCGCTAATGCACATGAACGTGAATGCTGAAACATCCCCATGTGCTTTAGAAGATGCTTGTTGACCTAAAGGATCTTTTCAAGGTGAAGTGGGGTCAGCAGTGCTGTTTTTTTTTGTTGTTGTTTTCGGTACGCGGGCCTCTCACTGTTGCGGCCTCTCCCGTTGCGGAGCACAGGCTCCGGACGCGCAGGCTCAGCGGCCATGGCTCACGGGCCCAGCCGCTCCGCGGCATGTGGGATGCTCCCGGACCGGGGCACGAACCCGTGTTCCCTGCATCGGCAGGCGGACTCTCAACCACTGCGCCACCAGGGAAGCCCAGCAGTGCTATTTTTATGCTCACTTCTATTTGTTTATTTATGTACTTATTTGCTATGAAGTATTTCAAACATACAGAAAAGTACCTCAAACTATTTACAGATGACGATTTGTGCTTTTTCGCTGTGGTAAAATATACAGAATGTACCATTTAGGCATTTTTGCATTTCTAAGAGTGCAGTTCTCTGGCAGTAAGCACATTCACGTTGCTGTGCGACCATCTCCACCGTCCATCCCCAGACCTTTTTCATCTTCCCCAAAACTCTGTCCCCATCAAACAATAACTCCACATTCTCTCCTCAGCACCATTTGGTTTTAAAGATTTAACCTCGTTGAAAATACCCAGCTAACACGTTGACCTTAACCACTGTCTAGGGGGCCACTGTATGAATATATCGCAGTTGATCTATTTTGAAACTGGTGGATGTTTAGGTCATTTTAGTTTTTACTTGCTGCAAACAGTGTTTTTAAAAATACAGGAATGGGGCTTCCCTGGTGGTGCAGTGGTTGAGAGTCCGCCTGCCGATGCAGGGGACACGGGTTCGTGCCCCGGTCCGGGAAGATCCCACATGCTGCGGAGCGGCTGGGCCCGTGAGCCATGGCCGCTGAGCCTGTGCATCTGGAGCCTGTGCTCCGCAGCGGGAGAGGCCACAGCAGTGAGAGGCCCGCGTACCGGAAAAAAAAAAAAAAAAATACAGGAATGATCACATTATCATCTGTACAGGTGCTTGGAGATCCTAGGTGAGACATTAAAATAGGGAAACAACGAGAGGGAGGGTAAGGACGGGAAGGTAGGTCAGTCACAGCGGGCTTAAATATAAGACGGCATCCTTCCAGCAGCTCTGAGCGTGGGCTGCGCTGGCGCAGGTTGCTGGCCCCCTGGCCAAGGCTGACCACAGAAGCAGGTGCATTAAGGCTTGATGCGGCAGCACCATAGCTCCTGGTTTCACCCACATGGACTCTTTCTACACAATAAACGTCCCTGGTTTAGGGGATAAATAAGGTTTGTTGTTAGAAGAAAATGAATTGAAGTGGGACTTGGCTTTTGCCCAAAGCGACCTGAGGCAAGAAAGTGGTTCCTCACAAGTTGTGCTAATGTCCTCTGAGTCACCTTGGACAATGGCTTCCCCAGAGGGGAGCAGAGATCTGAAGGAAACACTCCCAGGACTAGTTATTGGCTCCTGGCAGAATTTATCCTGAGGATCACTTAACTGACCCACATTTACCTGGAAAAATGAAGGGGGTGAATTTTCTTCCTGATTCCAGGCAGTGTTTCAGGTGGGGAGCATGTACGTTCCTGGGGGGGAGCACATAAGGTATGGGGGAGGCAGGATGGCATAATGAGAGGATGATTTCATAGGCAGACAGCCATGGGTGATTGGCGATGGGTTGGAATTCTGGAATCGTCACAGCTGTGTGTCTGTAAGTGGGGAACCCATGTTCCCGAAGCTGTAGTTTCTGCATTGGTTGAGTTGGTATCAATAGGACCCACCCAAAGAATTTGTCTTAAGGAATAAATGAGATGACATTTTGAGAAGAAAAGGAACCAACAGGCAGCGTGGAACACATGCCACATACATAGTCATGGTCATCATAATAATAGTAAGACTAGTAACAGCGAAGATGGTGGAGAGCTCGTCACTTCCTTCCCAGCGTGTGGATGGGAATCTTAGGTCTCGGCCACGCTCTTTCTTCCTCGGGGAGGGCAGGCATTCTCTCGGTGGGCCACAGACTGGCAGCCACCCCTTGGACGTTGTCTGTGGGCTGCTCCCCAGGGATCCGGCTGGCAGGGCTTTACAACTTTACAAGGTGGCCATCTTTCGCTCAACGTCTTGAAGAAACCTTCTGACGTCAGCCTTATGGGCACGTGTAGAGGACGCTGGGGGAGGCAGCACTGCCCCACAAGCTCAGAAGCACCACATCCTGCTCTGTGTCCGCACTGACCCCGTTGGCAAAGTCTGGCTCCCCTGGCATTCCAACCCACGGATCTCTCTAACTGGCTCAGGGACCCTGGACTGACCAGGCTAACAGAGAACACGGGAGACCCGCTGATGAGCGGGGTGGACAGTTCCAACTCCCCCTAAAATACCAGTTTTGAACCCACCTCCTGCAGGGAACTCTCTCTGATAAATGTTGGTGGTGCTGTCTTTTCATTTCCCTAACTTTTCATGTACTTTTCTACTTGACACATTATTAGCAACTTAGTGTCTGTGCTGGGACTTAATTACACTTCGTGACTTAATGGTGCATCGGGTCACCTGTGGTAATGTCACTGTGACAGAGTCTGTTGCTGCTGTGGCCAAATCTCCTCACCATTAACTTGTCAGGGCACATCGTCTCCAGCTGCCTGTCTGGACATTTCTTTGTCTGAGGACTTTCTCTGGTCACCTGATGCAGCTTTGTTGCCCATGGCAGGCTGGAAGTGCCAGGGAATTAAAAGCCCGGGAGGGCTTTCGACCCAGGGCTGGAGGAAGGGGTGGGTGTGTTAATACCCCAGCTCTCTCGTCTCAGGGCCGTTGCAGGGCGTGCTCTACACTGTCTCCCCACAAAGGCTGCACTGCAGTTGCCCACATGGTATCTTGCTTGATGGGCCACTTTTATTTGCTGCCTTCCCTTCTTTGGATCAATTTCTCAGTCCCCTACCTGAGTTCCTGGGCTCACCTTCCAAATAAACTCCTTAATCCAGAATCAGCTTCTGGAAGAACTCACCTAAGATGCCTTCTGAATTCTTCCATGATCAGCGGGATAATTGATGGAATGTCACGACTAGGTACCAGCACCATCCTGGCCAAACACGACCCTACCCTCTCATCCCCTTTTTTGTTCTGAACAATGACTTCATATCGTAAGGCAAATGGTAAGATTTGGACTGAGTGGGAAGCCGGCTGTCCGGCCCCCGAGGTGTCCTGGAAACACAGCCCGGCAACTGTCACCCCCGTCTCTGCTTTCTCTCCATTGTCCTGCATCCTCAGTTCTATTTGTTCAGGCCCCGTAGTCCCCACTACCTGGTATAGTTTATCTGGAACAGTGTCTCTCATAAGTTTACCTGGAATCCTCCTCTGCCTGGGAGACCCTTGGGGGGTGGGTATTTCAGGCTTGCAGAAAGGTTTAACACCGAAATAATGGTTCACAGTCTTTCTCCGTGGGACTTACCTGCAGGTCAATCACCTGGCATTATCCCTGACCATATCACACGGCAAGGTCTCTGCTACCTGAGCTGCTGGGTGAAAGCTGCGGATGAGTTTGACTTGTTAGTCAACTGTATATCACATTCTCTTAACTGAATTTACATATTTAGTCATTAAGGATTTTAAAAAGTTGACTGGAAAAAATATTGCTCTCGAGGGTATTATAGGGACAATTGATGGAAATTAAATATTGATTATGCTTTAGGTAATAGAATTGCATCAATGAAAACTTTTCTGCTTTTGATAGTAACTTTATAGGTACGTAAGAAATTGTCCTTGTTTTTAGGAACTACACACTGAAATTAGCAGTAAATTAGAGGACAGTTTCTCCTAATAACTCTCAAACTCAGAAAAAATATAAATTCATATATATATATATCCCTATATGTATCAGAGAGAGAATGATTAAGGAAATGGGGCAATATATAATTAACCGGTGAATCTGGGTGAAAGGTGAAGAGGAGTTCCTTGTACTACTCTTGAAACTTTTTTTTAAGTTTGAAATTATTTCAAAGTAAAAATTACAAAAAAGAAGTGTGCTGTGGAGAAGACTACAGCCAGAGGACCTGCTGCAGCACACGGGGAGCAAGTAGGGTCCTGCCACTTATCTTTCAATCACGACCTCCGTCTTGTCCTATTTGCCTTAATGTCTTAAAGGCGGGAAGGCCTTAGAGACAAGTGGGGGAGTGACAGAGTTCCTTCCTCCCCCGGGGGCCAAGGCCGGCACCGGCCTGTACCGCGCTGCCCTTCCCCTCCTGCCACACGGTGGTGCTGTTGCAGGCAGTACGTCCACCTGCAGTTGTGCGGAGTGGGGCCCCGAGCTGCCTGACACCTGCTGGGCTCCTTGGACTTGGAGGGAAGGCTGACCTGTGGCTATGAGGTGCCGTGGGGGTGGCTGATGTCCCCGGGGACGTGACAGGACTTCTTGATGTTGGCATAGCTCTGGCCTCGATGGGGGCTGGGTTCGGTTGGGAGGAAGGACTGGGGAGGGCAGGCAGGTGGGCGCGCCTGGGTGGGCAGGGGCGTGGGTGTGCAATGCACTCAGAGCACATAATAGTTAGAAGTGGAGAGTTCTCACGGAGTGTTTGGTAGTTTGGTACCAGGGTGGTGCTGCCTGCCTGTGTGTGAGCAGAGCCCAGGGTAGGTGCTTGATGAGTACGCAGGGAATTACAGATTCCGCAGCGGTTAGACATCTACTGCTGCAGAAAGGGTTGAAGCCCTGCATCCGTCCTGTATCTAGAGCTCTGCAATTTGACTTTGCAGTTCACTTGTTTCCTCTTGAAGCTGAACTGACTTGCTTTGGCCGATAGAACAGGCAGAAGTGATGCTGGACCGGTTCTGAGATGAGGCCCCCAGAGGCCTCCCATGTTCCGGCACTCCCTGTCTGAATGCTGACCAGCCATGTAAACAGGTCCACCCTGGCCTTCTGGAGGGTGAGAGGATATTATGGCAGAGATGAGCTGTCCAGGCTCAGGCCCTCTGGGCCAGCCAGCCCCTAGCTGAGCCAGCGGCTCACCCAGACAGGAGGGGGCCCAGCTGGGATCAGATAACTGCCCCGGTGAACTTGGCCAGATGGTAAGAAGAGCACACCCTGTTGTTCTGAGCCACTGTGGGCTCTGAATCATGTACCTCACCACCACCCCCCACCAACCCCGGGCCAAAAAAAAGATGTCCACCTCCTAATCCCTGGAACCTGCGAATACATTACCTTCCACAAAAGGAGAAGGATCTTGAGATGGGAGATCATGCTGGATCATCGAGGTGAACATGATGTAATCAGAAGGGCCGTTTTAAGAGGGATAGAGGAAGGTCAGACAGAGAGGAGGAGATGTGATAACAATGACAACAGACATGGAAACTGGAGGGATGCAGCCACAGCGAGGAACGTCAGGCACTTGTAGAATCTGGAAGAGGTGAGGAATGCATTGTGCCCGGAGCCCCCAGAAGGAACCAGCCCCAGGTGATGCCTGGATGTTAACCCCATAACAACTCATCTTGGACTTCTGACTTCCAGAATTGAAAGAGAATAAATTTGTGATATTTTAACCATTAAATCTCTGGTCATTTGTTACGGCAGCAATAGGGAGCTTATACAGCCTCCAAACTTTGGGGCAGTTTGTTATGCGGCAAAAGCTAACGGATACATGTACATTCTCATACTCTTGTAGATGCTTTACAATGAGAAAGCGAGGAAAGGGATGGTACTGACCTGGGTGGGAAGGGGGTGCACCGAGAGGCACCAAAAAGTAATGTTTCCCAGACATTCTGATGAAAGCGTTTTACAAGACACTTTTTTTTTAATTACCTAAATGACCATCTTGAAGTCATTCATTTACTTGTGAATTGATTAATTAACAAGCACTTACACACCATGTCCTGGGGTGGGAAGTGAGACATTCTCTGTGCCCTCATGGAAATCGCTGTTGCCCCGGCCAGGGCAACTCCTGCAAGAGCTGCCCGGCTTGACCATGTGCAGGGCTTTCCACGTAAGGGCTTCAGCCAAGTTTCCCGAGGGACCTGGCACCCCTCTGCACAATTCCAGGTGCCCACCCCACAGACCTCCCTGGCCACCTGGCTGGCGAACTTCTCTCTCATTTACTTCTGACAAACAAGCCGGTCTCAAGTTTATAGCCACGTCTTCCTCCCAGCTGGGCCTCCATCTTTCCCCTTTGGCTAGGCATACTTGTGGATAACTGCTGGGAAAGCGACCCTCTCAAAGGCCTCCAGGACCCCCAGGCTGCCCTTGCTCCCTCAGGGAAGGTTTGGGAGTCTATGTTAGGCTTGGACCCAGAATCCCTTCATGCTATCTGGGGAATTCTCTACTTGCATCAGGAGCAAAGTGCTATGAGAACAAGGGTGTGGGCCCTGCCAACAGCCTGTCGGGTCACTGTTTTAGGAGGAATGGGCGGATTGGGCGCTGGCACAGAGGGGGCTGGGGGGACCAGGGAGAGGCCTTGGCATGGAGTGTGAGGGAGGGCGTGGAGTGGGGGGCTCCGGGGAAGCTCTGGTGGAGATTCTGCAGTTAGAATCTGCAGACACAGACGCCGACTCATGGCCTTGTCGCAAGTCACGGAGAGAGAGGTGGGAAAGGACAGCAGAGGGGGGACGAGGATGGAGTCCGCGGGATGACAGCTGAGGCCTCCTTTCGATTCAGCACAAGGGCGAAGGTGACCAGTGGGGAGGGAGGGCCGTGAAGGGTGTCTGGGCTGTGGACCGAACAAACCCAGGGGGTCCAGGCTCCAAACACGCTGATTCCCGGGGCTCGGGAATCTTAGAGCACGTCCACCTGGCCTCCCCCCTCTGGGGTGGACTGGTCAGAGGTAGTTCACAGGATTGGAGAGTGGCTCTGTGCCAGCAGCTGGCCTGGATGGAAAACATGGCGGGTGCCCGGGGGCTGTGGGGCCGGCTCAGGAAGCTCGTCTGTCGGACAAGGTGGGCCGTTTCCTGCCGAGGCCAGACCGGTCTTCCGCCCGGCACATTCTGGAGCTGGTGGCATGGAGGCAACCCTGGTCCCCCAGTGTTGGCACACACGCTCCCAGGAGATGCAGAGCCAGTGACCGTGAAGCCACAGGTAGCATGATTTTTGATTTTCTGAACAATGAGAAATGCACTTGTCGTTCAGACCACACGGCAGGTGCCCCTGGCGGGAGGCCGTGCCCGCTGGACGGATGTCCTGTGTCTAATCTGGTCCCTGAAAGCAGAGCCATGGCAGGACATGGGGGCCGAGGGTGTACCTGGGGGTCCCAGGAAGCAGGAAGTGGGGAAGTGAGAGGGGCTGGAGGAGGGGGTGTTCATGGGCCGGGCCCTCTGGGGCTGTTGGGGCTGGCAGAGCAGTGCCCAGCAGGGCGGGAAGCCAGGCGTCTGCTCCCCGTCACCTGTTCCCTGGATCGTCATTTCCTGGCCTGAACCACATGCCTGCTGGGGCCTGGCTCTGGGGGTACACCTGTGTTTCCGTTTGATTTTATTTTATTCATCCAAGAAGTATTTATCCTCTTCTCGCTGCCCCTGATGTCTAAAAGCGTTCTTCCCTCCATTTGGAGTCTAAACTTTCAGGTTTCAATTTGTTTTTCTTCCTTTCTTCTATGACTCGGTCATCCCATTGCCAATTCTCTGGGCAATTAAAACTATTATGAAGAGTATCTGCTCATCAGAGGCCAACAGACTTGTTAAGCGTTGCATGCGTGTGCGTGTGTGCACAGGTGTGCATGTGCACCTGCGTGCACGCACACGGAATGTCTATCCCAGCCAGGAGAGCATGTGGGGGAGACAGAGGGGAGGCGACAGCAGGGCGTGCTTTCTCCGCAGACATGCAGAGCAGTCGTGCTCCCAGGCCACGTTTCTGGGGACGGGCACTAGTTTGCTTTGGCTCATATCTGAGGATCTCACTTGGGTGCTGTTTCTACATTGGCCTAAAAACAGGCTCCGAGTGTTTTGGGGCCAGGCAGGCGCAGACAAGGAACAGAAAGGCCAGCTCTCAGGCGAGGTGAAGGCTGGTGGGCAGAGGTGGGCTTCGTCAGGTTTGGGGCTGGGGCTGGTATCACCCGCCTCTGTGGGGTCTCTACTCAGTGGGACCATCTGGACCAGGGCGATCCCCCCAAATCTAAAAACTCATCCCCCCAAATACTAACACATTACGTGTGTATATGTACACACACATGTTCTATACCCATGACACTGAAGTAGTATATTATCTGGGTAATAGACTATCCGTCAAAATAAAAAGATAATAGAACAAAGATGAAATAAACAACATTTAAAATAATGGGTATTATTTTTTATTGTGGACACAATCTCTCTCTCTCTCTTTTTTTTAACTAAATGGTATTGGAAACATTAATAGGATTGAATGACTGAACATGCACTATTAGTTGTATAAATCCTGACCACACTTTCTGAAGCAGTGATTCAAGCTTCTGGGTTTAGGGCATTTTGGGACCTGGTTCTACAGAACCCTGCCCTGGCTGTTCTGGCTGAAGACACAGACGCCAAATTATGTTTGCAAGTTTTCTCGGTGTACAGATAGGGCGGTTTTTATAAGCAACGTGTTTAGACGTTTCTGGTAACAAAATGGCATGAGGATGGAAAACATTGTACATTTTTCAATCTCTCCGTGGGATGAGTTTCTGTGGAAAGCAGTCCCTTTTTCCTCCTCTGTGAAAACACCACGTTTTCCTTGAAAAGACAGCTTCAGTGGGTTTATGTTTTCAGAAACTTTGCCAGGCTGCTCTCAGTGACTAGCCTTTGTCCACAGAGGACAGTGCAGCTAAAGAAGTGTCCACCTTTTTGTAAAAGAGAATTGCCCACCTGGTCTCTAGAATTGCTTGTCCGAGCGCACAGATCCACGCCAGCCGAGGGGCGTAAAGCTTTACAAGGTCACCCTCGTCTCATGTCGACGTACTGCAAAGATCCTCCCGTGTCTGTATCCGCACACCAGGCACATGAAAACCACCACATCGGGCAGAGGCCGCAGGCCAGCCTCTCCCCACTGAGGCTGCCCAGGCTTCCCAGTGGATGTGGACGTTTGTGACGGTACTTGTCCACAGCATCAGTCCTTACGCTAAGTACTGGGAGGTGCTCTTTCTCACACTCTGGTGACATTAATGTAAAGAAAGCGCTGGTGTCCCTTCCAGGTCTCGCTGGACTGCCTCGCACACTCTTAGGGTCACGCGGTCCACACTGGGGACCCCAGATCTAGGCTTAGTGCTGATGGGAAGGAGCTTCAGCTTCTATTGCCTGAGCCAGCGCCTGCACAGGTGTCCTCTGGAAACTGGCCCCAAACCTTCCTGGCACACTGGTCAGGGCAGGTGTGACCAGCACTGTCACACCGACAGGGCAGATCCTCCCACCAGACTCTGCTGGGCTGTCTGCTGATGGGTCACCAGGTACGTGCTGGGAACCGTAGATGTGTGTTTCCGATGCGTGTGAGTTTGTTAGGTGGGTGCATTTATTCCCATCTTAGAGGTGGTAGGACTGAGACCACAGGGTGGAGAACGGCAGGGCGGCCCCGCCCCATGCCCTGTCCACTAGTCCCCGGCTTCCATCTCACCTCCTTCCGTCAGCTGCCTGGCTCCTCTTCCCTTTGGCAGGGGGAGGGGCACCTCCACCAAGGCAGAGTTTTCTAACTCTTTCTGCAACGAAACATTGCCCTACTTGCCAGAGCTGCTTCCAAGATGCCCTGTCCCTTCCCTCTCAAGGCCGGGGGAGGATGACGGGCATTTGGGGCCAAAGCCTTTTGGGGCTGTGGGTCAGAGCTGATTTTTCACAAGGCCTGGCCCTTCCTCGCCCTCCCCTGGGAACTGCCATCCACAAGCCTGGCCGCTGGTTCGTGGAGCTGGTCTCTGCTCGTCAGCTCTGGGCTTCTGCACCAGGCCCCGGGGCCAACACAGCTCCTCTGGTTTGAGAGCTCTTCTGACCCATCGTGGACCCTAATCCCAGACCAACAAAACCCATAGAGTTTACGTTCATGTACTCCGCCAGCAAGGACTTCCTGTTTTTAAGTTCAGAAGATTTCTTTAAAAACATAAACAAATGGAAGATGTTTTGGACCTTGAGTAAATATTCCCTAAGAGCATTTTGTGTGAAACATGAATAAGCAACATATGGGCTATGTTTCCTTCAAAACACACACGTTTCAAGGAAAGGGAACTAGAAAAACACATCCTAGATTTCTGCTGAGAGGAAGAAGATCTGGAAAAATTACAAATATTTTTTTTCCAGTGGTTAATTGCTTAATTATAGCAGCTAAATACAATTTCTGGGGCTGGTATTAGAGGGAGGTCCACGCTGCAAGATCTCTGCCCCACCATCCCCCATCTCTGGCCCCCCTGCCCCGGCCCCTGTCCTCCATCCCCCATAGGGTCTCTGTCCACTGCTGGCAGAACTTGGCATCAGCCCCAGAACCCAGGCCCGCTAGAGCTGGTGGGAGAGCAGGGCCACCTCCTGATTTCCCAAGTGAAGACTGGTTGCCCGGAGATGGTCTCCAAGCTTGTTCGGGGTGTAGAAGCTTCTGCTGGAACCACCACCAGGGTCTCTGCTGCACGTCAGCCATTGGGCACAGAGAGGACAGCACCTAAACACACAAGAGCAGCTGGCAGCTTGCCTCAGGCCCCTTTCTCTTCTGCAGGCAGAGGACACCGGCTTGAGTCAGTTGAAATGGAAAGGGGATTTCCTGGGAAGAGGCTGGGGTTTCTCCAGGCAGCGTGGAGTGAGCAGGTCTGGGGCCTCACCTCTGCGAACCATCACTGACAGGGCTCCGCTCTCAAGGCCGAGTCACCTTCCGGGCCCGGTGCGGTGCCCTTCCCCCACACCAGGGCGACCTCCACACTCCTCTCGCTGCCCCCTTGGCAGGTGCCATGGCCCCAAACACCCCTCACCAGACTCTCATGATGGTTTGGTGTCCACAGCTTTATATATACGCCTCTGAAGTACACCCCTCCCGACCCTTCTTTCTTTGGAGAAATATGTATTTCAAAAAAAAAGCAGTTAATCCAGCAACAACCCATCATTGATTTCAACCGCGGCACTGGTCAAAAGACTCACTGTGCATTATCTCATTTAACTTGCACAAACTCTCAGAGGTCCTGCTATTGTGTTCTGTTGTCATCAGCACTGCAATAGGAAACTAACTCACAAAGCGTTCCAGCCAGGAGGGGACCTGGCGCATCACTTCAGCTGCACCTCCCCAGGGCCATGGTCACGGGGCGTCTGGCTTGCACCCCACACACCCAGCACAGAGCCTGGGGCGGCCTGCTCCCTGCAGGGTCTGGCCTGGGAGGGAAAGCAGGGTTTGGTGAGACTGAGTAGGTTCAGAACAAGCTGTTACGTTCAGCAGCCTCACGATCAGGACACATGACCCCTTCCAGCAAGTCCTGAGCCCCCCTCCCTACCACGCCCTTTTTCCGGGGAAGCTCAGCGTATGGCTGGAATGTAACCTCCCACCTATGGTAGGGTCTTTGCCTTGTTGAGAAGTGTGGAGCAGGGACCTGCTTGCACAAGAATGTGCTGTCAGGAAATCCGTCTCACGGTGGCCCTGATGACGGGTTAGCTCAACAGTCACTTCAGGCAAGTGGGTCATTTCACCTTCCTGCCGGGACCAGGGACAAGAACACGAAGAGCAGAGCGGCCGGCAGGTGGGCGCAGGGAAAGGGGACGTGCACGGGCCACCCTAACCCTGCATCCCTGCATCCTTCCATCATGTTTCCTGAACTTGAGAGGGAGTGGTGGGGGTGGAGGGGACTAACCTCTTCCCTCCTTGTCTTTTCCTCCCCTCCCCTCCCCTCCCCTCCCTTCCCTTTCCTTCCTCCCTCCATCCCCCCGCCATCTTCTCTGCCCCTCTCGCCCTCCTTCCCTCCTCGTCTCTCTCTTTGTTCCACAGAGGATTCTGAGACAGCTGAAGTAAGTCTCTACGATCTATTCTTTGCGTGCCAGGCCCCTGGGTTCATGAAGACATGCTGCTTTGTTCTGAGTCAGCAGGACAGTGGGCCAAGCGTGTGGCCGTCACCCGCCCTGGAAGCCCCTGCGATGCTGCCAGGGGCCTCTGCAGACTGACCAGGCTGTTCTGAGATGGTCCGCCTTCCAGAGTTGGTCCTCAGGCACCGCTTGCATTCCTCTCCAGAAATGTGGGAATTTATGGGGTGTATCTGACCAGCCTTGTGGCCCTGGCCTGAGGCTGGCCCCAGGGTCTTCGTGGTCAGGCGCTGCCCTGAGGCTGGGGTGGTCTGCTGCCCCCAGGGCTTGGAAGGAGCAACACAGTTGCCTTCCTGCTCCAGGCGTCACCCTCAGGCTGGACGGTGGCCTGGAGACGGAGTCAGCCGCTGACCTGGCTCCCTCCACCCCCGGCGCCCGGCATGGAGGTGACATCACACCCTCTCGATGATGTTCCGGAGCTCTGAGTTATGCACTCTGCTTCTTCCAAGTGGCATCTGTTCTCCCCTTTTCCTGGGGCTAAAAGGGATGATGGAAAGAGAGAGCGTTAGAGACCCCTGCTCACCTGTAGTGAACATAAGTGAGTCTGTACGTTACTGACAGCACCACACAAAGGTGTGGCCCAGATTCTACCTGAACAGAGAGCTACTGTGAGGACACCCACACAGTGAGGAGGGGCCCCAACAGTGGTGGGGGTGGAAGGAAGTCCCCCCGACCCAGGGCAGCCTCTGCTCCCTGACCCTTGACCCTTGTGTCCACCAATTCAAGCTGCTTGAATGCCTTGGAGATGTGCACACATGTTGGGTAATGAGATTCTGGAGAAAACCACTGAATGTTAGAAGTGCCTTGTCCCCTTCAGGGTCAGGCACATGGCCAGCAGTGTGGACAGCGGGCGGCCCTAGATCTGGGTCCTGAGGAGAGGCAGGTAGGGTAGGACAATAGGCTGTGAGGGAGCCTCAGGCTCGGTCCTTCCTCTTCACAGGGTCAGAACGGGGTTGAATCAAAACAGATCCCGATGCAGGCGAGGAGGGCTTTCTGCTCAGTAAGGGAGGGGCCATTGCAGCAGGGAGATGGTCAGACCATGAGGTCTGCAAGGGGCCCTGAGGGCAGGCGGCGGGGGGGGGGGCATCTTCTTTGAAAGGGTGGGTCAGCGAGGCCAGCAAGGACCTATGGGTGGGGAAGGGCGGGGGGCTGACAGGGAGGTATCCTGACAGCACAGTTCTCGGGAGGGGGCTTAAAGAGGGGTGTTGGGAAGGGTGTCCGCATTCCGATGAGCTCAGGCTGCATTGGGCCAAAGTCCAGGGGCCTGGTGGGGGATAAGGAGAAGCTTCACTAAAGTTTGGGTAGCTCAGGTGAGCCAGGTGAGCGGGTGTTTGTCTAAGTTGGTCCAGAGGCGACAGGCAACTCAGCTAATCATTTACGAGGCCACACCTGGGCATGTGGGTGGTGTATGCGGTCCTGTCATAGGTGAGCAGGGAGGTCATCTGTGCGTCTCATCAAAGTTCCTTGGGGGGTGGTTCTTTTCAGCGAGCCCCTGCCAGGAACAGAGGGAGGGCAAGTTCTTAAAAGAAGGGCCAGGCTCAGGGGAGCTCGACATAGTCAACACCCAGGATAGCATCACCTTGGTAATTTGTCCTTCCCATCAAGGCCCAGTCTTAAAAGAGTTAAAAATGAGACTCACCCCAATGCAGAAGGAATACAAGCCCAGTATTGCATTTAGCTCATCAGTGAGGGAGTCAGTAAGGGGGAGGAGCTAATTCAGAACGGAGTAGGGGATCAGGGTTCCAGCCTCCTGCCTCCCAAACAGCATCCCGACATAAGCTTACTGCCTCAGGACAAACAATGGCTGGTTAATGCCCTACAGGGCAATAAAACTGTGATATTTGGGATTATTTTCCTACAGGGCAGAAATTACATGCATCTGTTCTAGACTTGGTCTCTAATGTACTGTGTAATTTCACAGTGTCTAACCTCAAATCATAGGAAACGGCAGGTCAAGTACGGCCCCGTTCCCCCAGATAATTGAAGAATCCTTGGGTAGTCTTGTTAAACATCACCCAGTGTGGTCATAGAAGGTCGTGCCACCCACTTTTTGGCCCTTTTAACACATTTTAAATACTTTTCCTAATATCTCCAAGAATTTATAGAGGGCCTGCTCAGGAGCTGACCCGTCCAAAGCATGTCCACACCATGACCTTGTTCCAGGCAAGCTTTTCAACACAGAGAACAGAGGTTTGGGGACAAATCTTTTTATGCCCACAGATGGCAGGGAGGTGATAATCTTATTTTCTTCTTTGGTGCCATTGTATTTTCCACAAGGACTATTTGGGGAAACTTTGAAGTGTTAAGGGGGGAAAGGCACATGGCCAGCAGTGTGGACAGCGGGCGGCCCTAGATCTGGGTCCTGAGGAGAGGCAGGTAGGGTAGGACAATAGGCTGTGAGGGAGCCTCAGGCTCGGTCCTTCCTCTTCACAGGGTCAGAACGGGGTTGAATCAAAACAGATCCCGATGTAGGGATCTGTTTCTATTAAGATTACCCCCCAGAGAAAAAGCAGGTTAGAAATCTTCAAAACAAAAATATTCTCCTGAGGGCAGAACAATACAAGGTCTCAGTAGCTCAGTGTGATGAGAAGGGCTGCCACGCTATTCTTAGTTCTTCCATGAGCCAGGAGGCCTTGTTTGCACACCTAGATGAGCCCACGCTTCCTAACATCATCACAGCTCATTCTAATTAGTCTGTGAATAGAAACTCACTGTGAACCTGGCTACTCCTCATGTCCAATTTTTGCTTCCAATCTCTGTTAAGTCACTTGAACATCATGTAGCAGGAGGAATCCAGCGATTTTGTTAACAAAAATAAGCTGACTTATCAGGTTTTAACAATCAGATTGGAAAACAGGAATCATTTGGTAACCTTCCAGTTAACATGTGGACAATGTGATGTTTGTTCTCAGCAAACCCTTAGGTTTTCTAAACAATTTAATTGCCCGAGTTATTTATAGAGAAAGTGATTTTTGGGAAATTAACGGGAGACAACAGTGCTCCCCTGAGTAGCTGAGCTCAATGTTCTACCAGGTATGGAAAGACATGTGCGTAGGCTCATTATCTCCAGAGGAAGCAAAGGCAGCAAAGGAGAAGTGAGGACACAAGCTTTGCGTCATAATCCGCAGAGAGGACGGAGGAGGGGGAGGGGAGGGAGGAAGAAGGATGGCTTAGAGCTTCATCTCTTACTCAGCCTCACTCTGATTTTTCTTCGTGGCAATTATCTCCACAGGACCTTCAATACATTCTGCTTTGTTTGTTACCTGTTTCTCCTCACCTCCTTTGCCCCAAGTGGAATCGAAGCCCCGTGAGGGCAGACGTTCTTTATTGCAGTGGTCCCCAGCCTTTTTGGCACCAGGGACCCGTTTCGTGGAAGACAGTTTTTCCACGGACCGGGTGGGTGGGTGATGGTTTCGGGATGATTCAAGTGCATTACATTTATTGTGTACTTTATTTCTATTATTATCACATTGTAATATATAATGAAATAATTATACAACTCACCATAATGCAGAATCAGTGGGAGCCCAGAGCTTGTTTTCCTGCAACTAGACGGTCCCATCTGGGGGTGATGGGAGACAGTGACACCCAAAGTGTGTTGCTTATGTCCAGTCTACTCCGTGATCTTGTTTTGGTTGCTGTCACTGCAGAAAACCCTGCTTCACAAAGATAGGATGCTGGAAATGGAAGCAGGCTTTTCAGTGCTTTTGTGGCCATCTCAGGATATTCCGGCTTGACTTTAATCCAGAACATTTGGTGATTTGAAGTTGTCTCAAACACACTTTTAAGGGCACCATCATTTGCGATCTCAAGCACTTGATCCTCTTCTAGCGCAAAGTCGATTCACCTGGCTTATTCACAAATGGGTCGTGGATCCATTCTTTCCCAGTTTGGGGGCCTTTTGTGGTTGGGAAGTAATGCTCAAACTCTTTTGAAAGCTGAGATAGGTGATCCTGCACTGGCTGGGAGAAAGAAGGCCCTGCCTCAGTCTCTTTCAAAATCTCCGCTAAGGGCTTCCCTGGTGGTGCAGTGGTTGGGAGTCCGCCTGCCGATGCAGGGGACACAGGTTCATGCCCCGGCCCGGGAAGATCCCACATGCCACGGAGCGGCTGGACCCGTGAGCCATGGCCGCTGGGCCTGCACATCCGGAGCCTGTGCTCTGCAATGGGAGAGGCCACAGCAGTGAGAGGCCGCGTACCGCGAAAAAAAACAAACAAACAAATCTCCGCTAATGTTTGAAACAGGTCAAAAATCCCAATGTTCACTTGTCGCCCCCATAATTCCAGTTTGGCTTTGAATGCAGCCACTGTATCTGCCGACTTGAACACAGCTGTCGTTCTCCCCTGAAGTGACAGATTGAGTTCGTTGAGCGGGTTGCATGTGTCACACAAGTAAGCCAGTTTTGTGACCCATTCTGTGTCACTGAAATGTGCTGCCAGTGGTGACTGTTTTTCTAAAAGAAATCTCTGGAGCGGCTCTCGTAACTCAGAAACTCTGGCCAGTGATCTACCTTTAGGAAGCCACCTCACTTCTGTGTATAAGAGAAGACGTGTGTGCTCTGCGTCCATCTCCTCACAGAGCTGCGCGAACAGACGTGAGTTAAGGGCATGTAGTTTAATGTGGTTGCTAATTTTAATCACATCCTGCAAAACATTGTTAAGTTCAGGTCACATTTTTTGGCTAGCCAGCATTTCTCTATGGATGACACAGTGCATAGACTCATTCAGAAGCGACTCTTTGACTCAAGTAGTTAAACCAGAAAGCCGTCCGGTCATGGCAGCCGCTCCGTCCATGCATATACCGACACAAAATGACCCATTCAGGTTTCCTGATATGTAATCATTCAAAGACTTGCCTAGTTCTGCAGCTGTGGTGTTGGTTGGCAACAGAATTGCACATAACATATCCTCATGCACATCCTCCTGAAAAATATGTCGCACAAAAACATGCATTGTTGCCTCGTTATCAACATCGGTAGACTCGTCAACCTGGATTGCGTACCACGGTGACTCATTAATCCTCTCTCACAATTGCGCCTCAGTATCCTCTGCTATTTCATCAGTTTGTCTAGTTATGGTGCTAGCCGAAAGAGGAACGTGTGCCACCTTTTGAACTGCAGCGTCTCCTAAAGTTCACGGCAAATGTCCTTAGCAGCAGGCAGGATCAACTCTTCAGCAATAGTAAAGGGCTTCTTAGCTTTAGCAATGTGGTTAGCCGCTAAGAATGATGTTCCCAGTGCAGACACATTTGATGAAGGGGTGGCCTTCAATAATTGCTTCTGTTCTTTGTGTTCATGTTTTTTTTTCTTTTGAAAAACTCCGAAAACGTGTCTTTTAATGCAGGGTGCTTGGTCTCCATGTGGCGAAGCAATTTTGAAGGTTTCATGGCTTCGCTGGATAGCTGGTCACCACATATTACACAAAGCAGGCTTGGAGAATGTGAATCGCCTGTTGCACTGAACGTGTAATTTAAGTAGGACTCTTGGTATTTTCTTTCAAATGCAGCTTTCTTTGGGTTGGCAGTCTTAGAGTCTTCTGCTGTCTCATCATTGGGTCATTTCCCTTTTTCAAAGAAGCTCTCCAGCAATGTTTGTTTTTTACTCATTTTGTCTCGGGTTAGCCTGTGGGCTTACCAAAACCGTGACTGAGACAAGTGCGCAGTGCGGGAAAGCGGCGCAGACGAAGTGGTAAAGAAAATAATGGGCGGGCTACTCGCGGACTAAAGTAAGTGTTGGATTCTGACTTAAAGCCTGCCACCAGAGGCAGCTTGTCACTTGCCACTCACTGATAGCGTTTTGACATGAGTCTGCAACCAATTGATTTCTTATGGTTTCTGTGCAGTCAAACCTCTCTGCTAATGATTATCTGTATTTGCAGCCGCTCCCCAGCACTAGCGTCACCGCCTCAGATCATCAGGCATTAGATTCTCATAAGGAGCGTGCAACCTAGATCCCTCGCACGCGCGTTCACAGTAGGGTTCACGCTCCTGAGAGAATCTAACGTCCCCGCTGATCTGACAGGAGGTGGAGCTCAGATGCTAATGCGAGCGATGGGGAGCGGCTGTAAATACAGATGACGCTTAGCTTGCTTGCCCACCACTCACCTCCTGCTATGAGGCCCAGTTCCTAACAGGCCAGAGCCTGGTACCTTCCGAGGCCTGGGGGTTGGGGACCCCTGCTTTACTGCTTCATTGTTGCTGCTTGAACTGTGCCTGGTACACAGCAGGCATTCTGTATACATGATCATAGATGTGGGGGATGGGCAGACATCTTGGGGAGCTTGTGGAACTTGGGGCTGGAGCTGATATCTTGGCTATACATCAAACAAGTCACCTTTTTAAGAAGGAAAAATCATGGTTTATAATCTTGAGGTGCCGCTGGGCCTTCTGGAGCCAGCACCTCCAGCGTGGCTTTCCCTGGCATGGCTCTCCCTGGTGTGGCTCTCCCCCCAGCATGGCTGGAGGTTGGGAGCTCTTCCTCTCCTCCCTCACCTTCTCCTCGGGCAGTGGGTGTGCCCTGAGCTCCACGTTGCTTCCTTCCCCTGGACCTCCCCACCCCCTCTACCCCCTCTGCCATCATCATTCCCTCCTCTCCTGCTTTGCCTGAGCTCCCGTTCGGCCTTCAAAGCCTGGCCATGAATGACCCTTGTGACCCCACCCGAGTGGCTAACACATCCCTCTTCGTGCCGTGCCCTCATTCTGAATCTTTGTCTATAAAACTGCTCTGAGTGATATAATTTCACCACAGCTAAGGGGGCAAGTCACACGTTAAGTCGAGTTTCTGGTCTGGGATGCTTTGAAGAAGAGGAAGGTCCTGGGGAGGGGACACGGGCCAGCGGACGTGTGAGGGCTGGTAGAGGGTCACAGAGCACACTCGCTCACGTCCCCCTTCAGCCAGGCTGGGCTCCTTTCAGGAGTCCAGTGACCAGGAAACCCTCCCAGCAGCAGAGAACGTCCTTTCTCCTGGTGGCACAGACAAGCTGGATCTCAACGAGCAGCGGGTGTGCGGGCATCTGTTGGAGACACAGATCCCCTGCAAGACGCCCTCCCGGCTTCAGGACGGCGTTGGAGCTTGACTGAAAAGGGATGCGTTGTGTAGATTCTGAGTGTGAGCTCAGTACGGTGAGCAGGGGCTGCTGTGAAGGATACTTACCCTATAAGTGATAACCATGCTACCAACAACGGCAATTAGCCATGAAGCGTCTCTTGGTACCAAGCACAATAGGCGGGTTCCTTAACCGTCCCAGTGTGCGGAGGGGCCACCCCAAGTCACCACGAGCCATCCCAGCCTCGCAGGCATGGTCAGAACAGCTGTCAGGGCAGCCCCATGAGTAAGCAGCTCGAGGGACATTTTGAGCCAGAGGGGAGGCGAGCCGTCCTGCAAACCTGGCTTCTGAAACGCGAGGGGGTTTAACCCTCCTCCTGACCTGGGCCCTGGTGACCGACCACAGGTGGAATCCCATTTTCCTTCTCTTTCCTTTAACACATGTGTGGGGGACAGCTCACGGGGCCTTTTTGGCCTGGGAAAGCTCTCCACCCCATCAGCTGTTTGCAGCTGCTGCATCGTCCTCCTCTGGGAATGAGGGGTTGTCCTCTGTCACCCTCAGGATAGGCTCCGCAAACAAGGGCCTTTCCCGTCCAGAAAAGGTGAAGGGGCTGCCCCAGCTCCCGGGTGCCTGATGGCTCTCCGGGTCCCGGGCAGGGCCTGGTCTGGGTCTCCTGGGTGGCTGACCTTCAGGATGGCACTTGGCAGGGCTGTCCCCCAACCCCCAAGGCAGCGATGAATCCTCTGCACTCAGTGTGTGGTCCAGGCCTGGAGAGAGACACCGAGGAAGGGGCCGGGGTGGCGGGGGGAGGAGACGGCCGCTCCGAGTCCCACACACCAACCGCCCACAGCTGCCGTGGTCCTGTTCCTGTCTTCTGACCCTCACAGCGACCTGGCCACTCCCTTGGAAAGGTTTGTCCAGGCAGTTGCCAACATCCAGGACAGAGACTCTGGGGACCCCACCTCCAGAGCAGCCCAAGTGCAGTTTTATCTGGAAGGGAAAGAATAAAATGGGAAAAACGGAGCAGCTCCCCTGTTGTTGGCTTGTGACAGTTCCCATCCCTGGGCTGCTCACAGCCTCAGGCCGTCACCTCTGAGGGCTCCTGTGTCCTTAGAGAGAGTCCGACAGCTCACGGCTGTCGTCTCTTCCTCTGTGGCATCGTTCATCCAGACCCTCTGCTCCTCTTGGCTGTGGGCGGGGTGTTACTCAGAAGAGGACGCCTCTGGTGTGTGCAGGGGAAGATCTGACCCCAAGCACCACCGTGGAAGTTCTTGTCTGTGCCCAGAAGCAGGCTCTGTGTGGAACAGACACTTCTTTCGGGGGGCTGGGCTTGTTACCTACGGTCCACCCGGCCCAGGTCCAGGCATGAATGTGGTTTCGTGCCCACAGGTGGGGAGGGTGGAGGAGGACCTTCCTGGAAGCCTTGCGGACAGAGCTTTTGGAATCCCAGCGCTCTCACCTGCGGGCGTTCGGCTGCTTTCATGTTGCCTCCGTTTCTACATCTGGAAAGTGGATGCGCTATTCCCTGTTTCACGGTGAAGATGGAATGAAATTGTGGCTGTAGATGTTGGCTCTAGAATATCCTAGGAAAGTCTTCCTAAGAGAAAAATAGAATATTTATGCACAAGAATGTTCACCAAAAAGTGATTTCTTAGGGGAAATAATCAGAAACAATCTGAATGCTTAGGGCATTTGTTCATCCACTTATAGGGTACCAGGATGTGGTCTCTTCAGATGATGGTGCAGGTATATTTTCAATGACACAAAAGGGTGTACACAAGAGATTATACATTTAAAAAATACAGGTTATCGAACCTTTTCTTTAGAACGGTCTTGGGTTGGGGGTCCGTGTTAGTCACGCTCACCACTGTTTTCCTACCCACAACTCCCCATGGAGAGCCTCCCGCGGCCCGTGGCCCGTGGCCCATGGCCTGCTTTGTGTCAGGGACCAGGAGAGCATGGCTGAACCAAGCTGAGCCAACCAGATTCGTTCTTTTGGGAACACAAACCGAGTCCTGGAAAGCAGACAGCTCTGAGCCCAAGTGCTGTTGATGTAACCACTGGGGAGGGAGGCATGTGGGTCAGAAGCCAACCAAGGGAGTCACTTGTTGCAGGGAGACTGGACTGGGGGCTAGAGAGGGAGGGCCCCTGGCCCCTGGGAACGAGCAAGAGAGACAGAGAGAGCTCCAGAATGGCCACCATCATGGAGTTCAGCTGTGTCCCCTCCCCCTTGTCACCCATAGATGCCTCTCTGTCCGGCTCAGAATATTCCTTTGTGCTGGACATAATTTCCATTCTTTGCACCCAAATGACGGCTGACAAGGCAATGCTCTGTGAACACGTGGTTAAGACGCTTATTTCCGGGTAGAGGTAGTTCAGATATTTATTTTTCTAAAGTTCTCAGTATTTTCTATTTTTTCTACGACGATCATTCATGTATTAATTGTTAAAAAAATAAATGGAAAGGGCATCCACTTTGAAAACAGACTGGCAGCTTTTTATAAAGTTAAACTTGAACTTACCAGCAATTCCACTCTGAGGTACTTACCTAAGAGAGACGGCAACCTAGAGCCACACAAAGACGTAACTCGAACGTCCACACCAGCTTCCTCCACGACGGCCCCGGACTGCACCAGCCCCGGATGCCTTTGGACAAACAACCCAGCTGTGGTCCATTGTACAGCGGGACACGACTCAGCAATAAAAAGGAATGACCTGGCGAGGGAGGCGACACCTAAAGCAGGCAGACCCGAAGGAAAACTGTGAAATTTGGGGTAAGTGAAACTCATGTGTAGGGCAAAAGGCAGATCAGCGGTTCCCTGGTCTGGGGTGACTTGGGTGATTTTGAAGGGATGTGCCGAACTTTCGGGTGTGATGGAAATATTCAGTATCTTAATTGAGCTGGTGGCTACACAGGAGTAGAGGTCTGTCAAAACTCATTGAATTGTACCCTTTATGGTCTATTTTATTCCATGTGTATAAAGCCTCTATAAAGTTGAAAAATTAATTGTAAAATAAAACAGAGCGAACCCCCCTGGGAGGACACATTGGGTCTTTGTTAGTTGCTAAAGTATTTGAGTTGCTGAAATATGGCTGAGCATGGATGAAACGTCCACTGCCCGTGGCCCTGGGGGGCTGGGGCACTGTGCTCACGACGGAGGGTGGGCAGGGATGCAAAGCAAGGGCAGTGCCAGGGTCATGGGTGGGCCTGGCCAAGGGCAGACAGATGACAGAGTGAAGCATATCGTAAGTGTGGGGAGAGGAGCCCTGCGGATCGGAAATGAGACGTCCATGGGCCACTTGGTGAGCGGTCAGTGCCCTCCGCGGCCCCATGCCCTTCCCCGTTCAGGGCACGCGGGCCTCCTGCCTCTGCCCGAGGGCTCACTTGGGCCATGGGGCCTGCTAGTGTGCAGGACCGAAGTGGGGGGAATTAGCACCTTCCAGGAGCAGACCCCAACCTGTGACTCACGGGGGTGAGGGTAGAAGCACCCCGCCACCTTCCTCCGTGGGAAGCCCTGGTTGCCTGTAGCAGGACTGCTGTGTGGGTCACTCCCGTCTCTGTCTCAGCTCCGCCTCCCCACTCCGGTGTCCTGGGATCAGATAACCTATGAGCACCCGCATCCTTGTCTTGGGTCGGCTGCTGGGCGCGTACCACGTTGGCTTCTTCTGCCCTCTCTGGTCCCTGTAGGTCTGGCTCCGTGCAGCTGACATGGGGGTGCTATGGGCTGACTGTGTCCCCAAGTTCCTATGTTGAAACCTATTCCCCCAGCGTGATGGCATTAGGAGGTGATTAGGTCATAAAAGGGATTAGTGCCCACATAAAGGAGACTCCCGAGAGCCCCCTTGCCCCTTCCTCCACTTGAGGACACAGCGAGAAGATGGGCGCCTGTGAAGCAGGAAGAGGGTTTTCAGCAGAAGCTGGATGTGCGGTGCCTTGATCTTGGACCTGCAGCCTCCAGAGCTGGGAGGACTAAACTCCTGTGATTATGGTCCACCTGAGCTAGGTGCGTGGTTCTAGCTGCCCGGGCGGAGTAAGCCCGCCCCCTCCAGCTGTCTGAGGTCCTTGCCGTGACAGCGAGCGTCCTCAGTGTCTTCCACTCTGACCCCTGCTTCTGGGGCACTTCCTGTGGTTTAGGGACTCAATGATCTCACAAAGAGCACGTCAGCTTTGTCTCACCGCAGACTGTGGTCCAGAGCTCTGTGCTCCACAGGGAGATCTTTGTCTGGCCACAATGCCACTTCCGGGGGCGCGGGGAGAGTCTGCCCCCCCGAAGGTCCTCTTTTGCTGAGAGGGGAAGGGGCTACGTGTATCAGCCAGTCCTTCAGAGGAGCTAGTGTGCCGAGTGACGGGGATGCTGAAATAGTCACGAAAACACAAACCAAACCAAACCTCCCTTGAAGCTGCCCTGCAGCCAGTGTCCATGTGTCCTCTTCTTACAGACTGAGCACGGCCTGAGG
The DNA here is from genome assembly GCF_963455315.2 of Globicephala melas. Taxonomy (NCBI): domain Eukaryota; kingdom Metazoa; phylum Chordata; class Mammalia; order Artiodactyla; family Delphinidae; genus Globicephala; species Globicephala melas. The sequence goes on along the minus strand of NC_083328.1, from coordinate 42,934,703 downwards.
AAACTCCCTCTGAGGATGGGCCCTCGGCAGGGGTTCTCGGGTGGGGTTCAGCTGTCCTCTGCTTGCATTTCTCAATTAGCATTTTCTAAAGTAAAATTTCTTAAAAAGAAAGTAAACCCGGGAGGACTGGAGCGGAGGCAAAAATCCCGAGGGGCAGCACGCGTCATTCTTTTCTGGCCACGTGCTCTCTCACCCCTGCGGTGGCCGGGGCACGGTGGCCCACCTGGTGGTGTCCTGCCAGGGCCTCCCCCTGACTTCCCACTGCCTAAAGGAAGAGAGAGCAAAAGGATGCATTTGTGTCCTCTTCTCCACGGAGTTCCCAGAGTGGCCTTTTACAACATAACTCAGGTCCCGCCACGCCTGCTTGGACATGGCTTGTCAGCACACGACGTGTCCCCATCACCTGTGACGGAAGCTGTGCTGGCCTCTGCCCGTAGTCCCCAGGCCTTCTCGTCGTGCCCTGGCCCTGCTCCGCTAGGCTACACTGACCTCTTTGCACACTCGAGCTTCATCAGGCTCCAGGGCCATGGAGCTCTACGGAAAGCCCCGCCCAGGGTCTTTGCAGCAGCTCCACCCTGAGTCTGGGTTAGAGGCCACTCTCCCTGGTCGTCCTGCCACGGAGGCGCCCCACCCAGCCACGGTCACAGAACCGTTTGGTGTGAGTGCTGGCGCTGCACCTCTTCCTGTTTAGCTGTCGGTTTGATGTCTGCAGCTCCCACCCAGAGCACAAGCCCCTTGAGCACGGGGACTTGATCTGTCTCTGCGTCTCCACCCCGGCACCCACTGTAGTGCCGGCCACGAGAGCCCGGACGCATGTGGCCTCTGATTCTCAAAGCTCTCCCTGCGCCCAGAGATGAAACAGCCACAGTGGCATGGCCACGACACTCAAGGTCCCCTGTCTGGCATCCTTAGGTTATGAGTAAAATTGTCCACACTGTTGACGTTTAGACATGTATGTATGTTTGCAAAAGTAAACTGCAGTTTCCAGACATTGTTCTAAAATATATTAAACACAGACTTGTGGGTCTTCAGGAAACAAGTGGGCGGCACCGACACAGGCCTCTTCCTGAGCTGTCGGGTTTGAGCACGCAGCTCACCTGCTGCCTTAGGCTGCTCGCCGCCAGACCCTTGGGGGTGTCAGTGCCAGGAGCGCGATGGAGCTGGCGGTGCGGGGCCCCTGAGTGGCAGGCGCTGCTCGAGAAACGTGCCAGGGGACACAGCCCCGGCTTCACGCAGGGAGGGCCACGCAGGCTGGTTCTGATGAGAAGTTTTGCGCCTCTTTGGCCTCAGAGCCTCGGGGTGCTGCCAAAGCAGCTGAGACGTGAATTTCAGAAGCTGAGCGCAGTGAGGAGAGAGGGGAAAGGCCTGGGGCAGGGGAGAGGGTGGGTTAGGGGATACACAGGTTGAGGGGGGACAGAGGAAGGGGGATGAAGCGGGACGGGCCTGGGAGAAACCATGAACCACAGCTCTCGTGCATTTTGGTCACGTGGGTAATGGAATAAACTTGTTTTTCGGTATTTCCAGAATGTGTGTTCTCTTTCTCACAGCTGATAGCGTTTCCCTGGAAAAGGCCCCACATGGACAGACCTGGGAAGAAACTCTCAGAGCAGCCAGTGTCTGACCCAGGGCGTGGCCCACGGGCAGTCCTGCTGCCACCTGGGAGGGGAAGTGGCACTCTCACCCTGGCCTAATGTGACAACAGGCCGGGAAGGAAGCATTTCTGTAAGGCCAGGTGCCCTGGGATAGCCGTGCGAGCTTGCGGCCAGGCCCTCGCTGCGTGGGGAGAGGGGGCAGCACGGGAGCCCTGTTCACCAGCCAGGTCACCTCCCCAGGATGGACTTGGGAACTGGCCTGGTTGAACTTCCTTTCCCTCCCTTTCTTGCGCTTCTGCCACCAGACAGGCTCCAGAGAGCGGGAGGGAGGGAGAAGAAAGGTGACACTAAGTCCTGTTGAATGGATGGCGGGCGGATGGTGGATGGAGGATGGCGGATGGAGGATGGAGGATGGCGGATGGCGGATGGAGGATGGAGGATGGAGGATGGTGGATGGCGGATGGCGGATGGCGGATGGCGGATGGAGGATGGAGGATGGTGGATGGAGGATGGTGGATGGAGGATGGCGGGTGGCAGGTGGCGGATGGTGGATGGCGAGTGGCAGGTGGTGGATGGCGGATGGCAGCGGATGGTGGATGGCGGATGGCGGATGGCGGATGGCGGATGGCGGATGGCGGGGCCCCGGGGTCCCCATGGCCGTGAGGGCCGTCAGGTGCAGCCTGCCTGTTTCCCCCACCCCCACGCTGCCCCATTCAGCTACACCAGCCCCGGAGGTTAGAGGAAGACTTAGGGTTCTCGGGGAAGTACCCTCAAACCTTGTTCCTCATCAGTATGGTCTGGAGTAAACCCAGAAGACCTGAGAAACCGGAGTCTCTGGGGGCGGGGCCTGGGCATCAGCATTTTGTACAACTTGCCGGTGATTCTGATGAGCAGACGGGCTGCGCCTCATGGGTGCGAGGGAAGAAGAACTGAGCACGCCTCTGGGGCTCAAATTCCAGGTCACCAACTGTCCCCGGGACTGTTCACGTCACCTATAGTGTGCCCTGCTGCCCTCTGCGTCCAAGCAACCTCACCACCATGGATGTCCCCCCCATTCCCCCCTCCATCTTAATGGGCATCCACGGCCTCCCCTGGCTTTCAGGACTAGGCCTCCAGGGCTCTGGTCGCCCGCAGCCTCCCTCTGTTCATTCCCTGCTTTCAGCCCTTCAGCCACGGGGCCTTCCGCTCCGCTCCTCGGCCGCGCTGCCTCGCCTGCCCACTCAGGGCTTTGTGAGCGCTGATCCCCGGCCCCCGTGCCGTGCCCGCCCTCCGCCATCCCTCCCTCCACCTCAGTGTAGCACACCCTCCTCTGAGTGAGCTCTGGCACCCGGCCTGGGGCTGGACCCCCAGCACGGCAGGGAGCCCGCTCACACGAGATGCTCAGTAAATCTTTGGTGCCTGAAGAGTAGATTCTTGTACATGGTCCGGTGAGAAGAGGCTCACTGCCGCTTCCCCACCCCAAACCAGCCCTGTGGTCTGTCTGTCCCACCCCCAGGCATCCCGGGGGCGGACCCCTCCTCTGTTGAGGGGCTCTGTCTAACAGATGTGGCTTTCAGCTCCCACCCAGGCTGGGGACCTGGGGCCGGGGGTGGTCACCGTGCTTCTAGAGCCCCCTTGGTTCCAGGTGTCGGATCCGTGGCTTCTTTTGAATGTCCAGCATTTATCCTTGAAGGCTGGATATATTGCTGGGAACCACCATACATAATGGAGCATCAAACTGGCTGGGTAATGCTGTTTGCGGTAAAGGTTGGCAGTTTGGTCGTAAAGGATCAACATCACTTCTCCTTTGGGGCTTGTGAACGAGGCGATTCCAGACTGAAAAGATGAGGGGTGTATGTCATGAGTCCACACGTGGCAGGCCGTCCTGCTGTCCCACCCTGGCCCCGGGCAGGGGGATGCCTGCCCAAGAGCTGAGGGTTCTAACCCCATCATTCTAAGCCATTCGGGCAGCCGGCTTTACAGATGCTCCTACAGAATGCTCCAGATTCCTGCTGCTGATTTCCCAGGCTCCACGGGGCCTGGCCAGCAGAGGGCACGGTCCCCCCCATCTGGGAGTCAGGCCCAGAGCAGCCTCCCAGGGCCTTTGCTGCTCCAGGCTCACCCTTTCGGGCTGTCGAGAGCTGCAAAGAAGGAGTGGCTGGTGGGAGCTGGCTGAGGCACGGGGGGTCCCTGAGGGAATTCACAGCAGTGGATCCCTCCCCAAGGGGGTCCCCCAAGTAGAGCTCCCTGAAGCAGAGGGTGCCCAGGTGCCCCCTCTGCAGCTGCTTCTGCCATCGGTCCTGGCCCAGGCCCTCGTGTCCCTGGAACAGGCCCGGACCATCTGGAAGTCACTCTCTCAGGGGCTGGCGGCCGGGACAGTTCAAGGAGAGACCCGACCTCCTCTTCGTGTCTGTGGGTGCGGAGTGGGGGGCAGGGAGGCAGCAGCCAAGGTATTTCATGTCTCTGTTGACAGATGCTGCAGAGAACCTTCTGACATGCCTGCCGGCCACAGTGCCGGACACTGGCTGAACCGAGATGTTAAGGCCTCACTCACGTGCTGTGCTGTCTGGTGGGGGAGATGGACATTCAACACACAGCTGAATCAATTAGGCCAAATTACAAACGTGATGAGTACACGGAAAACAAGAAGGGGTGCTAGACAGAGGAAAGTTGGGGTCCTACCAGCTCCAGGGGCTGGGGTCTGCTCAACGAGACCCTCTTCCTCCGGAAGGTTCGGTGCCGGGGCCTGACCCCACTCCTCCCGGGGTAACACGTCGGTGCCAACTGTCCCCTCAGCAGGGACGGCCTGGCCTTCACGGCCCGAGTTAAGTCTTTTCTGCTGCGAAGCTGCCCCCCTTCCCCCCAGCCCCCTCACAGCCGTGCTGGTTCCAGAAAGGCTCCTTCCCTGTTTTTATCATTACGTCGCATACATTGCTTTCTCTGCACTGGCTGTGAGCCCCTCGAGGAAAGGGCTCCACGATGGAGGGTGTAAGGATTTCTCGGGGTCCGTTTATCGGGCTCTTGCTCTAGCCAGCCCAGCGGGGGTCTGCGGTGTGCCCACTTTGAGCCAAATAGATGCCACAGGGGGGTTCAATGTGTCCTGATTTTATGAGGGGAAAGTCCTGTGTGAGAGCAAATGGGGAGAGAGCTGGGCAGCTGGGGCACAGTCCTCTCAGCCTGGGGGTGAGGGAGGCCTGTCCTCCAGGGTCGAGGATCTGTCCTCCTGCGCACGGGTGCACAGACACTTCCTGTGCGCTGGGATTGCTCAAGAACGTCCAAACGCACAGTCATGGGGGATTCACCCTCTGTCAGAATCCCTGTCGTCTGAACAGAAAGTAAGTCCCTGATTGTGAAAGCTGGGCAGGTGGGGGCTTTTGGAGGCCCCCCTGCTTCAGCCCAGGGTGTCGTGAAGCCTTGAGCCTCTGCATCGCCTGGTTCCTCTTCCTGCCCCCCACCTGCCAGCGGAGATGGCGTAAGGCAGGGGTGACATACCAGCTGGATCTTCCTCGGTGACACAGCCTCTTGCGTGAGTTTTCACAGGCAGAGACCCTGGAGGGTCCCACCGCACAGCCCTGAGGCCTGTGAAAAAGTGAGGGAAGCCCCAGGATGGTACAGCTCCAGAGGGTCTCAGAGAGGCCCAGAGGGGACACCACCCCTGGGAAAAGTGTCTCTGCGTGTGAGGGGCTTGACCATGAGTAGAGGATGCCCCTGGGTGGCACTTTTCTGTGCAGGAGTCTGCAGAACTTGGCCAGGGAAGTGTGTAAAAATTCGCATGAGGAATGAAGTTTCCAAATTGTACACCCCTGCCATTCTCCCCCTGACACAGGCCTAAGAAAGGGAATTCTGGGCATTACATCTCAACCTCAGCTCTTTGGGGGACCAGTTTCTGTCCCCCAAACTGATGAGAGGAGAGAGAAGAAGATGGGCCTGGGGTGGGAGGACAGGAAAGGAGGAGAGTCTTGCTTCTGGGGTCGGCCTCCAAGCCTCCCTGTGTTTTGAAGAATTCAGGTAGTAGACATAGAGGAGGCACAACTTTCCAGCCCGTGTAAAATGCTGATAGAAGGCACCCAGGGGACCGAAATAGAAAAGGCTGGAAGTAAGGAGAGTTTTTGCCATTAAAAGAGAGAGGTTACAGAATTCTTCAAGAAAAAGAGAATCAAATACAGAGAATTTTAAGAAGTGTTTCTCTGGTCCGTAAGTTGGATGCCCTTTGGTATTTCCCCAGACCCTCGAGCGAAAACTGCAACTAACTTTTCATTCTTTGGGTTTTGGTGCTGTGCTTCTATGAACGTGACTCCACGTAGGGACTGGGCCACATGGAGCTCCAGTTTATATTTGGGACACACACACACACACACACACACACAATACAGAAACACATCTCAGAAATTCACTTTTAAGAAAACAGCTGAGATTATCCATCACGACATGAGTACGTTCATCGACTGTTCATTCTTCTATTAAGCACCCATCTCTGTCTAACAGATGGATTAAGGTCCATCTTTATTCCCTTCACGGACCTATTTATTCTCCCCTCTTAGGCAAAGACGTCTGTGCTCTAGCCACCTTCAGAAGGCAGGATGCCCAGGCCAAGGAAGGAAGTGTCCTCTCTGGTTTAAATTTCACAGTGAAGCCTGCTTCAGAAATAAATCATCAAAAGAGATACCCTTCCCTCATCTGCTGCAGACAGCCCCAAAGTGTATCTAGCCCCGTGAGATCAGAGCTGAGTTCTGGGCAAGGTGAATGCCGACCAGCATTGACAAATTCCCCGGCATTCGTGGACAGCACAGCGGTCAGGCAGCTGAGAGCTGGCGTGCCGGGGAAAGTGAAGCCCGGTGACAAGATGGTTGGGCATCCCTGGCTCCCGTTTAGTGCTTAATTACCCAGAGGAAAGGCCAACAATGGGGACTGTAAATTGTCCTTGGAAAACAGCCCTGGGAGTGGCTCCCCCTTTGTCCCCAGACCAGGACCCCCGCCCCTTTCCTGGGCCTGGAGGGGCCTCCTTCTCAGCTGCCGCTTCGCCTGGATCTCCTGCCTCTCCCCGGCCCACACATCCTCTGCATTTCCCTTCTCCAGCCACGCCTCACCCCCTTCCTGTTTTCCTGGTCACCAAGGGAGGAAGGGAAATGTTACATGAAGCCCTTTTCTTTGTCTTCACCCCCACTGATTCATAAGGAAAAGAATGGCTTCAGGTGTTTAAATAATGGGGTGCGATGAACCTATAGCTCATCCCAGCACTTTTCTTCGGGAAGGCAGAGTCCCCAGGGCAAAGTCAGGGGTCATAGATCACCCCAAACACAAGCTTTAGTCACTTTTAATGCAAGGACAGCTTAATAGCTTCCAGGCTCAGATATTAAAATGAAACACTGCAAAAAAAATAATAAAACGTAATTTCCATTTTTCAGATTCCATTTCTTCTTTAAAATACAAATAGTGGCAAAGGCAAATCTTGGACACTCATGCAATGTGCTTGTCCCCAGTTTTTCGACACCACTGCTACGTACCGTCCCCAGATGTTGGCACCAGTACAAAGTAAGTTTTCCAGAATTGCTTCCATGCTGGTAGAGAATTACAATAGCTGATTTCAAACCCAGAGACACATAGCTGGGGGTGGGGATGGTGCAGGGGGTCTGGCCCCTGGGTTTGGTCTTTCCCATCGAGGAGACGTACGAGGTGGATCCTCCCCGGGTGTGATGCGGGGAAGCGGGGTGCATCCCTGAACGGCTACGTCCGATGTCCTCAGAGGCCCTGGCGGATGTGGCCTTTCCCTGCTGCTCCCTTGACCTGCACTTCCCTCCGGCTGATGCTATAGAACTACTTCTCTGAAATTTCTTGATTTAGACCAGTCTCCTGCTCTGGTTTTGTTAGGGTCCAGGCATGGGGCCCGGGCTTTCGTATTTTAATCACACAGTCACCAACGTTTATCTGGAAATGGTGATGGCAGGAGGATGCTGTCCAGCTGTGCCCAGCCACTACAGACTGTTAGTTGCCTTGAGACGCACTTGGTACGACTCCTGCCAGACTCAGCCTGGCCACAATGACACGAAATCGGGCAACAGGCTGGGGTCGGGGTGACGGGGCACTTGATCCCAAAGTACTCCAGGGAGCCCCTCCCTGCAGTGAGCTCTCCTCATGCTGTTTGATGAGATCTTCATGGTACCCTCGAGCAAGCAGATGGGGCTTTCGTGCCCTCAGAGACCAGCGGTGCCCCAGCGAGCCTGCCCTGCCCTGGGCTGCTTGCTCCAGGCTGTTTCTTTGCCGCATCCTGGCTGGTGGTGGGAAGATCTCTGCCCTACCTCTGTCCCCACCTCCCTCCAGCCGAAAACTCCAGTGATGGGGACGAAACGATCAATGTATTAAGAGCCCCTTACGAGGAAACAAACCCTCTCCCACTGTTAGGGAGTTGGATGGAGGTGAAAGTGGAAAGAGAAGTCTTCTCACTCTTTTCTCTGTTGGGTGGTGGAGAGCAGAAGACCCAATCTCTGACCCAAAACCTTTCCCACGGGTCACAAACGGACTAGTTTTTAGACTCAATTGTCTCACAGCATCTGGGAGTTTGGAAGGGCCCAGTCAGAGCCTCTCCCCGAGGGGACGTGGAGGTACCCCACACACGGTGTGCTGAGTTCCTTAAAATTCAACAAAGGTGTGCTGAGCCCGCACTGGCTTCAGGCTCCCATCTACACCTGCAGCCGCCTCTGCGTAGGGGTGCCCCCTCCTTACACCCAGCTGTCTGAATGGGACCACCTCTAACTAGGAGAGTGGTCCTATGGTGGGCTGCCTGCAGTGGTAGCTTCTGCCTAGCACATCCTGACCCAGAGCTGCAGCTGCCTATGGATGGGAAGAGGCTTCTCAGGAAAGAGGCCTTCGTTCCTGCGAAGAGGAGGGTCCTCAGCCTGCTGTTTCTGCAGCCCCTCCCCTGCCCTGGGAACAGGGGCTCAGGCCCCAGGAGGGAGAAAGGAGGTTAAGGCCTGGTGTCCATTACGGCTTATCTTGAACACAGATGTCAGCCTGTGCCCAGTCATCACAAGGGAACCCAGGCTTGGGGGGCTGGGAGGCTCTTTTTCCTTCTCTGAATGTTGTGATCGAATAAGGGAGGCATCTTGCTTGTATCCTAACTGCTCCCTGAGGAAAGGGCCATTAACCCCCTTAACCTGGAAAGTGGTTTGACCACTCATGTTGGAGGCGGATGGTGCCCGGGCAGCAACGGGTGAAATTCTGTACTAGGGAAGAACCAAATCTGACTGCATGTTGGATCAGTTTCTTTTACTTTATCCTTTGCTTTCCACTGCTTTTTTTGGCTGAAAGGATAACATCTGTACATAATGGCCTGCCTCGGGGGACCCTGCCCCTCTGCCTGAATGTTGAACCAAAGTGCCTTTATTCAGGCAAACATCCGGACCCTGTTCCACCTGCCGATGGCTGAAAGAAAGAAGAAACTAACACATCCCCTCCCCGAGGCTGGCCATTCCGGTGATATTTGCAAAACTTACGGCCTTTTTACTTTACTTCCTCATCTCCTCCCCCTCTCTGTGCTATAAAAGAAACTGGCATCCAAACCCCGATAAGATGGTTATTTTGAGACTTTAGTCCGCCATCTTCTCCGTCTGAATAAAGTCGTATTCCTTTGCTTCAGCACCTCGTCTCTGATTCTGCCTGTTGTGCGGCGAGCAGAGCGAGCTGGGACTCGGTAACAAGTCTACCCATGTTATTTATTTATGTGTCACCTCTTAAAGAAAAACGACAATTTCTGGGAGGTAGTTACGATTATCTTTGTATATCTTTGGGTCGTCCATGAAAATTTTAATATTAATTTGAATTCTAATATAGATTTTAAGTTTACCACGAAAAGACATTTTCTATCTATGGGCAAATAATTTACCTTCTGTTGGTTGGGGGTTGGGATGCCGTCTTTGGAAGGGTTCTGGTAGGAAGGCTGGTCTGGTGAGGTCTCCTCCCAACACTCTTTCCGTGCTGCCCCCGTGAAGAAATCCCAGGCACTGCCCCAAGGCCCTGAGTTAAGTCCCAAGTACACGCTCCTTTCCCTTCTTTTCCAAATAGTAATCTAACATCACCGAATACTGTTTATATGCGTCCCCATGCTTGAATTTTATTCCTAGTTGCAAACACAAATTGGCTAAACCAGTTTACTTAAGAGGGACATGATTAATGCTTATTAACCAAGACACGTCTCCAAAAGCTAAATTCTGAAGCGTTTAGTCACACCTGACATGGCACTGTGCTGCGAGAGGGGGCTGTTCTCCGTGGGAAGACTCTGTCCTTGGGGAGGCACGGACGTCAGGGTGACGTCTGTGACACTAGAGCCTGTGCCTTTGACTGAGAGTTGCTGTTTTCAGCCAGTCTCAGCTAAGTGACCTCAGAGCCTACCCAGGCTGGAAGAGCCACACCGATGACCATGCAGGCTCCCTCCCCCCGCACTGGGATGGGGGACTGTGTTGGAGGGTGACACGCGGTGACTGCAGTAGGAGAGAACAGCATGTACCCTGAGCAAGTGCTTCACGTAAAGGGAGTGGCTGGTTTGGGGCGTCTGGTACATACAGACACTGGTCAGTGTCTTCAAGAATATAATAAAGTTGTACAAGAATCATCAGGTGTGAGGGGAGGCACTGCCTTTGCGTGGTGTTCTTATCATCCCTCAGAACAGGCGGTCCCGTGATAATGTCACCGACCTCAGTCCTTAGGTGGCCGGCATCTCCTGCAGTGGAAATTAGGGTTTGCTCTGAGATTTTAGCTGGAAGGGGGACTCCCCCACAGGTGGCTTCCCAGCGTCGGGGCCCCATGTGGTCCCTGCCACGTGAAGCTGGGCATTGCGGCTGATGGAATGTGGGTGAGGGGATGGTCACCCCTGGGCTTACACAGCCCTTAGATTGTGTTTTGATGGTCCTGAGACTGCACCCAGACTCCTCCTGGCTGAGCCAAACATCCAGCCGTCCCTGAAGGCGCAGGGCCTGGGATGGGGCTGTGGTGGGTGTCCCACCCCGGGTGAGGCCCTGATGGTACAGCTGAGGCCGGCATCACGCTCAGCAAAAGAGCCGCACTCGTGAGAAATAATAAATTACTCTTGATTTAAGCCACTAGGGCTTGGGGTGGTTCACTGTGCGGCGAGAGGTACTGAGGCAGGCGTGGATGAAGCAGACGAGCCTGGGGCCACAGCTGACCGTGAGTCTCGGCCGTATGCCGCCTCCTCCCCGTGCTCGGTGGGCGTGAGTCACCGGGTTCTGTGGAGGGTGAGGTCAGGCCAGCAGGGGCCTGGGCGGGAGCCCTCGTGCTGTGGCCGGGGTCAGCATCACAGTGGGAGAGACGGGGCCCAGCTGCCGGCGGTCAGCAGGAGTCCAGCAGCGCAGAGAGCGAGGCCCCGGCTTTCCCCGGGGTGGGCCTTCAGTCCAGCTCTCCGGGGTCCAGCCTTCCCGCCAAGTCTCCCTCCTGGGACGACCCCGGGATTCTGGGGGGCCACCACCCACCCAGGACTTAAAAGGGAGAGGCGACCCTCTAAGTGTTTTCAGTGGCCCTGCAGAGCACAAGCCAGATGTGGGGTGTCCAGAGGGCGTGTGTGTGTGCATGTGTGTGTATGTATATGTGTGGTTGTGTGGTGTGTGTGTGGTGTATATGTATGTATAGTGTTCATATGTGTGCTGTGTGTGTGTGGTTGTATGTGTGTGTATGTGTGGGGTGTGGTTGTGTGTGTGGTGTGTGTATGTATGGTGCGTGTGTATGTATGTGTGGTGTGTATGTGGTTTGTGTGTATGTGTGGTGTGTATGTGTGATTGTGTGTGTGGTGTGTGTGGTTGTGTGTGTGGTGTGTGTATGTGTGTGTGTGGTTGTGTGTGGTGTGTGTGTTTGTGTGTGGTGTATATATGTGTTGTGTGTGTGGTTGTATGTGTGTGTATGTGTATCTGTGGTGTGTATGTGTGTGGTTGTGTGTGGTGTGTGTGTATTGTGTGTATGGTGTGTATGTGTGTGGTGGGTGTGTATGGTGTGTGTGTGTTGTGTGTGTACATGTATCTGTGGTGTGTATGTGTGGTTGTGTATGGTGTGTGTTAACGTGTATGTGTGTGTATGTGTGTAGTTGTGTGTGTGGTGTGTGTGTATGTGGTTGTGTGTGGTTGTGTGTGGTGTGTGTGTATATGTGTATGTGTGTGGTGTGTGTGTATGTGTGTGTATATGTGGTTGTGTGTGGTTGTGTGTGGTGTGTGTGTATATGTGTATGTGTGTGGTGTGTGTGTATGTGTGTGTATATGTGTATGTGTGTGGTTGTGTGTGGTGTGTATGTGTGGTGTGTGTATATGTGTATGTGTGTGGTGTGTGTATGTGTGTAGTTGTGTGTGTGATGCATGTGTATGTGTGTATATGTGTGTGGTTGTGTGTGTGTATGTGTATGTATGTGGTGTGTATGTGTAGTGTGTGTGTATGTGTGTAGTTGTGTGTGTGGTGTGTGTGTATGTGTGTGTATATGTGTATGTGTGTGTATATATGTGTATGTGTGTGGTTGTGTGTGTGTATGTGTGTGGTTGTGTGTGTGGTGCATGTGTATGTGTGTGTGTGTATATGTGTATGTGTGTGGTTGTGTGTGTGTGTATGTGTATGTATGTGTGTATGTATGTGTGGTGTGTATGTGTAGTGTGTGTATGTGTGTAGTTGTGTGTGTGGTGTGTGTGTATGTGTGTGTATATGTGTATGTGTGTGGTTGTGTGTGTGTATGTGTATGTATGTGTGTATGTATGTGTGGTGTGTATGTGTAGTGTGTGTATGTGTGTAGTTGTGTGTGTGGTGCGTGTGTATGTGTGTGTGTATATGTGTATGTGTGTGGTGTGTGTATGTGTGTAGTTGTGTGTGTGATGCATGTGTATGTGTGTATATGTGTATGTGTGTGGTTGTGTGTGTGTGTATGTGTATGTATGTGTGTATGTATGTGTGGTGTGTATGTGTAGTGTGTGTATGTGTGTAGCTGTGTGTGTGGTGTGTGTGTATGTGTGTGTATATGTGTATGTGTGTGTGTATATGTGTGTGTGTGTGGTTGTGTGTGTGTATGTGTGTAGTTGTGTGTGTGGTGCGTGTGTATGTGTGTGTGTGTATATGTGTATGTGTGTGGTTGTGTGTATATGTGTATATGTGTGGTTGCATGTGTGTGTGGGGCGAGGATCCTCCTCTCGGTCAGCACCATCCTGCCTCAGCCCTGGGGCTCTAAGGATGGAACCAGGAGTAGGTTCCTTCCCACTAACTGAACAGGACTTTAACCGCGGAGCAAGGATGAGCTTCAGGGCTGCCTCTGGCTCCGCGGACGAGGGGAGGAAAGGGCCGCAGCCCCGGGTGCCGCGGAGGACGCCCTTGCACACAGAGAAGGGGCTGGCTTCGTGCGGCTCGTCCTGCTTCCTCCTGGAGCAGCCCGTGGGGAGACGGCCAGGCTCTTGCTGCCCACCGACCGTCTGGGCGCCGGGAGGTGACACCCCAGTGGCAGGAGAGCGCTGGGCAGTGTCCCTAGGCCTCCCTTGGCTCTGAAGCCTGCCCCAGAGGCACCGTGGAACCTGCCGACGGTGGCTGCCAGTCCTCTGTGCACACGGACGGCCAGTCTCAGAGGTGGGGCCTCTTCTGCGTAGTCGGCTAACGGAGCAGCAGGCATCCCCACTCGCCCGTGGATCACGGGTGTGGCTCTGGATAACCAGAACACCTCCCCACCCCTGAACCTGACCAGCCGCCGCGCTGGCTCGGCCTCTGCCCCCTGTGGTCACCCGGGGGCCGCCACATCCCCAGGTACACGCTGCCCTCGCACCTGTGCCGGCCCAGATCCCAGCTCCACCAGGGGCCCCTTCTTGCTCGAGACCTTCCCTGTGGACAGCCCGTCTCTGCCCCTGGAGATCCCTCGGACCTTTTCCGTCCTCCCCTGTGGGTGTGTATCTTCTGAGTTCCTGGGGCGGGGGAGGGGGGAGCAGAGCCCCGTGTACCCAGCACAGCCCCTGGCACCGCCCCTGGCATAGCGGACTCAGCTGCATTTTTGAAGGTTCAGCGAAAGCCCCACGGATCATCTCATGGTCAGTTCCAGAGACAGGAGGAGAAGCTTGGAGCTGGGTGTTGAGCAGTATTCTGAGCAGGAGAGTTGGCCCTGCCTGGCGGGTGGAGGGAGCCCAGGAGAACCAGGTCGGGCGCTGGAAGTCTCTGCTCCAGCCCAGCTCTCTGCAGGCTTCCAGTGTTTAGGCAGCACTGCTGCAGGTGAAGGAAACATCACAGCTCCTCTCTCTGGGACACAGGAAATAGGAAGAGGAGTTAGAGGACAGAGACGATTCTTCTCTCCCAGGTGCAGATCTGAAGTGAAAACCAGGCCTGTCCCAGCCACATGTATAGGGTGTGGGTCCTGATGACCAGGTGGTACCCAGAGGGTGACCTGGAGGTCAAAAGTAGGCCAGGGTAGTGACCAAACTTCCAGCTGGGACGATAACCCTTGCACTGGCCTCTCTGCCCTGAGGTCATGACATACACGTCTGGACTGGTGAGAGCCCGTGTGAGCGGGGTCCTGTCTGGGATGGCCCTGTTTCCTAGGCGACAGTACCAGTCAGATGAGAGCTCCAGCTGAGTCCCGGGTTGGGCTATTCATTCATTTAGCAGACAGTTGCTGAAGCAGGACGGGGTTGCAGGGGACACCCTAGCCTGGGGGAGATCGGGGAGCGGGACGAGGGTCGGGGGTCAGGCAGGGCACGAGGCGAAGGATGTGGAGTCTGGGACCTCCGGAAGCATGCAGACTGTCTTCCGGGACTGGTCCCCTCCCCAGGACATGCCTGTATCCACTGTCTCCTGACTTGGGGTGTTACAGACCCCCCAACATACCCCTCGGGGAGGCGCCTGACCGGCTGAGCAGGGCTGTGCTTGGGAAGGGGAGGCGGGGGCACAGACCGCAGCAGGGGGTGGCCAGGAGGCTGCACTGGAGGCAGCCTCGTCCCAGGTCCCAGTGGCTGGTCCTGGGACCCCCTAAAGTCTCACCCCTCAGCCCCTCTTCACCTGGTCTGAGCCTTTGGAGGACACGGGATGTCCACGTGGGGCCACTGGAGGCCTGGCAGCAAAGGTGGCAAAGGCATCACTGTGGCAAAGGCCTGAGTGTCCCTGGGGGAGGGAGCCAGGCAGCGGCAGCACCAGTGAACCAAACCCCCTCGCCTACCGAGGATGACTGTACAAGGACAGTCTTTCTAAGAGATACAGCTGTCAAGTTGCTGTGCCTTTCACACATGGTAGTGAGTACCCCATCTCTAGAAGCATGCAAGAGGAGGCTGCATAACCACCAGTCAGGTATGTTGTAAAGGAAAGGACCACCTTAGGTAGGGGTTCAGCTGAGGTCACTCCCTCATTTAGCAGCGTTATGTTGATTAGTGTGACCAGGTGGTGGTCAGGGAGACAGGTGACAGTGACTTTTGGGGCGGGCGCCCTCTCCCCAGCAATAGGAGTGCTACTCGCTCCTGTGACTCTGCAGAGTCAGTCCTGCAGGCTGTCCTTCGTGCTGCCCTTCTGATCACTGCTTGTGTTTTGACAACCAAACACTGAGTTCTGGGTGACTACGACCCATCATTGCATCAGACCCTGACGTCTCTGCAGCAGGAGGAGGACGAGGCCAGGAGCCCTGACGGTGCAGACACACACAAGACCCCAGGGGGGACGTGGCAACTTCCTGTTCGTGAGTCAGCCTTGTCACAGTCGTCAGTCACTGGGCTCAGGACCCAGCAAAGGGCTTCTTGGGCCTGAACATTCCATCATGGGGTTATCCTGGGGAGGGCAGGGGGGGCAATCTCTCGAACAAATGAATGTTCTCAATGACTGAACCTTACCTCTTTAACCAGGTAACAAATAAGAACTACATTTGTTTCCATTTGTTTAAAAAATGAATTATTCCATAACTGACACACACTTGTCACAGGAAAATTGGCAATACAGATGAGGAAAAGCCAGATAAAATAAACAAATTCCCCTAAACTAAAATTTCCCGGCACCAGCCGGAAACAACTTGGGCTTTTCTGGGCATTGATGTGCATGTGTGTGTGAGCGTGTGTGTCGGTGCGGTAACAGAGTCTCACTGTAAAACTCGACTAGCGTGCTTTTCCATATACAATACCTTGTTTATGTCTTTCTATGTTAATACATTGAATTCATCCATTTTAAAGCTACCCGGCATCCCATGAGCACAGGTGTAGATTTTCCTAAGACTGTGACTACTTTAAAAAAAATCTGTCTAAAACGAGTCAGAGCACACACCCTCCTGCCTTCTAATTTCCTAATCAGGGTGGGAACATGACACCAGCTGAACTCCTGGGGCTCTGAGTTCACTGTTGTTCAATGAACCCCACAGGTAATTTCAATAAGGAGCTGGTTTGGAAGAGGAAAGAGCTCCTGGTGAAGAAGCGGATGGCTCTGGGGCGTGTTCTAGAGAACATTTCTGGATTTTAACCCCGGGGGGCTTCCCCACGAGTGCTCAATGCTCCCTGCCCCACACCGCCTGCAGCTGCATTCAGGACCTTTTTTCTCCCCCCAAGGGAGAGCAGCACATCGTCGTAACCAGTGCCGGGCACTTTCCTCACCATCTCAGTCCTGGCCAGCCCTCATCTTGGAGCTGGGAAGGATTCTGTCCAAAGCAAGAATGGGTCATGAAAGGGATCTCCAGTCCCCATCACTGAATGGACCCCAGGGACCGGCCCCACCTGGTTACATACAGCGCCTTTGGGCTTATCACGGGCAGGGTGACCCCAGGTCCTTTGCTACGAGGTCACTTAAACTTCTCTGCAGGATTGGCCGCCCCAGCGATTATCCTTTGGAGAGGAGAGAATCAACAGAACGGGAGATGACGGCCTCAGAATTGCACCTGTCACAGAGCTGCTGGCATCCACGTCCCCTGGGGTGCCCCTCAGGATGCAGATTCCTGGGGCTGACACATCTCCTCTGCACAGAAGGAGTTGAGGGTGAGCCTCCTTAACATGCCGGTAAACCAGCACCCCATTGCTTGCCGGAGGGCGCGCAAGGCAGCTCCTCTCAGGGCTCCACTCCTGCACTGCTGCTTCCGCCGGGAACGGCTCTACACCGGGAGGCACCTTTGATCATTGATATCTCGCTGGATGGCTGGCCCCGGGTGAGGCGGCGAGCAGGAGGGAGGAGAAAATAGATGAGAATGGATGCGCTTCTCCCCGAGTTCCACACACGATTCTTTTTTTGTTTCTCTTTGCGTTTCCACACGACAAATTCGTCTCCTTGTTTTTCTTTCCAAAATATCCCCTCCTACCCATGTCCTCACTGCCTCTGGCCTGGACCAGGCCCAGGCCCTGACCCTCAGCAGCTGTCTGTCCCCTGAGACCTGCCACGTCCCCAGGCCAGGACAGAGCCCGTGGAGAAAAGACAGGAAAAATGGCGATAATTGGGAGTGGGGGGGGGGTGCGTCCTTAAACCGATGGCTTGAGTAATTGGAGTGGATGCGCATCGTGTCCTGGGAGGAAGATTCTGTGAATCTGTGTGGTCTGAGTGGACAAGTTCATGCCGATGACTTCGGGCTGATCTTGGCTCTGCCCGGAGGCGACTTGGCTCTGATAAGCCGACCTCTAGCTGAGCCTTTTGGTTTCTGAGAAGTGGAGGAATCACTGGGAGTCAACCCGATCTTCCAAGATAAAGGGCCAACCTTAGATGGATCTATTATTTCCTTGAGATCTTGGAACAGTGCTTTTATTTGTCCAATGACGTTTATCTATTAAACATCTGTGAAACCCTGGGTGGTTACAGACGCGGCAGTAGGTGGTCACGGATTGGAGAGAGTGAATGATGACTCATCGCAGGCGTCCTTTATCATTCTTCAGGGGATTAAAGACATGACTCAAAATTGTTCAAATGAAATGCAACAATTTATATCTGCCGTTAATACATAACTGACTAGATAAAACAATAGTTATTCATTACTCACCAGAAATCTGGTTTGCATAAGTCCGTTTTTTATTTAAATCAAACTTTCCCATCTCTATAAAAGCATTTTTTCATGGACGACTTTCTTTCGCGAACTAACTGCACATTGCTGCTTTCTTAAACAAGGTGTTCTTGCGGGGATTTTAATTTAAGTGGACTTGCTTTATGTTGTGCTGTGTCAGGTCAAGTGAACCGTAGAGCTCCCCCCTGCACCCCCCGTGACCCTGTCAGGCCAGGATATGGCACTCTCTCTGCCCATCCGTCGTTGGTCCCAAGCCCCCTGGGCACACGGGAAGCGCACTTGCTCTCCATGTCAGCTCTCTTCCACCTGCTACATCCTCGACCCCGTCACTGTCCCTCTCGCTAAACCTACTGCAGGAGCCTCCTAAGGCGCTCCTGGCCCCCAGCATCCTCCCATGAACGGGGAGCGGCCCTGGATGTTAGGAGCGATGTGGGTTGTCTGTGCCATATTTTTCTGTCCTAAACCTTAACTCTTTCTGACCAGCCAGCAGGGCAGCCCCAGGAACGCCGACCCACACTTGCCATCAGTTCAGGCCCCCCAGCCAGGTGCTGGTCTGCTTCCTGGCCCTGCTGAGTGAGCGTTTGGGGCCCCTGTCACAGCAGCATCTAGGTCGGAGTGTCAGGGACAGGGCTGTGAGGCGATGTGATTTCAGCCCTCGGGGGTCTCCTCAGAGCCTGAGCGAGGCTCGGGTGGAGGTTGGGTCTCTAGCCCGGAGAATGTGCATTTCCCAAACTTCTCAGGCCAAGGAAGTTTTTGTATCCCTCAGAGCATCGCAAGGGATTTTGGTCTGTGGAGTAAACTCTGGCCAACGCTGTTCTGAGGAAGAGAAACGATGTGGTGGGCAAGTTGCTTTGTTCCAGGTGCATCTCGAGTTCCTGCGGGAGGCCGGAGCCACCTGGGCTGGTCCAGCTCCCCACGCACACAATGCCATGAGTTTCTGGTGTTCCCTCCCCGTAAAGATCCCTTTTGCGTGGACTCCTGTGTCCTTCCTTCCTAGGAAACAGGCAGCCACATGATCCCCAACACTGGCTGACAGCCGGTGTCCCCACACGCTGGAAGGACCCGCTTTCAGTGGTGCCGAGTCTTCTGAGGTTTTCCTGATCACTCAGTGCAGAGAGGACGACTTTTCCTTTTTGCGTTATGAAAATCAGAAATGTTACATTTAGGAAAAGAGCTTCCTTTTTAAATGATAAAGACATGCCAAAATAAAAAATACAAAGTGGACAAGTACACACACGAGTGAGATATTAAACATCCCACCATCCGGAAGTGCATCACCATATAACAGGAGACAGAAACTTGGGCCTTGTAATCCTTGCTATGGAGACACAAGAGACCCCTCTTGCCTTCAGAGGGGTCACTACCTTTTATTGGCTCAATCTGCTCCCAGAAACCAGCAAAATTCACCACCACACACAGTGTTCAGCTGATGTGGACTTTGCCTCTTACTGGTATATGTGCCACAGTGTAGGAAATAAATGTTTTAGAGGAAAAGAGAGAAGCCTCTCATCTACTTGTCCAGTAAATATTTATGAGCCTGTCTACTCGGGGTCAGGGTGACTGCGGGAGTCTCATTGCCACGTTCCTGCGAAGGCCTTCTGCTGACCTTCCTCTGGCCTGGGCTGGCGGGCTGCCCTGGCTGGGCGAGACACTGCCCCTGCTGGTCTGGAGCTTGGCCAGTAGCGCTGCTCTGGCATGTTCCCTGGACTGGCATCTGCTGACCCAAGACCCATCCCCAAGGGTCTCGCCGTGCCTGTCCCACTCTCTGTGACCACCTCCTGCTTGGGAAGCCAGATACTTCTTGATTCTTGATTCTTTCAAATCAAGACTTGATTTGAAGAAGCTGGAACTTCGTTCTTTCGGCAAGATTAGCTCCTTACTCTAGGAAGCCGGCCTGTCAAACCCCTTCTATTGCCTCTGGACACCCAGAGCTCAAATGCCATCTCCTCAGGCCTTCCCTGACCGCCCTGCCTGAAACGTCAGCACCCGACCCCCTGGAGCCCTCTGCCTTTTTGCATTTTCCTTCATAACGTTTGCCTACCTGGCCTCACACCCACGTCTAGTTGCGTGTTGGCTGCCCCACTAGAAGGTGAGCCCAAGGCGGGTAGGGGCCCAGTTTGTTCGTCACTGGGTCCCGAGCGCGTCACAGTGGGTACTGATCAATGCGCTTGAGTGACTAGTAAAGGCGTGGATGCACTGTTCCACACAGGGCCCCCGGCCTGCTCCCTGAGCTTCAGGGCAGAGACCATGACTCTGAGGAAAGGAGGTGCAAGCCCTCACGGGGCGCTGGGGTGGCCAAGGCCACGCGAGTGCTTTCTACTAGGACCCTGTTGCAAAGATCCAGCAGGGGGTGTGGGAAGCAGGGGTGGGGTGGAGGGCCTGTGCTGGGAGCACGGCAGGGGGCAGAGGAGCCCCACCCCCGACCTGGTCACCTGCCTACTGGGCCCTCAGCTGGGATTCTTCCTCCTCCCTCAGTGTCCCCTGGAAGCAGCGTCCCTTCTCACCAGTGTCCCCGCCCCGCACCTGCTGCTGCCCCTTTGCCTTTAGTCACATGTTCAAGTGTCTGCTCTCAAAATACTGTGAGCCCGAGATACCGGGCACATCCCACTGCCTTTGTCACCCCGTGTCCGGGACGCAGACGCTCAGGGAGCGTCAACAGGCTCTTGCTGGCCCTGGACCAGAGCTGTTGTCCGATGCCTCAGGGCAGGACAGAAGGAAGGGAAGGCACTCGCCAGGACAGTCTTCTTGCGAACATTTGCAGCCTGGGTCTCCGTAACAGAAGGGCAGGGCCCTGGTTAGGGCAGTGTTCCTGAATTCCTCCCCTCTGGGGCTCGCGGGCCACAGGACAGCTGGATGATGAAGCTGTCTCAGGATGACTCAAAGCCGACACGCTGGGGACGGCGGGTGAGGGAGTTCAGGTCACCTGGGGTGTTTGGTCCTCACATGATGACACTCAGCTCAGGAGGACCCCGAGATCGCCCTGCTGGGGAGGGGGCCAGGCCAGCGCTGTTTCCTGGATATCTGACCCTGAGGACCCCTCCCAGTTCTAGCTAATAACATGAGGTCATTCGGTTTATGCCATAATGGCTCACGCCTCCCAGTTTAACATTTTTTTTAAGTATGTTTTGGGATTTTCCTTTCAAAGAAACAGTCTGTGTGCTCCTGGTGACAAGTCAAACACCTCTGAGATCACTGCGCTGAGTCCTAGGGTTCGAACGCAAACTTCAAAAGCCGAGAACATCAGGTCATATTTAAAGCAGAAGTAAACCCCAGAAGAGTTTAAAAAATAACAAAATCAACTAAAACTGGGTAATGGAGGGAGGTGAAAGTGATTCTCCCGGTGGACTAGTAAATCTCGTCCCCGTCCCCTCAGAGCAACACACCCAGGACGTGACTGCAAGATGGACCAGAAACAAAATCCGAAATTTTGAAAGAATCAGAAGGAACACATGCACCCTCAGCAAAGAAAACACAAAATACAAACCAGGGAGAGAGAGAGAGAAAGAACTCACATAGAAAATCTGAGGGCAGAGCTAAGAACAAGTAGCTCTAAAATTTGGGCTGAATTAAGCATTTAAATGTAAAACACGAACCCCCTAAACACTAAACCATGAAACTACAAGAAGAAAATACGGGAGAGTTAGAAAAATAAGTAACTTTGGAGTGAAAGAGAGAAACATGGTTAAGGCACAGGGGGCCATTAAAAGAAAAGATTCCTATACTAACTATATACAGTAATCATGTTAAGAAAAGACAAAATTTACAAAGAATAACCAAGTGTGAACAACATTTGCATCACATATGAAACTTAAAGGGGATCGTTTCTTCACTTTGTATTTCATCAAGAGGCATCGAAAAGACCAACCACCCCATAGACAACGGGCAGAGCACATAGAGACAGAGGACTCATTGTCTCGTACACAGAGGAAAAGCTGAGAGATGTGATCAAACTACAAGATGGTCACGCTTCGCGTCGTAGGTCGGGACCTACTGGAAAGCGTCATCCCCAGGGGACAAAGCTGAGCTGGCAGTGCGGACAGCACAACCTTTATGCAGGGCCTTGGGCAGCAACCGTCAGAATAAAAAGCGCTAACACCACTCGCGGGGGAGGTGCACATGTAGGAATGTTTCTGGTCCTGTCCCCGCGTGCACAAGGGTCTGTGTGTCTACAACAGCTGACATTCAACACAATGACACATATACCAGCCCGGCACAGCCCCCAAAGGTTGGCCTACCGAGCGTGAAAATCAGGAGACAGAGAGAAAAGCTAAGGGTAGAGAGGTGTGTACACTAGACTAGCCTCTGAGTAAGAGCCACAGAGAATATTCTCTGTGCTCCTACCTGTGTACACAGGAGACCAGGAAGTCGTGGCTTCTGAGTTCTGAAGTACCGCCTAACCAATCCCTTGTAATGAGAATGCTTCGGGCAGGAACAGCACCCAGTGGTCTTATTTTCTAGCTCACTCCTGGATGTTATGCTAAAGTACTCAGCATAACTCAAACGTGTGCCCCGGTTTCTCGTTTATAGAAGAAGGTCGACCAGAGAGAGAACAGACCTGTCAGAATCCGTGCCTGCATCTCTGTCATCTGAGAGCCCACTTGGTGGCCCACAGCTGCCACGGGGCTCTGTGTGTCCCCTCTGCTTGGCCTGAGACCAGTTCCCAGGCTGTCGTCCTGGACTCCAAGCACCTGGGAATCTTCAACCAGATGGCTTTGGGGACTGACAGCGTTGTAGCCGTTAGGCCAGTGGACACTGGCCAGGAAACACGAACGGAACTTCTCCATCCACGTTCCTCTGGCAGCCCTGCTCTCCCTCCTTCCTTGGGGAGGACGCTGGGCTTCAGCTTAGGCTGGGTGTCCTGAAGAGCCTGAGAGGCTCAGAGACTAGATGGCCAGGTTAGAGATGCAGGTAAACCAGGTGAGGCTGCTGTGGCCACAGTACCTGCAAGCCATCTGCAGATGGGTGGGGATGCAGGAAATATTCGTAATGTGAGTTTTGCCAAGTTGCTCTGACATTTTTAACACTGATTTTGCAAATCTGCTTGTCTGGATGCCTAAAGTTTTTTTTTTTTTTTTGAAATTATTATTGTTATTATTGGGTTAGATCATAAAAACTGCTAGCAGGTCTAATCAGGCTGACTCTGTGACAGATAAGAAATATCAGCCTGAAAATCTAAATTTGACCTCAAATGGAGACCAGAATACAGAGCAGAGATGCTAGCATGACGACTGGGACCTGTAATGACTGAGACAGAAAGCCTGTCCCCCCTGCCTCCCCTGCAGCAGCTGTCCCTCCCGAGCTGCGCCCGGGGACAAAGTGCCCCCACAGGGGCTCAGCCGCTTACACCCATCTTGCAGCCTCATAACGAAGGGAAAATTTTGTCCAAAGACAGAGCGATGCCCAGGTGCGGGGTGTGCTGCTCCCGTTCACCACGATGGCCGTGCTTCCGGGGCCCCCTTGACAGTGCACCCAGCAAGACTGGGGAAGGGAGGGCTTAATGGGCGGGATTTGCCTGCCACCCGTGACCTGGGACAGGTCCCCACTGGTTCCTGGTTGTCTCCCCATCAGCGCAGATGGAGAAAATAACAGGACGACCTCCAGGCCGAGAGGAAGGGCTACCTCTCCCTCCACTCCTGCGGGCCCAGCGGAGTAGCTGGGCTGCCGAGGGGCTGAGCACAGCCTCCCTGTGTCCAAGTGCGGGCGCCCACCAGCCCAAGGCCGCAGCCATGCGGGTGCAGGAGGTTTTCGTCGGCCCAGCTGCCCTTCACAGGGCGCAGCCTGGTTGGGACTCTGGCCGGGGCCTAGGGGGACCGATTTCCATAGAGGCCACAACAAAGCACACCTCCCAGAATTCACACCCTCTTGTGGTCTCTGCAGTGTCGAATCTGGGCTGGGTTCTGAGTCACTCTGACCCGTGGACCTTGGCAGAGATGAGGCTCTGCTGTTCCAGGCCCGCCTTCGAGAGGCCAGGTGGCATGAAACACTCGCTCCTGGGATACCCGAGTCACCCTGCCGGGGAGACCACACGAGAGCAGAGAGGCCCTGTGGAGAAGATGGGCCCAGGATCCAGGAGAGGGAGAGAGGCCCCCTCCCGGCCACACCTCCAGACGGCCCCAGCCCTGGTTACCTCAAACTGAAACCACATGGGGGACACAGAGAAGCCAGGTGCCCAGCTGAGCCCAGCCACCACACCGAACCAGAGGGACAGCAAGATGGGTGTTGTTCTAAGCCCCTAAAACGTGGGTGGTCTGTTAAGTAGTAAGAAATATTACCCAACAGAGTCCAACGGCCAGGTCCTCACGCCTCTGCCGCAGCGGGCTGTGTGGCCTTGGCCAGGACTTAACCTCTTGAAACCTCAGCTTTCCAGCCTGTAGAACAGAGATAATACTGCTCAGCGTGGAACGCTGTACATCAGGATAAATGCTGTGGCTTCTGTTTGCATAACAAAAGGGCAGAGAACATGCATCCTGCATCCCCGCACTGGCTTTTCCTTAGATGAAGTCTGGGAGTCCGACTGGGAAGCCGGAAGCCAGCGGCCCCTGTTAGAAGGTCTTCCCTGGAGCCCGAGATGCATGTGTCACCTGGGTGCTCTCCCTCCCTTCTCCTGGGTGCAGGGAAGCATCTCTTGCCCTGCAGGGAGGTCACAGGGCCAGAGTCGAGAGACATCTTCCCCCATCACCCTGAGTCCTCAGCAGGTTCCGGGCCCACAGAGGGCCTGGCCCAATAGGTATGGTGTGTAAGCCCAGGTCGGACTCACTACTAACACGGCGTATTTCCTTAGAAGACAGGGTTTCTGCGTGGATGACTTTGTGTGTGTGTGTTTATAGTCTTTATTTTTTCAAATTGTGGTAAAACAGGCATAACAAAAATCTCACCATCTTACCCATTTTTAAATGTTTAGTTCGGCAGGGCTTAGTACATTCATATTGTTGTGAAATCGTTGTGTAATTTAATTTTTAATTTTTTAAGGAACTGCTATTCTATTTTGTACCACAGCTGCACCATTTACATTCTCACCATGATGCACAAGTTTCCAATTTCTCCACATCTTCTGCAACACTTGTTGCATTCTGTTTTTCTTGTGTGGTTTTGTTTGTTTGTTTGGAATAGTAGCCATCTCGATGGATGTGAGGTTTTGATTTGCTTTTCCCTAATGATTTGTGATGTTGAGCATCTTTTTATGTGCTCATTGGCCAGGTGTATATCATCTTTGGAGAAACTTGTGTTCAAGTCCTTTGCCCATTTTTAACTGGGTTTTGTTGTTGTTGTTGAGTTGTACAGGTTCTTTGTTTATTTTGGATATTAACCCCTTATCAGATATAATATTTGCAAATATTTTCTCCCATTCCACAGATTGTCTTTCACTGTCAGTTATGTCCTTTGATGAATAAAAAGTTTTTAATTTTGATGTCATCCAATTTATTTATTTTTACTTTTGTTGTCTGTGCTTTGGTGTCACATCTAAGAAATCATAACCAAATATAGTGTCATGAAGATTTTCCCATATGTTTTATTCTATGAGTTTCATAGTTTTAGGTATTTGATCCATTTTGAAATAATTGTATATATAGTGTAAGGCAATTCATTCTTCTTCCTGTGGATATTCAGTTTTCCTAACATAATTTGTTGAAAAGACTCTCCTTTCCCCATTGAATGGTCTTGGCACCCTTGTTGAAAGTCCTGTGAGTCATTGTTTCTGGGCTCTCCATTCTATTTGTTGCTCTATATATCTGTCTTAATGCCAGTACCACATTGTTTTGATTACTGTAGGTTTGCAGTAAGCTTTGAAATCAGGAAATGTGACATCTCCAATTTTTTTTTTCAAGATTGTTTTGGCTATTCAGGGTCCCTTATTCTATATGAAATTTAGGATGAATTTTTCTATTTCTGCAAAAAATGCCATTAGAAATTTGATAGGGATTTTGCTGAATCTGTAGGTCCCTCTGGGTAGTATTCACATCTTAAAAATGTTGTCTTCCAATCCATGCATACAGGATGTCTTTCTAGCTACTTGTGTCTTCTTTAATTTCTTTCAGCAATGTTTTGTAGTTTTCAGTGTACAAGTCTTTCACCTCCTTGGATAATTATACTCCTAAATATTTTATTCTCTTTGACTCTGATGTAAACTGAGTTGTTTTCTTAATTTCCGTTTTAGATTGTTCACTGTTAGTACATTCTGTGCGGAGGGTGTGGAGAGGCCGTGGAGAGCGTGATCTAGCTGTGTCCCCAAGGTCTTAGGATCCCATGCTTGTGCAGCTGGAGGAGCCCTGACAGCCTTGGTTCAGGGCTCACACTTTTCCAGAGAAGGGACTCTCTCCCAGAGAGGTCCACTGCTCACAGCAGCCATCCCATGAAGGGTGCCGTGAGAGCAGGGCCCTGACTCTAGCCATCCCCACATCCTGCCCAGGGCCCATGCCTTCCAGTCCGGAGTGCTGAGAACTTCATGGCCACAGAGTGAATCTGCACTGTATCGATGGCACCTGCATAAGACAAATACAATAAACTGATTCTGATGTTCCCTAAATCCTGGCCCGTCTCTTTCAGGCTGTAGTTGGAATAAATTGATTAATAGATAAACAGACATTTAAAAAAACCCTTAGCTGAAATCACAGTGCAGCCCCGTAGAAAAGGACCACACCCCCTCCATCCACGAAGGTGATGAAGGTCATGGACCAGAAGTTGCAGGCGGCACTCATCCTGGGCTCTGTAGGGTGATGCTCTCATGTCATTGAAAGTGTTTGGGGGCCTCACACTGCCTGTGTCCTCAGACGGCTTATCTCCAGGGCAAAGGCAGCAGCTTCTGGGGGTGGAGTGGACCCACCCTGCATTGTCAGGGCTGTCACCTTCCTGCTTCTCTAAACTCTGCAGTCCCAAGGGGAAGCCCGGAGGGCGGGTTGTGTGGGTGTTGCAGCCTGGGGAGCCTCTGCCCCAGGGGACTTATCTGCGGCCACGCTCCTGGAGCCAGGCCAGTGACCTCGCTTCACCCATGACCTTCCCCACCGACTTCTCAGTTCCAGGAATTGTTGGGAAAATCCCATTGGAAATCTGAGGATGGCCGGGTCCCTTGACACTACCACTGGTGCGCTGAGACAGAGGGTGAGGTCGGGCCTGACTGAGGGGCCGTGTGACCTGGAACCCCACCACTCTCGGGGGCCTGTGGGGAGGGGGCTTAGATTCTATCTCCCTTCTGCTGGTCTTGGCTCCCAGGACGTGGAAGCAAGCCCAGGCCCTACAGGGCTGGACGGTTCTCATGTTCTTGGCCTCCAGGCCTCCAAAGGGAAAGCTTTAGGGTGAAGAATTACACACCTCATTAGAAAGCCCCTCCTCTTCAGTATGAAGCCCAGAAACGAAGAAAACAGAGAGGAAGGAAAAGAGACTATTGAAAGCCAGCGCCTTTTTGGCTTTCACTACATGCTTGACACAGCAAAGAACTTGACCCCCATCCCCTCGTTTAGTTATCACAACAACCTGTGAGGCGGCCACGGCCGTCACCCCATTTCACAGCTGAGGACTGAGAGGCAAGGCAGCCACGTGTCCGGGACCAGCCTCGGACTCTCCAAGGTCCTCGTTCACGAATCGTGGGGATTTGAGGCCGCGACAGCAGGGCAGTAAAGCAAGTGCAGGCCCTTCTGAACACGGCCAGTGACCACACAGGTAGCACACCTGGGCGCCACCTGGGCTGGTCCCAGAGAGAGGAGCAGGCAGCCTGAGGAGGAGATCCCGGTGCTGAACCGCCCTGTTACGACTCAGATTTCACAACAAATGGAACTTCTTCCCTTTTGTCCTGCCTTGGTCCCTGGCAAGTGGGGTGCTGCGATCCTTCATTCAGTTGACAAGCGTTTGCCGACTTGGGGCCTGGGCAGCATGGAGCTGGTGTGGGTACATGAGTGCCCACTTGGCTCTGTTCCACGGGTAGAGCCCGCTGGGGCTGGGTCTCCTTGCAGAGGACGGGGAGAGGCCTTACCTGCCTGCTCCAGCTTTGCTCCCCCACCCCCTCCCCAATTCTCCTCCCATGGGACGGCGTCCACAGGGGTCCAGATGTAGAGCGTGGGCTCAGCTCCCCACTGCCTCAGAGCAGCCGCTCACTCATGCTTTGAAAGAAACATTTTCCGGTCCTGACTCTCTTGGAAAATGGCGTAGGAACACTTTGCTGGTAATTAGTGTGTATGTAGTAAGCGCTTAACAAATGCTGTCCTTGAGGCAAGGGGCAAATGGGGGTGGGAGGGCGGAGCCGTGGCCCCGGGCTTGGTTCCGCTCAGGCTGGAGGAGCAGCCCCAAGGACTCCAGGCCCAGTCCCTCCCCAGGAAGTGCGCGGGGGCCTTACTCCCTGAGGACCAAACGGGTGGAGGACGTCTCAGGGGAGACTCAGTTGCATGTCCCAGGTGCAGAATGTACATCATCGCGTGAGCTGTGTGCTGGTTCCCTGGGACCCACCTTCCCGGCAGAGTAAACCCATGCTGAGGCTGGCTTGATGTGCGGGCTGTTTCTCTTGGGTGTGGGGAAAAAGATAAGAACGAGAAAATTAAAGAGTGTGTGATCCGCACAACCAGAAAGCAAACAGTGATTGTGATGATAATATAATGACAAGGAACCGGACTTACCAGAGAAAGAAAGGGAAGGGGCCTGGCGATATTCATTCTCTGCTGCTGGCCTACGGGGGCAGCCGGTCACTAGGAGTTCTCTGGGATTCTTAGAAGGCCTGGCCGATAGTTGGTGTGTTTCCAACTAGCGCTCAGGTTCTTGAGGTTTAAGGTCAGTTTGAGCTTGTGGATGCCATGCCAGTCTGACCAATATTGCAACATCCCGCCGCAGGAACACACAGCGGCAGTGCTGGTGTGGCTGGATCTTCCGGTGACAGCAGAAATAAATACCAGTTCATGGAAAAATAGAAAACTGGGCTATTCTCCAGCGTATCCTCGGAATGCCCGAAAGAGGGGAATGTCACCCTCACCCCTGCCCCGCCCAGTATCGCAGACACGACTGTGGACGCTGGCATCTCCACGTGTCTCAAGATGCCAGGCGTCTGGGTTAAGACTCCGGGATCAGAGCTCACAGAAAGCTCCAGTCACCCACCGCCAGCCCCGTGCAGGTCATGCAGGGCACTCAAGGCGTGACACGTGAAGCCCAGGGTTCCCCAAACCAGTGTCCTGTGCTGTAGGATATTCATGAGTGTTACTTACAAAAAAAAAGAAGGTCCCATGACCCACTGACTTTGGAAAACACTACTTTAAAGTAAAGCAGTTTTATTATTTAGGAGTTGTTGGTGCCTTTAATATGGTAATGTGTTTAATCAGCCGGAGGGGATGAGTATGCAGCTAGATCCAGACTTATTTGACAGAACACGGATACTGTACGTTTTTAAAAATGGAAAATCTACGGACTTATTGTGAAAAATACATGCTCCAGGACAAAGCCTTGCCAAATAATACTGGAAGAGCTGAACATGACGAGTTTACACTGAGCTGTACTCAGCAGTGCTCAAGTGTGATTTACGCTGCGGCATTCGGATGCTCGTCAGGGAAATGGAGTGACAGGAAATCTGTTAAGATTTGCGTCTTTTGACGTCTCAGACACTTGTGCATCCTGTTCAGAAAGCTCAAGCCCACCTACATTTTCCCGAGCCCGTGACAGGGGAGCCTGGAGTGCGGGCCACGTGAACACAGCCGACTGGATTTTGCCCTGAGCTCCCGTGCTGCTCTGCAGCTTCACAGGAAGGCTGGGTAAGCAGAATGAGCCTTTAAGCTCTATAACCCTTGTGTGCGCTTGGCGGTTTCTCCTTCCTGGTCCTTTTCATTTAGGCTGATGCCCACATTTGCACCAGCCCCATGCACGAGCCGGAGATTCATCCTCCAATGGCAAGCGTCTGGGTCCGGCCTCTGCGTCCACTTCTGTCCGTAGGTCCAGGGTGGGCTGCCTTACAGAGGACCCGTGCCTCGGGTTGGGACCCCGTAAGCTGCCCCTGAGATAAGCTGGGGAGAAGAACCCTGGCAGTATCAGGTGGGAAGTGGGGGGATGAGGTGGGGGTGAGGGAGCTGGACCACGTGCTTTGGGGAGCAGAGCTCTGCTGGGTTCTCTGTCCTGTTGGGTCACTGTGACACCACATGAGAAGGTTGGGTATTTGTCCTCTGACCCTCACCTCCCACTGACTCAGGCCTCCTCCCAGGGGTGTCAGCTCCTGGCTCTTCCAGGAGAAAGAAGGCCCGGGGGGATGCACATGCTGGCCCCGGGAAACTGGAGTTGTCAGGGGTGAGGGCCCAGGGGCTGTGCCTGGCCCAGGTGACGCTCAATCTCTAGCACTTTGTGGTCAGCGCTTCTTGGTCACAGGTCCTTCCAGCTTATGAAGCCCTCCTGTCCACGAACCAGCTTCAGCGTCACCCAAAACACCTGTGCATCTTGGACACTAGAGAGCATGTGACAGAATCGGGCTTTTCTTCTGCATACTCTCGGTTGTGGTTTTCAAGCCGCCGCCTTTCCCGAGCCCACGGCCCTCTGAACTGGGCATGAGGAATGCCCGTCTCTGCTTTGAGAAATCCGGGAGGCACCAGCCACACCGGGGCCACACGCCAGGGGAGCAAGCCAGCAGCTGTGCTATTTTCAACTAAAAAATAAGACAAAACTGAGGCGTTACAAAGTTTTCATATGTGAGTCGACAGTAGTACCTAGTTGTAACTTATGCATCCAGGTCCTTGTCTCAGGTGGGCTCTGAGGGGCCCTGGCCGTGACAGGTAGAGGAATGAGAAACTCTTTGTGACCTGGAGACACAGAGAGAAGGTTATGAGTCTTATTACTGATCAAACTAAACACATCCCTGAACCCTACCCTTGCTGGTCCCAAGCCTGACTCTGGGTGACCTTGTAGGTTCAAACAGCAGACATGCTCTGCAGCCTTGGGCTTGGGGAACGACTCGGAAGGTACGGGAAGACCTTCTGCTTGCCCAGACCAGTGCGTCTCAAACGGGAGGGCTTGCTGAGGCCCAGGTTGTGTCTCCCCAGAAGGGTATGTGGAACCCCCAGTACCCGTGAATGTACTTTGCAGATATAATCAGGGTAAGGTGAGGTCGTTAGGGTGAACCGTCATCCAGTACGACTGGTCTCCTTATAAGAAGAGGAGAGCGGAACAGGGAGACAGGTACGTGGGGAGAAAGACGGCAGGTGATGACAGAGATGGGGGTGACATGGCCAGAAGCCAGGGGACACCCCAAGCTGCTAGAAGCTGGAAGAGGTGAGGAAGGATCTTTCCGTGGAGGACTGGGAGGGAGCACGGTCTTGCCAACACCTTGACTCAGGATTTCCAGCCTGAGGAACTGTGAAAGGATGAATTTCTCTTATTTTAAGCCCCCCCAGTTTGTGGTACTGAGTTACAGCCGCCCCAGGAAACTAATGCAGAGTGGGTGGGAATTCGCATTACTAACAGGCACCCGGGTGGCACTGATGCTCCAGGTCTGGACCTTGCTTTGAACATCCCTGACCCAGGTCAGGCCAGGTCAGCCCTGCCCACCGCACACATGCACGTGGAGAGGATGTCTGTCCAGGCGGGCCTTTGACCCCCACCCTGCAGCTGCCGCCTCCCAGCTTCGTCTCCCCTGTCCCTGCCTCCCCTGCCTCCTGCTGGTGCCCCACCCTTCTGTGCATTTGCACATTCTCTCCTCTGCCTGCAAACCCTGCACCCCTGGCCCAGAACACTCCAGCTCAGCTGTTACACCCAACCCCGTCCTCGCGCCCCTCCCCGGGAACAAGCAGTGTCTTCGCGTCCCTTCTCACCAAGGAGCTCGTGGTCCGTGCGTCCCCAGGGTGCCGGGAGCTGCCATTGCAGCAGCGACACTCTGCACGCCTGTCTCACTTCTGCCTGGAGCCCCACTCGAGCCCATTTACCTGCCCAGCCCTGTGGAAACTCATCCGTGTTTCTGGGAGCAGAAGGAGAGCCAATGAAAGGCTGTGTGTCCAGAGGTGTCCAGCTGGGCGCTGCTGTCCTGGGGTCTGCGGCGAACATAGTGGACAGTAGTTCAGAGTAGTTTGGGTCAAGGTTATTGCGAATAACTTCCCTGGCCCTTCAGTTAGCCCCCTTTCTGCTCCCCTGACAGTGGTGTGAGGGCGTTTATTATGGCAGAGCCCCTGTGCTCTGGGCGGTGTTGCTGGTTTAGCGGAGGAGCGGGTCCTGCTTGCCCTCCCGGACCAGCCAAGCCCACTGCGGTACAGGCCCTGGTGACGAACAAAGGACGACAAAGGTGGGGCCGTTGCCCTTCCCAAGCAAGTTCCTCCACGTTGTGAAAGGAAGAGCAGAGATGGCGGTAGTTTAACTCATAAAACTTTGTTTTCCCACCACCACTGGCCCCAGGAAAGGATACGGTTTTGACTCGGCTGGTGGCCAGCATCTGCCCCGGCCACTTTCTAACTGTGCCAAAACTGATGTTCATAAAGGGAAAAATCAGGGGGAGAAAACCCAGTTTCCCCCGCCGGCCTGGGGCCAGGGGCGGGGACTGCTCCCTCCCCCAGTGGGCTGTGCATCCCTGGCCCATGGGAGTCGCAGCAGAGCCAGGGGCTGTGGATTCTCCAGACACTTTAGGGAAATAAACAAAGGAATTCGAGGTCAGATGTCTCAGGCAGCCCGGTTTTCTCTGGAGGCCTGGGACAGATGTTTGCCTGAGGCCCTGCAGTGACGCCACGTGTGATCACAGAGTGTGAGCAGGGAGAAATCTGGAAAATGGGGCTTTCAACCTCAGGCCATCCTTGGGCGCCAAACACAAGCTGGATGCAGAACAAAAAGTGCAGACGTTACAAGAAAGAGGCCGGGTCAGGCGGGTGGCCCCGCTTTGGCCTCGAGGCACCCAGGAGCGCCCGCCAAGCTGACCGGAAGGTAGGACTCGGGCAGTGTCGCCCGAAACTGCTTCAGGTCAGGACGTCTATGTGCAGACCTCCAGTTACAAATTCTCATTTTCTTTCCAGTTTTAAAAATGTACTATATATACTTATTATAGAAAGTTGGAAAAGAGAGAGAAGTGTTTGGGAAAAAACGTCACCCATATGCCACCACCCAGAGAGGTTCCCTGCGGGCAGATCAGGGGATTTCTCTGCAGCTTCAGACATGATTGCATTCACTCAGCAGAGACTTTTAAACCTTGAATGTTAAAAGATGAACACTTCCGTCTCCAAGTATAAACTCTTGTGAACGTGGTTTACTCATAGTATGTCAATCAGCAGAGTTTACTTAACCGGACTCCTGTTGGATTAGGACGATACCCTACGTGTGTTTGTTTATTTGTTTCAATAATGGTTCCATGATCTTAATGCAGAACACTGGTTTTGTTCTGCGCGCACACACACACACACACACGCAGATGCACACACACATGCAGACACACACACAGACTCAGACCCACCCAGAGACACACGCAGGCACAGAGACACACATATGCACACACTCAGACACACACACACACACACACACACACACACACACACACATCTTGGATTCTAGTTTGGTTTCTACTGCTAAGCAAATGTTTCCACTTGGTCACTCAATCTTTCTGGACCTGATTCTTCGTATTTGTGAAATGAGGGGTCAGAGCAAGTGACCTCGAGTTCCCTTCAGTTGGAGTGACCCGGAAGTGCTGGCGTGAGGGCCCTTTCTGTGGTGGACACGTGTCCCTGTGGGCCTGGGCACTTGGAGGTTTGCGAGTAAGCCCCTCTTTTTAACCATTTTTCATATCACCCTCAGTGGATGTGTGTTTGTTTATAAATTACAACTAGGTACTACTGTTGATCCGCATATGAAAGCTTTGTAACGCTTAAGTTTTGCCCTATTTTTTAGTTGAAAATAGCACAGCCTCTGGCTTGCTCCCCTGGCGTGTGACCCCGGTGGGGCTGGCGACTCCCGGATTTCCCAAAGCAGAGACAGGCATTCCTCATGCCCGCTGCGGAGGGCCGTGGGCTCGGGAAAGGTGGCGGCTTGAAAACCACAACCGAGAGTATCCAGAAGAAAAGCCTGATTCTATCACACCTTCCTGAGCGTCCCAGACCAACGTGGACGTGGGCCTGCTCTGGTCTTTCCAAAGCTTCCCTCCTGGAGACCTGAGTGCGGCCCAGGCTGTTGAAACGGGTTTGAAGCGGGTGCCCGGCCAGCTGGCATGGCAGAAATATTAAAGATCATTTGTTAAGGTCATCGGCCCTTTTTCTCTTACTTTTGTCCCAATTTTTTCACAGGCCCTGAATTAAGGACCAGAAATGAAAGAGTTCTCCAAAGTCCCCCAGGCACCTTGCTTTAAACCTGGAGGAGAAACTCACAGTTTAAATCACGAATGACGTCCAGGAGTTACAACGTGTAGGTAGGCGTGTGTGTTTGTGGGTTTGTGAGTGTGGATCTCAGGAGGCCCACTGAACAGCTGCACCGCTGGGACCCCACGTTCCAGCGACATCGGTGTGGGGAGCGGGGGGCTTGCACTCTCCCAGGGATTCGGAGCCCCCCTCCCCTGTAAACTGCACTCCAACCACCTCTGATGCCCAGCCTGATCTGGCTGTCTCCATACGGTTCACCTGCAATGGGTCCCTCGCGCTGAGGCCTGGCTACTCCTTCTTCCAGCCCAGGGAGCCCAGACCTCTGGGGTTACCTTGCTAATCATGCCCGCAGGGCTGAGTCCACCCAACAGTGGGGGGGGGTGCTTCTGGAACCGGATGGAACCCACCAAAACTTTCCCCAGTGATGGGCTATCGCTAAGTCAGGAGCCAACACTGAGGCACCGGGAGATTCATTAATCTTACTCCAGGTCAGAAGCAAGTGATACAGGTGTGGTTGGTGGTAAGGCCAACAATAACTAGGGAGTCAACACAACTGAGTTTATAAGCCGTTCACGACATCGTGGAGGTAGGTGTTACTAACACCGTGATTGTGTGTCACAGAAAACAGGCCAAGCGGAAGCCAGCTTCCCCCAAAGTTTTAAAATCATCACCAACTTTGTGGTAACACGGATCTCTGCTTCCTAGTCTAGAGCAGATTTTTTCCAGTTTTATTGAGAAATCATCGACACACATCGCTGTGCAAGTTTAAGATGTACAGCATGATGGTCTGATTCACATATATTGTGAAATGATGACCACAGAAAGTTCAGTTCGCATCCACCTTCTTATAGATACACTGAAAAGAAAAGAAAAAAGCTCTCCTGTAATAACTCTTAGGATTGACTCACCAACATTTCTACGTACCTTCCCAGCAGCGTAAGCTCTAGTCATCGTGTTGTATTTACATCCCTAGGACGTTATTTGTCGTATAACTGGAAGATTTTGCCTTGTGACCACTTTCTTCCTATCTCCCCTCCCCTCCCACCTCCTCTGAAAGTGGATTTTTTTTTTTTTTTGGCCGCACCTCCTAGCTTGCAGGATCTTAGTTCCAGACCAGGGATTGAACCCTGGCCCCAGCAGTGAAAGCACCAAGTCCTAACCACTGGACCTCCAGGGAATTCCCTGAAAGTGGATTTTTAACAGGTGATGTTTGACGGTGCAGAGTGAATGCAGCCCTCAGTGAGGGCGGTGCGGACCCAGAGGCCACGAGGCCCAAAGCCATGTCCCGAGCCCCGGGACCCTGCGCACGGGCCTCTTCTGCTCCTCAAACTGTGTCCAGGTTCCTGGGCCATGGAACTCCTGTGTTCCCAGTTTATCTCCCGCGCCCTCGTCACCTCCCCCTGCACGGCCTCTGTTCCGCTTACTGGTTGGCAGTGGTCCAGGCAGGAGTCCCCAGGGTGCCAGACAGAGCTGGCCTTGCAGACAAGCTGAGGGCAGGGGTCGTGGGTATGGAGAACAACAAGGCTGTCGCCACTTCCCGGCCCGTGACTCTAACGGAATGAGGAGCACGACGAGCTCCCTGAGCTCCCGTCCCTGGACCTGCAGAGGAAAACCCTGGGTCCCTGTTTGGCTGCCGTGGCCGCTTAGCCTCCACTCCAATCTGCAGGGCAGGTTCGGCTAAGCGGTCGCCTGGGGTCCCCGGCAGCTGTGTTTTAGGAAGAACCATTCCACCCTCCAGCATGGCTACGCCCTGAGACTCCGCCTGAAACATCGTCTCGACCAGACTATGGGCACCGGTGCCTTCTTCTCTGGGAGCTGGAGCCTGGACTCCCCCGGCTTGTGAGAGACAACCGTGAACCTGGGGAGACCGCACAAACACAGCCTTTCTCAAAAGTAAACTGCGAAAGAATAGCTGAGTTATATTCACTAGTGAACGCTTCTGAATTCCCGATTGTTCTAGGACCTTCTGTGCTCGTGCGTGACGCCTGCCTGTGCACCTGTCCAGTGGAGGTAAGGCCCTGGCTCTGTCTCCTCTCTGCTCTGTGCTGGGCAGTGTCGCTGGGCCACAGTGGAGGTATTCACACCTCGGAGAGAGGCAACCGCTACACGGAGGGGCTTCTCCCTGGGGAGAAGGCAGTTGGTAGTTTCCCGGGACCCCTCGCTGAGGATGCTCTCGGTCATTGCTGTGCTCCCAGCGGCCAGCACAGCGCTGGGCACACGGAGGCAAGTTCCCCACAGTCTCCTCCGGGGAGCTCCTCCCCGCTTGCTCTGGACCTTCTTACCGTGGACGAACTTGCTGGGTGTCTGAAGGCAGTGCCAGCCAAGATACTGGCAAGGCCATCTCCACCAGCGTGGTGACCACTTCTGCCTGTCCGGCCCTGCCTGCCCCCAGTTCTGGGCCTTCTGCTGCAGGAGTCGTGGACCTGGCGGTATAGGAGGACCTGGAGTTCAAAGTCCGCCTCAGCCACGACCCTGGGGCAGGACCCTGGTTCCCATGCACCCCAGTCTCTTGTCTGTAAATGGGGTGATGCTAGGGTTTGCTGGGGTTGCCATGGAGATAAAAAGACATGACAAAGAAATGATCAAAGTGGTCATGACTGGTCTTTCCGATATCCGGGGGCTGAGCCCTGGCCCCCTCACAGGGGCCCCTTAACCTCCGTTGGCCTTACTTGACATGCAGGGCTGTGGGAGGTGATGCGGAGGTCAGGGAGCCCTGGCTCCAGCCAGGTAGGCACGCTGCAGCGTACGTGGTTGAGCAGTGGATGGGATACCTTAAGGCAGAGGTCCCTAACCTTTTTGGCACCAGGGACCAGTTTCGTGGACGGCAATTTTTCCAGGGACTGGTGGGGGATGGGTGGCGGATGGTTCAGGCGGTAATGCGAGCGATGGGGATGGCAGAGGAAGCTTCGCTCGCTCCCCCGCCACTCACCTGCTGTGCGGCTCGGTTCTTAACAGGCTGCAGACCGGTACCGGTCTGCGGCCCGGGGGTTGGGGACCCGTGCCCTAGGGGACGGGGATGGGCCCCTGAATTTGGCATCGGAGAGGTCAGCAGGGCTGGATAACATCAGAGGTAAAAGTTACTGCTGTTTCAGGAAACGGGAGGGTGAAGTGTAGATCCGATCGTCCACAGACACTCCTGGGCCAGCCTCTACCCCCGTGGGCTCTGGAGCCAAATCGGCACCGAGACCCCCATTCAGCACTCCTCCTCCACCCTCCAGCCACCTAGGGCTCTGACCTCAGTCACAGCGCCGGCCGGCTCATCCCCGGGGCACTGTCTGCTCATGGCTGGAGCTGACAGTGATCTCCGGCACTTGCATCAGCGCTCAGCTTCGAAACCCAATCAAACATTTCACTTCCCAAACACCTCTTTAGTTCAACAAAAGCTCCCTTCATTCCAAAGTGAGACTTTGCAGAGACGTGCTGTTACTCAACAGGCCATTATAAAAGTCAGAACAATTACATGAGGAAGAAACGGAGGAGTTACCAGCAGTCGGGAAGGGAGAGAGCTTTTTTCACAATTATTACCTAATTCTGCACTGAAGCCATTATTGGGTCACTCCTCATTTCATGTAGTGAATGTGTTCAGGGCACGTAGATTTGTTTCTTCAGGGCAAATTCTCCTGCATTTCGATGTCCACATGCAGGAGAATGCTTTCATGGGAAAAAACCATCAGTCCCTTAAACTCTAGTCCTACAGTATCTTCCGGCTTCTTTCCTTGCAATTTTAACTTTTTAAAATGGACATTTTTCAATCACATATAAAAGT
Organism: Globicephala melas; assembly: GCF_963455315.2. Classification (NCBI taxonomy): domain Eukaryota; kingdom Metazoa; phylum Chordata; class Mammalia; order Artiodactyla; family Delphinidae; genus Globicephala; species Globicephala melas. The sequence continues at coordinate 42,897,140 of NC_083328.1, read as the reverse complement.
CAAGGGAATGATGTAATAAAAATTGATAATATAATGACCTCTGGGCACCCATCACCCAACTTCAGAAGTTCACTGCACAGCCAACCCCATTTCTCCTGCATCCCACCCATCCCCCCAGCCCACTGGAATCAAATCCCAGAAAGGTTAGTAGTTTATCTGCAAATATTTCAGAAAATATCTCCAACAGGGAAAGAATCTTTTAAAGTATATAGTCTAATGGCATGAACCTGCCTAAAAATGATAATCACCATCAAATATACAATTGGGGTTCCTATTACCCCAACTTTCCTACGGGCTGTTTTTTGCTGCTTGTTGGAGCTAGGATCCAAACATTGTGCAAAACTGCAATTGGCTGTCATGTCTCTTAAGCCTCTTTTCATCTGTAGGCTCCTCTCTCTACTTGGTTAGAAGCTGGTTATTTGTCCTGCAGAGTGTTCTATGGTCTGGATCTGTTGGCCGAATCTCCACGGTGTTTTTTAATCACGTCCTCCTGTCCCCTGTACTGTCTGCAAGGGGGTAGTTAGATCTTCTAGCTTGATCAACCTCAGGAATGGGTTTGTTTGTTTGTTTGGTTATTTATTTGCAATGACCCATCGTGGAAGGTGTGGGGTCCTTCCCTCAGGAGGTACAGAATGCCCACTTGTCTCTCTCTCTCCCTTTTTTTGCTTTCTTAACAGCCATTGATGGTCATTGCTATTATTTGACCAGGGGCGGCAAAATAATGATATTTTAATTCTATTATTACTATCTCATTTAATAGCTGGAATATTTTCATAGAGAAAAAATCGGTTTCATCAGCTATTGTGTTGCCCTAACATACAGCTAATACAGGAAAGGCAGGATACACACTTGATTCTCCCCTTTTCTTTATGTTTTTATTGAAGTATAGTTGATTTACAGTGTTGTGCCAGTCTCTGCTGTACAGCAAAGTGACTCAGTGATGCACATATAGACATTCTTTTTTCATATTCTTTTCCAATATGGTTTATCACAGAATATTGAATGTATTATTACTATTATTATTATTATTATTGCAGTACGCGGGCCTCTCACTGTTGTGGCCTCTCCCGTTGCAGACCACAGGCTCCGGACGCACAGGCTCAGCGGCCACGGCTCCCGGGCCCAGCCGCTCCACAGCATGTGGGATCTTCCCGGACCGGGGCACGAATCCGTGTCCCCTGCATCAGCAGGCGGACTCTCAACCACTGTGCCACCAGGGAAGCCCTGAATGTATTATTAATAGTTCCCTGTGCTATATTGTAGGACCTTGCTGTTTATCCATTCTATACATAAAAGCTTACATCTGCTAATCGCAAACTCCCAGTCCTTCCCTTCCCCACCCACCTCCCCCCGGGCAACCATACGTCTGTTCTCCATGTCTGTGAGTCTGTTTCTGTTTCATACATATGTTCATTTGTGCCATATTTTAGATTCCACATCTAAGTGATATCATATGGTATTTGTCTTTCTCTTTCTGACTTACTTCGCTGAGTGTGATAATCTCTAGTTGCAACCATGTTGCTGCAAATGGCATTATTTCGTTCCTTTTTATGGCTGAGTAGTATTCCATGGTATGTATGTACCACATCTTTATCCATTCATCTGTTGATGGACATTTAGGTTGCTTCCATGTTTTGGCTATTGTCTTTTTATTTATCAATAATTTTTTCTAAAAAGCAAAACCAGAGCTGGGGATGTGAACCTCAGCGGAGGAGGGGCTGCCACCAAGGGCTGGGGCCTGCCAGCCTGGGTGAGGTTGTCAGGTGTGCTCAGGGGTTTCTGATCCCAAACACCCTGCTGTGTTCCCATCACCTACTCCTGACACCCCCGCCATCCAGTTCCCAGCTGGCCCTAGAGATGGTTGGGCAATTTACTGTAGGTTTAAATATTTAAAATTCTTAACTCAAGCTAGCAAAGTGTTGAATAAAACATGGATTATCTTGCTATCTTGAAAAATATGCTTTCGTAATGACCCAGAAACTCAGGGCTGAATTTAGAGCTCCTGGACCCCTCCACATTCCTGGGCGGAACTTGACCTGGCCGTAGCCTCCCTGCCCTTCCTCCCCAGCTGTTCTGCACCTCCAGGTGTCTCGCGTACACTTGTGTGACAGGCCAGCATGCCTATGTGTACAGACCCTGCCTGCAAACACCCCGTTCTCTCCATAGGCAGAGACAGACAAGGAGGCCTGCAGAAGGTCTGAGAGGGGTCCGACCCTGGGGGCATCATTTGCAAGGAGTCGGGGGCTGCAGGGGCAGACCCCCGGGCGGATGCATCTCCCAGGTCTCTCTTTCCCTGAAAGGCGCTGGCTGCCTTCCTCTGCAGCAGAAGGAACTGTGTTATTAGCAGGTGACCACCGTGGGAGCTCAAAGCTTTCCTGCTGGACAGGAGAGAGAGCTGGGTGCCCTCACCCCAGCTCCTGCCTGTCCCGAGCATAGAGGTACGAGGGGAGCAGCTGGATGTCAGGATGGTGTGCCGTGAGAGAAAGTGGGGCTACAGGGGTGCTGGCCACATCCCCTGCTCTGTGTAGGATACAGCCAGCCAGCAATCTGAGAGGAAGCTACCCTTCTGTAACAGAAAACACCCTTAACGCTCAGAATCCACGAGTGTGTCTGTGAAACAACTTCTCTGCCCTTGTGCCATATTTGGAGACCAGCTGAGAGGCTTGATAAGGAGGGGCGAGGAGTGATTTCCTGCCACGTTCTCCTGAGTTAAGTTCCTGGGGTATTTCCAGCGTGCTGGGGGAACTCAGGACACAGGGCTACAATTCCAGACTCTTTATTCTTGGCTGAGTTTCTACAACCCCGAACCTCTCTGGGCCTCAGTTCCTTAATCATGGCTGAGAGGAAAATCACTACCTAATATGGTTGTTGAGGGGATTCACGGAGAGGTGGGCCCAAGGGAGGCTTCCATGGGGGAGGGGGCTTCTTTCTGTACAAAGCTCAGACCCAGGAAGGTCACTCCCTCTGGACTGTCCCTCCCCAGCTCATGTCTATGATGGGTTCCCTGCCCACAACTGCTGCCAGATGCAGCTCAGCAAATGTCAGGGGGCCCAAATCCCAGGGGGTGAGGGAGTGGATTTGAGAAAAAGCATTCAGGAGTTGTCTGCAGGCAAAACAGTACTCCCCTCCTAAGGACACCTGCATCCAAAACCCCACACCTGGGAATACCTCATGTTACACAGCAAGGGGGCCAACGGTGCAGATGAATTAACGTTACTCATCAGCTGATCTTGCGATGAGGAGTTTCTTTTGGATAAACTGGAGGACCCAGCGTCATCACGAGGGTCCTTATAAGTGAGAGAGGGAGGTCGGGGTGGGGAGGTGTCTGAGTGAGGACCATATAGCTGGAGGAACACTGAACCCCCGTGACTGGCTCTGAAGATGGAAGAGCCCCGAGCCAAGGAATGCAAGCAGGTCCAGAAGCTGGGCAGGCAAGGAGGTGGCTCTCCTGAGTCCCCGCAGGAGACACAGCCCCGCCCACATCTTGATTTTAACCCCCAAAACAGTAAGTCAACATATCTGTGTTGTTTTAAGGCACTAAACTGGTGCTCACTCGTTACAGTCGCCATGGGAATGAGTACAAGAGTCTTCCCTTTAAAGATGCTACAATAACAGCAGCTGTGTCCAGCTCCCTCCAAACCACCCAAAAGCATCAAGGAAAATGAGCATCAGAGAATTATCTCTTTGAAGAAACAAAAGCACTAAGAACCCCAAACCGCAACATTGGAGACTAAATCACTAGCTACGGAATTCAGTGAAAATCTTTGTGTGTGTGCGTAAGGGGGGGGGGGGAAGAAGGGGAGTGAGAAAGAGGAGGTAAACAAAACAAAACACTCCTTTTTTATATAAAGAATGGAGGCTACAACTAGAATAGGGTGGACATTATCCCACTTAATATTGACTGCATATATCTCATGCATAGATGCCCAAACGGGTTATGAAGAGAAGGTCACCAAATTATTAATAGTGTCATCTCAGAGGGATGGGATTTGGAGTGATTTTTACTTTATTTGTTTTTATACTATTTGCATTTTTACATACTGAAAAAACACAACAAAACTATTTTCATAGCAGGGAGATAAAGAGGAAAGCACAAAACATGAAAGTATACATGAGAATGAGGAACTAACCATAGGAACTGATGTAAGAAAGATAACTTGGAGAGAATGTTTTAACTCCATGTAAGTAAATAGAATGGATGTTACTCTAGAAATACACACAGAATTTGTATTTTTCCTTATCTAGAAAAAAATATTTCTGACCTCAGAAGAAATAGAACATTTAACTAGACAGGTTACCAAAGAGCAATTAAGATGGTCACTAAAGACATGAGCCATCACCCAGGGTCCAGATAAGTTCTATGAAATTGGATGGAACTTTCAAATTCAAGTAACAAGTATTTTCAGTGCCATTTTATTTACTTTTTTCAAAGATTTTTTTTTTGATGTGGACCATTTTTAAAGTCTTTATTGAATTTGTTACAATATCGTTTCTGTTTTATTTTTTGGATTTTTGGCCGTGAGGCATGTGGGATCTTAGCTCCCTGACCAGGGATTGAACCCTCACCCCCTGCATTGAAAGGGGAAGTCTTAAACCACCAGGGAAGGGACCGCCAGGGAAGTCCCGTCAGTGCCATTTTAAATGCTCTAGTCAATAGAAAGAGAAAGCTTCACATGTATTTTTATTCAGTACGTATGAAAGCAGATCCTGAGAAAAGACAAGAAGAAAACAATAAAAGAATCTCCTTGTGATTATTGACGGAAATGTCATACTGGAATGTTAGCAAATACAACCCAGAAATGCATTAAGGAAAGAGTAAATCCCACCAAGTAAGGTTTCGCCTCGAAATACAAACTGGGTCCATCTTAGAAAATCAATTACCATTCACACAACTTCCTCTAAGTCAGCCTGCAGCCCGTTCCCAGGAGGCAGAGCCTGAGGCAAGGATTCCCAGCAGGTGCTTCCTAGTGGGAGGTTCCAGGAGAAGGCTGAGGGGGCCGGAGCAGGCAGGGAGCCTCTGAGGCCAATAGGGTATCCCTTGGCGTCCAGCTGGGGCTCTGGAGTGTAAATTACACCAGGCTGCCTGTCCCACTGGGAGACCAGGGCTTCTTGTCACCCTTACAGCCCAGTGTGACTGTGGGCCCCTGCCTCCCAGGCATCTCTGGGGAAAGGGCCCCTGGGGGCTGAGGGCCATTCTTGGGGTGAGGGGCAGCTGTGAGCCGTTAGCTGCCCACACTCCCACAGATGGGTCGCCCACCCCGAATGGGGATCCAGGGTTAGGGGTCTCCCCCAGCATCTCCTGCTAAGTCAAAGGGAAAAAGACATATAATCATTTCCTTAGAGGTCAAGGAAACGTTTGGTAACGTTGGTACCAAACGTTTGGTAAAGTTCAACATGTTTCTGATGTTTAAAATCAGTTGAATAGTAGACATTTGCTTCCACCACATGATAAGACTATGATAAAAATACATGCTTAATGGTGAGAAGCTAGGAACAGTCGCATAAAAGCCTGGAAGCTGACACTTCCATGGGGACGCCATGTCATGCGCCGTACTCTTGAAGAGCCCTTTAGGGCAATGCCACAGGAGAGCACTGAATTCAAACCTGTAAGACAGGAGGTGTGATTATCACGTTTTGCAGATGGACGGATTCTATGTGAAAGACAAGGAGAATCAAAACTGAACAATTATTAGAAGTAATGAGCAGTCCAGTCAGGTGCCTGGCTAGATGTTTTCTTTGCAAAATCAATAACTTTATAAAAACCAAAAGCAGTCAGAAAAAATAAAATGAAAAAAATATTCTAATTATGATAGCAATAAGAAAAGATTTTAAAACTGTGACAAAGTGAGAGAGTGGCATGGACCTATATACACTACCAAACGTAAAATAGATAGCTAGTGGGAAGCAGCCGCATAGCACAGGGAGATCAGCTCAGTGCTTTGTGACCACCTACAGGGGTGGGATAGGGAGGGAGGGAGGGAGGGAGGGAGACGCAAGAGGGAAGGGATATGGGGACATATGTATATGTATAACTGATTCACCTTGTTATAAAGCAGAAACTAACACACCATTGTAAAGCAATCATACTCCAATAAAGATGTTAAAAAAATATCATAGAATAAACAAAGTGCATCTTCCTTACGACAAAAACTTAAAATATTAAAGAGAGAAAGAAAAGGAATACTCTGACCACATGGAAAGCCATTCTGTCTTCTGGGATTTGATAACTTCATGTTATCAGCTGGAAACTTTTTTCCAGTTAATCTATATGTTACGGTTGTCTAAATAAAAACAGAAAAATCGCTTGGTTTCAACAAGATAAGGTGATTTTTATCTATGGGAAGTTCTCACCAAAAAAAGGAAGAATGAGGTAGAATAGGAAGAGTCAGATCACAAGGAGGTTCAGATACATAAATCCAGATGTACTGAAACATTGCAGCTATGAGGAGTATGTGACGCAGCGTGTGCGGTGTGAATAGACACACGGACCAGTGAAGAGAACCCTGTATGCAGATAGACCCAAATAGCACCAGACTTCAGTTTATAATAAAGATGACACTTTAAATAAATAGAGCAGAAAGATGTGGTTGTTATGTGAAATTAGGCAACTAGATGACCATCTAGGAGAACATTAAACTGGATCTCTAACTCACTCCATTCATCAAAATATACTCCAGATGTAAGAAAACACTTTAAGTAAAATGTAAAACTGTAGAACTACTGAAAACACGGAAGCATGGAAGCATCTTTTTATGGGCATGGGGTTAGAAAAGCTCTGTCTAAGCACGCTACAAATTCCAGTGCCATCCAGAACATGGGTAAGAAACTTTAATTAGAATTTTCTGGAAAGAAAGCAATACCAGAAATGCAGTCTAAAGGCACATGACAAATAGAAACAAGAAAGCACACACACACATACCACACAGGGCTGACTTTATAACCATGTATTACGTTTCAGTAAGAAAACAACAAACTCCCCATAGGAAAACAGACACCCTCCTCCCCACTCCCCTCCAAAAAGCAGTTACTGGGGTCTGGTTAAGGAATGCACTAGACTAGATCATTGATGCAAGCTTGGAAAGAAGGGCCAGGGCTGTGGGGCTGATAAGGTATAATCCCAAGACGTATTTCTTTCTTTCTTTCTTTCTTTTTATAAATTTATTTATTTATTTTTGGCTGCGTTGGGTCTTTGTTGCTGCACGCGGGCTTTCTCTAGTTGCGGCGAGTGGGGCCTACTCTTTGTTACGGTGCGCAGGCTTCTCACTGCAGTGGCTTCTCTGTTGTGGAGCATGGGCTCTAGGCGCGCGGCTTCAGTAGTTGTGGCTTGCAGGCTCTAGAGCGCAGGCTCAGTAGTTGTGGCGCACGGGCTTAGCTGCTCCGCGGCATGTGGGATCTTCCCGGACCAGGGCTTGAACCTGTGTCCTCTGCATTGGCAGGCGGATTCTTAACCACTGCGCCACCAGGGAAGTCCCCCGAGATGTATTTCTAAGTGACAAAGTTTGGACAGGACAGGACTGCACATATATGGAGATGTTTATCCTTGAAGAGAGGACTGTGGAAGGATGTCCTGGGAATGCTCGCTCCCAGCCAGGGCCTCGGAGAGGAAGCCTGGAGCTCTGAAGGAGGAAGGGAGCTGACTTCCTTGCATCTTCCTAATTCTTGCTGGAATTTCAAATCACATACATACGTTCATATCCAATTTTTAAAACTTGGTAATTTTTCAGAAAATACATAGGAAACAGATGGGCACCAGCAGCCTCCACAAGCTGCCAGTGGGACTCCGAGCTATGGGAGGAAGGAGGACCTGCAGGACTGGGGGGAGGGGGGCCCACAGATCATACAGAAGCCACTGCGGGCGGTGCCTCTGGAAAGGCCCTCCAGGTCTGTGTCCTCAGAACTTTGTCCTCTGAGCTCGCCCAGGTGAGCGCATAGTAAACTGACGCGGACCCGGGCCTGCGGACCATTTGCACGGGTGTCCCTGGGGGTGAGAGGACAGCCTTCTTGGATCACAGGTGAGAGAACACCTTCCAGGAAAGAGAGGAAATGGCCGGAAAAGCCACCAAGCCAGCGAGAGACTTGTGATGAACACGTCGGGCAGCCAGTTGGCGGCAACCTGAATGGGAGGCCGAGTGCAGCCCCTGGACATCAGACCGCCAGCCTACCTGTCGGGGCTGAGGTCCCGGGTGCCTGGCCTCACCTCTGCTCCTCACCTGTACCCATCACCCTGCAGAGGCCACCCAAAAGTGAGCTTGCATTTGAGTGGAAGGCACATCGTTGAGTCTACCGGGTTCCACTCCCATTTCTACTCCAAAGGTGGGGCCTGGTTCCGAGTCCATGCTGTTTCTGGTCCTGAATAAGGCAGGTGTCTACACTCACCTACTTCTGGGCAGCATCCACATTAGCCTTTAAAACCCAGCTCAGGGCTTCCCTGGTGGCGCAGTGGTTGAGAGTCCACCTGCCGATGCAGGGGACATGGCTTCGTGCCCCGGTCCGGGAAGATCCCACATGCCGCGGAGCGGCTGGGCCCGTGAGCCATGGCCGCTGAGCCTGCGCGTCCGGAGCTTGTGCTCCGCAACGGGAGAGGCCACAACAGTGAGAGGCCCACTTACCGCAAAAAACAAAAAACAAAGAAAAACCCAAAAAACCCAGCTCAGATCTGAGGCTCTGGGATTTCCCTGACATAATTCCTTCTCAACCTCCCCCAGACTCTAGCCACAGTTTCTTTAATTATATCTATCAAAGTCTGTTTTGATTTTCTTAACCTGTCTGTGAGCTCCTGGAAGGCAATGGTGTCTATTTTACCTCAGGATCCCGTGCTTTAGTGAGGTGCTCAGACCGCAGTGATTGGGATGGAGGCAGGGGCATGAGGAGGACCTCTGAGGGGCGTAAGAGGTCAGTGGATGCAGGTCCAGTGCAAGATGAGGAAGGAGCCCGCACCCGCGCCCGTCTCCTCTCCCTCCGTCTTCTGCCGGAAGGAAGGGACTGGGGCTCAGGGCTTGGCGAGCTGATGACATCACAGCCCTCCTTGGGAACACACCCTTGCTAAGGAGGCACCATGAGAAAGGTGCCTCTAGTGCCATGAATCCTCCTTAATAGCACACAAAAAATTCCCAAACAACCAAATCTCATCAATAGAATGGATTTAAGAACGGTGGCATCTTCACCCAGAGGGACACTCAGCACAGAGACGTAGGTGAGCCATCCACACGCGACACGGCTGAGCTCCACAGACTTGGGGCTGGGTGACAGGCTCCCACGTACCTCCACTGACCCAATCGCGGTCACCGAGTCACCGTCTGAGCTGTCCTAGTCGGGGACAACGGTGCCACGGCCTCCAGGGGATGTCCTGTTTCTCAATCTGGTTTCGTGAGTGAGTTCAGCTGAGGAAAATGCACAGGACTGTCAGGTTACAGTATGCGCCCCTTCCTCTGGGCAAATGATGCTTCAACAATAAGTAAGAGCTGTGGACCAAGAACGTCACCTGCCATGTCAGCAAACAAAGTATGTTGCCTTCAAGCCCTTAACCAGTGCGGCCACACCAGTGGTGTACCCTGAGGGGATTCAAGAGGGAGAAAAACAGGATACTGGCTCCAGGTACCTAAGATATGTATCAGAGGAATGATTTCAGTGAGCCCAGACTCTTGCATCTTCCTGTACCCAGAAAAGTGCTAAATTCATTAACCTGAGGTGTCTGGTTTTCTTGAGCAGTAATCGTTTGATGTTCCAACTACTTGGATTTTGTTGCAAAAACTCCTATATATCCGGGCTCCTCCCTTACCTCAGAGCCAACTGAGAGGCTTAGCTTAAGTCCTCAGTTTTGTCCCCCAGATAAAACAGAAGGTTGTGCATTTTATTTCAGTCGACAGAGATAACAATGCACAAAGGAAGTTACCTATTCTCCCTTCCCAGAAAGGGCTCCATCCCTCTGTCCCCCACCTCCCCGGAGTGGGTGCTGGAGTCACCGCTAGGAAAATAGTGCTGATGTCATGTGCGTACCTTATTATTTTAGCTAGCCTTTCATTATTTTTTTGTGCTTGCTTTAAATGAGCCTTTTTTTTTAAACTTCCTTCCTTGCATTTGAGTCATTTCCCAAGTTCTTTGTCTGCCTTAGCTAAGGAATTCAGTGCCCAAGATGGTTTGGGAGTCGTACTGTTTGTTCTCCAGGGACCTCTGTCCAGACAGAGGCCCCAGCTGGGCAGAAGGTTTGGGAGAAATAAAGCATAAAAACGAGTGGAGTTTGCACGAAGGTGAGACTCCACGTGGCCATCTTGACCGAATCTCCTCGGGTAGATAGAGGACCCTGCTGATAGGGAGGGAAGCCAGCTTTTCACAGCATGAAGGGTCTGTGACTCCAGGAAGATACTTCCAATCAGATCCCCCGTTTTCCAGCCACACTGCATGGGAAGTGGGTGCTCTGAGCTCACACAGCCGGGGAGGTGGGCTGGAGCTGGGAGAAGACCCGTATTCTTGCTCCAGAGAGGAGTTTTCTGTCCTGATCCACTATCCCAAGCCCCAGCATGGGTCAGAACCTTAACCTAAGACTCTTAACCTTAGCTGACGAGAGAGAGAGAGAGAGAGAGAGAGAGAGAGAGAGAGAGAGAGGGACTGGTCTCTTCCACTGTTTGCTGATGGATGAATCACCCCACCCCATTCCTGGCTTTGTCCCACTGGTCTCAGGTCCTGACAACGTGTGGCGTCCAAGCTGGCCTTCAACTTCCCTTCCCTGGGTCCCAGGTCCTCTCCTGGCCCTTGGCCATCCCAGGTTTCCCTCCTGTTAACGGGGTCCACCCCTGAGTTGGCTAAAAGTGACCCGCGGCCCACTGGTGGTGGCTGCGGCTGACATGCTGTGTGAACCGCAAGGGCATTGTGGAAATCCAAGTAGTGTTAGGCAAACCACAGCCTGTGGGCCAAATCCTGCCCTAGGCCTGCTTTGGTAGATAAAGTTATATTGGCCACGGCCATGCGCCATTGTTTACGCAATGTCTGTGGCTGCTGTGAGCTAAAGCAGGTGCAACATGGTCCGTATGGGCCAGAAAACTGAAAACACACCTACTATCCAGCCCTTTATAGGAAACGCCGGGGACCCTGATGCTAGAAGGTGAGCTATTTTGTCTTTGGAGTGTTACCAGTTAGATGGAACCTTCTGGAGACATTGTCTCCAAGGAACGGCGTCGGTGCTGACAGTTGGGTATCTTCTCCGAGGGAGGCCTTGCTGCTCACTTGTCCCCCCTGAACAGGGCTGGACTCCACCTTCCCAAGGCCTTAGGCCTGATCCTGCCGAAGACTGCAGCCTTGGAGATGGGGGACTAGCCCAGGCTTGACTCCTAAGACCTGGGGCGGCAGCGAGTGGGCCCAAGTGGGTGGGTTTGGCTTCCCTGTGGCTGGCAGGAGATGGAGTTCCTTCCATCCAGTCCTCATGCAGGGGTGGAGAAACTTGTGGTCAAGACACTGTCCTTTTTTTAAATTACACTTTCAATTTCGAGATCCTTGTGGATTAACATGGAGTTTGCAAGAAACAATACAGAGAGACCCCTCTAGTCCTCACTTGGGTCATTTCCCCCGTGACATCTTGCAGAACCAGAGGACAGTGTCACAGCCGGGATGCTGACCCCCGTGCAGTCAGGCGCCAAGCGTTTGCAGCATCACAAGGACACTTCCTGCTGTCCCTTCACAACCCCTCCCTCACCTTGATCTCGGGAGCCAGTAATCTGTTCCTCATTGCTCACCTTTATCATTTAAAGATTATTCTATACATGGGATCTCACAGCATGTTAACGGTGGGACTGGCTTTTTCCACACAGCATAATCTCTGGAGATTGATGTATGTGTGTCAACAGTTCTTACCTTGTTACTGCAAAGTATTACTCATGGTATTGCTGGACCAAAGCTTATCTAACCATTCATTTGTTGAAGGATATTTGGATTGTTAGCAGTTGGGCTATTATAAATCAGTCTGCCATAGACGTGTGTACAGGTTATTGTGTGAACGTGGAATTAATACAGCAGAGTCTCAGAGGCGCCTGACTCAGAGAGAGTGAAGGACTCTGGTGTGGATGTCCTTTCCTGATGGTCTCCACTGACCTGTGGTTCAATTGGTCGAAAAGGAAAACAGAGCATCCCTAGTGGGTGCCACCCATGTGTCTCCACTCCCCCCGCCCGCAAGTCTAGGTGAGAATCCTGCCTCCTCCATCACTCCTGCCTCCCCCATCACCTGCCTCCTCCATCACCTGCCTCCTCCATCACCCTGCTTCCTCCATCACCCCTGCCTCCTCCATCATCCTGCCTCCTCCATCACCCTGCTTCCTCCATCATCCTTCTTCCTCCATCACCCTGCCTCCCCCATCACCTGCCTCCTCCATCACCTGCCTCCCCCAACACCCTGCTTCCTCCATCACCCCTGCCTCCTCCATCACCCTGCTTCCTCCATCACTCCTGCCTGTTTCCTCATCCCTATAGGTGTGATCGTGGCCAGGGCAGCCTGGGTCTCAGAGGGTTGCTCTTACTCATTTCAGCATTTGGTTCTTGCAGGTTAGTGAGAAGAGTAATGAAGCAAAGTGAGGAGAGCACTCTCTGAACCCTGGTTTCCCCAGATATGGCTCTGCCAGGATGTCCCGGCCTCACCCCAGGGGTCCTGTTCTCAAGGTTCACACGTGTATCCAGTAGGAAGGAGCATCCCTGGAGGTGCGGTTGTGTCCCTCTCTGTTTAGTGGGTGTGTGTTGAGTGCTCAGAATGTTCCAGGCCCCATGCTTCTGAGTGCTGTGTGTGTGTGTAGGCCAACATACAGGGTGTTGCAAAGGCCCCATGGGAGGGGCCTTGCAGCCTGAAGAACTGTGGCTGGAGGAAGTGGAGATGAGGATAGAAAGAGGAAAGTACCAGACTAAGCGAGGCCCCATTAGGGTTTGACTTTTCTCCCGAGGGCAGTGGGAAGCCCCAGCTGTGTCTCACTGTGGGGTGTGTGTGTTTGTGGGGAAAGAAATGTCAAGGTTTCTATTTCAAATGGTCTCACCCCCAGCCTAAGCAGAAGAGTCTGGAGCTGAAGCAGGTGTCTAACGAGGGAGCTGGTGCAGAGGTTGCCGGGGGAGGGTGTGGGGCGCCGGGCAGGCAGAAAAGGCAGGTAGGGCTTCATGGTAAGCTGTCTGCCAGAGGTCTGGGGAGGTGGGAAGTGAGGATGCCTCTGACTTCCTGAATATCCGTGTGGATGGTGGGCTGGGGCAGAAATAGTGTGATTTTGGACTGAGAGTCAAGGTGAGAATAGGCGGCTGGACAATCGGGTTTGGAGCCGAGAGGACAGGTCTGATATGCAATGGGCATCCTCGGGTCAGTGGGGCCCAGGGGCTGGCTGAGGAGGATGGCCATCCTCAGAGGATGGTCTACCTGCTGTCCTTCTCGAGAGGATTCTGGAAGGAACTCCTGGCGGCCCAGGAACTGAGGATGGACACGGGCTGTGTAGCTGCCCACCGAGGTCAGAGGGCACCTTCGTGAAAGCAGCATCGGGACGTCAAGGAGGCAGAAAGGAGAGAAGAGAGAGAAGTAGGGAAACAGGTGACAGCCCACGGCTGTGAGAAGCATGTCTATGGCAGGAGGGGCGGCGGGACCGTCTGGGGCGGGGGCGGGGGGATGCTCTGCAGCCTCTTCGGGGGCATGGGGGGACCTGGGCGCCTGTGGCCTGGCTGACTCAGACTCCCAGGCATGAGCACCTGCTGAGTTGAGTGAAAAGTCTGCTACCCGCTGCATCTTTGAGGATCACGGGGGAGAACCCAACAGTCAAGCTCCAACATGGCAGGTCCCCCACATCCTTTCTGAAGCTGTATTGACATCTCGAGTTATGCAGTTTCCTAGTAAAGGAAACTCCTGTGTTTCTGCACCCTCAACACCCATAACTAGAAATTTTGCGTCAAATTAAAATATATTTGTTTCATTGAATTCTGTGGAACCGGCTGCTTTTGCAACGTGACAACCTCATTCCTGAAAATTGGTCACCATTTTAAATCATAATTCTTTGGGGGGGCGCTCGGAAATGAATTGTTAACACAACAAAATCACTCCACCTTTAAAACACCAGGGATAAAAGAAAGCACACTCGCTGAATCACTCAGGTGAAACGCGGGCAGCCCCTGTCCCTCCTGGCTCCGCCCTTTTATAGGAAACCATTGGGACCGCCTCTGCTCTGGGTGCTGTGAGGTCGTCACGTGTGATCCTGAGCAGGCGAGGGTGTGGCTACTCCCCGTGTGGGTCTAGAAAGCGTTCTGCGTGTTGGGACCTGAAACCTCTGGAGTCTCCCCCTCCTTTCTGCCACCCATGAGGTTCCCACGGGGAGAGGAGGGCAACAGGTAGGCGTGTGGGATGAGCTGGCTCGGGCGTGTCTGCTTTCTGACCCTTCTGGGCACCTACTGCGTCCGCCTTCATGGGGCCTGAGGTGCAGACAGGCTGCTGGGGTTTGGACGAGCAAAGGCCAGTCTTCCCCAGAGTTTCACTGTCACTGTCCCAGCCCCTGTCTGGAGCATCTGCAGGGGGGACGCCTTCCCACTGCCTCTCTCCCTGTTGGCACCAGGCATGGAGGCCGACTCTTCCCCCAGGAAGAGCCCAACCAGAAGCCTTTTCTCTCTTCCAGTATGGGTGGGGGGAACAGAGTTTAGTCCCTTGAGCTGTTGTGTGGAAATTTGATTCTGCAAACAGACGAAAGGCCTGCAGATCTGGGAGGTCTTCCGAGGTCACTGGGTCAGCTCTTGTCCTACAGAGTAAAATCTTTAGAGCCCAAAGTCTGGAAAGAATGCCTTTGGCTGCAAGTAACAGCCAGTGTATAAGTTGCTCAAACAATTAAAAATGCTAACAAGTCCCTGTGCTGTATAACATAGCCAATGTTTTATAGTAACTTTAAATGAAGTATAATCTATAAAAATATTGAATCACTATGTTGTACACCCCAATCTGATACAATATTGTAAATCGTCTATCCTTTAATAAAAAATGCTAATAATTTCATATAAGAAGTCTCAGGCAGGGCGACTTCAGGGTCAGCCTCCTTCCCTCTTCATGCTCTGCCCTTCTGAGTGCGCCAGTTCATCCTGACTCCATCAGCTTTGCAAACCAGCACTCCTAGGACCATTCCGAGGATGGGGTGACCATTTCTCACGTCTTTGTTTGAGGGCAAGGAGAAATTTCCCGAAGCATCCAGCTCTCTCCCTCACCCCACACGGACAGCCTGTGCCACATGTCTGCCCTGGTCCAGGTGCTGGCCAGGGGGTGGACATGCCATCACTGGCTCAGACCTGTCCAGGTTTACCCCTGGATAGAGGAGTCTCTGGCACCTCCTGAAGCTTATCGCCAACAAGAGTGAGAGAGTGCATCTCCCAGCCCACTTCCTACAGAGAGAAATGTACACAGAATCCCGATAGACCCCAAGTAACTTTCAGCTGAACAGCTACTGTGGCTTAGATGAGGGCGGGTGGGCCACTGGGTTGATATTTAGTGATGTTAAGGCCCCCAGAGCTACAGGACCCAGCCTGCAGCACCCAGAGGACACTGACCGGACCACTGGTTTCCATGTCAGAGGGGTGCCAGCATCGTCAGGGACTTTATTTTTCAAAAGAAGCCAGAAATCTAGATCTTTATGTAAAATCTTACACTATTAAAATAGTCGTAATTAATTCACATTTTAACTAACACTGTGGGTCTAATAAAAAATGTCTAAGAGCTGGACCCAACCTGGGGCCCATGGTTCTTCTCCTTTGGATAGAGGCCAACGTCTGGAAGTTGAGACAAGGCTTGGCTGTGAGCTCTTTGCACCGACTGGGAGTGGTACCTCCCCCTTGGGAGACACCACGCACTGCAGTAGAGGCCCGGGGGCACCGTTACCATCCTCCTGATCTGGGGACCAGGCCACTTTCCAACACTTATCTTCCAAAAAGCACTGGAGAAGGGAGACGAGAGAAACCAGGACACTCAGAGAAAATTGCCAAGGATGTTTCCTGCAAAGGAATGTTCCCCTGGCCAGGCTGGAAACAGGTAGGGCGTGGACACCGTGATTCATTGCTGCAGATGGAAATTCAGAACCTTTATGGGAAATGAAAGGTGATGATGACACAGCCACCAGTGAAATAAACGTAGACAAATGAGCCCAAGCTCGAGCAGGAGAATCCAGGCTACGGGGAGCCATGGCAGCTGAATCCACCCGAAATTGAGTGGGGCCTCTGCACACCCTGGGCCGTCTGTACCTTGACTCTCATTAGTTTTAACAGGATTCGGTGCTGGTTTGGGGGTGTCAGTCGTGAAAATCCAGTCCCTGCTGGAAGGCCTGAATAATAAGGACGCTTCTCCATTGCACCCAGGGCAGATTCGAGGTGCCACTCTCACCTCCAGCAAGCCCAAGTGCGCAGCCGCGCCCCCAACTGCCGGCGTTATAGTCCCTGCCCCGTCCAGCTCCCCTTTCCTCTCCTTACGCTCGCCCCTCTTCTCGGGAGGTGCAGCTGTGGAGACGGACAGAAACAAAGCAGCTTGCAAAGGGTTATTTCAAGAAAAGGGTTATTAAAAAAAGCGAACTGGTTCATTTTCAAAATGACTGCATTGAACTAAATTCAGTCAGTCCGTTCTTCATGGGAGGTCAGGACAGGGGCATCCTTCTTCTGTTTGCCCAGAGAATGCCCTCACCAGACGATGGATACGGGCTGGGGGTCTGCCGGGTCCAGCCTTCCCTGCCCTCACCTCTCCCTGCTGAGCAGAAAGGGTCAGGGGTCACAGTGGCCATTCATAGATGGATAATTAAGGGCCCAGGAGCGCCGAGTCACCCACCTGCAGTCACGGAGCCTGGGCCAGGCATAAGAGGAGAATTCACAGAGTGACTTTATCTGGAACCACTAACCTCACATCTCAGGATGACGCCAAGTTTCTGTGGAATAGTCTCGAAACACCAGATTCTAGGGTGCTCCCAGGGCACTCAGGGAACTCCATAACCGATACTCCCACAGATTGGACACCACAGTACTTGACCGAGGGGTCTCAGTACTCCGCTGCCAGCAGTCGTGCTCCCAGCTCACCTCCAGGGGAGACAGGCTGTCTATGCTCCAAAAGCCAGTGGTGCGTGGGCCTCCTGATGGCCCCCTGGACATTTCCACCCTCTGGGGGCTTCCTTGAGAGTCAGCTGGGGCAAAAATGGTAGCTATAACCATAAGAACTGTTTAAATGTGAGACTGTATTCACATGAGTGATAATGACGCACTTACCGCACCCAGCACTGTGCTAGGTCATCATTTAATCCCACGCCTCTGGGGGTGACGGGTGGCACCGTTTGCATTCTGGGAAACTGAGGCCCAGAGAGGAAAGATACTTGCCCGACGTCCCTGGGTTTGTGTCACACTTTGACTACTGATCACTGCTACAGAAGACGGGAATTACTACTCTCATTTGCTCCTGTTTGGGGATGCCACACAAGGCAGAGGCAGCAGTCCTGGCCTGGCAGACAGGCCCAGCTTCCACTCGTGTTCCTGGGGCAGGACACAGGGCTCCTCAGCATTCCAGGCTCCCCAGCTGTCAGTGGTGGCCCAGGGCCCACCTGAGAGACCCTGGCCATAGACCTGGCCATAGACCTGGATGTACCTGATTGGTTCCGATGCATCCTTGAGACATCCGCGCCTCCAGATCCGGCAGACATACCTCAGGAATCTCCAAGATTTCCCTGTCAGCTTCCCGAAGGAAATGAATTCTATGTATTCAAACTGCATGACCTCTTTTCTAACAACAGTTGTGTAATTGTTTTTCTTTCACGGAGAATCGAATCTTGGATGTGAGGCATATAGATCATTTTTATTTCTATAAAATTATACTGTCTGATTAGGGCCAGACAATTGTATGGCCACTTATTGGAACCACTGAGAACCTTGTAAATGCCAAACGGATCCTGAAAATTGCCAGACCAGCTGCACGAGCAGGATTTACAACCTCGTGCTTCACGCCCGAGCCGTCCTGGAGACAGAATCTGCCGAAAGTGCTGTTCTTTTTTTTTTTTTTGCGGTACGCAGGCTTCTCACTGCTGTGGCCTCTTCCGTTGTGGAGCACAGGCTCCGGATGCGCAGGCCCAGCGGCCATGGCTCACGGGCCCAGCCGCTCCGCGGCATGTGGGATCTTCCCGGACCGGGGCACGAACCCGTGTCCCCTGCATCGTCAGGCGGACTCTTAACCACTGCGCCACCAGGGAAGCCCAGGGCTGTTCTTTTTGGTGATTTATCTCTTTCCAAGTGCTGACAAGTGGCTTTGCTGGTCAGAGCCAGATCCAGGAGGTGAGCATAAGTTAACCTTAAAAACAACGCTTGACCCAGTCAAGTTTTCTGTAAATATTGTGCATGATAAATTACATGAGGACACTACTTACAAAATGTGGAAAAATCAATAATGCTCTACAAGCATGTTTATCAGCCAGGGAGCCAAACAAAGGCTCTGAAGGGGTGGGGGTGCGTGCAGGGTGGAGAGTCTGAAAAAGAAAAGCTGTCTGTCTGCAGCCAACGCAACAGAGGTTTCCTCCTTCTCAGTTTTGCCCGGTGGGGACGGGTGGGAGTGTGGGGTCTGCCTCGCTGGGCTTTGCCGCAGGCAGAGTAGCAGCAGGGAGTCTGCTGTGCTCCAGCCCCACGGGCAGTGCCTCTGTCTCTCGGTTACTTTAACAGAATCCACGCCAGGGGTGATGGCATCAGGATTCCCGTTTGCCTCTCTGACAGACCAGGAAAGCAAGCCCTCTAGAGGTGTAGTGCTTGGGTCCCATCCCAAAGCCGGCAAATGGCCAAGCTGAGGCTTCGACGCCAGTTGCCAGAGGCGGAGTTCACGTGGTCTTGGCTGGTCAGCGTTCTGGTGGGACAGTGGCTCCCCTCACCCCCCGGCACAGGTGTGAGCCCACTGAGCCCTCACAGAGCCCCATGAGATGCGAGCAACTGCCCTGGACTGTTGTGCGTGAACAGAGAGGTCCCGCAGCTTGTCTCAGGTCACACACCCGTGAGTGGCAGAGAGGGATTTGAACCTAGGGTAAATGTGTTCTATCCCTTCAAAGAGCTGGAAACTCACAAGCCACCCCCAGGGAGATGTGTCCTCGTGTGGTTTTGCACAGATGGGATAGTGTACCGAGGAGGGTCAGTGCAGCAGCTCACACCGCGGCACAAGGGCGTTGCTTTCATTCTTTATTTGTTCTTTAGTTTTTAAATTTATTTTTATAGTTGCTTTACTTCCACAGAAAAGGGAAAGACACAGCTTCATCTACGCCTGAAACTGGGGTCGCCAGTCCTCCCACACCGCTTGGGTCCCTCCGCCCACTCCCCGCAGCACAGAGGGAGGGAAGCGTCTACATGCAGGTCTCAGCCCTTCAGTGCTTCCTTCTGGATTTCAGAACAAAGCCCCCAGTGGTCACTGTTTGGGCTCGCAAGGCTCCCCCTCCCCGGGTCCTCTTCTCACTCCTCAGGCTCTGGTAGGACTGTCCTTCCTTCACTCCTTTAATAAGGTCATGTCCCTCCCTCCACAGGGCCTTGGTACATGCTATTCCCCCATGTGGACGTCATTTCCTCTCTTACCTATTCCTCCTTTAAATTCCAGCTCCACTGCCTTTCTTCCCCAGAGGAGCCTGTCCCAACTGCCCACCCCACAACCCCGTCAGGACCTCTCCTGACTCCCTGAGGCACCTGTCACAGCTACAACTGTTCAACATGTTCAAATCTGTCCACTCTAAGAGATGTCAAGGGTCCTGAAGGCAGGAGTTTTCTCCTAGAATCCCAGTGCCGAGCCCAGCACATAATAAGGGCTTCATTAACATTGGTTGGGTGGATGGATGGATGGCTAGATGGACGGGTAGATAGATAAAAGGATGAATGCATGAATGGATAGATAGATAGATAGAACGATGGGTGGATGGATGGATGGATGAATGGTTGGACTGATGGATATATGGGTGGGTTGGTGGATAGATGGATGGATGGTTGAATGGATGTATGTATGAATGAATGGATGGATGGATAGATGGGTGTGTGGATGGTTGGGTCTCCATAGGCACTAAAGAGCACAGGGAGAATTCTATGGGTTCTAAGAAAGCATCTCTGGACTCTCGCAAACATCTGATTAAGATAAAAAGGACATAGGGAGCACCCCCTGAGGGGTCTCTGACTGGAATCTGAGATGGGTGCTTTATCCCTTGTGGAGGCTGAAAGCCCGTGAGTTCCCAACTCCCAGGACGCCCTTCTCGAATCTCTGAGGAGAGACAGTCTCTGAGGTGCCGCAGCTCAGCCCCTGGGCAGGTCCTGCCACTCTCCACCAAGCGTTCCCTCTGGGTACTGGGCCCTTACCATCCACCCAGAGCGCCAGGAGTCGCGGCTCCAGTGGGGAGTGGAGCAGAAGGGGGAGTGTCCCGCCCCCTCCCCTCACTGGGGAGACTGACACATGGTCCACACAGTCTCCTGGGGAGCCCAGGAGCCCCAGGAGCCCCCAGTCACCTGCTTGTTCAGTGTCACCCTGTGCTGGCCCCTTCCTTGTCCCTGTATCACTTCCCCTCCCAAATAAACTGCTTGTCCCAAATCCTTGTCTGGGGTCTACTTCTCAGGGACCCCCAACCAGTGATAGCCCCGATGAGCAAAGCACGTCTGTCATCACAGGAAAAGAACTTTTAGATTCAAGGGCCTTTGATGAGTCGCCATGCGGAAGGAGGTCGGCCACGGCCTGGACTGAATTTGGGCCCAGATCTCCTGCCCTTCCCGTAACCCCCGAGCTGAGGAAAAGCAGGCGTGCGAGCCCAAGGCTGTGAGGCCAGAGACATTTTCATTTTTCCTTTCTGGTGCTTTCTGTGACGCTGCTACATCACAACACAATATTTGCACTGTGAAACCCTGAAAACTGCCCAATTTCACCCAATTTGGTTGAATGTTCTCGAGGAGCTTGGCGTCGTGTTAGAAACTCAGACATTCCCACGGCCCAGTTCCTATTTTAAAATTGCCTATCTATTTAAAGTTCACGATGGGGGGAATAAGAGAAAAAGACTTTCAAAGCCAAAGGGAACATGAGAGAGGGAAAAGGAAAGTCCAGTTCGCTTCTAAAAAAGGCTGAAAATTACAACCCTCCGTGGCCCCGTGTCTCAAGTCTGCGGATTCGTTTTTTCCTCTTCTGGTTGTTTGCAAAGCAAAGTGGAATTTTATTATGGGATAACCAAGTGAGTTTCTCAAGCTCCTGGCCCCCCAAATCTACTCACTCCACGGCGTGCCCTCACGCGGATGGGAAGGAGGACGGGCCCCCAAAGAAAGCAGCCGGTGTCTCCAAGCTGCAAAAGAACGTCTCCCCTCCCCTCCCCCATGCCACCGTGCTTCCTTATTCGGGACCCAGCGACGTTGCCTGGCTCCTTTTATGAACAACAAAAGCGTGATGAAGGCAACAGGAGTCAGAAACTATTCAGCACAGGAAGCCCCCGTATCCGGTGAGGAATAAGAAGTGCAGCGACAGGATGCGCCTTGGGTCAGGGGGCCGCGGAAAGCCCTCAGCCTTTGTGTCCTTCCCTGCGACGGAGTGTCCACGTCTGAGCCCTCGGCTCCCCTCGGAGCTCAGCCGGGACTGCCGCTGTCACCGCCGGGCCGCCAGCCTCCCGCCCAGGGGAACACGGAGGCCATGATGGCCGGCTCCACCGGCCTGCTGCTGCTGCTGCTGGTGGTACAGCCCTGGGCGGGGGCTGTCGCTGCCCAGGAGGCCGTGGTCTGCGCGGGGGCTGCCTGCTACACAGCCCACAGGGTCAAGCTGAGTGCGGACGACGCCCAGCTCCGCTGCAGCAAGAAAGGGGGCAACCTGGCCACGGTGAAGAGCGAGGAGGAGGCCCTGCACGTCCAGGGCGCCCTGGCCCAGCTCCTGCCACCGGGGGCGCCCCTGACAGAGCGCATGGGCAGGTTCTGGATTGGGCTCCAGAGAGACAAGGGCAAGTGCCTGGACAGCAGCCTGCCCCTGAAGGGCTTCAGCTGGGTGGGCGGCGGGGAGGACACGTCGTATACCAACTGGCACAAGGAGGCAAAGAACTCTTGCACCTCCAAGCGCTGCGTGTCTCTGATGCTGGACCTGTCCGCGCCGGCCCTGGCTAGCCGCCTTTCCAAGTGGACCGAGGGTCCGTGTGGGAGCTCCAAGTTTTCTGGGAGCAGCATCGAGGGCTTTGTGTGCAAGTTCAGCTTCAAAGGCATGTGCTGGCCGCTGACCCTGGGGGGCCCGGGCCAGGTGAATTACACCACTCCCTTCCAGGCCACCAGCTCCTCCCTGCAGGCTGTGCCCTTCGCTTCCATGGCCAACGTGGCCTGTGGGGACGGGGACGAGAGCTGGCAGCATTACTTCTTGTGCAAGGAGAAGACCCCCGGTGTGTTTGACTGGGACAGCTCGGGGCCCCTCTGTGTCAGCCCCAAGTTCAGCTGCGACTTCAACAACGGAGGCTGCCAGCAGGACTGCTTCGAGGGTGGGGAAGGCTCCTTCCGCTGTGGCTGCCGGCCGGGGTTCCGGCTGCTGGACGACCTGGTCACCTGCGCCTCTCGGAACCCTTGCAGCTCCAGCCCATGTGGAGGGGGGTCCACGTGCGTCCCTGGGCCCCTCGGGAAGGACTTCATGTGCCACTGCCCCCCAGGCTACCGGCTAGACTCGACTCAGCAGGACTGCGTGGACATGGACGAGTGCCAGGACGCTCCCTGCGCCCAGGAGTGTGTCAACACTCTCGGGGGCTTCCGCTGCGAGTGCTGGGTGGGCTACGAGCCTGGTGGCCCCAGAGAGGGGGCCTGTGTGGATGTGGACGAGTGTGCCCCCAGCCACTCGCCCTGTGCCCAGGGCTGCACCAACACAGACGGGTCTTTCTACTGCTCCTGCGAGGAGGGCTACGTCCTGGCCGGGGAGGACGGCACCCGGTGCGTGGACGTGGACGAGTGTGCGGGCCCGCAGGGCGGCCTCTGTGACAGCCTGTGCTTCAACACAGAGGGGTCCTTCCGCTGTGGCTGCCTGCCAGGCTGGGAGCTGTCCCCCGATGGGGTCTCCTGCACTGGGGGCCTCACATCCCTAGGACCAACAGCTGGGCCTCCCCAAGGGGAGGACACAGGAGATGGAGAGGGGAGGCTCGTGTCTTTTGCTGCAACGTCCAGTCCCACCAGGGACAGCCCCGAGGGCGCCTCCACGGTGGCGCCCACCGCCAGGAGACCCTCCCTCCCAGACAGCGCCCCCATCTCCCTTGCCCCACCTGACATGCTGGCCCCCAGTGTGTCCCCTGGTGTCTGGATGGAGGCCAGCACCCAGCACCCCACGGCCACCACTGGCCGTGAGGCTTCCGCAGGTGAGGATTTCACCGCCAAGCAAAGCGACGATGGCACGGACGGGCAGAAGCTGCTCCTGTTCTACATCCTGGGCACTGTGGTGGCCATCCTGTTCCTGCTGGCTCTGGCTCTGGGGCTCCTGGTCTATCGCAAGCGCAGAGCCAAGAGGGAGGAGAAGGAGAAGAAGCCGCAGAGCGCAGCAGACAGCTACGCCTGGGTCCCTGAGCGAGCCGAGAGCAGGGCAACGGAGAACCCCTACAGGTGAAGGAGGCTGGGTTGCCAAGGGGGCGGGAGGGGGGATGCGGCAGGCACCGGCTGGGGTGGAGGCAGCGGCCATGGCATGCAGCAGGCAGAGGGTGAGGGGCAGGCATGGCCCAGGCTGGGGTCACCCGAGGACTGCGTGTGCTCACGGGCGGTGCCGCCCTGCCCGTGGCTCGGTGCCCGTGGGTCTGTCCCCACGCCCGGGGTCCAGACGGCACAGCTGGGGCAGCAGCCTCCAATATGTCCCCATTTGTTCCCCACAGTCCGACGCCGGGGACAGACTGTTGAAACTGAGAAGGCCCCAAGACACTGACAGTGACCACCGTCCTCAGAGGCAGGTGCCTATTGGAAGCAGGACCCCCATCCTCCTGGAAGACTGGACTGGAATCTTAGCAAATAGTTGTCAATCTTCTCTTTAAACGCCTGGCAACTTGAACTGTGCAGGTATCACACGCGTGTGCTGTGTAAGTGGTGGGTCCGGTGTCCTTTCAGGAATTTGATGCATGTTAACAATTCTCCCTCCCTCTCCCTGTTCAAATTCAAATGTGACTGAGTTCATTTCACCCTCATTCTGGATTGGGCGTGACAAGTCCGGTGCTAACGGGCTCCCTTTGAACTGCTTCTCTGCCCTCTTCTCTGCCCTCATAAGCATCGAAGAAGAAGTTGTGAACCAGGGAAAATTAGGACTGAAATGATTTGTGCCTCCTGGTGTGACAGAGGCTGAGTCGATCAACTGTTTGATTATTTAAGAAGCTCTGTTTCTGTCCGAGGGAACATGTTGAGGCTGGAGACATTCCTTTCCATTCCTGGGTTTCCATCTGCTTCGGTGGCACGGAGACAGAACGTAGTAATCGCATCTTCTAGTTCTTCAGGTTCTAGCAAGTCTTCAGTTTATTTGCAGATGAAATCTGAACAATGCGGGGAAAGTTGTACGAAGTGAGTTAGAAGTGCTTCTGAAAGCTAGAGTGAGAGGGCAGAGTTTGTTTCAAAACTACTTGAATCAATTCGTGTAAATAAATGTACTGATGTCACCACAGGCTTGATTGATGAGACAGACGCTCATGAGGACAAAGGTCGAGGACCACTGGTCTCTGAGCCAGGCGGCCCCATGTCCCCGCTGCTGTCCTGCCCCCTCTGCAGCTGCCTGGGCTTCGATGCCCTGCTGGTTTCTGGAGGATGTGAGCGAGCTGCTGGGCTGAGGTTTAAGCGTGTTGTCATAAGCCTTTAGTACAGTTCACGGTGGCTGATGCCTCCTGAGAGCTGATCCTGGCTTGCGACCGTAGCACCACCAAGTCAGGACTGGTCCCGCGGGTGCTGGCCCAGAGCTGCCTACGGCACAGGAATCCCCGGGCTCTTTTCCTTAAAAAAGGGGGCGAGAGGGAAGGAAGCAAGAACAGGAGAATAACTACGATCTTGTGCAACCGCAGACACTGCTCACAGCCGTTTTAATTTATAGCCTCGCGTTTAAGTGCTCACTTGCAAAGATTTCCCACCACTAAGACTGTTGTTGTCGGTGGCTCTCTGTCCCTGCCAGTTCTGCCTGGGTGCCTGGAAAGCAGCCCGGGTTCACTGCAGGCCGGAGCCCTTAGAAGCTGCCTGAGCAGCACGGGAGGCCTGGGCACCCAGAGGGCACGGGGACTCGGCCTCTCTGGCGCAGGACAGAGAGAGGTAACTTGCCAGGATCCACACTCCGCCCCAGAGCTCGGCACTCTGCGTGCACGGCCTTCAGAGTCAAGGAGGTGCCCTTTTGCCAGTTTTGAAATGTAGGTGCTTTAGCTCCGTTTTTGATTTTTTTTTTTGCGGTACGCCTCTCACTGTTGTGGCCTCTCCCGTTGCGGAGCACAGGCTCCGGACGCGCAGGCTCAGCGGCCATGGCTCACGGGCCCAGCCGCTCCGCGGCATGTGGGATCCTCCCGGACTGGGGCACGAACCCGCGTCCCCTGCATCGGCAGGCGGACTCTCAACCACTGCGCCACCAGGGAAGCCCTATAGCTCCATTTTTGAAGAAAAGAAAATGGAAAACTGGAGGGGGTTGGGGGAAGGAAGGAAGGAGAGAGGCCTGATAGGACCCAGGAGGGGGTTCGAAGTGTCTGCTTTCTAAAGCCACCTAATATTCTGCAGTTCCCACTCGGAACACTGGGGTTTAGCACTCCAGGGGGCGAAGGCTGTGTCCCTCGGCCCCGGGGTGGTGTGCCGTGCGGCGCTGACCATCGGGCAGCCCGTGGCAGTGTGTGCACTTCGTGGCTGGCGTCTGCACTTACAGGAGGTGCTTTCCTCTAGGGCTTTACGGCCCTCACCCTTGTCACTGGGGCGAGGGGGACATTGCTAGTCCAGGCTGCCCCGACCCCTGTGGTCCCCTGGCTTTGAACTGGCTGAGGTCACCGACGTGCCCTTGGTTTCAGCGTTCATGTGGTTTCTTCTACAGCCCAGCCCCATTTGGTCTCCGTGTTTGAATTCTTCTCTGGTTGGGGTGGGGAGGTGAATATGCAGCCCTGTCCCACCTCCTACCCACTGCGACATCCCCCCCGGGGGCGGGTGGGGAGAAATGGGTGGATTTCTCCAAATCCCTTCTGTCAGAGTCAGCCCCTCTGCAGGCGAGTGGGGTCTACCTGCCCTCACAGCCACAGCCCAGCAGTGGCCGCAGTCCCCGGACTGGACCACCTCGGGCAGTGACTGATGAAAAGCCTCAAACCGAGGGTTTCTTCTCCCATTGAACACGGCTGTCATTTTGTGCCAGGGTATTTGAATCCTTGTTTTGGGAGCTCGGGGCCAATTGACAAAGTATCCATTTATCCAGAGGCCCAGGTGGCTCGGCCGTGACATCCAGGGAAACGGACAGATGGACGTGGGGAGAGGTGGGCTCTGCCACACAGAGATTCCTCCAGCCGTGACCCTGGGCTGGACGGGGGCAGACCAGGCACTGTTCCGTCCCTGATTCCCTGACCTGCTGAGAGGCAGAGCAAGCTGAGTGTTGGGGTCAAGGAGAGGCTCCCCTTGGCAATAGGTTCAAAGACAATTTGGACTTTCCTCCAAAGAATTTCTCATGGTTCACTAATTTTATATTCGGGACAAACTCACCACCTCCTCAGGAGATAAATTAAAGGGAGGATGTCTCCCTAAACACACCCGTTCCTGAATTTCAGGGATGATCCCTGAGATCACTGCTCTTTTCTCTCGTTGGCCATTGGGAGGGGCTGATGCCGGAGGACAGTCCCCTGGGGAAGCCGAGTGTAGACAGTCAAGGGGGGGGCGGTTCTTCAAAATCGCCTTGGGCGTGGAGGACCTGGTGAGTGACCTTTGTGCGATGAGCCCCGGCTGCTCCGCAGTGTGGCCTTGAGGCAGAAGCAGCTGTGCTGGTGTCCCTTTCGGTGCCTGAGCCATGTTCCCAGTGGCATTAAGTGGGTGCATTTGCCAGTTCTGGCTTGAGGCCGGGAGGGATGCAGGCTGCGGTCACCACCAGGCCTGGCAAGGCCATCTCAGGCCTAAGTGCCTGTCAAGGAGAGACAAGCAACCTCTCCTAAAGGCTCGTCCTCACATCTTCCCCATGATCAGGCAAGAAAGTGGAATAAAAAATTAAACGTGTGTGTGTGGTGCAGGAGGAGCTGAATTGGGAATGAGTCTCTCTCTTGCACACACATGTGTAGCTGCGTCTTTTATGTCCTGGTCATGAGCCCTCATCTGAGCACATTGTGAGGGGCCTGGATTTCATCCCTGAACAACCTCTGAAGAATGTGGATTTGATCATTAGCTACTTTTATTCCAAATCTCTTTCCCATATATAATTCTGTGAAAACTAAGAGAACAGAGATGAGATTTGACCCCCCAAAAAAGCACTAAATTCAAAATGACACAGTTTTTTAAATTTTATTTTATTTTATTTTTTATTTTTTATTTTTTTGCGGTACGTGGGCCTCTCACTGTTGTGGCCTCTCCGGTTGCGGAGCACAGGCTCCGGACGCGCAGGCTCAGCGGCGCTGGCTCACGGGCCTAGCCGTTCCGCAGCATGTGGGATCTTCCTGGACCGGAGCACGAACCCGCGTCCCCCGCATCGGCAGGCGGACTCTCAACCACTGCGCCACCAGGGAAGCCCCACAGTATTTTTTTTAAAGCAAATCTAGGAAAGCCTTTTCCTATTATTTTTCTTCTTAGCTTCTCCATTGTCTAAACCAGGAAAACAGGAAAGCATTGCTTTCTAGCAGCTGCAAAATGGTGTAATGTCCCCTACATATTTCCATCCCTGAAACAATAGCTTTAGCATGGGAATCTGAGATATAAAATCCCCGAAAACATCTGTCCCTCTCTGGCCGCAAAACCCACTGCTTAAATCTGGGTGGTTTGTGGCGTTTGCCAACCAACAAAAAGAGGATGATAAAATTCTCCACGTGTTCGATAATCAAATACCTTACCCCATTGCAGATTCCAGGGACTAATACTCACCGAAGTGCTTTTTTAAAAAAATGCGGTGTGTTTTGGTCTGTTCACGGAGATAATGCCCATCCGTTTTAAGAAGAAATTTTGGAGTTCCTTTCTCTCATTGTTCCTCTTATCTGCAAGGGGGCAAGTGTTTCCTCTCAGCAGATTTCGCCCACTGGCCTGAAGCTCTTTTTGCATATTTGGCTTAAGCTTGAAATAGATCATAGGCGAGGCCTGGCTCGGCGATATTAGATGCCATGATATTAGATATTAGATGTAAATGTCAGCAGTCCCTCCACGAGTGCTAAATGAGAATGTAAGTCTTTTTGGATGTGTGTATTTGAAGTTTGTTCCCCTGATGCTGGAATCATGGGCTTTCTATGTGGGGTTATTTCACCCCAGGCCGGCGGAGGGTGGGTTGCACGCTGCGCTGCCCTCAGGCCTCTGAGAAGCTGAGTGGCACCTCCGTCAGCCTCAGAAGTGGGTTGTCCTCCTTTGCGCTTTGTTACGCACCTGGCCTAATAAACTCCGATATACATTGCTGTCAACATGTTTTAATATGTTTCATAACAGCTCAAAATACACAGCAGAAACTACATTCAAATGTATCTGTGTCCCTTTTCAGAGATACCTTGACGGCTTGCCTCCTTACCCACTGGAGGTGACACTGGCCCCAGGGCACCTAGGTTGGGGGAGACCCGGGGGGCACCCAGGCCCCCATCTGTGCTTCCAGATGCTGCCCTCTGATCCTGAGCCCGTGCTCCACGCCGCCACCTCCACCGTCCGATTCCCTGCATCTTTTTTTTTTTTTTTTAATTTAATTATTTATTTATTTTTGGCTGCGTTGGGTCTTCGTTTCTGTGCGAGGGCTTTCTCTAGTTGCGGCGAGCGGGGGCCACTCTTCATCGCGGTGCGCGGACCTCTCACTGTCGTTGCCTCTCTTGTTGCGGAGGACAAGCTTCAGACGTGCAGGCTCAGTAGTTGTGGCTCACGGGCCTAGTTGCTCCGCGGCATGTGGGATCTTCCCAGACCAGGGCTCGAACCCGTGTCCCCTGCATTGGCAGGCAGATTCCCAACCACTGTACCACCAGGGAAGCCCCTCCCTGCATCTTTTTAGTTGCATGGGTGACACCTGGTGCAGGATTAAACGTGTCCAATTGGTGTGATGTGTAAACACTGTTCTGTAATGATCATAGGAGCATTTATCACCACTTGGTCAGCAAACATTTTCCAGCTTATTTAACTGATTGGACGGACCAACTGGCTTGCTCATTGCTTGGCTGCAAAAACGTCACCGTGACTGGAGGCTGGGGCAGCAGATGGTGGTTGATTCCCAGTCCACCTGCTTTGCAGATTGTGTACTTGGTAAGAACAGGGCTTACGGAGGATCAAGGGCTCTCCAGTGATGCTAATGGCCCGGACACTTGTGATAAACAGTCATTACTGGGGTCCAATAAAGATGATCCTTGAGCTGTCTAGCCACTAACAAAATCCATTTGGAAATTATATCTTAATATGAAGAACCATGGCTGACCCCACCACAACGTACACACTCACACAGAGACACGCACCGCAAACACAGAAACACAAGGGCCCCCACAGACACAAAGGGACACACAAACACACACAATCCTAACATCCTCTGTTTCATATTGAAATACCTGAGGCCAGGGTTTCCTGATTTATGGGAAAAGCCCATGAACAAAAATGCCACATTTTAGCGGCAAGTCCTCTTAGTGACTTAAAACGACGTAAATGCTAGTAAATCTTTCAAATATGATTCATTCACAAAAAAATCGATTTATACAGAGTTATACCTACTGCACAACGCAAGTATATCTGTGACAGACAACACGTAGATTAAAATGAAAGACCAACATACACATCACGTACCTTCCACGGCTTTAACGTGGACTGAATGAGTATGCCCCGTTTTCAGCTGACTCCTAAGTCCATTCAGTAAGAGGAGACAGAGACAATAAACCCCAAACCAAAAAGCCTCAGCTCAGTCTCTCCTTGAATTATATTGTGACATTACAGTTGCTTAAAAAGAGAACCATGTCTCATCCCCTTTACACCCTGGCTCATCCTTTTCGGAGGAAATGAAGGCCAGGTAAGCGGTGAAAAGTGAAAAAAGAGGCCCAGAGTGAAAGGTCGGGGAGAAGCCCCGAGGCCAGCCGCCACTCCAGGGAACTTGACCCGAGGGGCCGCTCTTTGCAGGCCTGAGCAAACCCTCCCAAGCCTCCAGGAGCCCACAGCCAGAGTTCCCCACGTGCTGCCACTCGGGTTCTGTTTGTTGGGTTTTTTATTTGAGGTTTGTCACCATTGACTTGGATGTTAGTCCTCCCTTGCGGTGGAAATTGGTCCATAGAATTCAACTGCATGGAGGGAAGGAGGGGAAGAATGGAGGATAAACAGAGAGGGAAGAAAGGAAAGAGAGGGAGGGAGGGAAAGGAGGCAGGGGATGCTCAGATAAAGGTCAAGGTGAAGGTCATCGGGCCCCAACTGCACATCTTTGCTCTCAGTTTAAGACAGTGCAGGGCCGTTTTCCCCTCTGTGCCATCTCTAACCTCCTGGGTCACATGGTGGAGCAGCTGAGCTGCATTCTGCTGATCCCGGTGGAGGACCAAAACCCTTCGCGTTGTGCTCTTGTCACCTTTCTCTGAAAAGCACTGCTTATCTCGTCCCCTTCACGTTTCACACTTGTCCGCATCATTGATATCATAGAGTCTTAAGCTGGGTCCACGATGTCTGCTCTGTTGAGCTCCTTCTGAATTCAAATATCCCATGAAAATAAGGACACTTGTGAGGTGGAGGAAAATAATTGTGCCTCTTACCTTCTTTCTCCAGGGTCTTCCTTTCCCAAAAAGATTATGTCCCAAACCTAAGTGTTGCAATTCCTTGTCAAACCCATCATCTCCGCACCCGAGAGTAGTGTCCCTGTGTGTCTCAGCCCTCACCCTCATGGTCAAGGTCAAGGTCGCAGTGTGTGTGGGGTGCAGTCCTGCACACGCGTCACACCAGTTTGTCCATCATCTTTGTCCAAGTCATCGTCTCTCATGGGGGTCAGCTTTGTCACTTCTTGTATTTCTGTCTGCTTTGTCTCCTTAAAGCTGTGCTGTTGGGTGATTGAAGTGCATTTGGTATATTGCTTTCTTTACCAATATGAAATATAAGTGTTTGGACATTTTCAGGTCAAATTATATTTTGTCTAACGCTTGAGACTGATAAACCTAATCTGTGGCATTTTATGAATACAAACTTTTTCAGTGAAAATTTCTTTGTTTTCCGCTTTCTTTATGTTTGTCTCTATGTGTTCCCATCCTGCCTGCCCTGGGTCCTCTTTCTCCATCGTAGGAGCCTGGAGCCCCTGCAGGGCCTCAGCCCAGAGGGTCTGAGTGAGTAGGTCTGGGCTGCAGCCCGAGAATCTGCATTTCTAGCAGGTTTCCCAGGGAAGCTGCTATTGCTGGTCTGGGGGTCCCCCAGGAGGGCCTCTCCTTTATCCATTTGGGGGCAGTATTCTTCTCTCATTGTTGGGAGCATTCCCTCCTGACCATCCTCTTGACTCTCTTATTCTGGAAGTGGTTTTGGATGGTCCTCCTCCCTGTGTCCCTTGACTTTCCTCCGCTCCTTGTCTTTCTTCCATCTTGAGGTGACTGTGAAATCGCACCTTCTCTCCAGCCCTCCCAGTGGCCCTTGCCCTTCCCAAAGCGCTGGTCACCTTCTGGCACAGTGTATCATCTCCTCCAGTAATTATGATTTATTATTTATTGTCTATATTTATATATATGTAAGCTCCTCCAGGGCAGATTTCTGTTGTTGTTTGGTCCCTGATACGCCCCAGGCCTGGCACACAGTGGTGCTCAATAACTGTTTGTCGGATGCATGGCTGCCCTGGGGGCCCTGGAGCAGGACAGCAGGCAGGGGGAGCCAACGCCGCACCCAGAGGGCCCTATTTTAAACCCTGATGTTGTCCGTGGCCTCCTCTCCGACCAGAGTCCACTAGCTGCCCCGCCGCTGTCTGCTCACCCCGCCCCGTCTCCGGCAGAGGGCACTGCGCACACTCAGGACGTCCCTACTGCTCTTGGACAGTTGCTCTCATATCCATCTGGTCTCCAGGCTCCCTTTGTTCCAGAAGCAGACCTGGAGACAGGGATTCCAGTGCAAGTAGTTTGTTGGGGAGGACAGCGTTAGCGGTAGAGTCTGGGGAGGTGATACAACCGTGGAAACTCTGGGAATGTATTCTACCCGAGGGCCAAGGGAGCCGGGGTATTGATACACCAACTGCGCCAATAATGGATGGGGCTGCTGCAAGGTGATGGGTAATCCCCAGCGCTTCCAGAGCGGCCTCCACTCTTGGGATGGGCGAAGACTTCAGGTACAGAGACACAGACATGGGAGGATGGAATTTGACCTGACCACAGTGACAGTCTCAGGGCTGTGGCTGGGCCCCCAGTCGCATCCTCACCTGTCCTCACCTGTCCCCTACACCTGGCTGAGACAGACCTTCCTTCCTCCACAAGTCACAGCAGATTTCTTCAGGAGGCAGCTGAGTCCCTGAAGAGAGAGTTCTCGTTCCAGATTTCTCTGATGGCCCCGTCCCTCTGTTCTTGGCGTGACCGCTCAGTGTTCCCGTGCCTGTCTTTTTGCGAGGCTGGGAGGCACCTGAGGGAAGGGTGAGCCTCACACAGAGCTTTACACGCAACCAGGTTTCAAATGTTGTCAACGTAAGGCCACCTGGATAGGTAGTTCACAGGATACGTTATTAAAGCAATGTGGCGGGAAAATTCACCAAACTTTTATTACTACAAGATAGAAAGTGGTATCTATTTATTGGGAAACAGCCAGTATCACTCTCCCCACTTTATAGGTAAGGAACCGGAGGCACAGAGTAGTTGCTAAACTTGTCCATGGTCACAGCTGACAAGTGGTGAAGTAGGGCTGTGAAATCCTGCATCCTCACCACATCACTAGGTCTCACTGCCTCTGACTAAACGCAAAAGTGTCAACCAGCAGCCAGTGAGGAGACAGGCTGGCTCTCAACCTATTTGAGACAGGAAGGTGGAACACTGAGCAATGATGGGTGTTTCTAATAATAGCGTATGTCCAAATGAGCATCCCTGTAACACTGCGCTTGTGTATTCCCCCAACCACACACGCATGTGCACACACAGACACAGACACACACACACACACACACACACACACACACACTAGTACTGCTCAAAAGCTCTCTGCCATCCCCAGAGAGTTTGTGCACCTGAGACCCGCCATGATCTGAGGGCGCATCTTGTGTCTGTGCCCTCATTGATCCCGCAGGGGCCTTCCCGGTTCTGTCTTGGTCACAATGGTATGTTCGTGTGTCGCGGAGGAGGAGGCGTGGCTGTATCCTGCCATCAGAGGTGACTTCTCCACTGGACCTCTTGTGCACAGTGATGGGAATGTCAGAGGTGCACCTTCATCAGAAACAGCTGGCTAATTTCTTAAAAAGTTAAGCATACACATAGGACCTACCAGTTCTGCTCTTAGACGTTTACTCAAGGGCAATGAAACCAGGATCCTCACATTCTTGGCCACAGGTATTCACAGGAGGTTTATTTACAGAGCACGGACCTGGACACAGCTTCTGTGCCCAGTCTTCTCTCTACCTCCCTCCAGGGCAGCTCGGGAATCATGAATCCCCTTCATTTTCCTGGCCTCCATCCAAAAATGCACATACCTCATGAAGAAGAGGTCTCCCCGCCACCCCCTCATCTGCTCCACGCCCACTCCCCCCCACAACACCATGCTGAGTATTATCTTTCAGATTCACAGTGTCCCGTTCCTTCTCTTATCTCCCTCCTTCAAGTCATCTAACTGCATTTCCCTCTGAGCAATGGCCAAACCCTACCCTTGGTCTTCAGGCCCTGCACTTTCAGGGAAGCATCTTTTACTATGGGAACAACCGTTCATGTTATTAAAATTCATAGGTAAGAACAACTTTGGAAAAGCTCCTGGGCGCTGCAGATGCCAGGTTTGAAGTGAGACCAGTGTCTGCAGTAATGTCATGGCCTTTCTTTAAGAGGCTTTTTCAGAGGGGACCAGATGCCCAGAATGGCTTTGATGTTCAGAGACTGGATTTGGTGTTTAATGGTTTGAGGCTGAAATGAAATGCTGTTTGTTAACTTTAGTTACATGCTGAACGTTCTTCAACATGAGGCACTTATCCTTTTTTGAGCATAGGAAAAGATGATTCATTTGGACCTTGTTATTTCAAAATTTGGAGTCACGTGGTCTGGAATCAACTCATGCATTAGCTTAACAAACAAGAAAACAAACCTGAATGAATGAATGAATAAATAAATAAAGTTTTGCTGGGGGAAATGAGGTTCATAAGAGATTTTTAGCTGAGCTGTTTAGCCTACAAAATTCATCTTCTGGTGCACTTCTCCCAATGTTTACATCCATTTGTGTAGAATAGATAGGAATTACAAATATTCTCACATGAATGAAAATGAATCAATATCTGTTCTGGGTATTTTATTCTGTTTCTACTTTTATGTGAAGCGAACCTGTAGTATTTAGTGGTGAATTTGCCTGCCCGTAATAAAGCCCGATTAGCATAAGGCTTATTTTCTCACATGACAAAGGGTCCAGAGTTGGGAAGTCTCAGGCTGCCACAGCTGCTGTCAACTGCCTTCCATCTTTTTGGTCCTTCATCACCAGCCTGCGGCTTTCATCCTCATGTTCACCACATGCCCCCGCAAAGGCAGTCCTTTTTTTCTTATTTATAGGCAGAGAAAATGTACCAATCCCACCGCTACAATTTGCTGAGTTGTGGTAAGTGTACACACCACCCCATAACCATTGCTCCAATCAAGAGGACCTCCCACCACCCAGCGGGTCCCCCGTGCTCCTCCCAGTTCGTTCCCACCCCCACTGCGTAGACCAACGCCACTCGGCTTCCCATCGCTATCCATTCCATTTGCCTGTTCTAGGCATTCGAGCTGATGGAATCAGAGTTCATCGGGTTCAAGCCGGTTGTTTTGTTACTTCTTTTCTGCCTTTTCTACTTTTTTGTTTTTCTTCTGATTCTTTTTTCTTCTTTTATTTTGGGTTCACCAAGTATTCTTTTTTTCACTACTAGACTTCAGTTTTTGAGTAGTTTTAGGTTTACAAAAGAATTGAGTTGAAAGTACAGAGAGCTCCCATATAACCTCTCAACACTTTACAGTTTCCTGTTATTACGATTTGGCTTTGGTGAGGTACATAGGGTAAAATGATGAGCCAACATTGACACATTATTATTAACTAAAGTCCATAGCTTACATTAGGGTTCACTCTTTGTATTGCACATTCTATAGGTTTTGAAAAATATATCATGACGTGTATCCACCAGTGCAGTATCACACAGAGTAGTTTCCCTGCCCTAAAACCCTCAGGGCTCCACTTCCCCAAAACCCTGGCAACCACTGATCTCTCACTGTCTCCCTAGTTTTACCTTTTCTAGCATGTCATACATTTGGAATCATACAGCATGTAGCATATGCAGATCGGCTTAGCAGTATGCGTTTAAGGTTCCTCCATGTCTTTTCATGGCTCAATAGCTCATTTCTTTTTTGGTTCGAATAACATTCCACTGTCTGCATGCACCACCATTTGTTTACCCACTTACCTACCGGAGGATATTTTGGGTGCTTCCAAGTTTTGGCAATTATCAATAAAATTACTATAAACATCCATGTGTTTGTGTGGACGTAAGTTTTTAATTCATCCGTGTGAATACCTAATAGTGTGATTACTGTATATTATAAGACTATGTTTAGTGTTGTAAGAAATTACCAAACTGTCCTCCAAGGTGGCCGAACCGTTTTGCATTCCCGTCAGCAACGAATGAGAGTTCCTGCTGCTCCACATCCTCCTCGACATTTGGTGTTGTCAGTGTTCTGGATTTGGGCCATTCTAATAGGTGTGTAGTGGCATCTCATTTTTGTTTTAATTTGCCTTCCCTGATGGCATGATGTGGAACATCTTCTTATATGCTTATTTGTCATCTGTGTATCTTCTTTGGTAAGGTGTCTGTTAAGGTCTGTTGCCCATTTTAAAATTGGGTTGTTTTCTTATTGTTGAGTTTTAAGAGTTCCTTTGTATATTTTGGGTACCAGTCCTTTATCAAAAATTTTTTTGCAAAGATTTTCTCTCAGTCTGTGCTTATCTTTTCATTCTCTTAATGGGTTTTAGTTGCCCCACACCTTGCGAATTGCGAGTGTGCTGAGGAGAAAGTATGAATAAACATGGATCTCACCCAAAGTGGCTTCCTTCTTTGAAGGGTTAAATCCCTCCAGTTTCTGTCTGATTCTGGTCACTACCCAGTGTCTTCAAATAGTTGTTTTTTATATTTTGTCCAGAATTAAAAATTTCTTTTTTACCAGAAACAGATTTTATATTTGTCCTTTTTGAAGGATCCTCCAGATAGCCCACCAAGCAGTTTTAAAAAATATCCCATTGGCTAAAATTGGACAACGTGACCGTCTCTAGACTGACCACTGGGAGGGTCCTTAGAGAACAGGGCTGTGCGGGGGTGTGGATGGGGGAGGGGTCAGTCAACCAAGAGTGTCTGCCTCATTGCCATTTAAAACATTCTCTAATTCAGACTTGTCATATTTTCCAGACCCACTTTCCTTCCTCACCCAGCAAGACAAACACATGCTCCTAGATTTCATCTAAATAACTGGGGTTTGACACAGTAATTTTAGATTAAAATTGAAGATGAACCCATTAGTTTTGTGTGACCTTGGTGTGTAGATTCTTGAAGATGATCACATGTCTTCATAAGCTTGAAGTTTTGAGGGCCCTGGATCCTCATAACAATTTTCTGGACATTGAGGCTTGGATATCAGTATAAACAGAAGTGTAATTGCTGACAGCAGCATACACAGCAGCAGCTGTTTTCTGGAACAAATAACTCGGTACTTGCCCCATGGACCTGCCTGCTTCCCCTGCCCATCCTGGTGTCCATGAAGCAGATCCAGAGGTTCAGAGTAGCCCTAGGACCCAGATTTTGTCATCTAACCCTAGGATGTGGCTTTTATCCTCATTTTGAGAAGAGAAGTTGAGTTTCAGAGAGCTTTTCTATCATAGAAACAGAGCTAAGAGTAGTCATACTTGTTCAAGTTCATCTTATGTGCCCAACATTGTGCTAAAATACTATCTGTCCCTTCTGTTGACCTCTGGTTTGAGGGATGTGACCTATGAACACACAGGAGGTACTATTTAATGATGACATTTGACTAAAAATAAGAATCAGGCTTTGAAATTTAAATAAATTAGATCAGATAAATGGCAATCCAGGAAGCTACACTTCAACTTATTCAAGTTTGCACCAACTGGGCAGGTGGTTGGCTGCATGAAACAGAAATCTGATTACAGTGGAGGAACCAAATAGAGATTTATTTGTCTTCCATGACAGGAAGTCCAGAAGTTGACAGTCCAAGGCTGGGGCTCTGAATTCTTGATGCTGTTAGCATCCTGGATCCCTTCAACCTTCCTGCTTTTATCCCAATGTGTGACTTTCAGCCTCCTGTTCATGATGCCTGCTACACTTTCTTTGTGGCAAAATTCTACAAATTCCACTTAGCTTGGCTTAAAAATATATTTCCATGACCTCATCAGAATAAGATTTGGGTTAGCTGTGCCCCCGCAAGCAGGAACTGTGGTTGCAGGTCCATGGATGTGTTGGCAGGGCCAGGACCCAAAGTGGGCGGCCCAGGAGAAGGATGAGGATGAGGATGTGATCAGAGGCTTGGGGCCACAACATCTACATGGTGAGCCAGTGGTTCTCATGCTTGTGCATCAGAATCCTCAGGAGGGCTTGCCCAAACCCAGATGGCTGGGCCTAAGCCCTGGAGTTTCTGTTTCAGGAGGTCTGGGCTGGGCCCAGGAGTCTGCCTCTCTGACAAGTCCAAGGTGACAAATGGTGTTTACAGAGAGAAGACGTGACACTGATGCTGCTGGTCTTGAGGGCTCCTTTCCACAAACTTGAGCGGGTCAGTGAACCTCTATGGGGGGCCAGGGAAGGAGCTGGTTTGGTGTGAGGTCTCAATGAGGCCATTCTGCTGCCCGGCTGGGTCCTTTTCCAGCACAACCATTCTGGGGGAGTGTGTGCGCCCCTTGTCTCTGGGATCTGGTCAAAGGCAGATTCTGATTCGGGAGGCACAGGGTGGGGGCAGAGATGCTGCATTCTAACCAGCCCCCAGGTGAGGATGCTGGTCTGGGACCTCATGTTGGAGGGACAAGGCAGCTGCTTGGCTAGCAGATCCCTTCCTCTCTCTCTGCCTGTTTCGATCCCAGCTGCCTCTCACTCGGCCAGAGGTGGCGAGGCATGAACAGTCTGGGGCAGGGTGTCGACATTTTTGTCACTTCTTCTGAGCTCTGGGGACTGACTCATTTAAATGACATTCTCAACTCTCTGGAAAGATGCAGGGCCAGAAATGGAAATGGCGGCAAATATTTTCTGGGAAACAGGAAGCCAAATATATATTTTTTCAACCATTATTTTCCCCTGATTTAGAGATTGCTTAACTCCCCATGAAATACGACTTTGAGATTACAGGATAAAATACAAAAATGATGTCCAAGCTCAAGACCATAGGAAAACAGCAGAAGAGCAAACACTGTGAGAAAACAGAGTCCTAGTTTCCCTGTAGCATATTTCAAGTGCTGGATTTGCATGTTATCAGCAGTGTGTATTTATCCTGGTTGTGGTAGGACCAGCTGGAGTTTTAAATATGCACCATGGACGATGCTGCCAGGATTCTCCCCTGCATCTGTTGACTCCGAATTCTTCAGTGGCCAGCTGGCCATCAGGAGCATAAAAGTGACGTCCAGTTCCAAGGAGGAAGCATCCTTCCTCGTTGCCTGTGGAACGTGAGATAAGTCTGTCCCCTTTCCTGGGGGGTCCTTTAAGGGACTTCGGAAGGCTGGGTCTTGCTAAATGCCCCAAAAGTCCCATCCAAAGGAGAAAAAACCTCTAAAGAGAAGCCTTTGCCAGTGCTGCTCTGGGATCTGGCTTCAGAATTATTCCCAGTCTGAAAAGCATTCCCAGTGGTTTGGGTATGGGTGAATGCTTCCCCCTCCTTTGGTGGGTGGGCTGGCTCTGGGTGCAGGTGAGTGGGGTCAGGTACTCCCAGCGGGAAGCCACTCCCTTCCCCTCTTCCCACAGAGCTAGACGGAACCCAGGCACCCCCAGGCCCGTGGGTGGAAGTGGGATTTCTGAGTGATGAACTCAAATGTTGGCAGCCCCTTACCCCAGAGCAGAGCTCCCTCCCCAAAGCTGCTCTCTGTGACTCCTTCACTCCCCCGGGGGGCCCATCTGCCCAAGTTCCAGATGTTCTCAGTCTGTTCACTCGCGAGCTGCCAAACCATCCTGCAGGCCTGTTCTCAGACCCCCGAGGTCTGTAGTAGCTGGTCTGCAACCCTGGTTGATGAAAATAGGCCGTGTACCTGCACCAGCATCTGTGAGTCGCTGGAAAATGTCAATAATAGAAAGACAACTAACCCAATTAAGACACAGGTAAAGAATCTGAATAGGCATTCAACTAAAGAAGACATACAAATGGCCAATAAGCACATGAAAAGATGTTCAAAGTCATTAGCCACCAGGCAAATGTAAATCAAACCACACTGAGAAACCAGTTCACTCTCACTAGGATGGCTAGAATAAAAAAGACTATTCTGTCCTCCATTTAACTGTCTTGGCACCCTTGTGAAAATTAATTGACTAAAATTAAATACAAAAAGTTTTATTTTTGAGCGTCTTTTCATGTGCTTATTGGCCATTTGTATATCTTCAAAGGGTTTATTTTTGGACTCTCAATTCTGTGCCATTGATTTATGTCTTTCCTTATGCCAGAACCACACTGTTTTGATTACTGCAGCTTTGTAGTAAATTTTGAAATCAAGAAGTGTGAATCCTTCTGTCTTGTTTCTCTTTTCCGAGATTATTTTGGTTATTCAGAGTCCCTTGAATTTCCATGTGAATTTTAGGATCGGCATGAAAATTTCTGTAGAGAAATCAGCAGATATTTTAATAGAGATTGCACTGAATCTGTAGATGAATTTTGGGAATTTTTCCACCTTAACCATATTAAATCTTCCAATCCATAAACATAGGATGTCTTTTCATTTATTTAGGTCTTTTAAAATTTCTTTCAACATTGTTTGCAGTTTTCAGAGTATACATTTTGCACTTCTGTTAAATTTATTCCTAAGTATTTCATTCTTTTTTAATGCCATTGTAAACGGAATTGTTTTCTAATTTCATTTTCAATTTGTGCATTGTTAAAATGCAAGTGATTTTTATGTATTGATTTTGTAACCTGTAACGCTGAACTTGTTTATTAGTTCTTATAGTTTTTGAATAGTTTTCTTAGGATTTTCCATGTACAAACAAGACAATATCATGAATAAAGAGATAATTTTATTTCTTCCTTTCCATTCTGGATGCCTTTTATTTGACTTCCATGTGGAACTGCCCCGGCTAGAATCTAGCTCGAATCTCCAGCACACTACTGAGTGATGTGGTGGGAGTAGGCACTTTTGTCTGGTTTCTGATCTTAGGGGCAAAGCTTCCGGTCTTTCATCATCAAATATGGTATCACATGTGGGGTTTGGGTAGATGCAACATATTTTCTTTTTATAAAGAATGGGCCAGTAAAGTACTGTTAATTTTCACCTCACTTCTTTCTTCAAGTCTGGTTGAAAGTAAATATTTAGTAAAGCCTGCGTTCTGCTACAGTGGCAGACTGTTGTTTATTGAGTAACATTTGCTCACCAGGCATTTAATTTCCACTATTAGATTCATATGTTGCTGCATCACCACAGACACTTAATTTTTGTGTCTATATTTTAACACTGTTATGGCTTATAAGCATGTTTTTATCTTTTAAATGTCTTTCTTCTTAATGTCTAAATTATTATACTTAACATCCAGGTTAAAAATAATATTGATGTATTTATTAGTCAAGTACTAATAGTGATTATACAGTTTTTACTCTTCTTTGTCTGCAGGCCTCTCACTGTTGTGGCCTCTCCCATTGTGGGGCACAGGCTCCGGACGCGCAGGCTCAGTGGCCATGGCTCACGGGCCTAGCCGCTCCGCGGCATGTGGGATCTTCCCGGACCGGGGCACGAACCCATGTCCCCTGCATCGGCGGGCGGACTCTCACCAACTGCACCACCAGGGAAGCCCCAGTTTTTACTCTTCTTAAGGTTTCCCTTCTAGATTCTGATGGCGGTTTTCACAACAATTACCTTGAAAACAATAATGGTTGCAAGACGGTGTTCTTGGAATCCTAGAAGGGACACTCATATGCCCCCACCAATGGCTTCCCTGAGGTCATTACTTGGCTCTATGTGTAGACAAGCGCCGTCCAATAGCAATTTCTGCGATGATCAAGTGTTTTCTCGGTAATGTTCAATTTGTAGTCACGAACCTGTGGGGTACTTGACATGTGGCTAGTGCGACTGAGAAACCGAATTTCTAACTTTAATGCAACGAGTTTTAGTTTAAATAACCACAGGTGATTATGGCTATTGCATTGGACAGGGTATGCACCCCTCTCCACCCTGTCCTGTGTCCTCAGGTGCTAGTGACAGGCTTTTCCACCCCGGGGGGGGCCTGGGGCTCTTATCACCAGCAACAATTGGGAGTCAGTCCCCACTTCTCACAGTCCCGAAGCCCTGAGCACCTGGAATTGTGCATTTCCACACATCGGTTTTCTCCTTCCCCACGGGAGACGCTTAAGTTCTAAGTCAGAGCAGGGACAGCTGCCCACGTGCTCTGGAGAGAAACACTGCCAAGCAGGGTCTTCATCAGGGGACCTAGGGGTTAACAAGTCTACGAGCAGGTGTTCATGTTAGAACTAGAAAGTTCTTTTTTACGTCTCTTAAGAAAAAAGCTGCTTGCCACACTTGATAAAGCTCTTTGGCTAAGGGTGAATCAGCTAGAACCCATCCGTGAAGTGACCCAGCCTGGTGGCGGCCAGACCTGACGCTTGAACGTCCCTCAACTCCTTTAAGGGCTGGCACGGGCTCAGAGGGCCCCGCCCTTCGTTTATGGCTTTGTCTCGCCCGCCCGCCCCGTAGTCCTGAAATCCTTTGGAAATGCTGAACAAAGGGTGTGGCTGGTCCGGTCCCCTTTCCCGTCTCACGCGCCCACCTCTGAGGTCTCTGCAGGGGCGAGTTCCAGCCGGTGTCTGGAGGCCCCGCCCCGCCCCGGGCCCGTTGCACCGAGACAGCCTCTCCAGGGCGGCCAGAGTGGTGACCCCTGACTCAGCTCTGCAGCCAGTGGGATGTCAGGCCAGCGCCTGCGCCGTCCCCACCCTGGGCTGCGCGGCTCTCCGATCTGGGGGTCTTTCCTTCCTCCTCTTGGAGGGGCAGTCGCTCCCACTCCGGGGACCCTCAGACCTCGGTGTCCCTTTTCGTGGGGTACCGAGGGGCAGCGGGATATTCAGGAGGCTCTGCGCCCGCGGGCAGGCGTCAGGGAGTGCAGGGGACCACAGTGCCTCCCCCCTTTCGCTTTCGGAGTGTCCCCGCCCCGCCCCCTTGGTCACTGCGGTCAGTCTGTCCGCCGGCAGGTGCTTGTCTTCCGCAGGTGAAGACACCACACTCTCCTGTTCTTTCGCAAGTCCTGGGCTCTGCTGGGCGTGGGGGCCCGATCCGCGGGTAAGACGAGGGGTCCGCGTGTCCTGCCCTGGGAGAGGCCTCTGGGTCCCCACACCCTAACCCTTTTAGCCCAAGTTCGAGTTCACCAACGTCTTTGGTTTCGTTTAGAGTTCAACAGCGCCGCCGCCTGGCGCGTCTCAGTAAGTGACCGCGGCGGAGGATGGCGCAGGGTGTTAAAAAAAAAAAAAAAAGTTTGCCCCTCACCGTTCTGCTTTGGACCCACCCCTCCGCATTCCTGATCCGAGAGTGAGCGGATAAGATCGCGAAAGTAACAGATTCCAGTCTCCTCCCAGAGCTCCCCACCCCGCGCGTGCCCAGGACAGCCCCTCGTCTATGTCTTTTGCCGTCCAATTGGCATTTATGTGCTCCTCTGTGTCAATCTGATTGCTCAGCCAAAGGGAAAAACCCTCAAAAGACAGACCCCCCCTGCAAGGGCACACCACGGGTCCCTTTGGGGGTGCTAGTTGCACTGTCCCTCTGCGATGCTTTTAGAACTCAGACCAAACAGGCTAAACTCGCTCGCCCCTACAGGGCTCGGCGGGAATTCGCCTGCCACCACTTCCGAAGGGTGGCAAGACCTTGCCGCCCTGACAGTGTCCCCACGACTTTCTCACGCGATGAGATGAGCTCTGGCCGTGGCAGCTGGTGCTCAGGGGCTCGTGGGTCCCCACTTGGGGACCGGGTGTTAGGCCAGTCCTCCTCCTGTGAGCGTGGTCGCCTTAGCCACGCCCGCTGTCTCCAAGCACCTCCTTCTCCGGAGCTAGGCGCCCTGGCCGGGGAGGGTGTGGCTCGCTCTCCTTGCGCTCGTGTTTTTTGGGGAAAGCCACGCCCTAGGCAGCCCCTCCCAAAACCCTCTGGGTGGCGGGCACCTCCTCCCGCAGCCCTGCAGGTCCTGGGCGCTACGTCCCCACCTCTCATTCCAAGCCTTCCTCGCCCAGTCTCCTCTTCCCAGAGCTCCGCAATCCAGCCTTTTCCTTGAAATAGGTGGTAACAACACTTTGATGAAGGAAAAGAAAGAGGACCGGAGATTAAGGAGGGCTGCGGGTTAAGCCCCTTGTAGGGCTGCACGCGTGGGGCGGGTCCTGTCGCCGCGCTGATAGAGGTGCTGTCCTCCCGGGAGCCTGCGCTGCTGGCCCCGCCCGAGGACCTCCCAGCCGGGGCCGAGTTTACTCATCCCCGCGAGGTGATCCCGGGCGCGAGGGCGGGCGCAGGGCGCCCGGAGAACCCAGTAATCCGAGAATGCAGCATCAGCCCTTCCCACCAGGCACTTCCTTCCTTTTCCCGAACGTCCAGGGAGGGGGGCCGCGCACTTATAAACTCGGGCCCTGGCCCGCCCGCCTGTCAGAGGCTGCCTCGCCGGGGCTGCGCGACGCAGCCGGACGCGCCTAGTCCGGGACCGACGCGAGCGGCTGTCGCCGGCGGCGCCCTGCGCCTCTCAGCCCCGGCCGGGCCCCTGCGCGCGGCGTGCGGACACTATGCTCCGCGTCCTGCTCCTCGGCATGTTGGCCCCCGCCGGCCTGGGGCTCCCGGCGCCCCCGGAGCCGCAGCCCCTCGGCAGCCAGTGCGTCGAGCACGACTGCTTCGCGCTCTTCCGGGGTCCCGCGACTTTCCTCGCCGCCAGCCGGGTCTGCGAGCAGCTGCGGGGCCACCTGATGACCGTGCGCTCCTCGGTTGCAGCGGATGTCATCTCCCTGCTACTGAGTGGCGACGGCGGCGATGGCCCGCGGCTCTGGATCGGCCTGCAGCTCCCGCCCGGCTGCGGCGACCCGGGGCACCACGAGCCCTTGCGCGGCTTCCAGTGGGTTACGGGCGACAACCGCACCAGCTACAGCAGGTGGGCGCGGCATCACGACGACGGGACGCCCCTCTGCGGTCCGCTGTGCGTCGCCGTCTCGGCGGCCGGGGCTCTGGCACCGGGAGAGCCGGCCTGGGAGGAGCTGCAGTGCGGCGCGGAGGCCGACGGCTTCCTCTGCGAGTTCAACTTCGCCGCCTCCTGCCGGCCGCTGGTTGTGGAGCCCGGCGCCGCGGCGGCCGCCGGCGTCTCCGTCACCTACAGCACCCCGTTCGGGGCCCGCGGCGCGGACTTCCAAGCGCTGCCGCTGGGCAGCTCGGCCGCCGTGATGCCCCTCGGGGTGAAGCTGGAGTGCGCGGTGCCGCCCGCTGAG
This sequence comes from Globicephala melas, assembly GCF_963455315.2. Classification (NCBI taxonomy): domain Eukaryota; kingdom Metazoa; phylum Chordata; class Mammalia; order Artiodactyla; family Delphinidae; genus Globicephala; species Globicephala melas. Next base: position 42,852,321 of record NC_083328.1, on the reverse strand, counting down.
GCCGAGGCGCGCTGGGGCCGGGAGGCGCCGGGCGCCTGGGCCTGCAGCGTGGAGGGCGGCGGCTGCGAGCACGCGTGCAACGAGACCGCCGGGGCGTCGAGCTGCCTCTGCCCCGCCGACACCGCCCTGCAGGCGGACGGGCGCTCCTGTGCGGTGCCGGCCGAGCACCCGTGCCACCAACTCTGCGAGCACTTCTGCGTCCCCGGCTTCCCCGACGCGCCCACCAACTACACGTGCATGTGCGCGACGGGCTACCGGCTGGCTGCGGACCAGCACCGGTGTGAGGACGTGGATGACTGCACCCAGGTGCCCAGTCCGTGCCCGCAGAGCTGTGTCAACACGAAGGGCGGCTTCCAGTGCCACTGCTTCTCCGGCTTCGACCTGGTGGACGGCGAGTGCGTGGAGACTGTGGACCCGTGCTTCGGCACTAACTGCGAGTACCAGTGCCAGCCCATGGGCAGAACTGACTACCTCTGCATCTGCGCCGAGGGCTTCGTGCCCATCCCCCACGCCCCGCACAGGTGCCAGATGTTCTGCAACCAGACTTCGTGCCCGGCCGACTGTGACCCCAACAACCTGGCGATCTGCCGGTGCCCCGAGGGCTACATCCTGGACGAGGGCTCCGTGTGCACGGACATCAACGAGTGCAACAACGGCTACTGCCCTGGCGAGTGCCGCAACCTCCCCGGCACCTACGAGTGCATCTGCGGGCCCGACACGGCCCTCTTCGGCCAGGCTGGCACCGACTGTGACCCCATCAAGGTGAGCGGCCGCGACCAGGGCGGCGCCGAGGAGGACGGCGGCTCTGGGGCGCTCCCGGGCAGCCCGACTCCCGGCGCCACCCCTCGCCCCTCGCCCCCGCCCGCGGGGCCTCTGCATTCGGGTGTGCTCGTCGGCATCTCCATCGCGAGCCTGTCTCTGGTCGTGGCGCTTTTGGCGCTCCTCTGCCACCTGCGCAAGAAGCAAGGCACCTCGCGGGCGGAGCTGGAGTACAAGTGCGGGGTCCCCTCCAAGGAGGTGGTACTGCAGCACGTGAAGACCGAGCGGACGCCTCAGAAACTCTGAGGGACCTCCCTCCCTGGCCCAGGTGTTGGGTGGCCTTTTCCTCCCTCCTGGGCCTTATTGCTCCTCCCCTCTCCAGCCTTTCTCTCCCACTACCCCAAAGCACCTTGGCTGGCGTCAGAACTGGAGAAGACGCTCGCTCCTCTTCTCTCGCTGCTTCTACACTTGGCTGTGGGGGCGGGGGGGGGCGCGTTGGAAGAAGTATGGCCCCAGCCATTTCTATGATGTCATCGGACAAGTGGGCAGAGTTGGCAGTTATATAGTGACAAGATTGCGAAGTGTCCGATGCCCTCACCGAGGGGCACAGGAGGGGTGAGTGTTCTTGGTTGGTAGCCTTGGGGCAGACTTCATCCCAGTGGACTAAGTGAAGTGTAATTGAGTCATAGATAATGACCAGGATATTTATTTTGTAAGTATTTTTTGTTCTTCGGCTTCTTTCCCTTACCCTTGTGTCTCCGGCACTCACTTTGTATCTCTCCCTCCTTTCTCCCTTCCCCTCTCTCCCCTTCCCTGTCTATGTATTTATGTGCTCCCACTTGTCCCGGGGCCCTTATACTATCTTTTCCAGCCCTCTTGCATTTATGAAGCCAAGCGGCATTTCAGCCCTTTCATTTCTCCCAATTTACCCCTCCCAGGAACTCGGCCAACCCACCTGAGCCACCCTACCTGTATTGGACCCTACTTCTGCCCTTAGCTGTCTGCCTGGGCAGAACTGTTATGTGAAACAGAAACAAAAACACTAGAAATAAGAATGCTTGGGAATTTGTTCTTTCAGCAGATTTGCTAATTTGTCCTGAAATTTCAGGCTGCCACAGCAATATCATTTTAACAAAGGTTAAGATGTGAAGGGCATTTGTTAGACTAATGTTGCTGGACTATCACAGGAATTCAACGCAAGGAGATTTTCATTTTTATTTTTAAACAATGAACCTCCGTTTTATTGTTGTTGTTGTTTTGATTTGGACTGAAAAGTAGTCATTGTTGTTAAGCTTCTTATGCAGTGTCTTTTCCCATTATTATTATTCCTATTATTATTGAGTTATTTTTGACAATGTTGAAAATGTTTGTTCACATGGTCTCTCTAAACTGAGAGAAGATGGAAGCACCTCCCGGGAGACAGTGTAAGAAAGTTTTGAGCTGCAGGATTCATGCCAATGACCATTTGGACTCTTACCGTTCGTGTCATTTGTAGGCCCAAATAAAACCAGCTCTACTGGTGTCTTGAATTTGGGAGCTTGGGGATGCAGCCTGGAGCATGGCCAATTAGGGCCTCACCTTGATCAGGCCCTCGAGAAGTTCTCCCAGTTCGGAGGGGCCTTCTAAGCCCAGCCATTTGGAACGTGGTCCAGGGACAAGAAGCTGGAGCTGCCCCTGCCAGCTGGTTAGAAATGCAGACACTCAGGCTCCATCCCACCTACTGCACAAGAATCTGCATTTTAATGAGATCAGCAGGGGGTTGTCTGCTTCGTATATTTGAGGAGCGCTGTCGCAGACAGCTTCCAACATTCTGGAATAGATTAAATATGGATGAGTAATAAGTAGCAGGCCGAGTCAGGCCCTATATTCTCAAGAAACTGAGGAATTTTCCTTTTATAGCTTTGCTTTCTGGTAGAAAAGCCTAGGTACCCACCTTTAGACATTGCCACACAGGGTCTTTGGTTCAAGTAAGCTAGGAATGAAATGCTTCGTGCTTCTGTGTATGGAAAAAAGCGTATCATGTAAATGTATCTTTTGTAATGCAAAGGTTTTCCTCTACCGTTTTGTAAACTCAGCACATTTGTACATAGTTATTTATTTATTGGAGATAAACTAGAACACAGGCAAAACTCCTGCTTATGACATCACAAGTGGAAAATAAACAAATAACAGTGCTCTTGGGTTTTGTGTCTGTTCACCTCTCTCCCCCAGCCCCCTCATTTTATGTTATTAAACCAGGCTCATGGACAATGTGGATGCCAAGAGGTGCCTTTAAAGGCTGCGCCCCCACCCCGTCACTAGCTCCGTCTGCTCCAGGCTCCATCTCTGACTTTCAAAGACCTTTCCAGTGGAGATTGTTTTCACTGTAGAAGGACTTCATGTTATGTCTGTGTGCACAAATATTTATTTTTTCCTTCTGTAACCATAACAACTTCATACACAGGACTTACGCCTAAGTGTTTTAAAATATATTATAGGATTATTTGTTGGGACGAGTTAAACAGTCCTTCTTGGGGCATCTCTTAGAATCTTGGCTGTGTCCCTCTGTGAATGCTTTGGCATTATCTGCTCTCAGAGATATGCAAACACAAAAGTCAGTCTGTGGCTCAGAGACCAAGGTCTCATGCAGCATTAAATCATCCTCATTTCTCTTGGAGAGAGGAAACACTGTCTTTTTAATAACACATTTCCTGGGCCCCTTTTCCTGGGATGGTGAAGCTGGCTGAATTTTATATGCAGTGTTCTGAAAGTTTCAGAAAGCAAAAGTTGGAAGAAAATTGAATTCAGTCAAATATCCAAATATTTTTATACATTTGGATCATGCCGAATTTCTCAGTTTTAATCTGAGTAGTTGCTGTCGTGAAGATGCAGTTGGAGATGTCAACGTCCATCCTGGATGAAGGAGACGGCTTTGGGGTGTGTGTGGAGTGGGTGATAGGTGAGGGGTGCCTTCCCGAGATGGCCAGTGCAGCCGTGTTGCCCTCAGGACTCGGAAGGCTAGCAGAAAACCAGATTCAATAAGAGGTATGTGTGAAGGAAGAACTCGATGAGTGGGAGAAAAGCAGGTACAGATAAATCAGGCTGGGGGTTGAGAGGGGAGAGTGATACCTTACCAATCATCCTCACCACCTGCCCTTCCACTTTTCAAAAGGGTCTGCTCCCAGGAGCAGTAGAATTGACTGTCAGAGTCTCATTGCTTTAGGATGTCTTCTTCCAAAGAAGAGATCCTTTCTCAAGAGCACAAGAAAACCAAAACACGCTTTCAAGACTCAGAGGCAAGAACGCTTACTGGGGAATCTTGGACGCCAGGACACCGGCGGGGGGGGGTGGGGGGACGAGGCGCAGACCCTCGCGATGTGCCTCACTTCCTGTCCTGTGGGAGATCCAGCTCTCCGTGTACAGGCTTCACCTGAACTTGAGATCACTTAACTCTAAAAATGATCCGCCAGCATTTCAAACCTGGGTGGCCCTTGTGAAATGGGCCGCGGGCCCTGCCTTCTATTCACATCGTTGTCATCCAGGTCTCTCAGTCTCAGCAGTGGTGTGCGGTGTGTGTTCGCTGATGGCGTTCCAGGGTTCATGGGGCCTGGGGAAGAAGGCCAGGGTGGATGAGTCAGAATTTGATTTTATGACTCAAATGACTTTTTTGCCCTCAGACCGAACCGCTTGGATCCGTTCAGCAAATATTTATTGAGCATGTGCTCTGTCACTGGTGGGTGACAGGCATGGTGACAAACCCCTGCTTTGAGAAGCTCGAGCTCTGGTGGGGGAGACAGACATACAACAAACAATTCCTGCCCCCCCCCAAACTGGAATTGCCTCTGAAACAGTGGTAGGAGCCGGGGGGGAAGAGCACAGCACGACAGGGCTGGAGAGCCTGCTGGGCCAGCTGACAATTCTGGACGTGAAGGAGAAGCAGGGGTTGGTCAAACACAGAGCTGAGGGCAGAGCAGTCCGGGTGGAAGGCACAGCACGTGCAAAGGCCCTGTGCTGGGAAGAGTCTTGGCAGAAGGTGTGGAGTGAGGTGAGCAAGGAGGAGGGGGTCCAGGATGAGGCTGCAGATGTGGGATGCAGAGAGAAAAGTGCAGGGGGGGACCATAGGTCAGCTTAGAGATGTCGAATTCTATCCTCGGTGCAAGTGGAGGAGTTTCATAGGAGCGCGCTTGTGCTCCATTTACGCACTGAAATCATCTGAGAAGGTAACACCTACTTCTAGACTCATTTACATGTCCCCACGGCAACACTTGCACAGTTTGCATTGTAAGAATCCAGCAGGGCCAACAAAGAGTGTGGGTGTCATGTACCCCAGATCTGAATCCCAGCCTGACATGGGTGGTCACATGGCCACGGGCACCACACAACCCCTAAGACTGGGAGTTCCCTGGTGGCCTAGTGGTTAGGATTCGGCGCTTTCACTGCCGTGGCCCGGGTTCAATTCCTGGTTGGGGAGCTGAGATCCCACAAGCTGCACAGTGCAGCCAAAAAAAAAAAGAAAAAAGAAAAAAACCCCAAGGCTGTAAACAGGATGCCGGCCCGGGCCCCTCTGGGGTTTCCACGAGGATTGGGTGAAGGGAACTGGCCCAGGGCTGGCACACAGCAGGTGCTCCTTAAACGGGGCATGCGCGACAATGAACTGGTGGGTGTGTAAGTGGATAAAGCAAAAGGGCATGTTGGGATCTGGAGTGTCTTGAGGGCAAGTTCAAGGTTTCCAGAAAGTGGAAAGGGTTCTTTCCAGGCACGGTGCGGTCACTTGGAAGGGCTGCTGTCCCACCTGGGCACGTGTCCTGGTGGAGTCTCAGGCATCAGGCAGAGCCGCAGGAGGGGAGGCTCGCACAGCGGAGATGCAGTCCCTCCTCAGCTGTAAAATCCATTTCAAAGACCCATTCTCCCTGCTTACAGGCCCATCAAAGTCTGGGGGAGCAGAGCCCCCTCCACTGTGCTCCTAGGAAGGCCACAGAGGAGGGGTGACCACAGCCCGAAGCGCCCCCCAACTCCAGCTGCCACTTGGGGCCCCAAGTCTAGTCACACCAAAGAGGAACCTGCCAGAGGAAAGAAACTTCAGTTCAAAACAAGGGACTGGCCCTGTGTCCACAACTGTCCCGGTGGGACTCTGGGCCAGTGCCTGGCCTCTCCAGGCATCTGTCTGCCACAGAGGGCACTGCAGGGGGCCGTGCGCCTGGGCACTCAGCCCCCCGGGGAGTCACAGCCCCCTGGACTGTAAAACCCGCCCTTTTTAGCAAACAGTTCTCTGAGTCCTGAAGAACACACATTCGTGGAACTACTGCCATCATCAGTATATAGAATATGTTCGTGACACCAGAAAGTTCCCTCCTGTCCTTCCCCCTCTACTGATGCTGGAGTTGTCTACACAACGGGCCAGATAAAGCCTTTTTCCGCTCTGATGCTCACTATGCCCTTAGGATCTCCCTGAACCAAGGACCCTGTGTTTTCATGTTTGAATCACAAAGACAAGATTTTCCAAGGAATGACCAGACAGACAGCTTCTCTTCCGTTTCAGCAAACAGGTTTTAACAAAACGCAGCTCACATGTCTCCCAAAGCCCTGCTCATTCACCCCGCGTTCGGGCCCGGGTTGACTGAAATCCTGGCAGCCCACCAGAGTGTAAAGACACACAAAGCAAGACGGGAAGCCTGCACATCACGCATTTCAGGGAGGAGGGGCACCTCGAGGCACGCAGTAGGAAGTAAGGAAATGCTGCTGCCCACGGAATCCCAAGGGGCCCCCCTGCACGGCCACAGCCCTTCCTGAGGCTCCTGGGCGTGACCTTCTCATGTGGACTGGGCAGGCAGCAGAAGACCCCCAAGCTCACAGTGGTCGTGTGTCGAATGGGGGTTAATCATTATGTCATCTCTTCGAGGAAAACCGAGGTTACGAAGAAGATAGAAAAACATGTTTCCGTGGTTGTCGTGACTCGGTGGGGGGCACCCGAGCACATCTGAAAACATCCCTGACCTTCTCGGCATTTCTTTGGAAAATAACACAGGCTACGCCCGACTCTGCCTGTCCGTCTTGCTCAGAATGTGTGCCCGGGCTCAGCGCTATCTCTTTTCTGTTTTGAGAGAGCCCTTCTTCTTTTTTTTGGTCAGCAGGCTCAGATGTAGGCAAACAACATACTTCCCCTCACGAGAGAAACGAAATATTGTTTTAACATCAGATTCTAACAGAATCAAATCCTCTTCAGCCTGTTTTGAAAGTGTGATTGCGAAAGACAGAAGGACCCTGGGGATGGTTAGCTCAGTCACGACTGCTGGAAATGGTGGAAACAAAGTGGGGCAGCAGAAGCAGCAGGGTTTCGGGGATCCAGTGGAAAAAAACCCCCAAGATTCCAAACTGGGGTCCGTGGTGATGACGTCCCCCACCCCAGGCCAGACATGTCCCCCAACTGCACCTGAAATAACGTTCTCCTGAACAAGACATCCATGAGCTGTACCATCCTGGGAAGCCCCTCTCCTGCACACTCGACTTAGGGCCGGGTTTCCCTGTCCTCCTGGAATCTTCTCCTGTCCTCACCTGGAGGCCGGCCCCAGCTGCTCGCTCTGGGCTGTTGGACTCAAGCAAACCTTCCCTCGGCCACCCAGTGAGGAAGAGGAAGAGGAAGACGGGGCTTGCCTCAGTCTCCTGTACCCTCCCCCCTTCCTTCTGCCTCCCCCCTCAATTCCATTCGATTTCCTTGAGCCCATGGACCCCTACTCCCGCAGCCATGCTGGAGATCCGCACCCCCTACCCTGCACCCTCGTATTGGACAGATGGTTCGTTGTTCAATTCGTCTTGAAATGGTGATCGAAACCAGAAGCACCAGTTTTGGCCCTTCTCTGCCAGCACTGACGCCCCCCTTTCTTCAAGCATCTTCGCCCTTGTCCTAAGAGGTAGGACTTGGGGAATCGCGCGGGGACAGGAGGAGAAAGGGCAGCCCGAGGGCACAGGGCAAGGCCCCCTCTCTGCGGTTTTCTGCATCTGCAGAGCGAGGGAATCGGCCTCCATCGATGGGGCTGAGACGATGCAGCACGAGCCCAGCAGCCAGCCATCCAGGCGCGATGGACAGGTGGGGCTGGGTCCTGAGGAAGAGCTGGCTCTGCGGGGCCGCGGGGGAGCTCTGAGCCCCGGAGGGGAGGGGCAGCCATGCTGAGGAGGCTGCAACCTGCCCGGCACTTGCTCAAGCCCTGGGTTGTGGTTTGTGGGGGTGGTTTCTGGAGCCCAGGCTGCGGCTTCAAATCCGGACGATCAGGAGGGCAGAGCTCCCTGCGTGGGGATGTGGGGAGACGCTGTGCTGGGGTGGCCTGCCCGCATCTGAGGAGCACCGTCCCCAGTTCTCTCCCCTTCGGAGAGCGCATGGGTCACGGCCACCGAGAGGGAAGGCCACGGTCCTGGAGCCAGTCCCCAGCTTGACTGAGGTGGCAGTGAAACGAGGGTAACCTTATACAGTTCTGTCAAAATGCACGGAACTGCACACCTAAGAAGAGTGACTTTTACCGCGTATACCTTATACTCCCCGAAAAACAGATGAGAAAGACCACAGCCTCCTCGGAATGGCTAAAGAAAGCTGCATGCAGAAAAATACAGAAGCCAACCAAACACAACCCCCCTCCCGCAAATACACCCCCAGCACCTTGCACGCACCACCCTGTCCTCCGGTGCCGCTGTGCCGCTGTCTGAGCGGTGAGCCTCCTGCGCCTGCCCCGCACACCTGGGCAGGATGCTCTTGCTTTGACCTTTCTCCAGGGGCCACGCGGCATCCCTGCGGCCACGCTGGGCTGGTGAGCAGTGGCCTGCCCCTGGTCTGTGTGTCCCCAAATCTGTTTTCTCACCGGCGCACTGTCCACACCTCGCCAGGTGCCGGGTGGGGCTCACGGTGTCCTCATAACAGGAAGCCTCGGATCTTACTTTGGGGGTCAGGGCTCCTTTTCTAGGCAACATGGTTGATGATCTGGGACTTCCTCAATATTGGTTCCCTCATTTTCAAAAGAGCCCCTCCCTGTTAGACATGACACCAATCCAGTCATAGGACCAGGGACCCTGCCTTCTTGTTGATAAAATGATTTAAAAACATTAAAAGGATGAGAACACGATCCTCCTGCCAATCTCCCCCTGAAGAGTGGAGGGCACATGCGCCCCGGCTTCACAGGGACTGGGAGTCATCCATGGGTTTCTTGACCAGGTGGACCTGCACCTCTCATCGTTACCACCGTCCCACGGCCGGGTCCTAAGTCCTCAGTGGGGCCTATGAGGTCCTCGTCTGCTGATGCCTCCCACTGACCGGGCACCGCTGGCCTCTGTTCCAGTTACCCTGGGCACTCTCAGTGCCTCCCTTCCTGGCTGCTGGCACACACCATCCCCTCTGCTTCGGCCCTTCTGCCCACCCTTCTCATCCTGGTTTCTCCCACACAACTCATGGAGGACGTCGCCCCCCTCAGCCTTCCTGGGGAGGCTGCCCTGCACAAGGTCGCCTCACAGAGACCAGATCACTTCCCCGATGGTTCTTATTTTGGCTTAGAAGCGCACTCTCATTCCTGTGCCGATCTGATTAATGCCCGTCGTTGCCACTAACCAACCTCCAGGCTCCTCGAGGGCAGAGCGCTGTCCACGGAGGCCCCAGCCCCGCCCTGCCCCGACAGAAGCGGCAGGGGGTGTGCAGTCTGTATGCCTCTGCCCCCTTCCCCTGCCCCCTGTACTCGCCTCCCCAGAGCAGGGCATTGGGGTGTGGTGCCCACTGACCGGGTGCAACAGGACAGGCCTCCGGATTCTGACATTTGTGCTGAAGGAATCTGAGCTTATCCCATTATCTCCTTAAGAAGAGGGAAGACGCGGAATGGGGATGCTTCTTGGCAGACCGCCTGACGGAGAACAGCTTCGATGTGCAGATTTGCAGGAATTTTCCCAGCCACTGCTCAGGCTGCCAAGTTCGATTTCTGAGGTAGCACAGCCAACACAGACTTCTCTTGTTGTTTTTCCCTTTGATATCAGCGTTGGCACCTAAGGCGTGCTAGGTAGGATGTTTTTATGGTGAAGTGAAGCCAAGAATTTAAAGATAAATGTGCAAATTGCATTCATGTTTGCAGAAAACATAGTGCTGACAAACTTGGCAAGAACTCCGATGAGTGACCACCTGTCACGTGCAAATACCATCTTCCTGATTGTCTGGAAAAATTAAACACCTGGCTGGTCACTGAACAGTACATTAAAGGCAATTTTAAAAGGTAAAGCCAGCTCACTGGTGGAGGGTACCTGGAAGCTGTTTCTACCTGGATAAAGATGTTTTCATTCCTCCCTGATGATCGAGGAAGGATACGGTGGAAACTGGTATCCTTGCATTGGTCAGAAACGCAGAAGTCTTATTTCCTTTTCGGTTAGTGTGTTGATCTATTTGTTTTTATAGTCACAAACAGAAAAACAACAACTGTATGCTTGAAATACAGTGGATTTCAACTCAAAAAAAAATGTTTTCATTCCTGATGCAGCCAAAGGCTGTGATCCCCTAGTCTCGGTAAATGGAGCAGCAATGAGGTCAAAGGGTGTCTGCACAGCTGATGCCCCAGGCCAGCAAAATGTGCAAGTGTCTTCAGACCTCGAGGGAGGGTTTTATGCAGCCGTTACAAAGGCCCCCGTTGCTGTAGCTGGCAACACCTCGCCTCTAGCGCATCCCCGACCAATGATCGGCATGTTTTGCGGCTACAGAGTTGTTAAGCCCCAGGAGTCGAGAAGGTCCTGCAGCTGAAAAGGAGGACGGCCAGCAAGACTCTCCCCGCTCCACCGCATGATTTATGACTCCAAGGTCAAAGGCAGTGTCAATGCTCATTTTTAACAGGTTATGGAGAGAGCAGTCTGCACAGAAGAATGCTGTCGTCCCCTCCCACCACCGCAGCACCTTGCTCCAGCGTTCCTGATAAAAGAGAGCCACAGCTGGAAAGAACTCGAAACTCACGGTCTCCCTTTGTGCGTGTTTCAGGTGGGAAACTGAGGCTCAGTGAGGTTACAGCACTCCCCACGGGGCTGGCTGGCGCGGAGCTCCCCTGCCTCCAGGGACTTTTCTTTCCATCACCTGAGGCTGCCTTGCCTTCAACCATCACCAACTAAGTTGAAAAGGTTGCATTTTTAATTACTCAGCAGAGCAGGAGTGTTGCCAAGACTCTGGGTCGGTGCCCCGTCTTGCCCGTCAGAGAGTGTGCCCAGTGTGAGTCACTGTGGGCGATCCAAGAGAGGACCCCAGGCCCTACCCAGGCTGTGGCAGAGGCCCGGCAGCGCAGTCAGACCACTGCCTGTGCTGTGAACCCCTCACCTCGCTGCCATCAGCTTGCGTGGTTCACACAGGTCAGTCCAACCGCATCTATCAAGTGGTCGCCCTGCAAGGCACCGCCAGGCACTGGGGAACAAAGAAACAGTTCACTTTCAAAGGCTGTCAAGAGGTTACGGTTACAGGAGGCCCAGCACCGACTGCCTCCAGATGCCCAGGGTAACTCTAGTGTGTACTGCCAGGGCGGGGGTGGTCTGGTCGTGTCTGCGCGCATGTGTTTGTGTGCGCACGTGTACGTGTGCATGTGGGTTCAAGGGGCTCCGAGCCTTAGTTAGGAGTTTCCAATCCACAGCCACGTCTCCAGCCTGTAGTGCAGACTTGGCTGCACATTTTCTCTCTGAGACAGATGGGCACCACCCAGTGCAGACCCGGAACATCTGCATATCCACCTCGTCCCCAGCCTACACACCACACTGATCGCCACTGATCACTGCTTCCGGGTCACTGGGCTGGCTGGTCACGTGCAGGAGTAAGTGCCCAATGGCAAGGCTGTTTCTTTTTTTCATTCATGAAGGGAGCAGCTGGCATCTACAGCCACGTGGACAGAACCATCAGGTCAGTCCTCTAAGAGTCACCGTGTGCTGGCTGGGGAAGGGCCTCCTCAGAACCCTGAGGACCTGGGTTCAGTCCCTTGCCGGGTCACGTGACACTGGATGCAGGGCCCGAACTTGGCTCTCCTGCCCGTTCCTGGAACGTCAGGCGTCTGCTCACATCCCTGAAGCCTGGCTTTGGCCCGAGCGCTTCAGGGAAGGGCCTTGTTCCCTTTGCCCCGGCTCTCAGGGAGCAGCCCTGGCCCGTGGTGGAAGCGGGCCATCCCCTCTGGGCCCTGCCTCAGCCTTCTTTAGCTCCCTAGCAGCCCCCTGTGCCCACCTTGGAGCCTGCAGGCTGCCGGAGGAGACGTGAGTCTGGCAGGTCCCGGACAAGGTCAGGCCCAGGACGTTTTCTCTTGAAGCCTCCCTGCCAGGAAGCCGTGAGCTCCACAAGCCTGACCCTCGGGTGAGCGGAGGGGCCTCTCCTCAGAGGCCCTGCTCCCCGCCCGCCCCAGTATCTTCCTGTCACCATCAGGACCCCCGAGCCAAAGCCAGGAGTGTCCTGGCTGAGCTGAGCCGGGGCCCCCGTGGCGCTCCCTGTACACAGAACAGCCCGCTTGCCGTCCAGCCTCCCACAGAAGCCCTACCCGCATCTCCGCAGCCCCCGCCTCCACTGTTGGCAGGAAGCAGGATCGAAGCTCCTCTTAGGCCAGTTCTGTCCTTTGGGGAAAGGTAATTCATCCTTGCGTGAACATCAGGCAGAAACTTATGGCCTTTTACTGTGTTCGGCCTACGTTTGTTTATTATCTACATCTGGCTGATGTTATCCTGAACATAGACCTTTTTTTAATAGCGGTGATAGAGCTGCTTCCTCCATTCAAACTCCGGGCTGATTTCCATCTGCCTTCTCTGGGCTTCTTTCGCCTTCCCTTGCTCCCCTCCCACCCAGAGGGAGGGGGCAAGAAATCCCATCATTGGAGCTAGATGAGATGTATCCTCTCCGTGTCTTTATTATGGACCTGGTTTCACACCTCGTAATAAACCCCACTCCAGGTCTCTCTAAACCTTTTCTACTCACAAAAAGCCTGCTACCATCCCAGGACAACCAGGGTGACACTTGTGATTGCAAGCAGGCTTTGGGTCGGGGGGGTGGGTGGTCAGGGGGTGACAGAGTCTGGGCCCGAGGCTGTCACACACAAATCTCTCTGCACAAGGGCCCCGGAACAGCAGCAAAGGGAAAGCACTGGGAGGCATCTCCCTTCCTCCCCCTCTTTCCAAACACGCTGTGTCCCCACCACAGGCAGACAGAGAGTCTGCGCAGAGCAGGGGTGCCGGGTCCCTCCACCCTCCGGACAGTCCTCTCCCAGGCAGAGCTGCTGGGAGCCACTGCTCCCTGGCATCCTCCCTTCTCCCCCCCTCAAAACACAGCCAGAGTTTCAGGAATGATTCACATCCTAGATCAGGTCTCAGAGGGTCCTACCCCCATGGAAGCATCCTTCTGAAAGCCAGCATCCCGGGGAGAGGGGAAGCCTGAGGGGCTCTGATGCTCTTGGGGGTGCACGAAGACTGCGGGAAGCAGGTGCCTGTGGAGGAAGGTGGTGGTTCTCAGGGGAGCAGGCAGCACGGGCGGTCTGCTGGGCTGTAGGTGGTGCAGATCCCTTGGAGGTGACCTCGCTGGGTGGGTGGTGAGGGCATCTCAGAAGGTGGTGGTCCTGGTGAGGGGGACCTGCTTGCGGCTGGGTTCTGGTTGCCTGGGCTCCTGCTGGCAGGGTAGTGGGGGGCATGAGACTCCTGCGCCCCCTCTGCTCTTGAGGGCGGTGGCACAGTAGTCCAGTGGCTCTTGGTCTGCACCACCAAAGGCATCCAGGAGACGGTAGCTCAGGCAGAGAACCCACTGGAAGGACCTGCGGAAGTTGTCAGAGAGGAAGCCGCAGAGGATGGGGTTGGCGCAGCTGTTGGCGTGGCTGAGGATGAAGGACACGTGGTGGACGGGGGCATCCAGGCCCGTCACAGAGAGACTCAGCAGCTGCACCGCGTAGAAAGGCAGCCAGCAGAGCACGCAGACGGCCGCCACCGCCAGCACCAGCCCCATGATCCTCTTCTCCGAGCACTTCCGCTGCTGCCAGCCGGCCGGTAGCGCCAGCGCTCACACCTTGCCCACGATGAGCACGCAGCACAGGCCGACGGGCAGCAGGAAGCCCAGCAGGAAAGTGCAGACCACGAAGACCACCGACCACACTGGGTGCGGCCAGTGCAGGTTGCAGGCCACAGCCCGGCGGCCGCGAGCCGGCCTGGTGTCGGCGAAGGCGGCAATGGTCTGGGTGAGCAGCGAGGACGACAGCCACACACCCGCCGACCAGCCTGGCCACGCCGGGCCGGCGGCAGGTGGCAGCGCGCAGCGGGTGCTCCATAGCCAGGTAGCAGTCCACGCTGAGCACGGCCGGGCAGAAGACACTGGGGAATGCGTTGAGGCCGTCCACGCTAAGCACCGCGCGGCACAGCGCCAGGCCGAAGGGCCAGTGGTGCAGGGCGGCCGACAAGGCCACGAAGGGCACGCTCAGCATGAAGAGCTCGTCGGCCGCAGCCAGGTTCAGTAGGTAGATGCTGGTGGCCGTCTTCATCTTGGCGTAGCGGAGGATCACGAAGATGACCAGGGCGTTGCCCACCACGCACACCAGCGCAGAGACGCACTGGATGGCTACCGTCCCCGCCGCCACCGCCTCCTCCGTCGCCGCCGGGGTGCCGCTGGCATTGGTCGCCGGGGGGCCAGGCCGTCTCGAATCTTTCCTCGCCCCCGGGAGGTGGCGTCGGGGGAGCGCTCATCCCGGGATGGGGGAGGCCGGGAAGGCGGTGGCGGCGGCGCGGCGGAGCGGGCATGGACGGCGCTGCGCCCCGGAGACCGGCGGGGCTTCGGGGCAGACGGGCGCCTTTCCCTGCTCCGCCCAAAGCTGGGCGCTCCCGCCCACCCGCGCCCAGCCCTGCCCCACGCAGACCCCGGCTTCTCCGGCCCTTTGCTACCTTCTCCCCTGCTCTGCTCTCCGGCACCCGCAGCCGCGGGGCAGGGTGGCCTGGAGTCCTCCGTTTGGATCCTAAGGCCCCAGGGATGGCGGGGACTCACCTGTGCGCACAGAGCCGATTGCGCTGACATCCTCCCATCTCCAACCCCGCCCCTGTCCCGTTCATCCTCTGAAGACCCGCAGGGTCTGTCCCGCCTGAAACTCTTTTTATGGGCAGAACCCGAGGCTCCTGCTGGCGTCGTGGGGAGTTCCATGTCTGCCCGGGCCCCCATCGCTCCCTCCTCGCACCCCGCGCAGCCGCGGATCCCGCGACCCTTTCCATTGGATTTAGGTGGGGCTGGGGGTTGAGGTGGGAAATGGACACGCGGAAGCAGAGATGCCACAGGAGAAGGCCAGCCTCCGACCCAGGTGCTCCGTGCGCGGGCCGGCACGGAGGGAGGCGGAGAGCACCGGACCCAGACCCCAGGAAACCTCCGCCCCACGACTCGGCTTCCCCGGAGGCGGAGTCTGCACCCGGATATCTGAAATGTGCCTGGGAGGGGTGGTCAGGAAGGGTCGCGGGTCCTCCCTGGGTCTCCTTCTCCTCCTAAACTCTGGAGAATGCGAGTTCACACCCCCAGGCTGGACCGTCCCGTGCTGGACACCCACCAAGCAGCCCCCAGTCCCAGCCGTCTCTGCTAGTCGGCACAGGGCACAGCAGAGTTCCTGAAGTGGGGGTTTGCCCTGGAAAATTGTGGGGTGCCGGCCCTTGGGAGCTCCGCCTCTGTGGGCGGTGGCCTCCTTGAGCCCCAGATCAGTCCTGAAAGCCTCTGGTACATCAGGAAGGGGCTCCCAGATTAAACTGAAATCCGGCGTATCGGAGGCCGCGAGCAGGGAATCACAGTGTTTGTACAAATAGTGTCCCCAGATTCCGTGTTTAGAGAGCAATCAGAGAGGCAGCTGAGACGCGGGCCATCCCACAGCAGTGACTTCTCCAGTGGGGGGGCACACGGGCATGGGCCTTTCTCCTGCAGTGGACTTGGGGGGCGGGGACACGGGCCCCCAGGCAAGATGGGCTTGTCCTGAGATGGACACTCTCCTGTGCTGTCTCATTTCCCTACTTCACTCTCAAGTCCCCTTGCACCTTGACCCCCAAGCCCAGGTTGGGAGCCGGATGCCTTAGCTTTGAAAAATTACTGAGGAAAAAAAGTTGAGTTGATACCAAGCGTCACTGTCCTTGACACAGCGTCATCATAATGACCAAGCCTCACAGACTTGAAGAACGAGAGGTGGGGAAATCCAGGATCAATGCGGAGGTTTGTCCTCAAAGTCAGGAAAATGCCACGCGGCTGACTTGCCAGAGGTTTGGTTCAGCTAGTGGTGTGTGAGGGGGAGGCAAATTTGGAACAGAGGTGGTTTTGAAGGCAGGGTAGATTAAGGTGACTGCCTTGGTCGGAATCCCCACTCCACTGCCTCCCTGCTGTGTGACCCTGGGCAAGTTACTCAACCTCTCTGTAAAGCGGCATCAGTCTTGGTGCTATCACGTGGGCTGTCATGTGGACTAGATAAGCCGACACGTGGGAAGCAGTTACAACAGTGTTTGGCCCCATAAGCACTGTATGTGATCATTATTATTAACACCCCCAACCAGGGAGCTTGGTAGTTCAGAGCTCCTGGGTGCGAGTGTGTTTGCCCTGAGCACGCTGACCTAGGCAGTGAATCCCCTTCATCAGTGCAGGTGAGCTGGGAGGGGCAGGCGTCGCTCCTGGGACACAGGAGCTGAGAGACTGGGTGCAGACCCCTCTGAGGCTGACCGTGGAAGCAGAGGTCCCATCCCCACTGCAGCCTGGGACACGGTGGGGGGCGTGTCTGACATAGCCTTGGCTTTGAGGAACTCGTTCCCAGAGAGCCAGGCACCCTCTGCAGTGTGGAAACTTGACCCCTGGCTGTCCACTGGCACCCCGTGGGAGCCCGGGCCTGTCCCGCACACTCTGAGTTGCTTGGTCTAGAGGTGGCCCTGGCACCTGAATGTTCTGAAGGCGCTCCAGATAATTCTAAAAGGCACTCATGGAACTTTTAATTGAATGACATTACAGAGAGGCAGGCAGCCAGGGGCCACGTTGTGTGGAATTCACTGTGCCCTCAGGGCTACAGGGAGAGTCTGGGAGGAACATCCGGAAAAACGATAGGCGGCCTCTCTGCTCAGGGGGGCAGCTGGTGGCCCCCGGGCGGGAAGTGGCTGTGCACGCTGGGCCCCCAGACCTGTCCTCTCCCCATGGCACTAAAGGTATGCCTAAGGGGACCAGCCTCTACATTTCTCCACCGGGAGAGAACACCCAGGGCCACGGTCTCACTGAGTAAAAGGGGTGGGAATGAAGACCATTCATATGATGTTTCCAGCTCCCCTGTCCCTTGCCTGTAGGGTATAAATTAATCTGTTGATTAAACGTCCAGCCTCAGGCCCAGTGCTCTGCTGCACATGGTCACAAGCCACGCAGAGCTGGGCCCTGGCTGGGCCTCAGGGACCTTCTCCTCCAGGTGGTGGAAGGGCTGCCCTGGGTCCAGCCAGTCCCCGCTGCCGGAGCCCTGGTGGGAGTTCCGGGCTGAGGGATGAGGGAGGGGGTGGAGCTGGGGCCTCTCAGCCCCTCCTCAAGTCGGAAGGGACAGGAACGCCTCCTTTGTTGCACATGGGAGTATCTCGTCTGTTTCCACAAGCCGGAAGTGCTCTTCAGGCACCTGGACGCTGCACCTGGCCCGCAGGTCTCCGGAGAAGCTTCTACTCAGAGGACTCAACAAGGAGGGGCTTGGCGCTCGGCAGCGTGAGGACAGTGGTCCTGAGAGCTTCCGTCACAGCTACTAGAAAATCACCTGAAGCGCCCTCAATGTGGCTTTGACTTCTGCGCCGAGCGTGTCAAAGGCATAACCAGGCTGAGCTCACGGCTTTGTCAGGAGTGATTTACATAATCGCCCTTCTTCAGATGCCTCTCTGAACTCCGGTGACATCCAGACAGTGTGCTGACAACAGCCCACTCTGCCCCAAAGACCCAGCTGTCGCATTAAATACGGGGCTCCCTCTAAGAATTTATGAACAAAAGGTCAGCACGACAAAGGCACAGGTCTGGGTGGGGGACCTGTCTGCAGTGTCCAGGTGTCAGACGCTGCTGTCAGCCTCTGGGGCGAGGAAGTTGAGGGCTGTTCTCTTCTTTGGGGGTTGTTTGCAGACTGTCTCAGCGTCTTGGCCTCATGGCTCTGCGTGCAGAAGAGAACGGGCTGAAGCACAGAAAACGTGGATTTAATTTCAGGCCCTCTGCTTACGAGGGTGTGGGCTTGGGTAGCACCCCGAGCAGCGCTTCTCCAAGCGTGGCCCCGCATCCTCGTCCTGCTGAATCAGAGCATGGAGGGGGGGACCAGCCCTCCAGGGGCTCTGGGAACACAAGGGTGTGGCCCTCTGAGCCTCCATCTTGTCCGGCCCACCTCCCAGAGCTGTGAACCAGTGTCGGGAAAGATAATTGGACGTGGAGGCTCTGAAACCTCTGCACCAGCGCAGGTCACACGGGCAGCTGAGCGCTTGAAATGTGAAGATGAGCTGTGGCTGTGAAACACACCCCGATCTCAAAGACTTAAGATGAACGAAAGAGGGTGAAATATCTCCCTGTATTTTCTATATCGGTTATGTGTTGGAGTGATAATATTTTGGATAAAGAGGTAAAAGACTGTATTATGAAATGAATTTTAGTTCTTTCATTTTCCTTTATCTCTGTAGCTGTTGGAACACTTCGATTTCCCTGGGGCGTCACTTTGTATTTCTAGAGCACCAGAGCCTGCAGGCCTCCACGATGCCTCCAGCAAGGCTGCAGATGTGCCGATACTATGGCAACTTCCATGCCATAGCCACTGGACCTGGTGGCTTTTTTTTTTTTTTTTTTTTTTGCGGTACGCAGGCCTCTCACTGTTGTGGCCTCTCCCGTTGCAGAGCACAGGCTCCGGATGCACAGGCTCAGTGGCCATCGCTCATGGGCCCAGCCGCCCCGCGGCATGTGGGATCTTCCCGGACCGGGGCACGAACCCGTGTCCCCTGCATTGGCAGGCGGACTCTCAACCACTGCGCCACCAGGGAAGCCCCCTGGTGGCTCTTTGAATTTCATTAAACTTAAAAAATAAATTCAATCCTCAGTCACGTGACGTATATTTCAAGTGCTTAAGAGTCGCACAAGGCTGTGGCTACCATCCTGCACGGTGGAAATCTAGAACCTTCCATTGTAGTGGAAAGTGTGGCACGAGGTAAAGGGTAGGGACTTTATGTCCCTGGGTCCAGTCTGGCTTTGACAAAGTCCCAGCTATTGTTGCACGCCTCCCAACGTCCACGCTCCTCTTCCCTGGGGGGCAGATCTCTGGTTTTGTTTTGGAATTCTTTTTCAATGTACTCAGGGGCTCGAGTCGGTTCCCTTCCCAGAGTCTGTGCTGGCTTTAGAGGTGGGCATGCGGCCTGAATCTGCCCAATGAGACATGAAGGGGCATCACTAAAGCTGCAGGGGCAACTTCTTCTTCTTCTGTTTTTTTTTTTTGGCAGAACCACTCGGCTTGCGGGATATTAGTTCCTAACCAGGGATTGAACCTGGGCCATGGCAGTGAAAGCACCGTGTCCTAACCACTGGACCTCCAGGGAACTCCCCTGCAAGGGTTAACTTCTGGGGAAGGTTTGGCTATTGTCCTGTGGGGATATAAGGCTTGGAGGAGCTGCAGCTACCTTGTGACTATGAGATAAAAGCTTATCCAGTATGTTGAAGATGGTAGGACAGGAAGCAGGAAAGAACTAGGGGGCTTGGTAAGCGTGAGAGTTAATGAGGCAACCAGCCAACTCTGGTGCTGCTGTCACTGAACTGCTTTTCCTGTGAGATGATCCACTTTCTTGGGGTGCATTCAGAGGTGTTTTCTGTATGGCAGCTACAAATGCTCTAGTCCATTATCTTTGGGCGAGTCCCTGGCCTTTTTAAGCCTTGCTTTTCTCACCTCTAAGGTGTGAACACAAGTTCTTACCTCATTGAATGAGCTACTGGGATGGTAATGCCAGCAAACCTTCATATCACACTTGTCGTATGCCAGACTCTGTTGAAAACAGTCGATTCATGTAACATACCTAAAACACTCAGTATAGGATCCTGAATCTTGTATGTTCTCAACACTCATCCTTACAATCGTTGCTGTTAGAGGAACCAGGCTATTAGTCCAGACAATCTGTTCCTGGACATTTACTTTCAGCAGCAGGGAGTAGCCTTCCCGTCCTCCTACCCCACACCCCAGGGGGAAGGTAACAGGAGGTTCTGAAGGATGTTTTTGCCCCATGTCAGTTTTAGAAATTCAGATCCTCTCCCAGTTGAACAACAAGGAAGCAGTACATAGAAAACTGTCTTCCTGGTGTTCAGGTTACAGTACATACATTGAGAAATAGACTCAATTCAAGTTCTTGCAAAACCATTTGGAGGCCGAAGGAACACAGTCTGAGAGTGATTCTGGATGCAGACCAAACCCCTGGAGCTCAGGAGTGGGTTTGCTCTGCTGGCACACCATGCCCTGCCTGTCGGCATCCTGCTCAGTGAGCAGCTTGGTGACTGGTCCATTTCTTAACGTTCAGCTGAGTACTGTGATGGGCTGAAAGTTGACGCTACCTGAAAGCGACCCAGCCAGCCTGCCGTGGTCTCACGGCCGCTGGCAGGAGACAGGGATTCCTGGGTCTGAGGCAAGGACTTGATCGCTCAGGGCCCAGTAGGGCTGAGCTTCCCGTTTGCACCAATCTCCCTGGTTCCCCCCACACCAACAAAACCCCTCCCCCCGAGCTCATGAGGGTGACGGGGGAAGGCCTGGGTAGAGGCTGCATACAAGGTGGGTTCACATCAGAGTTAAGGAGCTTCAGGGACTTCCCTGGTGGTCCAGTGGTTAAGACTTCATTCTTCCAATGCAGGGGGCATGGGTTTGATCCCTGGTCAGGGAACTAAGATCCCGCAGGCTGCATGGCACGGCCATAAATAAATAAAATAAAATAAAATAAAATAAAATGATTTAAAAAAAGGAACCCTGAATCTAAGAAATCTTAGTCTTGTAAGAGTCAATAGCAAACCAGCCCAACTTCGCCGCAGAGAGAGGTGGTATCTTTATTACTCTGACCAGGAATCCAACTCCCAACTGCCCCCAGGATGCGCTGTCTCTGTCTCTAAGGCCACTGCTGGACAAACAGCCTTGAGAAGACTGTTCAGGGCAAGGAGGCCAGCACCTCGGCTCACAAAACACGCAGAGATGGGAGAGGCTGTGGCGTTGTCTCCCAGGCTCGTGCTCACCACACAAGGCAGAGGAAATCCCTCCATCTCTCCCGTCTACAGCTCTCTTCACAAATACCCTGTTTGTATCTCAGAACTGCTGGCTCTTGGATTTGACTCCACGCTGTCCCTTTCCCTCTTGGGGGCCCATCACTTTCTCAGGGGTGCACGTTCAGAGGACCAGGGAAGTGCATCTGATTGGTCCAGCTCGGGTCCAGTATCCAGTCCTGGGTGGACTGGCCGCGGTCGGTGCAGGTCAGCTGACACAGACACTCTGCCTGCCTTTGTGGATGGATGGGGTGGGGCAGAGTCTCTCGGGGTGAAAACAGCTTCACTGAAGACTCATCCAGAAACACTTATTGCACAACCTGGTGTCACCATCCTTAGCAGCAGTAGGCCTTCAGTCAGGGTATAAATCACTCATATTAAAAAGAGTCATCAAATTGACCAAGTTCAGGAGGAAACAGTCACCGCAATAAAGCCGTTTAATTATATGGTCTGCATTTTCTCAATATTCGAAAAGTGTTGTGCCTCCCTGCTGAGCCGATTCAGAGGGAAGCCTGACAACTCCTTTCATCGCTAATGGCTTGCTGATTTTTGGAAGGTGCCAGAATCATTTGTATCACCACTGAAATGAGCTGTTTATGTAAATCCTACTCAGAAAAACAGAAAAGCAATTGCAAAGCCAATCCAGCAGCCGGAGAAAAGGCAGCCCAGTGAAAAGGGATGAATGGGAGAAAGCAGCGGAGTTCTAGAAAACAAAGTCAGTCTCAGCAGGACCCACCGACGGGGGAGCTGTCCTTCGTGGCTGAATGTAGAGGGAGGGGTCTGAACAGGCTGGGTCCTAGCGCCCTTAACTTCCCATCTTTGTGGACGGAACTCTTCTCGTTTTCCAACACCAGCCTCTCAGAAAACAAGAGACTCTGAGCTTGTGCATGTGCACTTGAGTGATGAATAGCTCTTCATGGACTTATCCGTGTTGTAATTATTCTCTCTCAGTGAAATGAAATAGCCGTCGAAAGAGAGCAGCCCGATAATGTTTGGCCAACCGCGCATGCTTGGTCAGAGGAAGTCTCCGGTTTAGAAAATGTCCAAAACCAGTAGGAAAGGGCACTTTGGGGTGAGTGGTGGGACTAGTTTTCTCTGCCCTGGAAGTGCTTTGACCCTTTGGCTCCCTACCCTGCAGCTCGTAACTGGAGAGGCCTCACCCCTGCCTACAAGTTAATCTCTGCCCAGGTTTTGGAACTAGTTATTCTCAAGGGTCCTGTGTCAGACACTGAGCGTCCAACCTGCGTTCCTCCCAGCACACGGGAGCTGACCTCCGGCCTCCTGCCCTGGACCTCCCTCCCACCCCACCCCAGCCCCTGGCTTCTCTCCTTCCTGCCTTGCTGCCCTGGGCCCTGCACCTGGTTGCTCTTTCCAAGCCTGGGATCCTTGGGAATTTGTCCGTTCCTTCACCGAGGTGTGTGCAAGGTCCAGACGCTGGACTCAGCATTTTGAGAGATACCATCCACGGTGGGAGGGAGACAGGCAGGTAAACAGACTCTTCCCATGCAGGAGAGCCAGGCTGGAGGCTGGGCCGGGCTTCACGGGGCACTGAGGGGGCCTCCTACAGCTTAGGGACGCCAGGCAGACTGCACAACGGGGAGAACTTGTCCCCGACATCAGAGAGGAGGGCGTGAGGGACCCAGTCCGAGGACCTCGAGGCTAGAGCAGAGGGCCCCCTCGCCCATCTGTTCTGGTCCCCACGGTCCCCTGGCGGGTTTACCGTATAGGAGAGCGCTTCTGTCATTACTTGGGCAGCTCTGGTTAGATTCTGGGTGGTGCCTGTACTGGAGGGCCTTTGAATGTTTACACTATCGGAACAGTTTAATGTGGTTAGAAAAAATTGCATGGGGCCAGGGTCAGAGCGAAAGGAGGTATATTTAAGGTTCACGTGTGTGTTCCTCTCTATGCTTCTCTGACGGCCCTAGAAGCTGGGCGGGGTCACCTTCAAAGGCAACATCTGGACCAGCCCTGGGAGATGTGTTTTCTTAGTGCTGGGAGGCTTTACACTAGCAAGTCCGGACTCTTCTGTTATACCAACATGACTCAGGCTGAAGAGCAATATTTTCTGAGTGGTGGCTCGACCATCGTCTTGCAGAGCCTGGAGCCTGGAGCTGTCCTTCCCTCTAGAAAATGCTTCTCAGAATCACCTGGGGTGCGTGGTCCAGCGCAGGCCCTGGGGCCCACTGCTGACTTGAGAACTCTGGGGAGAGACGGGGCCTTGTGATCCGGCATCTGCATTTTTAACACACTCCCCAGGTGATCGGAATGAACACCAAAATTTGAGAGCCTTACTCTGGAAAACAGGTAAAAAGATCTTATAAAGGAAATAGAAATTGCGGCAGCTAATCCACGTGGAAGCCCTGGGTAGGGTTTGTGTAATGTGCCTCTGAGATGTTCTGGTTACAGTGTCGATTCTCAGGCCGCTAATGAGGTAATTACTCTAGCCAATAACAAACAGAAGTGATGTGAGCAGCGAAGGACCTCTCAGGTGAGCCTGGGGGACAGGACAGCTCCCGGAGAAGAGGTCCCCTATTTGCGCAGGACTCTCAGCATTCTAGACTAGTGGTTCTCCAGGTAGAATCCATAGAACAGCAGTGTCAGCATCCCCTGGGCTTTGCTAGACTTGCAAATTCTGGGCATCATCACCCCATCCCCTCCACCCCCAGCTCTGAATTCTAAACTCAGGGGCCCAGAAATTCCTGTTCATGAGCCCTGCAGAGGACCCTGATCGTGTTCAAGTTTGAGAACCAGTGTTCTGGACTTTGGTGGACAGTTTTTGACTGCTTGGTGTGGGTCCCCACTGTTCTCAAGCATGTCCCCCCTCTCTCTGCTGCCCGATGGAGTGCAGGATGGAAAACCCAGAACTGCTTCTCCCTATCCATAGCCCTGTGCTTCTGAGACACAGCGCAAACCTCTCAGTCCCAATGCCCACACTTTCTGGACCCCTACCTTTCACAGTTGGGGGGATTCAAGCAAAGTTCTTTGTCTTTCATGAAATAAAGATGCCATCTAAAGTCTTAGTAACATTGTTGGTTGATGTTACATAAAAGGACTAAAATTTTTGCTTTTAAAATTTGGTGTATGAAGGGAAAATATTTACCTCACAGCGGGGACACCTGGGACAGAGGTCAAACCAGCAATGTTGGGACCAGCCAGCTTCCTAACACCTGATCCAGTGTCCTGACAGGAGCCCCAGGCATGTCCACGCCGTCGCTGCCTGGAACACACAACCTAGGTCAGTTCAGTGGGAAACATAGGGCAAACCCACTGGAGGACGTCCTACACTGACCTACACTTTCTAAAACATCCAGGTCAAGAACATGTCGTTCCACATCCAGGAGGCTCAAGGGAGCTGAGAACTGAAAGTCCTCACTGCCTTGGATTGGAAGCGGAGGGACATCCGGGCCATCACGGGGACAAGTGTCAACAGGTAAGTGTGGCCTGTGGATTTGACAGTAGCACTGCTCAGGGTTAAACTTTCTGATTTTGATTGTTGTACTGTGGATGCAAAAGAGAATGTCGTTGTCCTCAAGAAAGCCCAAAGGAATATGTAGGGAGGATCCTATATGCAGGATTCTATAAATGATTCTCAAATGGTTTAGACAGAGAGGAAACAAGAGAGTCTGAGAGAAGGATAATAGGACAAAATGTAAACAATTGATGACTCTGGGTGAATGGGAGTCCTTTGAACTCTTCTTACAACTTTTCTGCGGAAACTTAATTTTTTAAACAGTGTGTATAAATTTAGAGAGAGTATTCAAGTGACTGTCAGGGTGGTTTTGCATACTGGGATTACTGGGGTGGGGGGGGTAATTTTTTCTTTTCTTTCTTAAAATCTGTTTCGCCCCTAACATTCTGTAGTAAGCATGAACTCTACTTGAAATCAGAACAGAACGAATGACACGATAGAAATGATTTTTTTTCTTTTCATGCATATTCCAACTGTTGTTGTCTTTCCTTTCTGCTGGCTAAAGGAATCCATATCTACTTCTCGAAAGGATCTGAGATCTCTCAGAGCCAGGGGCACACGCAAAACTCAACCAAACGGCACCCAAATCATATATACAAGTGGGTGGGGAAGAGAATTTGACTCATGGGACTCTTGATGAAACGCTTTTGTTCCCCTTATTCTTGGAAGCCCAAATCTTTCCAGTCTGCTGGTGGTATCTATTCCACACGCCTAATTAGCTCATTCCTAGTAGGGTTTCACGCTCAAAGGACGAGGTTTCTTCTGCTCCGTATGCGCCTCTGTCCGGCCGTGGGTGAGGTCGCCAGGTCTCTGGGGAGGCACCAGATTACCATCTTTTTGCTTTTCCTGCCCTGCTAAGCATCTCGGCTGTATTATGGAGATAATTATCTTTTCCAATAATTTTCTCCTTGTTACCATGAAGATTTAGACAATACTTGGCAGTTGCCGGGTACTCGAGATAATGGCTGTTATTTGAAGATCTTCCTCCTGTTCAAACGAGGTTACTAAGATAACACGTACAGATCACAGACCTCCTCTCTACAATGAGCTTGGATTCTGAACATGTAAACAGTACGATATGTGAGCCTCTGGATTCTCTTGAAGTCTGTGGGGTGAAATCAGAACCTAAGATCTGCCAGGCGTGGTGGATGTTCTCGGGTTTTCCTTCCAGACAATGGGTGGTGAGCCGGAAGGAAATCCCTCCAGCAAAGCCCTGAACTTGAACGACCCGGCCTGTCTTAAAGGGCAACAGTGAGGCCATGTCAGCCACATTGGACTTCTTTTATTTTGTTTCTTGAGTTAGGTTTATTACTACTTGGTCAGTGGTTAGAAATAACACCATTTCTTAGAAACACTTATTTGTGGTAACTTTCCAGAGCTCTGTGGCCATGTTCAAACGAAGGTTCTATATGGTGACTGCTGCAAAACATATCTTACTGAATAGGTTGATCATAAAACGAGATCATCTTATCATTAAAGGGCTGGTTGTAGATACGTTTGACCCACTGCATACCTGTTCAAGATATACCTGCTGAAGACATAAAGAACTGAGTGTCTAACCAAGTGCAAGGAGCTCATGTCCTTCTGCAGAGCTGGGGTTCGTGGATGACACGGGTTGGCCGCTTTCTCAGGCAGACAGACCTGGTCCCCAGAGCAGCAGCCCAGCCCTCAGCTGGGAGCTTGGCAGAGATGCAAACCCTCAGGCCCTACCTGGAACTTCTGAATCAGAATCCGTGTTGTGATCAGATCCTGGGGGGTTGAACTCCGTTCATCAGAGGATGCAGCCTGGGGGCAGCGGGGCCAGCAAATGTTGTCCTCCGGGGGTAGGGGGGGAGGCGGAGGTCACCAGAAGGCTGGCTGAAGAGCAGGCTGCTCACAGGAGAGACGGATGTTCCTCTAAAAGACACTTAAAAATGATGCCCGTTTTCATAGGTTTCAGACAGATGTTGTCTGAAGGAGGCTTGTGGTGAACGTTCTTTTCTGGAGGAAGGAGGAGGGAAGTAACACTTATTTCAACCTGAATCTGTGCTGAACACTGTTGTAGGCTTAATACACGTGTACAGACACATGTGTGTACGTGTGTGTGTACACACAAAGCTATGCATTTACTTAGGCAGGTATATACGTGTGTGTGTGTATCTCCTTTCTTCTCATCACCCAGGCCCTTGGCTACAAAGTCCCTCCTTACAGGTTACGAAGGTGACATGGGGCCGTGGAGAGTCAGTGATTGCACGTAAGGAACGAGAAGCAGAACCAGCAGGGCCGCCTGGCTGCTGTCCAGCCTGTGTCCTGCTGGCTCTGCCTCACTCCCTCCTTTCTGCATAAAATGAACAATCCTCTTCTGACCCCAAGTACTTCCTGGTCTGTTCTGATCATTGGATTATGTGGTGGGGCAGGGGGGGTTAGTGGGAGGTGGGGAGTTCCAGTTACTACAGCTGTGAAGGAAATCACCTTTACTGGAAGAATATAACCACGCCCACTGCACTGTGGGTTCCTGGTAGGGGTTCCTATCCCAGTGGGGCCAGGCTGAGGTGTGGCAGGGCCTGGTCGGTGGTCCTTTCTCCCCTGTCTTCCCCACCTCTGTAAGCTGGCCATTCTCCCTCTCTGCCTCAGTTTCCTCATTTGTAAAGTGAGCAAAGACCAGCAATAGCTCCTATCACTACGGTCCAAGAGAATCAAGGTCAAATGCGTAAACATCCGAGGGAGCGATACAGCACTGCTTCTGATGCCGCGCTGCACAGCAAACGCCCACGAGTGGTTGCTGTTACCGTGGATGGTGGCGACGATGCTGATGCGAGGATGCTACAGTTGCGGAGAAGGAGACGCTGAATATGTGCCGAAAGGACCGCACGGGAGCCAGGCCACAAATGATGGTGGGGCAGTGGCCCACGGCAGGGCCCAGGAACTTCCCCCGGACCACTCCTGGTACCAGAGACGCGCTGGGTGTTCTTCCCCAGGATGGCTGAGCATTGGAACCAGACAGTCGTGACTGTTGGTCCACGGAGCCAGACTCCAGGCACCAGATCATCTGATTGCTGGGATGCGGGGTGTGGAGAGAAGCTTTAAAGTCTAGTGTTTTCTTACTCAAAACTTTAAATACAACAATCTTCTTTTTAAAAAACATGTATCCAGTTGAAATACGCCTCTTTCAGAAAACGACCCTGGAGCACCAGATGCCTTTTCATCTGCCTCAAAGAAGTTTCTAGTTGTTGCTGTCTTGGGGTCTAGAGTGGTGTGGCCTTTTGCATATTTAAATAAACGCTCATCTTGTGTTTTTTCTTTTGAATCCGACAACCAAGATACCCAGACAATTTTGTGGAAATAAACAGCCCAGCCTGATGAATAGCTGGATTAAAACAAAGATGCAGGTGGGTTTTTAAGAGCTATTGAACAAAATCCAAGCCTTTGACCCCAAGTCTGTATTCTATCCACCAAATGCCTGCTTGGAAGGAAGGTTCGCAGCCAGCTCAGTGGGCCGGCTGGGGTTGGCTGGACAGCTTCCTCCAGCCAGGCTGCTCTTCTGTCCCTGTGAGGAAGCAGCCGCTGAGCGCAGGAGGAATCCCGGGCAGCCTGTTTGAGTGTCTGCACTGACTGCCTCGCGGCACTCGGCACTCACGGCTGGGCGCCCCGATGCTCCAGCTGCGGTTCTGTGTCTGGACGTGACCTGGTTGGTGGTGGCAGCGAGTCACGGGGGCCAGGACATGGCAGACTATAGCCCCCTTCCACAGCCCGCGGCCAGTGACTGATGCAGACGTACAGAAGGCCAGCCTCCTCCAGCTCCAGGGAAGGTTGCTCTGGGTGCCATGCTCCCCGGGGGCTCAGGCGGCTGCTCTCCTGCTGAAGCCACATCCTTATTTAGCTTTCTTCCCCTCCCCGCTTCCCTCGGTGCCCTTCTCGTCCTAGACAGGCAGGAATCCCCATCCCAGGCTCTGCTTCTAGAAATCCGGCTCCCGTGCTGCTACTTGCAAGGACTGGGGACAAGAGCAGTGCTCACTCCAGGTGTGTGTGAGCCCAGAGCACCACCCACCTCCCAGACAAAATACAGACGCCCCATTACATACGAATTTCAGATAAACAACGAATAATGTTCTAGAACAAGTAAGTGCCAAATATTGGGTGGGACAAACTTACACTAAAAAACGATTTTTTTATTTATCTAATTCTAATATAACCAGGCATCCCATATTTTGATTTGCTAAATCTGACAACTGTAGCCCTGAGTCCCTTTTGGGTCTGTTTTTTTTTTTTTTTTTTTTTTTGCGGTACGCGGGCCTCCCACTGTTGCGGCCTCTCCCATTGCGGAGCACGGGCTCCGGACGCGCAGGCTCAGCGGCCATGGCTCACGGGCCCAGCCGCTCCGCGGCATGTGGGATCCTCCCAGACCGGGGCATGAACCCGCGTTCCCTGCATCGGCAGGCGGACTCTCAACCACTGCGCCACCAGGGAAGCCCGTTTGGGTCTGTTTTGAGTTGACGGGGCGCTTGAGAACACTTTTGCTGCAACCCAGCTTCTCCCCCTGGATAATAACTGTAATGGTAGTAGCAGTGTAGTTGTAATAATACCAGCAGCAGCAGAAGTAGTAGTAGTAATAGTAACAGTGGTAGAAGCTATGACATATCTCTGGCATATTGCATTCCAGGCAGCATTTCATTCTGAGTGTGTTACACATATTAACTCATTAAATCCCTGCCCCTCTTCTCTCTGTGAGATCCTATCTTGGTCCACATCTCACAGAAGAGAAAACTGAGACACTCAGAGAAGTGACTTATCCAAGGCTGGTAAGCAGTGGGGTGGGCTCCAAACGCAGACCGTCCAGGGTCCACGCTTCTAACCACTGCACCGATTAGATTAATTAGGAGACTCTTAGAAAACTACTGGATAGCTTGAGTTTTCCAGAAAAGTAGAATCATTTCCTGACCAAGTTCTAAGATGCTTTGTGGAACTAGTGGGGACAGACAGGAAGGGAACAGTGTCCCCTCCCGGTCCAGCTGCAGGATGGGCAGCTGGTGAGGAGACTGGCTAGACTGGGACATATTGTGATCATAACAAGCTTAGCTGCACAGTTAACCAAGAGCGGGTAGAAAGGAGGCCCTGGTTGAATTATAACTGCCCAGGGCTGCGCTGTCCAACACAAGAGGCACCGCCTGTGGCCCTGAGCCCTGGACCCATGGCCTGTTGGAGTGGAGGTGCGCTGTTAACATCCTTCAGTAAAATACAACCTGGATTTCAAAGACTTAGTACAAAAAGTGTAAGTGTGTCATTAATAATTTTCATGTTGACCACACACGGAAACGATGATATTTTGGATATATTGGGTAAAATATATTTTAAAAACCAAGTCCACCTGTTTCTTTTTACTTTTTAAAATACAGCTACTTGACAATTGAAAATCACGTTTGTGTCTGTTGAGGGGAGATGAAGAAAGTGGGAAAGGAATGAGGCTTCTGGCCTCGAGGAGAAGGATCCTACAGTTGGGATCTGCCCACCGTGGGGTCTTTCTAAAGTCTAGATTTTTCTGTCTGCTTTTTAT
Source organism: Globicephala melas (assembly GCF_963455315.2). Taxonomy (NCBI): domain Eukaryota; kingdom Metazoa; phylum Chordata; class Mammalia; order Artiodactyla; family Delphinidae; genus Globicephala; species Globicephala melas. The sequence goes on along the minus strand of NC_083328.1, from coordinate 42,822,369 downwards.
TTTTCCCACGAAGAACAAGAGACGCAAGTCAGGAGGAGAATGATGTCAGTGCAGGGGGCTTGGAGTGTGGAGGCATCGCGGGCGGCCGCCCTGCAGGGCAGGGACAGTGCCTGCCATCAGGGTATCTGGAAGCCTCACCCTTCGAGCCTTGGCCACACTTCCGTGGGCAGGAGGCAGGGGAGGAGGCCAGCCTCCTCGGGAAGCACCGGGGAACAGGACCTTAGCTGCCGTTTCAGGTTCAGCAACTCTGGGGTGAGACTGCATTTCTCACAAGCCCTGGGGGAGGTGATGCTGCTCGTCCTTGGGCTGTATTTGGGTTAGCAAGGCTTTCTGGGATGGCCTTGTCCCCTTTACCAGGTTCCTAAGAGGAGCAGTCACTGTCCAATTTACCTTTGTAAAATGTCCTGTCACGGGCGCACAGATTTGTGGATTTACATCAACGGCTGCATGCCTAATGGGCATTTATAAAGGGTTACCGTAATTTAGGGTAAAAGGTGAAAGCGAAGATTGAACAAGCCCTGCGTTCCGTCGTGGTCCTGTCTCCCAGGATGCTACTGGCTCAGGTGGTGGGAGAGTACCCACGTTTTCGGACCTGGTATGTGCCGAGCTCCAGGCAAGACGCCTCACATACACTGTCCCTTTTCTCCTCGGCACCACCCTGAGGACGCAGCAGTGGCCCTGCTTCTCGGATGACACATCCTGGAGGAGTTAGGCAACAGGGGAGCAGCTGGTCGGTAAGCGAGGCCCTCCAGCATGGTCTTGCAGCTCAGATGAGTTTCCGCTCTGGTGCTGCACGGAGAGCCTGGCTCCGCCCCGGGGACCTGCAGAGCCTGTGGCGCCAGATTCTATCCGCAGCTCCCCTGCGAAGGAGGTTTCACATTCTTCCTCCAAGTACTTGGAACAATGTTCTCCACAAATCCTGAGGACGTCATAGGCTGCCTTTCCCTGCCAGCTCAGCTTGTATCAGCCCCGTGAGGACTCCGTTTTGCTTCCAGCTGGAACTAAACGGGAGGAACCACAGTTCCAGGTCCCCGACCTCTGCTTCCCGGGAACCTTCTGGAGCTCCCTCCCCGGTTCCCATCCTCAGCACCTCTCTTCACTCTGTGGTCCTCTGCATTGTAGAACTCGGCTTCTCTGAGGGCTGCAACCACTACTGAGCAGAGGCATATGCCAGCCAGAGGTGATGCCACAGCCCCAAGAGGAAGAACCGGGGCTCCGAGCCCAGCTGATCTGGGTTGCATTCCTGCCTGCAGTATTGTGTGACCCTGACCTTGAAGCCATCATTTACCCTCTTTGAGCTTGTGTTTCCTGCTCAGTAAAAGGGAGTGGTTACTAAGCCATTGCCCCCCTCACGGGGTGGCCGTAAGACTGAAAAGATGGGTGTATTTAGAGTGCTCAGCAGGGTCCCACAGAAGGTTCTGGAAGGGAGTCAACACTTGGAAGAAGGGCACGGCCCCGTGTGAGCTGCCCACTGCTGGTCCGGCTTCCAGCTGAGGGCAAGCCTGGTCTGTGCCGTTCCGGGAGGTGAAACTCCAATGAGTGATTTACCTCTTCAACAGCTTGAAGAGCTTGAGATCGAAGTTCAGGGTGACTGAGCTGCTAGAAGGTGAGGGTCCCAAGAAGGAGAGTCCGGGGTCGGGGGGTCCACATTGCGGGTGTAGCTCCTCCTGCTTCTCTGCTGAGCCTGGGACCACAGGCTCCAAGCAGCCTGCAAGGATCAAGGAGCTGAGCTGGGATTTGCTCTTGTTGGGGAAAGGTTTCAATCAGAGCCCGAATGAATTATTCTCCTGCTAAACCAAACATGTGCACACAGACAAACAAACATTTGCACTTTTCTTGGAAAATAATCGATCTAGAGCACTGTAGTCACAATGTCAGAATATAATCCACAATCACTCACTAAGAACCAAGAAAACGGGCTTCCCTGGTGGTGCAGTGGTTGAGAATCCGCCTGCCAGCACAGGGGACACAGGTTCGTGCCCTGGTCCGGGAAGATCCCGCATGCCATGGAGCAGCTAAGCCCGTGAGCCACAACTACTGAGTCTGCACTCTAGAGCCCATGAGCCACAACTACTGAAGCCTGTGTACCTAGAGCCTGTGCTCCGCAACAAGAGAAGCCACTGCAATGAGAAGCCTGTGCACTGCAAAGAAGAGTAGCCCCCACTCACCACAACCAGATAAAAGCCCACGCGCGGCAACGAAGACCCAATGCAGCCAGAAACAATAAAAAAAATAAAATAATAAAATAAATAAATTTACTTTAAAAAAAAAAAGAACCAAGAAAATGACAACAAGAGAAGCCAATCTGGAGATGATCAGATATTGGAACCAGCAGACAAGGATTTTAAAGCAACTGTTGTAGCTATGCTCTATGAGGTAAAGGAAAACATGCTCATAATAAATAAAAAGAAAATTTTGGTAGAGAAATGGAAGCTATATAAAATGGAAATTGAAGAACTAAAAAATACAATATCTGAAATAGACTGCTTGTCATAATGGCAGGCACTCAATAAATAGGTAGATATTAAAGCATAGAATAAAAGAGATCTTCAGTTTTATCAGAGCTGAAGTATAGCAGAATATCATGTATTTGCAGACAAAACTCAAAGTTATTCGGACATCTACTATGGAGACTGTCTTTTTATGTGAAACTGAATTCTTTCTGAATTATTTTTTAAAGAACCATATTTTAGCAATTGAACCACATCAAGATGCTCTTGAAGCCTGCTGCTTCAATAAAGAGTGGGGGGCTTCCCTGGTGGCGCAGTGGTTGAGAGTCTGCCTGCCGATGTAGGGGACACAGGTTCGTGCCCTGGTCCGGGAGGAGTCCACATGCCGCGGAGCAGCTGGGCCCGTGAGCCATGGCCGCTGAGCCTGCGCGTCCGGAGCCTGTGCTCCACAACGGGAGAGGCCACAACAGTGAGAGGCCCGTGTACCACAAAAAAAAAAAAAACTAAAAAAAAAAAAAAAAAGAGTGGGTCTTGGTGTGGACTGGCAGCTGGGGGCTGTGGTTTAGCTAAAATTCCCTGCATTTCTGCAGCACAGTGGAGGGAAAGAATGCAGACATCAGAGGGAGATGCTCATTCAAGTCCCAGGGCTGTCTTCTACTTGCTCTGTGACTCTGGCCAGGATGTTGTTGTATATTTGTGACTATTTTTGTGGTTGTTCTTTGTTTTCATCTATAACATAAACATTTTAAGAGTTGTGTTTGGGGACTTCCCTGGCGGTCCAGTGGTTAAAAATCCACACTTCCATTGCAGAGGGCGTGGGTTTGATCCCTGGTCAGGGAATTAAGATCCTAAATGCTGCACAGTACAGCCAAAAAAAAAAAAAAAAAAAAGTTGTGTTTATAGACTTGTTACAGAATTTAATATGAACTCCCATGGCAGGTATGAGCCTGGCATGTGACATCCCTCTGTCTGTAGAATTGAAAACAAGAGACGTACCTGGACATCTCAGTTCCTCTGGAGTGGTGCCCTGGGCCCTGAGGCCTAAGCTGGGTCCTGCAGGGGCTCAGAGGTACCACTGTGGGACAGACGGGGTGGGTGACCTTCAGGTCTCCATTTGCAAAACCTGGTTTGCTTGGGCACCAGGATTAGCCCAGGCCCTGGAGCAGAGGACCTCATGGGCAGTCCCACTTTGATGGCCACAAACCTGAAGCCTGGGGAAAGAGAGCCAAAGGGAAGATTATGGAAGAGATGGACTGTCAGATGCAAGAATGGGGACAGGAGCACAGCCTGCAGGCCTGGGTAATGCAGTGCCTCAGGATGGCCATGCCTCCCTCTGTATTTTGAGAGCAGCCCAGAAGGCCTCCTGGAATGTCTCCCTGGCACCTCCAGGCTCTGCAGCTGGAGCAGCATCTGTGGTGCCCAGGACGCTCTGCAGTGACAGCCACAGGGAAGTGCTGCCCCCACGTGGCTGGTGGGGCAGGACCAGCACAGTGAACATTCTCCATCCCACCTCTCCTCTCTCCTCTGGGCCTGGGCAAGAACTCCGGAAACTGGGGTTCATGAGGGATGCAAAGCAAGCATCAATTTAAAAATAGTTTTTACTGTAACTTCAGAAGACTCATAGCTGAAGATCGAAAGCAAAATATTCAGCTAGTAGTATTTATACATCAGCTCCATCCTTTTTTAAAACAGATTGGAAAATGCCACTCCTGGGCTCAGAACACTTGGGGTTCCCCGTGGGCCTCAGAATGTCATCCTACCTCCTCATTCCAACCTGCAGGACCCCGCCTACCTGCAAGCCTCGCCTTTCACCTCTGATCCCTTGCTAGCCCTGTCTCAGGCTCACGGATGAGCTTCAGTAGCTTCTGACCAAGCCAGCCCTTCCTGCCACAGGGCCTTTGGACATGCTTCTTCCTACACCTGATACTTCCTTGACCTCACATCCACATGTTCCTCCCAACACCCACCTTTCACCTGCCAGTTCCTGCCTAATTCGGCAAGAATCTCTGTAAGTATTTCGTAGTCTAAGAAGCTTTTCCCCACCTCCCAGGCTAGGCTGGAGCCCCCCTTCATCCTATTTTATTAGGATGACTCAGCACTGGGTAATTAACTTGTAATTATGTGCTTACTGGCCCTGTCCTGGCTCTGTGACAGCAGAATCCTCGCCTCCTTGTCCACTGCTCTGCCCCTGGGGACAGTCAGATGTGTGCCAAGCCAGGCAGCAACTACCAGCCCTTTGATAGTCTGGGCATTGTCTTCATTTCTCCCTCCTCCAAAATTGCTTCTCGGAAGAAGTTGATGAACCTTGTTATATTAATCGAAGATCACGTGAAACTTGTTCAACTAAGTCATTTTGCAATTGGAACAAAATTGTATGCGTTAGCTAAATTCAGATTTCGTTTGTACGTGGTTTTATTATATGGAGGCCTTTTGTGTCCCAGAATCTGATCTGGAACTCTCAATTAGTTACACTTCAAGAGCAGCATTGTTAGGTCCAAGGAGGGCGGGACGAGGGGTCTGCCTGCTGTGTGGCCTTGGCTCAGCTTTTGGAAGAAGCGGGCCCACAGTCCTTCCCCTGTGACACTCAGATGGGTTCGTGGAAGAAACAGAGTGAACATAGACGTGCAAGACAAACAGATCCTGAAGTTTTTAATAATGTTTAGAACATGCTTTTCTATGAACCCGGTGTTTATCCTCACTCTCTACATTCAAATCTAGTTATGGAGGGGTCCTTCAGATGCCCTTGGCTCCTTTTTTTGAAATTGAAATATAGTTAATGTACGGTGCTGTGTTAATTTCTGCTGTACGCAAAATGATTCAGTTATACATACCTATATATATATATACATTCTTTTTTCATATTCTTTTCCATTATGGCTTATTACAGGATATTGAATATAGTTCCCTGTGCTCTACAATAGGGCCTTGTTCTTTATCTATTTTATATACAATGGTTTGTATCTGCTAATCCCAAGCTCTTAATTTATCCCTCCTCCACCCCCTTTCCCCTTTAGTAACCATAAGTTTGTTTTCTATGTCTGTGAATCTATTTCTGTTTTGTAAGTAAGTTCATTTGTGTCAATTTTTTTTAGATTCCACATATAAGTGATGTCATATGTATTTGTCTTTCTCTGTCTGACTTACTTCACTTAATATGATAATCTCTATGTTCATTCATGCTGCTGCAAAAGGAAATATTTCATTCTTTTTTTATGGCTGAGTAATATTCCATCGTATATTTGTACCACATCTTCTTTATTCATTTATCTGTCGATGGACATTTAGGTTGTTTCCATGTCTTGGCTATCGTGAATAGTGCTGCTGTGAATATTGGGGTGCGTGTATCTTTTTGAATTAGAGTTTTAGTCTTTTCCAGACATATGCCCAGGAGTGAGATTGCTGGATCATATGGTAGCTCCATTTTTAAAGGAATCTCCATCCTGTTCTCCACAGTGGCTGCAGCAATTTACATTCCTACAGACAGCATAGGGCCCCTTGCTCTTTTTATGTCATCCCCAATTTTTCTTCCCCAGACATGAACTTTATTTACTTTCTTTCATCAAAATTCCCAATTTTTCCATGGAAACCATCTCAGTGCATTCAGCCTCAGCTCCTTCTCCCCTTTCCATTAATCAGGGAAGGACACTTTCACATCTGCTCTCCATTTTTTTGTGTGTTTATTGCAGGAAAATGGAAAATACAGATAGGGAAAGAGAAGAAAATAGACACCGTAAGTCCACCACCCAGGGGGCGAATTTAGTGTACATCTTTTACCTCTGCATACATAGCTACATCGATTTATTTGTTTGTTTAAAATGACGACACCATTTTGGGAACAACTTTAGATTTACAGAAGCAGGAGCAGAGAGTGCAGAGAGCTGTCCCTCCATCCCCTTCCCAGTTTCCTGTCTTGATAACATCTTGCGTTAGTCTGGTACATTGGTTACAATTGATGAGCCAATATTGATACATTGTTATTAACCAACGTTCATAGTGTGCAGTAGGGTTCACTCTTGTTGGTGTACATGCTATGGGTTTTGACAAATACCTAATGACATGTATCCACCATTACAAGATCACACAGAAGCGTTTTACTGCCCCTAAAATCCCCTGTGCTCCATGCATTCATTCCTCCTTCCGTCTCTTCCCCCCACTCCCTACCCTCATAAATCCTTGGCAACCACTGGTCTTTTTACTTTCTCCTTAGTTTTGCCTTTTCCAGAATGTCATCGAGTTGGAATTGTAGAGTGTGTAGCGTGTTCAGATTGGCTTCTTTCCCTCAGCAGCACTCACTGAAGGTTCCCCCGTCTCTTTTCATGGCTCGATAGCTCATTTATTTTTATCACCAAATAATATTACATTATCTGAATGTACCATAGTTTGTTATTCCTTCAAATTACAAGATGTATCTCGGTTGCTTCCAAGTTTTAGCAATTATGAATAAAGCTGCCCTAAACATTCATGTGCAGGTTTTTAATCTGGACAAAGTCTTCAACTCCTTTGGATAAATACCAAGAAGACTGATTGCTGGATCAAATGGTGAAAGTATGTTTACTTTGTAAGAAACTGTTAAACTGTCTTCCAACATGGCTGCGCCATTTTACATTCCATCGATCTACGAGTCTGTTCCTTCATCAGCACCACCCTGTCCTGATTACTGCACCCTTGTAGTAAGTCTTGAAGTTGGGTAGTGCCGGTCCTCTGACTCTGCTCTCCTGGAGCTCCCTAATTTTGTCTCATGTGAGTTTTAGCTTCCTCAGTCTCTTCAGCCTTCTTCCATCACCAGCGTGTCAGCTGTAGTATCTACTCCTGGCCCTGGCTAAGCATCTCCAAATGGAGACGGAGACGGACAAACCCACCCCTAAATGCATGTCGGCGAGGCAGCCCAGGCTCAGAACGAGGGCTGCAGACTCTGCCGTGCCCTCATTGGCTGCATCATTGCCCACGATCGCTGCCTCTCGGCGGCTGAAGCAAACTTTCCTGGGAATGCTTCACAATTGCATGGAGGCTAAGAAATGAAAGATTCCCCTATCGAATCTTTCCTTAACTCCTCTCTTTTAGATCTGAAACAATGATTCTACTCATTCAAGTTACATACATGTAGATAGTGGTTGTGAAAAAAAGATCTTTGGGGTTCCTCTCAGTTAACTGTTGTACATAGTAAATGATGCCAGAGCCGGTGGAGCAAGACGGTAACATCTGTTTCTGTTCATGGAGCTGTTGGCTGACAGGCCTGAGCGAAGCACTTCCTCAGTTGCCTCACGTGTCGGTTGAGGCCTGGCTTTGCTTTGCTCCTCGGGCTGCTGGGCTGGGCTGGCGACCAGGAAGCCCTCACCATATGACTGGCTCTGGGGACTGCCCCCAAGGCTTCTCCAGGCGTCTAAAGCGAGCTTCCTCACAGCCAGGTGGTCTCGGGGGGCCTCAGGGGGCTGACTTCAAAAAAGGAAACTAGGAGCTGCCGGCCCCATATGGCCTGGTCCTAGGACAGGCTCGGTGTACCCTACCTCATGTGTCAGTCAGAGCAGTCTCAGGCCAGCCCAGATTCGGTGGGAGGCCACAGACTGCACATCTTATCCAGAGGGGTGACGAGCTTGCGCTTATCCGGAGGTTGGTGGCGGTCACTGAAGACCGTGTCCCCCAGCATCAGGTGTAAGAGTTACCTCGACCCTGCAATGGTTGACGGCACAGCACGGGGCCACGTGCCTACCCTCTCTGAGATGCAGTCTTACTTCTCAAACAGGGAGACTACTAACCGCGTAGGTTTGCTGGAGGAAACAAATAATACACACGGTGTACACATAGGAGGCCGTCGTCTCGTTACAGTGAGAAAAAATCACTTGGTCCTTAGCAGCAAGTGGGGGCGGGGGTCCAGCCCGTATTCCCTTGGTCAACTGCAGAGCTCACCTTCTGGTTCTGACCGGCCTGAGAAGGGTGGGCCTGAAGTGCCCAAGGGATTGTGAAGATGGGGGCAGGTGGACCACCCTCTGCTCTCGCCCTCCAAGGGCAGCTCTGAGGCTGTCCGCCCGCACTGTCACCCAGGTCACCAGGGTTCCCAGGCTGACCCTCTGGGCCCACCTTTTGCCAAGTTCCCACCTCACGTCTCCAAGCCCTCAGTGTGCTTCTTGGGATCACTTCCTGTGTAAACTGCTTGGTCCTAAATCCTCGTCTTAGGGGCCGCTTTTGGGGGGACCACAACTAAGATGGAGACCATTAGAATTTAATACTTGCCACATTCTAATACAACCAGTCGCCCCATGTTTGTAAAGGATACATACGGTCCACTTCTTGGCTTCCTGTTTCAGGCAGAAGACCGGTGGTCCCCACAGGTAGCAGAGCGACAGTCCATTTTCCTTTCCAGGGTGAGGCAGTCAGCCCAGCACCACCCACCCACCCCCGCCTCCCGCTGCCGATCTGAAAGCCAAAACGTAATATAACCAGCACCGCCTCCCAGTCAGTCCCAGCCCAGCCCTCATCTTCGTCTGGGGGTGGGGAGTGGAGGGAGGATTAAGAAGTGGGTGTGGGGGCTTTCCTGGTGGCTCAGCGGTTAAGAATCCGCCTGCCAAGGCAGGGGACACGGGTTCGAGCACTGGTCCGGAAAGATCCCACATGCCGCGGAGCAACTAAGCCCGTGCGCCACAATTACTGAGCCTGCGTGCCACAACTACTGAAGCCCACGTGCCTAGACCCCGTGCTCCGAAACAAGAGAAGCCACCACAATGGGACGCCCACGCACCGCAACGAAGAGTAGCCCCTGCTCACTGCAACTAGAGAAAGCCAGCATGCAGCAAGGGAGACCCAACACAGCCAAAAATGAATAAATTAGAAAAAAAAAGAAGTGGGTGTAGAGAGCAGCACTCTCATGGAGCAGTGGGTTCTGGGGTGGGGGTTATTCTAAGGGCTCAAACCATACTTCCTCTTGGGAGGGAATTACTCTTGTTGAGAAGAGAGTTCCTGGTGGGCTGCAGGGCAGGAGTTGGTGCCGGGGGGAGGTAGTGGGGGAAGGGAGGGGAACAGGGCCACAGATCCTGAGACTGGCTTCACCTGCTCTGCATTCAAAGTACAAAGGGACCTGGAGACCCCGAGAGGTGAGTGGAGAGGGTGGGGGGCACCTGAGTGGCCCAATAGGTCCTGTGTGGTGAAGGGCTTGGAAGTCAGGACCATCTAATGTTGAATTTTAGGTCATTGGCCTTTCATGAAAATCCTTTCTAACCCATCCCCTCCCAAACATTGACCAAAGTGCCCCCCGACATAAATGTGTACACATGTGTCTGTTGATGAAATTAGAGTTCAGGTTTGAGTTCTCTCTGAGCATCGATGAAATGGAGTCCAAACGAAAAGAGTGAGGATGGGGAAATAATCTCCCCAAAGTCAAAGTGACGGGGAGAACACTCATTCATAGGAATCGGCAAAAGTCTTGAGGGGGACGTGGATTTCCCACAAATCGGAAAAGGGGAGGTTGAGTGTCAAGGGGCAGCAGAGCTGACTTCTGGCCTAGGGCTATTATCAGGGTGCCAGACTGGACACTTGAGTGTGTGTTGAGTAGGGTCTTTACCGGCAAGACCTCAGGGTGTAGGTTTTGTCCCATCCCAGGAGCACGAAGTGCATAGGATAACGGCACACCTGCCTGTCTCCACGGAGACTGAGCCACTCGCCCCGAGGGCTGGATCCAGCACCTTCTCTGACCGCATCAGCTAAACCTACATAACCCACTCTCATCTCCTTCCCCTCCTTCTGTTGACCTCTTCTCTGGACCAGGGTGGGGGATGGGGGAGGAGCTGTCACACATTTATTTCTTGAAGTGTTTATCCTGTGGTGGTCAAATGGTGGGTTAGAGAGCGCTATATGTGACGTGAGTGTAAGAAGCAGAGGCTGGTGTGGGTGGAGATGCTTGGGACCCCAGTCACTGTCCACGCATCACTGCCCTGGCTTGAGAAATTTCAGAATCCTTTCAAGGGAAGTTTCAACATTTTCCTTTGAGGAAACAAACTTGGAAAGATTCTTCAGAATCCCAGAGTGTGCTGGGCCAGGCTTCAAAGAGTTAGACGCAAGAGGGTCCTATGAACCCAAATGGCAGAGGAAATTACAGATTTGACACTCAGCGGGCTTCCAATCCGTCAAGGCCTCCAAGCCAGGTGTTCCTTGCTCTTTCTTTCTGTCTCAGGATCTCCTGGAAGACTTCGGCTTCAGCTTGCTCACCCAGGTGTGTCCCAGGCCCCTTAGTGTGTAGACGTGGAGAAATCAGGCCACCATCATGGAAGTAGAGACCCAGGACAGCTCACTACGGAAGTGATGGAGGGCGCTGGCTCTCCCCCAGACCTACCTTCTATTCAGAATCTTCAAAAACCATCCCAAGCACCATCCCAGTTAGTCTCACAGCTGCCCTGTGAGGTCCCAGTGGAAGACATCGTGACTCCTTTGGGAGATAAGGAGCCTGCAGTTCAGAGTGGTTAAGTGTGTGCGAGCAAAGGCAACCAGATGAGTCTGGGAAGGTCTTCTGATTCATCCTCCCCTAGGTCACAGCCTTAAAAACCTACAGGAGTCAGCAATGACACAAATGAGTGAAGTGGCCCGTGCTAGTGGGGTGCTAGGGAGTGGTGGGGACCATGGCCAATGGGGGAGCTATTCCCATCTCATAAGGGAGCCACTCTTCAGCCCCATCCAACTGTGAGCCTGTGATGATATGGGCCCTGTCTTGCTAGATTTTCTAAATTTACCAAAATTCACGTTCTGAAAGAAATCATTTGGCAATTAATTAAGCAACGGCAACCATGTGCAGATTAAACAGAACATGTTTTCAGGTGTTGTTCAGCCCCCAGGATGTGGTTCTGTGTCCGTGCCATACCTTGGCAGAAGGAGGCTAGATGGTGTGGGAGCGGCAGGTGGGGCACGTGGCATGGCCCCTGCTCTGTGTCCTCAGCAGCATCCTGGACCTTCTCCTTTGACGAGGCTGGGTTAGGGTGGGAAGCAGCTTCCCAGCCACGGGTCCTGCAACGGGCAGTGAAAAAAATTGTGACCGTTAATGTGTTAGGCAGGAAGGCAGAAGTACAGAGTTGCTGGTTCCCCAAACCTCTGCCTTACCCCAACCTGGCTCCACCAGGAGCCTGAAATACTGCCTTCACTTCTGTAAGGACATTTTGGAGTTTATGGCAAATTTTGTGTTTTCTTGACTGAAGGATGCAGTTTACTGTCTAATCTCTGCTTTCCTCTACTTTCTGTCGTGTCATTTCTGGGACGACAGGGGACAATGAAAAGCCGCCTCCTTATCTGCAGATGTCACCTTGGAGCGGCTCGTTCAGTATCTAGATGGTTTCTGTTGAGAACAGTCCAGAGTTGTGGGTGGGACCTCTGGTGCCGAGCGTCACTCTGTGACCCTATCCTCTGTCGCGGAGAGTGAGATGTCTGTTTCCCGCGGGTTGTTTATCACTGTTGAGACTTCGGGTCTTCTCTTCCTGTGTGTGCACCGCCTGAGCCGCCAGAGGTATCCCCAGCAGGCTCGGGGTGTGGGTGTATCAGGAAGCCCACGGTTTCTTCCGTGAGATTGGTGTGGTCCCAGCAGATAAAACACTTTGGCGGGGAGCCTGGAAGCACACGCTCTGCATCGTCCCCCCAACCACGTCTGCAGGCCCTGCCCCATCCTGAGCCTCACCCCGAGTGGAAACCCCGTCCTCGGGGCTCAGACCCTTTCCCCATCCTGCCTTAGAGCCTCTCCTATTTTCAGCAACAGAAACAACACTCCAAAACAGAAGGCTCGAGTGGGGGTCCCCGCACACCAGGAGGAAGGGGTGGCTCAGGAAGGACACAGACGGGCCCATTCACACCTTCCCATTGTGGACAAGCACCGAGAGGCAGGAGAGGACTCACTTCCACAATCTCTCTCTTTTTTGGTCTCTCTTCATTCCACTTAGAGTAAGTGTACAAGAGGTTATCATGCTTGTTCTGGAACAGTTCTTGGGAAGTTACGAGGAGCTGGCAGGGTTTGCAGCCCACGTCCTCAGGTATGCAAGAAATAAATTTATCTCTTTTTCCTCAAATCAATGTCATTCTGACCCAGAACTCTTGACCCCAATGAAATGCCATGAACGCCCTCCTAGTGTTACTGAGGCCCCTCCCTCAGGACCCACCAAGAGCTCGCGGGGTGGAGGGTGTCGCTAGAGGAGGGCAGGGAGTCTGATCTCTGACTCCTGACTTCAGCCTTGGGCTCTCTGGACTCCTCATCCACACCCTCCTGTCCTGTGTCCCTCCTGGGTGGCCCACAGCTGAGCACTGCCGCCTCCCTTCCACTGGAGCTTACACATCCCACTGCCATCCTGGCTGCCCTGGGACTTGGTCTCCCAGACACTGGGTGCAATCTTTGTCTATCAGCCTAAGTGGGGAGAGTGAAATGGAGAGACGTCAGAAGGGAAATAGAAATCTGTATCCCCCAAGGTCTCAGCCAGACCAAAGGGAAAGATGCAGGAGTTTCCTTGTACAGTATGATTCAAGGGTCACTCACTGCTGGAAGATTCCCTAGTTTAGAATCTTTCAAAGTGCTATTCTGCCTAAAATTTCCAGTATGAAAATGCACAGTATTTTGTCTCTGGGAAATGGCTTTTACATCATCATTATCTATCATCACCAGCATGACATGCTCAACATCATGGAAGGTGAGCTAGTCTCTTCCTCACGTGGCAAAGTTTGGGAGGAGGTGGGACTGGGATGGGGCTATGGGGCGGCAGCCTTGCCCTAAGGGAGGGTGTCTGGGTGTCCGGCAGTGTTCAGCTGGGCACCATGAGGATCGAGGCTCCTGATTTGATGGAGAAAGGGTGTCCCAAGTAGGGGGTCACTTTGGGACTGCCTGGTGTCTGAGGGGCTGTTGCTGTCCACGTGATATGATCGTTTCCAGCGTTGCCTGAGAAGCATGACCCAGGCTGGAAATGTTGCTCCTGAATGTTCAGGTGGCTTTTCCCTTCCCATCCTTGTCTTCATAGGTCAGGAGACAGTTCTGAAGCATTGCATTCAGGACTTCATGGTTCTAAGTTACTTGGGCTTTTCCTTTTCTTAGTCTTTCCCAAATCTATTCTAAAAATTATATATACCTCTTTTGAATGATAGTCCTAGTGTTCCTTTATTTTTTATTTGGGAAATGGAATACATGACTGCAAAAAGATTCCAGTGGAACACAAGGTCTATCACGAATGTCAACTCCATCCTATTCTTCCCCATCCTAGGACCCTCCCCAGAGGCAGCCACTGCTCCTGAGGGTGGTAGCAGGTCCTGCACTCTGGTCTGAATCTCCGTATGTTTCAGCTTGTCTTGAAGATTACTCCATATCATCACATAAGAGTCATCTCATTTTTTAATGACTACATAGGATTACAGTGTATTGACATTTCACAATTTATAATTAAACTTCTTTTAAAAATATTTAAGTATTGTTTTCTTCAGTCTTAGAAATTCACAAATAATTCTTCCTTATTTTCATTATTAATTCAATATCTCTGTATATACATTTTTGTTTTTATACTTAAAAATGTTTTTCCTCTTCCTGATTCTTTATCTATATTTCCATTTCATCACATTGTCTTTTCTAAAAATATTGTGTGTAAATATATATGTGTGTCTTAGTTGTAAGCCATCTTAATTTTTTGTAGACTGAGGAGAGGCAAAAAACTAATAGAAGTCATGATAAAAACTTTTAACAAATTAGACACAGAAGGAACACATCTCAACATAATAAAGGCCATATATGACAAGCCCACATCAGCATCATACTCAATGGCTAAAGTTGAAAGCTTTTCCTCTAAGATCAAGAACAAGACAAGGGTGCCTACTCTTACCACTCCTATTGAACATAGTACAAGAAGTCCTAGCTACAGCAATCAGGCAAGAAAAAGAAATTAAATGTATCAGAATTGGAAAGGAAGAAGTAAAAATGTCTCTGTTTGCAGACGAAATGATTTTATATATAGAAAATCCTAAAAACTCAACAAGAAACCCTGTTAGATCTAATCCATGAATTAGGTAAAGTTACAAGATACAAAGTTAACACACAAAAATCAGTACTGTTTCTATATCCCTGTGACAAATTTTCTGAAAAAGAAATTGAACCCATTTACAACTGCATCAAAAACAATACAAGTTATTTGGTTAAAATAAATGTATCCAAAGATTTGAAAGATCTCTACTCTGAAAATTACAAGACAACCATGAAAGAAATTGAAGAAGACACAAATAAATGCAAAGGTATCTCATGTTCATGGATTGGAAGAACTACTATTGTTAAAACGTCTTTACTACCAAAAGGAAATGGAACCCTTGTGCACTATTGGTGGGAATGTAAATTGGTGCAGCCACTATAGAAAACAGTGTGGATGATCCTCAAAAATTAAAAATAGAACTCCCATCTCATCTAGCAATTCCATTTCTAGAAATACCTCCAAAGGGAACAAAGACACTAACTTGAAAAGATATCTGTACCCCCATGTTCATAGCAGTGTTATTTACAACAGTCAAGACATGGAAGCAACCTCAGTGTCCATCAATGGATGAGTGAATACAGAAGTTGTGGTATATATACACAATGGAATAGTATTCAGCCATAAAAAATGAAGAAATTCTACCATTTGTGACAACATGGATGGACTTCGGAGGCATTATGCCAAGCAAAATAAGTGAGACAGAGGAAGACAAATACTTATGTGTGTAATCTAAAAACAAACCAACAAACCAACAAACCAAACTCATAGAAAAAGAGATCAGACTTCTGGTGACCAGAGGCAGTGGGTGGGGGGAAGGGAAATTGGAGGTAGGTGATCAAAAGGTACAAACTTCCAGTTATAAGGTAAATAAGTACCAGGGATGTAATGTACACTATGATGACTATAGTTAGCACTGCTGTCTGATATATAGGAAAGTTAAGAGAGTCAATCCTAAGAGTTCTCATCCCAAGGAGAAAGCTTTTTTTCCTTTTTTCTTTCTTTATTTTCTTTTCATTATATCTATATGAGAAGATGGATGTTAGCTGAGCCCATTGTGGTAAACATTTCACAGTGCATGTAAACCAAGCCATCCTGCTGTATATGCTTTAAAGTCATGTAAATCAAGCCATCCTGCTGTATATGCTTTAAAGTCATGTAAATCAAGCCATCCTGCTGTATATGCTTTAAAGTCAGACAGTGATGTAGGCCAATTATTTCTCAATAAAACTGGAAAAAATAATTTAGAAAAAAAGAAACCAGTAAATATTCTCCTTCCCTGTACTATCCTCAGTGAAGCGGGGTAGAGTCAAGTTTCTTTCCTATGACTTTTCTTTCTGTGACTTTGTTGCCAAACACTTAATTTCTGGTATAAATTTACCCTGGAAATTTATGGACCTTTCTGGCCAAGTGATAGTCAGCCAGTCTCCTAAGAAGATGGAAAGCAAGACGATGAATTCCACTGTCTCTCTTTATTACTCACTTGCAGCAGAACCATGAAATTCTGTGCAGTAGTGAAGACACTGACCTGAGTAATTCATCTCCAGTTTCTTCCTGATGATGGTGGGCTACTTAGTCCTGCTTTGTTGGGGTCTCTGAGTCTCCTGGCTTTACCCATAGTCAGGAAATTTTGGAGAACCTACCTCTGTGTTCTCAATACTGCCTCAGCACTAGAACCACCTGGAGAACTTCATAAACAACAGGATGCCTTGTCCCAGACATTTTCCTCTGGTGTCCACCCAGGGCTGACAAGCCGGGACTGCATGAGCATTGAAACACTTCCCAGCTCCGAAATCCCAGGACCAAATGACAACTGTCAAACTTGCCGTAGAACCAGAGGTCTTGTGAACCCTGAACAACTTGGAAGGTCATTTCCTTCACCAGAGTTTTCATGTTTATGGTTTAGAGTGTTGTGAAATATTTTCCCTTGTGAGTTTCCCCTCTAAAGTTTCCACAGCTTTGAGCAGAAAAGATAAAGTTTGGGCTTCAGGAAATAACAAGCTGGAACACAACTTTCTCCAGGTGTGAAACTGGAGATGCAGCCATCTGAGAAGCCAGGTGGGTGTAACTTTCCAGCACCTGGGAGTAGAGGAGGAAGGTCAGGCTAAAGCATCAGCCGAGGCTGGCTCCTCATCCCTCCAGGTCAATCTTCTCACCCATTGACTCAGCTTCACCAGGTGTGTTTCTAGATCTCGAAGCCTCCATGGTATCCCAGACTTAGAGCTCCCTTGTCTGCAGACATCAGTGTGGGACATGCTGAGAGACTGGATGACAGCATTTCTTCGGCCTGAGCATTAGCCACAGCTCCTTGTGTGTGGCACATGGTGGTGTCCTTTCTTCAGGAAAGGGACACTTAGAACTGTAGCAACATCTTCTCCTTGATGGTAGGAAACCCGGCTGACCTTTCTCAAGTCCTCGTTGTTACTTTGCCGGAATGTGAAGCATACCTTTCTCTGTACAGTCATGTCACTTTCGCATTGTTGGGAAACCTTACATTTCTGGAAATTAAGGGTTCCAGAACTCTAAAGGGGTTCATACTGGAACACTTTGACATGTATAGGGGTGATATTTTCTTAGTACATCTATAAAATATCATCTCATAGTACAAGCAAAACTATGGACATTGTAAAATATATAGGCAGACAGAGGATAGATGGACGGATGAATGGATGGTCAGATGTATTAATTGCCTACTATTAAGAGGAATTCCCACCCCAGGTTATGGGGATGGCCAAACACATGACACCCAACAATGGAAGATGCGACTGACATCAGTTTGTTAATCACATATGCACAGCCTCAGGGAGGACCTCACACGCCACGCAGGGCCACACAGGGGTTGCACTTGGGATCAGAGTGAACCAGCAGAGCCTGTGGGAAGCCGGCTGTGTAGTCAGTAATCAGAGGGTGTGGAGGGGTCCCTCGGTTCCAACGAGAGAATGTTCCAACTGTCTTATTTGGTTAGTTCTGTGGGCTGCAGGGAACTGAAACCTGGTACTCAGGAATAAGCAGGAGCTGCATCTGGTTCTCTTGACAAGGAAGGGTATCTGGTTAGGGAACTTATTCGTGGGAGCTTTGTGGTTAAGCCATTTGAGGTCCTCCCAATTTCACCAAATGTCAAAGGAGCACGTAAGAGTGGACCTTCACTGAATGTCTTACACCTGAAGAGAAGAAGGAAGGAAGAATGGATAGATGGATGGATGCATGGAGGGAAAGGAGAGGTACATAGATGGAAGTGTGAGGGAAAGGATGCATGGTTGGACACACTGGTTGAGTGACACAGGGGCTGAGGGCTTGTGTTTGACCCTGACCCTGCCAGGTGCTGTCTGTGTGAGCTCGGGGGAGCCGATTAACCTCTCTCCATATCTTGTGAAAAGTGGACTGAGTCACTCCTCTAGGGTTTTCATGAGGATTGTGTTGGCTCATGGTGGGTCAAGCATTTCAAGTGCTGCCAAACATAGAGTAGGTTCTCAGTAAATGCACTTACTCTTTATTTTTCAAGTTAGCTTTGAAAACACATGCACTATATGTACTGCCAACTTCTTACCCAAGTCCATGATTGCGTTTTCACTCCATTAATCATATATTTTGGTGAGACGTGCTTCTTTTACAGGCAATCTATTTCATTAATCTTTGTTTTGAGGTTGCTGCTTGTTTTTGAAAAATCACCCACCTCAAGGTCATAAAAATGTTCTCTTGTTTTCTTCTAAAATTTTTATCATTTTACCTTTCACATTTCAGTCTATGATCTATCTGGTACTGGTTGCTGGGTATGATGTGAAGTAGGGGTCAAGGTTCAATGTGTCCACGTGGAGGACTCAGCGCTTTCTTGAAAAGATCACCTTCCATACTGCCTTTCAGGGGTCCCTTTGTCATAAATTGGGTGGCTCTGGTTCTGGATTCCCTAATCTCTCTCATTGTCTATCTCTGAGACCCCCCTCCAGATGGATATCCAGAATATACGAGGAAGAACTCTTACGTTAAAAGACAGCCAAATCAAAATGGGCTGATGAATTGAACAGGTGTTCAAGTCCATTTTAATTCTGTGCTTGTAATCATTGATTTAACAGTGCATTTATTGAGCGCCTGCAATGCACCATTCTGAGACAGCAAAACTTACCATATTTATGTATGTTGGTATGTGTTTATTTACTCACTTCTTTTTTTATTTTTGCGGTACGCGAGCCTCTCACTGTTGTGGTCTCTCCCCTTGCGGAGCACAGGCTCCAGACGCGCAGGCTCAGTGGCCATGGCTCTAGGGCCCAGCCGCTCTGTGGCATGTGGGATCTTCCCGGACCGGGGCACGAACCCGTGTCCCCTGCATCGGCCGGCAGACTCTCAACCACTGCGCCACCAGGTGAAGCCCACTTCTTCTTTCTTTAAACATCTTTATTGGAGTATAATTGCTTTACAGTGTTGTGTTGGTTTCTGCTGTATAACAAAGTGAATCAGCTATATGCAAACGTACATCCCCATATCCCCTCCCTCTTGCGTCTCCCTCCCACCTTCCTTATTCCACCCTTCTAGGTGGTCGCAAAGCATGGAGCTGATCTCCCTGTGCTATGCAGCTGCTTCCCACTAGCTACCTATTTTACATTTGGTACTGTATATATGTCAATACTACTCTCTCACTTCGTCCTAGCTTACCCTTCCCCCTCCCCGTGTTATCAAGGCCATTCTCTATGTCTGTGTCTTTATTCCTGTCCTGCCCCTAAGTCCATCAGAACCACTTTTTTTTTTTTAGATTCCATGTATATGTGTTAGCATACGGTATTTGTTTTTCTCTTTCTGACTTAATTCACTCTGTATGACAGACTCTATGTCCATCCACCTCGCTACAAATAACTCAATTTCATTTCTTTTTATGGCTGAGTAATATTCCATTGTATACATGTGCCACATCTTCTTTATCCATTCATCTGTAGATGGACACTTAGGTTGCTTCCATGTCCTGGCTATTGTAAATAGTGCTGCAATGAACATTGTGGTACCTGACTCTTTTTGAATTATGGTTTTCTCAGGGTATATGCCCAGTAGCGGGATTGCTGGGTCGTGTGGTAGTTCTATTTTTAGTTTTTAAGGAACCTCCATACTGTTCTCCATAGTGGCTGTATCAATGTACATTCCCATCAACAGTGCAAGAGGGCTGCCTTTTCTCCACACCCTCTCCAGCATTTATTGTTTGTAGATTTTTTGATGCTGGCCATTCTGACGGTGTGAGGTGATACCTCACTGTAGTTTTGATTTGCATTTCTCTGATGATTGGTGATGTGGAGCATCTTTTCATGTGTTTGTTGGCCATCTGTACATCTTCTTTGGAGAAATGTCTATTTATGTCTTCTGCCCATTTTCGGGGGGGGGTGAAGTAGGAAAGAATAGCTTTATTGCTTTGCGAGGCAAAGGGGGCCACAGCAGGATAATGCCCTCAAAACTGTGTGTCCTGATCTGGAGGGGATAGTGAGGAGTTTTATAATAATGATTCAGAGAGGGCATGGTCAGCTCGTGGACATTGTTCTGATTGGTTGGTGGTGAGGTAATCAGGAGTCAGCATCATCAACCTTCTGGTTCTAACCAGTCTGGGGTCTACATGCTGGTAGGCAGCATACAGTTAACTTCTCCCACCTGGTGGGGTTTCAGTATCTGCAAAAGAGCTCAAAGATATTGTTATGTGTGTCCCTTAAGGCGGAACCTGGACCCTGCCCCAAGGCTGCCCTACTGCTTCTTTTGACTGTTCCTTCATAGTCTCCACATCCCCTCCCTTCCCTAATTAGCAACTGTTTGAACTTGCCTGTTGGAACTCAGGGAAGGTCTTGCGGGCTGAACAAAGCCCATTTCCTGTAATCAAGAAATGGGGGACACAGGAAGGCTTTTGTGCCCAGAAGCACCACAGGGTCCTGCTCAGTTCCATCACTTGCTGCAAGTAATATATCTTTCCTCCTAATACGCGATATGTGGATATATGTACATGTATAGCTGCTTCACTTTGTTATAAAGCAGCAACTAACACACCATTGCCAAGCAATGATACTCCAATAAAGATGTTAAAAAAAAAATCTTTCCTCCTCCAGCTCTTTGGCTTGGTTATGTCTATTGGCTCAACAACCACCAAGAGGTGAACCCAGTTTTCAGGTAACAAAACTTCTATGTAGCTCTTTGAAAGTAATTCTATTTTCTTAAAATTTGCATTGAAAAGTTGATATATTTTTAAAAAATGGATACAGCTTTAGGAACAATAAGACCAAGTTTAAGAAAAGCTGAGTAAAGTTTAGACTATAAATCCTTGACAAAGTTGGCTTAATTTATTACTGACTCTAAATGCCTACCATGCGGATGGAACTCAAATATTTGTGACTGAGCACATTAATGAGTAAATGAACTACAACATTTGAAATGATTAAGAATCTAACAACCTACTATTGAATGGGCAGGATGAGCAGACAACATGAACAGAAGGAAAAATATTCTCCTGATTGAGAAAACGTAATAGAGGAATACAATGGATTCATAGTAATATTAATTTTCATTGAAAAATTTCTTTCACTTAAGGGAGGGTAAAGATGCATAAAGTTATGCTGTTCCAAGAGAAGAGATTCAATGCTGGGGCTGAGTAATTAGTGAACAGTACAACTAGTGAGCCATCAAAAAACTCATCAATGGCCAAAGCAGGGATGAAAGTCACCAGTGTCACTGGTAAACTGAGGAGTCTCGGTAGGAAACAGCTCTTCATTTTCCCAATTGCTACGCTTCCCTTCTTCTGAGCTATGTGAACCCATACTCCTTAGTGGTACCTTTGCCAAACTATTTAAATTTTAGCCACATCTGTTATTATTATAGTCCTCTTTTTGTGTGTTTAAGGCACAGTCATGTCCATTTTAAACTGGCAGCCACAGAGCTAAGTCAAAGGGCTTCTCTCTAAAGTGCCAACTCCTGGACTCAAGAACGTGTGTGTGCATGTGGGCCCCTGTGGTGCGAAGGGAGTGGAGAGTTGAGTCTGGATCTCTGATCTCTCTCCTCCCTCTTCTAAGCTCCAGCTCCACTGGCATTGAAAGGAAAGGCAGGAGGGAAAAGGAAAAAAAAAGGCAAGTACCTTATCTGTAGGCATGAATGCAGCCTTATTCTGTTGGTTCTCACTGCTCCTCTGTTTAACATAATAGTGGAGGAAATGTGGATTATAATTATTATGTATGTATTCGTTTGCTGAAAGTTCCCGCTCACGGTGGGAGCGTGATTCTATTAGTAGCAGGATTGATTTGCTGTTCTGAGGGTCCATTTGAGATTTGCAGTCTCAACTTTCAAGCCAATCATCTGCATGGTTGAGTGTTTACCTCCAATTGAGAGTTCAGTCATTCAGTTGCAGGACAAGTGTTGTCGGTAATCAGGGCTGGAGTTTTCCCTGGAGTAAACAGGAAGAAGGGACAGTACAAGGAAAATTCAAAGCATTGATGAGGATGCCTGACTGTGGAATCTAAGTTGGGGGAGGGAAAGAGGTGTAAAGGTGTTAAGGTCAACAAAGGAAAGTTCTGTTGATGCTAAGAAATTATCAGAATTTGAATACTAAGCATGAAATTTTGAAGTTTCTATTTTATGAGTAGTAAGTAAGGTTGAGAATCTTTTTCCTCAAAATGCTGCTGGGGGCCCAGCATCACCTAAGAGCTTTTTATAAATGTAGAATCTCAGATGAATCAGAATCTTTATTTTAGCAAGTTCTGTAGTTGATTCAAATACACATTAAGTCTGAGAAATACTGGTCTAGAATAGTGGGTCTCAACCCTGCTTGCATAATAAAATCACTGCGGGAGTTTTTAAACTATTCCTGATTCCAAGTGAGAAAGTCTTGGGGTGAGGCCCAGGCATTGATATTTTTTAAAACCAGAATTTCACCCTGACAGTGGTTGCGAAGTAAAGAGTCATCAAGAGACAGAACGGTTCCAGGCTCATATACCTGGATTTTCAAGTTACCAGGTTACCACATTCCAGTCAACTCCAGCCAGTTGTGGACATATGGAGATACACATTGGCAGATCAATTTTTCAAAAAAGGTAAGAAATTTGGTTTTCATAAGAAATACCTATATTTTAAAATGGTGGTTAAAATTAAAAAGAAAAAAAAATAAACTCAGTAGGAATTTCAAAAACAGTAGGTTCGATTTTTGACTTGGAAAGAATGGTAGTTTTAATCCTTACAGTGTCAGCATACCACAGCTGTCTCTCTTTTCCAACTGTTGAGTCACAGTAAGTAAGTTTATAGTTACTTAGAGTAGCAGAGAGTAAAGCTGCTGACAATTTTACAGGAATCAAGAGAGTCACATTGGCTTTGTCATCTCTTTCACTCTGGATACACAATGATCGGTGACCAACAGGGAAAACTGCGGCAGAAAAAGTTAGATGAATCCAGAGAAAAACTCATGCTTCTGTCTTCATTAGATAGAAAGCTTTTCTCTGTTTTGCTCTGCGGCACAGAAATACTTAAGTCTTTACGTTGTCTCCCCACCCACAGTATATGAAAAACCACATCTGCTGCACATTTTTTGATTGGGTGGCTTGTTTTTTGGGATATTGAGTTGCATGAGCTGCTTGTATATTTTGGAGATTAATCCTTTGTCAGTTGCTTTGTTTGCGAAGATTTTCTCCCAATCTGAGGGTTGTCTTTTTGATGGTTTCCTTTGCTGTGCAAAAGCTTTTAAGTTTCATTAGGTCCCATCAGTTTATTTTTGTTTTTATTTCCATTTCTCTAGGAGGTGGTTCCAAAAGGATCTTGCTGTGATTTGTGTCATGGAGTGTTCTGCCTATGTTTTCCTCCAAGAGTTTTACAGTGTCTGGCCTTACATTTAGGTCTTCAATCCAATTTGAGTTTTTTTTTTTTTTTAATCATCTTTATTGGAGTATAATTGTTTTACAATGGTGTGTTAGTTTCTGCTTTAAAACAAAGTGAATCAGCCATACATATACATATACCTCCATATCTCCTCCCTCTTCCGTCTCCATCCTACCCTCCCTATCCCACCCCTCTAGGTGGTCACAAGGCACCGAGCTGATCTCCCTGTGCTGTGCGGCTGCTTCTCACTAGCTATCCATTTTACATATGGTAGTATATATAAGTCCATGCCACTCTCTCACTTCGTCCCAGCTTACCCTTCCCCCTCCCCATGTTCTCAAGTCCATACTCTGCATCTACATCTTTATTCCTGTCCTGCCCCTGGGTTCTTCAGAACCTTTTTTTTAGGATTCCATATATACGTGTTAGCATACGGTATTTGTTTTTCTCTTTTTGACTTACTTTACTCTGTATGACAGACTCTAGGTCCATCCACCTCACTACAAATAACTCAATTTTGTTTCCTCTTATGGCTGAGTAATATTCCATTGTATATATGTGCCATATCTTCTTTTTCTATTCATCTTTTGATAGAAACTTAGGTTGCTTCCAAGTCCTGGCTATTGTAAATAGTGCTGCAATGAACATTGTGGTACATGACTCTTTTTGAATTATGGTTTTCTCAGGGTATATGCCCAGTAGCGGGATTGCTGGGTCGTGTGGTAGTTCTATTTTTAGATTTTTCAGGAACCTCCATACTGTCCTCCATAGTGGCTGTATCAATTTACATTCCTACCAACAGTGCAAGAGGGTTCCCTTTTCTCCACACCCTCTCCAGCATTTATTGTTTGTAGATTTTTTGATGATGGCCATTCTGACTCGTGTGAGGTGATACCTCATTGTAGTTTTGATTTGCATTTCTCTAATGATTAATGATGTTGAGCATTCTTTCATGTGTTTGTTGGCAATCTGTATATTTAGTTCTTCTGCCCATTTTTGGATTGGGTTTTTTGTTATTTGGATATTGAGCTGCATAAGCTGCTTGCAAATTTTCGAAATTAATCCTTTGTCAGTTGCTTCATTTGCAAATATTTTCTCACACTCTGAGGGCTGTCTTTTCATCTTGCTTATGGTTTCCTTTGCTGTGCAAAAGCTTTTAAGGTTCATTAGGTCCCATTTGTTTATGTTTGTTTTCATTTCCATTCCTCTAGGAGGTGAGTCAAAAAGGATCTTGCTGTGATTTATGTAATGGAGTGTTCTGTCTGTGTTTTCCTCTAAGGGTTTTAGAGTGTCTGGCCTTACATTTAGGTCTTTGCTCCGTTTTGAATTTATTATTGTGTACAGTGTTAGGGAGTGTTCTAATTTCATTGTTTTACATGTAGCTGTCCAGTTTTCCTAGCACCACTTATTGAAGAGACTGTCTTTTCTTCATTGTATATTCTTGCCTCCTTTATCAAAAATAAGGAGGCAAGAATGTGTATGGGTTTATCTCTGGGCTTTCTATCCTGTTCCATTGATCTATATTTCTGTTTTTGTGCCAGTACCATACTGTCTTGATTACTGTAGCTTTGTAGTATAGTCTGAAGACTGGGAGCCTGATTCCTCCAACTCCATATTTCTTTCTCAAGATTGCTTTGGCTATTCAGGTTCGTTTGTGTTTCCATACAAATTGTGAAATTTTTTGTTCTAGTTCTGTGAGAAATGCCATTGGTAGTTTGATAGGGATTGCATTGAATCTGTAGATTGCTTTCAGTAGTATAGTCATTTTCAAAATGTTGATTCTTCCAATCCAAAAACATAGTATATCTCTCCATTTGTTTGTATCATCTTTAATTTCTTTCATCAGTGTCTTATAGTTTTCTGCATATAGGTCTTTTGTCTCCTTAAGTAGATTTATTCATAAATATTTTATTCTTTTTGTTGCAATGGTAAATGGGAGTGTTTCCTTAATTTCTCTTTCAGATTTTTCATCATTAGTGTATAGGAATGCAAGAGATTTCTGTGCATTAATTTTGTATCCTGCTACTCTACCAAATTCATTGATTAGCTCTAGTATTTTTCTGGTAGCATCTTCAGAATTCTCTATGTATAGTATCATGTCATCTGCAAACAGTGACAGTTTTACTTCTTTTCTGATTTGGATTATTTTTATTTCTTTTTCTTCTCTGATTGCTGTGGCTGAAAATTCCAAAACTATGTTGAATAATAGTGGTGAGAGTGGGCAAGCTTATCTTGGTTGTGATCTTAGTGGAAATGGTTTCAGTTTTTCAAAATTGAGAACCATGTTGGCTGTGGGTTTGTCATATATGGCCTTTATTATGTTGAGGAAAGTTCCCTCTATTCCTACTTGCTGGAGAATTTTTATAATAAATGGGTGTTGAATTTTGTCAAAAGCCTTTTCTGCATCTACTGGGATGATCATATGGTTTTCCTCCTTCAGTTTGTTAATCTGGTGTATCACATTGATTGTTTGCATATATTGAAGAATCCTTGCATTCCTGGGATAAACCCCACTTGATCATGGGGTATGATCCTTTTAATGTGCTGTTGGATTCTGTTTACCAGTATTTTGTTGAGGATATTTGTGTCTATGTTCATCAGTGATAATGACCTGTAGTTTTCTTTCTTTTTAACACCTTTGTCTGGTTTTGGTATCAGGGTGATGGTGGCCTCGTAGAATGAGTTTGGGAGTGTTCCTCTCTCTGCTATATTTTGGAAGAGTTTGAGAAGGATAAGTGTTAGCTCTTCTCTGAATGTTTGATAGAATTCGCCTGTGAAGCCATCTGGTCCTTGGCTTTTGTTCATTGGAAGATTTTAATCACAGTTTCAGTATCAGTGCCTGTGATTGGCCTGTTCATATTTTCTATTTCTTCCTGGTTCAGTCTCGGAAGGTTGTGCTTTTCTAAGAATTTGTCCATTTCTTCCCGGTTGTCCAATTTATTTGCATATAGTTACTTGTGGTAGTCTCTCATGATCCTTTGTATGTCTGCACTGTCAGTTGTTACTTCTCCTTTTTCATTTCTACTTCTATTGATTTGAGTCTTCGCTCTTCTTTTCTTGAAGAGTCTCACTAATGGTTTATCAATTTTGTTTATCTTCTCAAAGAACCAGCTTTTAGTTTTATTGATCTTTGCTATCGTTTCCTTCATTTCTTTTTCATTTATTTCTGATCTGATCTTTATGATTTCTTTCCTTCTGCTAACTTTGGGTTTTTTTTGTTCTTCTTTCTCTAGTTGCTTTAGGTGTAAGGTTAGGTTATTTATTTGAGATGTTTCTTGTTTCTCGAGGTAGGATTGTATTGCTATAACTTCCCTCTTAGAATTGCTTTTGCTGCACCCCATAGGTTTTGGGTTGTCATGTTTTCATTGTCATTTGTTTCTAGGTATTTTTTGATTTTCTCTTTGATTTCTTCATGATCTCTTGGTTATTTAGTAGTGTATTGTGTAACCTCCATATGTTTATATTTTTTACAGATTTTTCTTGTAATTGATATCTAGTCTCATAGCATTGTGCTCAGAAAAGATACTTGATATGATTTCAATTTTCTTAAATTTACCACAGCTTGATTTGTGGCCCAAGATATGGTCTATCCTGGAGAATATTCCATGAGCACTTGAGAAGAAAGTGTATTCTGTTGTTTTTGAATAGAATGTCCTATAAATATCAATTAAGTCCATCTTGTTAATGTATCATTTAAAGCTTGTGTTTCCTTATTTATTTTCATTTTGGATGATCTGTCCATTGGTGAAAGTGGGGTGTTTAAGTCCCCTACTATGATTGTGTTACTGTCAATTTCCACTTTTGTGGCTGTTAGTATTTGCCTTATTTGTTGAGGTGCTCCTATGTTGGGTGCATAAATATTTTCAGTTGTTTTATCTTCTTCCTGGATTTATCCCTTGATCATTATGTAGTGTCCTTCTTTGTCTCTTGTAATAGTCTTTATTTTAAAGTCTATTTTGTCTGATATGAGAATTGCTACTCCAGCTTTCTTTTGATTTCCATTTGCATGGAATATCTTTTTCCATCCCCTTACTTTCAGTCCTTATGTGTCCCTAGGTCTGAAGTGGGTGTCTTGTAGACAGAATATACATGGGTCTTGTTTTTGTATCCATTCAGCTAGTCTCTGTCTTTTGATTGCAGCATTTAATCCATTTACATTTAAGGTAGTTTTCAATATGTATATTCCTATTACCATTTTCTTAATTGTTTTGGGTTTATTATTTTAGGTCTTTTCCTTCTCTTGTGTTTCCTGCCTAGAGAAGTTCCTTTAGCATTTGTTGTTAAGCTGGTTTGGTGGTGCTGAATTCTCTCAACTTTTGCTTGTCTGTAACGGTTTTAATTTCTCCATCGAATCTGAATGAGATCCTTGCTGGGTAGAGTAATCTTGCTTGTAGGTTTTTCCCTTTCATCACTTTAAATATGTCCTGCCACTCCCTTCTGGCTTGCAGAGTTTCTGCTGAAAGATCAGTTGTTAACCTTAGGGGGATTCCCTTGTATGTTATTTGATGTTTTTCTCTTGCTACTTTTAATATTTTTTCTTTGTATTTAATTTTTGATAGTTTGATTAATATGTGTCTTGGCGTGTTTCTCTTTGAGTTTATCCTGTATGGTACTCTCTGTGCTTTCTGGACTTGATTGACTATTTTCTTTCCCATGTTAGGGAAGTTTTCGACTATAATCTCTTCAAATAATTTCTCAGACCCTTTCTTTTTCTCTTCTTCTTCTGGGACCCCTTTAATTTGAATGTTGGTGCATTTAATGTTGTCCCAGAGTCTCTGAGACTGTCCTCAATTCTTCTCATTCTTTTTTCTTTATTCTGCTCCCTGGCAGTTATTTCCACCATTTTATCTTACAAGTCACTTATCCATTTTTCTGCCTCAGTTATTCTGTTATTGATTCCTTCTAGAGTATTTTTAATTTTAGTAATTTTGTGGTTCATCACTGTTTGTTTGCTCTTTAGTAGTTCTATACCCTTGTTAAATGGTTCTTGTTTTTTCTCCATTCTGTTTCTGAGATTTTGGACCATCTTTACTATCATCACTCTGAACTCTTTTTCAGGTAGGTTGCCTATTTCTTCTTCATTTATTTGTTCTTGTAGGTTTTTACCTTGCTCCTTCATCTGTAGCATATTTTTTTGTCGTTTCTTTGTTTTGTGTGTGTGATGGGTGGTGCTGTATTCCTGTCTTATTGGTTGTTTGGCCTGAGATGTCCAGCACTGGAATTTGCAGGCAGTTAGATAGAGCTGGGTCTTGGTGCTGAGATGAAGACCTCCAGGTGGCCTCACTCTGATTGATAGTCCCTGGGGTTTGAAGTTCTCTGTTAGTCTAGTGGTTTGAACTTGGAGCTCCCACCACAGGAGCTCAGGCCCAACCTCCGGCCTGGGAACCAAGATCCCACAAGCTGGTCACTGGGGGTTTCTCCCGTCTCCTTTGGTGTCCATGGTCCCACACCGGTACCTGGTAGGTGTCCTACTTCTACTCACTTACTTCTTATTCATCTTTATCTATGTTCACTTATGCTTTTTCACTTCTCCTGTTAGTCATATGTGACCAGACAGAGAGGCAAATGTCCAAGGATTTTGAAAGTTCAAGTGCTGAATAACAACAGAAATGCAAACAGAAGCTGGGCTGAAGGCAGTGGAACCAGGGACAACCCAGAAGGGAAGGAATGGGCTCATGGATGAGATGGCACTGCCCCAGATGACAGGGTTTATTTCTGTTACCAACTGGGAAAAGTCCAAGTGGAATGCCCTCTGAGTCTTGTATACAGGAACCAAATGTTGAAGGCATTTCAAAAAACTGGAGCTCAGCTCTTCTGGAAAGAATAGAAGACAGCAAGCAAAGAAAACCGGGGAAATGGATGGGAGTCAAGGGCCAAATGGCTAAGAGTTGACTCTAAATCTTCACAAAAGTTTTAGAAATTATGACTCACGTGAAACCTGCACTGTAAACATCCTGGGTGTGCAAGAAAAATTATTTTTCCTATTTCAGTATTGTCATGGCAACCATTTGCGGAAGACATTTGCAATCTTTTGTCAAAGGATGTGAATACCAGGAATATCATGATTGCATCTAAGCTGGGGATGGTACTTGTTTGGCTGCACGTGTACCATCAGTGGCCAGAAAAAGAATGTCATAAATACGGGTGGGTAGAAAGGAAAGATGTGAGTGTACTTGGGCTTATTGGTCAGTTGGGAGAATCCAAATGTTAAGAGGAACTATTGAAATAATTTCTCAATGCATCCCAGTTCAGAGCTAAAATATGTCTGTTATTGTGATGTGACGTGTTTAGTAAGTTTAACAGGAAAGCTTGGCTTTAATCACAAGAGTCTATGTTTATGTAAACCAAGTTTCTGGCAAGATCTTGAAACAGAATCTTATGACCCTGAGAAATAGGTTGCCTCTCGCTCTAAGTGGAGGGAGCCTCCCTCTTCCTCTTCAGTTTTGAATATGAGTCCCCAAGGATTTGGGCAACTGAATTTTCTGGGCTTTGGTGAACTGCGCCAACTTCAGCACTCAGGGGTGTCCTGAGTCAGAAGTGGTGTGGCAGGTGTGGCTGTTGGGGACATTGGGCTGAGCTGCAACAGAGCACAAGCTGCCCTTTATTTCTTTTCGGACACAGAAACCACGGGGACCAGGGGGACTGGATTTGAATCCTGAATCCATCCCTACTCAGTGGGTTTGGAAAAATCCCCTCCCTCTCGGGCCTGTCCCTACCAAACAAGTGATCAAAGGATGTGAAAAGGCCTTATAAACAGTGCAGCGTAACTGCACATGAAATTCCTATTTGGTGGTAAAAACCATTGAATATCAGCCATGAAGGATGGTTCTGTTCAATAGGGTGGTGTCTTAATATAGCAAACCCACTGGCTGTTTTTGTCTATCGCAGCTTCATTTGAAGGTGAGTCTATGGTTTATGCACCAAAAGCATTTACTAAATACCAGCTGAGCAGCTGGCACTACGTTATACACTACAGATAGAAAACATGAGACGAAGGTCAGGGTCAAGAGGAGGGCATAGTCTGCCAAATAACCAGCGAGTCCAGAAATCTGCAGGCGGCTTATGAACAGAAATAGCTCCCAGTCCGCAAAGTTGACACGTATTCAAAAGCGCTCACATGGTGGCTAGTAAGAGAAACGACTGGAGTTGAATTAATCATCTCCCCACATAGAAAGGAGCTTGTCCCGCGGTTCTGGGGGAGCTCCAGACATGGCTCCTGAGGGTGGGCGTGTCCCCGCACACTGAACGAGACAGTCGTGGGAGCCCACGCAGCTGGGCCTCTGCACCTTTGGTCTCCTTCTCTCCGTTTCCATTTTGATGCTCTACAGACACACTTCTCTGCTAATCACACGGCAGGAGGAAGACAGCTCTCCCACCTGCAGCCAGATTTGCACTGGTGGTGTCCACCACCCAAGGACACCCAGGCCAGCACTCAGTCACCCAGGGATGTGACTCTGCATGGGTCGGCTGTCCAAGAGAAGTGTCCTCACACATACACACGTCGCCTCCCACCCAACGCCGCAGGGCCTCCTGTGCTGATCCATCGGTCGATCTGGCTTGAAGGACTAGCAAATGTATCATTCGACACTTATTTTTTCCATGTAATTAATCTTGGTTCTTTCCGTGTGGTGAATATGGGCTTATATCGTTCTTTTAAATAGCTGCATAGTATTCTAGAGAATAGTCCATATTTCATAGTCTATTTAATGATTCCCTTGTTGACTTTTTTTTCAATTTTTTGTATTATTTACAGAGTCACGGTTACCACCCCCTCGTAAACCTTTTAAGTAGTTCCAGAGTAAATATCTGAGATTTAGAGATTAAATATAAAGATTGCTATAGAAGTCTCAAAGTGAAATATCTGGATCAAAGGGTATGTGCATTTTAGATTTTAGTAGATGTTATCAAACTGTTCCCTGAATACCCATAACAGTTAACACTTCTGGCGTTATGGCGTGAGGGTGAGGGTTCCTTATCCCCTGTGAACCCTGTGTATTAGTGACAGTGCTAACAGTCCAGTCAACAATGCTGTCACATACTTGGCTTCCTCAGGGTCCCTGGGAATTGAATTGTAATTAAGGACTGTGGTGCTTCTCCGTCACTTCTGGACTAGATGGAGCATGAGGTCTGGGGCATCACTTTGTGGCTTTGCTTTGGCAAGGTCAGCTCTCAGCTGGCCATCTGGCTCCCAGCCTCAGGGCTCCCAGCTGGGAGGCCTGCTCTCCAAGGAGCAGAGCATAGACTCTGGGCTACCGGCCCTCATGAGGTTCCTGTAGGTGCCGTTCCCTGCGAGACACTGAGATCCTCTCAGTTCTGACTTTATAAAGCAGAAGTAGGAAACAGCTGAGTTTAAAAAAGTAAAAAAATTCCTAACAATCCATTAGAGTAAACATTTAAAAAATTAAAATAGGAAGTCATGAGTAAGTTCCTTTTCATTTGTAATTGATATGAGGCTCTACTCCACTGTTTACATTCCTTTCACAGGAACCAAAGGCAGAGGACCATCCAAACCCTGTCTCTTCCTGAAGCTGATGCAGGGCCTGTCCCAGCCGCGGACTCTGAGGGAGGTCAAGTGTGGATTTCCTTCCTTTCTGTCATTTATATGATTGCTTGGAAGGTGAACCCAGGTGCATCCTCAGAGGAGTAGAGAAGTGACCCGGGGAAGGCAAGAGCTGACACAGGGTGCTGGGAGCAGATCTCCACACGGGCAACGGGGCCCAGACCTGCAGGGAGCTCCAGGAGGTGATGGAGACCATGCAGAGAGTGGCCTGTCCCCCTCCCGGGGCTGAAGTGGCCAGGGTGTCCGCTAGGACTGGGGTGTCCAGGACCAGCTTCAAGTCCCGTCCATCGTTGCCCAGGGGCAGCTCTCAGGGGCACTGGCTCCCCCAGCAGAGAGGAGGCCCTCGGGGGGAGGCATGGGTCCTTCCAGCAGGATGCTGTCCCTGTGACCCCGATGGTAAAGCTGAGGGTATGGACGGGGGCTGACAGCATCAGCTCCTACCTCTAAACCCTCTTGGAGCCAGCTTGAAACAAACCCAGGTGGACACGTTCCATCCTCCTGGAAACTCTAAATGCCGAGGTGCTGGGAAATACCAGAGCTGGATTCAGAAACTGTGCAGTTTCTCAGAATTACAGCTTGTCAGCAGTGCCCCAAATGCAGTCTCTCATTTCAAAGAGGGTCCAGTTTCCTATGAATGATTTATTGAAAAAACATGTGTGGGGAGAGAGCCTCTGGGAGCAGCACAGACTCCAAATCCACACACAAAGTGACGGCTGCCGTTTCATGCAGTTCTTGATCGAGTGTCCCCTCCATCCTCAGAGCATTCGTACATCTGCCAATCTGCCTTGAACTTGCAAGTTCCACCAGGAACAAGTTCCACCTGGACTTGATTTGTGGGAGGGGTGGAGGGGTCGGCTTGGTAGATGACTCCATCACAAGTGTTGTTATGGGCTCGTCAGAACAGCTCCACGTGACCTCGGGTCTGGGCAGAGGAAGGCCATACCCAGCACTTCCGACGTCCACCCAGCTCTGAGCTCTGTGGCCTCATGGAGAAGACTTGTCATTCCTTCCACGTGAGCCATGTGGTCCCAAGCACTTCCGTCACCATCCCTACTCGGTCCTCTTAACAGGCAAGGGTGTAAGTTCCTTTACTCCCATTTCCCAGAAGAGACAAAAGCAGGTCAGGGCAGGACGGGACCCGCCCACGGGCCCAGAAGAAGAAACTGGGCCCAGTCTATCTCTTGATGGTAATTGGTGCCCAGGAAGTGTCTGGACGGTGGCTGGGCAGGGCTATGGCTCACACTGGGTCTTTCCGACACAGGAAGTCTGTGGGTTGGCTTCAGCAGGGAAACTGACGGGCAGCAGGGAGTCCTTGTGAAAGCTGGTCAGATGCACTTTAGGGTTTGTTTGTTTGTTCTGCACTTATTAATTTGTTCACGTGGCAAAATAGTTCCCCCCTGTGGCTCCCCTGCCTGGAGGCCCTGTCTCTGCCCAGCCCCTGCCAAATGCACCTCGGTTACCCTGCCCAAGGCGTGGGTACCTCCATGACACTGCAGAGAGGGCATCTCCAAGGTCCAGCTGAGCGAGTGTCTGTGCCGGGATGCCCGGCCTGGCGTAGGTGTGCTTGTGATGCTTCTTCTCTGCGGATGGGAAGGTGGGCTTCCTAGCAGACCTGACTGATTATACGCAGTGGACACCAGCCTTACTTATCCCACAGCAGCCCTCCCAGACCCCGAGCACCTCCAGAGCAGCAGCGAGAGGAAGGGCGAGAGGAGAAGGAACACGAAAACCTAAGGAGGCACAGTTACCAGGCACTCACACTGGCACCAGAGCAAGAAAAAGCTACACTTCACTAGTTGCAAAAATGAGTCTGTGTTAATTAATTATGTGTGTGAGTTACTTAAGGTTTGGAGGGAAAACTGTGAATTTCCCTGCTATAACCTACAGCATCCTGGGTACAGCCAAGGTGGTACTGCAGATTCCGGGTCTAGTAGGCTCTCCCGGGATCAGAAGCCTGGACCCTGGGATGGACAGGTTCTTCTGCTCATGAATAACTCACTGTGGGTGCCCACAGGCTGAAAGCCAGCCCCATGTCACCACGGACCAAGCTCTGCCTGGAAGTATCAGCACGGGCATGCCATTTGGAATAAGGGAGCTTTGTTCAGTTAACTGGTAATCTGAGAGCACCCTGTCCTGGGATTCATCCTGCTGGGGCTGTCGGGACACCGAGAGTAGGAATAACCCCCAACCAGGGCAGGAACCATGTGGCATGGGGACCACCGACCACATACTGCGGCTGCAGCTGGAGCAGAAGGGTCCACCCAGGACAGGAGTTTACCCAAGACCCAGATACTCTGATCCCAGCTCATTCTGCCACAAGAAGCTTCTCAGAATGTAGAGAGTGAATGCAGGTGTGAAGGGAAAAGCAGGTCAAGGTTAGTGGCTTTCTACACCTCAGGCACCTGTGTACCTCACCCTGCATGGATTGGCGGATCAGAGGACAGCAGTGCCCTCCGCCAGGCACCCAGTGGGAGGGAAGGAGGGTGGAGGACTTGAGTCCGGGGTCTCCACCTGCACGAATGATGGGGGGTTCACGCACGAATGATGGGGGGCTCACTCACAAATATGCTCCCCCGGTGCTCCATAAAGTTTCAGTGCTTCAAAAGCCCGCTAATGCCAGCCCAGGTCAGAGAGGGATTTAGGCAAAGTTTTAAGTCGTTAAATGGCCCCAGAATGAATGAAGTATGATCTAGACCACAGGTCCTCACGCTGCAGTGGCATCAGAGCCCCTGGAGGGCTCGGCACACGGTCCTTGGGCCCCACCCCGGGTAGGTCTGGGGCTGCCGAGGACTGGTGTTTCCAGGTGACGCTGATCCGCAGTTCCAGCTCCACACGTGAGGCTCACAGGGGCAGCTCCACCGCCCATGACACCCAGAGCCTCAGCCAGGCCTGCCCCTCAACGCCAAGGACATGGTGGAGAGGGGCCACTTCCTTAGAGTTTCCCAGACGTGGAAAATTGGAGTACCAGTTATGGGTTAATTTGTATACCATTTTTCTGTTTCCGCAGGCACGGCAGTGAAACTTCTTCTCTGAGGACTGCGACCCTGTGTCCCCTTCCCCCAAAACAGACAAACAGAAGGAAGGAAAGATGGACAAGGGGAAGCAATGAAGGTGGGCCTTTAAGGACTTTAATTCTCGATTTTGTGTTTCTAGAAACATCTGATCAAATAACATCTTTCATAACCAAAATAACACATAAAGAAACTGCATGACCTGTCTCTGCCATTGTGGTCATCATGCGAGATGAATCACAGGAAGATGAATCTTAGCTTTCCAAATTTGGAGAAGGCCAGAAATGCTATTTGGATTAATTTCTATCTGGGAGTTGGCTAACACTGACCACAGTCTCTCCTACCTAGGGATGAACATAGCACTGTCATACAAATCTATAGTCTGCAAATTAGGTTAAAGTAGGCCTCTTTGGGGAGGCAAACAATTTCTTTTCTTTTTTTGCAGATTACTCTCCAAATATGTTCATACACAAACAGTTCAACTTTTCTTTGTTTCATAGTCAATGGCAGTCAAACTAAATTTCTACATTTTTGGAAGTGTGTTAAATTACATTGTTCTTCAGTTACATATAAAATTCAATTAGCATTTCTTTATGGAAATTTTAATATCTTATATAGGTTACAGAAAAGAATATTTAAAATGACATTTTAATACTTTGTAAGAAGCAACAGAAATTCAACTTTCCAAAGCACAGCCCAGTACTACCATTGGAGTGTGTCTGCTGTGTATTCCCCGCACAGAATTCATTCCAATGCAAACATAAGTAAGCCTTATTCTGTACAATAGATTGACCCTCAAATATTGTGTGTATAGAATGTCTATAAGGTAAATTACCATGCGTTTGAAATCGAAGATTAGAACTGAAGCAAAATCTGGGGGAAAAAAACACCCTAATTGCTGACCCCGGTACTATTTTCTGAAGTGAAAAGTGTTTTAAATTTTTGGCCAATCGATTCAAGCCAGAGTTGAACATTTGTGCCTTTAGGAACATTCTAGTCACAATGTGACTAGAATAACTAGCAGATCAAATTCTGCTTTTGTTCAGCTATCTACTCCTTTCCTATGTGACCCAGAGGTGACGGCCCCACCCTCCCCAGGGGGACATGTAGCTGGTCCAGGCTGTCGATGGCAGTCTGATGCCCTCGCCATGACTGGATGAGGGCCAGGCACTAGCCCAGGGCTGACCAACAGGTCCTAGGGAGGTGACTGCTGGGCTCCTAGAGAAGTTTTCCTTGTTCTGAAGAGGGAGTTACATGAAGGGCTGGTCCGTTTCTGTCCCTGGACCCTGGAGGTAAGAACTCCTGGAGCAATCTTAAGCCACAGGGGAGCCAGTTGGTGTCAACGCCAGCCCACAGAAGACGGCCTAACAGAGAGAAAAAGAACATAGGTCTTTGATGCCCCGACAGCTGTTGAGTCAGCCATCTAGAACCTAGAATAAATCTTACAGCAGCTAAGCTCTTATTTGATGTAAGAAATTGTCTTACTGTCAGTGTCTGTGAGAAGAGCTTTCTCTTGCCTGTAGTGAAGGCATTCTAAATGATACAAATGAAATTTGAAAATGTGAGACTTCATGGAAAGTTATTTCGTCTGTTTCTGTTCAGTTTCATTGCACACTTTTTAAATGAGCTATGTGTTGCACCATTTTTAAGCAGGTCTGCTGTATTATTCATAATTACCTCTAAACGATGAGTTTTCCTAGCTTGAAAGATGATTATGTCAGGTTTTCCTGAAATGGCTCGCATTCGTATTTGCTTAATTGGCTATTTAACATGGACCATGGTCCTCTACAATTTATCTCACTTTTCTCTTCATGGTTTTTAAAGTGTAAAGTGGAAAAAGCAGTAAAAAATAATAAGTCTTGGTATTTATTCCTGCAGACGCCTGGATGATTTGTGGTAATTGAGGTCTGTTGTGCTACAAGCTTTGTTAAGATGCGTGACACTGTCGTGCTACCTCCCTGCCAGAAACATTCTCTGCATTTGAACTCAAGGACTTCATTGTTCTTAAATTAAATCGCTAAATGAAATGTGTCTCATTTTACTCCTCTGCTCCCTGTGTCCACCCTCCCTGTTTACACAGGGAGTGAAGAATGGATTTCTCTTCTCTCTAGATGTTTTCCCATTGCTCCCATCTCACCAACCCTGTTTCAAGTGAATGCAGGGTAACCAACCCCGTGGGAACGTGGAAAAGGCAATCCTAGGGTCTGAACTTTCTGTCACTGACCCAGTTTTCAAGTCTTCGGTCTCGTTGTTAAACCACAAGCTCCAATCTTGTTTAGCTTTGTTTTTGCTTAGAGACTGTGGCATCGGGAAAGGTGCTCACCTTGTCTCATATTTAAACTCGACCATGTCGGTGCTGGTTTGTATCGGGTGGAGTGTGGACAGCTCCTTGGGGTAGGGAGGTCGTGGTGCTCAGGTCTGCTTGGCCTGAAGTGGCGGGTTGGGGTGGGTGGGTTCTGATCACTCCTCTGTGTCCACTGATGTTCTCTCCTGAAGGGTAAAGTGAGATACTCCCCTCCCAGCACCCCAGTCCTTAGCACCAAAGAAATCATCAGTAGCGGAGGCCACAGCCTAAACGCTAGTTCTCTCTTGAATATTTATCAGTGACGTTAGATGATAATTAATGAATCGATATCAGGCAGGATAAGAATGAAATGGGCTGCGTGGGTGAGCGTGAAGCAGACATGGCAGTGACTGACCCTCCAGTACTCCGTGCTGGCCAGCCCTCTCGTCAACGCTGGTCTGAGCCAATCAGGTTAAAGGACCCACATTCTTTGCCCCAGCGACTGAATCAGTGTGTACCTGTCAATCTTCCTTCCCCGCCCAGAAGGGCGGCTCAAGGGCTGACATGGTCCCACTTGGAGCCAGTGGACGTGAGGCAAGTTTGCTGGGGGCTTGCCCAAGTCATCCCCCTGGTAAGTGGAGAAGCCAAGGTCCGTCCAGGCCACAGGCCATCGGACGATGCGCCCCACGTTGCTGGCCATGGAAGCGGAAGTATAGGATGGGAGAATAGTGGGGAGGGGCAGGGTGAGGCCTGGCTTCTCTAGGGCCATCCTGGGCCTGACCACCCCATTGTTTCATGTCACACCTTTTTGGAAGTTATGATTTCAACTGAGTCTCCAAGTTATGTTGTTTGGAAGAGGTGATGTTATTTTCCATTTA
Source organism: Globicephala melas (assembly GCF_963455315.2). NCBI lineage: Eukaryota > Metazoa > Chordata > Mammalia > Artiodactyla > Delphinidae > Globicephala > Globicephala melas. The sequence goes on along the minus strand of NC_083328.1, from coordinate 42,784,418 downwards.
TTATGAAACTGTAGATTCTGGATTTTCCAAGAAGCCTCAAATCTTTCTCCTTATTTCTCTGACACATTCAGTATCCTCATTGTTGAATGAAAATATAACCCGTACAGGAACCAGCTTAGAGGTTTTCTGTGTAAATGACAACATCCCATGCAAACAAGTTTGAACGATAAAAGGCATCTATTGGCCCCGCACCTAGAAAGCCCAGGGACCTGCAGACCCTTCCACGCTGGCTAAATTCGGTGACTGGCTCAACGAGGTGGTCTGTCCTGCCCCCTACACTCTGTCCTGCCAGCGTCCTCCAGGGCCCTGGCTTCCTTCACGGTGTGGCTGCAACGTTCTGAGCTCCAAACTCACACAACTCGCCGGCCAAAGGGAGTAGCCCTGCCAGGGGCCCTGCCTTCATGTTCCACTGGCCCAGACTGGGCTACATGTCCATTCTTAGACCAGCGCTCACAGGGGTCTGCTAGCAGGGGAGGTGGATGGCTGTCCCCACTGACTGAGACACTCAGGCCCCATCCCACAGCTGCCCCCTGACAGAGGAGGGTGGGATGGAGCCTGAGGCCAAGGGTACTTCTCCAGGGGCTGCAACCAGATCTGCACCAGGCGGGTCACTCCCTGGAGCAGAGTTCTACACGATGCAAGGTTCTCTGTTCAGTTTTTAGATACGTCACTTTTGAATCACCCACTCAGAAGGGCCAGTAAACCAACTCTGCCTAAACCTTCCCCGGGGCCCACACACCCCAGGCCTCTGCTCCACGCCCCAGCTATCCCCGGGCTCAGAGATTTCAAGGGGCTTCTTGAGCAAATGCACATGAGGACGATAAAGGAACCTGGGACACACAAGACAGCAGCTAGAATCATGGGAAGCTGTGAAGGACAGAGGAGGACCTTGTGGGCATGGGAACACGAGGACAGCAGGCCAGAGAGTCTGGGAGGAGTAAACACTTTGCTCACATATTCTGGGGGCTGGTCTTACCTCGAGGTCCTTTCCTGAGGCAGTGGACTTGCATGTTTACTGTAGCTCCAAGGTCAGCCACCTGCTCTGGGTGCCAGCCACCATGCAGCTGTCTTTGGCAAAAAAGGCACGATCTTCCCCCTCGCTGAAACCTCCCCCTGAACCTGGCTTGGCCACTTCCCTGGGCGGCAACCCCTGGCTGCAGGCCCCAGAGCCCAGGAATCGGGGTCAGCCGTGAGCCAGCCTGGGTATCGTCCCTTTGCAAGAACCCCGGGCTCCCAGGTAGCTCCCAGCTACATGTGGTCTCAGGGACGCAGCATGCCCGTCTCCATCACCACAATCAATGCACTTTGTGTGTATTTATTCTGCTTCCAAATTAAGTTTTATTCCCAGTTTTGAAAGTAACACATCTTCACCATGGAAAGTGTGGCAAGTAAAAACAATATTTTTTAAAACCCATCACAAAAAGAAAAGTTCTACCAACAATTTGGTACATTTCCTTTCATTTGCTTTTTTCCAATTTGGTACAAATCTGTTTTTTCCTTTTCCCACCAGCCCCTTCATACACTGTGTATTTCATACAGCATTTTCACTGACATAGCCTTTTATATGTGTACATTTGTCTCCCGTTTTTCCCTTTGCCTTTAGTGTGCGTGAAACAAAACTTTCATGAATGTCGCTTTACTGGTTGCCCATTATTTTACTGTGTAAATGGACCCTAAGTGACTTGGGCATCTTTGAAAACATTTAGGTATTTGCAGTTGCTTTCTATTTTATAAATATTGCATTTAAAGTTGCAGCTAGTGCATTTCAGACTCTTTTCTTAGGCTGATTTCCCCAGGTGTGGATTGATGAAGTGAAGGCATGGTTTAAAGTTATTTGTATACGTGATAAGAGAGGAAGTGACTTACCAGGGACCCTGGGTCTTGGGGAAAAGTCCTCAGAATTGGTCCCTAAGCTTGAGATTCACTAGATCGGATGTTCTGATCAAAGCCACAAAAGTTCTTGAAATTTATACTTTCAATTTGCATAAAATATTTTGGAAATTACTGAGACTTGCCATTTGGGCTTTCTGGTTGGCATTGCTTCATTTTGAAGGTGTGATGAAGTGAAGAATGGCATCAGGTGACCCTCAGATGCTGGTGGTACTTTCTCCACATTCCTCACGCAGACCTCCCTCCCCCTTCTGGGCCCAGCCTGCTCATGTGTGTGCACACTCACACAGACTCACACTTGCACATGGATACACACTCACAGACATGCACACACCACTCACACACACGTGCACACACTCACGTACACACACACACAGCTCTGTAACACACACTCATACACATAAACACACATACACACTCTAACACACACTCACACTCAGTCACGACACACATGCTGACCTAACTCCACACATTCACATTTACTAGGATTGCCAAATACAATACAGATAGGTACAGGGTGCCCAGCTGACACTGAATTTCAGATAAACAATGAATAATTGTTCAGTGTAAGCACGTCCTATGTCGTATTTGCAATAGAGCCGCGCAGTATTTGGGACAGACTTACACTAAAAAAATATTTGTTGTTCAACAGAAATGCAAATTTAACCAGGTGTCCCACATTTTTATTTGCTAATCCCGGCTGCTCTGACATTCATGCAAACATTCAATCATACACCTGCTCACCCATGCCCACCTGTGCTCACACTCACACACACTTACACACACCCTCCCACTCTTTTTATTCACCTCCTACGTTCAGTTTACTTGCTCATTATAATGCACATGGGTACTGGAAACCCTCTGATAAAAGGCAAATTGCATGGCAGTAGCTTAATATATATTTTAAAAATAATTGGTTTAATAAAATTCCCAGTGAATCTCATGCCTCATAGGTGACCGTCTCAATGTTAGAAACTGATGCCACTGTGTGTGGAACCCTAACGTCCGGGCTAAGCTCCCAAGGCCGGCGGTGGCAATTCTCACAAAGGAGATGGACTTCAGAGGGCCAGGTTATAGGCCCTCGGCCCCCCGGCAGGTAGCTCTCAGATCTTCGTGTAAACATTGCCCTTTGCACTTCCTAAGTTCTGGGCGTGTTTATGTTACAGAAAGGGGTCTCGGCCCATCTGGGATTTGTTTGGAAGGGATTGCCTCTTTCCTTTCTTTATAAAAATAATCCCATTTCTTTATGTAACTGGGCCAGACGGTCCATGCGACGGGTGAGCCTCACCTTTTCCTGGGTGTGTTCCTGGAAAGAGTGTGTGGAGCCGGGTGGGTTCACCATCTGTGTGCAACCCCGGCTTGGCCTCCTGTCAAACATGCTCTAGGGCGCTGGTGGCCCCCCTCCTTGGTCCCTGGGCCTCAGGAGTGCCCGGCTGCCAGCTGCATTTTGATGAGTGAGTGAGCGAACAGGAGAGGACCCCAGCTTCTTTTGACGTGCTTGCAGTTTATAAATCTCTCTATGAGCAGCAGTCATTCCATTCCTCATAACAGGGTCCTCCACATCCAGGACGTTTTAAAATTTGAATTTTTCTCTATAGTTCCGAGAATGAGTTGAGAAAGATTTCCACTTGCCCTGCCCCGGCATAAACTCTGCGTGTGTGGAGCAGTGGGGAGCAGGCCACGCCTCTGAAGGACCTCACCCTCAAATGTTTGCACACAATGGCTTGCTTCAAAGACACGCAGGGAATGGAACAAAGCACACAGCAGTGTGCTCAGTGACTCAGGGATGCGACCCGAGGGGAGGTCGCTCTGTGGGGTCGCTGAGTGGATAAAGCACGGGGCTATAGTTTTTCTATGGGCTTTTTACACTCGCTGTGGTTGGCGCTGCAGGAAAATTCACCAGTTCCTTCCCATCAATCCGGAAAGATTGGAGCTCTGCCGATGCAGCTCACGGCAAAGCCGTCGGCATCACACAGGCAACATCCACACAGCCCGGGGTTTATTTTTCCTCCAGGGATCACCGAGAACTTTCCAAACACTTATTTCATTAGCCCCAGAAGAGCCTGGCCAGATGGGAACTTGCTGAGAGAGGTGGTCCACGTCGCCCACCATGGAAGGCAGAGGCCGCCCAGGTACAAAGGAAAGTGGAGGGGGAGGAGGACCAGCCCCGAACCCCCCCGGACACATGGCCCTGGGTTCCCAGCTTGCCCTCCTCAGGCTTTTAATGCTGAACGTATGGTTTCCTTAAAAAAAAAAAAAAAAAAACCCACACAAACATCTAACAACTTTCTGAAATCCACACCTAAGTATAGATTTCCCTTTTGACCCCCAGGAGGCCTCCTAACACAGGTCTACTTTCTATAGAAAACTCATTGCCATGACGTCATGGACTTTGTTTCTGAGAAGAGACAATTGTTTTATCTCGGGAGGAAGGATGTTGGGGGCCTCGGAGGACCATTTGGCCTTGTCTTCCATCGGGGATGCTTCCACACATGCACAGGACCACGTCTGTTCCTCTGTGGAGAGACTTCAGCTAACTGGAGCTATTAAATCATTTCTGGTTTTGTGGAAATAAAAAGAAGGTGGGGAGAGGCCTCCAGGAGGTATCGCCCTCCCCACCACCCCCAGTGTGTGCTGAGCTTAGCGATTTCCTTCCTGAGAACAGAACATGGAAAGGGAGGGGGTGGCTTTAGAGCCGCTGTTGATGAGGGTCACCGCCGCTGGCCACATGGACAGTGTGTCCCCCTGATGGGACCTGTTGAGTAGGGCACTCTGTCTCTGCCGCCGTCCTCCCCCGAAACCCAGTGACCCCAGTCTTAACTATGAGAAAAATACCAAAGAGACCCAGTCGGATGGACATTCTACACAAGGCCCACCCAGTGTTCTTCAAGGTCATCAAAAACAAGGAAAGTCTGAGATATCATTACAGACCCAAGGAGGCTGGAGAGACAGGATGACTAAATGTAATCTCGTCTTCTGGATGTGATCCTGGAACAGAAAAGGACATTAGGAAAAAGCTAGTGAAAGCCAAATGAAGTGTGAATTTAGTTAACAGTGAGGCACTGATGTCGGTTCCTTAGTTGTGACAAATGTACCCAGCAAAGTCAGATGATGACAACCAGAGAAACGGACAGGAACTTTCTGTATCTTTGCAACTTTTCTATACATCAAAAACTACTCGAAAATAAAAAGTTTATTTAAATACAGATAAGAATAAAAGGGGAGTAGTCTTGACACAGGAGGTACATAGGGTCAGTGCTTGCAGAGTGGTTTTTCTAGAATTTCATATAAAATTAAAATTCTTGAGCTCTTTCCAGGTCATAGTAGATGAGAAGGTTTTGAGGGAAGCTGGTAATAAAATGGAGCAATTCCCTAGGACAAAAGCAATAACATTAGGTTGAGAAATACAAACAGATACCTAATCCTGGAAGAATCTGAAGCCCGGCCGCTTGGTAACATGTGTGGATGGGAGCAGCCGAGGGAGCAGCCCCAACGGTCAGGGTGAGCCTCTGGTTAGTGCGGTGGGCTGACCTCAGCCTTTGTCCTTCCTCCCACTTAGAACTACCACAGCGATGGTGAAGAAAGAAAACGAGGTATGATGAACTTATAAGGACAAAGAAAATAAAGAAGGAGGCATGCAAGGAGGCATGCAGGTCCACTTTCCAATCAGCTTTTCAGTTCCTCTCCATTAAATATAAGTGGCCCCTAAGGATCTCCAGATAAGTGAAGTCCTTCAACATGAATGAGAGCCCCAAACAAGTAAGCACAGAAACCTACAAATAAGCAAAGGAGAACTAGAGGAAATGGACAACGCAGCAGCGCATGGAATATGCTTTTTAAAGGAACCCAGAGGAAATAATGTAGCAAGTTCAGAAAACATATATATTTCAAGAATCCAAAGGCAAGTCATTCCATTCTCAACAATGTGATGTTACGAAAATGGGAAAACCTGATCGTGTGAAGGAAGTCTTAGGAATTAAAAATATGATAGTAAAAGGAAGATTAGAAGAATGAAGAATTCTTTCAGAAAGTACAATGAAAAACGAAGACAAAAGACAGGTGAAAAAAGAAACTTAGAAAAGAAGACAATCAAGAAGACACAATGACTCTTCAGAAACTCAGAAATAGTGAAAATAATAAAGGAGACGCATCCAGCAAATAAGTGATAGAAGAACAATTCCCCAGCCCGAGGCCATGAGCCTCCAGACTGAAGGTACCCAGTAGGTGAAATGCGAAACATACACACCAAGGCACACCTTCCCAAGATTTTAGAGCTTTAGAGACAAAGCAATATTGAGAGAGAGAGAGAGAGAGATCCCATTCAAAGGAAATAGAGTCAGAAGACACCACTGGAAGCGTAATAGTGCAGCAAAACCTTCCAATTCTGAGGTGCAGCCTAAAATTCTATTACATCCAGAGAAATAATAAAGTGCGAGAGAGAATGAAGATATTTCAAAACTGTTAGGACTTTTGCCTGATATTCTAGGAAGATGGAATAGGTGACTTTCTCTATTCCTCTTGCTAAGGAAAACTGAAATCCAGGACATTACCTGTTAAGCCAACAAGAGAAGACTCTGGAAGGTGGCAAGAAGAAGGCTCCTTGGAGAGCAACCTCAGGACCCAAGGAAAAACATCGTGGTGAGTTCCCGGGGTTTCTTCGGGCCTCAAATATCCCAGAATTGGAGCTGAAGAAGCCAGCGACCCAGAAATGCCAAAGGCACAGACATGAAAGGCCCTAACAAAACCCTGCTCTTTCCAGCCAGAGGATTAGGAAAGGGGCAACCTGGAAAGACAGAACACTTTTTGCCCGTTGTTCAAGAACCGCGTTCTCAGGCTTCCCTGGTGGCGCAGTGGTTGAGAGTCCGCCTGCCGATGCAGGGGACACGGGTTCGTGCCCCGGTCCGGGAAGATCCCACATGCCGTGGAGTGGCTACGCCCATGAGCCATGGCCGCTGAGCCTGCGTGTCCGGAGCCTGTGCTCTGCAACGGGAGAGGCCACAACCGCAAAAAAAGAACCATGTTCTCCAGGCAAAAAACACAGAAAAGAGTGTGGCCCCACCCTTACTCATGCCAGGCAAGGCCGAGTGGAGCTTAGGACTTCCGTCTGCTCTCACTGGGAGGGAGCAGGGAACCCCAGCTCCCACAATAGGTGATGTCAGAGCAGGTGACTGGGGAGCTAAGACTTGCATCCTGCGGGCAGTAAAAAGTCCCCATGCTCATGCTGTCTAGAGAGACCACATAGGGAAACCAGTCTTTTTGTAGATGATTTTCATGAAGTTGAGGAAGTTCTCCTGTATTCCTGAGAGTTTTTATCATGAATGGGTATTGAATTTTGTCAAATTCATTTTCTCCCTCATCAGTTAATATGATCAGGTGGTTTTTCTTCTTTAGTCTGTTAATATGGTTGATTACATTGATTCATTTTCAAATATCAAACCGGCCTTGCATTCTTGGAGAAACACCCATTTGGTCATGGTGTGTAATTATTTTTATACATTTTGCTGAATTCTATTTGCTACATTTTGTTAAGGATCATTGCATCTCTACCTATGAGGGGTATTGGTCTTTAGTTGTTTCATTTTTTGCCTGGTTTGGTACCAGGATAATACTATCTTCATAAAATAAAACTGGTACAGCACCCTTTCCACCATATTCTTTTGGTCAAGTAGTCATAGAGCCCAGATCCCTGGGGAGGCACCACAGACTCACCCCAATGGGAGGAGTGCAAAGAATTTTGGGGCCACACTTTAAAACCACCATGCCTTCCTAGTAAGGTACTAGGCATCTGAGTTTGAACTCAAAATGCATTGTTTCAAAAACAATTTACTGGTAAGATAACACTGTGCTCTCAGCACATCACAGGCTAAATCTCTCTGGGTGGAGGTGGGGAGCCGTGCTGCCTTTTGCCTTATCACTTTTGTTTCTGGGGAAATGTGTTTTGAGTTCTTGAAGTAATGCACAAACAAACCTTGGTAATCCTTTCTTTGTTCGCTGTGTTGTGTTTCTTAATTCTGCAATTCATAAAGTCCATGGTGGCAAGTTGTAAAAAGTGACTGGCAGGACCCACTAGAGACTGAAAAGGAGATGGGTAAGGAAATAGCAGCGATCATCGTGCAGGGCACCAAAGTGTCGGACACACGCTGCCCTAAGCCAGGGGGGAGCTCTGCCTGCTCTGTGTCACCCCTGGACAAGGGATGGCCAGCCAAGGGGGTGCGCCACCTCCCAGGCTCAGGGCCAGTGGCCTGGGGGCAGCATGTGATTTCGTGTGTGCCTTGCTCTTTACGCAGCTTAGGTCCCCAGAAAAGCAGCCCTGGGCTTTCCCACACTCGAGGTGAGGGTTGGAGAACTCTGTGTTCCTGGGCGTGTACAGGTTGACTATGTGCCACGCAGTTAGAATTGCTAGATTTCAGTTACAGGGTAGTGAAAATGAAGATGTCATTTCTTCCCACCCAGAATCCTGTCCTGAATCTCTCCAGGGACCCCAGGGTGAAGACCTCTGCTTGTAACAGCAGAATTCTTCCCTGGGGAGCACTGCTCTTGGATTTGACAAGTGGGTCTTTGTTTTATGAAGGAGACCCCTGGGGAGCAGTGCTGGTCACCGTGATAAACTGAGATGGTTTTCTTCTTGCCCCAGGAAGCCTGGATTCAAAGGTTTCTGGTGACTTGGGACAGGGGAAGGAGAGGCAAGGGAGACCCTGTGGGAGAAGGATTTGGATGAGGGCCTGGGATTCCCCAGAACCACGGGGTGGGGTAACCACGCCCTGGACAATGGTGTCTGCCCAGGCTAAGCTCTCTCCATCCCACCTGCAGTCTCCTCTCTCCCTACGCTGTGTACAAAGTTCATCCTTAGGCATCACGGAATGACGGGGAGGGGGCTGTGTCAGTGCTTAGGGAAAAGGGGAGCTGGAGAAGCCAGGAGGGGAGAAAAGGAAAGACACCCCCACCCCTTCCCATCACACGTGCTCCATTTCTCCTCAGAGCTCGTGTGGAAGTTCAGAGCATGACACAGTTCAATCATGAGGAGTCTGCCGGCTCCGGTCCTGCTGCCTTTGGGAGCGTTCAGCCTTCGATTCCCGTCAGAGGCTGTGTCTTCACAGCGCCCATCCCTTGGATCTGCCATCCACCCAGGTCCTAGGGGAGGGCTGACACAGTGACCCAAGCTTCCCCCTGACTTCCACCCCACCGCATCCCACGGCCCCGGCCCCAGGGGACAAGGTCAGTGTCACCTGATGCTCTGACTCCTTCCATGCGTCCCTCCTTGGCATCAGTGTGCCTTGAACAGTCTGTACCTGTGGCTTTCCCACCGCCAGCTCTCGGGCTATGGGAGTCCCTTGACCACCCACAGATGTGGGATTCTTTCTCCCCAGAGTGACCCTGACCCTGACTGTGGGTACGGGGCTGTGAAAACTCAGGTTGGACCCTCTGAGGCATCACCCACCCTCCAGGGGCCCCGTGGGACCAGCTGAAGCCCCCAGTTTGGGCCTCGCCTGAACCTCCCGTCGCATGCTTCCTCCACTTTGCGACCCTGGTCCTGCTCTCTCAGGGGCCCCGGACGGACTCACTTAACAAAGCCACCCTCGTCTTTGGCAGAGTAAGAATCCTTGCTGTATTCCACAGAGCAGAGAATGCCTCTGGGCGAATTTAGATTGTATTTGCCTGGGTCACTCTGGAGCAGAGTTTCTCAGTCTGAATCCCATGGACATTCGAGGCTGGATGACTCTTTGAGGAAGGGGGTGTCCTGTGCCTTACAGGATACTTAGCAGCGTCCCTGGCCTCCACACTCTAGATGCCAGTGGCACCCCTCCCCTCCCCCACCCAGCTGTGGAATCCAGAAAAGTCGCCAGACTTTGTCAGGTTTCCCTGTTGAGGGGCAAACCCCCACTACCCTAAAGAGTCTAGACCGGACTGGTTTTTGTGGTAGATTTGCCTCATTTTGTCTGTTGCCGTGAGCCAAAGGGGTCCACGAGGAAGAGTTACCTCCCCTGGGACCACCTGCCAGGTGGCCGCCCACCACTCCTGTAGCAACGGGGGGGGGGGCGGCGGGCAAGGTGGGAGGAGGGGGAGAGGAGATGGGGGCAGCCTCAGCTGCCTGGGGGGGTCAGGCACCTGAAGCCCGGGGCATCTGCAGTTAGAAAGGCCTCTCCTTCGTCTCACTCACCTCTTTGTTGCACAATTTAAATTCTCTTCCTTCTCTTCCAAGGTGGGGAAGAACAACTGGGAACTATTTGAATTCAGAATCAGGAGGCAAACTCTGCAGGCCTGGCTCAAACTGGTGAATTTGGGCGAAGAATTACTACCTAGGAATTGATGAAAATGATTGGAATTGATCAGAGGAAGTCTGGGACCTGTTCTCTAAGCCAGCAGTCCCCAAACTTTTTGGCACCAGGGACAGGTTTCGAGGAAGACAGTGTTTCCGGGGCGGGGGTGGGGGGATGGGGGGTGGTTCAGGCAGTAACGCGAGCGATGGGGAGCCATGGAGAGCAGCAGATGAAGCTTTGCCCGCCGCTCACCTCCTGCTGTGGGCGCCGCAGCGGGGGTGGGGACCCCTGCTCGCAGCTGTCGCTGGGACTACCTCCATCCTCCTTGGCCTCAGATCACCCAGCAGGCCTGTCTTCACGGCCTCCTTTACTTTCCCCAGCCTTTGCTCAAGACTTCTTAAAGCCTCAACTTGCCACGTACGACTTCCTGGGCTGCTGCCTTAATTAGCTACTGTGTGCTTTCCTGATGGGAGAAATAAGAATCCTAGATTACTGTGCCATTCAATACATCAGCCACTGCATCGGACAGTGTCAGTCTGGAAGTTTCCCATGATCACAGAAAGCTCTCTTTGACAACCCTGAAAGCCCAGTATTTCAAACACTTTGTCCTCACAGACTTGGCTAGATTTTTCTGTTTTATCAAGCTGAGTGTTTTCATGCGTCTTTTTTTTTTTTTTAAACACCTTTATTGGGGTATAATTGCTCTACAATGGTGTGTTAGTTTCTGCTTTATAACAAAGTGAATCAGTTATACATATACATATGTTCCCGAATCTCTTCCCTCTTGCGTCTCCCTCCCTCCCACCCTCCCTATCCCACCCCTCTAGGTGGTCACAAAGCACTGAGCTGATCTCCCTGTGCTATGCGGCTGCTTCCCATTAGCTATCAATTTTACATTTGGTAGTGTATATATGTCCATGCCACTGTCTCACTTCGCCCCAGCTTAACCTTCCCCTCCCCACGTCCTCAAGGCCATTCTCTACGTCTGCATCTTTATCCCTGTCCTGCCCCTAGGTTCTTCAGAATGTTTTTTTATTTTTATTTTTTTTGGATTCCATATATATGTGTTAGAGTACAGTATTTGTTTTTCTCTTTCTCACCTACTTCACTATGTAAGACAGACTCTAGGTCCATCCTCCTCACTACAAGTAACTCAATTTCATTTCTTTTTATGGCTGAGTAATATTCCATTGCATATATGTGCCACATCTTCTTTACCCATTCATCTGTCGATGGACACTTAGGTTGCTTCCATGCCCTGGCTATTGTAAATAGTGCTGCAATGAACACTGTGGAACATGACTCTTTGAATTATGGTTTTCGCAGGGTATGTGCCCAGTAGTGGGATTGCTGTGATATATGATACTTCTATTTTTAGATTTTTCAGGAACCTCCATACTGTTCTCCATAGTGGCTGTATCAATTTACATTTCCACCAACATTGCAAGAGGGTTCCCTTTTCTCTACACCCTCTCCAGCACTTACTGTTTGTAGATTTTTTGATGATGGCCATTCTGACTGGTGTGAGGTGATACCTCATTGTAGTTTGGATTTGCATTTCTCTAATGATTAGTGATGTGGAGCATCCTTTCATGTGTTTTCTGGCAATCTGTATGTCTTCTTTGGAGAAATGTCTATTTAGGTCTTCTGCCCATTTTTGGATTGGGTTTTTTGTTTTTCTGTTTGTGTTTCTGTTTACTAATGATTTCTTTCCTTCTACTAACTTTGGGGTTTTTTTGTTCTCCTTTCTCTAATTGCTTTAGGTGTAAGGTTAGGTTGTTTATTTGAGATGTTTCTTGCATCTTTAGGTAGGATTGTATTGCTATATACTTTCCTCTTAGAATTGCTTTTGCCGCATCTCATAGGTTTTGGGTTGTCATGTTTTCATTGTCATTTGTTTCTAGGTAGTTTTAATTTCCTCTTTAATTTCTTCAGTGATCTCTTGGTTATTTAGTAGAGTATTATTTAGCCTCCATGTGTTTGTATTTTTTACAGACTTTTTTTCCTGTAGTTGATATCTAGTCTCATAGCATTGTGCTTGGAAAAGATACTTGAAACGATTTCAAGTTTCTTAGATTTAACAAGGCTTGATTTGTGACCCAAGGTATGATATATACTGGAGAATATTCCATGAGCCCTTGGCAAGAAAGTGTATTCTGTTGTTTTTGGATAGAATGTCCTATAAATATCAATTAAGTCCATCTTGTTAATGTATCATTTAAAGCTTGTGTTTCCTTATTTATTTTCATTTTGGATGATCTGTCCATTGGTGAAAGTGGGGTGTTTACGTCCCCTACTATGATTGTGTTACTGTCAATTTCCACTTCTGTGGCTGTTAGCATTTGCCTTATTTGTTGAGGTGCTCCTATATTGGGTGTATAAATATTTTCAGTTGTTATATCTTCTTCCTGGATTTATCCCTTGATCATTATGTAGTGTCCTTCTTTGTCTCTTGTAATAGTCTTTATTTTAAAGTCTATTTTGTCTGATATGAGAATTGCTACTCCAGCTTTCTTTTGATTTCCATTTGCATGGAATATCTTTTTCCATCCCCTCACTTTCAGTCCTTATGTGTCCCTAGGTCTGAAGTGGGTGTCTTGTAGACAGAATATATATGGTCTTGTTTTTGTATCCATTCAGCTAGTCTCTGTCTTTTGATTGCAGCATTTAATCCATTTACATTTAAGGTAGTTATCAATATGTATGTTCCTATTGCCATTTTCTTAATTGTTTTGGGTTTATTATTTTAGGTCTTTTCCTTCTCTTGTGTTTCTGTCTAGAGAAGTTCCTTTAGCATTTGTTGTTAAGCTGGTTTGGTGGTGCTGAATTCTCTCAACTTTTGCTTGTCTGTAACGGTTTTAATTTCTCCATCGAATCTGAATGAGATTTTAGCTGGGTAGAGTAATCTTGCTTGTAGGTTTTTCCCTTTCATTACTTTAAATATGTCCTGCCACTCCCTTCTGGCTTGCAGAGTTTCTGCTGAAAGATCAGCTGTTAACCTTAGGGGTATTCTCTTGTATGTTATTTGTTGTTTTTCCTTGCTGCTTTTAATACTTTTTCTTTGTATTTAATTTTTGATAGTTTGATTAATATGTGTCTTGGTGTGTTTCTCCTTGGATTTGTCCTGTATGGGACTCTCTGCACTTCCTGGACTTCACTGACTATTTCCTTTGCCATGTTAGGGAAGTTTTCAACTATAATCTCTTCAAATTTTTCTCAGTCCCTTTCTTTTTCTCTTCTTCTTCTGGGACCCCTATAATTAGCATGTTGGTGCATTTAGTGTTGTCCCAGAGGTCTCTGAGACTGTCCTCAATTCTTTTCATTCTTTTTTCTTTACTCTGCTCTGCAACAGTTATTTCCACTATTTTATCTTCCAGGTCACTTATCCTTTCTTCTGCCTCAGTTATTCTGCTATTGATTCCTTCTAGAGAATTTTCAATTTCATTTATTGTGTTGTTCATCACTGGTTGTTTTCTCTTTAGTTCTTCTAGGTCCTTGTGAATCATTTCTTGTATTTTCTCCATTCTATTTCCAAGATTTTGGATCATATTTACTATTATTATTCTGACTTCTTTTTCAGGTAGACTGCCTATTTCCTCCTCACTTGTTTGGTCTAGTGGGTTTTTATCTTGCTCCTTCATCTGCTGTGTGTTTTTCTGTCTTCTCATTTTGCTTAACTTACTGTGTTTGGGGTCTCCTTTCCGCAGGCTGCAGGTTCGTAGTTCCCGTTGTGTTTGGTGTCTGCCCCCAGTGGCTAAGCTTGGTTCAGTGGGTTGTGTAGGCTTCCTGGTGGAGGGGACTGGTGCCTGTGTTCTGGTGGATGAGGCTGGATCTTGTCTTTCTGGTGGGCAGGACTGCATCCTGTGGTGTGTTTTGGGGTGTCTGTGTCCTTATTATGATTTTAGGCAGCCTCTCTGCTAATGGGTGTGGTTGTTTTCCTGTCATGCTAGTTGTTTGTCATAGGGTATCTAGCACTGTAGGTTGCTGGTCATTGAGTGGAGCTGGGTCCTAGTGTTGAGATGGAGATCTTTGAGAGAGCTTTCACCATTTGATATTGCATGGAGCCAGGAGGTCTCTGGTGGACCAATGTCCTGAACTTGGCTTTCCCACCTCAGAGGCACCTGCCTGACACCTGGCCGGAGCACCAAGACTCAGTCAGCCACACAGCTCAGAAGAAAAAGGAGAAAAAAAGAAAGGAAGAAAAAAATAAAATAAAGTTATTAAATTTAAAAAATTACTAAAAATAAAAAAATTAAAGAGTAATAAAGAAAAAAGAAAGAAAGAAAGAAGAGAGCAACCAAGCCAAAAAACAAATCCACTAATGATAACAAGTGCTAAAAACTATGTTAAAAAAAAGAAAACAAAAAACGGACAGGCAGGACCCTAGGACAAATTGTAAAAGCAAAGCTATACAGACAAAGTCACACAATGAAGCATACACATACACACTCACAAAAAGAGAGAAAGGAAAAAAATATATATATATATATGTAAATAAAATAAAAGGAAGAGAGCAACCAAATCAATAAACAAATCTACCAATGATAATAAACTCTAAATATTAAGATAAACATAAAACCAGAAACAAATTATTTGCAGAAAGCAAACCCCAAATCTACAGGTGCTCCCAAAGTCCACTGCCTCAATTTTAGGATGATTCGTTGTCTCTTCAGGTATTCCAGAGATGCAGGGTACATCAAGTTGATTGTGGAGCTTTAATCCGCTGTTTCTGAGGCTGCTGGGAGAGATTTCCCTTTCTCTTCTTTGTTCGCACAGCTCCCGGGTTCAGCTTTGGATTTGGACCCGCCTCTGTGTGTAGGTTGCCTGAGGGCGTCTGTTCTTCGCTCAGACAGGATGGTGTTAAAGGAGCAGCTGTTTAGGGGGCTCTGGCTCACTCAGGCCGTGGGGAGGGAGGGGTACGGGATGCGGGGCGAGGCTGCGTGGCAGAGGCCAGCGTGGCATTGCAACAGCCTGAGGCGCGCTGTGTGTTCTCCTGGGGAAGTTGTCCCTGGATCATGGGACCTTAGCAGTGGCGGGCTGCACAGTCTCCCGGGAGGGGAGATGTGGAGAGTGACCTGTGCTCGCACACAGGCTTCTTGGTGGCTGCAGCAGCAGCCTTAGCATCTAATGCGCATCTCTGGTGTCCGCGCTGAGAGCCGCGGCTCACGCCAGTCTTTGGAGCTCGTTTAGGCGGTGCTCTGAATCCCCTCTCCTCGCGCACTACGAAACAATAGTCTCTTGCCTCTTAGGCAGGTCCAGACTTTTTCCCAGACGCCCTCCCGGCTAGCTGTGGTGCACTAGCCCCCTTCAGGCTGTGTTCATGCAGCCAACCCCTGTCCTCTCCCTGGGATCTGACCTCTGAAGCCCGAGCCTCAGCTCCTAGCCCACGCCCGCCGCAGTGCGTGAGCAGAGAAGCTTCTCAGGCTGGTCAGTGCTGGTCAGCACCGATCTTCTGTACAGGAATCTCTCCGCTTTGCTCTCTGCACCCCTGTTGCTGTGCTCTCCTCCATGGCTCTGAAGCTTCCCCCCGCCCACCCCCTATCTCCAGTGAAGGGGCTTCCTAGTGTGGAAACTTTTCCTCCTTCACAGCTCCCTCCCAGAGGTGCAGATCCTGTTCTTATTCTTTTGCCTCTGTTTTTTCATTTTTCTTTTGCCCTACCCCAGTACATGGGGAGTTTCTTGCCTTTTGGGGAGTCTGAGGTCTTCTGCCAGCGTTCGGTAGGTGTTCTGTAGGAGTTGTTCCACATGTAGATGTATTGCTGATGTATTCGTGGGGAGGAAGGTGATCTCCACGCCTTACTCCTCTGCCATCTTCAAGGTGTCTGTTCTTTTTAACTCATCTTCCACCCACCCATACGTCATTCAGTATTGGATTATTGTTGAGCTTTTATCTTTTTCAGCTTTATGTCCTAATTGCAAAATTTAATCCACTGAGTAGAGCAGAAGGGCAATGGGCTGAACCCACATTGTTTTTCAGCTTAGATGATGCAGCTCTCCCTGTACAAAGAAAGGGGACATAGAGGTGCTGGTGGTACTGGTTCCCCCAGATCTCCCTGTGCTCTGTGTGGTCCCACTTGGAGCTCCACCCCTGAGAGACGCTATTCCAAAGCCTTTGTGGGTGTGTGCTCGGGAAGTGGTCTGTTAAGCACTGCTACCATTGCTCGGTGCCTTCTTCGTTGCAGAAATTAAACAAAGAATGTTCTGTTTCCCAGGTTCAGGACAGTGCTGACAGGTACATTCAGCACTTGAGTTTCTTATGGGAAAGCAAGTACCCCCAGGATGCCAGATCATCACCCGGACGACACACGCATGCCTCCCCGTGCTCTCTGATATGAAAGGGAAATTTAATTATTCTGTTAAAGTAATCACATTAGGCCCAAATGGAGTCAGCCAACCAAAACTTGGTACCTAAGTTTCTAGGCTCGGTTTTCCCAGGAAAGGAAGGCCTGGGTCCATCAGTCAGCACATCCCTGCCTGGCACACATTAGCTGAACGGCTCCAAGCCTGCCCTTTGCTCCATAGAAGGAAGGAATACCACTTAACCAATCAGCAAAGGTCCAGGGTAACCTCCTTGTTCTCGCTCGTCTTGGTCTATAAAAATCTCCCACCTTGTACAGCGCTTCGTGGCCCCTTTCTATCTGCTGGATTGGATGCTCCCTGATTCATGAATCACTGAATGAAATCCTGCTAGATCAATAAATTCTCTGTGGAACATCTTCTTTTGAGAGTTTAGATCCCAGTTCAAATCTCTTTTATTCACAGAATGTTAATTTCCTATTCGTGAGGGACAGTAATAATCCTCACTCACCAGGCAGTTGTGCAAATCCATGAATGAAGGGCAATTGTAGAGTCTTCGGCAGAGTCCAGCTTGAAATCAGTGCCCAGGAGAGAGATTTTCCTCCTTGAATGTAAGCTTCCCTCTGCCTCCAGGAGTAGAGACGTTTATGCTGTGTGCAGGCGGATTTTCCATGGGATAATTTTTCTTCCCGCCTGGGTTATGAACTCCTTAAGAAAAGGGTGCACTTCCTGTGACTTGATGGGTTTCATACACTTAGAACCTTGCCTTTAGGCAAATATTTACTGATAGGCAGATGATAGCATAATTTCTGGCATCAAATGCGTCTTTATTGAGTAAGAAGGCTGGCGACAGTCTCAGCACCAGCGGGAGATGATTTATTTAGCTAATATTTAATTTGCATTGATTGCACAACGTCATGGGATTTATGGGAGGAGAGAGAGGGAGAAAGATAGCTTCATCCTTGTGGGTGGAAAGAAACGTTCTTCCTGAAAAAAGTCATTAATTCTGGTTTCTCAAGAATGAAATGTGATGAGATCTCACAGCATCCTTTTGTGGGATGGAGAACTTGCAGAAGGTCTGGGCCAGCAGTGAGTTTGGAGCCTGTTCCTGGACCGTGGTTTGGACGAGTGCTCTCTGTGGGATTTGCAGTGACTGTGCCATGGGTCACCTTGGCTCTGAGTTGCAGTTGATGAAAGGGCTGTTAGAATTACCTTGTGTTTTGTTTATCACATAGAGGAGAGGGGGGACGTTGGATCAGGGGTCAGCACGACTGTGTTCCAACCCAGATCTACCATTTAGTTGTCAGACCCTGGCCAGTCATTTCTTCATTCTGGAAGTTGACATCCTAACCCCCTCCATCCCTTTCTCGGAGAAAAATGGGTATGGTAGGTGTGTGGGTTCAACATAAATGTTTACCTGCAGTTTTACCTTTGGACAAATAACAGAACTTCTTTCCATTTCTATGTGCAAAGTGAGAATGGTATTATTTACTCATTCCTAAACACCTATTTTTAAGAACATAAGTAATATTTTTAGGAGAAAAGGAAAGGGAACCAACTTGAGGCCAGTTAGTACGGAGAGGAGTCAGGTTTCTAACCTAGGTGTAGCCACCGCTAAAGTCCAATCTCTCCAGACAGAAGCACTGACGTGGCCATTATCTGTCTTTTGCTGCCAAAATAACTGAGCCTGGAAAGTAGACCAAGATCACTGATCACTTAAAAAGAAAGACAATATTTAGTAGGTAGGAGTCCCAAATGATACTGTTCCTGACTTGAAATCCTGTGACATCATGGGAAAATTTAAGATTTGTTCCAGTTCAGAGCTTATTTTTCAAGATTCTGCAGTTGATAACTACATAATGCTGCGTCTTCTCCAAAAGGATGCTCTGTGTGCTTTTTTTGTTTGTTAGTTAATTAAGCCTGGCTAGTCAATACCTCTGAGAGAAAGGGGTTCAAGCTGTTCGCATCAAATAAATGTAAACCAAAGCTATAAGGGTTTTCAGTGATCCGACTGGTAAAGGTTGCAAAGGTTAGTAAATTACAGCTGACCTGGGTGAGGGGAAATGCACACCTCCCATGGGGTTGATGGGAATAAAAGTGACTATAACTTCTCTGGGGGCAAAGTGTGAAATGAGATCTCAGCCTCTTCCAAGTGCAGGGACATCTCCTCAAGAGAGCATCAAATGAGTGCAGAGGTGTCTGCAGGGCTGCTCATCTGAGTAGGAAACAACATAAATGTTGGCCGATTGAGAGACAGGTATTTAAACAAATTGTTTCACGGATAGGTCG
This sequence comes from Globicephala melas, assembly GCF_963455315.2. Taxonomy (NCBI): domain Eukaryota; kingdom Metazoa; phylum Chordata; class Mammalia; order Artiodactyla; family Delphinidae; genus Globicephala; species Globicephala melas. The sequence continues at coordinate 42,765,684 of NC_083328.1, read as the reverse complement.
TGGGTTACTGTGACACCCACGATGACGGGCACCTGTGTTTGGTGATGAGGAAAGATTTTGAGTTGAAAAATCAATGTGAAACAGAGTAAAGGCCACATTTAATACACACCTTTTATGTATGTGGACACATATGGGCACATACAGGTGAGTACACCTGGAGTACATCTGGAGAGATGTCTGTTCACCAGATTGTATGAGGGTTGTCTCTGGACCATGGGATCTCAAGTGACTTTCACTTTTCCCCTTCATGAGGTTATTTTTTGATAATTTATATAAGCCATGAGAAGGAATTAAGGAATTAAGCTTCTTTAACATAAAAAATATAAATATAGTTGGTATTTTGTAGCATGAAGTTGACTGAAGGACAGTTTTTTCAGAAAGAAAGATTGTTTCACTGTAAGTGTGTATTAATGAGGGTGTGGACTTATCAGACCTTCTCTGAAGATCTTTGAAAACATGCAGCTGCTGTGGACTGAACATTTGTGTCTCCCCAAATCCGTATGTCAAAACGCTAATCCTCAGTGTGGTAGTATTTGGAGGTGAGGCATTTGGGGGGCAATTAGTTTCCAATAATGCCATGAGGGTGGAACCCCCATGATGAGATTAGTGCCCTTATAAGAAGAGCAAGAAACCAGAGCTTGCTCCCGCTGTGCTGTGTGAGGACCCAGCAAGAAGGCAGCCTTCTGCAAACCCAAAAGGGAGCCCTCACCAAGAACTCAACCATGTTGTCACCCTCATCTTGAGAAATTGATGCCTGTTGTTTAGGCCACCCAGTCCAGGGTATTTTGTTACAGAAGCTCAAACTGACTACAACAGTGGCCTAGACTTCCTGGCCCTTGCCTGAACTCCTGGGTGATGGAGTCTGGTCTGGACCAGATGTGGCAGCAAGTCCTGTGCCTTCTTCACCTAGGATCTTGCAGGCACAGCATTTCCTCTTAGCAGGAGGTCAGGGTTCAGAAACATTCTAACAGGAAAGACTTGTACCTTCCTCCAGCCTGGCCCTGACTCATATGCTGCACTGCTCCAGACTCTTCTCATCCTTGCTGAGAAAACCTGAGTAAGAATAAAATAAAATCACTGGGTATCTTGTTCCAGATCGGAATATGTCACCAGGACCCAGCCAGGCTGCACTGCTCCAGTTTTATGACAAAGCTTAAGTGTTTCCTAAACCTAAGCAAAAGTACAAGACACCAGAAACGCTCATTTCATTTTCAAACTCAGTGCATTAGAGAAATGCAGGCTGGAATTGGAAAAATGTCTTCTCTGAAAAACCAATTCCTTTAGTCATACATATGCATATGAATGCAGGACCCTCAAAGAATCTTTCTGGGCTGCTTTTTTTAGTATGGTCTAAATGTAAACACACTATTAGGTTTCTATCCTCTGCTTAAAACAACAAAAATATCCCTCCCTTCCCGGGGATGCCACGTGGGCATTCCAGCTGAGAGACACACAAACAAGAAGTTGTGACCTGCCTCCTCTCTTTGATTTCATTCAAAAATGAAAACTGAAGAAACAGTATATGCTGTAAAGGATAAGAGCTCTTCCTTGATGTGCTGTATCTCTTTTTATAAACTTTACATAGAAAATTTTCTTATAAGTCTAGTCTACACCACTGTGCTACACTACATGGATCCTCAAAGAATACTATTGCTGTGGAAACCCTCTCTGGGGCAGAGTTCCTAATTGAGGGAAATCTGTGACCTTGGGTGAAGAGCAAAACCTACGTCTTATTTCACTTTCCTTAGAAACTTCACAGGTGCTTCCATTATGAATGTAGACAGCAAACCACAGCTGTGTTAGCAAAACCTGTGCTTTCTGTCACCCTAAAAAATCACAGGTATTTTGATATCATATTAAAGTTGTCACAGGTATCTGGACTCATCTTTATATTCATCAATACTTTGAAATCATGGTCAGTATGAGATCCATGGCTAGATCTCTATTTCCCCAGTTTGTTAAAGAACATATTTATTATATAATATATATATATATATATATGTTTTTTTTGATTGGCACATTCACTTATAATCCTGTGTATTCTGCAAACTGGAAGACATCTTTCTGAGATGAGGGCTGATGGCTTACCTACACTGCCAGAAGGTCCTTGTCACAAAGGAGACACAGGGGCCGCGCTGGAGGCCACCGTGGGCTCCTGAATATCACGGGTGCTGGGAAAGTCCCTCCTGAGAGAGACATTCAGTTTATGGAGAGAGATGTGAGTGCAGAGTGGACCTTACCTTGTATCTGCTGCTGAATGACAGGTCCACATCCCGTGTTCTCCTTAACCTCCCTCCTTAATCAAGTACCCCCAGACTCCAATTTGCCCAGTTTTCCAAAGGAGAGACAGTGTCTGTCTGACAGGTTTTCATGAAGAGTGGAGTGGTTAAGAGCAAGTGATTTGTCCTCAGACAGACGTAGTGTTGAATCTGGACGCTGCCACCTACCAGCTGCAGAGCTGGGGCTAATCAGCCTATCTGTTAGTGCCCTCATGTCCCTTCTCTAAGGGCAATGCTGGAACCTCTCACGGTGGGAGCAGGAGTGTTTGAAGTAGCAACATGCATGTAACACTCCTAGCCCAGCATCTGGCGCATGGCGGCAGGTACCAACACACGGTGCACACGTGTGGGGTCCTCGTGTAGGAGGAGCCTCAGGGCTGGGGAGAGCTCGGGTCCACCTGGATAGCTTTTATTCCTGGGGCCACTCTCTGAAGACCACTCATCTCATGAAGCCATTGTCTTCATCTCCTCTCGACTAATCTCCATCTTCGCCTCTGGTCCCACTACCCAGTGGGTTAAGTCAAGGGGATCTTTAGGTCTGGAGTGTATAGTAGACATCATTTTGGAGTGCTTTTCCAGCCCCTATTCTCTTGTCTCCTACCAGCTATGTGGCTATTTCCCTCTGCCAAGCTCAGAATCAATTACTGATCACCTTGGGATTGGGTGGGTTTAGCCAATGATTGGTTTAGGGATGGGTATGTGACCTTGTCTGGACCAGTGAGAGTGATTCCATTACTCTTCTGGAGGTCCTAGAAGCAATATTTTTTTCCCCGTGTGGATAGGGTGGGGCGAAGAGATTAGGGCTGGGGTAGCTGCAGTCATTTTACTACTATGAGGCAAGAGCCTTACTCAAACCATGGAGAACAGAGCCAAGAGACAAAGAAAACCAGTCTCCTGGTGACAAGGTAAGCGCTGCTAGACAAAGCTCCTTCTAGAGCTCTGTACACTGGGCTTCCAGTGAGTGGCATCTAACCACTAGCCAGCCAACTATTCCCTCTATTGTTCAAGCCACTAATAAAATAATTTATTATAAAATGGGACACAGACACAGTACATAGCTTAATGAGCACTGTAAGGCAAACACAGATGTGATCACCCAGGCCAGGAAATGGGACTTTGCCAGTCACCTCAGAAGCCCGCAGAATCTAATCACACATTCTCTGCCCTAAATGTAACCCCTCTCCCTAGCATGATAGTGATCATCTCTTGTATTTCTTCATAGTTTTAAACCAAAATGTCCACCTCTGGATACTATAGTTTATTATCATCCATACTTTTACATTTGCCTTGTTATTGTAGTCTCTTTTGGTGTGTCGATTGCCCTTCATTCCTTTCTTTTCCTTACAGTTGTCATGAAACAAGCGAAGCCTTGCCATTTGGTCTGCAGCGTGCGTTGTGCTGGTGGCACTGTCCTGCACAGCTCAAGCTGCCCCTTGGTCCTGGGTATTTCCCGTAAATTGGACTGAAGTCAGGTTCCGTGCCTCTGGCGGGACTGTCGGTGATGTGGTTATCGCCCATCAGGAGGCCCTGAGGTCTGGTTGTCTCTTTTTGTGATGTTAGTGACCAACTCTGAGAGGCTGGGGCAGGGAGTACATCATCTACAGGGAATATGAAAATGATAGTATCAGTGACTAAAATCTGTCTGCTCTTAATCATCACTGTGTACAGCAATCCTACACATGGTCAGTGATAGCCCATCCCACTGGGGGGCCCTCTCCGCCAGTGCCCCTGTTGGGAACTCTGGGGTTCCACTATCAGATATCTTGTTGCTTCCTTTTCTGTACCCCGCCCACCATCCCATGCTGATAGCATCCAGGAGTTGTGCCTCTTGGCTGTGTGTCTTCATCTGCTTATGTGTGGGGCATAGGGGTCTTCCCTGCCTGTTTACCCAGAAACCCCTTTGTTCAAGGCAGTTGAGTTGGTCCCTGATGCCTGGAGCTGAAAGATGCCTAAAGTGAAGTAACAGTGTCCGGTCTGATCACTGCACTATGCAGATGAGAAATGATGCCAAGGACACTGGGGCTGAACAGGGCCCCACAGGGTGCTCTTCCCCAGCTGGGACTTCTGAATCCTGATTGCTGTTTCTCCTACCACGATCGCTGGAAGTCAGAGGCAATGATCTAGTGAGCTCTGGGGAGGAAGCTGCCCAACCCCCAGGCACAAGCTATGTCTCCAGGCTTAGATAAGCCATCTCTCACCCTTTAAATTTCACAATTTGCTGACATCTTCCTAGAGCTGCTGACACATATTTTTATTGTCTCCATATGGTCTGAAATATGAGTTTTCTCTTGTGTGTGTGCATCTTCTAGAAAAATTCCTCTTAATGTGTCGAGTATCAAAAATTAAAAATGGTCTAGAGGTTGTAGCACAGCTGAGAATCCTGGTTCCCAATAGTTCTACAGTCAAAAGAAGTGGTAAAGAGTTTGATTTAAGCAAAATGAAGGTATGAAATGCATGTTGCCTTCGGGGGTTAAGGAGAACAGGAGCATTCCCTTTTCAGAAGCATTTTCATCCCTGATTCTCTGGTGGAAAACTTGTCACACTGGGTTCCCCAGAACATCGAGAACACAGCAAGACGTCAGAGGCTTCCCTGAGTAGAAGAGGAAGGGGATCTGGTACCTGTGGGGTGTCAGGCTGGGGTTAATTTTATATGAAGACAAGATGAATAGTCCCACTGTTCAAAGACAGAGCACGGAAAAAAGAACCACTGCCTAACGTAAATGAAAAGATTTATAAATTCTCAGGAAAGCATATATTAAGTAATGGATCTCCCTTTCTGGTTATCTTATTTTAGGGATTTAAATATGTCTTTAATGTAACATCTATTGGTATTTAATCATAAGCAGAAATTTATGAGAGAATTGAAGAACCCTGGAAATTCTCAAAATTTCTGGAAAGTGTTTTTATGAACAAAATAAGCTTTTATCATTTGAAATAATTTTAAACTTATGGAAAAGTTGCAAGGATAATATGAGGACTTCCTGTGTATCTTTCACCCAGATTCCCCCAAAGTTCACATTTTCCCACGTTTGCATTATCATTCTATGTATTTTAGTGTTTATTCTGGTCATTTGGGAGTAAGTAAGTAAGTATGTAAGTAAGATATGACATCTAACTCTTTTTATTGTTAGTTACTTCAGAGCATACAAGTACATTCTCTTACTTAACCCAGGACTAGTATTAAAATCAGGAAATTACAGTGGTGTAATATTGTTTCTAATCTAAAGACCTAATTTAGATTTTGTCGGTTGACCCAATAATGTCCTCTATAGCAAAAGGAAAAGAGTGGCTCACAATCTTATCAATGAATTTCAGTGTTTTCAAGTCAGAAGCAGTTCCTCAGTTGTTGTGTTTACTTTTTTCTTTTCCTTTTGGAGTACAGGCCAGGTATCTTGCAGAACACCCTCGAATTTGGGGTTGTCTGATGTTATATTGTGGGCAAGGCTCCAAATGAAAGTTGTGTCCTCCAAGGTGCTTCGTACCATCCAGGCACACAATGTCCATCTGTCTCACGACTGGTGACGTCAACGCTGATCCCCTGGTGAATATGGCGTCTTCCAGGCTTTCCCTATTTTTGCAATTAATAAATCTCTTGTGAGAAGATACCTGAAGATTTTGTAAACATCCTGTCTCTCATCAAGTTTCACCACTGATTTTAGAATCCACTGATGATCCTCCTCTGAATCAGTGACTCCTAGGAAATATTCTGTTTTTTCCCTATTGGCTCTATCTTCAAAATTTGCACGTAACCCATCCACCCTCACCCTCTTGTTGTTACCAGGTGGCCACATTCACCACCGTGTCCCTTGTGCAAGGCCTTCTGCGGAATCCCCCTGCTTCTACCCCCAGCTCCTCCAGACATCCCACCAGGGGCAAAGTGGTCCTGTTAAAACGGAAGTCAGCTCGCATCACTATCTTGTTCAAACCATCAAGGGGTCACCAGTCTTTACACTGGCAACTCACAGTGACCCCCTCCTCACGGTGACCTCCCCCTTCTCACGGTGACCCCTCTACAGTGGCTCCCCCCTTCTCACAGTGGCTCTTCCCTCCTCATGGTGCCCCCCTCCTAAGAGTGGCTCCCCCTTTCTCACAGTGACACCCCTCCCGACGGTGACACCCCCTCTTCACGGTGATCCCCCTTTCCCCACGGTGGCTCCCCCTCCTCCCAGTGCCCCCACCAGGGCTCCCCTCTGTCGTCCGGTGTCTCTCCATGACTTCTGTCTCCTGTTACATCTCTGACATCATCTCTCCTCCTCTGTCCAGCTCACTCTCCACCTTGAACTTCTTGCAGGCCCTTGGCCACGCCAGGCTTGCTCCTCTCTTAGAGTCCCTGTCTTCCCTCTGCCTGGAGCAGTTTTCCATCCTGATATCAAGACCGGCCACCTGGCTTCCCTGGAGACTCCTTCTCCGAGGCCCGCCCCCCACACACTTTTTCCTTTGTATTGTCATCACCTTCTAAGCTACTATAACACTGACTCATTAGGGCTCGTTTTTACTTTCCGCCTCCCCTGCTAGAACGCAGCCCCGTGAGGCAAGACGCTGGTGCCTTTCTTGACCACTGGTGGACCACATGCATCTAGAACAATGCCTGTCACATAGCAGTTGGTCAAAAATATTTGTGAAATAAATCAAAAAGGGGAAAACATTTGTATTATGAAAATGGTAACATATTCAGGTGTTCTTATAGATCTATTAGGTCTTTATTCTCCCTAAATGATTTCTCAAGTGTCTGCTTTTCTCACTCCACACCCTCTCCTTAGACAACCTCTTCCTCCCTCACATTTTTAAACACAAACTTCAAACTGATGCCTCCTGTACTGGGTCTCTAGTTCAGAACACCCTCTTGGTTACAAACTCCTATGTCCCATGTCTCATGCACATCGCTCTCTGCTCCATGTGACCCTCTGATTCTGCGTGTCTGATCCAAATCTTCATCATCTACTTGTTAAACCCACTCTTCCTCTGAACATTCTCTGAAGGCCAAGCACAGACCAGGAAGCCATCTGAATTCTCTTCTCTTCCCATAAGATGCTAGGTCCTTGGAATAATACTCCACACATGCCTGTGCTCCACCATCTCCTCACTGTCCCCTTGCCTCACTTATGGACCTCAGCATCCCTCATCAGGAACACAGCAAGTCTAGGGTGAGCCTAACCCTAGCAGAAAACAGAGACCACAACCAAAGTGGATAATCTGAAGACATTTTAATAAAGGGAGCATTTGCAGAATTATGGGCAGTGGGTAAGAAAGCCACAAGAAATGTGCCCCTAATCTAGAAACAAAGGAAGCTGTCATCACCCCCAGGCCTGAAAGAGGCGAGGGGAGGGGTAGTCATGGAATCTGGAGACACAGCCAGCGGTGAGGGTCTTACTCTTTGTCCAAGGATCCCACCAGGTCGAAGCAAAGCCATAGAGGGGTCCAGAGAACAGAAGCATCCCAATCTCTCTCTCCTCCTGCCCTCTCACCTCTTGGAACGTTTACCATTGTTTGAACCCAGTTGGAGCCAGGGGTCAGAACTGTGATGATCAGCCTCCTAGGGCACAGAGCAGGGGAGAGGGGTGGCATGGATGCAGAGGGGGAGGTAGAAGGTACTTCGGTGAAATATAATGCCCTTCCTTGCCCACTTCTCCATCCCACCATGTGGCCTCCAGGATGAAAATACATGGTCTTGCCACTGCTTGCCCTTGTAAAGGACGCTTCTCTTCCCGGGATGCACTTGGCTCTTGGTCCTCCTGGAAAATCCCTACATTTCTGGTCTCAGTTTAGCAGCTGCTCTCTGAAGAAGCTTCCTTGATATCCTTTACTAACTAATCTCATCTCTTTGAAGCAGACAATTTACGCCGTTTTATATTTAAAACACATTTGTGGCAGGAGACCCTAACATGTCCCCAATTATCTCCACCTCCTGGTGTTCAGACTTTTTAGGAATCTCCTCCTTTTGAGTCTGGGTGAGACCTGTGACTTGCTTCCAACCAATAACATGTGACAACAGTGACGGAGGTCCCTTCTGTGAGTAGATCACTCGTAACTGTGGCTCATATATTGCTGGCAAACCCTCCTCATTGTCCCTTTGATGAAGCAGCTGCCATGCTGGGGAGACAACACGGCAAGGGATGAGGGTGGCCTCCAGCCAACAGCCAACGAGGAGCTGAGGCCCTTGCTCCAGCCCTCCAGGAACAACCCCACAAGACCTTTCCCCAGTTGAGTCTTCAGGTGGAACCCCAACCCCAGCTGACACCTTGATTGAAGCCCGTGAGAGGTCCTGAAGTACAGGGCACAGTTAAGCTGTGCCTGGACTTCTGACCCACAAACACTGAAAGATAATAAGCATGTCTTGCTTTAAGCTTATAAATTTATGGTAATTTTCCTGTGACAATTGATTATTAATCCAGTTCTTTTTCTGTACTAACAACAGCTGACATTTACTGTGCACTGAGTGACTGGCATTATGCTAAATTCCTTTAGTCTTCATGCCCCCATAACTTGTGGGTAGTGTTATTACCACATCAGAAATAAGCACAGCTGAAGATTAAGAGCTCCGTAATTGTCTCAGGACAAACAGTCAGTGAGGGTCAGAATCAGGGTTTGAGCTGAGACAGTCCAGCTCCAAGGGTCCACATTCACGACCATTCCTCTCTGTGACCTTCCTCTGCTGATCCATCTCCTCTCCTTGCCTTGCTTTTGCCTCCTAAGCTGTGGGATCCTTGGGGACAAGGCTTGTGGGCTTTTATCACTTACTACTGTGCCAGGCACAGTATCCGGCCCACTTTAGGTCCTTGAAAAATAGTTCCTGAATAGATGTAGTCATGTTCTGTAAAAACATTTTTCTCCATGAGAATGTACTAAAGGTAGTCAGCTGAGTTCATCTCAAGGACATCTCAAATATACATTTTATATATATATATATATATATATATATATATATATATATATTTTAAAGCAGTCAGCAGAAAATAAACACTTTTGTTATAGGAAGACCCCTCCTCTGGTTGTTGCTGCTTCAGCATGCTTAGTTTATGCTGATTACATCATAGAGAATGCTAATATTCTGAGACTCTTATTTTATGTTAACAGCATTTGTATACAGAGCCACACCTTAAAGTCAGGGGAAAATGGACCTTTCTATGTGAATAGTACTCTATTCTCTCGGAAATGCTTTCGGTTTACAGAAAAGGTCACATACTGGAAGATTTAACTGTCAAAATCATGATTTCCTTTTTTCTAGGCCTTCTCAGAGCATATGTCTGGAGAATTGCTAAGGAAGGCTGGAATCTTGCTATTTTTTTCCCACGAGTAGAAGGAAGTACAGAGGGAGTGTAGCAGATGTGGTTGGTACCCATGCATGTCCTCCCATCGTCATCCTCCTACATTGTGCAGACCGGATGCTAAGAATGCCAACTGCAGGTACTTGAGAGCCTTGGCCAGTGGGCCACTTCTAGTTGTCTAAGCCTGCTCTCTTCCCATGGAGGGGCCAGAAATGCTGGGGAGTTAGTATCCCTCAGGAGAAGCCCTCAGTTAGTGACTGAGAGAATTTGGTGAACAAACACCCCACCTTCCTTGTCTCCTGGATAGGACAACTCTGGGATGTGTCCTATCTGCTTTCTCAGATGGCCCTGGGGACTGAGCTCCAGCTGCTCTCTGAAGTGAACTGCTCAGTAAGACACCTTTTGTTGACTTCCTCCCCTCCCCTGGTTCAATTTCCTACTCCCCCACTGGTGTTTCCTGGAGTCACCCCTTAACTTCTGGAGGAACCACTTAAAGACAGTGAACAAACACCCTACTTAGTGCTATGGCCCCAGCCAGTGTTTTATTAGGCAGAGAGATAAGCAGGTAGAGAGAGGCACACTCCATTCCTAATTCTTATCACAACTGTATGAGGAGCTGCAGGAGGGAGAGAGCTGTGAAGCATTTACTGAGCAGAAGACAAAGCTAGTCACTCTCAGGCAGTCTGACCAGGATATGCCTGGCTTTTTCTTGGTGAGCTAATAAACTGGATCTCTTACAAAGTTCTATATAAGAGTGAAGAGAGAGATAAGACCTCTGAAAGAGCTGTCTTCCAGAAATAAGAATGTAAAGGCTAAAACAGACCCACTGTAACATTGTAACACTGAAATAGATTTCTGTTGACATCCTCTGAGATATTACTAAAAGCAACAAGTTTTCTGAGAAACAGAAATCATTGGGAATTTTAAAGTACTCAGGAGTATTGAGAACACTATGTTTGCTGAAAAGTCTGTCCAGCTCAACAAAAAACTTATTCAAGGTCTAAGAGAAATATCTCCATCAATTATGTATCTGAACCAGACAACTCCTACACACTGGCCTCGATAAAAATAAGTGTTCTTGAGAATCTCGATTATTTTGTCCTTTGGGACGTCAGAATCTTGACTGTTGTAGCGAAGCAGGGTTCCCTCCAGGTTAGAAATCTTTGTGCTGCAATATTTGGAAAGAGTTTCTTCAGCTTAAAATTTTATGTAGGCCTCAAGTATACCTGATAAGAGTAATGGAACAACTTATGAAATGTAGATTTTACATTTTCAAGAAATAATTATCTCAGATTGACATTAGCAGGATGGCAGATCAGAAAGCTCCAGGTTCTTGTAGGTTTGTGACAACTCTCCATTGTCAGATGATGGTTATAATTTTTTAGCAATAAAGTATTTTTAAATTAAGGCATGTATATTGTTTTTTAGACATAATGTTATTGCACACTTCACAGATTACAGTGTAGTGTAAACAAAACTTTTATATGCACTGGGAAACCCCAAAATTCCTGTGACTCCCTTTATATTGATATTCACTTTATTGCAGTGGTCTGGAATTGAACCTGCAATTTCTCCAAGTCTGCCTAAAGAGAAGTTGAGCAACACTCTAAGTCAATTGGACCTAACAGACATAAAGAACAGTCCCCCCCAACAACATCAAAATACACATTTTCCTCAAGTGCACATGGAACATTCTACAATATAGACCTCATCTTAGGCCACAAAACAAGTCGCAATAAACTTAAAAAGACTGAAATCCTATACCATATCTTTTCTGATCACAGTAGAATGGACCTAGAAAACAGAAAAATTCACAAATATGTGAAAATTAAACACCACAATCTTAAAAGGCCAAGGGTTCAAAAGGCAATTCACTAGAGAAATTAAAAATATATTGAGACAAACGCAAATGAAAACACAACATACCAAAGCTTATAGAATACAGTGAAAGCAGTCCTAAGAGGAAATGTTATAACTGCAAATGCTTACATTAAAAAAGAAGAAGTGTCTCAAATAAACAACCAAACTTTATACCTTAAGAAACTAGAAAAGGAAGAGCAAAACTAAACCCAAAGATAGCAAAAGGAACCCATAATAACTATTAGAGCAGAGATAAACAAAATAGAGACTGCAAAATCAATTCAGAAAATCAATGAAACCAGGAATTGATTCTCTGAAAATATCAAAAAAGTTGACAAATCTTTAGCTAGCCTGAGGGAAAAAAAAGAGAAGAGAATCAGAAATGAAAGAAGAGACATTACAACAGATTTTACAGAAACAAAAAGAAGTATAAGAGAACACTATGAACAATAGTCTGCTACAAAATTGGATAACCCAGTTGAAATGGATACATTTCCAGAATCACACACCTTTCACAACTGAGTCAGGATCCAGCTAAAGTCAAGGAAGGGAAAATAATGAAATAGTAAGAAATCAGAGTGAACAGAAAATGTAAAAGAAAGCAGAGGTATAAAACCCTCACTGATGATGGTAGAAATTAACTTGGATGGATTTTAACTCACCCTGTTAAAATATATAGTCCTCAGATTGGATTTAAAGAACTAAATTCTAATGCTTCACTATTTATAAGATAAATGTTTTTCTATTTATAATAGAAAATAAAATGGTAGTAATAAAAATGACCCATAGATAAACATCCATTGGGTTCTTACTACATGTCAGGCACTTTCAAACCCTTTAACATATGCTGTATCTCAACAAGGAGACAGACAGATAGTTAGATAAGTAACTGGCCGGGGTGGAGCCAGGGAATTGAATGAGGGGACTTTGGAGGCCACACTCATAAATGCTATACTATTTTTAAAAGAAAAAGATTGGAAATTTAATAAAGAAAATAAAATGATGGAACAAGAATGTACTATACTACAAAAAGAAAACAGCAACATCAATACTGAAACCTCATGAGGCATCACTTAAAGTCAAAGGTAAAATCTACCAAGAAAATGGAATGTTCATGAATGTTTATGTATATGTATGTGCAAGAGTGTCAGTGAACATCTGTGACAATGACTGTTAGAAATATAAGGAGAATCTCATAAAAACACAATCAAGGCACGGTGTTTAACAAACTCCTTTCAGATGGACTCAGGCTGGAATTTTGTTACCTGCTTTCCTGGTCTGAAGGTCATGGGACTTCCCAGTCTCTTGTCAGCCAATTCCTTATACTGTATCATATCTAAATCATATTATATCTCCTATTGTTTACTGGAGAATAACCAGAGAAGCAGAATAACAGAGAAACAAAAACAATAAATAGAAACCAGAAAAACAGAACCTTAACACAAGTGGAAACTAAAATAACACTTCCCCCATCCCCTTCTGCTACTACCAATCTAATCATCTGAAATTAAAAATAATAATTATTAATTCAAAAGTAGTCCTTAGATCAAACTGGAAAAAAAAACAACAACTAAAATTATGGACTTTTTAGAAGTCCAGGACAAGGAGGACACTGTATATTGGTCCAAAATTATAGCAGAAGAAAACCCATGGTCATAAATGTTTTAATTAACAAGTAAAAATATTTGGAAATATATTCACTAGAAGTTACTCAAGGATGAAAGAATGTACAACCAAAGGAAGTTAGAGAAAAGCATTTACAAACACCAAAGCAGTCACTAACAAATTTTAAATCAAACAAAGATGCCCAGATAAGCAATCTATAGAACTGATCAATAAAACCAAGTGTTGCTTCCAGGAAAAGACCAATAAGTAAATCAATCTCTTCAAGAAAAACACAAAGACCACAACCTGCAGCGCTGTGAAAGAGTCTTCAAGAGCATATTCTGCATAAATTTCATCTAAAACGTTAAAAAAATATAGATGCATTTGATGATTTTTCCATAAATTACCAACATTTGCCAAGAAGAGGTGAAACGGTAGACCAGCCACCATAATAGAAACTAGAAAGTCTGTCAAATCCATCTTTTCAAAAGGCTTCGTGCCCTGATGGTTTTATAGAAAAGTTTTACCTAAATTTAAGGCATAGATACTTTTTTGATATAATAAACTGCCTCAGAACAATACTTATTAAGAGAATACAAATGAACAGGTAGTGAAACCTGAACAAGCTAATCCAAAAAGAAAAAAAAAAGGAAGGTAGAAGGCAATTTCACAGATCATAGAAAAGCAAAGATAATAAATCAAATTCTAGTACGTCTAACACTGTAATAAAAGAAAAATACTCTTATCAAATAGCATTTCTTTCAGGAAAGAGAGGGAGAATCAACATTTTTGAATCCATTCCTGTCTCAGAAGCCAGAGAGGAACACCCTCAGCCTGATCGTGGATATTGACCAGAGGTCACAGTCACACCAAAATCACCAGCAACGTTATGGGATGTTCCCAGCACCGCCAGGGCAGCGGCCACGGTCTCCACAAGCCCACACTTGTTCAACGCGGTATGTCTCACTTGAGCTATACGTAGTCTGTATTACAAATATACATAAATACAAGAAACACACCTTTTCAGGAAGTAACTCCGGAGGAAAATGAAATTCGTACTTGTATGTTTTAGAGGTTTGAGCTATTATTTTGTAAGTAGTAATTTTTAGTTTGTGATTATGTAAGCTTTTCCTATTACGTTATTAAATTCCATCAGTGGCCTCCACCACGGGGTGACCACCTTAGCACACCTAAACATCCCACCTCACGTGAAGACTCATGGGTGTGGCTAGTTTTGGAGTATCTGTGGGTCTCAGACTAGGAGAGTGTGTTCCCTGTTAATGACTGGAAGACCATTTTTGAACGAACAGAACATTTGAAAGTTTCGTGACTGCAGGGACCACAGCTTCTTAGTGCCTCTGATTTCATCAGAGTTTAGACAAAGTAGACGTTTCTTAGTTTATAAGCAGGCGCATTCCTTTGTGGTCTAGTTTTCAGTTTGATTTTGATATAAATGTAAAGCAAAACTGTCATCACTTTGGGCCCCTGAGGATTCTTTCTATCCTCTGCTGATATGGTTCTACTTCTCCTGGAGGCTCCTTGACGCTGTCTCCTGAGCTGACATCACTCAGATAGAGGGCAGAGAGCAGGAGGATGGGGTGTGTGTGTGAGACTAGCTGCGTGAGGCGCCGGAAGTTTGGGACTGAACAGTAACCGCCGAGGATCAAAGTGTTCTGGGAATTAATTTTCCTAAGTAAACAAGGATTCCAGAAACACATCTTGTCCCCAATTCCCTGGTGACTCTCTGTCCTTTCCACAACCATCCTGTGCATATAGGCACTCAAAAAATATTTATTGACTAGGTCTTAGAGTATTTGACTAGGTCAATGTGAATTTCTTGGTTTTGATTACTTGCACTATGGTTATGTAAGATTGCTGGCGAGAGGGAAGGCTGGGGAAATTGTTCAGGGACACTCCATACTATTTTTGCATCTTTCCTGTAAATCGAATTTTATTTAAAGCAACAAGTTAAAAAAGAAAACTGGATAGAGGAGGTATTATTTAAGTGGATCTTTAAAGAACAGGGTTTTAAACAGAGCAGTGAGGGAAGAAGAGACCGGGAAGAGGAATGAAAGAGCAGGTTTTCAAAAAGGACAGAATAGCTCGCTGCTCAGCTGGGATGGGAGAAAGATCTTTAATGCAAAGTGCCCCTGAGTCCATAAGACTTGTAGGTGAGAGCGAGGCCAAAAGTTCATGGGGAGCGAGTAGTCTGAAGAGGGGCAAAAGTGGACTTGGGAAGACCACGCAGTTGGCTGCTCAGGTATTTAGGGGAGAAAAATTAATGTCCCTCACCCAGGATGGTGTTGGAGGCGAGGCAAGTCTGAGAGCCCCTTCTTAAGGGTGTGGTGGATGGGCCCAGGGGCCTTTCTTGACCCAACAACGCAGCCCGTCCTACTCAAGGACAGTGTCTTCTCATTATCGGTGCTTTATTGCTGATAAGAAGGGGAAAGAGCCTTGCCAATGGAAGATGTTGAGTCAGGTGAGGAGTCCAGCGTTCACTTTCCTGTTTTCCCTTCTTGGGTAGTCAACCTGGAGCAAGGGGGGACGTCCTCAGGCCACTGAAAGGGGCCTCTTGACTATTAATTTGCTCCTTGCCAAGCTTTGTATTAGTTAAGCGTGAATGAATCAGATTCATATGGGGATGGTTTCTTTCAGTTTGACATGTGGATTTAATGCGAAATGGACTTTACACAATACGTTTGGGGTTTTGCTTAACTGAACACATTTTGGAAACAGTTGGAAATTAAGGAAGTGCCCTGAGGCTCTTCAGTCCTGTTTGTTTTGCTATCTCAACATTTGGAACATGACCGTCTCCTTAAGGTCTAGAGTTTTCCAGACTTCAGGGTGGAATGCGGCATTGCATTCCCAGAGGGTATTGGTGAACTATCCAAAGGTCTAGCAAGGGAGGGCTCCTGGAGACCACCCCTGACGGTCTGCTCCCATGGTGCTGAAACCAGGGTCTGGGTCACATTTCTTGGTCTGATACACTCCTCCTGCAGTTGCCTTCTGATCCACAGGAAAGGCAGACAAAGATGAGAGCAAGCCATCTTCAAAACTCTGAGAGTTAAGTTATCAAACCAACACGAAAGTTCAAAGGCACCTTAAAGGCGAATTTCTAAGCTACAGAATTAGGCAGAACTAGTGAGTCTTGTCTCTGGTCAAGGATGCTGACATTTTTGGAGACTTTCAAAGTTGAGAATCGCACTCAGCTTTGAGCACAGGCCGGTAGGCCATGTGAGGACAAACCAGCCTGTGGGCCTTTGGGGCTGCTAGCAGCTGGCTGTTCTCTGATGACAGCCTCCACCTTCCATCCAGACCAAAACATCAAGAGGAAGGAGCAGTTTCAGCAGAGGGAGGAAGGTGGCCATGGGAGGTGGCTTTGATTGAGATTCGTATAAACTTGACTACTACCTGGGGAAAAAGAAAAAAATAATAATAAATAAAACACTAACCACTAACCACTAGAAGTCCTATCCTTCTTTGCTGGGAGAAAGAGACAAATGCAAAGGAAAGAGAGTTAGCAGACAAGAAGGGGGCAGTGAGGAGTGTCGTGTGGCTCTTATGTTGGGTCAAGGTGGATGGGGGTTTGAGCCCCTCCTCCATGTGTCCCATGTCCAGGTAGGTGAACTCGCCGACCTCGGATACCCAACCCATAACATGGGGGTCATGGAAGGTGTGCCTCACAGGGTCACACAGCAAAGGAATGTGTGTAAAGGACTTGGCATGTGGCCAAACACATTTTTTTTTTTAATAGGGGCAGAAATAGCAGCTTTTGAGGAAAATTTACCACCTCAGAAGCTAAGGAGAGGACAGACCCATAGAGGATGAGGAATTCTGCCCCGTTCTCTCCCAGGGGTAACAAAATGTGCCTGCATTTTGGAAACAGAGACTTTGGGGGCAAAATTCCCCCTCTGTCCTCATGTGCAGACTTAAGGGAATCATATCCCTTCTCTGAACCCCACTGCTGGTGGCTTTCATGCTGGGGCTGCAGTCAGCTCAAGGCTCTGCTGAGAGTCCCTTGGGCTCTCTGTCAAAGATCTGGGTGCTGGAACCACACGCATAAACCTTGCAGCTTCCTGGAGATTTCTGCTACCAGTTCTTTGTTGAATCATCCTCATCTTCCTGATTCCACACTTTTCAATGGCATCATCTCTTCTCAGATAGTTTTCTCTACTGAACTTCCATCTGAACAGGGCACAAGAGCCCACCCAGACCAAATGAAGCAGAACCACTCGGGTGGGGCCCAGTGATTTGTGTTTGAACAAACTCACCTGGGCTGAGGGTAATTCAGGCTTCAGAACCATGACTCTACCTCCTTAATTAATTGAGAAATTTTATCCACTTGATCAGTCATGATATCATAAGGATGAGTTGGTCTTATACTACTTCTGGGTTTTGTTGATTTATTTTAGAAGTTTCTAGATTTATGCTTTATGTTGTTTTCCTATGTTATTTACTGCATAAAATACAGTTGCATTATCACTGTAGGTGAGACCATGTATTAATATTTGGTATCCTTTGTGTGTTAGTTTATCACTTTTGCTTTAACTTTATCTTTGTCTGATATTATTACTGTGACTCCTAGCTTTCTCTTTGTTAACATTTGCTTGGTCACTCTTTGTCTAATCTGATTTCATTAGTTTCTTTTTTATTTACATTTTATTTACATTTAGTCTACATTTATTAGTGTCATGTCATCCAAATGTACTAATCAAACATGCCATATTATGTTTTACACATTACTAGTTTTACTTTTGAGATTTTTATTTGTTTTCAATATACTCTTTATTTCCATCATTTGCTCTAAAAATTGCCTTTCCTTTCTTTGCTTTGTTTTCCCCTTTCTTTTCCTTTCTCTCTCTCTTTCTCTTTCTTTCTCTATTTTCTTTTCTTTTTGATATTTGAGGTATACGTGTGTTTGCCTCCCAGTAATTTGGAGGAATTATAGTACATTTTTAGTTGACATTATTATTCATATGTCACACCTATGAATAATAAGTACACTTATGTCTTAATTTAAGAAGTATAGATAGCATCTATAGACTCCATCTTCCTATTTTTGCCACCTATAATATTGTTTTATTGTGTGTGTGTTTATGTTTGTTTGTATGTGTGTGTGGTTCTTTTTACTATAGCAGTATACTTAAAAACTTTCTTTTAAATAAGGAATGCTTTATGAATTTGTGTGTCATCCTTGTGCAGGGACCATGCTATTCTCTGTATTGTTCCAGTTTTATTCTATATGCTGCCAAAGCACACTTACAACTTTGTTAAATTTGGAGAGTGTAAGGAAAGATCCTTTCTAATCTTCTTTGGTGATGCAAGGAGAGCATTCCCTGGTCCACAGCGATGATCAGTCTTCACCTCCCCTAACACTGACGTCTGACTGGCCCCAGCTTGGTCTCGGTTGTGAAGTATCAACACACAGCTTCCCTCCAGAGAGAGAACAACTTGATAAAATGGTAAAATACCTCCATCTGCCAAGTAAATTGCACGTGTTAATCTTATACTTTTTTTTTATCAGCTTAATCTATTCTTTGGCATCCATGGTAAGTAAATGGTTTTTATTGCCATAAGATAAATGGGGGGGGGGAATTAGAGTCTCTTGCATTGAAACTAATGAAGTCCTTAGAGAAACGGGTGATTCATGATTTTGCGCCGACTGAGAAAATGCTATTATGGCCAGATGCATTACACTGGTTTCGGCTAAGAAATGCCACTGTGCTGTTTTCAAGGTTTATTACAAGGTCCTGGATAGAGAATGTATCTTAAAACAACCCAGCAATGAATACTTCCTTATACAGTCATCTAACATTTATAGACTTTTTTTCCCTCTTAAAAGTTTAAATGTAATTCAGTGTAACTTCTCACAGTCAAAATCACCACTTCCGCCAATTTTCTCATTACTCCATCCCCAGTCCGCAGCTCACAGTTAATTGGTAGAATTCCCCCCTCTTTTGGCTGCTGTATCCATTTCTCTTGGTCCTCTGTGGCTGAAAATGGAGGCCCCCACTTGGGTGCTTGGAGAGACCAAGGAGCTGCTACTCCCTAATGGAGGCAGCAAACAAATCAAACCCAAAAGTAACAGGGGAATCTCTGTTCAGCTGGTGCCCTGAGGTTAGGGACCCTGCTGCTACCACCTTCATAAAGACCCCTGCATCCCTGAATTCCTGAATGGAAAAGAGAGGGAAATATTTGCAAATGAAGCAACTAACAAAAGATTAATATCCAAAATTTACAAGCAGCACATGCAGCTCAATATTAAAAAAAAAAAAACACCCAATCCAAAAATGGACAGAAGACCTAAATAGACATTTCTCCAGAGAAGATATACAGATTATCAACAAACACATGAAAGGATGCTCAACATCACTAATCATTAGAGAAATGCAAATCCAAACTACAATGAGGTATCACCTCACACGGGTCAGGATGGCCATTATCAAAAAATCTACAAACAATAAATGCTGGAGAGGGTGTGGAGAAAAGGGAACACTCTTGCACTGTCAGTGAGAATGTAAATTGATACAGCCACTATGGAGAACAGTATGGAGATTCCTCAAAAAACTAAAAATAGAACTACTGTATGACCCAGCAATCCCACTACTGGGCATATACCCTGAGAAAACCATAATTCAAAAAGAGTCATGAACCACAGTGTACACTGCAGCTCTATTTACAATAGCCAGGACATGGAAGCAACCTAAGTGTCCATAGACAGATGAATGGATAAAGAAGATGTGGCACATATATGCAATGGAATATTACTCAGCTGTATAAAGAAACGAAATTGAGTTATTTGTAGTGACTTGGATGGACCCAGAGTCTGTCATACAGAGTGAATTAAGTCAGAAAGAGAAAAATAAATACCGTATGCTAACACATACATATGGAATCTAAAAAAAAAAAGGTTCGGATGAACCTAGGGGCAGGACAGGAATAAAGATGCAGACGTAGAGAATGGACTTGAGGACGCGGGGAGGGGGAAGGGTAAGCTGGGACGAAATGAAAGAGTTGCAGGGACTTATAAATACTACCAAATGTCAAATAGATAACTAGTGGGAAGCAGCCGCAGAGTACAGGGAGATCAGCTCGGTGCTTTGTGACCACCTAGAGGGGTGGGATAGGGAGGGTGGGAGGGAGACGCAAGAGGGAGGGGATATGGAGATGTATGTATGCATATGACTGATTCACTTTGTTATAAAGCAGAAACTAACACACCATTGTAAAGGAATTACACTCCAATAAAGACGTTAAAAAAAGCTTTGCTTCTCTCAGGAGTTCTGGGCTCCATGTCTATGTTGCACTCGTCGTCAAGGCAACAACTTCGGGGAATGCAGGAGCTGCTCTGAGGGTGGGGGAAGCTCTCTCAAGGTGCTGAGATGAAGAGCTGGTGCAGATGGATCTTTACTGACAGATTCCATTTCATTCCAACCTGCCCCAGTTTCTAAGAGCAGCCACGCCTCAGACCCCCGGTGTGACCTGGAGGCTGGGCGGCTGGTGGTGGCATGGAGCAACCCCTTAGGAAGAGAAGAGATGGAGGGCAGTCTTCTTATCTAGATTCTCTGGCTGTGCCAGAGAGTGGCCCTGACTATGAGTGGGACCATTCCAAAAAAGCATCTGTAGGGAAAGCTAGAGTTGTGTTAGTAACAGCTGATGAAAAAAATCTGCTCTCTCCACTAATTTTTGTAGATTATAGAATATTTACTATCTTTCTTTGAAAGAAATACAGTAAAATCAACTTTTTTGTTCTATTTCTTCTTACCAGTGGTCAAGGTCTTTATTTTAACAAGCACACCTGAGTGCGCGTCCTTCCCCCACCTCTCCTGCAGCAGGCGTTGCTGGTGTCTTGCTCATATCCTCTCAGTACTCATTTCTACACGCAAAGACTCTCTGCATTTGTTCTGACTGTGGCACATGCTCACTTTGCCTATCTGAGAGGTTAGAAGTGCCGGAGAATCAACACGCCGCCTAACAACAGCCTTTACCTATGATGCATGGGTTTTGGTGGATACCTCAACTTCCTAGGCTCTCAGGTGGACTGACTCTGAGACATGTCCTCCAGGGGTTCCAAATAGGATGAAACTCCACTTGCCTTCAGCACTAACTTATTGATGAAGAATTCTTCATGGGCAACTCACATTTCTAAGATATCCCAGCTGGGAAGCAGTGACTTATCCAAGGCAGAAAGACCTTTCAGGAGGCTAGGAGTAGACATAGGTAGACTTATCAACTCGATCTGAGGAAGAAGTTGGCTGCCACAGATAAATGAGGATGCAATGAATCGACCATGGGTGTAGTGAGTTCTCTGACTGCAGCAGCATTTAAATAAAGAATGAAAAGTTATGAGGCTGGAGTTTTGAAAAGGGGACTCAAACAGCAGCTGGGTAGCTGTAGCTTTAAGAACTTTTCCAAGAGTGAAATTCTCTAGGTAGTGTGCTTGGTGATGCATAAGGTAATCACCAACTCCACCTCTTTGTTTTCTCTGTTCTGTATTTACAAGTGTGAATGATGACCTTGAGTAGATACAGTCATGTCCCTGTGAAGCACTGGGACACACCTAGGGTCAACAGATGTTTCTCTACTCCTCCAAATTCAAACACTTTGGGCTCAGATCACTTGCAAGATTGTCATTAAAGCCTCTGTTTCTCTTTGATGAACATCGTCTTCACACCTAGAATATAAACCGGGACCGTGCCATGTCTTCACTGATGTCATTGTCATCACCTTGCACTGTGACTGGCCCATTGCAGGTGTTGGTAGCTGTTTATGGGATGAAGGACAGTGAGCCCTGTGTTTGGCTCTGAGGATACAAAGAGGAACAGGCGACATCCCTTTTTCCTTCAAGGGCTCACATCAACAGATGATTCCTACACAACATCAAAGAAGGTAGAGAGCAGGGAGGTGGGTACACAAGGGTGAAGGGCATGTCAGGGAAGACTTTCTAGTGAAGCTGATGATGGAGATGGCTTAATGTAGTGAGTCTCCATCCTCTGTATGCCTGAGAATCCCCTGGGGATGCTGTGAAAATGCTGATTCTGAGTCAATGGTCTGGAGTAGAGCTTGAGATTCTGTATTTCTAACAAGCTCCCAGGCGACATGACGCATCTGGTCAGCAGACCACTCTTCAAGTAACAAGGTCTTAGAAGGTAATTAGGTTTTCCCCAAACGAGGGGGATTCCAGAAAGAGCAAAGAACATAGAGACATGGAGATACAGACAGGAAGTGTTAGAAGATTGTTGAACAGTTTGGTAAGGATAGAACTTAAGAAAATAGCAAAAGAGAAAGTATATGAAGAGGACCATGGGCCATAGGTCATAGCTGTGGAATTTCATTGTTAACCTTATTCTTATAGGCAATAGCGAGACACCATATGTTTCTAAGAACAAAGTGGCTTGATTGGCTTGCGATTTAGATGGACCACCAGGTGTCTGTGCAGTGAAGCATGAGTTGGGTGGAAAAACTCAAGATCTTTGAATTATGATCCAATATAGCAATACAAATGAAAGGCAGAGAGGGATTTACCACGGCAAGTGTTGTGGTGATGGAGAAGTAGGGATAGATTCACACCATGTTTGGGAAATAGAATCAACAGTATTGATACAGAATCTGGGAGAAAGTATGGGTAGACTACAGTCGGCCCTCCACATCTTCAGGTTCCACAGCGGCAGAGTCAACCAGTGGTGGATCAAAAATATTTGAAAAAATTCCAGGGAGTTTCAAAAAGCAAAACTTGAATTCACCACTCACTGGCAACTATTTATGTAGCATTATGTAGTATTAGGTATTATAAGTAATCTAGAGATGATTTAAAGTATATGGAAGAATATGCATAGGTTGTATGCAAATTCTGTGCTATTTTATGTAAGAGAGGAACATCTGCAGAATTTGGTATCCACAGAAGGTCCTGGACCCCCTCCCCTGTTGACACTGAGGGACGACTGTAGTAAACAAAAATATCATTCAGATTTCTTGCCTGGGAGCTTGAGTGGATGAACTGCAGCATTGAACAAAATAGAGAATCCTGGAGAGGAGCAGCGGGCTTGCAGGAAGACAGGGAATTCAGTTATTGATTTTGAGGATCATGAGGAACACCCAGACTTGTGTACACACGTGCATACACACACACACACACATGTATAAGCACGTTGGCCAAGGGGGCGCCAGATACTGCCTTAACCAAATGATCAAGGTCGACAGCAATGGTGATGAGTCATGCTGACATCGTGTAACCGCTAATAGGATGTGATGAGGACACTACACCTCTGTAATATTCTTCCTCAGAACCCATACTCCCAGTCTAACGATGAGCAAAACATTAGAAAACCCACAAGTTAGAGTCTGTAAAATAACTACCCGATACTACTCAAAATCATCAAGGTCATAAAAAAACAAGGAAAAACTGAGAAACAGTCAACGCTCAGGAGACTAAATCCAATGGGAGATCTTAGCTTGAATCCTGGTGTTTAAAGAGAACATTAGTGGAAACACTGGTGAATTCACACAAAAAATTTAGTCGATAGTAATATACAAATGTTAATTTCTTAGTTCTGAAAACTGTACTATGGAAATTTAAGATGTAACTGTTAGGGAAAGCAGAGTGGAGGTATACCAGAAGTCTCTGTACTGTCTTTGCAATTTTTTCTGTAAATCTAAAATTATTCCAAAATTTAAAAATTTGTTAATTACTGTGTGGAATCTCAGAATCAGATAGCTTGTAATGTTTTCCATATTCCTTTGATTCTTAAAGCAATTATTATAGAATCAGCCTAAAATGTAGCTTATTTTTTTTTGAATTGTTATTTACTGTATGTTTCTTAGTGGTTAAGTGATTATTAAAATTTTTATTCTAAAGAATACCGTACACTTTTTTGCACAAGTATATACTTAATAATAGAAAAGTTAGAAGAACTTACCAAAAACAGTTAACTGGTTTCATACTGAAATTTGTTTCTTATAACTTCCAAAGATTTCTTATTTAAAATTATGGCTTTTGTTGTTAATAAATGGATAGCACTTTAGTATCTTCCCTCAAAAAAGTGTTTGCAAAACTCTGTCATAACACAGATTGCAATGTATTGTAAAATTTTAAATAAATCTCTCTTTCCCCTGCCAGTGAATGAGTTCCTTAAGGACAGAGAGAGATTGTATTCATATTTATCCCCTACCCGGTTCCCAGACTGAGACAATGTTGGGCACCGACAGTAATTTTGAATAAATAAATCCTGCCAAGCATATTATTCTTTATTCGTGCCCTCAAGAGGGCAGTTACTTAGACAATAGAAAGACATTTGCATCACGCAGAGCTGAGCTCACCCTAAGGTCAGACAGATAATGGCTGCAAAAGTGAATTAAAGACCATTTTTGGAAATTAACTTTTCAAACCGTGTGCTGTAAAGTCACAATCCAGGTCAGGCAAATGTCAGGAATCAGTGTGACCTTACCAGGAAGTCAGTGGGAGGAGACCTAGAAAAGGGTGAAGGTCAACTAACTCATATTTCTCTGTGGCGGGAGCTGTTTTTGCAACTAGTCCCTGCTGACTTAATAAATGGGAAAGAAACTGCCTGACACTGCTCGTTCTGCAGACACATCCCACTTTGGCTCGGCCTTCCTCACCCCACCCTGGTATTACCTGCGTGGGTCATGGTGTTTCCATGGTGATTTTAATTAAATTAGTGGTGACCATTGTAACATGTTACCACAGCAATTGTTGGTGGTGCCAATGTTTACAGGAAATGAGCCATTGCGTTTAGCTCTAATAGATTCAAGCAGGAAAGAGAGTAAAACATGTATTTAGGGAATTGTTCTTGGGAGTCTGTGAGACAATGAGGGCTGTTTGGAGCCGTGACAGGAAAGTCAGTGAGAGAATGACAGGTACAAGCATGCTGGTTAGTGAGCCGTGGGCACCTCTGCAGACTTCATCACTCAAGTTAATCGTCCTTCTGGGCAGAAGTCAGAGGTCTAGCATGTGAGGACAAACTGAAACAGGAAGCAAAGCAGAGGACCACAAAAGTGAGGTCAAGAGGCCAGAAAGGCAATGAATATTTTGGTTCTGCCCAGAAGACCTACAGACAGGAGACTCCTTGGGTCCAGGAGGCACCCCCGCCCCTTCAAGCATGGGCCCCTCTCCTCCCTGGTTTCCCCTGATACCCTGGCTCCCCATTCTCAGTCTCTGCAGAGATTTCTCTTCCCCCTCTTCCTTAAGTCACCCGAACTCAGCACAGTGTCTGGCACCAATGACAACTTTGAATAAATAACTACTGCTAAGTGTATTACTCTGTATTCTTGTACCCTAGACAGGTGTGTCATCACAAGGGTCACTGCTGGGGAAAGATGGGCCAGTTCCCACTGGAGGCTCAGAAGGGAGCACAGAGCACCTCTCCGAGTGGTGAGCTGAGGTGTTTTCCACATCTCCTCGAAGCACTGCTCACTGGTTCCTGGTGCTACCCACCTGCCCTGCACGCGGGTGTGGCTCCTTCTCACCCAGAGCCGCCCAGGGCAAAGTCGCTGGGGCGCAGGGTAGGAAACTGCCCGCACGGGGGCGGGGACGGGGGCACATGAGTGGGTCCACTGCCACAGTATTAACACCGCATATTCGGGTCGCCTCTTAACTGTCCACCTCTAGGACTTAGGACAGCCTCCCTTTACAGGAGAAGCGGGCGTAGGGATGCGTGGGGGAGGCCAGTCTGGAAGCAGAATGCAGGGCAGGTCGAAGCAGATGGAGATGTTGCTCGGGAGAGAGAACTGGGTGGAAAATACACCAAAGTGAAAATACCGGAACCAGTGAGGGTCTGAAAGGCAGTGAGAGCAGGAACTGGGGAACTGGATGGGACAGAATTCATAAAAGACACAGTGACAGGATGTGGACGATTGTATTTAGGGGAGGGAAGGTAGGGAAAAGTCAAAGATGAGTCTCAGATGTTGAGGTTGGATAGATGGACTCACGTGGGAAACAGCAGAGCTTTGTGGTCCCTCCTAATCTGCCTGTGCTCTTGGGTGATCCCAGTGCCTGAGGACCTCTGCTTTCTCATTGTTTTCATGAAGACATCGGAATGTATTCTATTTAATCTCTGTGCACCCTTACCTTGCCACGATCCTAGGTTTCTAAGAGCGGTTGGAAATTCATTTTACTAACTAGAGTGCTGGACCCTTCTCATTGCAAAACTTGCTCCTGGCACTGGTTCAGGCCAGCCACTTGGGGCATGGATCCCATCACACACCTGCGCTTCCCAATCAGATGGGAAATGTGTCAAAAGCAATTACAACCAATACAAAAATTGCCAAAGCTTGGGAATTATTTCCTTCATTAAAAATAGAGCTAATTTTAGTTATCGTTATAACAACATTGCTCTCTGCTATCATGTTGACAAGTGCCAAGGATAAGTCCTAGAGATGACGTCAGTACTTGACGTCACTTGGATAGAAAGGAGTTGGGCTGTGGTGACGTCCAGCAAAAACAGTCTCCAGAGACAGATGGGAGTACAATTTTCATGTCCGCCCCCAGCCCCAAAGGCCCTCACCAACAGACACACAGCTGCGGACGTGGGAGGTTTCTGAAATTCAGACGGGCACTGCCACTCCCCAGCCCGAGGCTGACGCAGTCCAGGAAGCTGTCCTGCCTGGACCCACGATGGGGGTGGGTAGGTGCTGCCCGTCAGCGGCAGAGTTAGATGAGACCCACGTGATAGGGAGAGCGCAGCACCCAGGTCTCAACGGACAGCCAAAGAACACATGGCGTGAGCCCAGGACATCCCTGATCTCAGAGTGGTGGGCCTGGCAGCAGGGCCACCTCCTGTTGTTCCAGGGGGTCATGGTGACAGATGCTCAGACATGTCACAGAGTCTGCCTGACGGCTCATACCCGGGCCTTGCTAGAATGGGTGGGAAAGGGGGTAATGCCAGAATTTTCTTTCCTGCAGAGGTGCTTCTTGACATGTTCTTGCAGTTTTACCAGGAATGAAATAGTGATTGCAAGCAATTATAGTGCTTCATCCATTCACAACATT
The DNA here is from genome assembly GCF_963455315.2 of Globicephala melas. NCBI lineage: Eukaryota > Metazoa > Chordata > Mammalia > Artiodactyla > Delphinidae > Globicephala > Globicephala melas. The sequence continues at coordinate 42,738,670 of NC_083328.1, read as the reverse complement.
TGAGAGATTTTATCCCGAATCTGGGCACGCTCATGGGAGGGTGTCATCCCTGGGATCATAGTTCCTCCTACCTGTGTCTCCAGGAAAAGATTAAGACCCACTATGTCCACCATGATTTTCAAAACTAGGTGGTTGTCTCCATTATAAATGAAGATGGCATTCAAGAATGGAAAGGTACACCTTACCGCTGGGCCAAGAAGTTGTATTCTCTGAGATCAGAGAGAAAAAAGATGCCGCATCCGTCGACTTCCCTCTTGCATCAACATCTCTCTCCTCCCTGAATTTTATCCAGCTCCCAGCCAAAGATTCGTTGCTCTGAAGATATCACCAGCCAGCTGACTAGGCAGACACTGTTGAAGCCCCACCTTTATCTACTAGGCCAATGGTTCTCCAAAACTGGTTTCTGAACCAGAAGCATCAGCATCACCTGAGCTTGTTAGAAGGGCCAACCCTTGACCCCTCCCCAGACCTACTGGATCAGACCCTCTGGGGCAGAGGCCCTGCATTCTGTGTGTTGAGGCACCTTCCAGATGGTTCCAGGGCCCATGCAGGTACTCGCCTTCCCCTGCACACTCACTGCTTCCTGCTGCAGGCACCTGAGAGCTCGTTCAGGTGTGTGCAGACCACAGATGTGCAAAGACCACAGGCCACACATGTGGGTCAGTCCGGAAGTGCTGGGGACCCGGTGTCCTGGGATCAGCTCCCAACCAGTGACAGACAGGACTTGGAGAATAAAAATACGGCTTCTTCAAATGTCAGATGGGCATCTCTGAGTCATGTGTTACCTGGTTTCTCAGAGGTCCCCATCAGGACCGAGCCCCAGTTGCCACAGCTGCACCTGTTTATCTACGTACCTGTACTGACTCCCTTCCTGTATCCTGTCTCACTCCCTGAACCCCATGCTTCCTGGACCACCTCCTAACAGGCCACTTGCTCCTCGTCCTTGTCTCGGGGTATACTTCTGGGGAAGTCTCTTTAAGGCTCGTTACTATGGATGAGAAATAATACTGCATTCTAAGTGCTTAGGTGCTATCACACTTCACCCTCACAATGACTCTGGAAGGCAGACTGGATAGGGCAGCAGGGTGACATGCCCCAGCCCCAGAGTTCTCAGTGGTGGAGCCCAGATCTCCAGCATCTCGGGCGCTGATGGGAAACACCTACAAGACACTTTCACTTTGGAACTTGGGCTGAGGAGACGAAGAGCAGATAGACAAGGGCTCCAATCACGGAAGGAGAAATCAGGATGGCCTGACCTAGGAGCCCTCACTGCTTTGGACAGTTCGGGGATCCGGTGGGTCTGATAATAACGTCAGGATAAAAGAAACCACCACTGGCTGTGACAGACACTCGAAGAAATTAGACTTCCGAGGTATGGGTTACTAAAAAGACTCCCTTTGCTCCTAATTCCTTTCTCTTCCCAGAGTAAATGATGACGCTATAATGCTTGTGGCAAATATTCATCAGAGCCTTCACTGATAATTATTATGAAAAACTAAAGGGAAAAATGTTGTGACTCTTATAAAGCATAACTAATTAAAGACAATCTATAAATAATGCATAATCTTTCAGCAGACCAAAATTGGAACAATATGTCTATGGTTTTTCAAGGATCTGTCAACTAGAAGCAACTCATCCAGAGCCCAAGTCATTGTTCAAATAACCAAACATTTCTGAAACCTGTTTGCATAATGGTTGTTCTTAATTATGAACCTTTCTTGATCACCAAGGAAGAATCAAATTTTCTTCAGATGAGTTTTTATTATGAAGAATGTTGAATATAGTTTCATTTGCAGTGTGTAATTAATCAGAAAGTCCATTAATTAGAACTCTGTACCCCCCACTATTAACGATGCAAAAAAGGTGAATATTTACAGCTCGTGGAAGGCAAGGAGAAGGAAGTCAATTCCACGATCCTTCCTCGGATTAGAATGTCCTGTCATTCCCATGAAAACCATTGTTAGCTAAACATAAATATTTCCAGTTACAAACAGGCAAGTATTCTTTGATTTTTGCAGCGGTTGTGAAATCAATAATGTTTGTAGCTTATGCTTGTTAAGGGCAAAAAACCCAGCTTGTTAAGGGGAATTTTATTTCCTTTCAATTATCGTAAAGACAAGTGAAAGATGAAGTCAGCCCAACATCAAAAAGATCAGAGAGGAGGATTTTGTGTTGCTTTAATTAAGGTAATTTCAAATTGTCCTGCTAACGTTATGATCTGAGTCTTTGGTACTGACCACCCCTGTTCAAAATTTGGAATTTTGCTTTAGAGTGGAGAAATTCAACCTTGTATGGACTCTTGAATTTTCTTTTTCCTCACATTTCTTTTAGCTATCTTCTTCAATCTGTATAAGACAATCTATCTTCTTCACTTCTTTATGGGGCAGGGGGCAATCTTTGCAACCCGTACATTGTACTAAAAGTCAGGAAGAGAAAAGAAAAATGTCCAAAAAAGGTTTTTACACTTTCCATGCTGGTAAAGAGTTTTACAAATGTCATTTTAAACATTTTTGAATAGGTTAACACAGGGAAGAGAAAATGAATGACCCAGTCCCCAACCTTCAAGGAGTTTACAGGATTGCTGAGGAGAAAGACATGAACTCCTCCAGCACAAAGAGGTTCGTTAGCAATGAACTTGTGCAGGATGGGATACCGGAGCTCTGAGGAGCAAGCCCTCAAGGCTGGAGAGGATGTTCTAGAAAGCTGCCTCGCAAGGGGGAATCTCTATGCAGCTGGGTCTCAGAGGATGAGTAGGAGGAGACAAGGTACGGGTGTCACCAACGAGGGATCTCCATCTGCCCCACAGCAACATCTCCCATGGCTCAGGCTCTTGTCCAAGGTGACCTTGACACTCATCCTGTCAAGAAGTGGAGCTATATCCCGCCCCCTAGCTTTGGGACGGCTTTGGTGACTACTTTGGCCGTTAAGGTGTGCAGAGGGGATGAGAAGGGACTTTTGAGGCCAGATCATGAGAGGGAATTCAGCCTCTTCCTTGCTGCTGGAGCCCTGAGGCTGCCATGCTGGAAGGCGCCCCAGTCATCCCGTGTAAAGAGGCCACGTGCAGCAGCCCTGCAACTATGTGAGCAGAGACGGGGGCGGAGGTGTCTAGCCAGCCCCCAGCTGCTCCAGTGCCCAGCGCCTCCCAGGTTTTTCCAGCTCCAGTCAGCGACTGACTACGGCCAGTAGAGATCCTGAGCCAGAGCCACCCATAGACACTAGGAGAGAATAAAATGATTGCCGCTGTTTTAAGTCATCAAGATTACAGGTGATGAGTCAGCAGCAATCGGACCTAGGTGGGAACCTAGGGAAAGATGTGGGGTTACTGAAGCCACTCCTTCCATCAGTGAGCCGCTGAGACCAGCCCATCCACCTTCGTCGGACAAGTGGTCTGCACCCAACTGAGCTGTCTTGGAAGACATGAACGGGTGGGGGATGGGCTGACTATAGCTATAAAGCCTGGTGTTGATACATCTTGACTAATTTTCTAGTAATTTCAACCCTGTTCAAATGTAGAAAGAGATTTGAGCCAAATGCAGCGTAAATCTCTATATGTCTTGGCAGAAGGACCTAGCATGAACTTCCACATGTAGGAACCAGAGTGATGGGCGTGGGTCAGGGAGATTCATCAGTGGAGTGATGGGGACAATGCACCTTGGGAAGGATGCTGTGTCAGGTGTTGCACGGGACCTTCCTAGGACAGCTGGAGGTTGTTTCATTTTTAAAGATCAAACCTTCCTCTTGTGTGAGTTTGGCTCCTAACCCACTCTGGAATTTCTGTAAAGATTTTTGCTGCAAAGGATATTTGAAATATCATGCTGATTTTTGTTAAATCAGAAAACAATTCTTGTTAGCTTTTGGAAATTCCTGAAAATATACAAAAGATGAATAATAAACAAAACATTATTAAGAATCCCATGACCCATTGTTACCATTTGGTTGCATTTTCTTCTGGCATCCTTCCATGTTTATACATACATTGATACATGTCTATTTAGAGCAATGAATGCTCGCTAAATATTTATAAAGAAAAAAACGCTGCTATAACATCAAACCTAATGCCTGGAACGCAGTGCTTCATGGATGTATAGACACGTAAATATGATCGCTTATCTTCAGTGTAAGTAGTTTCACAAAATGAGTGTCATCCAAGTTGCTTTTTTTTCACTTCACATTATATCGGGAGTGTTTATATGGAATGAGTTCATGGAGGCACAGAGAATGGAAACTCAGAGCCTCTCATCTCTGACTTGAGTTCTGCTGCAGGTCCCCATCCCCTTTGCTCATTACATGAATCCTGGACAGGACGTGTTTCTAACAGGCCCCATCACCCAGGGTGTCCCTGCCAGTTACCTCTGTTGCGTAGGAAATTCCTTGATGCAAGGTCTGTCTCCACGTACCTTCTGGGCCGCTCTCTGTGAGGTGATGAAAAACACAGTGAGACGCAAGAGGAAAGAGTTGGGCTCAGTCCTGTGCTTTAGGTAGGGTGCCAGTCGGCCGGAAGAACCCCGCTCCCTGAATCCTCTGTAGGCAACACCCTCGGCAACATCCCTTTCCTGCTGATGGAGTGGTGATGAGGGCCAGAGTCAGAGGCTCAGAGGATGGGAGGTCTCTGGACCCGACACCCAGTGGTTCCATCTGAGAGATGTTGGGGCCAGTGTGCCTGACCGGCAGCTGTGGCTCACAATGACCTGCCACCACCATGGCTGTTATCCATGTGTTTTGGCCAAGGGACACATGGGGCCGGAACGGAGGTCGTCAGATCTCGTGCACATGGATGTCTCCCAGGCCTCCCATTCCTTCCCATCCGTTTTCAGCAGCAGCACACGCTCTGCTCAATTCATCCAACTCAATTCAAGCGACTCACGGATCACCTGCTTCCACACTGACCTTTATACGTCTTCCTTATTTGCTTGTTTCTCTTATTCTAGGGCAGAATGGAAGATTCCCGAAAAACACAGCAGGACAATGGCCGACTTGGGGAGCCCATTCATGGAGAAGTCTGAGCTGAGGGAACAAGGGTGGGTGGTCCCTTTCACCTGCTCAGAGGACCGCCCTGCAGGAGAGTGAGGGATGCAGGGATGGCCCCTCCTCGGCTGCAAACCTCTGTGAACTTGTGAGGCAAAGGCAAGAAAAGGGGAAGTCACTTGGAGGATTACTGGTAATGGTGATGTTTCTTATTTTTAAAGTATGGTTGATATTTAATTACAAAAAGAAGCTCATTGAACCCCTATCTTAAAGAATGAGGGGGCCAACTTGTCCAGCAAATGCCCATCCTGGGGCTGCTCCCAGGCTCCAGTACATCCAAACTGAGCTTGTCCAACCTTTGAGTTGACCTGGTCCATTGTGTCTCTAGGGATGAAATGGTGCCGACAGAAGAAGACCTGAATCTAAGCATCCTCCTGTACTTGAACCTCACCTTTCCTCAGATGAATTGGATAAGCAAAGGAAATATCCAGCAACTCTTCCTCTCCTGTGACTTTTCATCTTCAGCTTCCCTGGAGGGCCCTAGTTTCAGTTACAACAAAAACTAAAAGGTCAAGTCATCATAAGTTACCCACCGGGATATGTTCAGATTAAGGTTTAACTCCAGACTCAAAGGGCCAGGATAATAGAGTGCTATAATGCAGTCATTTCCCATCAAGGGCCATCCAGAAAAACCAAACTGCTTAAGAGAGGGGCTGGCGTCGAGGTTTATAGGATTATAGAAGGTGGAATCTATGTAGATCCCCCACTTGGAGTAGGTTCAGGAAGGAGGGTGTTGAAGGGAGGACCTGCGACGATATGCGATATGTGTGTAGACCTGGGGGCCGTGGAGACGGGCAGCTCTGCAAGTGGGATTTCTGCAGACCCCACGAGGCGTCCAGGGCAGCCTCTGTCCCTGGTGGCATCAGGAACACTGCGGCATGTTGACTCCACAGCCAGGCGGGCAACCCGGCCCCAGTGTGCATCCCTAAAGCATTGGTGACCTTGGTTTCATTTTCATGGAACGGTAAGTACAATCCTAACATAAATTATCAAACTTGACGCAAATTCAATATTGCCATGGTGGCTCTGGTTCAAACACTAGCAGAAAAAGCATCTATAAGTCAGACACAATTACATTTTTGATATTTTAAAATACAGCTGGATTGGATTTATCTTCGTGAGGCTTGTTGATTAATTCAAGGGGACAGCATAGGTGACATCGGAGGTCAACCATCTCTCAGGTGTACTGATCCCAGACAATCAGTCACTCACAGGGGCTTCTTACCAGCAGGCTGCCCATGAGGGATGGGGGCCTGGTAAGTGTATTACCTGACAGCAGCCGACAGCATCCTCTGAAATAAATTCCTTAATCAAAACTTTCTACCACAGTGAACCAAATGCAATGATTCAAAATAGAGCCTTCTCCTATGTGTAATATAAAAAACTAACAAACAAACAAACAAACAAAAGGTGAACAAGTCAAACTGAACAAAAACAAACAGGTGGATGACAGAGAACAGAGTAGTGGTTCCCAGAGGGGAAGGGCGCTGGAAGGGTGAAATGGGTAAAGGGGTCAACTGTATGGTCATGACAGAAACTACAGGTTGGGTGGGGAGTACAGTATAATGTCCACAGAAGTGGAAATATAATGTTGTGCACATGACACTTCTATTGGTTATAAACCAATGTTATCTCAATCAATAAGTCAATAAATCAATACAATTTTTTAAAATTTAGAGGCTTCCTTACTCTGAAATGTAATTGTAGATATTAGAAGCCAGGAACCTGCCTCTTTGGAACAGCCTGGCGTTCAGTGGCATCGTTCCTTTTACCCTTATACCCACCTAAGAATCTAGGCCTCCATTTAGGAGATGCATGTCTTAGACTGAGTCCCCCCAGAAGCAGAGCCTGAGACAAGGAGGTGGGTGGGTGCATGTGGTTTATTTGGGGGAGGGGATCACAGGAAGAAGGGCAGGCAGCGTCATGAAGAGTCATGCTGTGGACACCTGGCTCTGTCCCGTGAAGGAAGAAGGTATAGGATGTGGGTGGCTCCACTCAGAGGCTGGGAGGCTGGGTGCTCACCCATCCGTTCCTACCTCGTGGCCTGGGGCTGCCTCCTTGCCATCTGCCTCAGGTTATGGTAATCTGCCTCCATCTGGTGCAGGATTTTCTTAAGTGGAACAAAATCGGGGAGGATACAAATGGCTTCTGTGATTCTTCTGCCTCTGTTTCCACAACTGTATCGTAACACCTGGACTGTGGGGCTGCTTTGGGGCAGCACTAATGCTCTTAGTGTTTCAAGATGCCCTTTTCCCAAAAGCTTCCTCCGTGGTGGGAAGGACAGAAGATAAAATCCAAGACCGATTCGAAGCTTGTAACGATTTCCCTGCAGCAGAAAAAATAAGTTCAAGGCAAAAAGGTGGCATCCAGCCGGGATGAGAGCTGTGTTCTTAAAGCCTGAAATTGAGAGATGCTCGGAGAATGGGAGCATCACCGCTGCTCTGCAGCTGCTGGGGTGGCAGCAGGTGATTCGACCAGGAAGGGAATCTCTCTTGCTCAGGCGGTGCTGAGAGCTGGGGAGCGGGAGGCGGCTGCACCTTTAGGGAGACACGTTGACAGAATAAGAAGCAGCTCACATAAACAAGGACCATAGAAACAGAAAACTTTTTTCTCAGAAAATATTCGTGGGCAGGGGAATTCCCCGGTGGTCCAGTGGTTAAGGCTCCGCGCTTCCGTTACAGGGGGCGTGGGTTCGATCCCTGGTCGGGCAACTAAGACCTTGCATGCCTCAAGGCCAAAAAAAAAAATAATAATAATACATAAAATCAAAAAAAGGGGAAATATTCATGGGCATTAAGAAAGATTCAGTTATGGAAGGGCTGTCATGTACAGATGGGTGTGGATGGGCTCTGAGCGGCTTCAGAAGGTAAAATGGGGACAAACTGGTAACAAGCGGGAAGGCAAGTGTGGATTTAGTGTCAAAGGGCATGCTGACCCTCGGGCCTGCCTGACAAGGACTGAACGTTCCTGGAGTTTCTGAAACACCCTGCTGCAAACCAGGGTAGAAGCTTTAAAGATGGGCGCCCAGAAAAGTCCATTCTTTGCCATGTTTTTGGTTGTTGTAGTTTTGTTTTGAGGAGGAAGGTGGGGAAGCCAGTGACAGTCTCTGGAGATTGAAACCGCAGTTTCCTCGAGGTGCATCCCCTCTACTCAGCACTAAGATTGCACTCGTATCATCAGTCTTTCGGAGAAGTGCGTCGCTGCTCTGTCACGTGGTCCATCATGAGCGTGGGAGACCCCGACATGCAATGACTGTCTCTCAGATGCTTCGCTGAACCGGGATGGACCGTTGCTACTTCGAGCCCCGCGATCTCCATCCTAACTCTCCGTGTGGCAATCTTTGTAAAGTACTGTCGCCTCTCTCCCCTCCTGGTCCCAAGGAGCTCTGGCACGGGGCCCTGCACGGAAGCAACTGGGAGATCATGTCGTAGTTTCTTGTCTGGCAAAGTGACAGATGGTAACCCCGCCAGTTCTCTTCCCACAGCCTTGGGATCCAACCGCCCTCCCTGGGAGTCATGCCGGGTGACCCTGCAAGTGAGGCTCAGAGACCGGGGGACACACGCCGGGGCAGGCGAGTTTACATAAACAACGGTGGTCGGCACCTCGGATTTCACAGGCTCGGGCCAAATGATGTTTTATTTCTCAGGGAGACGGGGGCTGAGGACAGGGTAAAAATTAAAGGGAAACCAAAGCTCCACGGTGTTGGGCTGTGGGGATGATCCGGCGTGTTCTAAGGCTGGAGATGGGAGCAGAATGTTTTAGGCCTCCCCTGGGAGGGTCTGCTTTGTGAGGGACTCAAAGATGAGAGGAAACATAAAGGAAAAGAAAATGGGCCCGCTGAGGCACAGATGGGGGAGCAAGGCAACCAGAGATGCGGCAGCAGAAGGGGGGCAGCCGGGCCTCCAAGGGCCCCAATCACCCTTCAGGGGTCAAGGCAGCGTGGACACAGACATGGAGACGCGGGACATTCTCGCATGCTTGGCCCCGAATGAGAATTTTAACGGAAGAGTCAAGGATTTTTTGTGTGTTTTTCCTTTCTAAAGCGAGTGATTTACATCTGCCTCTGCAGGCTCTCTCTGTGCGTGCATGTGTGTGCGTGTGTGTGTGTGAGTTGAGGGTAGGCTGGGACTGGAGAGATCCTTGGCATAGAAATAAACAAACTGGGGAGTCAGGAGAGAGCTCAGCCATGTCAGCCCATCACGTCTTTTTATCCCTGGTTAATCTTTTTGTCTCCACGGAAGAAAGTCTCTGTGCAACCTCAAAGAGCCTCTACGTGAGGATGAGAGGCCCCATCAACCCCGCACCCCCATTCTCCTGAGGACTATTGGAGACAGAGAAGCAGACCCATGGGTGATCACCAACTTCTGGGCCAGGCAGGCAGGCTGCCCCCCTCCTCGCCGGGTCTGGGGGTACCCCGGAGCTCATGGAGGTGCCCCTGCAGAGGCGACAGCCCTGGAGGAAATGGAGGCTGACTCCACTGTCCTGTCTGCCGAGGGAAGGGTCCCCAGTCTTCCGAGCAGGGAGCCTTTCAGAGAAAATTCCCCGGTGATGGGTGTGAGAGGGAACCTGGTTTTCTGGATCCTAGTCAGGTGCCCACAGTCCTGCACACTCCACAGGTGACCTGACAAGAGTCACCTGTCCTCTGAGCCCAGGTGGAGTGGGCTTGGAGACAATAGGTGACGTCAACCATCAGCACAAGGATTCACCGGGGCTTCAATAGTCAAGTTCCAGTGAGAGTAAGTCTGGGGGGAAGAGGGTCGCTGAGCCCTGCTTGGAGCCGGTTTCCACTGCAAGGGGAAGACAGCTCTCACCGGGGCTGGGACGCTCTGCACCCCACAGTGATAAGCCTGGACTGGATCTTTGTAAATGAGCTTTTAAACTGTGGAATGTCTGATGCATACAACTACAATATGTACATACGTGTTGTAAAGCATAAAAATAAAATAAAAACCACATGCCCACCACCCAGTTTAAGAAACACATCATTAGCCTACAGATGCTTCCCCTGGACCAGGTGCCCCACCTCCGCCCACCAAGGGAACCGCTGCCCTGAGGTCAGCTGTTCCTTCTCCTGTGGACGGACATGCAGGTTGTCTCCAGGGTTTTGCTGTCAGAGGCATGCTGCTGGGAACATTCTTGAACACGTGTCCTGGGGCATGTGGACAAGAAGTTCACCAGCGTAGGTGACCAAGGCTTGACTTTATCAGGTAATGTCAAGCTCCCGTAATTTCTACTCTAACAGCCATTTACAACGATTCCCTGCTGCTCCACAGCCCTGCCCAACATTGGGTGTGATCAGGTATCTTAACTGCGCCAACTAGCATGAGTGCAATAAAATGCATTCTTGTATTTCTCTGCTAACTAGCGAGGCTGAGCTGTCCTTAATGTTTCTTGGCCATTTGCGTTTCCTCATCTGTGAAATGCCAATCTGTGTCTTTGCCATTTTCCCCTTGGGGCTATTTTCTCATTTTAGTATTGATCTGAGTCTCTCTCTCCCCTCTCCCCTCTCTCCCCTAATTCATTGCTCTCTGTGTGGCACTTTTCCCATTTTCTCTATGAGGTCTTTGGACGAAGAGAAGCTCTCGGTTTAAGAAGCTGGATGCTTCATTATTACCCCTGTGGTTTGTGTTTTTGACTTTTGTTGAGGGAATTCTTCCTGGCTCTGATGTTCCGAGTATCTGCTCTTATATGAACTTCTAAAAGTGTGACATTTTGCTCTTATGGTTAAGTCTTTATCCCACTGAGGTGCTGACGTGAGGCAGTGTATGTACTGTTCTCCACGTGGATGTTCAACTGTGCCTGACTGTCTTTTGACTGTACAGGTGGGTCTGCATCTTGGATCTCCATTCTGCCCCACCGGGTGATGTCTCTCTCTCTGCTGAAACCTCACTCTAATGACCATGGCTTTATAATACCTCAGTGTCTGGAAAGGTGACTCTCCCCACTTTATTCTCCGTCTTTAAGGAGAGGTCCTCACACTTGCAGCTGCTAAAACAGAAGGTCTACGATTCCTGAGAAGAATAAGCTTCCCAAATAGCTGATGGTGTTGACACTTGTTCATCTCTTGGAACTCCTGATCTCACTTCATTTCTGGCACCAGAGTATTTCCCTACTTACTTTCTTGCAAGAGCTACCTTTCCTATCAAAGTGTGTTTTAAAATATTTTCCCAGCAGTCTCGCACATTTTACTGAGGACGGTTTCAGTCTACCATTGGCAGAAGGCTTAATTGATTCTGAAGTCCCCACGACCTGCAGATAACAGATGTCTTGGGAGAAAATTCCTCTGGGAGCAATACAACGGACTCATCTGCTCTTGTGCTGGGTCTGGGGACAGATGGTGCCATACGTGGGTAATGAGTTCCGGGCGACTCTAATGGTGCAGTGAATGTTTAGTGCTTGGAGCTAATCCTGGAGATTTCAGCCAAGAACCCCTGGCATTTCTTTTTCATCACCTCCCCCAACTCAGGGGCAGCCCAAGCTTGGGGGAAGGTAGAGGCTCTCCCAGTACAAAGCAAGAGTCTCTTGCGGCACAGACTTAGGGAGAAGAAGGGGCTGGGGTCCCCATTGTGCTTGGTCGTACCTTCCTCAGAAGCCCATCCACTGGAGTCCCGAATTGCCTAGACCCCGTCTTGGGATGTAGTCTCAGCAACCTGCTTGTGGATCTGTCCAAAGGCAGGGTGACCCACATTGTCCTTGTTGAGACTTGACCTCCAATGACTGAATGCAGATCAGCCAGCATGACCGCCACCAGGGACCCGCTGCAGCGCACTTAGCACCAGGATTGCGGTCGGTCTGTAACTCAAGAGGCCCCTCAAACCCATGCTTTTTAGGACTGGCCAGCGATGCCCAGAACGTCTAGGGTTTGGCTATGACACCAAGCCTCATGTTCAGATGAGTCCTGGCTGATACTTGCTTTGACTTCATTATTTCTTTCTTGCCCCGTGGAGCTGGTTTCCACAGAGGTAACGATGGTCTTGGCAGGGCAACCACGTGCCCAGACAGGCCTACCCTGGACAGTCTGCCAAGGCCCCAAACATCTGCTCACAGGCCTTGCCCCAGACTACCTGAGGCCCTGGGAACCTGCCGTCTGTGGGCTTTCTCCACCTTGTTGGAAACTTTTGTAAGAAAATCTGCTTTCAATAATGTGTGATTTACCAACCTATAAATATTGCTCTGAAAAACTCCTATAAAATTCCCTAAGACATTTTAAAATTCCTGATTAATGGATTGAAGCTAGTGGATGGCAATAGCCATCGCGGGTCCTGTGGTCTTTCTCTCCTTTATTGTACGTTCTCAGCTCCCAAATGAAACCCCACTGTAAGGTGTTGTGAGGTTGGTAACCTGAGAATACTCTTCTGAAAATCAGTAGAAAACCCTAAGGCATTTTGAATTTCCTGCAATTGGTGGCCTGAGGCCATTGTTGTTAGTGGATATAATTTCAGGGCCAGTTCTCTCTGGGCTGGGACCCTGCGTGGCCACTATTATTAACAGGGGTTCAGGAGAACTGACACATGCCCAAGGACAACTTTAAACTATTTTCCCTGGGGAACCAGACATCCAAAGGACTTTGCTTCTATTCTTCGGGTGCCACTGAAGAATAATTATCTTATCTAAATAAACAAATGCTGCTATATATTTCACATCCTCATTAACCTTTTCCTTTGCCTCAAGGCCTCTTTGAAAATTGCTAAAACCCAACAGGGAAATGAAGGCAATTTGTGTTTTGTTCCCATCGGCCAAGGGCACCCTACAAGTGCTCTGCTTCCTGAGTCCTTAGCAACAGTCCAAGCTAGTGGCCCTTAGCAACAGTCCAAGGTCTCCTGAATTCAAGCTGAACTCCACGGATCTCCTTTAGACCATTTAGTGGGTTTACTCGGGGTAGGACGTCTGTCCTGGTCAGATTCCTTCTGGACCACACAGATGGAGGGTGGGATATTATTAAGTGCTGTAGGACTCAGGTATTATGCTTGATTTCAGACGATGAGCTCCGCTTAGACTTTTCTACGAAGGTCAGTGTCATTTTCCTCTGCCCTGCATTGCTCAGTCTGCAGGCAACTTACATCCCAACCCTGGAATGTCCTTTTCCCTTTCTCCTTCCACCGTTCATTAATGAGGAGTCATCAAAATAAAAACTCTCCAACTCTGTTTGTGCGGGAAGGCTCCGTACATACTATCCCAGGACAGAAATGACAGTGTGCTTTTGTTCAATTTCTATCGTTATATAGCACCTGTACATGGAACGCAAATAGAGAGTATCTAGGTATTCATGTCTGTATCCTGCTCACCATACTGGGCTAGCTCTTTAAAAAGGTCCTTAGAGACAAGCACATGCCTTCCAAAGGTACCATTCCAGCTCCCCACTTTTCATTTCAGGGTTTTGGGGAGGCACAATTTTACCACTATTCCCTTTGAAATTTTTGGCCAGGCCTGAGAATTAAACTGACTTAAGGCAGAGTAATTGGAGAAAAACACACAAATTTATATTTTTGACATTACACAGGAATCTTCATAAAGAATAAAGACCCAAAGAAATGGCAAACCCTGCATGCTGGGCAAAGAGAAGCGACTGTGAGAGTAAATAAACTCTGTGTGGCCGCCAAAGGAAGATAAGAATTATTTTAACAAGGTCTGTTTTATATAATTCTCTCAGTCTCAACTTCTCATTCTTGATGATAAAAATGTTAGTTTCCTTCTGGTACAGGGAGGACATCTTTCACTTTAAGGGGAGGTTTAATCTCGTGTTTCCAAGAAGAAAAGGGAAGATTAGAACGGGTCTGCTTGCATCTGCGACTTTTAAAGTACCTTTAGCTCAAAGTAACTCATGCCGCAGTGGCATAATTGGGGTGGCGTGTTCTGTCACCCTTCAAGGGCCTCACTTTGGGGTCAACACCTGAGTTTACTTCGTATAAAATTCCATCCAGCTCCAAATTAAACATGAGTCCAAGGTTTTCCTCTGGTCTTGGTGAACCCTTCCATTGTTTCTGAGTTCCAACCATAGCTGGTGGCTTCCCCTACCCATGTGGGACGTCCCCTCTGTGTCCCCACGCACCACTCTCTTCCAGTCCTGGCAAGGTGACCAATTTCAAGCAGCTTCAGTCGAGACACCCTTTGGGGATGATTTTGTTTCATGAAAATTCTTGGATTGAATAATAAAAAATGAAAAGAGAAACAAAGTCACTCTCCTTCAAGGGTACGTACATATATGAGGACATTCGTTAAACATATTAGCATGTACCCCTATTGAGGAGGAGGAATAACAGTGGCAATAAGGATAAAGTGCAGAACAATGACTGAATTAATCAATGTAACAATCAGTGAATGCAGGACACGGGCACTGCATGGCCCGTGATGGCACGGGAGCCACTGTGTTGAACTGAGCCCTCCGACCAACCCAGGAGTGGGCATTGTGAGGGGGAAAGGACTCTTAGAGACCTTCACACTGCCCCTTCCTCATTTCAGTGGGGACCGTTCCTTCCTTTGTACCGTTTTGAACTTGGAGACGTTAAGTAACAGCATTGATGTTGGCCCTGAGTCCTCTGGCTGTGTGCATGGTAACCCTGCGATCACCAAGTTCTGTGCCTCTTATTAGACACCCCGTTGGTCCCCCTGCTGATAGCCACAGACACTCAGGGTGGGCATAGGAGTGGGTGGAGTAATGGGGAGAAGAGAGGAGTGTTGATTCCACAAAGGCCTCCACCAAAGAAAGTGTCCCCGTTGAACCCAGTGTAAAGCAGTGAGAAGTAGGTCAGCATTTAAAATTCAGCAGGCAGACTCAGAAGAGCATGTCAGCTCATACAATAAGTAACATCTTCTGTGGGCTCAGACCTATAAAGCAGGGAGGTCTTTGCATAAATGATGTTCATTTATTTTCTGGTACATTTATTTGATGGGAATTGGCCTGAAAAATGAGAGTTGGTTTCTTTTTTTTCTCTACTTCAATTCGACCCTGAATTGAAGGGTGTTTTGTGGTTGTTTTGTGATTACAGTGTATAAAACAAGAAGTGATTATAACAAAGAAAGGATTGCATAATAATTGGGTCCTATTTCAAATTTCAGAAAATAAATGGTTAATAGGCTAAAACCCTATTCTCAAATAAAGCTAATGGAAAAGATTGGGTGATTAAAAAGAGACACCAAATGTACTTTATTTTTTAAAATAGTTTTAGTTTTGGTATTTAGTTTGCTGTTGGGAAGGTTGGACAGCTACATGCAAAAGAATCAAACTGGACTACTTTCTTACATTGTATACAAAAAGAAACTCAGAACGGGTTAAAGGTTTGAATGCAAGATCTGAAACCATAAAACTCCTAGAAGAAAATAGGCAGTATGCTCTTTGACAACAGTCTTAAAAATATATATTTTTTGATATGTCTTCTCAGGCAATGGAAACAAAACCAAAAATATACAAATGGGACTATATCAAACTAAAAAGCTTTTGCACAGCAAAGGAAACTATCAACAAAAGGAAAAGACCACCTACTGAATGGGAGAAGATATTTGCAAATGATACATCTGATAATGGGTTAATATCCAAAATATACAAAGAACTCCTGCAACTCAATATCAAAAAAAAAACAAACACAAAACAAAACCCGGTGGAAAAATGGGCAGAGCATCTGAAGAGACATTTTTCCAAAGAAGCCATACAGATGGCCAACAGGCGCATGAAAAGATGCTCAACATCACTAATCATCAGGGAAATGCAAATCAAAATCATAAGATACCACCTCACACCTGTCAGAATGGCTATCATCAAAAAGACAACAAAGAACAAGTGTTGATGAGGATGTAGAGAAGAGGGAACCCTCGTGTACTGTTGGTGGGAATATAAGTTGGTGCAGCTACTATGGAAAGCAGTATGGAGGTTCTTCGGAAAATTACATATAGAACTCTCATACGACCCAACAATTCCATTTATGAGTATTTTTCCAAAGAAAATAAAATGCCAATTCTAAAAGATATATGCACCCTCATATCTATTGCAGCATTACTCACAATAGCCAAGATATGGAAAATCTAAATGCCCAACCAGAGGGCTGTTTGTTTCTTTGATATTGAGTTGATAAGTTCTTTGGGGAGTCAGTTCTATTTTTAAAAACTATGTTTTATCTTCATTTAATTTGTTTTAAGCACCAGAACCAACATGGACACACAGTTTTCTGGTACAGGGTTTGTATTATTTTGACATCAGCCATCATACCTTGAAATGTAAAACTTCAGGCCAGAGAAGCTGGATGCAACCCAGCCTGGCCCGGGGAGGCAAGTCAGCTCAGGTCCTGCGCTGTAGGACTCTTTTCCTTTCTGCTCGGTCTTCCAGAGCTGCCTGACACCTGCCTCGCAGCCTCTTGGGTCACTGGAGTGTGACTGTCATCTGCTTCCACACCTCAAACCTCTTAAGCCTTGGGGGTGGATTTGGGCCTCTGTGGCTGCCCCATTCACTCCCCCCCGTCGTCAGTCTCTGTGTCCATTTCTGAGTTCAAATTCATCCCTGTCATGACCAAGTGCAGGAATGGGTCTTCCTCTCTTGCTGTCTTTTGACTTGGATTTGTGGAGTCGTCTCACACATGCATTTCCCTGGCAGAGCCCTGAGGCTCTCATCCACTCCAGAGACACTGGATCCTGAAGGCCCTTCCTCTCTGCTTGAGCCTCTTGCATGCTATTCTCCCATCCAGGCTGCTATAGTCCGTAGGGGCTGCTATAACAAAATACCACTGCCTGCGGGGCTTAGAACAGAGGTTTATCTCTTACAGCTCTGGAGGCTGGAAGTCCGAGATCAAGGTTCCAGTATGGGCGTGTCCTGGTGATTCAGAGACAGCCATCTTCTTACTGTGTCCTCACATGGCGGAAGGGGCGAGGGAGCTTTGTGGAGTCTCTTACAAGAGCCCTGATTCCACTCATGAAGCCTCCACCCTCATGACCTCAGCACCTCCCAAAAGCCCCACCTCTTAACACCATCATGTCTGGCATTAGGATTTCTACATGTGAGCTTTGGGGGTACACGAGCATTCAGACCGCCGACAGGGCACCGGTTAGTGTTGGGACAGCCATGTATTTTCGTTTTTCTAATAAACGACCATGAGATCAGAGCCTTTATACCTGAAAAAAAAAACAAAACAAAACACCTTTCTATGTCACGGGTTATCCTGCTTATCCCTGGGGTGCCCTACCCAGTGGTTGACACAAGACAGTCACTTGAAAAGCAGATATTATTGAGTGACTATTCCTTTTGGAGGGAAAAGTTTCAGGAACAATATTTCCAGAGGAGCTAGACAGCTGGGGTCCAAGGGGTGGGGTGGGAGGGGCAGTGGGCAGGCAATGAGGAGAGAGTGGACGGTGTGGCACAGGACACAGCTGGACACCCACAGTCCTGCCCACGGTGGTCCAGCCAGCTTGTGCCTCTTCCCTTCAGAAGACATCAGAACACTCCATCCACGGCAAATATTGTAGCAAAAGTTGAAGGGCCCCCAGGTTTGAGAACTGGCTTCCGGCCTAAGCAAACTGTCTAAAAGAGCCAATTCTAGAAATATCCGAGGGTGGCTGGCATTTTTAAGGGCGTTAGGCAGGAGCAAGCCATGGGAGGGGTTAATTGAAAAAAAAGTGTATTTTCTTACAGTGAATTTTGAGCACAGTTATAGTCAAGGAAAAAGGACTTTTTTGTGCAACTAATATAGCAAGGACCTTAAAACAGCAAAGGGACAGCCCAGAGGAGGTCAGGTTGGGCCAAGAAATACAGACAAGTAGAGAAGAACCGAAAATTAGGGAGAGACCATCTGATGGGGACAGGAAACATTCCCGGCCAAGGAAGAGCTGCATGCTGGTGACAGAACCCATCAGAGGCCCCTTTCATGGTTCTTGAATGTATTTATGCTTTAATTCATAGTATAGTGAAAAGCACACGCCACATTCCCTTAATTCAGACGCTCAGATGGAAGATGAAGAATCAATTTAACAGCAGGGTTTCTTTTGCTTTCTGTTTTCTGTTTTCAAGAGAAAGGAGCATGACATGAAATGTAAACTTTGTAAACTTTTCAGGAACATAAAGCATATGGGGGGAAGGGGTATGCGTTGGAATCAGAGAAAACACAATAGTTATTTTTTGCATAGTTCAGGCTCAAGTACGCTCTATTAAAAGTTTTATGATTTCAAAATATTCCAAGTTAAAAAATACGTGACTTGTTTTTCCCTTTCCTGAGCATTATAATAAGGAGTCTCACGTCCAGACTGGACAAAAACAGGTAAGCTGAAGTCCTTGCAGAATCTCATTTTTTCAAGGCCTAGTCACGTCCGGGATTTTGCCTAATTAGAAGGGACAATAGTGATTTTCGTGTTGGGACTCTTCATGCAGGCGCCAGGAAGCTGAGTTGTGGAAGGAGCTTGAGGCCGTGGAGCCTGATTCCCGCCTGGTGTGTGTGTCTCCCGGTCTTGGATTTCCAGGAAAAGGCATCATGGGCCCTGGGTGTCTGCACCTCCAGCAAGAACCCTTATTATCACAGCGTTTGAAGGCTTAGCACAGGCTCAGGGCCTTCAGCACTGGATGTGTTTCCTGGTATTTGAATACTAACAGCCGTAGACGGGGTGTTTCCACATAGGAGGTTATGTGTTCCTATAACAGAGTTGAAAACCAAAGTATAATTGGCTGAAAGAAGTGGACGAAGTCAACCTGAGCTGCTGCCTTAGGTGCAGGACGCTGCGTAGTGTTCTGTGCCTTGGTGATGGTCTCCGAGCATCAGCGGTTTGGCTGGGGTCCCACAGCTGCCCACAACTACAGATGTAACTGATGGGCTTAGCCCTCGTGAAGGAAGAGGGACGGCATCAGAGAGCTTGGCATTGTGGGAAAATGGTGTCCAGGACTTTGTGAAGAAAACTGTTGTACCCAGAGATAATCCCTGCTTTTGAAGTATGCTTTAAATACAGAGGCTATCCTCAGAGATGACAGGAAGGACGAATGGTTTGACCAAATACCATTGTTAATATGCTGCTTGTTAATGATCACAGGCTATTGGTGAACAAATGAACGAAAAATCAGAGCCCTTTTAATTCTTACTTATCTGTGAATCCACGTTCCTTCAACTGAGCACTTAACTGCTCATCGAGACCCGTCCGAAGATGTTCTCTGACCATGTTTCTGCTCAGATCTTTCTATGGTAAGTTAGCCTCAGGTGTGAGGGAACATTGAGGAAATTTTCTGAAATCTACCCATTAAGAGCATCAGAACAACCAGAGTGTATCTGTCTTAAAATATAATTTTTATACCTATTTTGTAAGGCCTGGAATCCTCCTTGCAGGTAGAAGGTAACTCAGCCGATGCCCACCTTCATGGACCCAGAGAGGGAGGACCCCCTCTCTTCCTTGCTTTGTAGGAAAAGGTGTGTGAGCACAGGGAGTGGGGCCAGTTTCCCTCCTCTTCAAAGAGGATATTGATCACATCCTCTTCCTTTGGGTCATAATGGGGACGGGCTGTTTCAGGAAACGCGGCTCCTCCTTGCAGGAGCTCAGGACACAATTCCACGGCCAGGCACACACGCCGTGGCCCCTTCCGGTGGATCTTGCCAGAAGCCCTCTTGTCCTGCGAACGAGCAGACCTTGCCTGGCCTTTTGTTTGTTGAAAGGGTTAAGTCAGAATTGAGGTTTTTTTGGTCCGAAGAAGATAAACATTCTGCCCCCAGTGTGTATGTAGTGAAATCCACTCCCCACACCACTGCGAGAGAAGTTGTCCCAAGCACCTGTTGGCCGTCTGTGTGTCTTTTTTGGAGAAATGCCTATTTATTTCTTCTGCCTGTTTTTTAATGGAATTGTTTGTTTGCTATAGAATTGTATGAGTTCTTTATATGTTTTGGGTATTCACCTCTTACTGGATATTTGATGTGCAAATATTATCTCACATTCCATAAGTTGTCTTTTCATTTTGTTGATTGTTTCTTTTGCTGGGCAGAAGCTTTTTAGTTTAAGTTAGTCCCACTTATTTTTGCTTTCGTTGCTTGTGCTTTAGGTGTCATATCCAAAAAAACTGTTGTTTCCCAACACCATATATTGAGAAGACTAATAAAATAGATGCAGAGACCAATGGAAAAGAGTTGAAAGAGCAGAAAGAAACCCTTGCGTATATGGCCAATTAATATTTGACAGGGGAGCCAAGAAGACTCATGAGGGAAAATATAGTGTTTTCAAGAAATAGTGTTGGGAAAACGGAATAACCACAGGCAGAGGAATAAAACCGGACTCCTATTCTTACACCACTCACAAAAATTAACCCACAATGGATTAAAGACTTAAGCATAAATGAAACTGTAAAACTCCTGGAAGAAAACATAAGGGAAAACTCTTTGACATTGGTCTTGGCAACAGGTTTTTGGATATGACATCTAATTTATAGGCAAATAAAACAGAAAAACAGAGATGTCCGGTTGTTCTCTACTTGTAAAAGCCCTTACTTAAGGATTCTCATTCTGTCCCACTTCTCCACATTACAGCACTCTCCAGCAGAGAAACACATGGGCTTTCCAACTAACTGTACCTTGTTTCGATTACTTTGGAATTACTTAAGACATGATGAATAGCTTCCACGCTAGGATAGGTAATGAAAAAGCCATGGTGGTGATGTCACCGTTACTCATTATGAGGCCTCAGTAGAATATTTAGCATTTGTCAGAATACCAGACGACGCAGTTTCTTACCACAGGGACTTCCGGGCTTGTACTGTGGATAATGTACCCATGATGCAGGGTGAAACAAACCAGATACGTAGCAGAAAGGCAGCATTCCTCACTCTGGGTTTCCCACTCCTCTGAATCCTACTAGTGGTTCAATACAGACCCTTCATTCCAAATCCATGGGTAATCCTATAGGTGTCCCTCAGGGTATTTGCCCAGCTTGTCACTGGTGCATTCATCTCCCACTAACATCCAGGAGAGGGTCTCCTCAGCCTTGCATTTTATTCATGATAACCTCTCACTCCAGTCACGGGTTACTGCATTCCACGTGGACCCTCCCTCAGCTCCACCAACCAGGGGTCCCACTCAATCTGGGTGATCGTGCATGGAGGAATGGGGGTCACAGCCTCATACCCACCAAGGTCTCTAAGATCACAGAGAATGAGTGAGATGCGCAGAGGGAAGTGGTCCTGCCAGCCCTGCCTCTGGTTTGGATCCTTTATTAATGTGGCCTTGGGCTGTGAGATGCACATTTGCCCTTTTGACCTAAGGTACCTCAAGGCAGCTGCTCCTTGAAAACTAAAAGTCCTAACTCGGTCATTCCCAATAGGATGTTGTGGTAGAGAAAGACATTATATTTTGTTTTTTCTCCAGTTCCTGGCACAAGGGCTTTAAAAACTCTCAGAATTTTCTAAATGATGGGGGTGTCAGGGGTGTCTTCTGTTATTCATAATGAGCCCTTTTCAACCCTACTGGGTTATGCTAACAAGGTGACTCCTGGTGGGTCCCTAGAGCGCTTCAGGATGGGGGCTGGTTGTCAGAAGAACCGGCTGGTGATTAGAGGACTGGAACTTTCAGCCCCATCCCCGACCTTCTGGGAGGAGAGGTAGGCAGGGGATTGAGTCAGTCGCCAGTGGCCGATGATTTTATCAATTATGCCTCTGTAATGAGCCTCGAGGGGGCTCAGAGAGCTTCTGGGTTGGTGAAAGTACCAATGTGCCGGGAGGGTGGTGCGCCCCAAACTCCTCAGCTCCTGTGCTTGGGACCCTTCTGAACCTCACTTGATGTACCTCTTCACCTGGATGTTTACTTGTATGGTTTACAATATTCTTTATAGTAAACCGGTAACAGTAAGTAGAGTGCTTCCCTGGGTTCTCTAAGCCGTCCTAACAAATTATCAAAACTGAAGGGGGGTTGTGGGAACCCCTGATTTGTAGCCAGTTGGACAGAAGTGTTGGTAAGCTGGGCACCCACTACTTGTAATTGTCACCTGGACTCGGGGAGCAGTCCTATGGGGCTGAGTCCTTAACCTGTAGGGTCTGTGCTAACTTCAGGTTGTTAGTGTCACAATTGGGTTAAATTGTAGGACACCCAGTTGGTGTCTGCAGAGAACTGGGAAATTGATGTGGAAAACCCAACGACTGGGTGTCAGAAGTATTATGAGTTGAGAGGTGGTTTTCCTTTACCCATCGACTCCAAAACTGTACTTTCTATGGGAGAATGAGAGTTTGTTGGCTCTGGTCCCATGACCCAGCAGTACCTCCAGGTGGACCTCAGCCATAGCGCTGCCCACCATAAACCCCTCAGAACAGCTGCCCAGTCGCCGCCCACCAGTCCTATCCTCCTGCTAACCAATGCCAAGAGCAGGCCAGGGAGGCAGTAATCTATCCACATAACCCAGTACTTTGGTTGCCATGGGCATAGTGACTGACAAGAACCTGAACCCTCAGGGCCACATATGGTTTGGCTTCTGCAATGTTCAGAGAAGACCAGGAGCTGAAGCCCTACTGGCAGGTAGCCCTGCGCCCACTGGGGATTTGCAGGTCCTCTGTTCCATGACTTATAGCTCATGGTCCACACAGGGTGACCTTCATCCCTTCCAGTCCTTAGCCAGCTTGGTTAGCATATTGGTCATGGGGGTTGACTGTGACAGACAGAGACAGAGACAGAGACAGAAAACGGGCAGGACCTAGGACTCCACACTCCTCAATTCCTTCTTTATTATTTATTCATTCAACACATATTTTATTGTGTTCCCACTCTGAGCTTGGTACCTTCCTGGGCCCTGGGGACGCAGCAGAGGACAGGACAGGACAGGCTCTTGTTTCCATGGAGATTTCCCCGCAGTGGAGGCAAATATGAATGCAGCTGCTACTTACGTGTGATGGGAAGGAAACTGCTCTAAACTAGAGTGGAGGGTGTGCTTGGAGGAGTGGAAGGAGTTGGTGAGGAAGTGAAGCTTAGGACAGAGCCCCTAAGACGTGCAGGATTAAGCTGGGTCAAGGTGCTTATATAGGGTTTGTATAGGGTGGGTGAGGGGTGAGCATTCCAGGTAGAGGCACCCGTGTCAGAGGGTGGCACCGACACATTCAGTCTCCTACCCAGGGCCACCAAGAGCGGGTCTGGGGACTTAGGAACCAGCTTCAACATGACCCTCCACTTTTCAACCCTGAACTAGGCCAAAGAGAGCCACACGCTTTGGGAAGGTCCAGGGTAGAACCCATACTCTCAGCAGGTTGGATTCTGAACCTTAAAATGTTCTTTCATTTTTCTCAAAACTCAGGATGTGGTTCTGAAAATGAACGGGTGGGTATCGTCCGAGAACCAGCACAGCAGGAGCCTCCACGATGCCCACCACTGGGCCAGCTTCTAGGTCCTGAAGGTGCGATCCTGGGTCACCACGTTCTTCCCACGATGTGCCCTGGACACTGCTCTCCTGTGCGCTGGCCCTGGCTCACTGCCTTGACAGACTCAGCCGTTTCCAACCCCAGGGCCTTTGCACATATCCCTCCTCTGCCTGGAATGTGACTTCTCCTGGCTGCCTTGCTGACCCCTCCCATCGCCTGGCCTCAGCCTCCTCGGGCCTTGCAGGATGGGTCTTCTCTGACCGTCTGATTGAAAGTAGCCTTCACACCACCCCACCCCACCCAACCCCCAGCCCTGCCCCACCCTATCATGTACCTTCCTCTCTGTCCTCTGCTTTTACTTTCAGTGTGCTAATCACAATTTCCAATGATCTTCCTCACTGGTTTGTTTACTGTTGTGTTTGTTGTATTTTTAATTTATATTTTTTTAGCTCCTGCACATGGACGCCAGCTCCAAAGGGTGTGAATCTCATCTGCCTTATTCCTCTGTACACTCAACGCCCAGCATGCAGCACCTAGTGCGGGTGACAGGGCATCGTGCTTGTTGAACGAGTGAGTAAACCCGCTCACTCGCTCACATCCATCAGTGAATCCATCGTTGATGGATGACGGTGAGAGAGGAAGCCAGGCAATGAACAGGAAGGGAGGAGCAAAGCCGGTGCTGCCCACGTCTGTGTTGTGATTCTGACCTCAAGGAGCTTAGCAGCTAGTGGAGGGAGATGCTGACAAACAGCATATTTTTCTGTGCTGATAGGATTGGGCCAGAGGGCCTGTGCGCACCAAGGAGGAGCCCGAAATGTTTGTGTCCAGATCTGAGGCAGTGCCAAATGTCAGGGGACCTCATCTTCCTCTTGGAAAGATATTTTAAAAGGACATTTTACAACTACTTAATTTTTGTGGATGTGGATAAACTAGTCAAAATGTACACTGATAGATTATATTCCTTAATTGCATTACAGATACATGTTTAAAGCAATATATTATTTAAAACATGAATGTCTACTGTTCATGAAATCATTTTTAAAACCTTTTATTTTGGGCACAGCTTCAAATGGCGGAGGAGTAAGATGTGGAGATCACCTTCCTCCCCACAGATACATCAAAAATTCATCTACACGTGGAACAACTCCTACTGAACGCTGGCAGAAGACCTCAGACTTCCCAAAAGGCAGGAAACTCCCCCACATACCTGGGTAAGGCAAAAGAAAAAAGAAAAAACAGAGACAAGAGAATAGGGATGGGACCTGCACCAGTGGGAGGGAGCCGTGAAGGAGGAAAGGTTTCCACACACTAGGAAGCCCCTTCACTGGCAGAGACGGCGGGTGGGAGTGGGGGAAGCTTTGGAGCCATGGAGAAGAGTGCAGCAATAGGGGTGCAGAGGGCAAAGCGGAGAGATTCCCTCACAGATGATCGGTGCCGACCAGCACTCACCAGCCTGAGAGGCTTGTGTGCTCACCCGCTGGAGCAGTTGGGGGCTGGGAGCTGAGGCTTGGGCTTCGGAGCTCAGACCCCAGGGAGATGACTGGGGTTGGCTGTGTGAACACAGCCTGAAGGGGGCTAGTGCTCCACAGCTAGCTGGGAGGGAGTCCGGGAAAAGTCTGGACCTGCCTAAGAGGCAAGAGACCATTGTTTCAGGGTGCACGAAGAGAGGGGATTCAGAACACCACCTAAACAAGCTCCAGAGACAGGTGCGAGCCACGGACACCAGAGACGGGCATGAGATGCTAAGGCTGTGCTGCAGCCACCAAGAAGCCTGTGTGCAAGCAAAGGTCACTATCCACACCTCCCCTCCCGGGAGCCTGTGCAGCTCCCGAGATCCAGGGACAACTTCCCCAGGAGAACACACGTTGTGCCTTGGGCTGTTGCAACGTCACACTGGCCTCTACCATTGCAGGCTCACCCTGCATTCCGTCCCCCTCCCTCCCCTGGCCTGAGTGAGCCAGAGCCCCGTAATCAGCTGCTACTTTAGCCCCATCCTGTCTGGGTGGGGAGCAGATGCCCTCAGGTGACCTACATGCAGAGGTGGGGCCAAATCCAAAACTGAACTCCGGGAGCTGTGCGAACAAAGAAGCGAATGGGAAATCTCTCCATGAAGCCTCAGGAGCAGTGGATTAAATCTTCACAATCAACTTGATGTACCCTGCATCTGTGGAATACCTGAACAGGCAACAAATCATCCCAAAATTGAGGTGGTGGACGTTGGGAGCCACTGTAGACTTGGGGTTTGCTTTCTGCATCTAATTTGTTTCTGGTTTTATGTTTATCTAAGTTTAGTATTTAGAACTTATTATCATTGGTAGATTTGTTTATTGATTTGCTTGCTCTCTTCCTTTTTTTATGTATATATATATATTTTTCCCCTTTTTCTCCTTTTGTGAGTGTGTATGTGTATGCTTCTTTGTGTGATTTTGTCTGTATAGCTTTGCTTTTACCATTTGTCCTAGAGTTCTGTCTGTCCATTTTTTTTTTTTTTTTAGTATAGTTTTTAGCGCTTGTTATCATTGGTGGATTTGTTTTTTGGTTTGGTTTCTCTCTCTTTCTTTCTTTTTTTTTATTACTTTTTTAAAATAATATTTTAAAAAAATTTTAATTTAATAACTTTATGTTATATTTAATTTTTTTCCTTCTTTCTTTTTCTCCCTTTTCTTCTGAGTCGTGTGGCTGACAGAGTCTTAGTGTTCCAGCCAGGTGTCAGACTTGAGTCTCTGTGGTAGGAGAGCCGAGTTCAGGACATTGGTCCACCAGAGACCTCCCAGCCCCGTGTAATATCAAATGGTGAAAGGTCTCTCAGAGATCTCCATCTCAATGCTAAGACACAGCTCCACTCAACAACCAGCAAGCTACAGTGCTGGACACCCTATGCCAAACAACTAGCAAGACAGGAACACAACCCTACCCATTAGCAGAGAGGTTGCCTAAAATCATAATAAGGTCACAGACACCCCAAAACACACCACCAGATGTGTTCCTGCCCACCAGAAAGACAAGATCCAGCCTCATCCACCAGAACACAGGCACCAGTCCCCTCCACTAGGAAGCCTACACAACCCACTGAACCAACCTTAGCCATGGGGGACAGACACCAAAAACAACGGGAACTACGAACCTGCAGCTTGTGGAAAGGAGACCCCAAACACAGTAAGTTAAGCAAAATGAGAAGACAGAGAAATACACAGCAGATGAAGGAGCAAGGTAAAAACCCACCAGACCAAACAAATGAAGAGGAAATAGGCAGTCTACCTGCAAAAGAATTCAGAGTAATGATAGTAAAGTTGATCCAAAATCTTGGAAGTAGAATGGAGAAAATATAAGAAATGATTCACAAGGACCTAGAAGAACTAAAGAGCAAACAGACAATGATGAACAACACAATAAATGAAATTGAAAATTCTCTAGAAGGAATCAATAGCAGAATAACTGAGGCAGAAGAATGGATAAGTGACCTGGAAGATAAAATAGTGGAAATAACTACTGCAGAGCAGAATAAAGAAAAAAGAATGAAAAGAATTGAGGACAGTCTCAGAGACCTCTAGAACAACATTAAACTCACCAACATTTGAGTTATAGGGGTCCCAGAAGAAGAAGAGAAAAAGAAAGGGACTGAGAAAATATTTGAAGAGATTATAGTTGAAAACTTCCCTAATATGGGAAAGGAAATAATCAAGTCCAAGAAGCACAGAGGGTCCCATACAGGATAAACCCAAGGAAAAACACACCAAGACACATATTAATCAAACTATCAAAACTTCAATACAAAGAAAAAATATTAAAAGCATCAAGGGAAAAGCAACAAATAACATACAAGGGAATCCCATAAGGTTAACAGCTGACCTTTCAGCAGAAACTCTGAAAGACAGAAGGGAGTGGCAGGACATATTTAAAGTGATGAAAGAGAAAAACCTACAACAAAGATTACTCTACCAAGATTGGTTCAAGATGGCAGAGTAGAAGGATGTGTGCTCACTCCCTCTTACAAGAGCACCAGAATCACAAATAACTGCTGAACAATCATTGACAGGAAGACACTGGAACTGAGCAAAAATTATAGCCCACATCCAACGACAAAGGAGGAGCCATAATGAGACGGTAGGAGGGGTGCAATTTCAATAAAATCAATTCCCATAACTGCTGGGTGAGTGACTCACAAACTGGAAAACATTTATACCACAGAAGTCCACCCACTGGAGTGAATGTTCTGAGCACCACGTCAGGCTTCCCAACCTGGAGGTCTGGCAACTGGAGGAGGTATTCCTACAGAATCAGACTTTGAAGGCTAGCTGGATTTGATTGCAGGGCTTCGACAGGACTGGGGGAAACAGAGACTCCACTCTTAGAGTGCACACACAAAGTAGTGTTGCATTGGGACCCAAGAGAAGGAGCAGTGACCCCATAGGAGAATGAACCAGACCTACCTGGTACTGTTGGAGGGTCTCCTGCAGAGGCAGGGGGTGGCTGTGTCTCACCATGAGGACAAGGACACTGGCAGCAGAAGTTTTGGGAAGTACTCCTTGGCATGAGCCCTCCTGGAGTCCACCATTAACCCCACCAAAGACTGGGTAGGCTCCAGTGTTGGGTCGCCTCAGGCCAAACAATGAACAGGGAGGGAACCAAGCCTCACCCATCAGCAGACAAGCAGATTAAAGTTTTACTGAGCTCTACCCACCAGAGCAACAGCCAGCTCTACCCACCACCAGTCCCTCCCATCAGAAAACATGCACAAGCCTCTTAGATAGCCTGATCCACCAGAGGGCAGACAGCAGAAGCAAGAAGAACTACAATCCTGCAGCCTGTGAAACGAAACCCACATTCACAGAAAGATATACAAGATGAAAAGGTAGAGAGCTATGTACCAGATGAAGGAACAAGATAAAACTACAGGAAAACAACTAAATGAAGTGGAGATAGGCAACCTTCCAGAAAAAGAATTCAGAATAATGGTAGTGAAGATGATCCAGGACCTTGGGAAAAGAATGGAGGCAAAGATCGAGAAGAGCAAGAAATGTTTAACAAAGACCTAGAAGAATTAAAGAACAAACAAACATAGATGAACAAGACAATAACTGAAATGAAAAATAGACTAGAAGGAATCAATAGCAGAATAACTGAGACAGAAGAACGGAAAAGTGACCTGAAAGACAGAATGGTGGAATTCACTACTGCAGAGCAGAATAAAGAAAAAAGAATGAAAAGAAATGAAGACAGCCTAAGGGACCACTGGGACAACACTAAATGCAACAGCATTCGCATTATAGGGGTCCCAGAAGGAGAAGAGAGAGAAAGAGGATCCAAGAAAATGTTTGAAGAGATTATAGTTGAAAACTTCCCTAACATGGGAAAGGAAACAGCCACCCATGTCCAGGAAGCACAGAGAGCCCCATGCAGGGTAAACCAAGGGAGAAACACGCTGAGACACAGAGTAATCAAATTGGCAAAAATTAAAGACAAAGAAAAATTATTGAAAGCAACAAGGGAAAAACAACAAATAACATACAAGGGAACTGCCATAATGTTAACAGCTGATTTCTCAGCAGACACTCTACAAGCAAGAAGGCAGTGGCATGATATATTGAAAGTGATAAAATGGAAGAACGGAATACAAATTGCAAAAGTAGAAGTAAAACTGTCACTTTTTGCAGATGACATGATACTTTACAGAGAGAATCCTAAAGATGCCACCAGAAAACTACTAGATCTAATCACTGAATTGGGTAAAGTTGCAGGATACAAAATTAATGTACAGAAATCTCTTGCATTCCTATACACTAATGAAGAAAAATCTGAAATAGAAATTAAGGAAACACTCCCATTTACCATTGCAACAAAAAGAATAAAATACCTAGGAATAAATCTACCTAGGGAGACAAAAGACCTAAATGCAGAAAACTATAAGACATTGATGAAAGAAATTAAAGGTGATACAAACAGATGGAGAGATATATCGTGTTCTTGGATTGGAAGAATCAACATTGTGAAAATGAATATACTAACCAAAGCAATCAACAGATTTAATGCAATCCCTATCAAATTACCAATGGCATTTGTTACAAAACTAGAACAAAAAAATCTTAAAATTTGTATGGAAAACGAAAGACCCCAAATAGCTAAAGCAGTCTTGAGGGAAAAAAATGGAGCTGGAGGAATCAGACTCCCTGACTTCAGACTATACTACAAAGCAACAGTAATCAAGACAATACGCTACTGGCACAAAAACAGAAATATAGATCAATGGAACAGGATAGAAAGCCCAGAGATAAACAAATGCTCCTATGGTCAACTAATCTATGACAAGGAGGCAAGGAGGTACAATGCAGAAAAGACAGTCTCTTGAATAAGTGGTGCTGGGAAAACTGGACAGCTACATGTAATGAATGAAATTAGAACACTCCCTAACACCATACACAATAATAAACTAAAAATGGAGTAAAGACCTAAATGTAAGGCCAGACACTATAAAACTCTTAGAGGAAATCATAGGAAGAACACTCTTTGACATAAATTACAGCAAAGATCTTTTTTGATCCACCTCCAAGAGTAATGGAAATAAAAACAAAAATAAGCAAATGGGACCTAATGAAACTTAAAAGCTTTTGCAAAGCAAAGGAAACTATAAACAAGGCAAAAAGACAACCCTCAGAATGGGAGAAAATATTTGCCAATGAATCAACAGACAAAGGATTAATCTCCAAAATATATAAACAGCTCATGCAGCTCACTATTAAAAAAACAAACAACACAAAGAAAATTGGGCAAAAGACCTAAATAGACATTTCTCCACAGAAGAGATACAGATGGCCAAGAAGCACATGAAAAGCTGCTCAACATCACTAATTATAAGAGAAATGCAAATCAAAACTAAGATAAGGTATCACCTCACACCAGTTAGAATGGGCATCATCAGAAATTCTACAAACAACAAATGCTGGAGAGGGTGTGGAGTAAAGGGAACACTCTTGCACTGTTGGTGGGAATGTAAATTGATACAACCACTATGGAGAGCAGTATGGAAGTTCCTTTAAAAACTAACAAAAGAAATACCATATGACACAGCAATCCCACTACTGGGCACATACCCAGAGAAAACCATATTTCAAAAAGACACATGCACCTCAATGCTCATTGCAGCACTATTTACAATAGCCAGGTCATGGAAGCAACCTAAATGCCCATCAACAGATGAATGGATAAAGACGATGTTGTACATATATACAATGGAATATTACTGAGCTATAAAAAGGAACAAAATTGGGTCATTTGTAGAGATGTGGATGGATCTAGACACTGTCATATAGAGTGAAATAAGTCAGAAAGAGAAAAACAAATATCGTATATATTTTTTTTCCTGAAATTCAGATGATTTTTTTTGTGTGTGTGTGGTATGCAGGCCTCTCACTGTTGTGAACTCTCCCGTTGTGTAACACAGGCTCTGGACGTGCAGGCTCAGCGGCCTTGGCTCACGGGCCCAGCCATTCCGTGGCACATGCTATTTAGCCTTGTTAGGATTATTAAACAAACTCTGAAGTCGTCATCCCCGCAAAATCTATGGGCCACAAAGCTCTGGTCCAGCAACAGGCTGATCTTCACCCTCAGAGTGGTATCCTTTCTGTCACTAATTTCAGAAAATTCTCAACCATGAGTAAGTCAAATATCTCTTCCAGTCTGTTCTCTCTTTTTTCTTCTGGTATTCCAATGACACACATGTCACATCTCAGTGTGGGAATTTCTAGTGACATATCTTCATGCTCACCGATTCTATCCTCAGTCACGTTTAGTCTACAGAAGAGCCCATCAAAAGCAGTCTTCGTTCTGTTACAACGTTTGTGATTTCCAGCATTTTCATTGGATTCTTTCTGAGTTTTCACCTCTCTGTTTACTTCACCCATCTGTCCTTGTAAGTTGTTCAGTCTTCCCATTAGAACCCTTAACATATTAATCATGGTTATTTTAAATTCCCTGGTTTGATCATTTTAAATTCTATGCCATATCTGAGTTTGGTTCTGATGCTTGCTTTGCCTCTTCAGACTGTGATTTTTCTTGCCTTTTAACATGGCTTGTAATTTTCTATTGAATGACAGATATAATGTATTGGGTAGTAAAAACTGAGTTAAAATAGGCCCTTAGTATGAGATCTTATGTACATCTAGCTAGGACTTGGGCTGTGTTTAATGTTTTATGTAGCTGTGGGTGTCTTTGGCCTCAAATTATTCTCACGTCCCTGTTTTTGTCTCCCTGTTGTATTTGGGTTTCTCTAAGAACCCCTTCTTGAATAGAGTCTGCATCATGCAGCTTTTCAGGTCGTCCTGCTGGGGAGGTGTAAAGTCTGGGGGAGGGCTTCATAAGAGTTTCTTAACTTTTTTTTTCTGCCTTAAGTGAGACAAGAAGGCTAGCAGGGGCTGGAGGTGGGTGATTTCCCTTCCCCCAGGTTAGAGAACCTGCTAAAGCATTTTCCTGTTGAGTTGGCCTTTTTTATGGAGAAGGCTCTGGTCTGTTTTAGGTTGGTCACCCTTTTCCTGCTCCCTGCCAGGAACTAGAGGGTTTTTTTCCCTTGGCTCTTCTCTTTGAGAATCTGGTGGGGTTCTTGGAGGTATAAACCACAAAACTATGGGGTCCTCACTAAGAGTGAGGTCCACAGAGGTTTCCCACTCTCACACTGGTCCATACTCAGCCTTCAGCAGTTCACCAAAATTACCATTTAAATGTTCTTACTGGTTTACAGCTCCAGCAGCTTCTGCTCTAGGTGAGCAGACCCCTCTGTGACCCTCCAGGTGAGACACCACTCTGCATGTGCCTGTCTCTCCTGATTTGAGGTGGTGGGCTTGCCCTGTGACCTTGGTTCTCCGATGGGCCCAAGAAACATCAATGCTTTTCCGTTAGCTCAGGGTTTTTTCTTGTTGTAAGGATTGGAGTCACAACGCCCAAGCTCTACATGGTGGAGCTGAAACCACAAGTCTTTCACTTGTGTTTTGCTTGGAAGGAATTATCTCACTCCCATGGTCACTGCACCTAAGGCCTGGTCTCTGCATGAGACTGGGTTTCTATATTTATGAAACTAGTTGAATTATTAAGGGCACCGTTTGAAGTGACATGATCACCCAGGCTCCTGACATCCTCTTAGGGCCCCTCTGGCATCTGGTTCTGTTTGGTCTCTAGGTCTCAGCTCGGAGTCACCACAGAACCCACCTGAAGCTCCTGGGGGTGGTCCTGGGGCTGACCTCATCTCCCCGACCTGCATGTATGTGCCAGGAGAGGAGGTCCCTGGTCCCTACACGTCCTCTGTGCCCTCCTAGGAGTTAGGTTGGTGTTTCTCCTTCTTCTAGATACTTGTGAAGGGGTGAGAAAAGGAGGAGAGGGGTGGTGAGAAAGGGCAGGAGGAAATGCTGGGGAAAGGAAGCATCTTCTGACTGCCTGTGTGTCTCTGACAACAGGTGATGCTGTTGTCAGCGGGCTCCTCAGGGAGTTATGTTTCTAATACAAGAGTGTGGTTATTTAAGGGCTACTGCAAATAAACTGGCAGATGCAGTGTCCTTAGCTCTACCAAGAACCATCTGAGGTGGACATTCCCCTCCACTTCATGTGCAAACCCCAAGTGGACTGGAAAGAATTTCAGTGGAAGGTGGTATCATAAAACAGACCATATCTCGTATTAAAAAGGCAGTGTTTTCCATTTCCATGTAATCATATCAAGAAATGGCTCTTTGTCCAAAATTCCTTCTGTGGGTCCACTGGTGATTTAGTAAATAGAGAATGCGCTGGTGTTTACTTTAGAAAAGCCACTTTCCTTCATTTCATGAAGGTTTGGAAAAGTGAATGATCCTGTTGCCATGAAAATAAGACATATTATCCTTCTGGGTAATGGGCCATTTTGAAGGCTCCGGGCATTCTTCATTAAAAAGAGAGCACTGGCCCTTCTGGGCAGGGCTTCTGACATTTCTAAATTGCTTATTTGATGTTTAAAGTTTATTTCTATCAGGAGACTTGGTACTTCAGTTGAGCATTCTCGAAGAGATGAATCTCCCCGTTTACAGTGTGCTTCCTGCTCGCCGGTTAGCATGTGTGTGGCTTCTTGAAGGCAAGCCCCGCAGAGACCCAGAGAGGAACTCCCAGTTGCTGGACAAGGAGGAAAGGAAAAGCATCCCCCAGTTTGCATTCTGAGGGTGGGTAACGTGCTGAGTTTAAGCAAAATCCTGCTGCTTCTCAGAGCGCAGCCCCCAGGGCAGGGTCAAGTCAAAATAAACGCCAGTTTTATCAACATCAGGAACATCTGCATGGGACCTTAAGCATCCCACCCATAAAGACACACATCACTCAGTCAAGTAAAAATTTGAGCGGCTTCCATCTTGATCTTTGTATCATAAAAGAATGGTTATTATTGGCTCGTGCCTTAAACTCTATAGGGTCTGCAGTGATGGAGAAATACATTTTTTTTTTTTTTTAGGGAAGCCAAGTTACAGGTCCATCTTTGTTTATTTCTTTCCAAACTGGAAATATCTTTTTGAAATTTAGTGCTGAAGAATAAAGTCTTAGGTGTATGTGCTTTACAGCTAGGAACAGCAGGCTGACGATGAGGTGACAGGGCACGTCGGAAAGATAGTTGAGCTCTTCTATGAAGCTGAACCATGACTGCTGTGGGCATTTTACCACCAAACCCAGCTCTATGCTGCCGTCAGCCCGAGAAGCGTTGCTGGTTTCGCTGTGTGAATAAATACTGGCAAACCATGAACCCAAGGCTACTATAAACATAATTTGCAAAGTACTAATTGGCGTTTTTGCCTTTCCCTTTCAAGTAGATGGCATGATGACACTGGCCTATCTGTGTTGATTCGACGAGATACATATTTCCAAAATCTGAGGCTTGGAAAAGACAGATGGTAGCTCAGAGGTGTGAATCTCAGCTTTCTTTCCACCGTGGGATTGTTTCAAAATTCCCATAGCTGGTAAGAGAACACAGCACAGCTAATCCTTCGAAGATATACACCTGTAATCATAGAATCATGAGAAAATGTCTTTGTCAGAGTTTCCTTTGTCATAGGTTTCAGGAGAAACTTTTTAAAGATCAAGTCATAGGTTTTCTTTGAATTCTTGGATACAGGCAAAAAAAAGAAAAAAGAAAATGTACTTACCGGAAGGAAAAGTGGCACTAAACTCAACAAGAAAGACACTGAGTGATCAAATGGAGCATGTGGTTTTAAGATATGAACTGTAAAGTTACATTTTGATCCTTTAAAATTGTGGGCTTTATGTCTTTACAGCAAGCCTGATGCACTTACCCTGCCTTCTGCTAACTCTGTCTCCCTCTGTCCTTTTTATTTTTTTTTAAGCTTCCTAATACTCTGTAAAACTTCCTTCTTGTTTTCTGTCTCTTTTCTTCTAACACTAATTCATACTTTTGTCTTTAAGTAGTAAAAAACAATCATTTTCTTTAGCTTTTCTTTATCTTCTTTCTATTTTGTCGAATGCTGACATGATAGTGAGTCAGTGTCTTCAACAGCTGTTGAAAAACTGTAAAGCAAAATGAAACACAAGCAGGTCCATTCACAGCCAAGCCCAGCTGGGACTCCAGCAGACACTGATCTAAACGTGCCTGTCCCTCTGAGACAAGCTTGATTTTATGAAGGTCATGACCCATTTTAACTTCTTTTATTAGGGTAACATGAAGAAGGACCCTACTGGATACTAGACAGAGGGTGTCAAGTTCATTATCTCATTTCTCACAATGCAATGACAGGCATTAGTTCCCGATTTTATATATTTAGTGATTGAGCTCAGAGATCACAGCCCAGAGTGGCCCTTTATTTGTTCTGTAGCATTAAATTTAAAAATGGATACAATTCACATGTTGTTAATGTGCTTCTGTTACATTGTGGTGCACTTTCTCCCCAGAGGTTATGGTAAGATGGAATTCGTTAATAAGGATCTAGCAGCTGTGAGCACTTATCTCACACGTGGGAGACAGGGATCCCCACAGGCAGGGCTGGACTTTGTTTGGTTCTTTTTAAAAGTCATAAGGAGAAAAGAGGGACTCTTTAAGATATTAACACATGCAGGGGTCATCAGTGTGAAGGGGTCACTCAGGCTAGAAATGAGATGTGATTCCGGGAAAGAGAAGAGGAAAAAGTGCTGGATTCTTCACTTATCTAGTCACGTACCGTCACAATCGTGCAAGTTTCCTAATTTAACACACACCTATATTCCCTGAAATCCTCTTCCTAATAAATATTTCCCAAGATACTGGCAGCGGGCATCCATAAAATGCTAGAGTCCACCTCCAAAATTAGTCTATTAACAAAGGCTAAAAGATAGAGAAGGAAGAGTCTTAGTTACCAGCTCACATCTCTCAGAGAGGAGATCATAGGTCCCTCGGGTCCTCTTCCAATGCCAGCACAGCCCACCATCCAAACAGCCTCTGTCTAAACCTAATTCCCATGTCTCTCCTGCCTCCGTGAAAGGAGCAGCTGGTCAGCATCTGTCCAATAAGACCTTCCTGTTGGAAGATGTCGTTCATTTCTCAAGGCTAAATCACCCTGGCACCTTTGACCTCCTGCCTAGGTCTAACTTTAAACCATCTAAGGATCTACAATCAACTTGCAGAGCAAGGAGGTCCAGATGTCACAGCGAATGGGAGCCAGGAGTTGACCCTCGACCCTCATTCTGCCTGCGTGGACCGGGCTGGCAGCATGACCAACAAAAATGGTTAAAACCGTGAGACCCCGTCCTTCCCGTCCATCCCAGGCAGAGCCATCATTCGGGCAGCCACCAGCATTTATGGAGGGCCCTGGGGGTCAACAAAGCACCAGATTTCCCATCAGTACTTTCTGAACACTTTCCCCTGTGAAGCCCCCGAGTGTGAGCGGCTTACGTAGGTACTTTTGCAAAAAAAAAAAAAAAAAAAACCCAGTTCTTCAAAGTCTGTCCCTTATTCTTTTTTATTTAGGCACATTATAAACGTTTTGAACCATGACATTCAGGAAGTAATTCAGCTGTGTCTTGGTGATAGAGTAGCATATCTTACTGCATTTTATTATGCATTAGAAAGTGGTCACTTGTGCTCAGCAGACCGCAGGGGCATTTTGTAAAGAGCTGAGGTAGAAAGAATGCCCACCTGCCTTCCGTACTTTACACCTTAGGAAATAATGTGCTACAAACAGGTGTCAAGGTGAAGGGTGCTTTGGGAATGGTAGTTTTGAGCCACTGAGCAACAGTTCACAAATGGACGGAAGTGGGTGGGATGGGGTGGAGCCCCCCTGGCGTTCTGCACAGGCCGAGTCTGGTGACCATTTCTGGGCCAGGCAAAGGGACTAGAGGTGCTGGGCAGCCCGTGTTTTGGGCGGCCCCCAGAGGCAGGTCCTGGTTTATTTGGGAGTTGATCCAGGAAGCGCCAGCTGGGGAGTGGGAGGTGAGGCAGGGGATACAGTAGAGGGCTGGGGTCCAGCGAGTTTCTGCTGTGGGCGACAGGAGCTTAATCCCACTGGGGGTCTGGGGGGGTGGTTTCAAAACATGCCACAGGGTTGTCCTACTCCTGGGTATTTAGCCATGATTCCCACCCAGAATTGATTGAGGACTGTCCCCACGGTCATTAACTCCTGGCCCTCTGGCCTGCCTCTCACACAGGGGGCTCGGCCCCCTGCAGCCAGAGGATAGAGTCAGGCAGATAGAGTCAGGTTTCTGCCGTCGGGAGCTGTCCACGTGTGCAGAAACAATGTCGGCCGTGGGCACATGGGCAGAAACCAGCTCCTTCTGCTGGAAGCAGAGTCAGTCCCTGCCGTCGCCCGCTAAACCCCAGCCCACGTGGGCGGACACTGCCCTGCCGGAACCTCACTGGACCTTGCTGTGTTGAGGACTAGTTTGCTGGTCCCCGAGCAGGTCCAGGGAAAGGAAAGCTCGCAGCACGAGAGACAAAAGTCAGAGACTCTAGTACGACAGTATGGAAATGTGCTATTGATAAGGGGTGTGCAAAGAACCATCAGTCCCCAGTGGGTGAACATTGAAGCAAATGTGGGAGGGAGGGGTGGTCTGTATAAGCTTCTTAAAGGGAGGTGTTTCCTGGAAGTGTTATCCTAGATCACGTGGCTGGCAGAAGGATGCTCTGGGCACTTGGGTCCTGTTAGAGCTTTGTGTCTGCTGACTGTAGGCGGTCATCCTGTTTTCTATTTTCCTGGCATTGCATTTGTGGCTCTCCAGGAGGCGCAGCACGACACCATGGATGGAGAAGGGTTGGGGCAGAGGGGCCTGGGGCAGGGGGCTGGGGGAGCACAGGGGAGAGACCTGCTAGCTCAGCCCAGGATCCTCCAACAGTTTTTTTCTACAGCTTATGGGGAGAGCACACTGTAAAAAACTGTCACTTGTTAGAAAATTGCTGGCAAGTTTGTTGCTCATCCATTGTTCAGCAAGTAACTTCCATAGGCTGTGGCTCTGTGTCACCCTAGATTTGCAAACTGTCATCTGGAGCCTTCCTTCAGAGCTGTCATGCATCAACTGCTAAGCAGTTACAGAGGGTACAGGGTATGGATTCCACCATGCAGCTGAAGAGATGGTCCAAACTCTTAAGGAGAAATAAGTTTAAATGACAGGGAGTGAAAGAAGGCCAAGCGATAATTAAATGTTGCAGGAGAATTCAGAGACCACAGACAAAGCAAGTCAGAAGGGAGACAAGGATGGAAGGTTTAAAACATCAGTGTCTGCGGCGGGTGCTGGGATGCACTGTCAGATTCTCCTGATACTGTTGCTAACAGAAGTGCTATCACAGCCATCCGTGGCCGTCAGCACCCACCCCCACCCCCGCCCCACGCTCAGGGTCCCGCCTCCCGTTGCCTCTGGCACTGACCATTGGACATATGGATGGACATGTGAAAGTCCAGCCCCTCATCCCAACTTGGGACAATTCTGAAGGACCATCCCAGGTCGAGAGCACCCTGGAGACGACCCCACAGCCCAGCTGCTCTGCCCACGTCCTCCGTCTTCCCCTGCTTTCCTTTCACAGGCATTGAACCCAGGATCCTGACCCAAGACCAAGTTCCTAGTCAACTTCCTGTGCACGTTCCCCACCTCAGAGTCTGCTGTTCCTGGAACTCAACCCATGGCAGTGTTGCTTCAGAACACAAACCTCGTCTTTAGAAGTCCCTGCTTAGATCCCTGGAATGTCTTCATATCAAGATCTCACCCCTCAGCTTGGCCTGTGAGGCCCAGTTAGATCTGACTCCTGCTCGAAGCTCACCCTGTGCTGGTCGGCAGGTAGCTGTCCACGCTCATCCTGCCAGCCTGGTGGCCAGCCTCCAGGACTCCTGGCATCGATGCGAGATGAAGTGAATGAGTGCTTGAATGACCGCATGGAGGAGATGGGCTAGGGTGGTTCTTCCACGAGGCTGTCCACTCCCCATTGAGTAGCGGATGGAAGAAAGCATTCTGCACGAGTTCCATGGTGCTGTGTGTCCCCTGCAGGCTGTACCGCTCTGGGTGCCTGGGAGACCAAGGTAAGTGGGAGATGGGGCGGCCAGGGAGCAACTCACGCAGGGCCCAGCTGCTGCAGCTTCTCCTTGGAGCCAGGGCGAGTGCCTGGAGGAGGTGCCTGGGAGGAAGCGGCCTCAGGCATCAGTTTCCAAGATAAAGCCCAGAGGGTGTCCTACGTGCAGCCGGGCAGAGGGAGTGGACTCTGAGGTCTTCCGGCTTCCTTGGCAGCAGGCTGAGGTCACCTGCTTGGTCCAGGTTTTCAGGGATGACATGCGGTCCCTGCCCTTTCATTCTTTTGGGAATCCACACGCAGCCCCCCCTGAACCAGCCCACACAGCTGTCTCCTGCAGGCAAGGGGCGGGCCAGCTGTGTGCTCTCACCAATGGGCAGGGCTAGTGCCAGGGCACAGCTGCCCCAGGTCAGGCCCCACTCCAGTATCCTTGTGTGAATTAAGGCATCTCATCTCCAACAGCCGCACCAGGTCAACAATATCATTATAACCATTTCACAGAGAAGGAGACTGAGGCAAGCTCTCAAGGCACTCTCCCGTGATAAGCAGTCCCTCTGGCTGGGTTGCAGGGGGTTGGGTGGGGACCCATGGCATGTCCACTGCCACCCACAGAGCCATCCTCAACGAGGCCCTCACGACTCTGGGCAATGACCACTTCCTCTTCCCACAGTGCTCCTCCCAGCACCTGGGAGAACTAAGCTTCTCCCATCTCACTAAAAGGATTACTTCCAGCCTATGCTAAATGAGAAGTCACGTGCCATAGAATGTTTAGGACAATTCTATTAGTCACAAGGTATAATTTATACCAACCCAAGTGTTATGCTTGGGAGACAAACCGGTTCCTTAGAAGGGATCACGGGTGCAAAGCATCACCTGCCTTCCAATAGGGCTGGTCGCTGAATTTAGGGATGCGGGTCCCACATGGTGACACACCCCTTGACTTGGTCTGACTCAGGATGCTCTGTAAGACATGCGGCCTTGCGCACCGAGCCAAGCACAACGGGCCCTGGGCCCCTGTGTCCTGGGTACCGTCCCTACCCCAATGTGGAGTGGATGGTAACCCAGGCACCTCTGTGGGTCTGTGCCCACACCTGCTGGGGTTCACGTGGGCAGCGTGGACCAAAGGATGGCTCTGCAGCCAGGTTTGCACGTGGTCCTCTTTCGAGCCCTCCACCCCAGTGGAGACGAAAGGGGTCCTCAGCCCCAGGCCTTGCATGCCTTGGCCCCCACCTTGCATCCAGGAAGGAAATGAGCAAAACCCCCAGGTCTAAGTCGGGAGTGAGCCAGAGCCCCTGCCCAGCACGTGTGGTTCCAGGGAGTCCATCACGGGGGCTGTGGAGTTGCGGTCAAGGTCAATTAGGCAGAAAATGAAATGGAGCATTTCTGCCCAGCCGCGCTCACTGTGCCTCCCTGTCTAAGACGGTGGAACCGTACCATGACTCTGCCCCGTCTTAGAACCTCACTTGGGGTTGGAGGGCCTTTCTTCCCCATGGCTCAGGACGACTTTTAGACCGCTCATAAGGAATCATAAAAACTCAAATCCAGCCCCAACTGCTCCGCTACTGCCTGACGCTCGGGCTGTTGAATGCCTGCCAGCGGTAGACTTGCTGAGGTTTCCTACGTCCCCCCAGGGCGGCCAGAATGCCTTCCTCTCTCTCTCCCCCCAGCCCATGTACTTCACGATGTGGCGCCTAAACACAAGAACATTCTCTCACGTCAGAAATTATCAAAATTAGTAAATTAAGACCTATTCGAACCTATTATCTAATCTACAGACCTTTCTTCAGATGTCACCAATTGTCCCAGTAATGTCCCCGTGGTAAAGGGAGCTCTGGGGTCTGCAGCCCCTTGAGCGCAGACAGCTCCCCACCTTCCTCTACACCCCATGGCCTGGGCATGTCAGCCGACTGCGGTCAGTTTGCCTTGTGCTGCAGAAGTCTTATTTATTTATTTTTTATTTATTTATTTATTTTGTGGTACGCGGGCCTCTCACTGCTGCGGCCTCTCCCGCTGCGGAGCACAGGCTCCGGACGTGCAGGCTCAGCGGCCACGGCCCACGGGCCCAGCCGCTCCGCGAGAAGACTTACTTTTAATGGATGGCCCCGAGAGGTTTGAGGACCCTCCTAGCTGCCCTGGGGGCTGGGGTCCTGACGCACACACGTCACTTCCAGACCTGGGACCCCTGGGGGTTGTCGGTGCCTTAGTGCTGGAGGCCTGATAGTTTCCATGTGGACAAATACATCCTTAATGGTCACTCAGAAGGCTCCTTGTTGCAGGGCCTACTGCTGGGCTTGGGATTGCTCTTGCTGGTGACTCAAGCAGCCTCATCGAGGGGCAGAGGAGAGAAAAAGAAAACAGTTGGCTGGGAAGGGCGGGGGTGGGTAGGAGGCTGCTCTGTTTTCACGAAGATGAATTAGCAGAGCCCTGGACCTGCCAAGGGTACGGTCCTATTCCTCTATCAAAACAGAACCAGCACCTGGAGATTTAGATAAGACGCCTGCCAAATAGGGCAGCACTGTGGGTGTACGAGAGCCAGGATTTGCCTATATGCAAGTTTAAAAACAGCCTGCCCAGACTCAGAGCCTTGCTGTAAAACTGAGAGCCGTCATATGAAATGCCCAGGCCGTGGGGTACAGAGGGAAGCGGGGAGCTGTCTGCGTCCAAAGGGCTGCACGCCCCGGAGCTCCTTTTGCCCTGGGGCGTTACTGGGACAATGGGTGAAATCTGGAAAAGGACTGTAGATTAGAAAATAGGTTTCTGCAGTCGCCTCCCCCACCCTTATCAGAGGGTGGTACATTCCAAGACCCCCAGTGGATGCCTGAAACCTAGGATGGTATCGAATCCTTCATATACTATGCTTTTCCTATCCATACAACCCTATGATAAAGTTTAACTTATAAATTAGGCACGGTAAGAGATCAACAAGCATAACTAATAAAATAAAACAATTACAGCAACATATTGTAATAGAAGTTATTGAATGTGGTGTCTGTCTCTCAAAATATCTTACTGTACAAATTTAATGCCTTTTTCACCTTAGCTGAGCACTTATCAGGCACCGTGGCCATAACTTTTGCAGTTTGAGGTGTGACAGGCAAACTAGCATGAATTTCTTTTTCCTTCTTCACAGTTTCAGACAGAAGATTTGTTCTTACCGTAGATCTTAGCAACCTTGGCATATGACTTTTTTTGCCCTTTTCTTATTAAATCAAGAACTTTCACCATTTCAGGAAGCACTTGACAGCTTCTCTTTGGCGTATTTGAGTTGCCAGCATCACTATTTCTGTACTTTGGGACCATTATTAAGTAAAACAATGTCACTTGGACATAAGCACTGTGACACCTTGATCTGATCACTAAGTGGCTACGAAGTGACCAACAGGCAGGGTGCAAAGGACAAAGGGGTGATTCATGTTCCGGGCAGAACGGAGCCGACAGCACAAGATTTCATCACATTACTCAGAATGGCATGCAATTTAAAACTCACGAATTGTTCACTTCTGAAGTTTTCATTTAATATTTTTGGACCGTGGTTGACCTTAGGTAACTGCAACCAAAATAAGTGGAATCGCAGATAAGGGGGGACGACCGCATAGGTCTTAATTTGTTGATTTTGATAATTTTTGAAGTTTTGAGACAGAACATTCTTGGTTTCAGGGGACACAGAGACAAGTATTTAGGGGTAAAGGGGATGAAGGAGAGAGAGTAGCCATCTCACCATGTTCAAACCTGGGTCTCTGGGTAAAAGGTATTGGGAATTCTCTGTATTCTTACTGTAACTTTTCTGCAAGCCTAAAACAGCGTCAAACTTTTAAACAACAAATATTTTTTTAAAAGTTTGTGTCTAGACCGTCAATTTTTATCCAATTTCCACTTTTAGTTCCATATTTATGCCTTTCTGAAAGGATTTGAACACGCATACGATTGATGTGTACAGAGCCGTTCACGTGGCGGAGCCTCCTGTCTGAGCCGCGGGCTGGTCCCCAAGTCCTGCATCCTTCCTGCCACCTCCACGCTGGTCCTCCTACCCTCTCCCGCTGGCATCTTGCTGCCCTGCCATGGGAGCCTCCTGTCCAGGTGGCCTGTCCTCAGTGTGTGGTCCACGGGAGGGTGAGGGTGGTGAGGATGAGGTCCAGCAGCCTGCCTGCTGGGTGGTGCGGGAGGGAGGGCCTGGGTGGCTGTAGCTGTGAGGTGGCCGCAGGCAGGAGGAGAAGGAAAGACTTGTAGGGCATCTGGTGGCCCTGCCCTGGTCACGGTCTTGGGGACCAGCCCTGCAGGCCGGGGCACACTTCTTTGGTCCCTGTGAATTTTATTTTCTCATTTGTGTTTCCACCATCCCTCCACCCCTTTGTCACACACCCCTCCCACCCCAGTGAGCGGCTGGGCCTGGGCCTGACATCAGTGGCTCACAGACCACCTGGCAGGCCTCCCGGTCCCAGACTTGCAGGAACGTCCTTTTAGAACACATTCCAACGTGCACCCTCCCACAGCCTGACGGCCCTGCCTTCCGCCGCCCCACAGTCGGCGTGGCCCACGGCTCTACTGAGCTCGTCCCCTAGGGAGACTTCTGAGCTGCTGTGTGAACTGGACGTGGTAGGGTGGCCACCAGGTGACATGGCAAGGCTGAGCCACAGAGCATTAGAACCCCCACAGTGACCTGTGACTCCGACAGGCTAATGGGGTCTCCCGCTTGGGGATCCGGGAAGCATCTCCCAAGCTCCAGGGCACCTGCATCCGCAGGCTGCCGGCTCGGAACTGGGGATGAGCTGAGGATGGACCCACACTGGAGGGGAACATTCCAGCCTTGAGGGATCGTCTGAGATCAAGCCCACATCGTCCAGGTCACTCCATCTCAATGCTCCTTTTCCTCCAACCAGACTCGGGTTGGTCCGGGAAGTACCCGTGAACAAGCCAGGCCTCAGCACGTCTGCCCATCCCCCGCCCCCTCCTGCTCGCTGGAGGCTCAGGCGGGCGCCTGGCCTCCCCCGAGTGGGGACGGCTCAGGAGAGGCTCTGCAGGCGATTCATGGTCACCATGAAAAACTCATGTGTGTTCAGAGTGCTGTTCAAAATAAACATTTAAAATATGCCACATGCTTTATAGCCTTCCTTGGGCTTTTGTTCATTTTTAAATGCACCTGGAGCTTGTGGAATGGGAGTAGCCAAAACCTGAACATCCTCTGCGCTGCTCTGAGATGTGTC
The DNA here is from genome assembly GCF_963455315.2 of Globicephala melas. NCBI lineage: Eukaryota > Metazoa > Chordata > Mammalia > Artiodactyla > Delphinidae > Globicephala > Globicephala melas. Next base: position 42,694,698 of record NC_083328.1, on the reverse strand, counting down.
CACGTGTGTGTGTGTGTGTGTGTAGGTGTGTATGTGTGCGAGCACAGGCACCCCACCCCGCCCCCCCAAACACATGGGCCTCCGTGGTTCACTGCAGGGCCTTCTTATTCTTCCTGCTATTCCCTGCCTGACACACAGCCAAAGTCCAAGGCATTATTTTTTAGAGCGGGAACGTCGAAACGGCCTTCAGACAAATGCTTGCCTCTCAGCAACACAAGGGACACGATTAGAGCATCAGACATGGGCCCGCTGTCACCCCGAGAGCAGTTTCTCTGCCTTGCGAGGCACGTGCCCAGGCAAGGGGTGGAGACTCTCACAAGAATGACCTGTGAGCAACTTCTGGGCTCATGGCCTGCCTGTAGCCCTGGGAGGGGCAGGAGATGGCCAGGGAGTCCCCCAGGGCGTGGAGGGCTGGCGACGGGGGCTGCAGGTCTCAGCTCAGACCCTGGGACTGACGCAGGATCTCCCTCCAGGAGAGAGAGAGGGAACGTGGTCAGCGGGGCCTTCAGGATATTAGCAGAACCACCGCCTGCAGGAGACTGAAGAGGGTGACAGCCCAGCAGGGGATGCGGGCATCCCCAGGGCCCCCGGGCCATTGGTTTTGAGGCGAGGCTTGAGTGTGACTGTGACCTTGCTGGTCAGCGTGAAAGAGCAGAACAGTGCTGGTAATGAAAGTCACTCTTAACCCTGCTCCCACGATAACAATTATTAGCATATAGTGTGTTTCCTTCCTGTTTACTCATGTCTATACATACACAAATGCTGTGATTTGGTTTTTTTTTTTTTTTACAGGCTTGAAATAACATGCACCATCCCCAGATTCTAATCTTGCTTTTCCCCTTAACATTCTAATGAGCATTTTCCCATGACAAGGTGAAATTTTCTCATCAGAGCTGAATTCTGATCCAATAGCAATGGAGAAAATGTCTGACGTTTGCAAACTGTGCAGGAAGTTTGGGTGTGAAGGGAAGAGCCGGCAGGGTGTGTGTGTGGGGGGGTCTGGAGCCCCACCTTTTAATGCACTTTCTTGCTTAATGACCAAGTCAGCTGGCTTTGCTGACCTCAGCAGCTTCCTCTGTAGGGGCGGGTAATCAGACGTCCCCGCCAGTGGCCGTGTCACCTGCTCTCAGAATCCTCTGCACTCACTCACTCACCCAGAGCACATCCATAAAGACAGTGGCCTGTCCCGGGGAGGAGGCTGGGTTGGCGTGAAGGACAGATTTAGTCCTTGCCTCCAGGACACTATTTTTATGAAAAGCATGATCCTTCGGGTCCCCTCAGTACACAGGGATAGGGAAAGAGGAGACATGATCTCTAATCCCTAGTGTTAGATGTGATCTGGCCAAATTCTCTTTTATCACAGTGAAAGCTCAGACCCTGGGAGTTGGTGACGTGCTCGGGGTCTCTCTGGAGACGGCCTGCTCTTGTTCCCAATGACAGGCAGTAGTTTGTGGCAATCGTTCCTGTGTCTATTGCTGATTTTTTTTTTTTTTACCCTATTGCTTATTTCTTATTTTTGCTTATTTCTGCCATGCTAAAAAGTGTTTCTCAAAATGTGTTCCATGAAGTGCGGCCGCATGGAAGAGTGAAAGGTCATGGTAAGAAGGGGCTCGGGGACCGAGTGAGTCGGGCCCACGCTGGGTTAGAAAATGGAGTGATTCTCTCCTGCAGACCTCGGATGACTAACGGGCAGCACTTTCCATGGAACCGTCGGGGGGAAGGGGAGTTCGTGCATCTGTTTTCCAAAATCATTTCGCAGGACATACGCGAAGCACAGTTTGGGAAAGTGTTCTGGGATTGCACTGCCCTTTTACAGTTAAGCTTCTCTAATTCAAACAAAATTGCTGAAAATACCATTTGAATGACAAATTGTTTCTAAAGGAAATGATTATTATTTTTAAAGAACACACAAAGCATTTTCAAGTTGGAAAACCAGATGGGCTCATCCAATTAATAAAGATCTTTCCTAATTATAAACGCCTTTGGTCTATTAGGACCTAAGAGTAATTTGCTAGTGTCTTAAGAAGATCGAACGTGCTCTCAGCAGCTACATCTTATGCCGCTTTGTTTTGAGAAGTAACTCATCACCCAATATTTATTCTTTCATTCTTCCTGTTATTCATAGAATCCCCGAACCCCAGACATTCCCCAGCCTCTCTCGCTGACAGATGTGGCCATGAGACTGTGTCCTGGCAAGCGGCATCGACCAGAAATAACACATGCAATGTCCGCATCGCATCCTTCAAAGGAAGCTGCTGCCCTCTGTGTTCTCCTTCGCTCCCCACTGGCTGGAACACAAATGAGGCAGGAGTTGCTGGGCAGCTTTCGTGGGCAGTGGAGACGCCACTCAAGGGCTAGGCAAGCGAGGCATTGGAAGGAGCCTGGGTGCCCAGACTGCTACCTGTCTTCTATCACTTACATCTCCATCCCAGTCTTAGCACATGGTTTCCCAGCTCAAGCTTGCATTCTGGATGCTGGTGGCTGCATGAGGCCATGGGACTAACTTGTGTCCCATGAGTGCAAGCGATAAACGCAACTTCCAGGGTGTGTGTAAAAGGGAGCTGTATGCCTCCGCCTTCTCCTTCCCCAGCCAGGAAGTCAGATGTCGGGGGTGGGGGCATCTCCAGCCAGGCCACACTCTGCTTAGTGCCTGGACCACTGGGGGACCAAAGTCATGCTACTCCACTGGGCCACCTACCCATGTGAACTTATATGTGAAAGAGAATCAAACTTCCATTTTATTCAAGCTGCTCTTATCTGCTCTCGTTTAAAGCAACTAGGCCTGTATCTTAACTAATATACCTTCCATCATCCTCCATACATTTTGAGACGAGTTTCTGGCTGTTCTCTCTGTATGCTTTGAGCCTGGCTTATGGATATCAATACAGTTACTTGAAGCCATGAAAAAAAATCACCTACTGTCTCTGGCATCTTGACAGGGGTGCTGTCTTTTTGCGCTTGAATTCAAAGCATGTATCAAATATACTTTAAAAATCTTACCCAGGCCTCCTTTGCATGGAGTGTGCGTTTCAATCACCATAAATTGTCTCTGTAAGCACGACCTCAATTAGATCATGTACTTCCCCTTCTTATTTGTTTTTACATTTTTTTTCTAGGTCTCGAAAGAGCTTTAAAGGCTACAAACTTGAACCAAGCACTAATGAGGGTCCATTTAAATGTTTCTTCCTCTGTTTTCCAGCCAACTTTTCATTCCTGCTAACTAACGCTGATGCAGTGTTTTCCTCTAATAACTGGTTCATATTCCTTGAGTTCTTTTCTTGGCTCGTGAAAGTGGGCTGCAGCTGTTAGCTCATAAATTGCCTTGCTTTTCGAGTTTATTCTTCCTTTATGTACATAATTTACCCAAAGCCAGTTTTCATCCTAATTGCTCCCCTTGCTTTCTGTGTCCCTCAAATTAGAGGCATTTCTAGTCCCCTTCTTTCCAGAGTACACATTGCAAAGCATGATGTAGATGGAAGTCTTTTGAGGTCAGGACTGTTTTCACTATTCTTGGCAGGACTCAGCAGTGTCCGGAGACAATGGCAAGGTCCCCAACCCAGTGGAGACCTTGTTTACCAGTAGAGAACCAAGAAGTCTAATTTCAGCCACAAAGCTCTCCCCTCCCTCCTTCTATTTAGCGATGCAGGCAAGAGCCCTCACTTGGGAACCTGCTCAAACTCGCCCATTTTGCCCCTTGAGCTCCTCAGCCACAGACACCGGTCGGGTTTCCCCTTAAGCCCTGACCTGCACTCAGGTGGTCTGGTTAAGCTTTTTGGTTGCTTTGTGTGTAGAACATATTGTTTGGAGCATCAGTGTTCCCCTTCCAATAAATCTATAGGCCCTTTCTCCACGTACAAAAGTAACAGCCTTCGTTTCACTTTTTTTTGCTGCTGTCGCATTGTCCAGCATGATGGACGCGGAGCTATGCCTCCAGTGCCCTCCTTCGGGACTGAGACCTTGCGTCCCCGACTGCCAGCCATGCTGCTACCTGGCAACCCCCAGCCATTCGTGCAAAGGAAAGAAACTCAATCTTAACCTCTGTTGTGAACGCACTCCTTTGCCATCTTTACTCTGGGCAGGCAAAGGTTTCCGGGCTCATTCTGAAGCCCCAAGGTCATGACATTCTGTGTGTGGTGGTTTCTCCTTCTCTCCGTTTTGGCTGACCGGTGCTAGCAGCGCTATGGGTCCCCCGCCACCACCCCAACTGCAGCCTTTCCTCCCTACTCCCTGCAAAGATGGGCAACTGCAAGTTCCCTCCCTCTGCCCCACTGTCCTGCCTCCTTTGACTCCCAGCGTTTTCTGCAGCCAGACTAACAGGTTTTCAAGCAAAGGACTGTCTCGAGGTTTGCCTTGAGTGTGTGCACCTCTCAGGAGGACTTGTCTCTGAGGAGGGACTCTTCGTCTGCCCTGTTTTCACGTCCACGTTCATATAAAGGTGTGTTCGATGTTTCTGCAGAACAGATAAGTGTTCACCGCGTGCATCGCCACATCCTTGCTTCCTTGGAGTTTAGGATAACGTCCCACTGGGTCACTGGCAGGCACACCTGAGTTTGCTTGCCTTCTCTGCCCCCCTTTGCAGAATCACTGGCCCGTCTCTAGGATGAGGGATGAAGCCGTCCCCGTGCACGGACGAGGTCCACCCCACCGGACGCCTAGTGCTTCTTATTCACCGGACCTGTATTTTTGTTGAAATCTAAATCCAGAGTTCAGACTCTTAACCACGAGCCACCCTCTCCAGGAACCACTCTCTCTGGGCCTCTCAGAGCACAGACTCCCATTACAAGTAACTGAAAGCAAAAGCAAGCAGAATACAGTCCATTTCTCTTTGCTCTTTGGCTCTCTCCCAGCTCTGTTCCCATTAGTGCCCTCCTGGTTCATTTGGAGCCTTGAGAAGGCTTCTGCCTCATCCTTCACATTCAGCTCAAGACTGTAGCCCCGGGGCCACAGAGAGGATCCAGGCTCGAAGGTCGTGCTCGGGACCTGCTCCCCAGGAGAAACGCAGAGAGACTTCGTGGTGAGCATGCAAGCCCAGGGGGGGGACGCCTGCCGACCGCCCTTCTGCATCCGCATCTGTGTCCTCATCTGTGAAGGGAGAGGTTTGAAAACAGTGATTGGCAGGTCTGGTACCTCTGTGTATCACCACATGTCTGATGCTGCCTTTTCCTTCCAAAGACTGGCCCTCCAATGGATGAAAATCACTGGGCTGTTTAGGGAGGACATTTCGGTGCTGATTAGTAGCAAAAAATGAAGGGATATAAAAGATAGTATTCAGCCTGGGCCGCTGCTCAGGGAACATTTATAACCTGAAGCACACGCTTCGTCTGTCGTCACGGGTCGTGCTGTGGATGCAGTGTTGTCCTGTGGGTAGGGTGGTCTGAGAAGGCCTCACAACAATCTTAAGTATCCAGAGAAGTTGCAAGTACAAAATTAAGACTTTCTATTCCTGAGCCTTTTGAGAATAAGTTTCGGACGTGACGCCCAAACCTCCTCCACCAGCCTCAAAACCGTACGCAAACATCGCAACCAGGAAATGTGCGTGGACACATTACACCCACTTGTCCTCGGAGCCCGACTGAGTGTCTCCAGTTGTCCCAGCAATGTGCTCTGCAGTAAAAGCGTTCAGGTAAGTATCGGGGGCTGCATTTGGCTGCCAGGTACAGTTAGCCATCTTGTCTGAGACATCTCCTGGGCTTTCCCTGGCTTGCCCGACCTTGACACTTCTGAGGAGGACAGGCTAGTTATATTGTAGAGTGTGCCCCAGTTCGGGTTTGTTTGATGTTTCCTTGGGATTAGATTCCGACTATGCATTGTTGGGCAGGAATATGTCAGATATTCTGGTTCTTATCTGGTTCTTATCTCGGCCTATCAGGGGGTGCGCAATTTTGACTCACTCCTTTGCTGATAGTAGAACATTGTGAGGGCTTGGCGCTCAACCCCCAGGCCTTCCACCCAACCATCCATCCATCTATCCCACGCTCAGAACAGAGACTTGCGTTGCTGTCTGTCACCTGCGTGGCAGGACTGTGTGCTTCCTCACTGGGACATGAGGGAGGGGACAGTGGGAGAAGGTTACGTGGCACTTGGACATATTCTCTACTTAATGATCTAGTCCTGCGGCAGTGGACTTTCAAATGACAGAACAGATGCTGTCCACGATTTACATGCTCAGAAATAAGAGGCTTGCCCACTTCACGTTCTGTGAGGGCTAAATGGCTTTGACAGGGACAGAATAACTTTAACACAAAATACACTGTCAGATTGTCAATATTGGGTTCATTTCTATTGGTTCTCATTTGTAGCAACAATGTAGATAGCCGTTGGGTTTTTTCTTTAAGAAAAAGAGAACGTGCCTTGGTTTTAAAATTTAGAATGTTCTTCCCAAGAGTGGGAAAGCTGAATTCAACATGAGTCCTGGACTCTGACATGGAGGGAAACCAGCAGGAGCCCAAACCATGAATTCACTTTCAAAGAAAAACATTTCCAACAGAGCCAATGAAATATTCATTTATTGTCAAATGATAGCCCCACAGAAAATCTACCATCTAGTCTCCTGAAATAAGATTTCTAGGACTCCTCAGTTTCTGGCATCCAGTGATCGAACCAGCAATTTTTCTGAGTATTTGGCTAGACTCCTGGAAAGTTATACAAGTGTACAATTTGAAATGAGACAATATGATTGATGTAAAGTCCAGAGTAAAACACAGGGAATGAATTGTCTTTTAAGGGCTGGACCAAAGCAAGTTCTTCTGTTACTGGCATTATACTGAAGCAAGAAGTACTTAAGTTACTGGGCAAAAGAGAAATAAAAGTTGCATTCAGCCACCATGTCAAATGAGTTGGAAGTGGGTCTGTCTCGTAAATATGATCCTTTTGAGTCTCCACCTTGGGCAGTGGATCAAGGAAGCAGGATTCTGGCCCAGCATTGTGTCTGGGGCATAATAGGCATGAAATACACCCCTCGATCAGTGAATGCATTGATCATCTTCAGTGATGAGGGCAGTGAATCACCAGGGAGTAGAGTTACTTTTTGTACATCTTGGAGCACTTAGTCTCCCGTTCCTGTTTGCAAACAACTAATTAAGCCCACAGCTGTGATGCTTGTAAGGCGCTGGTCCTTTGCTTGCTGTAGAGATACAAGGGGATAATCAGACAAGTCCCCTGCACTTGAGGGATACAGTATCTGGACGTGTACAACAGATACGTACAGGATACCAAATTACAACTGATAGTGTAAACGCCCAAAGTAAAGGATAAAGTCGTCCTGGGGAGGGAACTAATATCAACAGCTGTAGATTCAGGGACCCACCTCGTGGAGGAAGCAACGTGGAAGAGTGTCATCGAAACTTTGGGGTCATCTGTCCATGTCCTGACCCAGTTTCTTGACCATGACCATCTCCTCCCCTGGGAGGTGGGCTCTTGGCCTCCATGTTCAGTTTTTGAGACCCGACTCCCTGGCCACGAGGGTCCAGGCAGGGGCTGAAAACAATGTTCCAGTGACACCTGGGAGACCTCCTGCTCGGACCCCAGAGCTGCCCTCCTGAGCATGGCTTTCCAGTGGCTCCCAGCCTCCACGAGACACCCCAGGGTCCTGCTTGAAAATCTCCCCTGCTGTTGAAGCTTGCTTCAAGTTGAATTTTGTTTCCTGCTGGCAAGAATCGAAGGTTGATTAAGTCCAAGAGGAGGAGAGAACCAGCTAGCATTTATTTATCTCCACCTGTGTGACAAGCACTGCATTTTTCATCCATTAGTTTGTTTACTGCTCCATGAAGTTGCTGTTATTACTCCTACTTTTATTATTATTATTGTTTTTTGCGGTACATGGGCCTCTCACTGTTGTGGCCTCTCCCGTTGCGGAGCACAGGCTCCGGACACGCAGGCTCAGCAGCCATGGCTCATGGGCCCAGCCGCTCCGCGGCATGTGGGATCTTCCCGGACCGGGGCACGAACCTGCGTCCCGTGCATCGGCAGGCGGACTCTCAACCACTGCGCCACCAGGGAAGCCCACTCCTACTTTTAAAATGCGAAAACGAAGCTTGCAGGATTAGAACAACTAAAGTGCTTCCAGGGAGAGGTAGCGGGGGAACGCAGCCCCAGGCTCCGAACATGGCGTGTCATCCATCTCTGCGTCTTCTGGGTAGCAGGTGGGGAAGGGCACGGGGAAGTTGTTTGCCAAACGCCATCAACTTAAGAAACACAGATGTGATCTGGCTTTTTGTAGATTTGCCTTGATTTTTTTTTCTTTTTCATTCATTCTTTTTTCACCGTACCAATATTTTCCAAGAGTTCATCCCGAACTCAGGCCATTCCTTCCGAGTCAGTCGGGTTCTGGGGCTGCAACAGTGACCAAAACAGTGACCTTCCAGAGCTTAGTGCCAGGGTGAGACGATGTGTCAGTGTAGGGTTACCAGGTGCTGCCAGTGCTATGGAGAAGGCTCCAGGGGCGCAGAAGGAGATGAAGTGGGAAGCGGGGAGGGACCCGGGCGGGATGGAATGGCCGGCACAGGCAGGAGCCTGTTGTCTGAGCTCCGGAGACACAGGATCCCCAGGTGGCGTGGCTGGGACGGGCCCCCTCCCCCGGGCCTGACTGGCCCAGCCCTGAAGCTCCGATGCGCTGTCCTGGGCTCTCAGGGGTCAGTGCGGTTGCGGAAGGGCCACAGCCGGCCATGGTCCACGCCATCCCAGGCCCTGCGATGTCCCCTGAGCCCCGTCCTCCTCTCAGCGCCCCCAGGCTGTACCCAGACCACCTTCTGGGCTTCTACAGGCAGCTCATTTCCTGGTGGGCTTCCAGCCTTTAAGCTTGGAGTTTGCCTGCTCTGTCATTCCTCGTAAGCTCTGGAATTCCATTTCCCAAAGAGTGGAACTAGGTCTCGTCTTTCTTCATCCGGCCCTGTCCAGAGCATGTCCAGGTCCTGCTCCAGTGTAGACAGCCTCAGCCCACCCAGCTGCTCCTTCCTGAGCCATGTGGGGGCCCTCTGACTCCCGTGCCCACCGTGATGATCACCCCAGCTCCACCCGGTTTGGAATGACCCCGGACAGCCAGTCCATTCTCTCTTCTCTGGTGTGGCTCCTGGCCTGGGCCCGCTCCCTGCAGCTTACATGAGTCCCGGGACACCTCATGGCTACGGCAACTGGATTACAACCCACCTTTGAGCCCACGTCACAGACAGAGCTGGGGAAGGAAAGGTTTGGAGTCAGACGGGGTTTCTGAGCCTGTGTGGCCAGATCAGCATGAAGTCACATAGGAGCTACGTCTGATCCCACGCCATCACCAATGCAGTTCCAGCTCTCGTTTGACCAGCCCTACTGGGGCCACTGGTCACAGGCACATGATACTTGTTAAAGTATTCTGAATCCGAATAAAAGCCATTCCTACAGGCTGCATGTAATAACCATGTCCCTGTCCACTCTGGCCCCGGGAGCTGGTGGCCAGATGCCTTGCGTCTCCTCAAGGCAATGGCAGGCTAGTGGGGGAAAGGTCTGTGTTAGTCCCGTTCTGCTGTGTCACCGAGAACCTCACAGCCTCCGCCTGTGACTAGAAGGCCGCACGCTTCCTTCTCTGACTCACAGACCAGAGGGTTGGCTGGGGTTCAGCTCTGCTTGGCTGGCCTGCAGGCTGCGCCCAGGGCTGGAATCAGCGCCACTGGCTGAGCCCAGCCTCCAGAGGACGGGAAAGGTATCCCACCCACTCTGGTGGGACTGCTGTGCGACCCCAGGGGAGAGGGCCCGGGATGGCCTTCCCATCCACCACAGACACAGACACACGCGGGGCGTAACGATGCCATGAGGACATGAAGCCCTAAGACCACACTCGGGGAGGGTCAGTGGCTAACCCTTATGGTCACTGTGGTGCTTTTGCAAACGAGGCCTGATGGAGCCCAAGACAGAAGCCCTGGGCAGGATGCATGGGAGACCTTCTCGCCAGCTTGCGTCACAGTGTCAGCAGGAATTGCATCAGCAGGAATCCCGACATGCGTGGAGAGAGGAAAGCACCGACTGCAGCTAAGGAAGAACTTGAAGTGTCAACACTGATGGCTTTCATCACCTTTTATTTATTTAGTTTTAACTAAGTCTGATCCGCCAGATCCTCTTTTCTATGAAAGAAAAGAATTCCAGCTTTGGTCTAGAGGAGAAACAGCTCGTGCTGCACAGCTCAAAAGAGAAGAAATGAGCTTTTCTGGCCACTTTTCTCAAGGCGCCGACGGTCAGTATTTCACTCAAGGTCACTTAGAAGTATTGAAAGCAGATGTCCTTCCCCTGTTTGCCACCTACTTGGCCTCCGGTGATGAAGAAAACATCTCGCGTGGTCAAGTGGTTTGTCAGAGTAAATCCAAAGTTACCGAAGGACAGATGTGACCACAAAAGGAAGTTTCACAAACTTTCATTTCCGTTCACTCCTGGGCCATCAACCTGTCAGGGCTAGTGCTGAATAGTTAGGAATGAATCAGGAGATCTTTGAAAAGGATGGGCTTCCCCCATAGAGCTCAGAGCTCCCTGGAGACTTAGCCAACAATAAGACCAGTTATAGCAGCTAACAGAATGTATGAGTGCGTCCCGGGCACATGGTCCCTGTCACATAGCCCTCAGGACAAAGCTCCGTGGTAGGTACTTTTATTGTTCCCATTTTATAGATGAGGCAACAGAGGCCCAGGAGAGCTGAGATCATGGTCACACATCATCCTGCAGGGAAGTGAAGAGACTCTGAATAGAGCGTTTCCTCATGGAGGCAGGAATGCCTTCCTCCTGAAGGCCAGGGCAGCATATCTATCCCTCTGAAAGGGGCGAGACCCTCAGCCCTTGTGAGCACCTACCTCATCAGCAACACGAAGCGGGCTGGACCAGCTCTGCCAGCCTCAAACCAGGGCTTCTGAAGACAGGGGCTGTGTGTATGGCAGGCTGAGTAAGGACCCGCCAAGATGTCTATGTCCTAAACCCGTGGATATTACCTTACATGGCAAAGTCTCTGCAGGTGTAATTAAGGATCTTGACGTGGGGACATGTTCCTGGAGTATGTAGATCGGCTCACAACGCTATCACAAGCATCTCTATGAGAGGGAAGCAGAGGCAGGCCACGTGACCACGGAGGCAGAGATTGGAGTGATGTGGCCGTGAGCCAAGGGATGCCACCAGCCCCCAGAAACTGGAAGAAGCAAGGAATGGATTCTCCCAAAGCCTTGGGGGCTGGGGGGTATGGTCCTGCCAACCCTTGATTTTGACCTAGTGAAGCTGATTTTGAATTTCTGGCCTCCAGAACTGTGAGAGAATAAATCTATGTTGTCTTAAGCCACAGGATTTGTGGCAGTCTTTACAGTGGCCACAGGAAACTAATACATGTGTATGAAATAGATTCTAATACCCTTTTATTCAGCAAACATCCTCCAAGGGCCAGGTGTGTTCCAGGAATTAGGGATCAGAAATGAGTGAAACTTAACTCCTGTGTCTCTCCTCTGGGGCGGGGCAGAGATCTGGGGAGGGAGAGAGAGCCCAGGGGTTGGGGGGGGGTGCGGACTTGAGTAGAAGGGGCTCCACTTGAATTTCCACTGATAACCCTGCAGAGAGATGAGCCCACCACTGACATTTGCATCAGAAATCTGAGTCTGAGGCCTAATTCTGTCACCCAGAAGCTGTGTGACTTGGGAAAGGTCACCTGGTCCCACTAAGTGCACTTATTGAATCTGTAAGATGAGGGTGGTAACACCTACCTCACAGGGCTTAGGACTATTGAACAAAAGAACGAGCCCAGAAGGGAACCTGACTCAGGGCAGGTGCTCGGCAAACATTCGGGCTTGAATGGCTACACCCACGTGGTGTGACCCAGGCTGCCACACATGGGATGGAGGTGGAGCCAGTGCCGCTGAACTCGGAAACTCAGCCTTAGTAATTTACTTCTTCAAGATCCTGTTTGGAATCAAAGTCCTGGGAGATGTTACACCTTCTGTTATTAACACCTAAGGGTGGGAACCCAGCACCTGCTCTCTCAGCCACCAGCACAGGAGATGAACCAGGCAGTTAAAGATGAAGACAAGATAGAAGGGCAGGGCTGGACACACTGCCCAGGGCAATGTCACAGTGGCTGGTGAAGGCCATGCAGTGTTAGGTTATCTGGAGTTAGGGTCTCTGGAGGGGTGTTGAAGGACCGACTCCTTAAGAAGAAATCCAATTTTCCTATCCCTTTGGTTGCCTGGGGTGACCAAGAAAGTTGTCCATGTTTGCATGCTGTGGGCTAAGAGTCAATTTGATAGCAGGGAAGGAAAGTGAGGGCCCTGGCCTAGGTTGGACGGCTCCCCATCTGGATGGACAGAAGCAACCGGCAGGGGAAGGGGAGCGACAGCCCCATGTTCTGCTGTACATGCTTTTAGAACTGAGAGACCAGGGGTGTCTCCGAGCCAAGGAGATCAAATTCCCCAGCAACAGGCCATTCTGGGTGTACTTGTGTCACGTTTCAGCCTCACAGAAGGCTCCATGCTATGTGCCAGAGTCAGAAACACCATGGCTGTGGTTCAGCAAAATGCTTTCACAGGCAATACGCATCTCCAGCCTGTGTGTCCACAGGTGGTGGCACCCAGCAGGGTCCTGGCGGGTCATTGAAAACCTCACGCAGAGAAAGGAAATCATTCAAGTGGACATTTCTACAGGATGATCCGAGGGCTAACTATGATCTCTCGCCCTGGATGGATAGAAGGCAGAGTTTTCCAGAATCATAGTCCAATATCTAGAGTTGAGCTCTGGTTAGATTGGGTGTCATGGTACTCAGATCCAGGCAGTAGTATCTGACGGTCATTCACTAGGAAAAGGAGGGTCAAGGCTCCAGTTGAAAGTCCAGCTCTCAGGAACTTCTTCCCCCGCATCCAGGGAAACATGATGGGAGAGCAGGTCTTGGAGGGAGCAGGCCAATGGAAAGAATCGCAAGTACACAGGAGGATGCCCCTGTCGAGCTCAGAGACCCAAATCCCCCACGTGCAAGCTGGCTGAGATGCAGAAGGCCTTCTGGCGGATCAAGACCAGATCCACACTAGGAAAGGCAAGCGTGCTGCAAACATTCCATCACACCCTTTGCACGTCCATGGGAGGCATCATCACTTAATCATAGCAATCTTTCCAGCTTGGTCCCGTCACAGCCTCAGAATCCTTCTTAACACATTGCCTCCAACCCTGTGCCCAGGGGAGCTATCCATGGTGCTGCCTCAGCCCCTGCCCTCAGGTTCTCCCTATTCTGCTGTTTTGCTTACTGAAGTTGGCGCCCAGCTGTTCTTGCAGCTGGGACCTGCCTTGACCTGTCCCTTCTGTGTGGTTTCAGCAGGACCTGTCCTGACACCACCTGGTTCTGAGCCTTTCACCTGAGCCCTGCATTCACATCTCAGCCTGTCCTTCAGTCCTCTCATGAAAATTCTGCCCCCGTTCTTTTGGGCTGCCTGACACATGTTACCCCTCACCCACAAAAGACAAGTTTCCTCATTCACAAAACTCCAGTGGGAATGGGGGCCCACAGCTCCATCTGGACAGCTGCCACTCAAGTCAGAGTTCCAGCTGCCTGGCCCATTGACTAGCCCCAATCACACAGAACACCGGCCCTGCTCTATGTCATGTATCCCCAGCCCCATTCTAAACAGGACCTGGCGAGGCTGCGTGTAGATGTCGTCCCAGCGTGGAGCTCAGCTGCCAGCTCTGGGGAAATGTTCTTCTTTTTCTCCCGCTGCTCTGTAGCTTCTACAGACGGGCCTGAACCTCTCTCTTAGCCGCTGGGTCTCTTCTTGGGTCACACTGGGCTCCAAGTTCCTCATGGGCAGGAAGGAAATTGTCCAGAGTCTTTTTAGCTTAAAAAGAATTCAACCAGCCCTTCATCTGTTCCTACTGGGGCTGATGCAGCTCTGTGTAGCTTTACGTTTCTTTTCCTCTTTCAGAAACTCCCCCCCACCCCACTCATGTTTCCAAGAAACATTTACATTCTAAGGAAACTGGATGTTTTGAAAGGATTCTGGACTCAGACACTTGAGCCTAAAGTGATTCCTAGGGCCCCCATGAAATCAAGCTAACACAGAATCAAAACACACATAACATGGAAAGAAAACAAACATATTCTAAGAAATCAGCTTAACGGTAAACGTGTTCTAAGCAGCCCCCGACTTCACATTCCATCGTACAAGCCCTGCACTGATACTCCGAAGTGATCACACAGCAACACGAATCAAGGCTGCGACCGACGCTGTTCTGAAAGGTTACAGGTCCACTTCCCGGGGCTAGTGCAGCTGGCTTGCCCATCTGCGGGAAAGAGCGCAGGCACAGGGCCCCCCAGACCACCACACGACACTCAACAGAAACACTGGGAAGTTCAGAATCGAGCAGATTTGCCAACCTGGCGAAGAGGACCAAACGTAATGACTTCTGTCCGAGGGAGGGAGAGTGAGTCTCCCTGACTTTGCTGAGATCGCAGACGGAGGTGAGCGTGACCCTTCCCGATAAAATCCCTCCCGCACATCAAATCAGACCACGGGGCACAGTGCTCCCACCTGGGGGGCCTCTGCCTTTGCTCAGGGACTGCTGGCCCCCACTTGAATCTTCCTTCCTAACAGATTCCAACATCTGCGAAAATACTGCTTCTCAGAGGTCAGTTTCCTGTCCCACAAGAGGGAGGTTTGCGGGACATCCAATTGATCCCACAAGTGAGATCAATTCCCTTTACATCCTAAGAGTGCCCTGGTTATATCCAGTTTGTATTAAAGTCTCACTGGGAGGTCGCCCAGTGATACAGGAGGATTCAAAACGCAGTGCCTTTGCACCTCACAGGCCATTCCAACTTGTTCACGATTGCCTCTCAAATGGTCCCCACGTGCCAGCAGTAAACGGAGCAAGGCCACTGCCCGGGTGAGACATCCTCCAACAGTAGCTGCCTCTCCTGGTGCTGCGCCCGGTTTCCTCGGCTCTGGCGTCAGGACCCGCCTCTCACTACCCCCCACCCCTCCCCACGTCTTTCCTCTTAAAGACTTGGGTTCAAATTTGCTCACTAGCCATGTCATTCACACACATTAATTTCTTCTGCCCATTTCTCAGGTTAGAAAAGCGAGGTCCTGTGACTTGCTAGTCACAGGACCTCGCTTTTCTAACCTGAGAAATGGGCAGAAGAAATTAATGTGTGTGAATCTCTGATGGTTTGTGGAGGGTAGGCCCTCCACTAACACAGGTTCCTTTTCCTTGTAAGTTGAGGACAGTGAGAAACCGGCTCTTTATTTCTGCCTTGGGTTTTTTCTTGGCGTTGTTCCAAACCAGGGTTCCACGTGGAGCGTCTCAACCAGATCTGCTTTCACCTCCAGCCCTTTCCTCTGCCGTCTGACACCGTCGTGAGCTCATGGAAGTTCCGGGGAAACACAAACGATACTTGTATTGGGACAAAGTAAGCCATTGGGAACGTGGATTGTTGGGCTGTAGTGAAATTCAAATCAGACCAAATACTGAATTGTGAGCAACGGGTGAGCTTGAGCAGAGCTCGGACTCCTCAGCCCCCAGTGAGAGTGTGAGCTGCCTGCTGGGTCCCCCGAGGCCGGGACTCTGGAGGGTCTCGCCCTGACCCACCCTCCTCTCCTTCTGCTCTGCTGTCTCCACCCTCTCCCTCTCTCTCTCTCCTTCTCTCCCTGTTCCCTCCCTCTTTGCACCTTCCCTCTCCTGCCCCCTTACTGTGCCTGGTGCTATGAGATGAGATCAGACTGCCCGGGGAGTCTGGACGTTCTGTGACGTCTGGGGCTAGCCTCACCTGAATGAGTCTCTCCTCTCATGGTTGCTCCCCCCAGCCACTACCCTTCCTCCTACTCAGACCCTGCAGCTGGTCCCCTAGCTCCTGCCCCTTCTGCACCCCGTATTTCATTTACACACAGGAGACGGCTTGACTTATTGAGGTGCAGAGTGGACCCGTTTCTTGAACTTGCCGACGCTGAGAACCCACCATCTCCTAGAGGATAAGCTCAAACTCTCTCCTCTGTGTGCAAGCTGACTTCTGCCAACTTTCAATTTCACCACTGAAGAAACTCAGGCCCAAAGAAGCAGTCTTTCTTCCCATTTTAACTTATCAATATGAAAACCAATAAACCCTGGGCCACACCGATAAGTCACACCAGACTTTGAAAAAATAATGATGAATGTTAAGGAATATTCAAATGTCAGAACTCTCGCAAAGGGGCCTGTAATCATTGGGAACAAGCAGGACAGAAAAAAGAAGTTGAGAACATGCTCACTAAATGGCAGAGGTGGAATTGTCCTAAAGTTGGCTTTGAGGGAATAGAACTGAAAGGTCTGGGAGGAGAACTTGTCCTGATGAGTCAGAGGACTGTTTTTGATGCTGTTGCTGGTTTTTAGTCCCCAATTATGAGTTACAGGCCACAGTCATTGTTTGGAGTATCCTAAGCGCCTCTCTCCATGTACTAGGGCAGTTAATTTGAGCATCCCTCTTTTGGAAATCTGGCACTAAAGGCTGCAGAGCTTGAAGCCCAGGTTCCATCCATCTGTGGTTTCCCAGAGGCTGGGCATCCAGCGACCACAGCTGGAAATCATTAGGCTCTCAAAAGAGCGCTGACCGTGAAATTGCAGGCCACCCTGATTGTTCTGATGCTGACTTTGTCAGTTGCATGAGAAAGAATATTATTCTCTGTATGTCTTCTCAGGCTCAAATCCCTGTTCAGCTGAGACTGAATACCCAAGTAGGCAGAAGCCAGTCCTGTGATGCAGGACAGTGACCCAGACCTGAGCTCCAGCGCTGCCACTCATCAACTCTGGAACCTGACACTCCCGCTTCTCTGGGGACCGAGTGTCCACATCGACAGGCAGGACCTCTTACGTCACTGGATACAGGAGAAAAGTAAATAAGAAAATGGATGAGATTGAAAGGATGGGGCTAGGGAAGAGGCAGCAGCTGGAAATGAAGTTGATGTAGAAAAACTCATGGGGTACAGTCAACACTTTGTTAGGAATGAGCCAACATTTGGATTTGAGTCTCCAGCAGCTCGTGCAAAAACAGAAACAGTATAAGGTGACTGGCACCCCGAAAGCGCTCCTGTGGTCTCTTAACAGCTCTGCTCTGGGGCCTCCCTTCCTGGGGCCATTTGCACACTGTCCACTGGAGTTGCAGCTTAGGTGTAGACGGATCATGACCCGGAAACAGTCCTCCACCAGGCCCTCCGCAGGCTTCTCCGTCTGGGGTCATCTGCCCTGTAGATCAGATGTTTTAACCCAAAGTGCCAGGAGAAAAGAAATCTGTTAGTGCCATAGAGCTTGTGGGTCTGCTGTCTGGGCCTCCAGGCTAAGGACAGACGGTACACACCTATGAAATCTGGGCTCTGCCTCAGGAACTTGAAGGTCTGTGCATGGAGTCAGGACAAGGTGGACTGGCTTTAGCAGCGTGAACGTGATGGCTTAGGTTGGGTTCTAGGAGCCGAGTAAGCGGTTTGTCTGGGTGACCCCAGGAAGCACAAGAAGCGTGATGGAAGTGAGTCAGGGAAGGAGGCCAATGAATCCTGCATTCCCAGATGCAAAGGACAGTCATTGCAAAATGTTGTAGACAGGAATGAAGGAAGGGGGGTTAAACAAGAAAGAATTATCCCCAGATACTCTTACAGAATCAGTCCTCCGGTCCTGTTTTTTTTTTTTTTTTGCGGTACGCGGGCCTCTCACTGTTGTGGCTTCTCCTGTTGCGGAGCACAGGCTCTGGACGCGCAGGCTCAGCGGCCATGGCTCACGGGCCCAGCCGCTGCGCGGCACGTGGGATCTTCCCGGACCGGGGCACGAACCCGTGTCCCCTGCATAGGCAGGTGGACTCTCAACCACTGCGCCACCAGGGAAGCCCATCCGGTCCTGTTTTTAACCACAACGTCCATGGCGGAGAGAGAGGAGAAAAACCAAAGGCAACCTGGTGACATGGGACAATTGAACAGGAAACGGGAAGATGAGTGAGGTGCATGGGTGTTGGTTGCGGTAGGAAGGTCAAAGGGAGTGACTTCTGTGAGCGTCCACCGGCCGGGAGACTCAGCCAGCTGCAGCGCACGTGGTCAGTGCCAGCGCCCTACTCCTCAGACCCAACTATTGCAGGCCCTAGACAAACCAATATTTAAATAAAGTATCTGTGATTCTGTGAGCTAAAGACAATCTTTGTTTTAATGGGTCCTCATGCGGGCTAATTCTTTTTGTATCATATTATCGGGGAAGAAAATGGATTTTTCTTTGTAAACATTTGGTGAGCATCTTGACAGATTTCGTGTAAGTTGCTTTCACACACATGATGTCTCTAAGCACCCTGTACCTTTGGTCTGGTTCTCTGCCCACCAACATCCTTTTTACCTATTAGTTTGGTCCCAGATGCTCCGATTTTGAGACAGAGTTGCCCACTGGGGAAGGAACACTGCTAGTGGGGAATGTAGAACAAGCTTAGGGACTGGAGTTGAGAGCTAGGGCGCAGCAGCATGGCTTTGGCCATGTCTGCCGATTCCAGACCTGGGCAATTCCCTAACCTTCCAAAGCCTTATTTTCTCCAACTGTAAAGTAGGATAAACATTCCTAGCTTCAGCCTAGGGTTACTTTGACAAGTTCGCCAAGAACGCGCTGGATTTGGTATCTGGTTCCTAACAAGGGCTCAGTGAATTAGAGTGGCATTCTCATGTATACAAGAGGATTTTATAAATGTGATTATTACCTTTGACTATGATTAACCTTTGATCTAATAACAGAACCACAAAGCATCCATCAACCATTATAGTAGAGAAAGGAAAACAAACACGAGAAACCCCAAACCTGCAAGAACAAAACAAGAATGCTTCAGATGGACTTTTCATGTACAAGGAAAGATAAATTTCACAACCGTGCCTGCAAAGTTATCACCGTCTTGGCATCTCCCTACAGCCCAGCCCTGCAGCGTCTTAGTGCAAGCTTCTTTGACTGTCTCCCTGATGGCTTTTTCTGGTCCCCAAAGCATGCTCAGCTTGTGTGCTGGGCAGGAGGAAAGTTCGGTGGACTTACTGCTCGAGGAGCAGACTTCAGCCCATGGAGTCTGCAGGTAAATGTCACTGCTCCTTCTCCCCCAGGTGGAGCGACTCCAAGACATGGTCTACACCCTCTCTGACGGGTCTCCCTCAGGACTGAGCCCCACGTTCCCAACATAGTCCCTTGATCATGAACACACCCGGGACTGGCACCCTTCTCTGCCCTGCCCTGCATGCCCACACCCCCATCAGAGTGGGAGCCATGGGACCACCTCCCACATTCAGAGCTTGCACCCAAATCCTTGACAGAGGGTCTGCTTTGGGTGGGGGGAGACCCAAACTAAGGCAGATAATTTGTTCACTGAAAATATTCAGGTGACCACTATACAACTGGATTCATACTAAGAAATATTTCTTTTCCACTCAAATAGAAGAGAAAAAAAAAAAACTTCTTGGGTTGTTTTTGTTTTGGATTGTTTTGTATAGTGTTAAGATCATGTGTTGTCCATGGCAGAGCAACTCTGCTCAAATCCATGCTCTATAACATACTAGCTCCACGATGTTAGGATAATCGACATAAGATAGTGAGCAGAGTGCTTGTCATAGAATAATTCTTATGGATTTTTAAAATCACCTCTATGAAGGTATAATTTGCATACAATAAATGCATACATGCTAGTTATACAGTTTGATGAGTTTTGACAAACACACACGCCTATGTAAATACCACCTCGATAAAGCTAATGTGTCCATAACCTCAAAGTCCTTATGTCAGCCTTCACCCCATCCCTGCCCCAGGAGACTCCTGATTTGCTTTCTATCTCTATAGGTCAATGGACTTTGATTTGAAGACACAATTAATGGTTGACTTCAGTAAAATAGGTAATAACAGTGTTTGTGGGAAAAATCGCTTATTATGATCTATGATTTTGCATCAAAATTTTCTGTATTCATCACTTCTGTGAATGATGAAGAGGAAAAGAAAGCCAGTTTCAGAACTGAAGGGTGTTCTCCTGACTCTCAAATCCAACGAGGTGAAAAGCAAGAAGGAAGGGCAAATAAAAGGTGGAATCAATTTGAAATTTGGAATGACTTCTGCTGTGAAAGTTCCAGAAAAACAAATCTGAAACTCATTCATTAAATTAAAGAAAACACCTTCAATTGTAACTTGAACTTCGTTCCACTTGTTGGAACTTTCACAGTCATGTTGTATCAAGGCCAAGTCTTCAACATCTTATCCAAGTGAAGCCCCAGGAAACGGGGTCCAGGAGGGATGCTGGTCTCTGAGTCACCAATTGCTCAACAAACATTTACAGGGTTTCCCCTTTGCACTAGAGGCCATCCCACACCCTGAACAGACAGACACTCACTTTTTGTGTAGAAGAGAGCACATCCTCACGTAGACAGAAAAGCAAATTAATGCATAACCGAACACAGAGGGAAATGAGTGCTGGACAGAGACGGAAACAGAGCGCCAAGGCGGAGGCATCACTTTAGAAGGTGTCTCTGGGAAGGTCATCTTTAAGCTGATTCTGAATGACATAGAATGAGCCAGAACAGCACAGTTTATGGGAAGCATGACAGGTAGAGGGAACCGTCACACAAAGACCTTGAGGCTGAAACAAGCACGGCACCTTCCAAAACTCAGTGTTGCCAGAGCTTAGAACTGGTGGTGGGAGGGTGGTGTGAGATGAGGTGAGAGGGCAGAGCGGGACCAATCCTGGGGGGAGGGGCTAGGGTTTATTTTATATTCTTTGGGAAGCCGTTAGTGGATTTTAAGCTGATTTCTATTTACTCTGAGGGCTACAGGGGAGATTAGATTTCAGAGGGGCAAGAGTTAGAAGTTGGAATCTGCTTAGTCACCCAAGTGAGACATGAAGATGCCTGTTGGATCAATGGCACAGAGACAATGGGCAGCTTCACAGCTATTTGGACACAAAGTAAACAGAATCTTTTGATATCAAGGATAGCATCCACACCTTAGAATAAAGAGTATATGAGGTGTAGGAAGAGGTAACATGAGGGATGTAGGTTGGGGATTCATCAACATTTACATGGATTTAAATCAATGGACCAGATGAGGTCAGTCAGGAAGAGTGTTTGGAAGGACAAGAGGAGGGGACATTCTGCATTTACAAGACAAGGAGAGACGGCAGACAGCAAAGGAGAGCAAAGGAGTCGCCAGTGGGGTTGACGCAACATGAGGAACTCATGAACCTTGGAAACCAAAGAGTAAAGTATTCCAAGAAATATATATTTGGAAAAGAAAAGTCCAGGAAGAACGTCTGTGTTTAACAGTGACCACTATCAACTTGATGAGAGGGCTTGAACCAGGTTGGTGTAGCATCAAGCAGCCTCAACAGAATTGACTTCAATGACTCTCCACGTCGCCATCTGGTTCAACCTCCCAGATCCTGTGATTCTGCACCCACCCTGAGCTTTCCTGGTTTTCTGCTTGGCACCACAGAACTTCACCATTTGCTTATTTTCCTCCTTTTATTCTGCCCTTGTGTCTCTGGAGAAAAGAGGAGATTTGACATAGTTACCATACAACCAGTGCTTGATTGGCTACATGATCTCAAGCGGCAGCACTGGGTTTAGTTAGGAGTCCCAGAGCGTGCGCTTATTGGGAGAAAATTTCCTGCGTCGGCCAATAGTCATTCCTGTTTCTTTTTACATATTTGCTCTCAAGAAAACATTCTCTTATGCAGCTCAGAAACAAAGAAACATAGGAAGTCACAGAAGAGATTTTTTTAAAAATAATTCTTGTTCAGACATGTAGTATCGTTCCAAAACCCTGGCATTGTTTTCCTCCGACATTTGTGTTTCACTTGTCTAGAGTGAAACCTCTCAGCATTTTCTCAGAATCCACTTAGCCTAAAAGATTAATGCCAAGGACGAACAGAGTTTTTCCCTACCCTTTTTTGTTTCTAAGACATGTCTTAGGCAGCCACTAACGAGATCGTCAAATTCGCCTGTCTCCAGGTTAGAACCGATTTTATGTCCCCATCCTTTATTATCTTTTGAGGGGAAGTCTATTTTTTCAACATCCAGAGTTGAACGTTTGCTTTATTGATGATCCTTTAACCGGTGACACAAGCCACGTGATGTCATCCCAGAAGAATGCGAACCTCCCGGCAAAACACTGAGCTTCTCCATCTATATTTGTGCAACTTGGAAACAATTTTGCCAGTATGATTCAGCTACAAAAAATTAACGACATAACATTCCCGGCGGTGGCCTTTGCCCTTGTGCTTGACTTTGCCTTGGTTCAGGGACGTGGGAGCTGCTGGGCTCCTCTGGGAAGCCCAAGACCATCGCATCACCTTGAGCCAGAGGAAGAGGTTCTAGAGATGGACCATCTTCCCTACGTGCTCCCTCTTCCTCTCCCCCTGCAGGTGGCTGCCAAAGGCTGAGTTTGGCTACTCTTCACTCTGTTTCTATAACAGAGTGCTACTTGCTGTCAGAGGTCATGGATGAAAGGGCAGAGTGAAGGACAAGGCTTCTTTGCCCCACCTTGACTGCTTCGCAAAGATCATCACAGCCTCATGACACCCAGTGGCCCTTCTCAGTTTTCACCCTCACGGTTCCCTGAGGCACTAGACGTTCTCCCCCAATGCCTCTGGCCACTCTCCCACTCGTCCCAGGACCCCTCCTCTGCCGGCCTCTCCTAGGTCTGTCCCTGAGATTGTGCCCAGGAGGCCCTCTCTTCTCACACACAAACCCTCGAGGGGATGTCCACCCCTGCGGCTCCTGCGGCTGGCCTGCAGGCCTCGGTCTCTCTCCACATCCAAGTTGTATACAAATGTCAGCTGACCATCTTTCCCTGAACCCACCCACTCATTTAGTCCTTCACTTGCTCATGTATTTAATTAACATGAGCCAATGCCTGCTGGCTGGGGCAGCAGGGACACCATGGGGAAAAGGACAGGCAATCCCTTATCTCAGCTCAAAATGATCATGGCTGAGCTCGACATCTTCAGCCCTGGAACTGCCCCCCCCCCATGAAGGGTCGCAGCACTCCAGGCATGAATCCCACCAACCATTGCAAGCCTTGGCAATTCTCTTCTCTGTCTCTGGAATTGGCCACTTTTCTCCACCCTCATTTCTGCCAGGTTAGGTTACTCCCAGCTCTTACCTGAAGATGGTGACCACGTCCTGCTTTATTCCTCTCTGTGACTTTCTGTCTCTTTGACATGACCTGCAGCTCCCAGGATCTGGCCCTGTCTACCTCCCAGCCCCCGCCTTCACATCCCCCAGTCAGACCCCAAGGTGGCCACACTGCCAGCTTCGTGCCTGGCTCTGGTGGCACCTTGTCACATGTCACATGTCACACTTGTCCCCACTCCACCCCTGCCCAGTCCTTATACCCTTGCTGACGCCTGCCTGTCCGTCAGGTCCAGAGCTCTGTATCGCTCTCTCTACAAAGTCTCCAACTCCCCAAGGCTGAGTGGGGGGCATCCTCCAATTTGCCCCACCCCAAACTCCCCTAACGTGGTAATGCTGCTGACTGCCGCCTGAGCGCTTGGTACAATGTCTCGGTCCCATTGTAACACGGTGCCTGAAACATAGGGTAAACATTTGCTAAGCTAATGAATGAGATAATTTTTTAAGCCAATACCTTGCTGGGTATGAAGGAGCAAAGAGGGGTGTGCATTTGAAAGTGAGGGGAGACTCTGGAGGAATAACAATGTCTCCAGTGACCTCTGAGAAGTGGGTTAGATGACCAAGCCTTCCTGGCTGGTCTTCCCACCCAATCCAGTAAAGTTCAAATCATCCTTAGGGTCACTTGGGAAATTCCTGAATATTAAGTAAAGTGATGTTAATTAGAGCA
Source organism: Globicephala melas (assembly GCF_963455315.2). Taxonomy (NCBI): domain Eukaryota; kingdom Metazoa; phylum Chordata; class Mammalia; order Artiodactyla; family Delphinidae; genus Globicephala; species Globicephala melas. Next base: position 42,670,911 of record NC_083328.1, on the reverse strand, counting down.
ATCAGAGAAAGCTGCAGAAACTTGTCCTGTTGATTAACCCACATTCACAAAGTGGGCATCTAAACATTATTTGATATTAATCAGTTGAGCTCTTAAAATATACCTGCTGGTAGAAATGCTCAGCTTTTCTAGGAATTTGGTGTCAGAGCAGACTGAACTGAAATTGGCTGCCCTTGAACTGGAAAAATACCTTGAACAATCTTCATTTACGATAATGAGAATTTGGGAAGAATTAATGTATTATAAATACATATTTTGTAAAGTAGTTATAAAATGCCTTTAAAATACGTGCAACTATTTTTTTTCCTTTGGCTTATTATTTTTTAAATTTATTTATTTTTATTTATTTATTCTTTTTGGTGGCGTGGGGTCTTCATTCCTGCACGCGGGCTTTCTCTAGTTGCCATGAGCAGGGGCTACTTTTCGTTGCGGTACGTGGCCTTCTCTTTGCATTCCATGGTCTTCTCATTGTGGTGGCTTCTCTTGTTGTGAAGCACGGGCTCTAGGGTGCACGGGCTTCAGTATTTGTGGCACACGGGCTCAGTAGTTGTGGCTCGCGGGCTCTAGAGTGCAGGCTCAGTAGTTGTGGTGCACGGGCCTAGTTGCTCCGTGGCATGTGGGATCTTCCTGGACCAGGGATCGAACCCGTGTCCCCGGCATTGGCAGGCGGATTCTCAACCACTGCGCCACCAGGGAAGCCCTGTGGCTTATATTTAAATCTTGAACTTTTGTGCTGTAAGTTTTGCACCAAACCAGTTTCCCGGGATAAAGAAATATCATTTTTCCTACGTGATCATTTTTCCTACGCGATCCATCAGCCAGGGCAAAAGTACCAAGGAGCTGGGCTGAAAAGCAGGACTAAGGGAATCCTCTCAGGAAATGTGTCTCCTCCTCAAATGGTAACTGTGGGGAGGGTGACCTGGGATCCTCCAGGTCCTCCAGGAAGTAAGTCTGCCTAACGGTCGTCCAGCCGGGAGGGGAGGTCTTCTCTGGGTAATTCTGAGCCTGATGCCAGCGGCGATGCATGGCTCGCCCCAAACCTGGAAGGTGAGGTCCCGGGCAGAGCTGTCACAGGTAGGCATGTTCTTCTGATGGACTCACCACCTGTGACCAAGATGGCTTTCTAGACTCAGCCTGCACACAACACTTCCATTTGGTTACTTTTGTCCCTGATTCTAAGCCATACTTGTGGTTAAACTACTTCCCAAGGTTCCCAGTTTACATGAATAAATACAGCATCTAGAAAATCAATATTCGTTGAGACAGGGCATCAACTGTTCTATGGCCCTTACACTTCACAAAGTGCTTTTTCTACAAATCATCAAATGTTAATCTTCTCTCAGTCCTGCGAAGACTTCATATTGTGCCCATTTTAGAGGTGAGAGGAGTGAGTCTCAAAGAAGTTTCTTGAGTTGGTCAAGATCATGCAGCAGTAAGTAAAGCAGTGAAACAAAAAGTTCATTAGCTGGATAAACAGCAAGGTCCTACTCTATAAACTGTATTCAGTATCCTATGATAAACCACAATGGAAAAGAATATTTAAAAAAAAAAGAATGTATATATATGTATAACTGAATCACTTTGCTGTACAGCAGAAATTAACACAACACTGTAAATCAACTATACTTCAATAAAAAACAAATAAAAATTAACATTTAAAAAGCTCATTAGCAGCAAATGGCACACAAAGTAACAAAACAAAAGATGTAATCAGAGTGATGGCTTGTCGAGGAGCTCCACTCAACACGGGAGACAGTGAGCCTCTGAGCCCCCAGCTGCCCCCTCTGCTCCATCTTTCCTGCTCATGTTGGAACCCACTCCAGCGTAGGCCTCCTGGGGAGAGTCCCGACATCTCCAGGACAAGAGCCCTTTAAACGCTCTCCTTCGTTCAGCCGTCAAACGTTCCCTTGACCTCACCCCATTCTGGGTTCTCTTTGGAGTTAAAAAGTTGATGTTTGCCTGTGATAGGACGTTGATCCCAGGTCTTTGTGAAAACTTTCCCAGGATGTTGCATAAGTCTTGGCTGCTTCCAAGGATCTGTCTCCCAGCTGAGCACAGAAGGCCTGGAATGCTCTCCCTGTGTGGACGTGCTCTTCAAGCACAGCTATGGGATGAATACTTGGATTCTTGTTGCAGGGATGGCGAGGAGCTGACAGCCTGTCTGGGGGCCCTTCAGTGGTTATAATGGGGGGTGCGAGCTGGGAAGGTCTGATCTCAACCCTTCATTGTGTCATTAGAGAAACAGGGACTCAGGGAGGCTGAATGACGGTCCAGGGTCCACAGTGAGTTGGGGCAGAGCCAGAGGCAGAGCTCAGGAGACCGTGCTGACCACTCAGGGCTCACACTTCCATGACTTGATCTGCTGAGCTTGCCTTTTGTTTCTGTTCTGATCAAGATACGTTTGCTGTCACAATTTGTTAGATTAGCACCTCTTATGGTTACTGGTGGCATATTTTTAACCTTTCCTCTCTGCCTGATCACTCCTGCCATCCTGTAAACATCTTGTCATTTCTCCCAACTGAGAAACCCCTGTCCTAGCCCATCTTCCCCTCCAGGTGTTACCTGATTTCCTTGGTTTCCTCATTTCCTCCTCTCATTTTCTCCTGAGCAAGCTCAAAGCAGGAATGTGAGTCAGGCTCAGACGTGCCTGCCACTCAATCATTCGGTGCCTCTAGACTCTAAGCACTGTTAGGTACCAGAAACAACGCAGCATCTATGTCTCTGAATCCTGGCCAGGGCCATCCTCCCCTCCTGACCCATCAGCGTCCCCTGATGCGGTTGGTCATACGACGCCTTAAACATTCCCCACACTTGGGCGCTGGCCTCTGGGTTCCCCTTCTCAGTTTGGTTTGCTGGTTTTCCCTTTTCTGTCTAGAACCAGGTTCTCTTTGCTCACCACGCTCACTTTCCAAGTGATCTCATCCAGCCTCATGACTTTGGAAACTACCTGCCCCTTAGCAACGCCCTCGGTTACGATTCCAGCCTGCGTGTCTCCCTTGAGCTCCAGACTCGCGTGTCTAACGAACTATCCAGATGCCCCAGTTGGATATTACTGGGCATCTGAACCTAACTTCTCCAAAACAGAACTGCTTGCCTCCCCGCCCCCTCTACCTTCTCTTCCTTTGTGGTCCCCATCTCCTTAGTGCAGTGGCTGACTTTGAAGTCCCAGAGGCATCCTGGACTCTTCTTCTTTCCTCACAACCACAGCCAATCCAGCAGCAAAAGCTGTTGGCTCAGTCTTCAAAATATACCAGAATCAGATCCCGGCATCGACTGGTCGACTGGCCCGGCCCCCATCACATCCTGCCTGGTCCCCCTTCACTGCACACCTTGTCCATCCTCCACACAGTAGCTAGAGGGACCTCAGAGGGCACCTGTGCTCTGATTCCTCTGAGGCATCTGTCTCACTCAGGACTGATGCCAAAGTGCCGTGAGACTAGGGTCCCATCCTTGGAGCTCACCTCCTCCTCCTGTTCTCTGCATCCCAGTCACTGTGCTCCAGGCTCACCAGCCACTCTCCCCTCCAAGGGCCAGCGCACCGCTGCCCCTGGGTCGAGGACACTCTTCCCCTGATGCTGCTGGATGTCACATCCTGCCCCCTCAGGTCCTGGTGGAAACCTCACCTTCTTAGTGAGGCTTTTCCCAACAGCTTTATTTAAAACAATGGCTTCCACCTCCACCCCCATCAGCCCTCCAAATCACTCTGCTTTGCTTAATTTTTCTCCCTGGCACTTGTCCCCAGCTAATCACACTATGTATATTACTTATTAAACAACACATTGGCAGGGCCCCCAACCCCCCAACTGGAACATGAGCTCCACGGAGTCAAATCTTGCATTAGCGCCTGCTACGTTCCCAGCCCCTTGCGGGGTGCCTGCCCCAGGGTGGGTGTGCAGTGAACACGCATTAGAGGATCAGGAAGCATAGAAAAGTGAGAAAGAGGATGTAAAGGCCACCATCAGGCCTACTGTCATGAGCTGCTTTTCTTGTTATTCTTATTTCGCTGATTCCCTTTCAGATGGTTTCTCAGCATACTGTAGATAAAAGTATTGTTATACAATTTTACCATGCTTTAAAGTATAACTTTTTGGGGCTCCCCTGGTGGCGCAGTGGTTGAGAGTCCGTCTGCCGATGCAGGGGACACGGGTCCGTGCCCGGTCCGGGAAGATCCCACATGCCGCGGAGCGGCTGGGCCCGTGAGCCATGGCTGCTGAGCCTGCGTGTCCGGAGCCTGTGCTCCGCAACGGGAGAGGCCACAACAGTGAGAGGCCCACGTACCGCAAAAAAATAAAATAATAAAATATATATATATATATAACTTTTTGATAATATATTTGTAACTGCATAATAATTCATCCTATGGATTCACAATGATTGAATTTGATATTTCTTTTGCCATTTTATACATCTTTCTACATAAATCTCCTACACTTTTGTATCTATGTCCTTAGGCGAAGTTTCTAGAAGTAGAATTACTATTACTAGGTCAAAAGTTCTCAACATTTATTTTTTCAGCCAGAGGTAGAGCCCAATCAGTATTATGTGTTTGGGGGACGTTTAATTCCAGGACATGTCCTCCAGGCAGTATGGACTCGCTGGACCTCCATCACTGTCTACAGCTACATGATACAGCGAGAATCCACATATAATACAACCCTGCATGAATTCAATAAAGTCATTACAGATTCATGTTTCTTCACTGTGGATCAAGGTAAGGAAATCAACTCATCCATTTAGATATAATTCCTACCTCTATGTGAGAACAAATAGAATTTCCTGATATTCCTCAGTCAGGAAGCACAAAATCAGAGAGTGGCCCTGGTCCTTCTGGTCCTTGCTTGCTTTGCTATTTATTGGACCTAGAGCCATGTGGTTGGGGATGGGTGTGTGTGTGGGGGGGGATGGGGGTGTGTGTCACGTGATCCCTCTGTGTCGCAGCTGCCTTTGTCTTAAATGATGAGGTCGGGCTAAATGACCAAGCAATCCCTTTCACCTCTGAGAGGCCATGAGTCTACCAGAAATTTCCATTTTCAAAATCACTCCATTCTGTTTCTCATAAAGTTATTCATGCATCAACCCAGCAATTCCACTGTTAGGCATTTACCCAAGAAAAATGAAAGCATATATCCACGAGAAGTTTTGAACAGGAATGTTAATAGCAGCCTTATTCATAATAGCCCCAAAGTACAAGCCACTCAAATGTCCATCAGCAGGATGTATGCATGGACTTTTGCAGTGGAAAGAAACAAATTCCTGACACACGCAATGCTCTAGGTTAAAGCATCCTAACACGCGTTGTGTGTTTCCACTTATGCGAAGCTATAGGACCTGCAAAGTTGATCTACTGAAGTCAGACTGTGGGCCTTGGGTTGTGGCAGGGGGTGCTCAACCGGGAAGGAACACAGGCCTCTGTCTGGGCTGTGAGGGTCCTATACCCTGTACTCAGTCCTGAGCACACACAAGTGTATACGACTGGCAAAACTCATGGAACCAATGAACCAAAGAACCATGTGTCAGTGTATGTCAATGATATCCCCCCCCCGAAATGTTTTTTTAAATCCTCATCCCATTTCTAAGCAATGAGCCTAAATTCAGGAATGAAGAGTGTGTTGGATATCTGGGGGCAAGCTGCCTTCCCCTGGAAGCACGTATACATGGGGTCGTGGGTGCGCCAGGCATGGGAGCAGAGATGTGCGGCCTTAGAGCCTTGGGCCAGGTTCTGCATCCGGGCCCAGGCCCAGGCCTTCCCGTGTACTTGGGGCAATAAGCCTGCTTTCAGCGACAGAACCGTCTCGGACCACTGTGAATGTGTGGGTGAGAAATAACCCTAAATGCAGGACTGCAAAACAGACTGGCTGTCTGAGGTGCTTTGGAAACCCAAGGTGAGCGCTGTGAAGCCTTTTCAGAGAAAACACCAAATGCATTTCCAGAATGGATGAAGCTGCTTAGTCGTTCCAAACCCCAGTCTCAGCTATTGGCTCGCGGAAGTCCCAAAGCTGCCAGTGTGCTTTATCTCAGTTTTACAAGTGCTAAGTACTAGAATTTAAAGCCAAGAACAATCCTTTCCGAGGACGAGAAACACATGTTTCCCAACGTAGGGACCAAAGCTTATGACCTTTGAGGAGAAGTCTGCACAGATGCATGGTTATCTGGGTAATTCACTGCTGGGAAGGAGATGTGGAGACCCAAGGTATAAATCCTAAACAAATAAATACCAATCTGGGTAATTCAAGTAGCACTGAAAAATCCATGGTTTGTCTGAATTCTTCTTCCTGGGAGGGAAGCAGTCTACCTGGAAACAGGCGGCTGTGTTTCTGCTGGCTCTCGGTCAATGAAAATGAGCAGGACACCAGCTCCAGCACCTATAGACAGAGGAGGTCCCCTAATCACTGGGCAATGTATAAAAGCATGGGGGAGGCTTCAGAGCATGAGCTGGCTCTCCCACAGGGGCCATCAGACCACAAGCTGTTTCCAGACTCTTATCAATACATCAGCAGAGGTCATTAGTGTGGAGTTTTGAAACTCACCTCTCCAGCTTTGTTATATGGCTTGTGTTTGTTTTACAATTTTTTTCTAATATTAAGACTGATTCATACTCAGTACATTAATGTTGAAAAACAGAATCGCTCAAATTAAACAGAAAATCCCTCGAAATCTCATCGCTTAGAGATGGCTTGGGTTAACATATCGATGTATGCCTTTGATATGCATGTAAATGTGAAACATTACAAAAGTGTCACCACATTATTCTACTATTTTGTAGCTTACTTTTTCTCGGTAAATGTATCATGAGCATTTTCCCATGCCAATAAATGTTCTCCTATAAATAATTTTTCTATTGGTAACACAGTATCCCTTAATAATGAATCACAACTTACCTAATTAATCACCTACTATTAAACCATAGCCCCAGGATGAATTGATACAAAACATGAGATTTGCTATTTTGAAATAAAGAGTTTTTTTAAAAAAAAAATCACTGACTTAAAATCAGATTAAAGTGGTAATTCTAACATTTTACCAATCAAAATCAGGAACCTCTGAGTAAAGATGGAGGTTAAGACCAGATTTCAAAATCTTTCTTTCTCTAAAACATAATGCTACCATCATCATCAAATGGGTGAACACCATCACTGAGCACCCCTCACCCCTTCCACCATGTGAGGACACGGTGAAAAGCTGGTCTTCTCTGAACCAGGAAGCTGGCTCTCACTAGATACCAAATCTACCAGTATCTTGATCTTGGATTTCCCAGCCCCCAGAACTGTGAAGAAGAAATTTCTATTGTTTTTAAGATCCACCCCAGACTATGGTCTTTTTGTTACAACGGCCCAAATGACTGACAACCTGGGAACAGTTAGTGTACAAAGTTAACGCCCCGATTTACAGAAATTGAAAGTACAGGCAATGCCGCCTCCTCTACGATGGACTCTCCAGCCACGCTTGTCCTCAGTAACCATTCCTCATTCTCAACTTGAAGACTTCTGATTTCATCAATTCTGCCTCCAGCAAGTGGCGTAAGTGCTCTGAGCTTCACTGCTTTGTTTCTGAACCTGGAGTGAAATCACAGCTACAGTGAAAAGTTGTGAAAGCACCTGATACATATTGTTATTGTACAATATCATACATATTGTTATTGTATCATACATATTGTATGATACAATATTGTTATTGTACAATATCATACATACATACAATATTGTTATTGTATCATACATATTGTTATTGTACAATACCAACATATTGGTATTGTTTTGGCTCTTGGTACTCATATTGTTGGACTATATTTTAACTTTCTGTATGTGAATGGCTTGTTTCCCCTGGAGATTGTGAGCTACTTAAAGCCTGGGAAGAGTGTATGATCCTCCTTTGTATCCTATACAGTGTTTTTGGTAGCTTCTCAATAAACACTTAACTGCAGATTTAATGAACAAGATACTCTGATCGTCCCTGTATTCCCAGGTAGAGAGATTTCCCTACACTACGGGATGACAGCATTCTCTGGTGTCTGGAGGTCTTCATTCATCAAGGGTCTCTCAAGTGACAGGGACACAAATCAAAGACCCCCCAGAGCCATGGACTCTGATGCCACCAGGAGCATCTGGACACTGGCATGGTAGATTGCTCCAGGGAAGGCCCCCATGCAGCGCAGCTCCTGCTGTCCACCCCTGCTCTGACTCTGCACTTGGCTGCGTGTCTTGCTTCAGCCAATTGTACATCAGCAAACATGATGCAAGCAGCTCATTAAGCTCTGGTCTTGAGCTCTTGGAAGGCAGCCACCATGAGCTGGTCCCACACAACTCGCAGCTGAATGTAGCATTGTAGGGGAGCCAAAGGAAGACCAGAAGGAGATCACCCAGTCGCCAGAGGGCTGAAGAAAAAAGAGGGTGTGGGCGTTTCCAAGCCAGTAAACCCCGGGCTGACCTGTTACACAGCAGATGTAAACTGAGTACCTGGCTTTGTTTCTCACAGCGGGGCTATGAGCCTGGACCCAAGCTGGTTGGCGGGCGGATTGTCATCTTGTGGCTCGTAGAAAAGTCCTGGGGGAGGCCTGGAGTCCCTCCGGCTCAGGCCTCCAGCCCATCGTGGTCTGTTCTCTAGGGGCCAGGGCTACAGGATTCTGTGTTTGACGTTTGAGATACCTGGTAACATTTCTACCCCGTGAGGTCAGACGGTGAAGCATTTCAGAGAAAGATGAAAAGGTGGGTTGAGAGGCACTTGACAGAAAAAGCAAACACCCACCCGCAGGGTCCTCGTGCCCCTGACTCACCAGTGAACTGCTTCGTTGGAATTCATGAGTTGCCCTTCTGCTGTGTAGCAGGATGGCACTGTTTGCACTCTGTCTTATCAGCTACTCGGGAATGAGCCATTCCTCTTGGAAAAGCTCACGGGACTGCTTGCGCTCCGGGACTTCTAACCATTTATCATTTCCTTTTCCTCCCATAGTCTTCATGGCCAGTGTTTCTTGGACATCCACAAGGAAAGCCTCCCTCTGGAATACTGCCTTTCACTTGATCGTGTACACTCACCTGCTGACTCAGATCTGAGGACACAGAAGGTTAAACACACTCCCTTCCCACCAGAACCTGGGATCATGTCCTCAGCTTTCTTTTTAGAAACTTCCATCCACTCCTTTCTCATTGCCCCATCATGCTGTGTTGAACTGAACATACACACAGGCAAAAGCACAGGCACACAACCGTGCACACACGTGCACACTCACGGTAACACACACCAGCCCACATGCAGAATGCAAGTGCACTGGGTTTCCCTGGTGGCGCAGTGGTTGAGAGTCTGCCTGCTGATGCAGGGGACAAGGGTTCGTGCCCCGGTCCGGGAAGATCCCACATGCCGTGGAGCGGCTGGGCCCATGAGCCACGGCCGCTGAGCCTGCGTGTCCGGAGCCTGTGCTCCGCAACAGGAGAGGCCACAGCAGTGAGAGGCCCGCGTACCGCTAAAAAAAAAAAAAAAAAAAAAGGATGTGAGTCTCTGTGGATTTAGGGGCCCAGGGGTTCTTGGAACCAATATCCCAGATATACCAAGGACCAACGGTACTTCCATTTATGTGTGAAGAATACCAGTTTCAGGACAGCAAAGTCAAGCATCAGAAGGTGGCCAACTGCCCTGCTTGTCTTCTGGGCTCTTCCAAGTCAACATGGCAATCCCCAGGGACCCACCTTCAGCACAGACCCCACACTCTTCTTCATCCTGTCCACCCCGGGGCAGCCCAAGGTCACTCTTGCTGCTGAAGCGGCTTCTTAAATGGCCTCCCCACGAGCTCGCCCTCTGCCATCGTTCTACACACAGCGACCAAAATCACCTCTCAGATGAAGCAGAGATGATCTACCTTCTGAGATGCCGCCTACAGGACAATAGCACAGTGTTTCCCCCCTCCCGAGAGGGTTCAAGTTTCCTTACTTCCTCCAAGAGCTTTGGCTGCAGCTGTGGGAGCATCCTATATTATATCATTTTCCCCCTTCACTCTTCTCCATCACATTCCTCCTTTTTCAGTACATTACTGGAACAGTTGCCAGGCAATCCTGCTTTGAGTGTGGCAGCCTCCTGGCCTCAGAGAAATGGGGTCAAGTTCATTCTTCACCTTCCCAAGTCTTCCTGCAACCTCCCTTTGGGAAAGGGGATCAAACCGCTTCCTCTGCACCGGCCTTGGCTCGTTCCAGTCCTCATAAGAAAACGGAGGTTGAAACAATTCTGCAAATATTTATCAAACGCTGACTTTGTCTCCTCTTGGAGAAGAGATCCCACCTTTCTCACGGCACACATATACACCTCTCTCTGAGGAAGATTCTAGCCTCAAGAGGGGTTATAAGGAAAGGAAACCCTCCCCCATGTTAACTGTGTAAGCTTATCTCAAGTTGAATACTATTAAAGCGGAATTTAATTTTTATGATAGAAAATCTAAAGTAATCGTGATAACTTGCAGCTTTCCTTCGGGTCTGCCATCGGACACGGAAGTTTCTGGAAGGATGCATGGAATGACCATGAAAGAAAGAGACTGGGAATCACAAGAGTGAGGCTTATTTGAGCTTGTGACCTAGTAATTCTGTGACCTTAAGCATAATGCTGTCAAAGTGGTTAAACAAGGAGGCCATTGGATATGGCCGGCTCCGATGCCTTGACAGCTCACATCATCAACCGAAATCTAAGCCAGAGACAAGGCACGTGAATGTGAAAAGTGAAAATCAAGAACGACCAATTGCAAACAGCCACTAGGCTTTCCCTAATAAGCAACTGCTTAAGCCAGAGAGTCGAATAACTTCCTTGCTTGGCTCCCGCATCTTCTCCCTGAAAATCTCTCCCCTGGCTCCTGCTGGAGGAGCACTCCTGATCACTTCTGCTTTGATTCAAATTGACATTTGCTCAAATAAACTCTTAAAAATGTGTATGTGTCTCCGTGTATATTTTAACAATTCATAACCAACAAGGACCTACTGTAGAGAACAGGGACCTCTGCTCAACATTATGTAACGACCTAAATGGGAAAAGAATTTGAAGAAGAATAGATACATGTATATGTATAACTGAATCACTTTGCTGTATACCTGAAACTAACACAGCATTGGTAATCAACTCTATGCCAATATAATGGCTTGGCCCAAAAGTTCATTCGGGTTCTCCTTAAGCTGTTAAAGAAAACCCAAACGAACTTTTTGGCCAAGCCCTAAACTAAAAAGTTAAAAAAAAAATTCATATGCTCTCTAAGCCTGTTTTCTGATCAGTAAAATGTAGCCTAATCACCCTATGATAAGTGTTTATAAGCAGATCCAACAGTACATGGGAAAGCACAGCACAGGATGGACAACCAGTCATGTGCGTAGTTACCGAACTACCCAGGTAAGTCCCTTCCGCCAATGAAGAAACGGTTTCTGTACTGTTCATGTAAGTGTTTAGTAAATATCAGTGAATTGTACATTTTTTATGATAATGGCAAAAATATACATTCTTTGTCTCCACTGATGGTCTGAAAGGAGTAGCATTCTGGAACTCTTTAGGGGCAATTCCAACAACAAAAAAAGGAGACTTCTCAGGGCTGTCAGCTCTTTTCAGCTTCCCTTTGTTGCTGGGTGTTCCACTAACTCTTGTTGAATGTAATCTTCTTACTCCCTGGCATCCCCAAGACAGTGGCTATGGAAGGTGTAAGTACTTTTTCAAAAACCTTCCATTTCCCCATCCTTAAGACATTCCTTTGGAATGATCAGGAGTCATTTGCTCTTCCCAGGTGTTTTTTCATTTGATTTTGCTTGATTTCTCTCACCTCCAATTTGGTGTTTGTTGTTTTTCTTGCTCTTTCCTCAGATTCAAGATGAGGATCTCCTAATATCTGCTGAGAGGGAAGGCTTCTCACCCCCCCAGGCTATAGTCTGAAGACTTCTCTTCCTTTTAAGGATGGAGGAAGTGGGGTATTGGATCAAACTCCACACATTCAGGTTTTCTCCTTGGACTTGTTTCCTGGGAGGAAATGTCAACGTTTGAAATCCTTTTCTTTGGTCACTGTTCATCTTGTCCTTCTCTACTCCAGCCACACCAAATCACACCTGCCCTCACAGTCACAGCCTGCAAGGTGCTAACTTATTGTAGAGTAGATAGAGTCTGGACACGTGAGAGTGGACTGGCCAGATGTCCACATGGATAACCAGCATGGTGGCGTCTTCTAACCGCAACCTCGAGGTGGAGCGTGACACCATGATTGTTTGCTCTGCTGGGGCCAGCTGCTTCCTCTCCAATCTTCCCAAATCCCTGGCTCCCAAGTGGAGACTGTGCCTCACCACTCCCACCCCAAACCCCAGTTGGCTACTAAGGGTTCTGGTCCTATAATTAGTCCCTGCAGGCTTCCACTCGCAGGGTGGTCCTTTGGTGGGATTTATGTTAGACCACTTTAGATGGTCCTTCTTGGTTTATGAACAAGACACCTACTAGAACTGGGATGTCTGTTTCTGAATCTACCCTTTTCAGTCCACACACCCCTAGAGCAGTCAAATCCATAGGGACAGAAAGCAGAAGGATGGTTACCAGAGGCTGGGGTGGGGATGGAGAGTTGCTGTTTAATGGGTATAAGTTTCAGTTTTTCAAGATGAAAATTGTCCTGGAGCTTGGTTGCACAACAATGTGAATGTACTTAACACAGAGGGAGACTGAGGCGCCTGGGTGTTACTGCTCCAAACCCATCACTCAGCCAACAGTGGGTGGGTGTTGTGGGAAACTCCCCAGGTTCCGACCCCTCAGGGAGGGACATTCTCCACCATCTCCCAGAATTCCCCAGCAGGAATGAGCCCCAGCTGCCCAGGGCAGTAACCAACTCAATGATACTCCCTTTACTGGTTTGTTTACCTTTCCCAACCGATTTCCTCCCTCCTCTCCTGGTGCTCCCTGGGACCCCCTCCCAATGAACCACTTGCACTCAGGTCCTTATCATCTCAGCATCTGCTTCCAAGGGAACCCAACCAAATGACTCCTATGGAGCACTCATCTCCAGCATAGGGTGTGGGATGATACCCAGGCTGGCATCTTGGGAACCACTGGTGCGGTGGGTGGAACCTGGTGCAGGATCTGGATGTATCAAGGTTCAAACTCCCATGGTGGCCTGTGCTCATGGCTTGGTCTTAAGGAAATTGCATAATTTCTTAGAGGCACAGTAAAATGGGGACAACGAACCACTCTCAAAGGTTGTAGTGTGCACTTGAGAAGACATGCAGAGGGTCCTGGTGCAGAGCACGCGTTCCACAAATGCCAGTCATGGTTTCCAAGAGCCCCCGCCATGATATACACTACTCTTCAGTGAAGTGTGAGACTTACAGGTGACCTTGGAGCTTGCCAGCTGTTCTAAGACCTCAACAAGGAGGGGATAGCCAGCTTTGCACATTAGACTCAATTGTCTATAAAAATGAATCTTATTACAAATATGCAAGTTGGCGTATTAAGCCAGATAAGCCGTCCATTCAAGCCAGTGCTCTATCCCCAGAAGGGAGTTGGGAAATGACCACGAAAGAAGCTGCTTACCAGCTCTTAGAGACACCTTCCTTTCTGCCACACACCACCATCCTTCCTCTTGTGGGACAATACTGGCCCCATCTCATGGAGGAGGGAGGCAACTCAGTTCTTTAATTCTTCCCCTCCTTTCTCCAGAACAGCTGCTTCCCCAGGAGCAGTGCCCAAGCCCTTCTCTTCTGAAGGTTGCTCTCACTTTTATTCACCCAGCTCCCCTTTCTTCTTGGTAGCCTGGGGTCCGTGAGGAAATGACTGTTTATCAGTGTCTGCAATGACCTCCTCCCTCCGAGCCTCTCACGTACCCTCTTAGTCTCCTAGACAATGCGTTTCCATGCTCTGTGTCCAGATCTGGGCACACCCCTTCAAAACAAAACCAAACCAAACAAAGGATGCTTGTAAAAGCACCTGTAATTTTTGCAACTGGTAGAACAAGCAACCGCCCAGCTGTAGGATATTCACCAGTGACTCCCGGTTGAAAAAGCACAAACACAGAGGCTCCTTATCTTCCTTTGCTTGTCTGTATAAACAGCCTCTGGTACCCAGAGAACACTTACCTTGACGTAAAACTTGCCTGTATAGCAGAGCTTAACCTCTGTCCGCCTTCTTGTTTGTTTGCTTTTGGCGTGTATTCCTTGGTTTTTGATAACAAGTAAGCAAATAAGATATGATCATCAACTCTTTATTAAATTGGTCTTGTTATCAACCTTATATTTAAAAATACAGGATCAAGCAGAGGAAAACAGGGAGCAAAGGATCTTAGTGTTGTGGATAGCGAAGTGTTGTGAACAGCGAAGTGTGCCAGGACTGTCCTGTGTAGGGTCCCCCAGAAGCAGACCCCGAGACAAGGATGCAGTGAAGGCAGCTTAGTTGGAGGTGGTCCCAGGGAGCGCTGGTGGGGAAGCAAGACGGGGAAGGGAAGGGAAGACAGGCAATAAACAGCTCATTAATGGACAGGTTACAACCGTGGGCAACAGTACCCCTCGCTCTGGGGACTTCTGGGTGACAGGGCAGTACTCATACAACCTCAGAGTCATGCCACGCATGGGACAAGGAAGCTGGGCTATGGACCCACTAAATCCCATTTGTCCTAGATTCAGGGCAGATTGTGGGGTGTCTTTAATGGCCCTGCACAAGGACCAAGCATGCTCCTGTATCCAGAGGAAACCTTCAAGCAGGGCGTTTCACTTATGTGCAGTAGAGACGCCTGCAGTGTGTGCAGGGTCGGTAAGCGCCGGAGGGCCGTGGAAGGGAGAATGCTGAAAGCCCGGGTTATACCCTGACCCACTCCAGCTCTCTGTATTGCCAGGATATGGTCTTTCTCTTTCCTTTCCTTTTTCTTTACCTCACTTGCTCTGTGAATGTATGTTTGCATGAAGGCATGCGTGTGTGCATGCATGTGTGTCTATATGTAGCTAGTGTGTGTCTATACGTATGTATATATGTATTCACATTTTCCACCATACGAGCAACCATGCAGAACCCAACCTAACACAATTTTTGGACGATGCCAGGGTAAGTGGTACTTAGGTGAGTGCCTGTGACCATTTACACCAAGGGTTGACAGACGTTTTCTGTAAAAGGCCAGAGAGTACTTTTAGGTTTCACGGGCTTCAGGGTCCCTGTTGTAACCTCTTGCCTCTGCCTGTGTAACGGGAAAGCAGCCACCTTCGTACACCCGTGGGGCGTGGCCTTATTTGGATTTGCTCACCTCGGTCTAGATCGTAAGGCGCACATTCAGTCTGCTCTTAATTCTCAGCAGCGCCCGCCAACACAGCCCCTCTCCACCAGAGTTTTCCCCTGAATGAAACTGTCTTTGGGATTTGAACACCCAACTTCCGGTTTCTGAAAAGGAATCTGCACCCGGGTCCCAGCTGCCTCCTAAGGTGGTCAAAGTTCCGGCCAAACACAAGCTCATGCTTATATTTTTGTGTGTGCTCCTTCATATACAGAAGGATTTTATAACCTTAATATTATTTCAAATGTAATCAATTTCTGGCTTTCCCTCAACATACAGAACCATCATTTTTCTCCTTTCCTTTATTTGGTTGTTTCTCTTCAAAGGTCACAATTCTTTATCTTTGATCTTGTCAATCCGTCGTCTTTTCTAGACAAACCAAACCAAAAAAACACATATTCAACTGGCTAAAAAGGCAGGGACCAAGTCCAGCTGTTGACCCAGTGCTAAGCTCAGCCCCAAGCTGGGGAGCTGGCCTGGTGGAATCTAGGAGCCTAAATGCAGAAGCCCACCTCTCCAATTCCTTCCTCCTCTGCCTTCCCGGTGTTTCCTGTAGGACAAGGGAAGGTGCTCCTGGCCGCCTGCGAGGGGGCGTCCCATGCACACATGTACCGGCCAGGCTTTCTTTCTCCCCTGGCCAAGTCCTGCTGGCCTGACTTGATTTTCAAAATTTGGATTCTTACAAAGCTTGGAGCCAAAGGACAAAATTCTACCAAGGTTGCACCTGCCCAGGAGCCCACCACCAAGTGTCTTAGCAGCTGGAGGACAGGCAAGTTATATTTCAAGACTCTGAGATGAAGTTTGTGGAATTCGAGATTTGTGGAATTCACGTGTGATTTTCAGAACACAAGCTGTGCTGAACTTTCAATCAGATTGATGCTAAACCGTGCTTGGGGACCAGCCATGGCATATTGGAACGCGTTCCCCTGATCTACGGACGTGCGCGGTGGCTGAACGGAAACTCCAGCTTCCCAGAAGCTCAGTAATTTGTGAGATTATTTTCAGAAGAAAGAGACCCCTTTCTTCACCTCCGGGACAATGAGTAACATGAATGCTGTCCCCCCCAGGGAGCTCCAATCCTGGAACAAGCCAGCAGCCAAATGAGAAACAGCACCGACAATAACAGCGAAATGTCACCCTGCCATTCACGTGGGGATGCACACTATTTGCTTTTCTGCCCTCTATTTTCTCCTCCTGCATCCTCGGGGCTTTGTCTGTTTCCGAAATCTGTCTGGACAGCCTCTGAACTCATCTCTGCTCCCGGATCCTGCCAGCCTTCTTTGTTCTCACCAAGATAAGCTTCCACTCACCAATTATAAGGTTGCTTCCGACTCTCTCCTTGGAAGTTTACTGGTATGAGGGTGAGTTTGCAAGTGGGGCTACGTTGCCAGGAGATATCCTCGGTCCTTCTGAGCAGAGCAGGCACATCTGGCCCCCTCTGCTTCTCCCTCACCACGTGACACCCACACACCAGCACGCGGCTTACCTGGACACAGGTGTTCACGTAGGCACCCTTGTGGTTGTTTCTACGACTACACAATCAATTACCCTCAAACTCAGCCACGTGCTCACAGTCTGCAGGCCAGGGGTTCAGGACGGGCTCAGGTGGGAAGTCCCCACTTGGAATCCCTCAAGTGCTTTCTATCAGACACCTGCCAGAGCTCCTGTCTTCACCCAGACTCCATGTTCCCAGGTGACTGGCTTGGCAGGCAGGCAATGCTTGCTGTTGGCCAGGAGCTCAGCTGAGGCTGCCTACCAGAGCCCACACGTGCCTGTCCACGCGGCCAGCTTGTTACGTGGCGACATCCCCAGAGGAATGTCCAAACAGCAAGTGTTCCATGAGACCAAAGCCAAGCTGCAAGATGTCTTCCTGTCTGTCCTTGGAGGCCACACAGCATCATCTACTGCACAAGTGAGTCGCTAAGCGGAGGGGACCCGGACCCACCTCTCATTGGAGGTGCGTCTAAGAATTTGCACCATCGTCAACCCACCACAGGGCCTGAGCCTTACTCCAACCTGCTAGGACAGCAAAAGCCAATCCAGGTTGACCGGGAGGGGTCCCTGTCATCAGGGGAGGAAGTGACTTGAGACCTAGTCTTCCACTAACAGGCTGTGTGACCCAGAGCAGTGATTTAACCTCTCTGACCTCCAGTTTCCTCACCTGTAAAAATGAGAATAATGCCCTTCCTGTAGCCTGTTTTTGGGACTGACCGGGATTAGGTGAGGAAATGTCTGCAAAAGAGATTCCTGCACCCCGGGCCCTACATCCACAAATGTACTGACACGTCAGGGAGCTGCCACGGAGCAAGGCCATGGGGACGACCACAGCCCTGCCGCATCTGATCTCCTCTCCTTACGGGCTCTGGAGCTGGGGCCTCGTGACAAGGGCGTTAGAAGGAGAACACCCCTCTTCTGCTCTCCCCCCTCATGACTTTCTCTCTCTCCCCATTCTCTTGTATTCTTTCCTTCTCTTGATCGTGCCCATTCCTCCAATTTTAGGATGGCAGCTCAGAAATCCATCAATCAACCTGAGGTGCTCCAAGTCACCCCTCCCTTGGGCTTTTCTTGTGGCTTCCAAACCAGGTCCCCACTTCAGCTGGTCCAGAGGGAAATAAGCCCTGACCAGGCACTCCCTGGCTTCCTCCCCCTCCTGCTGCGGCCTGTCCCTGGTACACGGGCAACGTGGGCTGTGGAGGGAGGTGTGAGCACTGGATCCCTGTCACGGCCCATGGTGGGAGGGTGATAGCACATTGGCCACCTGACCTCATCTTGCAGTGGGGAAAAGAGTTGTCAGGAACGATGAGTGACACAGAGTGACAGCAGAGGAGGGCCCAGGCTCGCACCTTCCAGGTCCGCAAACAGGTAGGGTGACCGTGACCCTGAGATTATGGCAGTCACCCTGGACGTGGCAGGAAGGCGAGCCCTCATTTGGGAACTTCTGCTCTATGGAGCCCAGGCATAGAGGTGAGAGACGGGCCACCACCAACCAGCTAGGGGGGACCGGGGTCTTCAACCACCCCGAGGAGATAGACCCTTCTCTTTGTTGAGTTGTTACTCAGGGAACCGAAGCCTCAGCTCAGGCTCTGGGGGACCGTGAGCCCTTGGACGGTTGTCAAGAAGGCATCATGGTCACAGCCCCGCCCTGCACTCTGGCCACATCGCAGAGGGCGCAGAGGGGCTGCCCCAGCTACTCCAACCTCCCACCTCTGAACAATTGTCTTGCTTTTATTGAGCTGTTTCCCCTCAACACAGCCCTTAAAATAGCAGCATGGCTACTCTGAAAGGCACTTTGGTTGGCCGGCCTGGAATTTCCTGGAGCCGCCCAGCGTGGGCACTCAGCCCACAGCCCCCTCCGGCCACCCAGCCGAGCGAGCACTGCCCGGCCCTGGCCCTTCCTGCTTCCCGCCAACCCCACCCTCTGCACCGGGCAGAGGGTTTGGTGCTGAGTATACCCAGGAGTGTCAGCACACTCCCTGCCCTGACCCCGGGGTGGGACAGAATGGGAAGGTCCTTTGGGTGTCCCCTCGCAGACTGGTGGGAGCACATAGGCGGGGGCCACAGCTGAGCCTGGGCATCTGAGGTCACAGGGTCAGCAACACTCTCTCCATTTGTGGAATTTCTTTTTCTTACATTGCACTTTCTTACTTGTAGGATACGGTTCAGAAATTGTCTCGAAGTACTTCTTTTCCAGGGGAAACGCCGGCATTGGACTAAAAGCATAGCGAATGCTCCAGGCGTTTCCGGTGCCCCACCTGGTCAGGCTAGGAAGCTCATCCTTTCAAGGCTTCATCTTGTCCACGCCTGGGGAAACCATCTCAGCTGAAGCCAAACAACCAGCCCAAGAGAAATCAGGGACAGACAGGCAGATGCAGAGTAGACAGAGGGACCAGACTGTGTGCCAAGGAGTCCTTAACCTACGATAAGAAACGTGGTACTCAAAGGGCCTGGCAGAAGCATCTGTCCATTTCCTGCCTTGAGTGAGTGCAGAGAAGGTCCAGGAATGACCAGAGGTCCCGTGGGCCTAACGTGCGTTGACATTAGACTCCGGTTAGGTTAGTCTGGGCCAACTTAGAGACATTCCTGCTCCCTGCCCCAAGGGGGTAGAAACATTGCCCCACAGTCCTCTCTGCTCAAGGGCATGTCTCACAGCAAATCTGACCTCAGCCTTCTGGAAAGTTCTTGAGCTCCCTTCTTTTTCTTCCTCTCCTGTGAAGCTGTGAAGCGGCAAAGGGGCCCAGGCTGACCTCCATCAGGGGGTTGTCACGGTGGTCATTGCCAATGGCTCCGGCCTGCACCAGACTCCCCCCCAGCTGGCTGGTCCCCAACAGGCCTAGGAGCTCAGCACGGCCCGTTTAGACCGTGGGGCGGTTATCATCTCGGGTGTCTTGACGCTCCCTCTTCCCAGGTGGGAAAGGACACCTTGATGCGGGGAAGGGCAGTGTGGCTGGCAAGGCCTGAAGGGCGAGATCTCCCACGCACCCGGCTCCTCTTCCAACACGCCTTTCCCTCTAGGGTCCCGTTCCCATGACAAAGGGCCACAGACAAGACTCTGGGCCCTGAGGAAGGGGCTGCCCAAGAGAGGAACCCATTGGGGACCTCATTCTGGCAGCAGGAGGTGGCTGCAGGGTGAGCAGGCCCTGGGGTACATGGTGAGCAGGGCCTGGGATACAGGGTGAGCAGGCCCTGGGGTACAGGGTGAGCAGGGCCCGGGGTACAGGGTGAGCAGGGCCTGGCGTACAGGGTGAGCAGGGCCCGGGGTACAGGGTGAGCAGGGCCTGGGGTACATGGTGAGCAGGGCCCGGGGTACAGGGCGAGCAGGGCCCGGGATACAGGGCGAGCAGGGCCTGGGGTACAGGGTGAGCAGGGCCCGGGGTACATGGTGAGCAGGGCCTGGGGTACACGGAGTCATGGGTAGGAAACTGAGTGGGGTGGTGAAGGCAGAAGCCATCCTGTGAATGAAGCCACTGGTCCTGATGGTTGCCTGGTGTCCATGCCCCAGCCTTGACCCCAGGAGATATGTGGAGGAACCAATAGCATTGGGTTTTACAAATTACCATCCCCTGTCGCCCTTACATCAGAACTCTGTGGTGTAGCTGAATTGTGAGGGCTGCATCCTCTTGTCCCATCCCCCATTTTTTTCATACACATCCCATGAAGGTGGCTTTCATTGCAGAAACAGTTTGGGGTCCCTGTAACTAGTCCTGCATGGATGGTTGACCCCCCCCCTCACAGCGGGGGGGATGCTGGTCAGCTGTTCCCACCTTTGGGCTCTCATGAGTGTTCCTCAGGGCCCTGCCTCTGGAGGAAAGGACGTGTGGGGAGCCAGATCCCTAACAGGATGAGGGGATGCTCAGGGCTCCGGACCCCAGCCTGCAGATTGGTCCTTATAGCTGTGTGACCTTGGGAAAGTCACTTACCCTCAATAAACATGACTTGCCTCACATACAGAACAGTCATTAGGAACCACAAACCTACAGCCCTTTGGAAACTCAAGCACGCTAGGGAAGCGTCAGCCGTCGTTCTGCCTGGTCAAGTTTTTATGAGCTGCTAAAGGGAGCTTTGGCTGAAACCCCACTCCTCCTCAGCCAGCTGAAGGAGCCAGCTCAAGTCTCTGCTCTAGAAGGAACCACCCTCGTCTGTCAACTGGGCTTGAAGTTTTCAGGCTCGTTTAGTTGAGTGCTTAACTCAGCGGGTCAAATTGAGCCTGGAAAATGAGACATTCCTGCCCACCCTCTGACGTCACGTGTTGCAGCCACAGTGGGAGCAGGGGTGATTTCCAAGATTGTCCACAGCAACGCTTCTGTCCACATTCACGGGATCAGAGGATGTTAACGGAATCTTTGTTTTCCCCCGTGGATCATAGCCCAGTCTCGTGGGCCCATCCAAACCCTGAATCTGGTTACGTCAGTCAAAGCTGCCAGCAGCACAGACCCAACCCCGAGACCGTTCCACTTGGGGGGCTTTGGAGGAGCAGGGTGGTGGGGTCCTTCAGCAGAGTCGAGGAGAGAAGGTTGGAAAGCAACCTCAGAATGTCAGAGGTGTTCGCTGGAGGTGGGCGCAGGTTGATGTGTGCGCCGTGAGCCAGCTCCTTGGGGCCACGAGGGTACAGCATGGCCACCTCTGTCCATCCTGACCCAGGAGCAGAGGGGTGGGGATGAAGGACGCAGGGGCCGCCAGCCTCTGCCGCTTGAGCTCAGCTCACGGCCTGCCCCCTCTGGCTCTGGTGCCTGGGCTGGTCCAGCTCCCAGGCTCAGCCACCGAGAGTTTCTCCTGAGATTTACGGGAGGCTGGGGTGTCTCTCTCTCCCAGGACATCCTGTCTCCCTGTGCAGCTAGGACTGAGGCAGGTTTTGTCTTATGTTGTTTTGTTTTTCATGGCTTTAAGAAGACTTGGAAACTTTCTCTGCAGAATTTTTCAAACTGGGAATAGGAATGTGATTTCTATTTTTTCTTTTTTTTAAAAAAATTTATTTATTTAATCATTTATTTAATTTTTGGCTGCTTTGGGTCTTTGCTTGCATGCGGATTTTCTCTAGTTGCTGAGAGCAGGGGCTACTCTTCGTTGTGGTGCGCAGGCTTCTCATTGCGGTGGACTCTCTTGTTGCAGAGCACAGGCTCTAGGCGCGCGGGCTTCTGTAGTTGTGGCGCACAGGCTTCAGTAGTTGTGGCTCATGGGCTCTAGAGCACAGGTTCAGTAGTTGCGGTGCATGGGCTTAGCTGCTCCGCGGCATGTGGGATCTTCCTGGACCAGGACTCGAGCCCGTGTCCCCTGCACTGACAGGCAGATTCTTAACCACTGAGCCACCAGGAAAGCCCGATTTCTATTGTTTCTTAGAGAATTTTCTGGAGCCCGAGGCCTATGCTGAGGGCTGCATCCCAAGTGAGTGAGTTGTCGTAGCTGCAGCCTCTGGGTCCTCCTCCTCTTGAGAACCAGGCTTATCCCCAGGTGCCACATCAAGGTAAAAACCAGGGCACAGAGCAGACCTCAGGGCATTGCTCCCCTCTGCAACCCCCAGTTGATCAGTGCCAGCTTCATTATATCTGTGGAATTTCTAAGTTGTTCTTTTCTCTCTGTGTTGGGAGAAAAATGTAGGAAGAAATGAGGATTAGCTATTCAGTGGCTGGAGAGTAGATTTGAATAGTCACTGGTGCTAGTCACAGATATTCTTGATCTTTTTCTGGGCACATATTGGGGTAGAACTGAGTGCCCTCTTTGACATCAGACAAGGCCACGAGACTTGCTTTGGCCAATGAAATGCGAGTAGAACATCACAGGTCACTTCCGGTTGGTTAGCAGCTTTATGGGCGGCTCCCAAACTCACCGTGACCCTTCCCTGCCCCTGAGGTTTGGAAGCGTCTGTTGGGATGCAGCCTCTGCCGTCCTGGGAGATGAAACCTTTATCGTCCCAGGTCCCCCAGTGATTATTACGAGCAGAAACCCCGCCACAGGCCAGCCCATGGCAGACACACAATGTGAGCAAGAGATGAGTCTTTGTTATTTGAACCCCTTAGAATTTGAGGTTGTAGCAGAGCCTGTCGTGTCCTCACCGACACAAAACAAAATACCAAGTGTGCGTATAGTGGGTCCTTCCTGCCGAGTCTGGTCCTCCTGACTGAGGAATGCGTAAGCAGCCTCATCTAGTTCAGCTGTGGGATACCTGCCAATCTCTGCTTTGGGGCTGTGCTAGTAGTTTTCTGTGAATCATGTGAACTGACCTCCCCAGTTCTGGGTCTTCTCCGCTCATTATCTGTCCGTTTTCTGTCTCTTCGCTACTCAAATAACAGAGTCCTCAACAGGTGATTTCTAAGGTGGTTTTGCTTTCCTCTTATAGGCTCTGAACCTATTTCTACGCCCACTGCCTCCACCTCCTGCGTCTCCTTCCGTTTCCGGGCACTCGGTGTACATCACCTAGCCTTATCTTTTCTGAAGGCTTTGCTCTCTGTGGCCGGCAGCCTCTGGGTTAGGCTTTCTAATGTCTACATGACTTGTGGAGTGTAGATGCCGATTGCCTTTCAATGAGAAAAGAAACTTCTGATTTGATATCTAGCAGGGTAGGTGCTTTCTTATGGATTTGGGGCAATGTTTTAAGCAGCCCCTCCCCCTCCCCCTGCTCAGTACCTTCCACACCTTTTCTCTTACATCTTTCGATGTGGCACAGAGTGGAGAGATCCAAAATACCTGAATGGTACAGATGAACTGATTTACAAGGCAGAAAAGAGACACAGATGTAGAGAACAAACGTATGGACACCAAGGCGGGAAAGTGGAGGCGGGGCGTGGTGGTGGTGTGATGAATTGGGAGATTGGGATTGACATATATACGCTAATATGTACAAAATAGATAACTAATAAGAACCTGCTGTATAGAAATAAATAAATAAAATTTAAAAAAGAAAAGAATTCCACTTACACTAGCATCAAACAGAATAACATATTTGAGAACAAATGTCACAAAAGATTTGCAAAACTTACACTCTGAAAACTACAAACCATAGTCAGAAGAAATGAAAGAAGACCTAAGTAAATGGAAAATCATCCTGTGCTCCTAGATTCAAAGACTTAATGTTGTTCAGATTGCCAAACTCTCCAAGTTGAGCTATAGAATCAATCTCAGTTGGTTTCTTTTCAGAATTTGACAAGCTGATCCTAAAACTCATACGGAAATGTCAGGGACCCAAAACTTGAAATAATTGTCATCATTTAAAAAACTAGTAAAAAAAAAACACAAAAAACTAGTAAAGATCCATTTGTAGGCAATTCTGAAGAAGCGTTTGAAGCCTAGATGTCTCCCTTTCCCCAGGATTCGCGACGGGGAGAAGCAGAGGCCTCCCATTCTAGCTCACCTTCCAGTGCTGTCTGGGCTGCATTTCCATGTAGCTAAGGCTCCCCGTGTGACCCGCCATGACACGGCAGTGTGAGGTGAGGTGCGGACCCCGTGCACAGCCTTGTCTCAGGCATCATGTCAGAAACCCACATATGCAGCATCAAACGTGAAACAGTGATGCAAAGAGACCACTACTTCATTTCAGAGTTGTGACGATGAGCCTTGGAAAGGCTAGTGACTTGTCAAAGGGCTAAATAAATTTCTGAGGCATAAGCAGCCACGTCAGACCTCAAAGCCATGTCTTCTGACTCTAGTTTCAGGTTGGTTTCTAGACCACGCTGCCTGGCCAGCTTGCAAAGCAGGGAGCTGATGTGGGCTTACAGGATTTAAGACGGGACCCTGAGTAAGAAAATAACCCATGTCCCTCCTTCCGTGGGTGCATACAAAGGAGGGAAACATACTCGGTTTCCATGAAGAAATTATCATCCTCACGCCTGTTCCCTTCGAGTTATTTCTTGAGTGTGTACATTTTTCTCAGCACTGGAGACACCTTTTACCATTGACCCGGAGCTAGAGTCTAAACACTTTGAGGTTTAGGATGAGGGTGAGTGCTACGTGGGAATGGTCTAAGAAGTCCAGTTTAGGTGATAAGGATTTCCGCCTCCCAGCTGGCCCAGCTCCCACTGCCTTCCAGGTTTCGGCAATATTGCATACACTTTTTTTCATTCCACGTGTCCTTTCCTTTGTTTTAAAATATTTGCCTTGGATGTGTAGCATCCATGCAGTGTGGACATGCAGCCAATCTCATGAGTCAAGGTGTGAGGGAGAAAGTCCCCGTGTTGGAGGCATGTTTCAAGATGCCCAGAAGAGCTTGGAGGGGCACCCCCACGTCTGACTTTCACCTTCAAGTTAAGAGCGGGATCCAGGGCTGGTGGGCTATTCTGTGATAATTCCAGGGGCTATTGCCCATATTAAGAAGGAACTCTTTTTTTCTTTTTTTTGGGACTTTTTTTTGAGCCCTATTTGGAATGCTCAGTTTGGAGCTAGTGGTGCTACAGGTCCTAAGACCTGAGCAAAATTGTTTGAGATTCTTAGGCGCAGAGACTTCTCTTTATCTACCCCAGGACTCCTGGGGGGGCCAGGAGGGTCTGGCCTCAGATATGTGTCATGGTTCTCAGAGGGTCCCAGGGACCCGTCTCCTGCTCCCTCCTGGCCCCAGGCAGAGCGCGTTGCAATGTCAAGGTTGCGGTGCTTGAATCCCAATGTCAAGGTTGTGGCGCTAAATCCCTTAGGCATCCGCTCTCTCTTGCCTCTGAGCCTTCACACCTGTTGCATTCTCTCCTGGAGCCACCTCTTTTTTTCTGGTCCCCATAGATCGGAGTGAGACGGAATTACGCCTGGAGACTCTGATTCACCCCTTCTGCTTCCCCAGGTACAGCATGAGTGCTTGGTGGCCCACCCATAGCCCATCAGGCCTTCCCAGTACAAGTTACAGTGGCTTAATTGCTCACAGTCTGAAGACTGCCTGGCAGCCAGAGCTGTGCATCTAGACGGAGGTGCTGGAAAATGCCCGGCCCACTTATATAACACACGGCAGCTCTCCACTAGTGGCTGACGGGCCTGGTGGACAAAGACCCCGGCTCCCTTGCCCCTCAGGTGGGATTTCCCTGAAGATATGTGGTTTGCAGGGTGTCCCAGAGTCCCTGGCAGGATGCGCTCTGATAGTCCACAGTGGTAACTTCTCGAAACACATCCTGTGCTGAATGCCTTCCCTTCCCTGTCTCACCCGCTCCTTCACTTACCAGGGTTTCCTGGGATCATCTTCCAAACAAACTGCACCCTGTCTCAGGGTCTGCTTCTGGGGCGACTCAAGCCAAGACACCCTCCTAATACTTACTGTAGCTGCCTATCTGACTTCAGGGCACCCTCCACCTAACCCTGCAGTCAGGATGGGCTGGAAGGAGTTGCTCTCGTTCCCTGCAGTATCCCAGTGCCTGATGCACTGCCTGGCTCGCGATTAGTGCCAGTAAGTATTTTCTGAATGAAGAAGACACAGTGCAGCCTATGGAAGACCTTAACCATCTGGCAGGGAGACAGACACAAGCAGATAAATGACAACTCAGAGGCATAAGGGGAACCAGTGCAGCATCTGCAAAGGTCACACAGAAAGGGGGGGACCCACTGTGTGTAAGGTGCACACAGAGTCAGAGCAAGTGACCTCAGTGTCTTAAATGACTGAATAAACCAGGTGGGGAAACAGGGAAGACGGTTGAGCAGAAACAAGAGTAAAGGTGAGTGTGGTAGACACAGCAATGGGCTGCCTGATCTCCCTCCAGGGAAGGACTGCTGCCAGGCGGCAGGAAGCGTGGTCAGCAGGCTGCCCGCAGCCATCAGCTCCCGCAAGGGCAGAGAGCCATCTTGCCAAGGTCGAGCCAGCCTGGAATGGTCTGCCTCAGTGACTGGGTAAGACGGGGGTATGAAGGCCGGGCTGGTTTGACCTGATTCTGGACCCTGAGCAGGTCACAGTGACCTCTGTGCTCCTGGGGGGCTGGCCAGGGATCTGCCAGTCCTGCAGCCTCCAAGCTCTTCCTCTGCCTAATCTGGTCAAGAAGCCTCCCGCTTCTTCCCTTCACAGGGACTGATCCCTACTCAGGGTTGCCAGATTAGCAAATAAAAATACAGAGTGCCCAGTTAAATTTAAATTTCAGATAAGCAATGAATCATTTTTATATGAATATTCCAGATATCGCGTGGGGCATACTTCGAATACTAAAGAATGATTCTTTGTCTGCAATTCAATGCGATGAGGCACCTTATCTTCCATCTGACAGCCCTATCAATGATATTTATCATTCCCCCCTCCAGTTCCACCTCGTTATCTGCTCTGGAGGACTGGCCGGCAGCCCCAGCATAGGAGGCACCGTGTGATGTGGGGCTGCAGGCCGTTCCCACTGAGATGGGGGTAGCGGTTGTCAGAAGGTAGGGCTGAAGAGCAGGAGACTCCGAGTTCTTCATCTAAAACTCACGAATTTTATCCTCAGAGACAATGATGGAAAAGGATGGAAGGCTCTAGGCGGAAGGTGGCCAGGTTTGCATTTCAGAAAGGCCCCTCTCATGACTGTGAGCATGGCCAGGAGGCTGCTACAGCCTGAGGGTCACCCTAGGACAAGGAGACAAGGGACTTCTGAGATGTTCCGCATTGGGATAGAACTTCGTTTGGAGGAGCAGAGGAGAGGACCAGTTACATCCCAGGCCTCTGGGTCAGGACGCTGTATGGGGTGCATGTGGTTCAACTAAGGGGCACCAGCATCTACACCATGGGCTCTGCTTGCTCAACCCGGCTTCGTGGGAGGTGTGATCCCAGCGTGGCAAGAGTGAGAAAGGAAGTGGAGGGATGTGTAGGAGGAGAGAGGCAGAGGTCACGCAGGCCGTGCACATTGGATCCTGGTACCTGGCTGCACCATCACAGTGAGCGACTTCTGGTCCAACCAACGGAGTCACCTGGTCTCATGGCCTCATGGTCTCATGGCCTTTGAGGGCAGGAAGGGAGAGACTGATTTTGTGGATCCTTCTACCTCTTCTCGCTGAGGCCTTAGCTCCTCCACTGCTCTGGGCTACGTTACCTGATGCCTCCAGGCAGCCACGTCCTGTCTCCTGTGATCCCTGAGCCTGTCGGAGTCCAGAGATGGAGGCTGGACCAGGGCTGCAGGGGGTCTGAGTGGGCTGAGCTTGGGTGGGACTTGCAATCCTTCCGTGGTGTGTGCAGCAGAGGCGCTGCCGGACCCCAGCCCAAGGGTGTCCGAGAGAACCTCCAGTTTGAGGAGATAAGAGAAGATGTGGCTGGATTGGGGGGTGAGTTATCCTCTGAGCAAGTGGTCAAGGATGGAGGTGGAGGGGGCAGACCAGGACCTCCAACTCCCAAAATCCACCTGATGCAACCAGCTGATGACCAGTACAATTAGCTGTGCCCTGAGAGACCCAGGGCTCCAGGAGCTGCCCACAGAACTGGAGCGCGGGGTCCCGGGCTGCGGGGAGAGGTGCTCCTGTGGGTCATCACGCATGTGAGGTTCAGAACCCAGGGGTGGGGTGATGGGCTATGACTTGGTGAAGAGGACAGAAGCAATGCATGGACAAGGTCAGGGTCCATGGAGGCAGAAGGCACTGACCTTCAAGGTGGGTGGGACTCAGTGGATAGAATGGAAAAGTTTGCTCAGCGAGACCCCCCACCCCCCAACCTCCAAAAAGAACAAGAACACAAGGCTGTGGGGCTCAGGGCTGGAGGGGCAGGTGGTCCAAAGGTGAAGGCTTCTGAAAGGTTGAGGTGGCAGATGAGACAGAGAGAGTTCCTCAGGCCTGGCACTTAGAAGCAGCTCAGTGACTTTTATCAGCATAATCAATTCTAAGAATAAATTTGGTACATTCAAGCTAAGGTTTTCCATCAATAACTAAAAACATGAAATAAGGGTTGCAACTGAAGCCACAGCTTCAAGCCACGTTCAAGGAATCTTGCTCCTTGCCCCCATTTCAGACTTTTCTCTGGTTTAATAAAGAAGTAGGAATGATCTTGAGACAGGAAAATCTCTTAGCCTTGCAGTAAAGCAAAGAATGCAGCTAAATTCTTTGAACTCAAGTGTCTCTGACAGTGTAAGAGGATTTCAAGAAAGGCTTCATTTTTCAGAAATGGAACCAAGAAAAGCAAACGAGGACAAGCCCCCATGAAACATTCTCTGAAACCCATCTGCTCCTGAGAGCCATCTCCACAAACAAGTTCATCTGTTTCTGGAAATGTATTATTTTTTCATCCTCATAGGCATCTCAAAAATGAAGCCTTGCTAGGGTTGAGACAAAATTCTTTACCCTTTACCCATTTAGACCTAGAAAAAAATAATGATCATTTTCCTAAATTTCTCAGCAGATTATGATGGCATTTCGTATTGGTTTTGGTAAATCGGTAAAGGAATTACCATTTTAGTTTCCCATTTCTCACCTTTCCCCTGAGTGTGCATGTTCCCCTCTCTGTAATTAGACCTCTAGGCAGTCTAAGTTTCTCACCAGGAATCCACTCAAGATTCCATTCCTGGGCTTCCCTGGTGACGTAGTTGTTAAGAATCCACCTGCCAGTGCAGGGGACACGGGTTCAAGCCCTGGTCTGGGAAGATCCCACATACCGCGGAGCAACTAAGACCCTGAGTCACAACTACTGAGCCTGCACTGTAGAGCCCATGAGCCACAACTACTGAAGACCCCGCACCTAGAACCCATGCTCCACAACAAGAGAAGCCACCGCAACGAGAAGCCCGCGCACTGCAATGAAGAGAAGCCCCTGCTCACCGCAACCAGAGAAAAGCCCGCGCAGCAATGAAGACCCAACACAGCCAAAAAATAAAATAAATTTTTAAAAAAAGTTTCCATTCCTAAACTTAGTTGCTGCCAACTGCTTTCTGATTTTGACTCTAACTGCTAAAGACTGAGGGGTCTTCACTTCCCAGCGGCATTTACTTTGGGAAAGAAGTGTCTCCCAGAGGGGCATCTGCATTGTGGGAAGAATCTGGCAGTTATCCAGGAGAAAAACAATGAATAATGAGTCCATGACTTTGCCAGCGTGGTGTTGGAGGTCAAGGGAAATGAGAAAAATTCCTGTGGAGGAAGAGGCTGCAATATTCTGTTAAGTGGTGGATCCCACATGAGGTGTGGGGTGCTCTAAAAGCAGCCTTAGAAGGTGATCCTAGACCTAATCAAACTCACCAGCTCTTGAACAGCAAAGGAAACCATAAACAAAATGAAAAGACAACCTACAGATTGGAAGAAAATATTTGCAAATGATACGACCGACAAGGGCTTAATTTCCAAAATATACAAACAGCTCATACAATTCAACAACAAAAAAAACCCCAACCCAATTGAAAAATGGGCAGAAGACCTAAATAGACATTTCCCCAAGGAAGAAATACAGATGGCCAGTAGGCACATGAAAAGATGCTCAACATTGCTAGTTATTAGCAGAATGAAAATTAAAACCACGGTGAGGTACCATCTCACACCAGTCAGAATGGCCATCATTAAAAAGTCTACATATAACAAATGCTGGAGGGGGTGTGGAGGAATTCCTACACTGTTGGTAGGAATGTAAGTTGGTGCAGCCTCTGTGGAAAACAGTATGGAGTTTCCTTAGTGAACTAAAAATAGAATTACCATATGATCCAGCAATCCCACTCTTGGATATATATCCAGACAAAACTGTAATTCAAAAAGATACATGCACCCCTATGTTCACAGCAGCACTATTCACAATAGCCAAGACATGGAAGCAACCTAAGTGTCTATCGACAGAGGAATGGATATAGAAGGTGTGATACATATATACAATGGAATATTACTCAGCCATAAAAAAGAATGAAATAATGCCATTTGCAGCAACATGGATGGACCTAGAGATTATCATACTAAGTGAAGTAAGTCAGAAAGAGAAAGACAAATACCATATGATATCACTTATATGTGGAATCTAAAAAATGACACAAATGAACCTATCTATGAAACAGATGAGGGACATAGAGAACAGACTGGTGGTTGCCAAGGGGGAGGGAGGTGGGAGAGGGTTGGAATGGGAGTTTGGGATTAGCAGATGCAAACTGGTATATATAGGATGGATAAACTACAAGGTCCTACTGTAGAGCACAGGGAACTATATTCCATATCCTGTGATAAACCATAATGGAAAAGGATATGAAAAAGAATGTATATACACGTATAACTGAGTCCCTTTGCTGTACAGCAGTAATGAACACAACATTGTAATTCAACTATATTTGAATAAAAAATAAATTTTAAAAAATAAAAATAAGAAGGTGGTCCTAGAGGTGCTGAGCTCATACAGGATGGAACTTGACAGCAGCAATCGGTTATCCCAAATTCAGCCTCGCAGCACCTCTCCCCAGCTCTGTCCACTCCTGTCTGATCTTCACCTGCACATCCTGCCTTTAGGGTTAGGGGCCTGGGCAGATTGAGAATAAACCAAAATGAACCAGGAGGAGAGCAAACAAATTAAGTCCTCGTCTGAAATGACATTTCTTAATATTTTACTCTTTATTTTCTGTGATTTATCTAACTTTAACTAATGGGACTAGACTAAGATATCGAGATATATCTATCTGGTATGGTTAAACCCCAAAAAGAAAAATTTTAAGCTTAATTAAGCCACTCCAGCTTGTATTCCTGGGACAGAGGAAGTGTTTGAACGTTGGTCCTTTTTTTTTTTTTTTTTTTTGCGGTACGCGGGCCTCTCACTGTTGTGGCCTCTCCCGTTGCGGAGCACAGGCTCCGGATGCGCAGGCCCAGTGGCCATGGCTCATGGGCCCAGCCGCTCCGCGGCATGTGGGATCTTCCCGGACCGGGGCACGAACCCGTGTCCCCTGCATCGGCAGGCGGACTCTCAACCACTGCGCCGCCAGGGAAGCCCTGAACGTTGGTTCTTGACAAACGTCCATCCTCTTCTTCTTGATACCAACATTACCATGGAAATGACAGAAGCCTACATGAATGACCTCTCCCCGAGACATTTGCATTATGTAAAGGAACATTTTTGTGTACATTTACACAACTGTAAATCAAAGGAAAAAAAAGTTTTGTTTAGGGAATCAAGCCAGCAAGACATTGGGTAAAATTGCAGGGATGGTCCCCAGGGACCTTGACCCCGAGGGGTTCTCCGGTACAAGCTGGTCAGATCTGTTCGTGAGCAGTGAAAGTGAGACATGGGGGTCCATCCTGGCCCCTTCAATGCAGATTGAACTGTTACATCATGAAAGAACGCACATCCATCTGGAAATTGGACAATTGAATACAAGTTTCGCTCCCGTTCCTTCCTGTGCCATTGACTGAGCGCAGATCCCATTCTCACCCTCATTTTCCTGGTAAAATAAAACTAATATATGGACTCAGCTTGAAAATCAACGAGTGTGGTGACATGTTACCATTCTCATTATTATCACTCCTAAAGTTCTCAAAGTTCAGGAAATTGCAGGAAAAAAAAACATGGAAATTATTCTTAACTTCATTGCCCCAAAGCCACCAGTTTCCCCAAATTTAACCTATCTGAAAAAAAAGAAAACCTGTTGACTAAGTACCAGTTACCATTTAGCCCTTTAGAGTTGCAGGTTTGCGCTTAATAATCTCCAGAAAGGCTGATGCCCGTGGATATTTTAGAGATGTGGGAGGAGGTTTGCAGAACATTGCCTTTTTTTTTTAATTCCCACTATTATTCAGTGAGGTAAAATAACGAGAAGTCCATCAGCTAATCATCGCCTGATAAGAGGCGTCACACAATTTATGAAAGGAAAAAAACACTAACAAGCACATCCAAGGTAACCGAGGCTGATCACAGTGTCTGCAGAAAGTTTCCGTTTACAGTTTCCATTACAGATGGTCAGTTGTGCCATGAATACCGACCAAGCAGGCTGCTGGAAGAGGGAGGGGATATGGGGATATATGTATACATAGAGCTGATTCACTTTGTTATACAGCAGACACGAACACAACATTGTAAAGCAATTATACTCCAATAAAGATGTTAAAAACATATCTATATATATAAAGAATCTAAAAAAAAATAGTAAAAAAAAAAAAAAGCAGGCTGCTTGGCACCTAGGAGACATGACTGGGGCTTTCAGCGCTCATGTTCTGAAGTTTCATTTGTGTTCCAGGAGGCTCAGCGTAACGCACAGAATGACTGACCTACGGCATCCAGCCAGGGAATGAATTCCTCCCTCCAATAAAGGAAAAACAAAGAGCTCGCCATGCTTATTCCATCCCTGTCTGTCCAGCATCTCAGATGCCTTTGTAGGGAGCAGCAGGTAATAACCTGCAGCTGAGAGGTGCTTGGAATAAGTGTGGCAGCTCTGCTTCCCACCTTCACAGGACTGTCAGCACCTCTCCAAGCTGCTTACTTGGCAAAGCTGAGAAACCAGTTACTGAAGAAAATAACACCCTGCCATTTGCTCTGTTTAAATGTATACGGAAGGCACTGTTACAGCATGAAAACTACTTTATTCTGTGGATTAACAGGCTTATCTTCAAGATACAATCGGTTCCTGAAGTGTAGGAATCACCTGAACTCTTGGCCATGGGCTGGTGATGAAGACCTGCCATCTGTCTAAAATGGGCCAGCACCTTCCTTTAGCACCAAAACACGCATCTCCCTACTTCACCTGGACTTGCTGCTGGGTTTCTGCGGTTATGGCATCAACATTCTTCCTCTTTGAGAGATCATGTAATCTGCAAAGAGTCAAGGGTTCTAGATTCTCACCTTGTTCTGTGACTCCATTCTGTCATTCATTTATTCATTCAGAAATATTTACTGGGGACTCACTGGGAACTAGACATCACCAAAGATACAGAAATGAATAAGATAGACAACAAAAACAGAAACAAATGTATGTGTGTGTGTGAGAGAGAGATAGAGAGAGAGAGAGGAGGGAGAGAGAGAGAGAGAGAGAGAGAGAGAGAGAGAGAATGAAAAAGACCATACAGAAACTCTGAATCGAGCACAGCGGCAGTGCCTGGGCAGTGACTTTAAACAGATCGCCTTTCTGATTACTTTAAGATCTGAACGGGATGGAGGAGCCTGCTGTGCACAAGTTGGGGGCAAGGGCAGCCCTTGGCAAGGACTAGAGCAAGCAGGGTAGGTGAGCCTTGATAAGGTGCTTGGACGGTGTTCTAACAGATACGAGATATTGTTGGAAGGTCTGAAGTAGGAAAGTAACTTGGTCCATGCTTTTAAAAAATCACCTTGACTCTGTGTAGATGCTAAAATGTCCAGGGCAAGGGACTAAAAGACTAGTTAGGAGGCCACAGACCCGCCCAGGCAGAACACTCTAAATGGTGGGTGCCAGGGATGGAGAGGAGGGGATTGGGGTCCCATTGTTTATGGGATACAGAGCTTCAGTTTTGGAAAATGATGAGCATTCTAGAGATGAACGGAGGTGATGGTTGCACAACAATGCTACTGCCCCAGAACTGTACACTTAAAAAGGGTGAAGATGGTAAGTGTTATGTATATTTCACCACAATAAAAAAAAAAAGTGATTGGTAAGTTATTTTGTTGCTGATGGAATTTAGAGCCCTCACCCAACCTCCCAGATAAAGCAAGATCAGGGGGAGGGGTTGGTGTCATTTAGGGTTTTGCTTTTTCCTTATAAAATTCACCTGTTATCAACATGATTTATTAGAAACTCAAAAATCCAAATAGTTTCTAAACAAGATTCAGTTACTAAAAGGTATAAGCATTAAGGGTTCAACAAAGCAGTGACACAAAATGGTAATTAACTCAAGTCCACCCACACAGTCTTTCCAAACATCTGTTCTCTTCTCCCCTCTGTTCCCTCTTTGGTAGCTGCTGCTGTGAAGTTACCACCCATCCTGACCCTTTCACTCATTCAGAGGCAATCGTGATGTGTATACAATCACAGATAATATTATCAAGAAGGATGTAGGGTTTTTGTGTTGTTTTTCAATTTTTTTTTTTAAATTTCTGTTTCTTTTTTCTTTTTTTGACCATTCACCCAGTTTCCAGAGCACTGGTCATTCATTGTCTAAATCCCCTGGTCTATCCACGGGGCGCCTCACGCTCTCTTCCACAGTGATGCTGCCCACGGCATTTTCCTCTTTAACTCACCTCTGACTTTGCCTACTGTGGGAGTCTGCAGGGGTCTACAGTTCCTCCACTAGAGCACTGAGGCATAAAATACACGGCAAACCATGTGAATTCCTGCCAGTGGACCCCGCGTCATACACACTCAGTGGCGTGAGCTGCGTTACAGAACAGGATGGCGATGGCGATACTCCAGCCCTGGCGTGGTGATCTTGGATAAGCCGCTTCCTGTCTCAGGCTGGGTTATGCCCTGGGATGAGGATTAAGTGCTGTTAACCAACATTTTAGAAATGGAGACCTGATTGAAATAAAGAGGAGTTTATTAGGGGGTTTTCTTAGGATTGTAGCCCAAAGGAGCACTTGAATTATGTTCCATCGGGCTATAAAATGGGGGGAGCTTCTAAGGGCAAAAACTGCAAGGCCATAGTTAGTTACATAAGTTGTTTGTCGAGAATTATAATTGGAGCTGGCAGGAAATAAGGGGGCTTGTTAATCAAGGATCAGTTGGGGTCCAAAATATTTGCATAGTTACAAGGGGGGGACCTTGAGACCATAAGATTGCAGCTGTCGTTTGTTGTTTCCAATATGACTGGTGGCGGCCTTGAGTTTGATGCAATTCAGAGAAATTCAGGTTCTCAGTGGTGGAGGGATATGTCTGACACCAGGTCCTCATTGGCCACCCAACTCCATTTTTAGATGCCTGGGCACTCATCCCTTCTAAGTCCACTAAGGGAACCAACATTTTTAGCATTTTCACTGTGTTTCATCTCTATTCTTCCCCCCAAACCCTCTGCTCCTAACTTGCTCCATTCTAGTCCACTGAGATGATTAGTGCTCCTCATGACGTTCTCCAGGGAAAAACCCGTTAAACAACCCAACTTTTTAAAAATGGACAAAATTTGGGTTTTTTAACATCTTTATTGGAGTATAATTGCTTTACAATGGTGTGTTAGTTTCTGCTGT
Organism: Globicephala melas; assembly: GCF_963455315.2. Classification (NCBI taxonomy): domain Eukaryota; kingdom Metazoa; phylum Chordata; class Mammalia; order Artiodactyla; family Delphinidae; genus Globicephala; species Globicephala melas. The sequence continues at coordinate 42,635,242 of NC_083328.1, read as the reverse complement.
ATAACAAAGTGAATCAGCTATACATATACATATATCCCTATATCCCCTCCCTCTTGTGTCTCCCTCCCACCCTCCCTATCCCACCCTTCTACGTGGTCACAAAGCACTGAGCTGATCTCCCTGTGCTATGCGGCTGCTTCCCACTAGCTCTCTATTTTACATTTGGTAGTGTTTATAAGTCCATGCAACTCTCTCATTTCATCCCAGCTTACCCTTCCCCCTCTCCACATCCTCAAGTCCATTCTCTACATCTGTGTCTTTATTCCTGTCCTGCCCCTAGGTCCTTTAGGATCTTTTTTTTTTTTTTTTAGATTCCATATATATGTGTTAGCATACGGTATTTGTTTTTCTCTTTCTGACTTAATTCACTCTGTATGACAGACTCTAGGTCCATCCACCTCACTACAAATAACTCAATTTCATTCCTTTTTATGGCTGAGTACTATTCCATTGTGTATATGTGCCACATCTTCTTTATCCATTCATCTATTGATGGACACTTAATTTGGTTCCATGTCCTGGCTATTGTAAATAGTGCTGCAATGAACATTGTGTTACATGACTCTTTTTGAATTATGGTTTTCTCAGGGTATGTGCCCAGCAGTGAGATTGCTGTGTCATATGGTAGTTCTATTTTTAGTTTTTTAAGGAACCTCCATACTGTTCTCCATAGTGGCTGTATCAATTTATATTCCCACCAACAGTGCAAGAGGGTTCCCTTTTCTCCACACCCTCTCCAGCATTTATTGTTTGTAGATTTTTTGATGATGGCCATTCTGACTGGTGTGAGGCGATACCTCACTGTAGTTTTGATTTGCATTTCTCTAATGATTAGTGATGCTGAGCATCCTTTCATGTGTTTGTTGGCAGTCTGTATGTCTTCCTTGGAGAAATGTCTATTTAGGTCTTCTGCCCATTTTTGGATTGGGTTGTTTGTTTTTTTGATATTGAGCTGCATGAGCTGCTTGTATATTTTGGAGATTAATCCTTTGTCAGTTGCTTCATTTGCAAATATTTTCTCCCATTCTTAGGGCTGTCTTTTCGTCTTCTTTATGGTTTCCTTTGCTGTGCAAAAGATTTTAACTTTCATTAGGTCCCATTTGTTTATTTTGTTTTTATTTCCATTTCTCTAGGAGGTGGGTCTAAAAGGATCTTGCTGTGATTTATGTCCTAGAGTGTTCTGCCTATGTTTTCCTCTAAAAGTTTTATAGTGTCTTGCCTTACATTTAGATCTTTATTCTATTTTGAGTTTATTTTTCTAAGAGGTCTGCGTCTTTATTCCTGCTTTACCCCTAGGTTCTTCATGACATTTTTTTCTTAAATTCCATATATATGTGTTAGCATACGGTATTTGTCTTTTTCTTTCTGACTTACTTCACTCTGTATGACAGACTCTAGGTCTATCCACCTCATTACAAATAGCTCAATTTCGTTTCTTTTTATGGCTGAGTAATATTCCATTGTATATATGTGCCACATCTTCTTTATCCATTCATCCGATGACGGGCACTTAGGTTGTTTCCATCTCCGGGCTATTGTAAATAGAGCTGCAATGAACATTTTGGTACATGACTCTTTTTGAATTTTGGTTTTCTCAGGGTATATGCCCAGTAGTGGGATTGCTGGGTCATATGGTAGTTTTATTTGTAGTTTTTTAAGGAACCTCCATACTGTTCTCCATAGTGGCTGAACCAATTCACATTCCCACCAGCAGTGCAAGAGTGTTCCCTTTTCTCCACGCCCTCTCCAGCATTTATTGTTTTTGTGTATGGTGTTAGGGAGTGTTCTAATTTCATTCTTTTACATGTAGCTGTCCAGTTTTCCCAGCACCACTTATTGAAGAGGCTGTCTTTTCTCCATTGTATATTCTTGCCTCCTTTATCAAAAATAAGGTGACCATATGTGCATGGGTTTATCTCTGAGCTTTCTATCCTGTTCCATTGATCTATTTTTATGTTTCTGTGCCAGTAGCACACAGTCTTGATTACTGTAGCTTTGTAGTATAGCCTGATTCCTCCAGCTCCATTTTTCTTTCACAAGATTTCTTTGGCTTTGGGGTCTTTTGTGTTTCCACACAAATTGTGAACTTTTTGTTCTAGTTCTGTGAAAAATGCCACTGGTAGTTTGATAGGGGTTGCATTGAATCTGTAGATTGCTTTGGGTAGTATAGTCATTTTCACGGTGTTGATTCTTCCAATCTGAGAACATGGTATATCTCTCCAACTGTTTGTATCATTTTTAATTTCTTTCAGCAGTGTCTTATAGTTTTCTGCATACAGGTCTTTTGTCTCCCTAGGTAGATTTATTCCTAGGCATTTTATTCTTTTTGTTGCAGTGGTAAATGGGAGTGTTTTCTTAATTTCTCTTTCAGATTTTTCTTCATTAGTGTATAGGAATGCAAGAGATTTCTGTGCATTAATTTTGTATCCTGCTACTTTACCAAATTCGTTGATTAGCTCTAGCAGTTTTCTGGTAACATCTTTAGGATTCTCTATGTATAGTATCATGTCATCTGCAAACAGTGACAGCTTTACTTCTTCTCTTCCAATTTTGATTCCTTTTATTTCTTTTTCTTCTCTGATTGCTGTGGCTAAAACTTCCAAAACTATGTTGAATAATAGTGGTGAGAGTGGGCAACCTTGTCTTGTTGCTGATCTTAGTGGAAATGGTTTCAGTTTTTCACCATTGAGAACGATATTGGCTGTGGGTTTGTCATATATGGCCTTTATTATGTTGAGGTAAGTTCCCTCTATGTCTACTATCTGGAGGATTTTTATCATAAATGGATGCTAAATTTTGTTGAAAGCTAAAAATGGACAAAATTATCTAAAATTACCTAAATACCTAAGTTACCTAAAAAGATATCCAAACAGCTAATAATGATACTCAACATCATTTGTCATCAAGAAAATGTAAATCACAGCCACAGTGAGACATGGCTACACGTCAAAATGGGTTAAAAAGAAATAAATACCAAGTGCTTATAAGGATGTGGGGCAACTGGGAATCCATATACTTTGGAAAATTGGTTGAGTGTCTTTCCAAAAGCTAAACTACACCTACTCTACTATCCCGACATTTCACAGGGGAGTACTCATGTTACCAGAAAACGTGGGAAAGGATATTCACAACAGCATTATTAATAATAGTCAAATCAATATAGATGACAAAATACATTTTAGCATTCACCAAGAGAATAGTACAGACACACAACACAACACAACACAAACAAAACAAAAAACCATGTGGGTGACTCTCATAGCCATGGCCTTGAGCAAAAGCACACACACTGTGTGATCCTGTTTGTATGAAGTTCAAGGACAGACCAGAGGTTCCTCCTGGGCTGACGGGAGGGGCAGGAAGGAGTGAGGCTGGGGATGCCCTGAATCTCCATCTGGGCAGCGGTTATGAGGCCCACATGACACATGCAAGTAAAATCAGTGTACTCGCCCATGTGTATTTTAAGCCTCAGTTAAGAGAGAGAGACTTGAGATACATCAGCTGAATGTGATGTGCAGAACTTTTTTGGATCCTATTTTGAATAAGATATCTGTAAAAAGGCATTCATGACATAATCAGGACACAGTGACTCTGACAATACTGCATGATGTTAAGTAATGATGGTTTACATATGCTGATGGTATCACAAGATGTGTTTTTTACGCCCTTCTCTCCTAGAATTCGTGCCGAAGCCTGAAATGACAGGGTATTTGGACTTTGCTTCAGAGTAATGCGGCGGGGTCTGGGAGGAGAACCAAGCGTACAGAGGGCATAGGTGGGGGCCACTTTGATGATGGGTTCTGGAATTCATTGCACTTTTCTCTTTACTTTTGTGTTTGGAGGGAAATTTTCATAATAAAGAAAAAAAGATTATTTAAAAAGTATCTAGCTTTGGGGAAGGCTGAGGGGGAAAATACAAATGTTAAAATACAACTTGATTTTAAAACAAAGGCTGTTGTTGTCTCACAGTGTGAGGTGTGAGGAGGGGATGTGAAATCACGTAACTGCTCCCGACCCGGGCTGCCTGGCCCTCCCAGTACCTCTGATCACTGGCAGGGCTCTCGGGCAGGCAGAGCCCACCACGGCCATAGGGAAGTCCCCGAGGCTGCAGGAACATCCCTCCCCAGGACCCCAGAGCTCCTTCTTCCTCTGAGAGGTCGTCCTGAGCAGCTGTGTGTTCACCTGAGTTCATCGCTTCTGGCTCCACCTGGCTCCTCTTGTCCTTGAACGAGAGGCCACAGGATATTATTAGCTCCCCAGCCCTGTACCGCCCCCACCCCTGGGCATCTCTGTGCTATGCTTTTCCCAGATGAAGGCGTTGTGATGGCTGCTGCTCTGAGCCAGGAAGCTGCAGCCCTTGTGGGGTTGTGACCGTAGACCACACTTCCCGACTGGAGGAAAGATGTTTGGGAACCATAACAAGGTGAGGATGCCCTGCTGATGTTATTAACATACAGAGACTCCAAGGAGCCCTAGAGTAAAACGTAGGAGAACAGAACTATCTAGCTTTGCCCCTGAGCAGGTGAGCCCAGAGTAGCTAATGAAGGGGCATCTTGGAACAGCCCTCAAATCCTTCTCAGGACCCCCACTTGGGGAACGCTGCCCAGAAGCTTCCCCCAGAGCAGATGTTCGGAACCAGGATCCATGCTTGGGATCCACGCTTGGGTTGGGTGGGGAGCAACTTGCAGTCATGCATTGCGTGTCTGGCTGTGTCCCCTTGTGGAGCAGGGGCCCTCGGCTTCATCAGCTCCCAGACTGTCCAGAGACCCATGAAAGTAATGAGAACCAGGGCACCCGGGAGATGTTCCCGGTGAGGGGGGTTTGGTGTGTTCTTGGTGAGTGTGGGATTTGAAGGTGCCACATCACAGCTGAATACAGTTCTCTTTCAGGGTTGTCTATCACTTTGAAGATCTTATCCTACAAATTATGAGATGGATCCGGTTCCCGTTTTAAAACCAGGAGCAAAGGACTCTTGAAAAGCAAGAGGTCAAATCCAGAGCACCGACACAGGGGACAGGGTGGGTGGTCCATCTGTAACAGGAAAGAGCCAAATCTGCCTCCACTTTGGATCAGTTTCTTTTACTTTAACCTCTGTTTTCCACTGCTTTTGTTCACTAAAAGGATACCATCTGCACATAATGGCCTGCCTCAGGGAACCCTGCCCTCTGCCTGAAGGTTAAACCAAAGTGCCTTTGTTCAGGCAAACATCCTGACCCTGTCCACCTGTGGATGGCTGCAAGAAAGAAGAAATTAACACATCCCCTCCCTGAGGCTGGCTATTCCAGGGGACATTTGCATAACTTATGGCCTTTTTACTTTATTTCCTCATCTCCTTCCCCTCTCTGTGCTATAAAAGAAACTGGCCTCCAAACAGGGATAAAATAGTTATTTTGAGACTTTAGTCTGCCATTTTCTTGGTCTGCTGGCAAGTCATCTTTCTTGCCTCAACACCTCATCTCCGATTTATTGGCCTGTCGTGCGGCGAGCAGAGCGAGCTGGGACTCGGTAACACATCCTCCACACACGTACCTCTGACCTGGAAAAGCTTGAGTTTGTGGAGAATCGCGTTAGGCAAACTTTCTGCTTGGCTCTTTTATCTACTCAAGATTCTGCTGAAGGCTACACAAACCGTCTCTGCCACTGTGCGTCTCTATAGAAGGTCTGCTAACAATTCCAAATTGTACTGTATAATGCAAGGGGCCATGTGATCAGTATGAAGAGGACAGAAGTCCTAAAAATCATGGTTTGTGCTTGAAACTATAGACGGGGTCTGATCTGACACCAAAGGGAGGTGCTTGGTATCTGATAAAAAAGAAACTTGGGCGTTCATATTTTGCTCTTTGTGGGTTTTCAACTTGGTCTTAAATTTTTATTTAATTTGTTTTTATTATTGACAACCCATTTTACTGGAATTTTTCTTTCCTGTTTAGTCTACCTTCTAGTTCACCAAACTGTAGCATGCATAGTAATAAAATATGTATTTTATTATTAAATAGTTAATAATACATGTCGTTGTAAAAAATTGGAAACTAAAAATCACCCAGAATTTAAACATGTCAGAGGAAACTATGGCTCACAGAAACAGACTTGAAAATGTAGCCCTTTCACCCTCTCTGGAGATCTAAGTCATGTGTCTCTTCCTTCCCATATTATAAGGAAACATACACTCTATATATAGTTCAAAGTTCCTGAGATTCCTATGAGTTTAATGTACAGCTGGAGAGCACAAGTGGTCAGTTCCTTAGGCCTCGGCAGAATGTACTGGGGAATGGCATCTAACAATACATTACCAGAAAGTGTCCCCGTAATAACTGCAGAAGGGTGTGGCCACAGCTATTCTGCACTTCTGTTCTGCACCCACCCAGGTCTGAGTCACAGAACTCCCTCCTTATCAGCCACCCTGCTTTCCACAGACCCTGCCTCTGACCTTGCCCGCACCCTCACCTCCTCGCCTCACTCTGGCCTCACCCAGTCCTGCCAATTCAGCAGCCACTGACCACCCTGCATTTCAGGACCAGCAAAAAGGACAGAGAGGGTCTGAGTTAAACATGGATTTTAAATGTATGAAGGATATCCAAAATTGACATTTTGAATCCAAACTGCATATTTCCATGGGACATCATCAATTTTTCCCCCAGTGTTGGTTCATGTGTGTCTGTTTTCTAAAACTGTACAAATGTTAAGTTTTTAATCTCTGGTAATAGGCTATTACAAAGAAATTGCTTTTCTTCTGTTACTGTTCAGCTCAGTCATCTTCATATATGCTTAATCATTACTAGTCACTTACGTGATTTCATTTTCTTCTGTTGTTGTTTTTTCATTTCCCTTGGAATATCAATGTCTTTGTAACTGGTTTCTACGGACTCATTTATGACTGAGGATGTTAACCATTTGTCATTCAATGCAAATGAAATACCATGTTTTATTGCCATCAATTTACTACTGTGTTTTGTATTTTGGTTGTGTACTTACTGGGCTCCAACTGATGGCTTTTGGATTGAATTGTACAAACACTAGAGGAAGATGAAAGAGGAAAAGGAGGAGCCAAACCAGGACAAATATGCAAAGACATCGATGAGGCTGTCTTGGGCAAATAGACACATGGTCCTTGTAGCCGGCAACCTCTAAAGGGCTCTTATTGATATTGTCACCCCTGTGCTATTGCCTCCCCTTGAGGGTGGGCTGAACCTTGTCATTTACTTCTAATAAACAGAATATAGAAAAAGTGGTGAGGGGCATCACTTTCAAGACTGTGACTTCCATCCTGGAGGCCTTCTCTACCTCTCTCTTGGACCCCGGGGAAGCCAGCTGCTTATATGAAGGCAGCCCTGTGGGAGGCCCGTGAAGTGAGGGGCCAAGCCTGCCAACACCCAGTGAGTGACGTTCACCCACACCCACCTCGCCTGGCCACACCTTCAGATGAGACCACAGCTCTGGCTCACAATTTGACTGCAGCTTCATGAGAAACCTGGAGTCAGAGGCACCCAGCTAAGCCACACCTGGATTCCTGACCCACAGAGATGATAAATGTTTGTTGTTTTAATCAACTGAGCTTTGCAGCGATCTGTTATGTAGCAACCGAGCTCTAACAGACTCATCACATTCCACAGGTATTTCCGGGTATCACTCAGGAAGCTGTGGTCAGCATTACCTACCACGTTTCCACCAAACTCACCAGGAACACCATGCAAAAGGCCTTGGGGGTCAGAGATCTAAAAAAGCTGTGTGAACACAGGCAGTCACCTTGTTTGACCTCTAAACCTACTCCATTATCTTTAAAATGGGGAAGATAACCTCTAGCCCACTGACCCCTGGGGAAGGTTAATGGAAAGTATGCTGCAAAGTTCCCAGCACCATCTCTGGCACATGGGTGGACTCTAGGAAATGCTACCTCTCAACCCCACATTACTAAACAATCAGCCAAAGAGAAAATTAGCTTCCAACCAACGACTGACCTCAGTTAAGTGGAATCATATGCATGTTGCAAAGATCAGTCACTCTGCCCTGGGGTAGCACTGAGGAACAGCTAGAGGGAAGGCACGCCGTCCACTTGTGCCTGAAAGTCCAAACCCTGCTTCCTAGAGGCTCCCCTGCTAGGCTGCCCACTGCCTGTGCCCAGGCTGCTTCCTTGACTTCATGCCGAGCAGTGTCGCCTTCCGGTTTTGAGTACAGCCCGGAAATTGCGACTCTGGCTTAGCAGCAAGTGAAAAGCTGAACAAACTGAAAAAACAACAACTCCTTTTTCTTTTTTTGAATTTTATTTTATTTATTTTTTATACAGCAGGTTCTTATTGGTTATCTATTTTATACATATTAGTGTATACATGTCAATCCCAATCTCCCAATTCATCCCATCACCACCACCCACCACCCACCACCACTTTCCCCCTTTGGAAAAACCAACAATTTTTCTTGGATCCTTTGGAGAAGTGAGGTCCCAGGGGAAGCTCTGCCCACAAAATTGGAGAAACTGATGGGCGGATACACAGAATCACCACCTACTGGAGGAGAAACCCATGAGCAGAAACCTCTGTGGGAACCAGCACCGGGACAGGAGACCTGAGCTGGGACTGAGGCATTGCTGGAGGCTTGGTGTGCACAGACCCGAGTTTGAAACTCCGGGGGGGTGACCCTGGTGGGAGGGGGGTGTCCCATACTTCCATGAGTTTTCCCTCCCAGAGCTCTACCATGTCCTCACAGTATCTCAGGAAAACCTCCTAGTGCTCCCAGCATTTGCAATACACCACAGCGCTCTGTGCTTCTCAACAAGGCCTTCTCTCCAGCCTAATCTATTGGAGTTTGATCAGAGCCCAACTGACTTGGGAAAAGGAAAATACCCAACGCCAGCCCCCTTTAGCCACACCGTCCCATCTAAGAGGGGAACAAAACAAGAGGCACTTGTGAAGTTCACAGCCCAGAGGCACAGACTCACTAAAGGATTAGAACTAATCATAGGACCACACATCCCCCTCCCCCCACATCCCACCATCGTGTCACTAACTGCGCTCTGTTTACCTTTTACCCAGTACAACACATCCACCTTTCAACAGAAAGTTAAAAGGCAGAAACACAGTTGAAGAAATTGAACAAGCATCAAACCCAGAGTCAGATTTGGCAGGAATGTGAAAATTATGAGACCTAGTATATTAAAAACTATGACTCATATGCAAGGGTTTACATGGGTAAAGTGGACAGTGTACAAGGACAGATGGGTGATGTAAGTGGAGAGAAATTCTAAGACAGGGTCTACAAGAAATGCTGGAGATTAAAAACACTGTAACAGAAATGAAGGATGCTTTTGATGGGCTCATCAGTAGACTGGACTTAGTTGAGGAAAGACTCTGAGATTGAGGGTATAGAAACTCCCCAACTGAATGTCAAAGAGAAAAAAGATTTAAAACAAAAAAAGGACAGAATATCCCAAACTGTGGGACAACAAAAAAAAACCTGTAACTAACATCCACATACCGGAAGGACAAGAGAGAGGGAAAGGAACAGAAGAAGCACGGAAGCAATGATGGGGGATTTCGTCCAGTTAATATGAGACACTAAACCACAGACCCAGGAAGCTGAGGGAACAACAAGCAGGATAAAAAAACAAAAAACAAACAAGTATACTTAGACATATCATATTCAACTTGCAGAAAATCAAAAATAAAGAAAAAGCCCTGAAAGAAGCCAGAGGAAAGAAACACCTTCCCTACAGAGGAACAAAGATGAGAATTACATCCAACTTCTCTGTAGAAACCAAGCAAGCAAAAAGAGAGTGGAGTGAAATATTTAAAGGATTGAGCAAAAAATCCACCCACTGAGAATTTTGTATCCTGTGAAATTATCCTTCAAACACGAATGAGAGGGCTTCCCTGGTGGCGCAGTGGTTGAGAGTCTGCCTGCCGATGCAGGGGACACAGGTTCGTGCCCAGGTCTGGGAAGATCCCGCATGCTGCGGAGCGGCTGGGCCCGTGAGCCATGGCTGCTGAGCCTGTGCGTCCGGAGCCTGTGCTCCGCAACAGGAGAGGCCAAAACAGTGAGAGGCCCGCGTACCGCAAAAAAAAAAAAAGAACACGAATGAGAAAAAAAAGCTTTCTCAGACAAACAAAAATTAAGGGAATTTGTTGCCAGTAGACCTTTCTTATAAGAAATCTTAGAAGTTTTTTCAGAGAGAAGGAACATAATATAGGTCAGAAACTCAGATCTACAGAAAAGAAAGGAAGAACACTAGAGAAAGAATAAATGAAGGCAAAATAAAATCTTTTCTTATTCTTAATTGCTCTAACAAATGTTTGTTCAAAATAACAATAACAATCATGTATTAAATGCATATACATTCTAGGTTACATTTAAGGTTGTCAAACCAATCTTTGACAAAGGAGCAAAGGCAATACAACGGAGCAAAGATAGTCTTTTTTAGCAAGTGGTGTTAGAAAAACAGGACATCCATATGCAAAAAGAATGAATCTAGACACAGAGCTTACATGCTTCACAAATATTCACTCAAAATGGATCATAGACCTACATGTAAAACACAAAACAATAAAACTCCTAGAAGATAACATCAGAGGAAAACGAGCTAAGGTTGGATTTAACCAGGGCTGTGAGTTGCCAAACCAGGAGGAGAGAGGAGCAAGGGGATGCTTACAGCGATGACCTGAGATCTGAGCCGGGAAGGAAGGTGTGAGGACTTCTGCTTCTGGCCAAGATGGAGCTAAGGGACCCGATTTATCCTCCCACCTTAAACAACTGAAAAACTGGACCTCCCGCCCCCCACCAAAACAACTATATACCTCAAACAATGGTGTTCAGATATTGGAAGACAGGAAGCTCTGGCAGGAATGCCTGAGAGATAAGAAACAAAGAAGTTTAGTCTATGGTTGTCCACCTTACCACCTGGAAAGGGTCCTGGTTGCAGACAAGGAAGGGAGACCTTGGGAAGAACCCAGCAGCCTCCCTGAGGTGAGGGAATGGAGCTGGGGGTCTGGGGAGGCCACAGCAGCTGCAGAGAGAGAGAGAGTGTTGCGGAGAGCCCCTTATGTCTTCAGGTGAAAGCACTTGGTACCCAGGCTGAGAAGAGCCACCAGAAGGAGCACCCCGTGAACCACCTGTCTCGTGGTGTGCAGAGCATCGACTGAGGGCTCAAGGCTGTTGCCTCAGTAGCTGCACAAGGTTAGGCTGCTCTGACTTCACCTAACGAAGCGTAAAAGCAAGACCCCAAGGGAGCAACTCTCTCCTTAACTTAACCACATCCCAGGAAAAGCTCAAGAAGAGTAAATTCATCCAAGAATACTCAACAGCAACGAGGTAACATGTGGAAGGATACATGGAATGAATACCCCAGTGGCCTGGGAGGATGGTGAGGCGTGGAATTCTAGAGAGAGGAAACTGGGAATCTAGGACGCGTTGCTCAGAAGGTGGGGTCCTTGAAAATAAGGTGCGGCCAGAGCTGTAGTTACTGCTAATGACAACAATATCTCGAGTAAAACTCTGAGAATGCAGGACAAGTCCAGTGGAGGAGAGGGGCTCAAGACCCGAAAGGCCAGTATCATCAAAAAGACGAGAAATAACAAGGGTTGTCAACGACGTGGAGACAGGAAACCCTGTGCCCTGTCGGTGGGAATGTAAATCGGTGTAACTGCTGTGGGAAACAGTATGGAGGTTCCTTAAAAAAACAGAACTACCATATGATCCAGCAATTCCACTCCTGGGTATATATCCAAAGGAAATCGAATCAGGGTCTCGAAGAGGTATCTCGACCCCATGTTCATTGCGGTATTATTCACAATAGCCAAGACATAGAAACAACGTAAGTGTCTGCCAGTGGATGAATGAATAAAGAAGATGTGAGATATATACAAATATTATACAAATATAATAATGAATATTATTCAGCCATGAGAGAAAAGGAAATCCTGACATTTGCCACGATGTGAATGAACCTTGAGGGCATTATGCTGAGTTAAGTCCGACACAGACGTATCGTGTATGATGTAAACTCACTTATATGTGGAACCTGAAAAAGCCGGACTCATAGGAACAGAAGGTAGAATGATGATTACCAGGGGTTAGGGGGTGGGAGAAATGGGGAGATATTGGTCAAAGGGTACAAACTTCCAGTTATAGGATTTACACGTGCTGGGGAATCTCATGTACAACATGGTGATTACAGCTAATAACACTTTTATATACTTGAGTGCTGCTAAGAGAGTAGAGCTTAAATGTTCTCACAGCAAAAAGAGATGATAATTATACGGTGTGGTGGAAGCATTAGGTCAGCTATGGTGGTGATCATTTTGCAATATGCAAATGTATCATACGAACACGTTGTACACCTTGAACTTAAACAGTGTTATATGTCAAGTATATTTCAATAAAGCTGGAAGAAAAAAAGAACCGGGAGGCCCGGTTGGGGAAAAGGTCATGCATGAGAGCATTGAAACTGTCAGGAATTGAAGCAGATGTTATATTGGAGAGAATGACCGGGAGTCGAGATCTTTAATCACCTGCAGTGCCAACCATTACGACGGTCATTAGCCATGCCTGGTAATTTCCATTTTAATTTTTAAACTTAAGTTAATTACTCTAAAATAACATTTAAAAACCACATCCTTAGTTGCAGTAATTACATTTCAAGTGTTCAACAGTTACCAAACAGCACAAGGCAGACGTGGAATATTTCCTCCATGGCACAAAGTTCTGGTAAACAGCCCTGGCCTAAGGTGAAGGGAAGTGACCCTGAGGAGGACAGTAAAGCAGCGTCAGTGCGGGGGACTTGCTTTGGGTACAACGTGGGTGAAGGAATTGGGCTTAAAGGCACAGACCCTTCCCCTCCTTCCCATTGTCTATCTGGTCTCTGCAGCAGCAAGAAATGAAGCTGGAGGTCAGGTGTGATGGATCCGGAAAGAGCTGTCTTCTTTTTTTTTTTTTCTTTTTGCAGTAAGTGGGCCTCTCACTGTTGTGGCCTCTCCCGCTGCGGAGCACAGGCTCCGGACGCGCAGGCTCAGCGGCCATGGCTCACGGGCCCAGCCGCTCCGCGGCATGTGGGATCCTCCCGGACCGGGGCACGAACCCGTGTCCCCTGCATCGGCAGGCGGACTCTCAACCACGGCGCCACCAGGGAAGCCAAGCCCCTAGGCCGGTCTTCTTGAAGATGCTGATAGGATTATCCCAACCTGAACTTCTCATTTATTTTGAGCTTGAACCACTTTAGGATGTGCCGTTTTTAATGGAATATTTCTTGGGCTTCATATCCTCAAGCATTTCAACTGCTGTATATTTCTGGCGCACTCTTGAACCAGCATTGATGTTCCCCCGGTTTAGGAGGGAGTGAGCTCCAGACAGCCCAGGATTTACTGGAGCAGCTGAGACAATCCTCAGCGGCACTGTGGGTGGGATGATGACACGGCACCTGCAGGGTAATGTCTCAGGGGAGCTTTTGTCCGAGAGCCCTGTGAAAAGACAGTGGTATAAGGGGATGGAAGATGGAAATGAAAATGAACAAGTTAACTCAAGTTAATTTGCTTGAATGACGGAACATCAGGTGGCCTAGAGATGAATTCAGAATGATTTTTCAAAGAAAGGCTAGATTGTTTTTGTTGCATGGAGCCCACGCGCCTGAGTTCAGGCTGGTGGGGTGACGGAGCTAGAATCCCCACCCCTTAGGGCTCTGCAGGCATCCTTCTCCCTGGATCTGTGACCCATCCCCAGATCAGACCTCTGCTGAACAGGCCTTAGGCCAAGGCATGTTTTGAATGCTTAGAGAGCCCAGGGAAGTAGAAATTTTAAAAAATACAAGTAGAAGTTGCCCCTGGTCCTCACGCCGGCACCCACTTTATTTCTGTGAATGAGATCACTTGGAAAGTAGAAGTGCATCCTGGGTCCAGGCAGCAGCAGACACGACCGGGGCAGAAGGAACCAGTGAGCGTTGGTACCCGAGGCCAGAACCGGGCTTTGAGGGAGCTGGGATGTTGGATAAGACATCCAACCCCTGGAAATGGGTGTGCAAGCCCCTTCCCGGGCACCAAGTCCAGCATGATGATGGGTGACCCTGAGCCAACGAGCTTCTGATGTCCCTTCTTGCAGCCTGGCTCAGGGTGGCCTCAGTGCCCGGGGAGGGGCAGGGAGAGGGCTGGGAAGAACAGGAAAGTATCAGGATGGTGGCTCAGCCACCGCAAGAGGGTAATGGAGGTGGGAACCAGACACCTCTTTCCAGGCGGGGGGGACGGTTAGGCAAAGGGCAGGAAGGGTGATGGCGTGGGTGAAAGCGTGAAGTCTGGGATGGAGAGGAAAACAGCTCGAGTTATCTGTGGTTTCTGTAAGGGGCCAGGGTTCCACTGATCCCTGTGTGGCTCCAGGGTCATCAGGAATGTTGAAACCCAGAACCAAGGGCAGCGGCATCTTCAGAAAGAAAGAAACAATGAAGCATTACTCACAACAGCCAAGATATGGAAACAACATAAATGTCTATTGACAGATGAATGGATAAAGAAGATGTGAAACACACACACACACACACACACACACACACACACACACATATACACACAGTGGAATATTATTCAGCCACGAAAATAAGAAAGAAATCCTGCTTTTTGTGACACCATGGATGAACCTGGAGGAATTACTAAATGAAATAATAAGGCAGGGAAAGACAAATACTGTATGATCTCATTCACTTGTGGAATCTATTTTTTTAAAAAGCCAGTCTCATAGAAACAGAAAGTAGAGTTTGCTGGCTGGTTGCCGTGGACAGGGGGCCAGGGGTGGGGGAGAATTGGAGAGATGTTGGTTAAAGGGTACAAACTTTCAGTTTTAAGATGAATAAGATCTGGGGGTGTAATGTATAGCATAGGGGTTATAGTTAACTGTACTGTATTGCATACTGGAAAGTTGCTAAGAGAGTAGAAATTTGCTCAGAGAGTAACTCATACGTGTTCCCACTCCAAAAAAAAAAAAGGTAGCTGTAAGGCGATGAATGTGTTAATTAACTTGACTGTGGTCGTCCTTTCACAATGCATGCGTATGTCAAATCATCACGTTGTACACTTTAAATACATGCAATTTTATTTGTCAGTTTTAACTCAATAAACCGAGGAAAAAAAACAGTGGAGGTTTTTCAAAACATGACTCACTCCTCTCAGGGCTGCTGTGCACCCTCCTCTTTCCAAGGGCTCCCACCTTGCCTCCATCCTTCTTCCTCCCCACATGGCTATTTCCACAGTCCTCAGCTCAGCACCTATGGGGGTGTGGGAGGAGTAGGGTCAGCCTGATCCCACCCTGCCATCCTGCGGTGCAGAGGATGCCCAAAGCACAAAGCGTGCAGGACACTGAACTTCCAGGAGAGGTTCCTCATCTTCATAAAACAAGCAGCTCCCTGGGGGCCCGAGGCACTGTCTCAGTTCCTGGAGCGTGAGGGAAGCCTGTCCACCATGTAACCTCATCTGAGGTCAGCAGGCAGCTGTCCCACTCCCTGGACAGGCAACTGGGAAGGGGAACCCCTGTAACTTCTCTCCACTGTCAGAGTTGGAGGCTTGCCCACAGTGAGCTTCTCCATCGGGCTGAGCTGGGGGTCACCAGAGACTCTATCCAATACGGTGTCCCCGTGGACATGTCCAAGGGGTGGGGCTGGCGCCTGGGCGAGGCTGGCCTGAGAGAGCAATGTCTGCCTTCCTGTGGGGTCTGACAGTAGAGAGACTTGGACAGGGTCAGAAGGACCCGCGAAACAGCGTCCTCTGCTACCCTCTGCTGCCCACACTGCTTCATTGAAACTGGTTCAGGTAGAGCATCATCCTACCTTAAATGGGATTTACCTTCCACCTGCTTCCCTGCACCTGGGGGCTCGCGGACCAACGAGGAGCAAGAGACAGGCTTACCTTTGACCTGGGGCATGACCACCTGCCTGGTCAGCATCAGGTGGAGGGGTCGTAGTGGCGGTGTTAGGGTCACAGTGGAGGTGTTGGGGTCACAATGGAGGTAGTGGGTTATAGTGGTGATATTGGGGTCACAGTGGGGTTGTTGGGGTCACAGTGGAGGTAGTGGGTTATAGTGGTGATATTGGGGTCACAGTGGGGGTGTTGGGGGCACAAGGACAACATGCATAGAACAGTGAAGAATCCCAGAGTTGCAGAGCACAGCTGGGGCAGCCACTCACAGTGATAGAGCAGCTGTCCGCACAGGTGCCACTGGCCCCAAAGTCCCTGTTCTTTCAACATCTGGTTGTGACATCAAGAATTACATCGGCCAACAAATATGAAAAGAACTTGTAAGCACAGGACATCTGTCATAACTGATGACATTGTCATTTGCTGCAGCACAGCCAGTGACCCCAACCTCCCCGCCATGGTTAGAAGCAGAGGAGTTACTGGGGCTGCACGTCTGGTCCTGACCCGCAGGCCTCAGAGCCCTGCTTCACAGATGGCATGGCCTCAGAGGCTGGGGACGGCTGGGCAGTGCCGTGCTGAGACAGCCCCCCCCCCCCGGTTTCTGACTCACAGCTTGGGGTTGGGGGCCATCTCCTGGGCAATGCCACGGCCGAGGTCCTTCAGAGGGTTAGGGGACCCCTGCTTCAAGGGTCCGGAGGTGAGCAAACAGGCCAAGGCCAGTCTTTCTTCAGGTGAGGAGTATGGTGACGGGGGCACAGGGAAGCTGACGGCTCACTGCCACCAGCCTTCCCCAGAAGCGAGTCCTCGCATGGGGTAAAGGGGAAAGCTGCTGAGATGAGGCTGGGGTCTATTACAGGTTTGACTGACCCACCAAGTGACAAGAACCATGTCTCTGCTTTGCAGTGAGATGCTCGTAACCCGTGAAGCATTGGCAGGAGGGCACCCACTGCCGTTCAGACAGTGACTCTGGCCCAGAGCAAATCATGCACTAAAAGGCAGGGAGATGCCATCTCCCCATACCTTCCCTGCCTTAAACACAGGCCTGACCCAGCTGAAGAGGAGAAATGTCAGCAAGGACCCTTTCCATCCCACGTAGATAAATTCACAAACTCTAACACCTGTGTCCCGTTGCCCCAGACTTATCTCCAAAAACAACACAGAAATATGCCAATTTTGAAGCTTCTTTAATTTTGACTTTGTCATGGGTTCAGTGTTTAAAACACTCATTTACTCATTCATTCAACATTTTTATTCTGTGTCTGGGCACAGGGCTTCAGGTTGGGAGCAGGGAGCTTACGCTTCAGTAAAGATGGCAGCTAATAAACAACTATTAATAAATAACTATACAGACACGTGAGAAAATCACTACAGATCGTGACACAAAATTTGAAAGAAATAAACAGTGAGATAGAAAGTTGTGTAAGCTGTGGCGGAGGTGGGATGCGTGGGTGCTTTAGAAAGGTTGTCAGCCAAGGCCTCTGCAAAGGTAGCATTTTAGCTGCAATTTGAGGGGTGAGAAGTTGCTGGCCAGCAGGAGAGCCAGGGCCAGAGCACATGATGCAGAGGGAAAACAGGTGCAAAGGCCCTGGGGTGAGAAAGAAGCAGGCATCTTAGAACATAAAGGATGCTGGGGAGTCTGAAGCACAGTGAGAGAACAGAGGGGAGGTGAAATAAATTTGGTAGATTAGACAGGAGCCCCAAGAAAACAGAAGCCATGCTAGGCACGTCCAGCAGAGAGAATTTAATACAGGGGATGTGTTATACAAGGGACAGGGAGCTGAGGCCCCAAACAGGAAGTAGTGATGAATCCAGGTGTTAGCAATGCCAGGAAGCTGATTCCCCCGCCCATCACTGGAGGGGCAGGGAAGCTCGGGGTTATCAGAGCCCCAAGCCTGGCAAAGCAGGGAGCTCAGAGAGGACTGCCTCTAGCAGGGGCTGCCGTCTTGCAGGAGATGGCCCTGCTGGAGATGCCCCATGGAGGGAGAAGATACAGGGAGACATGCCCGGGCTCTTCTCCTCCCCATTCAGCTGGTTTTCTGCCAGTGCCTCCCACCAGCTGGACCTCCCCACAGTGCAAAAGCAAGGCAGGTGGGGAGGGGTAGCGTCTGACCCCGACCCATGTCATTCTGCTCCATTCCATACACTCAGACACATTAGGTGCTTAATAAATGCTTTGGGGATTGCCGACTTTTCACAAATGAAAATGAGCAAATGATGTCAAGGACGTTAGTCCCTGCACCTGAAATCAGCATCAGTTTCTGCAACCTCCACCAGCCTGCCCTGTCCTTTACCTGTCTGCCTGGTTAATCAGAAGTGAGCCTGCCCTGTCCTTTACCTGTCTGCCTGGTTAATCAGAAGTGTGTTGTATCACCGAAGGGGAAGTGTTGTAAGCCTCTCTGCGTTTTCTCTGCCACTTGTATGCAGATGGTGTTCACGGTTAGTCCTGTGGCTGAAAATTGGAAGGAGTCCCGATAGCAACTGGATGAGGGCAGGCCCAGGTCTCCTAGAATCCAGCTCATTAAAGCCAGAACTAACTTCATGCACAACAGAATCCGTCCACGCTGAGATGAAGGGCTGACCCATCGCAACCCTAGCAGCTGGTGAACACATGTGTGGAATCAGTCAGTACTGAATACTTTTATATTCTCTCTTCCAGTCCCTGGATCCAGGCGTCTCCCTCCATCTCTCTGATGGCCTGTGTGCTCTAGCCAGTTCGGACAGGCTATGGCTTCATTTTCCTACTGTGATACCCTTTGTGATTTGAAAAAGGTTAATTCGTTACTTGGTAGAAAATGTGAAATTCAACAAAAATATTGCTTTTCTTACTAAGCAAACTAAGCCTGATGTAGCTGGGGAAGTGATGTAACAATTCTCATGGTGGTCTGCAGTTGAACCTCCAGATTTCTGCAGCCCCGACCACGTGGCCCAGAGGACAAGGAGCCTGAACTGCCGCCGTGGTCGTGTCGCAGCTCCCAAATCCCCTGGGCTGGACTGAGCCAGGCCCCTGGTTCTGGTCTCTGAAGCTTCGGTTAAGAGAGTTGAGCCATCAGCATGCAAGGACCCGGGGGACATAGCAGAGTTTAAATGCCCTTTGCCATGGGGAGGGGTGTTCCGCATCTGTCGCTCCCGTCAGTGCACGGCGGGGGTGAGGGGGACGTGCCCAGGAGCAGCCCCCCACCCATGAGGGACAGATACCCTGGCTTCCCCCTCCTGGAGGGCACAGGTCCGAGGCTCACCTGACCTGAGTCTTTGTGGTCCAGGCCGAAGGAACGGCGCGTGCAGAGACTCTGAGCCTCACCCATCCCTCCCTCCTGCCACGAGCTGTCCCATTCCGAGGAGGGCACCGTCAGGCTTCCCAAAAGCAGGCGACCCTACTGGCATTCGATGGTGAATGTTCTTTGTTGTGGGGCCTCCCTGGGCACCGTAGGGTGTTAGCAGCATCCCTGGCCTCTACCCACTGGATGGCAGTAGAATCTCCCAGTTGTGACAATCAAAGACCTCCTCTGACATTGTCAAATGTCCCCTGGGGGGCACAATTGCCTCTGGTGGAGCTGAGATGCAGAGGCTCTGCAGGGAGTATGCCTGTCCCAGGAGGGAGAATTGGCCGCTGCAAACATCCACCTCCCATAGAACAATCACGAACATATCCACTTCCAGGGAGCTTCAGGCCCGTGTCTGGCCAGTGTGCCTGTCCCTCGACCTGGTGAGATGGGGATCAGTGAGACCGGGTGGAGCTGCACGAGGATGCTCCGGCTCAGTTGCTTTCCCTACTTAATGGTTGGGATTCCCACCTTTGGCCACTAGATGGACCCCTCATGATGCTGGACCGAGGAGCAGAGGGGCCACCAGGAAGGCCCCACCCCCCATCCCGGTGAAGCCGGATGGAGCGTTGACACCGGCCTCCATCCCGGACCTCCTCTACCCGGGACCCCAAAGTGGTCCACTCCTCCCCAGCGATCCAGGACTGGGGCCAAGACGAGGGGGTGGATGGGAGCCTCACCCTGACAAGTGTGGGCTCCAGAACCCCCAGCTGCTGCTTCTCTGCTTCCCGATCTGCAAAATGGGATGAACGAGGTTCTTGTCTCACAGGGCGGCTGTGCGCCCCGAGTATAAAGCCTGAGCCCGGGCTCAGCGCACAGCAAACACAAATATTATCAGCGGCCCAAGTCCCAGAGCTGCTCTGGCACAAACTGCGGTGTGACGTCGGGAGGGCCACCCTCCTCCTCGGATGGGCAGCAGTGACGGTCCCTCCCCAGGTCCCCTCCGACTCAGGCATCCGTGGATCAATTAGCTTGCGCCAGGCTGGGTAAAAGCCTCATTTCGTTTTCATAAAAACCCTAGGAGAGCTGCGTTTTTCTTATCCTCATCCTGCACAGAAGGAGAGCAGGGCACAGCGGGGAGGGAGTGAATGTCGGGTTCCCGCGGCCAGTAACCGTGCAGGAGGCATTCAGCCCCACAGCCCACAGAGCTGACCACCCCGTAAGCTCATGGAAAAGGGGTCTCTCGGCAGCTCTCACTCCTGCAAAGGAAGGACAGTTGCTTGGCTCGCAAAGGTCGGGGTTATTTAGCAAGGAGAGCCCGCGGCGCTTTGCTCACAGCTGGAGGGGGCCAGAGACTGTTGGAGCTCCCAGGGTCTCCTGGAAAGGGGCTGTTTTCCTTTTCCTCCTGGAATGCACGGGCTATGCACCGTCTCTGGAAGGGACCAGAGACTAAGTGACTTAGGCTTCCTGGGCTGTAGGTCTCTGTCACAACTCTTCACCGCTGTCATGGCAGCACCAAAGTGGCCATGGATTAAACAAAGACAAGTGGACATGGCTGGGCGCCAATAAAACTCTTGTACGAGCAGGCGGTGAGCTGGGTTGGGCCTCTGGGCCATGGTTTGCCGCCCTGATCTAATACCCGACTCTTTCCAGAACCTGTACCTGAAGTTTTGGTCTGACCCACCATGAAATCTGCAATCTATAGTTCCCTGAAAAGGGGCTGCATCCTTGTCCCTGTCTGTCCACTAAACATGGACCGTGCCTCCGGCGTGGGCTCCCTATGTGGCCACAGACAAAGCACGCTGGGTTTTCTAATAAGGCGTTTCTAAGCGGAGAAAGCCAGAATGAGGCTGGGGCCAAGGGGCCCTCCGGGAAGCAAGGCCAGAGGCACGCGGAACGTTGCTGGTCTCTGACCCCCAGGTCCATCCCACACAGACGGCAGGTGGCCCACCCAGGGGACAGCGCCTGCCCAGCTCCGGACTCCTGAAACCCGGGAACACGCTTCCTCACTCCCCAGAACCCGAGCGTGGGAGCTGCCACTGGGTGGCTGGTGCACCTTGGAACCCTCTTGACCTTGAGACCAGCAGGTCGACCCGCTCTGTGCCTCAGCTTCCCTGTGTCCATTCTGCTGGGGGAGGAGCCCTGCCCTGTCCTCTCCTGTGACACGTACTGATGGTCCCTGATCCAGCACTTTCTCAGTGTTAGGACCTGGCAGAAGGGAACCAGAGGTGAGTTCTGTGCTGTCATCCTACAGCGGTGCTCCCCAGACCTGAGAAAAGTACCAACCCTCCATAAAGGAAAAAAAGTCATGCAAGTATTATTATATCACATATACTTGTACAAAAATAAAACAGGAATGAAAACTGACAAACATAGCTTCTGAACAACAGATGACAGCCAAATTTACGTATTTATTACAAACAAAACTTTAAAAACAAGAAAGTCAGATTACCAATGTGAATTTACCATGATAGATGGTATTTTCGATGAAACCAAATTGTCCATGTTGAATTTAATAGTAGAAAGATGTATTTGCTTGCATTCCCATCTCATCTGCTGTTACAAATGATGGACCGGCTTTTGTTACAGTATCATTATTATTTTCAATATTTTTTTTAGATTTTTAAAAATTATTTTATTAAAAAATTTTTTTTCAGTTTAAAAATACATTTATTTCTTTTAGTAATGAACTCATTAAACTATTATTCTGATGGATCCATCAATTTTAATAGCCCACTACAGAACACAGTACTCAAAAGCAAAATACACCATTAATGACAAAAGTTTTCCTTCATAGTCTGTGTGTTACTTACCACGTGGGATCTGTTGCAGATGGACACATACGAAGCCACAGCCTGAGAAAGCTATTGGCTCAATAAAAGAATATGCCTCAGCGCTGCCAGTACTTTTGGGGTTGATGGGCTGGTGTGGCTGAGTTCTAGCCATTTCTCTGTGACTCAGTGTTAGACTGTCGTCCACATGGCCTAGCTCCTGGCCACACTTGGCGGCAGAGACATAAAGGCAAGCCCAGTTCAGCAGCCACGGAACAACGCTAGCTTATGCGTTACCGGTTACCAAGTCAATGGAGATGGAGTTTTTTTTAATTCTCATTTGAACTTGAAGACCCCCAAGGACACCCCACAGACTTCGATTTGCCCTATACAAGCATGAGAGGTGGCTTTTCCATGCAACATGTTTTCTTAATTAAACAATAGTTCTTTCTCTTAAGACACTGACGTTGCTAGTTCTAAAATTCTAGTTCGTGTTCAGAGTTGGAGAAAAGGTGACAAGTTCACATTCTGATTTTCCATCAACCTTCTTTCACGTTAATTTCTTAAATGTGATTTTATAACATTCAGAGAGCAAGTCGTTTTCTGAAGGAACAACTCTGATTTGGCCACGACTTTGCCGTGTGAGAGGGAAATATTACTCAATGAGAAATTGGATTTATGGACAGTTCCTGACAGCATCTTTTCTCAAAACTCAGCTTTGACTACACCTCTTTAGTTTTTTCTTCTTTGGGTCATGGAAGCCAGCAATTCTTTAAGTTAACCATACAGAATAATTATTTCTGTAGACCAAAAGCAGTCAAGTAGTGGCAAACGTACAGGATTCAATCCAACACGAAACATTCAGATCAACAGCTTTATCCCTGTGACACATAGGCGCTCTCGCTGGAAAAATTTTGCCAAAACCAGACTCCAGATCTAGACCCCAAAGTGACATTTCTCATTTAATAAACAAACTGCAAATCTGGCAATACACAGGGCGTGGAGAGAGGCAGAACTGAGCTGGACGTCCCCAACCCGTGGCCTCTCCCCCACTGGTCAATGGACGATGCTATCATTTATTAGATTTCCGTTCTAATGCGTTCTCAGACGGTGTAGCACAGGTAAGTTGTCAGCGTGATTTTCTCGTTTTCTGGCTTTAAGTGTGCCCATCTGCTGGAGC
Source organism: Globicephala melas (assembly GCF_963455315.2). NCBI lineage: Eukaryota > Metazoa > Chordata > Mammalia > Artiodactyla > Delphinidae > Globicephala > Globicephala melas. Next base: position 42,612,156 of record NC_083328.1, on the reverse strand, counting down.
CCTGGTGAGAAAACGTGAAGGGGCATCTGGGTAAACTGATTTAAAAACCTCACCTACTTTCCAATTTCCCTCAAGGGCGAACCTCTGTGCAGGCTGATGGTCTATTATGGAAGATGGTGGCCCACAGAGCTGGATGGTAAGGGGAAAATGACCTCCCAGGAAAAGAATGAGAAGAATGTCATCCTTGTTTGCTCTGGCTCCAGTCACCTTGACATTTCTGAAAGAATTTTTCAAGAGGGTGAGTTCAAGAAGTATGCAACTTGTCCAGATAAAATGTCTAGGATCACCAGGTGGGCCCAGTACACTTTGGCTGTACTAGTCCTCCCTCAAGAATTAGATCTCATTTAAACAAAAGGGAGCAATACTCTTGAGAAAGTATTTTCCATGCCAGGGGGCAGGAGTCCCTGAGAGTCACCCTCTGCCGACCGTCAGCGCTGTTTGGTGTTCCTCGTCAGAAGCTCAGTGACCTTGGAAAAGCACTTTCCTGCTTGGCAATTCCAGGTTCTTATCTCCAACACTCGGACCATGAAAAGAGTTGACTTGGTCTAATCCCACAAGAAGGACTTCTTCACTTGACAAATACCATCAGATGAGAAAAGCAATTGAATCCCTCTCAGACTTTCAGTGCCATGTTTGTGTGTGTAGAGTTCAGTTTATACCCATTTGCTTGTTGTGAAATTCTGTTAGACTGAGCTCCATCAAACACCCAGCAGTGGTAGAGCACAGCACAGTTTGGAATGGAATCTCAGTCCACGATGCCATGTAATCTAGATTTCAAGCATGTGAAATCGATGCTGGATTAAGAATTGGCTTGTGGGGGAGTCGACATTGGAGAGAGAGATTTTGAAGGAGAGGTATGATACTGACATAGATTGGGCTTTGGAATCAAACCCAGGCTCCACATCTTGGGCTCAGATCCAGACTCTGTCATTTAATGACTGTGCGATTTTAGGGGAGCTTAGGAACCATGCGGAGCTTCATTTCCACACCACAGCACCAAGAAACAGGAATTCCTCTCTCGTAGGACAGCAGGGAGGATAAATGATGTTCAAAGTCCAGTAATTCTAGGGGCTGATAACGGGCTTAAACGCATCTGTTCCCACCTCCAATACTACTGTTTTCTTGCTGTTGTCATCAGCTCACCACTGTGGTCGATTTCATCATTCACCCTAAATCTTCACCCCCTCCTGTACCCAGGAGGTTTCTGTCTTTTGGTGGATTCATGCTTACCTGTCCCCAAACCTGTAAGAAGGCGGCTCACTCTCTAGGGCTGATCCAAGTCCCTGGCCCAGCACGTGTTTCACCTCGGCTTAAACCTGGCATAAAATCCTTCAGGATGGGCTGACCAAGCAGTCCCCGTGCGTGAGCACTCGCCATGCAGAATGTCCAGTCTTCCTAATGAATTCTCTCCCACGATTCACAAATAGACAACTGGGGTGGGGGGAGGTGGCCGTCTGCAGAGTCAGCAAGGAGAGAATCTTTAATTATTTAATATGTATAACGGTATGCCTCTATTTTGTTCTATTTTTTTCACTTCTTATGTAACATTGTTAAGAATTAGCAAATAAAGTGTAAAATTGTCCTCTAAGAGGCATCCTGGCCCACGGCATCTGGGCACGGACACCTCTAAGAAAACCAAGGGTGCGATTGCCTTTTTATATCCAAGCATGAGGCCTCAGCCACTCTGTCCAGCTTGTCTAATCGTCATGGGGGTGGGCAAGCTCTTTGGACTTCATTGGGTGGGATTGTCCCTCCTCTAAGTCACTTTCCAGAGGGAATGACCTGAGAGGCACTGACTGAACTTGGGGCAGAAGGTCTGAGCATGTGTGTCCCTTGCACAGAGTCTAGGAAGGTAGCCCTCCTACAGGAAAGACAATGTGTACATGCATTGCAAAGGGGAGAGAGAGAGAGAGAGAGAACTTGTAGATTAAAGGAGAATTTGAAAACCTATTAACCTATTGCCACATGTAGAAATAATTTGATTCCTAATTCAAAGAAACTGAAGAGAAATGACATTTATGAGGCAACTGGAAATTTGAACACTAATTGAATATTTACAGACGTTGAGCACTTACTGTTCATTATTTTTACATATGGTAATACTACTATGGTTATATTTCAAGAATCCTTTTAGCGGTACACAGTAAGCCATCTGCAGGATGATAAGAGTACAGAGGAAGCAAGTTGCTATGAGTTGGTACTTTGCAAACAGTGACCCCGATTTTTCCCTGGGGAAGCCTACCACAACAATGTCAAGGTGGGAGACCTTGTCTCAAAGGCCATTCAGTTGCTCAACAGAAGAATTTTCCAAACTCTTGTCAACAGTGAGTGGGGAGCAGGACCCGCACCGGCCACCTGCACTCTGGGTGAGGGAGGGGCTGGGGTCCTGCATCCCTCCCCGCGACACATGCTGGTGTCACTCAGTCTCCTTCCCGCCCTGCCTTCTGCCCTGCCTGGGTGTCCAATCAGGGACCCCCTGGCTTCTGTTTCTGCCTGCCTGGTACAGGGGCTGCCCCGACTGGGTGGGGAGAGACACCTGCCGATTCCTCACCACCCCTCCTTCTAGCATCTACCACCCCCTCCTGCAGCCCTCCCAGATTTGCTGGAGCAAGAGGACTGCCTCCCACCCCTTCCCCGCAAGGCGCAGGGTATAGCCCCGCTGCTCTGCAGGCTGGGCACCATCGGGGGCCTGGCTGCCTTCAAGATAGGATTTCTCCAGTGGCTGTGCCTTGAGGGTCCCCCTGCTGCTGTGACGTTGGCACAAGACAACAGAGGCTGTTTCTTACTCACTTGAAGTCCAAACGCAGCCGTGCCGACAGGTGCTGGAGGGAGGGTGGGTGGTCAGAGAGTGTCTAGTCCACACCGTGGCACAGTCATCTTCAATGTGGAATGTCCAAGGCCGCCCTCCCTGGGTGTTGATATCCAACCAGCAGACAGAGAGAGAAGGAGTTATTCTTGAGCAGGTTCCATCCACAGCCCTGAAAATTGTGTCTATCCCCTCAGCTCACGTTTTATTGGTGGATCTTGGTCACATGATCACATCTATCTGCAAGGGAGGCTAGGAAATGTAGTCAGTTCACACAGACTGGCACCATTAAATACCCTTCCTTCCCCCCAATAATATAGCATCACATGGATGGATCATGTCACATCCAGATTGGGAGATTCAGTGACATGCAGAAAATGTGGAGTTTGGAAGGGAAATCCGACTGCATGTCAAAGTCCCGTCTCATATAAAACCAAAACACGAATGGATTAAAAATGCTAGTTTATCAGCTCATACGACTCTATATCAAAAACAAACAATCCAATCAAAAAATGAGCAGAAGACCTAAACAGACATTTCTCCAAAGGAGACATACAGATGGCCAATAGGCACGTGAAAAGCTGCTCCACATCGCTAATCATTAGAGAAATGCAATCAAAACTACAATGAGGTACCACCTCACACAGGTCAGAATGGCCATCACTAAAAAGTCTCCAAATAATAAATATTGGAGAGGGTATGGAGAAAAGGGAACCCTACACCGTTGGCGGGAATGTAAATTTTTTTTTCTTTTTTTGCGGTACGCGGGCCTCTCACTGTTGTGGCCTCTCCCGTTGCGGAGCACAGGCTCCGGACACACAGGCTCAGTGGCCATGGCTCACGGGCCCAGCCGCTCCGCGGCATGTGGGATCCTCCCGGACCGGGGCACAAACCTGTGTCCCCTGCCTCGGCAGGCGGACTCTCAACCACTGCAGCACCAGGGAAGCCCGGGAATGTAAATTTTTGAATCCTTTATGGAGAACAGCATGGAGGTTTCTTAACAAACTAAAAATAGAACTACCATATGACCCAGCAATCCCACTCCTGGGTATATATCCAGAGATATAGAGAAAACCCTATTTCAAAAAGATGTACATTCCCCAGTGTTCGTAGCAGCACTATTTACAGTAGCCAAGACATGGAAACAACCCAAGTGCCTATCAACACACAATTGGCTTAAGAAGATGCAATGTAATACACACACACACACACACACTCACACACAATGGAATATTACTAAGCCATAAAAAAACAGTGAAAAATTGCTATTTGCAGCAACATGGATGGACCTAGAGAATATTATCGTAAGTGAAGTAAGTCAAACGGAGAAAGACAAACATTTTATGACATCACTTATATGTGGAATCTGAAAAATAATACAAACGAAGCCATATAAAAAACAGAAATAGACTCACAGACAGAAAAAACAAACTTGCGTTTACCTAAGGGGAGAGGGAAGGGGGGAAGGATAAATTAGGAGTATGGGATTAACAGATGCAAATTACTGTACATAAAATAGAAAAGCAACAAGGATTTACTGTATAGCACAGAGAACTATATTCAATATCTTATAATAAACTATAATGGAAAATAACCTGAAGTACATACATATATATATATGTATATATATACACACATATATAAAACCGAGTCACTTTGCTGTATACCTAAAATTAACACCATACTGTTAACCAACTGTTCTTCAATTTATAAACAACATTAGTTTATAATGTATTATATTCTTGAAATGATATTAAGAGCCACAGGTGACAAAAGAAGAACTACCATTTCTCCCTGCTGGGATCTCATATTCAAATTGAATAGACTTGACATAGTCACTAAGATACTGTGAGCAATGCAGCTTCTAGTTGCTTGTGTGTTGTCCTGTGTCACACACGCATGCATATTTATACATTTTTCTAATGTTCAGTACCAGGATATAAGACAGGACAAACTTGTTTGTTACAAGGGATTGAAAAATAAAACAGGTGATCGGATGCTAATTTGCAGAACATGATAACAATTCGCAGGGCGTAGGAAAATGAAAAGAAAAATCACAGGCTCCAGTTATTAGAAAAGTCTGCAAGGAGAAAGTAAGACAAATAAAGCTTTGAAGAACGCCTCAGGTGTGGCTATCAGGGGAGTGGAAATCAGGGGTCGGGGGCATTGGTGGGTGGGCCTGGCAGCAGAAAAATTCTTGTTGAGAGTCTTAAAAAGATATGCCAGGGACAGAGTAGGATTCAAATCTAAGGGATGCAGTGCCCAGGTGGACAACGGGACCAGCAGGCCAGCCGGGCCCGGTCCTGTTCTTGTGGAGCGAGCCTGTGTAAGCTGGAGAGGAGACAGCGGGGAATTCCCTGAAACAGTGATGTCTGGGGCGGGGGGCGGGGGGGGGGGTACCTGCGGGCAGCAGGGTGTTGCCCAGAGAATCAGCTTCACTTTGATTCTCAGATAATAGGGAGCTACAGCAGGATCTTGCCAATCACGGTGACGCGAGGTTGAAGAGGTTTTGTTCTGTTTTGTTTTTAAGAAGTGTCTGTAGTGCAAGGGAGGAGGGGCAGAGGCCGGAATCTTCAAACACGAATTGGTCACTAAGGAAATTAGAGGCGCCCTTGAATGTCAGGAGGAGTGGTCCTGGTGGGGGGAGGGGGGTGTGGGCACAAAAGCGCCAGCCCCCTCCCCCCAAAAGATGCTTTCCTTGAAGACACTCAGAGCCAGGGTTCAGCCAACATCCCTGAAAAGTCAATGCAATCTCTCCTCCTGGAAGGAGCCGTCCCAGGTGTGACGCCCTGAAAAGCCTCCGACCAGGTCTGGCTTTGACACCGGAAGCAGAGAGGAAATCTGCATCTCTATGCCACGCGGAGCCTGCACCTTCCTGGGGGGGCTGGGGGGCGGGAATACACATCCCGCCCTGGGCTCTCCCTTCTGAACCACTGTTTGCCCACCTGAGCCCAGCCGGGCCCACCGTCCTGCTGCTTTGCGGGAGGAACCGCGGACAGCTGCGCTCATAGTGGGGTCAGGAAGCTCCTCGCGGCCCCCCCAGGGGGCTTTGCATCACAAGGGGCACATTATTTCCTTGGCTAGGAAGGCAGTGTTTGTCTGAGACCCCAGGGAGCTGATGAGGTGATGATATGGGGACCCCGGGCCTCTGGGACCCGCTGGGGCTGGCCTGGCTGTGGGTAGTGCTGGCCAGTGCCCAGAAAAGCCAAGGCCGGACAGCCCAGTCTGGCCCCAGGGAAAGGAACCGCTGTTGGCCCAGGATTGGCTCATGTGTCGTGCTGGTTCCTCCAAAGAGTACAAATTCAAGGTCTGTCCTGAGCAGCAAAGCCAGAGGCAGCTCACAGCCAGTGACTGTTTCCACAGAAAACAAAGACTTTCTTTCCCAAGGAGCCCTGGGAGGTGCATGTTGGACGTCCTGGCCTGTCTGCCCCTGCAGGTCCTTTGCACGGGGCTCAATTCCTCTGTAACTGCAGATGACAGGACAGGAGAGCTTGGCCTTTTCAGAACCAGTCTAGAAGTGATCAACTACAGAGAAGAAACTAGGAGACTCAGCCCAGGTTACGTCAAACAGAACAAAATCATAGACACCAAAGGCCAGCTGCATTTTATGCATCAAAATGGGAAAAAGACAGAAGCCAGACAGGACGTGAGGGTGTTACCCCCAGTACATGTGGGTGTTGTACACAGAGTGCCCTGTCCAGGGGCAGAAAGAGGCAGGCAGGGCTGTGGGCAGGGTCTGGGTGGGCCTATGTCCCATGATCTGAGGAGCCAGGTGGGTTGGTTCTGACTCCCAGTGTTTAGTCCTCATTGTCAGCACCAGGTGACTAGCGCTGGCTCTGTTTGTAGCAGGGACTCCACAAACTCCAGGCAATGGATGTAGCATTTGGCCTTAGTTTTAGGTGGTCCACTCCCCCTGGACGCCGAGGAACAGGCCTCTGAGCGCGCTGGTCCTGGGCAGACAGACCACCATGTCTGCTGGGCCTGACGACTTCCAGACAAAAGGACCCCAAGGTGCATTTGTATCTGGCCTCAGTAATGCTTTGCCTTCAAGAATTTCAGTTCAAAGAAACCACTCATTGTTTTATCACTTGTCTTTCTGTCAAGTTTCCCCAAAATTTTGGTAAAATGATCCTTCTGGCAAACTTTGGAAAAATCGAATGTCACTGGATGTCAAGAGACTTGAGTCTAATTTCTAATTATTCTGGGGCGTTAGGATGAAAAGGGGTGGATGTGAGTCTAATGGGGCCCATTAAAGCCTCCGGAGAAACAGTCCATGGAAACAGCTGGTTCGAACTGAAAAGAAAAGCAGAGATAGAATGATCTGTTCCTCTGGCCTCCAGATCACTGAATTGTTAACAGAAGGGCAGTCCTAGGGGCTGCCTCTCCCCGGAGGCTCTTGTCCTTTCCAGCCCAGAGCAGACACCAGGAGACGAATCTGGTCCCACAGACCGCACAGCTGACCTTTGGGTTCTGAGACCCCGATTTGTGGAAAAAATCAGGAAGATATTCCGAAGATGAGGATGCCTCTGGGGTTCACACCCCGTGAGGCTGTCCGGCTAAGGGAGAAGGGGGTCCCTGTGCAGGGCAGTGGCCTAAGTGTAGAGGTGACACAGGCAGACGAGGGGCCCCCCATTGCCTTTGAGGAACCGGAATGCAACTCAGGAGCCATGGTCTTAAGTGTGGCTAAGTCTCTGATGCCAAGACGTCCACAAAATCCCATCAAATTCTCTGAGGCTGGTGTTTTCAAATGATCGCGTCACTGCTGGTGTGTCCCCTTGCAGCTACTTCATGCTTTGATCTTTCGATGTCAATCGATATTTCAATATTTGAGACTCAGTCCTTCAGGCCTCAAAACCTAAGCTGTGAAAACACAAGTCATGGTCGTTAAGAATTCCGAACGGCTTCCCAAAGGTGCCCGTGTGACTCCCGGTGTTCCGGGTGGGCTTCACGTCCAGGCTGTGTGTGCAAAACCCTCTCTGAATGTCCGTCAGCACACAAGTAGTCACGAAGCAGGTCTCCCAAGTGGATTTTCTGGTCAGACTCGTGAGATTAAAATATGATCATGGATGCGTGTTGCAGGAAATACTTTGATCTCTGACAGCGAATGTATTGTGTTCTTCACTCCCCAGGGGTAACATTTCTTAATATAGTTTGTGGCGTCCTGTGATTTTGGCAGAAATTACAGTGTATTCACTTTGGAGCATAACGAGATCAGAGCGAGACACCCACACTTCCTGAAAGACCTGATCCCTTACTGATTGCCTCTAATTAGCAGCCCCTCTGGGACCATCCTCCAATCTTGATCTGCTCCCTGAGAGATAATGATTTTTCACCGGAACCTCTAGACAGCTTCAACATTGTTGAAAATGAAGGTCTCTTTTAAGGTCAAAACACTTAAAAGTGTTTTGTAGGTGTATTTTTTGCAGCCGTTGAAAAATGGAAAATGTCACTGTGAGTTCAGTTAACATTTTAAAATAAATTTGAACTTTACCAAATCTGCCTTAAGGAGATGTCTACTATAACTCGAAAAATAGTGCATACAATATTTTATCAATTTTAAAGCATGCTTTTTGTGTTAGACTTTACTATTTATAATAGTGTCATGTTCTTGGTCACTGACGAAGTCTTAGCCACTGTGTTGATAATTTAATGTCAGTATTTATTTTCTAGTGCACATAAACGCTGATGAGTTTACAGCCCGTGGCATCCTACATTCGGTGAAGTATATCTTGGTTAGGAAGCGTAGTGTCACTCAGCCCAGAGGCCACACTTGGTATGATTTTCCCAAGAAGCTCTGCTCTGCTTCTCCCCGGAGCTCTTCTTCTCCACAGGCTGGAAAATTACTACTTTGATGTATCTTATCGTCTGTATTAATCAAGTTGTTCCTGAGTATGAAAGGCAGCAAGGTGAACGACCCTGCTTTGAGGCCGGGGTGTGGTGTGTGCATCCGGGGTGTGGGTTTCCACCCTTGGTGTGGAAGATCCTGCAGGTCCTGGTGTGCTGCGTTAGCATCAAACATCTGAGCCTTCCCGTAAGCGCTCAGCCCAGCACTGCCCGCAGTCACCTTCTGGAGTTTGTTCCAACAGAGCCCGAAAATAACTGTTTCGATGAATCAGAGGCCAGAATGTTCTTACTAACCCACTGTATACCTAGCACAATGTCCAAAAAAGCATAAAACCCACTAGGAAGTTGTCTTCAAGAATGTACAGTTCATTTGTTTCAAAGTTGAAGCATTTGGAGGAGAAGGGAATACTCTACAGTGAGATCCCAGCTGGAAGGAACCAGGAATTTCACAGCAAGTGTTGGGGGAGGGGAAGCAAAAGAAGAACACTTCAACTCAGCCAAGAAAGGGAGCTTGGAAGGACGGAGTCCGAGTCAACATAGAAACGGCCTGGCCCCAACTCACTCCTTGCATGTGACTCAATTTTCAAAATGCTGATTTATTGAATATCAGGCATCTTCTGGTCCTTTGTGTTTTCTGTCTGGCATTCGTGACCCCATAGCCCCACTGCGGAGCTAATGAATGACCCAGGGTCTGGCTGACTCCGGAGTCCGTGATTGTCGTGACCCCACACGGCCCCTTGAAGGACAGGCGGGAGCTCAATAAGTAACAAGGAGGGAGGGTTTCAGGAGGGAGCCCAGGAGAGAAAGGCCAGGGTCAGGAATGTGTACCTGCTTAGGCTGTTTCCCTGGAGAATTATTGTACCGGGCTTGAGGGTGATACACCCAGGACTCCATCCCATAGATACAGAGAAGGGTATTGAATAGCAGACTGTTCTGGTAACACTGCACCCTACACTGCTGTGCAAAATGAATTGTAACCCAGTTACCGCTAGTAAGAGTAGGGGGGAGGGCAGCAGTGAGGATGCCAAATAGGAGATATTTTGATGAAGAAATGATGGTTGACACTGGAGGTCATACAGCCTCAAATCAAACAGGCTTGGGTTGGAATCCATGGCTTGCACTTAGTGACTGCGTGACCATGGGCAAGTGAATCAGCCTCTCTGAGCCTCAGCTTCCTCATCCGTAAAGTGGGGACAATATTGCTTGTCTTGCTATATTCATGGAAATCTTAAATCAGATAACGAAGATAAAACACAGTCCCTGGCAACGGTAGGCATTAGCAAACATAGCTGTCTATTACTCTTGTTATTTCACTTGCTCTAATTAGTCCTTGAGTGGCTTTCCGAAGAGCTAGCTGGAAAGTTCTGGAAGGGATCACCCGATTCCCCTTTTCCAGTGCATCCTCTTATCTTTACAAATTCCTTCTATCCTTTGCTATCTGTTTCAGATGTGGTTCTAAGCCAGTGAGCACTGAGAAGGCCCAGCTAGGAATGAGCATCCCTTCAGCTCTGTCCTTCCTCATCTGAGCTGGTTTTTACTCGTTTTGTAATTGTCTCCATCTGTCCAGGTCCAGGTACCAAATGCGACCCTTCAGAGTGATGTAAGGGAAGAAAGGACCTTTCTGGTTAGAGAAACTAGTCCCCTCCTTTCTCATCCCTGTAGACGAGGATAAACCCCAGAGCTGGCACCCAGTCTTGTAGGTGAGAGAGGACCGAGGGGGGCCATTAGCCAGGGGGAGCAGAGCTGCAAAATCCCCCCTCACGCTCGGCTGACAGCACGTGGGCCCCTCGTGCACTGCTGGCTCTTCAGCCAGGAACAGCCGGGGGTGGGAGGGTGGGGAGACCTTTCAGCCAGGGGTGGGGCTAATGCAGGTACATGAGGTGGGAGGTCCACGGCCATCACTGTTACTCATTTCTTTAAAAATATTGGCAGAATTTAAGATTATTTGTTGGTCACCAGCATATATAGGTTTTGCCTCCACAGGAAATAGGTTCGTTTCCCTTCCTGAAATCTTGTCCACTGGGGGCAAGGGTCAGTCTGGTTCTGAGTCCTGATGCCCCTGGGAGTTGGAGGAGAGCTGAGCTTACAGAACATGGACAGGGACCCTCCTGCCCCACCTCGCTGGTGCGGGGAACCCTCCTCCGTGGGAGGCCTGGGTTTCCCCTCACCTAAAGAAAGCAGGTCTTAATACAGGCTGTGCATTAAAATCACAGGGGGGACTTTATCAAAACTCCTGTGTCCAGCCCCCTTCCCCAAACAATTACATCAGAATTTCTGAGAAGGGGGCCAGACATGCGTTAACTGTGATAATCCTCTGATGGGAGGATTTCTAGGGCAGAGATGAAAGGCCTCCCTCTCGGAAGATCTGCTGTTTACAAACCCACCTAGATGGTTCTCTCTCCCAGCTGACTGCTGGTGAAGGGGGAGGGGCACCCGAGGCTGGGGAGGAAGTACCAGTCGCTTCTGCTGTGGGGACCCAGCATCCTACCTTCCTGTTTCCTAGGAGAGTAAGAAGTTCTCCCTCTCCTTCTATCTCCTCCAAGGGTCTTTTTTTTTTTTTTTTAAACAGAAATAAGAGTTATAGATGTAGAAAATAAACTTATGGTTACCAGGGGCTAAGGTGGGGGGGAGGGATATATTGGAAGATTGGGAGAGACACATACACACTATTATATACAAAAGAGATAACTAATAAAGACCTACTGTACAGCACAGGGAAGTCTGCTCAATACTCTGTAATAACCTGTATGGGAAAAGAATCTTAAAAATAGTGGATATATGTATATGTATAACTGACTCACTTTGCTGTATACCTGAAACTATCACAACATTGTAAATCAACTATACTCCAATAAAATTTTTTTAAAGTTTAAAACAAAAAGGTCTTGGAAGTAAAAAAACAAACAAACAAGGATCTTTTAAGAAAGACTTTAGAAAGGAGTGGTGGCCAGACAGGAAGGACACACAGGAGGGAGTGTAAGTTTTGCTCTCTGTATTTCCCCCAGGATTAATTTTTTAATTTTATGTTGCCCTTTGTGGGAGGAGAATAAAACAGGTATCGATTTTTGCATGTAAGTTTACATTTTCTAAATGCATTTTCCCCTAATTTAATGCCTTAAGAAATAAACAATGCTTCTTTTTCCAAATACAATATCCATTTGTGAAATTAGAACCATCAACACGACAAAACAGGAAAAAAACATTCCTAATGATGATGGACTTGAATTTTGGAAGCTCTTCATTCAATAACCCCTGTGGCCATGCAGTTCCCGGCTCTCAAGTTTTGCCAGCCACGGGGCCTCATCCACCTCTGGGGCTGCGCTCTCTCTTTTGGGGTCCTTGTTGCCTCTACTAGGAAGAACTGGTCTCTCAGGTGTTGATGTGTGTGTGTGTGTGCGTGTGTGTGTGTGTGTGTGCGCGCGCACGCGCACTGAGGGACTCCAGCTGGAGAAATTCCACTTTCACCCAATTCACACCGACTGGTACCTGATGACCCACTAAGAACGGGTCCCCCGGGGATGTGCCTCTTTCTGGCAACCTGCCTGACAAATCCACTGAAGGCGCAGGGTTGCCCTGCTGAGCATGGCTGAGGGCTAAGGGGCTCCTGAAATAAGCCCCTTGTGCCCCTGGGTCCTGCTGGGGCTGCTCTGAGCTGCTCTTCTGAGCCACAGACAGAACTTGGTGTCAGTTCTGGTTTACAGCCCCGCTTCTGTGTGGCCTTGGTCAAGTCACTTTACAGATACAGAAACTAAGACTCTGAACAGCCAAGTGAGGGGCAATTTAACAAGAAATCTAGAGTTATTAGGTCCTTTAAAAAGACTACGAGCCCCAGTGTTGACAGCAGCCAAAAGGTGAAGAAATTCTGATTCATGTTACCGCATGGATGAACCGTGAAGACATTATGCCTATTGAAATAGGTCAGTCCCAGAAGAATACATACACACTATGCCAGGTACAGAAGTATCTAGAAGAGTCAAATTCACAGAGACAGAAAGTAAAATCGTGGTTGCCAAGAGCTGGGGGAGGGACGAATGGCGAGTTAGCATTTAATGGGGACAGAGTTTCAGTTTTACAACACGGAACGTTTCCAGAAACAGATGGTGGTGATGGTTGCCAATAATGTGAATATTCCTAGTACCACTAAACTATACGCTCAAAAATGACTACGGTTATGTGGCATGTATTTTATCACACACACAAAAAGACTGTATCTTGTGTGGCCCTTCCTTCCAATTTCTTCAGCTTTACTGCCTGCTCCAAAGGCATCAATATCTACTTAGAAGGGTGTCTGATTATTCTGGAGAATAAAGGTTAGGACCCAGGGATTCAAAGAACTTGAATTGTTTAAGAAAACTCCAGTTACTTTCTTATTTGATCATATGAATAAGACCTGAAAGGATTTATGGGAACATTAAAATGATTTGATTGGTTGAAAAAGAAGTGTTAATACTTTTTAATTTTAACAAAAATTATTGTAATATTCTGTGCGGTACCAATAATTTAAATGTCCAAAAATACATTGTTTTCCAGATAATACAGGAAAAGGGCCCGGACTCACCCTCTGTATCCGAAGCTCCCTGTGGTGAGTTTTGTGCGTACTTGCTAGGCTTGCCTTTTTCAAGACAACTGGAGGTTAGAGACAAGCAGGTGGCTTCATCCTCCATCATTGTAGAGCACCTGGGAAGGAGGGAAGGATGCTGAGAGGGGGCCGGTTTGCATGGGACAAACTTAAGTTGACAAAATACAGGTAATCAAACAGGAAAAGGCAAATCGCTCACGAACTTCTGGAGTCCGTGAACCTGGGCATGAAGGTTCAACCGACCAAGGAGAATCCGCCCGCAGTTCCCAGGCAGCCTCAGAGACACCGCAGAAGTCTCTGTGCTGCACACAGAGGTTGGAGGAGGGAGAGCAGAAACCTGCTTCCACCCAAACTCCACTCAGCGTCCAAGGGAGCATGGACCGCCAGGCCACCTGGGCTCCAGCAGGAGTCCACGGCCAGAGATGCCAAACTTCTGAGAAGGCTCAGAGACCCTGAGACCCTGTGCTCGAGTGTTCAGATGTGAGGGGTAGTGTGTGAGTGTACCTGTGTGTGTGTGCACTGCGTGTGAAGATGTGCATGTACAGGTGTCTGTGTGGTGTACAGGTGTGTACGGGTGAGTGTGGGTGTATGTCCATGAGCACGAGAGCTGATGGTGAGCGTGTGTGTTGCTGGTGAGTTGTCTGCGAGTTGTGTGTGCCTGTGTGTGTATTTGCATGCGTGCCTATGCGTGTGCGTTCACATTTGTGTGCACGTGTGTGAGTGTAGGTGTATGATGGATGTGACTGTGTCCATCTGTGCGTGTGTATGAATGTGAGCACACACACATGTGTGCATCTGTGTGCACATGTGCCATAGACGTGGGTGCGCCCCTGGAGTCCCCATCAGGGTCTCTATCAAGTTCCCCCAACGCCCTGCCCCCGGATAGGGATGTGCTGGTACCATGCCCCCTGGGGTCGTATGTGCCCCTCTCCGCAGGCGCATGGGAGACCCTTTGTCCCTCTTTCTTTTCAGTCTGAAGGCAGCCCCTGAAGTGTCACGGCCCTTGTTTAGACAGTGTCCCCTCCCTAGGTGAGCCTGTTTGTCCTTGCGAGTGGCAGGCTGTGGACAAGATGACCAGCCCCCAGCTTTAAAATAGCTGCGCACATTTTCCTCTGACCTCGAGACACAGTCGGGCCCTATGGCCTCGAAATTCATCCTCAGGTAAACACCCTGTGACAGGCCGCAGGCCGGGGCCAACCGGCGTGGCTGCAGCTGTGCCAGCCCGCGGCGCCCAGCCCCAGTCCTGGCGGGGATGTTTGCCGTCCCCCCGGGTTGTGGGCAGCAAATATTTTCCAGAGCTCACCAGAGAGTAGGTTTCAGAGGGAGTTTCATGCAGATCAGTTCTGCTGGAATCTGTGGCTGACTTGTCTCAGAATTTACGGGCCTCGTGTAAGAATTCTCTTGAAAATGTTCAATTGAATTCTTCGTGCTCAATCTTACTCAGTCTAAAACTATAAACTTCTTAAATCTCGTAAAATTCTTTCAATCTTAAAATAGTAACAGTTCATTGAAGGGACAGATGAGGCCTTCAGCTGAAGCAGGTCAGGTGGGGGGGCATTCAGGACAGCTGTTCCCAGGCTGCAACCCAAACGCGCAGAAGGGGGGGCCTTTCCCCGTGTCCCAGGGGCACTAAGATAGCGTGGCAGGGCAAATCGCCTCAGCTACGGGGAAATGAATTTGTTGCCTGAGCAAAACGTGAAAACAAAGCTAAGTTCCTGCACATTAAGTTGAAGGGCTAAGACTCCGCACCACGTGGCATGCAGAGGGAAGCAGGAGCCGGTGCACAGGACAGGAGGAGTCATCCCTGTGCGGAGGGCCGTGGAGGAGGGTGACCCAGCCTCTCTGCCATCTCTGGACCACTCATTGGAGGAGATCAGAGGGCTGGGGTTTGAAATAAAACTCTACGGGGCTCTGCTTCCCCATCCTTCCAAGGGAAGAAGGGCCAGGGATGCAAAAGCTTGGACCCTCCGCCAGGAAAACCTGCCTTCCTGTCCCTCTTGCCACTTGTGTGCTGTTGGCCGTGGCGTTCGGACCCTCTGGCCATGAGTTCCCTCACCCATCAAATGGCGGTAAGGACAGCACCTGCCCCATGGGTGTCACGAGGGGTGAGGGACGTAGAGGGAAAGCTGATGGCATCCACGAAGCTGGACGCTTTTGCTGCTTCTCCTTCCCCTCCCTCCTCATAAGTGACATTAAAATCAAGTGAGAGGCAATGTACTCACTCGTTCAAAACACACACCTTAGCACCTGCTGTGAACAGCATCACACCAGGTGCGGGAGGCACCTCTGGCCTCCGGGAGCAGGGGAGGAATGTCTCCTCTTGTGCTGCACAGAATGCAACGTGGCACAGGAATGTGGACGCAAGGATGTGGACAAGCGGACATTTCCAGAAACGCCGGAGAAGTCCGTCTTGCCAGCAGCGGGGACTCCTGGCCAGCGTGGGCTGCACCCTTGCCTGTCCCCTCTCCACGCTGCTCTTCTCTGAGGGGCCGTGTGTCCTCCCTCTACACCAGGCACACCTGTGAAACCTCCTCAACAGGGAATGTGGTAGAACTGATGGTGCACGGCGTCTGAGGCAAAGTCATACCAGGTGACATGATTCCATCTGGATCTTCTTCTTGGGACTGCACCAGGGGAGCCCTGAGCCCCCGTGTAAGAAGCCTGCCTGCCTTAAGGCTGCTGCGCTGGAGGAGCCCCGGGGGCTGGGCATGCGCAGGCGCCTCCGCTGTCGTCCCAGCTCCCCGTGTGAGTGAGGCCCCTTCCACCTTCCGTCTACAGCCCCAATAGCACAGAGCAGGCGCGCCGTGTCCACGGTGCCCTGTCTGAATCTCTGACCCACAGGCTCCGGGAGCTTAATCTATTTCACTTTTTAAGCCACTAACTTACACAACTTAGCGGAATGGCTAAGCGGAATGGCTTGTTACACAGCCACAGTAACTGGAACAGGCAACGGCCTGAGACATTTTCTAAGGAAAGCTTTTTTTTTTCTTTCTTTTTGGCTGCACCACGCGGCATGCAGGATCTTAGTTCCCTGAACAGGGATGGAACCCAGGCCCTTGACAGTGAGAGCACGGTGTCCTAACCACCGGACCATCATGGAATTCCCTCTAAGGAAAGCATGTCAACCTGGGCATGCTTGCCCATCAGATACTCTTTTTTTTTTTTAATAAAAAATCTTATCACCAACTTTTTTTTTTTTTAATTATTTTTGGCTGCATTAGGTCTTCGTTGCTGCGTGCAGGCTTTCTCTAGTTGCGGTGAGCGGGGACTGCTCTTCATTGCGGTGCATGGGCTTCTCATTGCGGTGACTTCTCTTTGTTGCAGAGCATGGGTTATAGGTGCGTGGGCTTCAGTAGTTGTGGCGCACAAGCTTCAGTAGTTGTGGCTCACGGTCTCTAGAGTGCAGGCTCAGTAGTTGTGGCTCACGGGCTTAGTTGCTCCGCTGCATGTGGGATCTTCCCGGACCAGGGATCGAACCCGTGTGCTCTGCATTGTCAGGCAGATTCTTAACCACTGCGCCACCAGGGAAGCCGAGATATTCTTTAATAAAAGTACACCTGTGGACCCCCCATTTCCTGGTTATGCTACAGATCTGGAGAGACAAAAAAGGGTGGAAAATGATAAACTAAAACTAAAAATTCCCAAGAGTATTCTACAAACCATTGGTTCAATATGATGTTAGTAGCTGTTATGAAAAGAGGAAAGAAAGATGCCCAAGGGAGAGAGAGGGAAAGACACTGTATGGTGAAATTGGAGAAATCCTCAGTGTAAGGGAGAAGGGGGTGCCCCCCGACCCTGCAACCACACAGCACCTATTTGTCTAGTGCACGTCACGGCCTCCTCTGCAGGACACGCAGCTCAGTGCCTGGGGTGTTCCCTCGGCTTATGCAGCCCAGGTCAGAAAAGCTAGGGAGTGACAGCACAGGAGCATCATGGGCAGTGATGGACTGGACGGGAGGCTAAGCAGCATGCCTTCTTCCCCCGCTGAGGTCACCTGCACCTTCCCTGAAGGTCTCCAGCCAGCCTGGTCCCCTCTGCAGGAGCCTGTCAATCACAAGGCTCTGTGGCTCCTCCCTTTCTTGTCTTCCTCCCAGCTCCCAAACAGCTTTCTGGCATTGCTCCCAAACCACCACTTGCAAGTGAAGTGTTATTTCTTGGTCTGTTTCTCAAGGAACTCAGACCCAGACAGTATTTTCCTCATTTTTCTGCACAATTCTTCAGAGAGAGATATACTAAAGCTCACTGAGAATCTCAAGGTGAACCCTGAGAACTCAATGCTGCAGAAACTTTTCTGAGCAGGAAAATCTTTTTTTACTGAACATCTCACACTACTCCTGTTCTTTGACACCAGGTTGGAGAAATGTTGCCTTAAAGGTATTTGTTAAATAAGGTTTCACTGGCTAGATATTCTATGTAAAATGAATTATTTACTCAGTAACAACCTCCCAACTATTTTACAATCTTGGAAACAGGTGAAATTTTAAAATCAGACTTGAAATTATGCCTGCTCTCCTGGACACCAGGAGATCAGATTGCTATGTATAAATATGGGAGCTTCTGGCCCTATACCAACTTCAATTTCCTTGCTTGTACCAACATTAAGCCCTATTTAAAAGAATGACTGCATTGTCTCTGAAAAAGGGGAGATTGTGTCTCTGAAACACCCAAATAGTTTGAATTAAAACTGAGGGATTTTGACCCAATAAAAACATCCAGGTTTTTGCTTCTCAGACTTGAGTACACATTGGCCCTCCAGGGCCACATAGTCAGAAAGTAGCAGAACAACCCAGAAAAAGTGATGCTAGTGTCCATACTCTTAACCACCTCACTAGTGAAACTGCAGAAACTTCACAGAAAACCTCTGAAGAGCTACTTCAGATTTCCATCTCTTCCACAAGCTCTCTTATGAAGGGTTTGGGAAACACTGATCTAAATCTCTAGCATCAAAAGAAAGGCCCAGAGAACCAGTACAAGTTTCATAATTTAACCAGGCATGTGGTTAAATGAATCATGTCTTCCTGACATGTCTCATACATCTGAGACGCCCTTGCTCTCTGCTGCCTCTACTCCAGGGAAACGGGAGGATGGAGGGAGCTTTACCCGAGTTGTGACTTTTGTTCTTGGTCCTTCTCTTAAAACATGTTTCCAATGCTTGTTCAACATAGTCTAGCAAAGACACACAGATCAGATGACTGTGTTAGAAAAGACACTGAAGAGTTGAGGGTTCTTAAGTTGTTTAAGGAAATTATAGTAAATTCCACACAACAAAATTTTATTGGAAAGAATGAAGTCTGTCACAAAATATCAACATGAAAACATGTTCAATATTCAATTAAAAAACAAGATTCAATGTGTTTACATAAGATGATCTCATTTTTAATCTGGAAAGATTGCCAATAAACAGTTATTTTTAGAGGATAGTGTTATAGGATTTTTTTTTATTTTATACATTTCTGCACCTTTGTTTTGTTTTTACATCTAGAATACAATCTCTATAATAAGGAGAAATATTAATAAAAAGATACAGAGACACCACAATTCCTCCATATTCTGGGCATAGATGTCAACATTCATAATCACTTGCAGCTAATCAAACTTACAAGCTTTTGCACAGCAAAGCAAGCCATAAACAATACGAAAAGACAGCCTACAGAATGGGAGAAAATACTTGCAAATGATGTGACTGACAAGGGCTTAATTTCCAAAATATACAAACAGCTCATACAACTCAATAACAAGAAAACAAAAAACCCAATTAAAAAATGGGCAGAAGACCTAAATAGACATTTCTCCAAAGAAGACACATAGATAGCCAATAGGCACATGAAAAGATGCTCATCATCACTAATTATTACAGAATTGCAAATAAAAACTACACCTCACACCAGTCAGAATGGACATCATTAAAAAGTCTACAAATAACAAATACTGGAGGGAGTGTGGAGAAAAGGGAACCCTCCTACACTGTTGGTGGGAATGTAGATTGGTGCAGACACTACAGAGAACAGTATGAAGGCTCCTCAAAAAACTAAAAATAGAGCTACCATGTGATCCAGCAATCCCACTCCTGGGCTTATATCCAGACAAAACTCTAATTCAAAAAGATACATGCACCTCTGTGTTCATAGCAGCACTATTTACTATAGCTAAGACATGGAAGCAACCTAAGTGTCCATTCACAGATGAATGGATAAAGAAGATGTGGCATATATATACATACACACAATGGAATATTATTCAGCCATAAAAAAGAGTGAAACAATGCCATTTGAAGCAACACTGATGGACCTAGAGATTATTATACTAAGTGAAGTAAGTCAGAAAGAGAAAGACAAATACCATATGTGGAATCTAAAATATGTGGAATCTAAAATATGACACAAATGAACATATCTTCGAAACAGAAACAGACTCACAGACAGAGAACAGACTTGTGATTGCAAAGGAGGGTGGGGAGGGAAGGATTGGAAGTTTGGGATTAGCAAATGCAAAGTATTATATATAGTATGGATAAACAACTAGGTCCTATTGTATAGCACAGGGAAATATATTCAATATCTTATAATAAACTATAATGGAGAAGAATGTGAAAAAGAATATATATATATATGTGTGTGTGTATAACTGAATCACTTTGCTGTACAGCAGAAATTAACACAACATTGTAAATCAGCTATACTTCAATAAAATTTTTAAAAAGTCACTTGCAGGAAGCAAAGTGTTTTGTGACACTGGTGTATAACCAGGAATCATTTCTGAAGGCCTGGGTTCATTCAATGATTCAATAAATAGTTATTGAGCTAATGCAAATGGCCAGGCACTGAAACAGTGTCTCTGATCTCACAGAGCTTGCATTCCACTCTGTGAAAACAGATGATAAACATGTAAACCAATAAGTAAATGAAATAACTACAAATTGTGTTTTAGAGGTGTGCGCTAGGAGCAAAGCACATATGATAAGATAATGAGGAAATAGGGGGCAGGTTATATGGGGCAGTTGGAGAGGCTTCTGCAAGACTAACGTATAAGCTGGGACGTGGAGGGTGGGTGGGAACCAGCCAGCAAAGAAGCAAGTGCGGATGGAGTCAGGCTGGGGACATTGAGGTCAACGTCTTAAGGGAGAGGGGCACACTGCAAGTATTTAAGTGACAACAAGAAGGCAGACTTACAAGATAAATGTATAATTTGTGATTGGTAGGACATATCAATGTGTCAAACCCATGTTTCTGGGAATGACAAGAGAGGTGTCAAAGTCCAGGGAGCAGGCGTCCTGATGTTTGGGCTCAGACCCACAGGCAGCACCAGGAATGCTCAGTTGGTTTTGTTTTCTATTCTAGCAGCAGTTCACAATTTATCCTCATCACACATGCTGTTTTCAATAGATCTAAATATTACCTAGCTAATACTAACCTTTCTATAGTAATTTATAGTTAAAAAGTCTTATCATAGTTCAACCTCCAGAGTGTAGTGTGAAAATTTAAGAAACCATTATTCATTCATCACCTGTTTATTGTATACCTACTATGTACCAGGCACTCTTCTAGCCAGTGAAGATGAATCTTGTTGGACAAATCATCAGTAAGAAAGTAAACTACCTAATTATCAGATGGCAATAAATGTTTGGAGAAAAATAGATTACAGAAGGGAGATAGGGAAATTGGAAGTCAGGGGAGAATTGCTACTTCAATACTTCATTTTCAATAATAGATATAATAATTAGACATATCAATAGGGAAATAGAAGCCTTGAACAACACTATAAAACAACTGGACCTAATAGACATCTGTAGAACACTCAATCCAGCAACAATAGAATACACATTCTTTTTAAGTGCACATGGAACATTCTCCAAGACTAATCACATATTGGGTCATAAAATAAGCTTTTAAAATAATTTTAAAAGACTGAAGTCACAAAAAGTGTGTTCTCTGATGGCAAGAGAATAAAATTAGAAATTAATAATAGAAGAAAATTCACCAATATGTGGATTTTTTATTTAGACACTTCTAAATAAAAAAATGGATTAAATATGAAATAATCACAAGGGAAACTAGAAAATTTTTTGAGATGAAAGAAATAAAACACAACATAATAAAACTTACAGGGTGATGCTAAGGAAGTTCTTAAATGAAAATTTATAGCTGTAAACACCTACGTTAAAAAGGAAGAAAAATCTCAAGCCAATAACCTTCCCCATTAAAAATACAAAAAAAAAAAGTAGAGCAAGTTAAACCCCAAACAAGAAGAAGGAAAGAAATACTAAAGCAGGAATAAATAAAATAGAGAATAGAAAATAAGTAGGGAAAAAGTCAATTAAACCAAAAATTGGTTCTTTAAGAAGATCAACAAAAAATGAACTAACTTTTAGCTAAACTGGTCAATAAGAAAAAAAAAGAGCTAAAATTACTAAAATCAGAAATTAAACAGGGGCCACTACTACCAACCTCACTGAAATTAAAAAGAAGTATAAGGAAATACTATGAATAATTGCACATCAATAAATTAGATAACCTGAATAAAATTCCCAGAAAGATACGAACTATTAAAAATGTCCAGGGCTTCCCTGGTGGCGCAGTGGTTGAGAGTCCGCCTGCCGATGCAGGGGACACGGGTTCGTTCCCCGGTCTGGGAGGATCCCACATGTCGCGGAGCGGCTGGCCCCGTGAGCCATGGCCATTGAGCCTGCGCGTGCGGAGCCTGCGCTCCGCAATGGGAGAGGCCACAACAGTGAGAGGCCCGCATACCGCAAAAAAAAAAAAAAAAAAAAAAAAAAAAAAAAAATGTCCAAATGAGAAGTGAAAATCTGAATAGACTTATAAAAAAATAAAGAGATTGAAATAGTAATAATAATAATAAACTACCCATGAGGAAAAGTCCAGGATGAGATTTCTTCACTGATGGATCCTACAAAATGAATAAAGAAGAGTTAACATCAATTCTTCAAAAACTCTTCCAAAAAATAATAATAATAATAAGAGGAGGGCATACTGACCACCTTATCCTATGAGGTCACTGTTACCCTGATTCCAAAGCCTTACAAAAATATCCCAAGAAAATAAAACTACAGGTCAATTTGCCTTATGGGTATGAATGAATATTCGACAAAATAGGAGTAAACAAAATTCAGCAAAATATAAAAAGAATTATACATTGTGACTAATTGAGGTTTATCCCAGAAATGGAAGATGGTTCAACAGAAGAAATCCAATCAATGTAATACACCTTAGTAATTGAATAAAGGACAAAAACTACATGACCGGGCTTCCCTGGTGGCGCAGTAGTTGAGAGTCCGCCTGCCGATGCAGGGGACACGGATTCGTGCCCCGGTCCGGGAAGATCCCACGTGCCACGGAGCAGCTGGGCCCGTGAGCCATGGCCGCTGAGCCTGCGCGTCCGGAGCCTGTGCTCCGCAGAGGGAGAGGCCACAACAACAAAAAAAATGAAATCAGAGGGTGAGGTATTCACGTTAGGAATGATGCCATCTTTGGCTTTCGATGCCAGTTGTCTGCTTCCGGAGATGGCTTCGGGCCCCTGTGCATCGTGTTTACCTAACTAAATGTGCAAGGCTGCGGTACCCACGCCAAGGAGATCACCTGAGCTACAGCAAACAGTCAACAGATGCATGCTATTTATTTTGTTTTTCGGTCTTTTCATAATTTTTCATAAACCCCACAGTCATTTTGCTGATAGGTTGTTCCAAATTCATCTTCCCTGAGGCATGTTTCCTGTCAGTGCAAGGCGAGGTGCACTCATCATAGGCAAGTGTCTTCCCTATGTCATAGCTTCCGACAGTAACACACACTGATGTTTACTAGGTCCTGCATCCTATGCTGCACTGCATCCTCAACACTGCTTTCTCTGGTCCTCGCTGCAACCCCAAAACATGTTATTACAAACTTCTTCTGAAATCTCTTCGGAGAGGTGGCTGTTATTTTTAACAGTCACACACAGTTATATTTTTAAGAGCTTCTAATTTGTTTCCCTCTCTGTTCAAAGCCTAAAGATAGCATCTGCTAAATAATACAGTATATACAAAAACTTGGAGACAAGTGATTTAATGAAAACTTCCAAAGGAAATTTCTTTAGTGAAAGAGCTGATTTTCAACTAAGTTGGGAGTTTCTCCACATTCAGAATCCCAAATCCACGCATGGATCCTCCATCTGAGGGTCCCGACCTGCAGCCCTAGTGATCACGAGCACAGACGTCTGACTGACCCTGCTACAGCCTACCAATATTTCTGGGTAAATTTAGTTTTGAATGTGAGGACGGCCATGAAAGAGTAAAAATGTGAAAATAAGAGTAAAACAGAACTTACGTCCTGGGAGATAAGATTGCACTAGGGTTTAATGATATGTACACATTCATTTTTCCCAAAGCGTGTTCTCTGAAGTGGTGGTATGCATGTGTTGGGGGCGGTCAAATTATCTGGCTATGTGTGTGGAGGATACTGCAGCCCCTTCTGGGTGGTCACAGGCACATTTACACATCCTGATACCGAACCATCTCAGGGCAGCAAGGAAGCCCTTTCATCTTGGTTGACACTCTACCATGGAACCGTTTTTTTAAGTAACGGGTACTTAACATCTCAGATGAGTGTTTTAAAAATCACCCTTTGGGATCCACGGTTGTAGGGAGAGCCTCAGGATTGGTCCTTAATACATTTACACAGAAATTAAACGTGTTGGAAGCAGCTAGGTACCGATAGCTGTTGCAGCCATGTTCAGAACAGGGTATCTTTCCCCTTCTGTCTCCTTCCAGGGATAAATGATCATGTTAAATAAAAACAGAGAATGTTAAAACAATTTCAGTTAATACTCTGTACCTTCAAGCAAAGCTGGAATTATTTCACACACTTGCAGTGCAGATGATTCAAGTTCGTTATTTGACCTCTCTCACCTTAAATAAAACTCCTGGAAAAAGAGGGGAAAAGGGTTTTGTTTAAGAATTTCTCACTGACTCAAGAGAAAGAACAATGGGAAATACACCTAGGTTTCCTATTTTAACCTTTAAGTGCCAAGAATGTTGGTGATGTTTTTCCCTGGTTAATATTTTCCTCAACTTAAGTTGAGAGATCATATTACTGTGTTGATTAAATACACTTTATATATAAAAAAAGAAAGGATTGTGTAGGTGGCATCTGGCGTCTAGTCCTCAAGAAGAATACAGAAGGTAGTGACGGTCTGTGGAGTCATAAGCCTCCCAACATTTCTCGTATTTGAGTTCCTTTTGGTTTTCCTGTATTTGAGTTACCAAGTCGGCTGTGAACACGAATCATGTCAGGTAAGCCTCAAACTTCCACGGCTCCAGCACTGAAGCCTCATTTCCTGCCTCATAGTTTTAATCCTCTCTTCAGGATTCTCTTCTTTAATCTTCCGGACAATCTGAAGAAAATGAAGAGGTCCAGAGCGTGCATTTCACTACGACTAAAAATCAAGTAAGCTTTATTGAAAGAGGGCAACATTTCAGAAATCCCACACTCGGAACTTTGTCTTTTCAGTTATTGAAGTGATGGTTCCTTTTCACCATTGAGCAAAACCTACTCCCAGCCTTTGGTTGAATGCTCTACCCTAAGATTAATAATGTACATAAAATCACAGTGTTTATGGAGAGTTGAAAACAAATGTTTGAGAAGGGGAAAATATTCAAGTGTAAAAGGTCACGAAGGAAACGGAATAACCGGGTGAATTGCCAAACCCTTCACGATGTCAAAGCATTTTGCCAAGGCTTCATTTTTCTCTCCAAGCAGCATCTAGTCACCCCCAACGTTGGGGGTGATCCAAGCAAACAGCCCCACCAGGAGTGACAGGTGGCAGGGCCCAGCTGGACTTTCTGCAGCATGTGTATTCACATCCCAGCCCCTGCCAAACACGTCCGCGCTTTGTTTGATCGTCCCATGCCAGCCCTGATTCCAGCATGCAGAGCTATAGGACAACAAATAATTATGATGGGGATTTGTGGGGAGAAGAGATGGGCACACGTCGGCCGGCCTTCCCGAGGATGCTTCCTTAAAGAGGACCAGAACTAACACAGGAAACCCACCTCCAAACGTTAATTTCATTTTATTTTTCTGCTACATCTTCATACATTTATATATAGATGCATAGGAGGAAAGAACACCTCCTAGGTGAGTAAGTGAGAAAATCCCAGAGCTGTCTCCCGCCACCGCCAGGTTACCGCTGTGTCCTAGTCAGTCAGCATCTCTCCAGATCATCAAATGATGCTGTTTCCTTATTTTCTTTCACCTGATAATAAGATTGGACTGAATGGTCAACTTATCATTTTAATCATCAGGACAACAAGTTTAATTCAACAAGTGTCATTCATTAAACTATACAACAGAGGATGAAAGAAATAATTTCTCATGCCCACGAAAAAAAAACCTAAATTAACCATATTTAGCCCAACTGACTCTTAAATTACAGCCTACTAACTATAAGCTCATCAATCCTAGAAATCAAAAGATAGATATTAGATATAAAAGATATATACATATATACACACATGTTACATAAAATAAACATATATATATAGGGGTGTGTGTGTATCTCATTGGTAGCTTTTTTAAAAACGTCTTTATTAGAGTATAATTGCTTTACAATGATGTGTTAGTTTCTGCTGTATAACAAAGTGAATCAGTTATACGTATACATATATCCCCATATCCCCTCCCTCTTGCGTCTCCCTCCCACCCTCCCTATCCCACCCCTCCAGGTGGACACAAAGCACCGAGCTGATCTCCCTGTGCTATGCGGCTGCTTCGCACTAGCTATCTATTTTGCATTTGGTAGTGTATATATGTCATTGGTAGCTTTTTATCTTGGAGGGAGCTCAAAATAGTCCGTGAAGGAGAAGAAAATATTTCCTGTCTGGCACCATTAACAACTGCATTAGCATAAAAATGCCTGGAGTGACACATTTTATAGATGCATAAGAAGTGGGAAACGATGGTGTTTAGAAGGTCAGAGACAGAGAAATGTTATGGGTTCTGAAAATGAAATAACTAGGGAGCGCGTGCATCCCCGCAGGGCACTCTTAGATGCCTCATGAAATGAAACAGTCTGGGGGGACCAGGAGAGACAAGCTCGTGTGGCCACGCCACCATGTACAGGACAACCACACGAGCATCACTCCTTCCTGCCACCCTCTGGACAGAGGGACAGACAGCCCTGTCCCTCTCTGTGACTAATAATTGCAAATTTGTTGCATACAAATTCCAACGTTCCATTCTCTGACAAAAGGAAGGTTTTATTCCCATCAAAGGCTCTTTTGCTCTAATTAAATCCCACTTCTCTGGGCTCATTTTCCTTTGGAAACACCCTCGAAGTCTGTCTCCTCCTCAGAGCATCCCAGTGCTGTCAAATGCAGCACAGCCCCAAAGGACCAGTTCCTCCTTGGCTCTCCTTGTCCAGCCCCTGGAGAGACAATGACACACAGGACACAGTTGCTGACCACAGGGACATCACCACCCACAAGGAGGTGGCAAATTTCCCCCTTGTCCAGAATTCCCTGGTTTCTTGAGCAACTAGAGGATGGCTTCTAAACGTTTAAGGGAAAACCTGCCTCAATAAAATAAAAAGAGCATTTATAAGAATTCACGTCTTCTCTATTCCTTCCCCTCCCTTTGTTTTTCTCCAGCAAACCCAATTAAAGGAGAATTATTTGGACTGGTATAACTCTATTAAACTATAAAATAGCTGAGAGAGTTTATTTTTTTCCAAATTATTTTTTTCAAGTCCCTATCCCTTGATAGGATAGAAATACAGAAGTTGAGGGCACGGTTCTGATTTTGGCAGGCCAAATGGGTTTGGGGTGACACAAATATCCCAGGCCCATCTCCCTCAATTTTTGAGGGGCCATTTAAATGTGGGAACCACACACTGCACTTATGCTTTATCCAGATCATTAAATCCTCTGAAAATATTTTTCATGAATTAAGAATCTAATTAGCAAAGCTTCAGCTATAGAGTTCTTCAAATAGCTGAGTAAATATTACCTAGTGTCACTGTGATAATTCCCTATTATGCCTTCTCATACATGGTTAGCGCTACGGAGTTACTTCACAGACCAGAGCACATTCTGTTCAAAACAAAGAGCATCTTTTCTTTAAATACTGTTTCTGGATGCTAGGCTGTTGGGAGGTGTGTCCGCCTCTTCCTACATAAATCTCCACTTGAACTGTTCCTATTATTACATACACTTGTTGAAAATCTAAGATTCTAAGTCACTATGCATCTTTTTGAAGGTTTATGTCCTTCCAAAAAGGATTGGTGGTCAACTGTCCATTGCTTTCCTATATCCCAGTAAATCCACTCTTAGTTAAATGCCTTGGAGAAATTCATATAAGAATGTTTGCCGTGGCATTAATAATAATAGTGAAAAAATATGGAAACCCAAATTCCACGGAACAGAGAATGGGTAATAAATGGAGGTAAATTCATACAGTGTAATCGTATACAGCAGTGAAACTAAACCACAGAGAGATGCGTCAGCGTGGGTGAATTTGAGAAACACCACTCTGTGTTCAAGAATCACTTATAGAAGAATATATATGCATGAGTCCATTTAGATAAAGTTAAAAATAGCACAGAAGTAAGCAATAGAGGAGCTGCATTTCCTGTACGCTCCGCATGGGGGGTGGGGACGGTGGCAGAGCAGGGTCTCTAAAGCATGGCTGATATTCTGTTTCCTTTCCTGTGTGCTAGGTGCATAGGACTGTTTTATTACTACACTTTCAATTATACATGTCCATCACATTCATTCTTTTATATATATGGCATCTTTGGAAACAAACCAAAAAGGATAAAAGGAAGCCCTTCTATTTTCCTGCTGGATTAGATCCAGAGAGGAGCCTAGCTGATAACATCTTACTATCTTAGCCAGGCTGGAAGGGGACAGACATGGAGGAGAGACAGCTAAGAGGGACAGAGGGATTGGGGACATGGGGGAGGAGGGCCCCCAGTGTTCTGGTGACTTTGTTTCTGTTTCTAAATCAAGTCCTTCCCAGAGCCAGATCCACCTTCATGGCCATTTCACCTGAGCTATTAACCAAAATTTGGGGAGAAAGTTGCTTACACACACACACACACGCGCGCGCGCGCGCCTAATTGATCCAGAACATCATTTTTCCTGCTAAGCTAGCTGCTATTAACCTTGGTGGTACCAAAAATTATTTGGGAAACTTTAAAAATCCCAGTGTTCAGGCCAGGAGCCAGACCGATAAAATCAGAAGCTCCAGCGTGGGGCTAAGCAAGAGCAAGTTCAAAGTTGAGCACTTGGTACCAGGATGCAGCCGAGGTGAACAAGCAGGGTCCAGGCACTGCTGTATCACAGTGACCTGCGGGAAGCACACAGTCTGTGAGACGGAAATCCCCGAGGGATCTGTTCGCAACGCCCGTACAGGCTGCCGTGACTCACTGCACCAAGCCCGCTACTGTCCACAGTGCCGTTTGCCCTTCTTCCACAGTGGTGGAACTGTGACAGTTTTTTTTTTTTTTTAACGCCAGCTACTTTACTCTTTTTTTTTTTTAAGATTTTTTTTGAAGATTTTTTTTTTTAATGTGGACAGTTTTTAAATTCTTTATTGAATTTGTTACAATATTGCTTCTGTTTTATGTTTTGGTTTTTTGGCCACGAGGCATGTGGGACCTTAGCTCCCCAACCAGGGATTGAACCCACACCCCCTGCATTGGAAGGCAAAGTCTTAACCACTGGACCGCCAGGGAAGTCCTTTTTTTTTTTCCTAGCGAAGCAAACTTTATTGTGGGTCTGAGGTCGGGGCTCTTCCCTCCAGGTCCTGCTGCAACCACGAGTTGGGGTGAGGGGCTCTTGTGTTGCCCCCAGCACGTCCATCACATTCAGACTCAGCACGGTGGTCTCACGGGCCCTCCCTCAGTCACTGCAGCCAGACCACTCCTGGCTCCGCATTTCCTGAATCACAGCAGCTACACGTGGCCACGTGACTCAGTGCCCTGAGAGAGGGGGATGGGGGAGTGAGGAGTGTGGTGCTGGGTCTGAGCCTCAGGCTGCACCCTCTGCACTCCCCTCCCCCACTGTTGAAACCTGACCAGAGCAGTTGTGGAGCTTTGACCATGCAGCTGTCAGCAATGACCTTGGGATGACACAGGAACAAGACAGAGAGAACCCGGGCCCTACCACATAGGTTAATCCCATAAGGACAGTTATATGAGAGAGAAATGCACTTCTGGTCAGCTCTTATGGTTCACTAAGCTACCCTAACAAATACACCAAGGGGATCCTGCAGGGAGCTGCCCAGTCCAAGGGCATTCCCAGGGAGACCCAGTGACTGAGGGTCATAGGGGTACAAGGGCGCAGCTATCTTGATCCTGACCAACCTGAAGGGTCGCTCTGGCCCCTCGGCCTTCCTGGGGTTGGCCGAGCCTGCATAGACCTCAGCGCCTCCCTCTGCCTGCCCCATCGTCCTCCTTCCACAGGTGGTCCATTCTGAGGCTTCTCCTTCATAAGCATCATATATGATAAACTCTGTCTCAGATCTGTTTCCTGAGAAAACCAATCTACGACCCATAGCAGGTTCTCAAAAAATACCCGTCCAGTGAAGAAACATATAAATAAGTAAATGAGGCCGGCCTGGGATTTACACTGTGCCAGAGAGAAAGCTGAATATACGGGAGTGAAAATGCTGATCACTTACTTCTAACAACAGGAACTGTCCTAAGGAAATTTTAGGGCTTTAGATCTCTTACAGTTTGGTGTATGACAAATAAAATTCCAACGTATTCACTCTCCAAATTAAGTATTAAGTATCCCACACTGGGAAAGCTAAATTAATGCTAATAAACATCAAAGACTATTTGTATGTTCCTTTTATTTTGGCAAGACGATTTCCAAGAACTTTTTTTTCTTGCCATTCTGAGGGGACAAAGAGAAAGGGGAGCTCATCACTGCCCAAGTTCTCATGCACCCGACTTGGCCCTCACGTCCCCAGCCTAGAGCTCCTGGCACCCTCTCCACTCCCTGGGGGGCCTCTCACACCGTGAGTATTAAAATACTGAGACATGTAGCTGGAGCACCAACACCCCTGACTGTTCTGTTAGTGGAGGATAGAAAAATAAATGCAGACTGATTAGAATGAAGTCTTGTAATTTTCTAACAATTTCAATCAATAATGATTTTTAAATCTGATTTTCTGGAGGGGACCAGATTGTCCTCCCTCCTTCTCCCACATTCCTGCTGCCTAGAATTGCAAAGGGGTGTCATCCTGGGTCCTGCACACAGAGAAACTTGGGTCCTGGAAGACTTGACAAAGTTTCCACTCCAGCCCTGAACTGTCTGGATCCAGGTGGCGCTTTACATGAGAAACTCACAACATTGACATCTAGGCCACTCTTTTAGGAGTCTTGGCTACTCACAGTTCATGGCAATTACTAACCTCAGAACACCAGGAAAACGATATTCTTTATGTGAAAACGAATGACAACTTACTGTTTTTTTCTGTGTCACTTAGAAAAGTAACACAAAAAGAAACAAAAGTAATGCATGCATCTCATGAAATGAAATCAACTTCTATTTTGAAATTTCATAATTTGTCATAAAACTGAATTCTTTTTCAACACAGCACTTGAATACTGTTCCGTTAATGCCAGGGTTTCTTGGAGCACAGCATCAGAAATGTGGTGCGTATTCTATCCACATTATATGTGGGTAAACACAGAAGTTCAAAGGGCTGTCAGAAATTTGACCATTCGCTTCATGTTACAACATGTACATAAAATAGTTTTATTTTGAATAATACAGTTTTAGTTACACCAAGAAACACACACAGAGAAAGAATGAGTGTAGTGGAAATTCATCAAAATGAAAATGGATGTCATCCTTGGGCTACGTGATCATTGGAGACACAATTTTTTTTCTTTTTGCCTGGTTCAATTGTCTAATTTTTGGGTAATCGTATTTCCTGTATCATTTGAAAAGTGTCCCAACATACATTTCTTCCCCCAGAGCCCGGCCCTTTCCTGTTATCCCGTGAAAGATGCAGGGCTTTGAGGATTTGGGCCAAAGTCCATCGTCCACTCATGGGGCGGGTGGACAGGCCCTCAGAAAGCCGCCTCCTCCTTTTCTTGGGTTAAAACGTCGTTAACTGACTTGCCAGTTTGCTCTTTTTCATTTCTGTGCATCCTGTGCTTCCTGCTTTTAACTACGGGGGCAGCTTAGGCAGCTGGAACCCCAGAGAGGATATTTGTGACTAGTCAGACACGGACAGAATGTGCAGGGGAGAAATCTCCAAGTGTGTATGGAGACAGGTCTGCTACAACCCTAAGTAAACACGAGCCAATAAAAGCCGATGAATGAGAACGAGGCGGGGGGGTGCAGCCCGGGGAGGGGGGCAGAGGGAGCAGGCGGCTGTGTGTGCTCTGGGCCCGCAACCGCAGAGGTGATTCTGGTGTGTGGTGAGGACGGGGCTGGCGGGGGCTTGACAGTGATTTAATACACAGCTCTACACACGAAGAGACTTCAATAAATGTTGTTGGCTGACTTCCGAACTGGCTTTGACCTCCCCTGAAAGGGTGCAGGGTGCTAAATAAACTCAAGGTATTATCATAATAATACCTGCTGACCAAGAATGCTGTCAAGATGACTGAACACCTTTGGAAGGGCAGGATGGGCTTCTCTGAAGAGTGACACTGGGCAGATGCTAAGCCCAACCTCCTTCAAGAGAACTTTCTGTTGCTTCAGCTCTGCCCCGATTACACCACCAGCTAGACGCCTCCTGGAAGTGCAAACACTGTCTTGTTGAGATGACCCACCAAAATGTCACTTATCTGGGCACCAGAAGTTTGCTCTGTCTTTGTGAGGTTGTAACCCTAGGATGGAGTGGATCTTGGAAGATGGAATGCTTTGTCATCCACTCAAGGCCAAGACTGCACCAAAATAATCATCTAGAGGCAAGTCCTCCTCTCTCTACCCCCTCCCCTGCCCCCAAGCTTGGCCCCAGGAAGAGAAATTCCCCAACTCTCCTGGGTAACCGTCCCTAGTGTTTGCACCATATCCACCGTCAGGATGACCCTTTGCCATGAACCCTAATCCTTTGAGAAATGATTTGTCAATTCCTTACTGTTTTGTTTTTAGTGGAAATAAAGAAAACCTGATATCCCGCTTCTGTTGAGATCCAGGCAGACTTACACACACACACACACACACACACACACACACACTCCTTAATTCAGCAATTAGGGGCTTTAAAAGCTTGATTTTGTCATTAATTCAGGATCAACTCCAGCTCCTCCGTGTGCCTTTGTCTTTTTCCTCATCTCCCTTGTGCCCCGGCTACCTACTTACACATTTTCAACCCAAGCCAGAACTTGGCATTTATTGCAAAAATCTAACACATAAAGAGTTACACATACCCAAGAACTAATGCCTTTGATGCAGCACTTGGGTCTCCTTCCGTTTATGTTTGGGAGGCAAGGCAGCCCTGGGGGTGGCGAACGCGAGGGTCACTCTCCTGCCCTGTGATAGGGTTATTTGCCCAGTGAGTAATGGCTCCATGTGTCACCTTTGGTGCAAAGCCCATGACTTTGTGGCTCAGCTCCAGGAAAACAGCTGAAAAGTGAAATTTATGTTTGTCCATTACTTGATATAACTGGGGAGCCTAATATTGGTCACTGAATAAAAATTCATTTTGTTTCAAAATCATTCAGCCTGAATGGACGTTGGTCACCCACCCAAACACCAGTGATTTTCTGTTGGTTTATTGAGGCTATACCTACCCGATCTGTCCTGTGTGTCACTGGTATGTTATATATGTGACAGAATCGACCAGCTGACACTATCTCTTGTAAGGCCTTAAAATCTAAGCTGGAAAGAATGATTGAACATCTGGTCAACAGACAAAGACTGTAATGATTTAAAGAGATTTAGACAAAACAGGGTGTGCCCCTCTATTTTGGGGGAGAGGGGACTGGCTTCCTGGAAAAACCTTGGCTTGAGGAATGTAAGCAAGATTATGCTATATTACAGGAAGCTGATTCCATCTGTATGATGGATACATTTGGAATTATGTCAAGGAAAGAGACATTTTTTGAACATCCTGATTTATAGCTGCCAAACATTGATGTGTGTGGGTGACAGACAAGAGGACCTTTTCTTCTCTTAGCTTTTGTGCCACTGAGCAGAGATTCCCTGGGAAATTTTAATGACTAGGTTACAGCAGTAAAAACATATGGGGCTTCCCTGGTGGTGCAGTGGTTGAGAGCCCACCTGCCGATGCAGGGGACACGGGTTCGTGCCCCGGTCCGGGAAGATCCCACATGCTGCGGAGCGGCTGGGCCCGTGAGCCATGGCCGCTGAGCCTGCGCGTCCGGAGCCTGTGCTCCGCAATGGGAGAGGCCACAACAGTGAGAGGCCCGGGTACCGCAAAAACAAAAACAAAAACAAAAACATATGAACAACTCAATGGCTTCCCTTACTTGCAAGGGACTCCATGGAGAGTCAAAAGTAGTCATTTATGAGCTATTTTCTATGTTGTGCTCTT
Source organism: Globicephala melas (assembly GCF_963455315.2). Lineage (NCBI taxonomy): Eukaryota > Metazoa > Chordata > Mammalia > Artiodactyla > Delphinidae > Globicephala > Globicephala melas. The sequence continues at coordinate 42,578,417 of NC_083328.1, read as the reverse complement.
AAGCCTTTCTGGAACTTTTCTATTAGTGTCCCCTGTTTTCTGTGCTTTTAATAGTCTTTACAGAGGAAGCAGTTGACATGTGTCTTTTACAGTCTGGCTGGTACATTCAGGTTCTTCATTGAAATGCATCTTCTCAAATGGGGATTGAGACACGGCTGCCAATCTCAGCTCCTAGAGCATCTCTCTGGAAACCAGGAATTCAGATCATTTGTGCTCCCCCAAATGCATTCTAAACTAAAAAAGAAAAAGAAGGATAAAATATGTCAGTAACTTTACTACATTCTCTGAAAATAATAAGCATTATTTTTTATCATATATTATATAAACTATCTCTAGCAAACTATAACAGTAAAGACAGGGTAGATTATAATAGTTACTTAAAACAGCCTCAGGTATTTTTTCACTTGGGGAAAGTATAACAATGTTAAATAATTTAGACTTAATTTGAAAAAATACTGAAATAGTTACATCTTGGAAGAAAGGTGGAGATGAAAATTGAGATATCATATTATTTTATTTAATCTATAGATACACACAAAACATGGTTTTTTAATTGATGGTTTCATTTAATTGATGTCTGTACTTCATTTAATTGATGTCTGTACTTTTTCTGTAAACTTGATAAACTGCAGTTATGAATCTTTTAAAAATAAAGAAGATAAAGTAACAAAACCAGTAAATTTTTTTAAAAATTTAAATAATAAAAAAAAAGTTAAAAAGGGGAGGACGAAGAAAAGACCTGCATGAACAATGAAAAGGTGAGTTATTGCCACATAACCCTAATGGGTGTTTTTTGGAGACAGTGCAGCCACCCTGGTCATGAGTGAAGTCTCACGGAAGAGACTGCCTGGGGTCAAATCCCAGCCAACCAGCCACTAACTGTGTGGCCTTGGGTAAGTGAGCCACCGTCTCTGAGTCTCATCTGTCAAATGAGGGTAATAATAGCAGTGAAGAGAATGAGATGAGTTACTGAATGCAGTGCGCCAAGAACAATGCCTGGACCAGGAAATGAGCCATCAGGGGTTCATGGCCTGTAGAGAAACAATACCTAAAATTATTGTATGCATTCGTAATTCTAAACATTGTTTGGGAAAAAATATTCCTCTCTGAAAAAAAAAAAAAAGGCTGGTCTAAAAAAGTTTTTAACAACTGCTGTGGGGCTTCCCTGGTGGTGCAGTGGTTAAGAATCCACCTGCCAATGCAGGGGACATGGGTTCAATCCCTGGTCTGGGAAGATGCCACATGCCGTGGAGCAACTAATCCCTTGCGCCACAACTACTGAGGCTGTGCTCTAGATCCCGCGAGCCACAACTACTGAAGCCAGCGCAAGCCTAGAGCCCATGGTCTACAACAAGAGAAGCCACCACAATGAGAAGCCTGCGCACTGAAACAAAGAGTAGCCCCCGCTTACCGCAACTAGAGAAAGCTCACGCGCAGCAATGAAGGCCCAATGCAGCCAAAAATAGATAAATAAAAATAAATAAATTTATTTTAAAAAATTGCTGTGGTTATTGTTGAGTTTTAACAGTATCATATGTATGTATTTTTTAATTTTATTATTATTTTTTAATTAATTTATTTTTGGCTGTGTTGGGTCTTTGTTTCTGCGCGAGTGGTTTCTCTAGTTGCGGCAAGCGAGGGCCACTCTTCATTGCGGTGTGCGGGCGTCTCACTGTCATGGTCTCTCCCGTTGCGGAGCACAGGCTCCAGACGCGCAGGCTCAGTAGTTGTTGCTCACAGGCCTAATTGCTCCGCGGCATGTGGGATCTTCTCAGACCAGGGCTCGAACCCGTGTCCCCTGAATTGGCAGGCAGATTCTCAACCACTGCACCACCAGGGAAGTCCGCATCATATGTAGGTAAGCTTCAATTTAGAACATTTTAATTTTCCATTCTTTAGTAAACGTTTGATTTTACATGGCAGTTATATAGTCAGCCAGTTGTACAGTTGACCCTGTACATACATGGACTCAGCTACACACACAGGTTTCTGGAGTAGGATTGTTTGTGTTCAGAACTGTTTGAGGTCTCTTCGAGCAGGACTGGAATCTCCACCCCTTGCATTTAAACAGTGGATTGAGGGGGGAGGAGACTGATAGGAAAGAGATTCTAAAGCTGAAAAAACAGAACTAGACTTACTTCAATTTATGCACAAATCATTCTGTGAAGTTTGCAAAATTTATTTTTTTTCTTTTTCCCCACAATACATTCATGTAACTAAAAGTATTAATCCATTCCTTATTTCCTTTTTTGCATTGTATTGTTGTTACTTTGGCTGGCATGATTATATATACGAAGTTCAATCAAAAGTTTTCAATGAGGGACTTCCCTGGTGGTGCAGTGGTTAAAAATCTGCCTGCCAATGCAGGGGTCACGGGTTCAAGCCCTGGTCCAGGAAGATCCCACATATGGCAGAGCAACTAAGCCCGTGAGCCACATATGGCTCTACTGAGCCCATATGCCACAACTACTGAAGTCTGCATGCCTAGAGCCGAGCTCCAAAACAAGAGAAGCCACCACAATGAGAAGCCTGTGCACCGAAACAAAGAGTAGCCCCCGCTCGCCGCAACTAGAGAAAGCCCGCACACAGCAACGAAGACCCAGCAAAGAAGACCCAATGCAGCCAATAAAATAAATAAATAAATTTATAAAAAAATACATGAAAAATTTTTTTCAATGAAATAATCTGAAAAAGAAAAAAATATATGTATATATATAGTTGAATCACTTTGCTGTATACCTGAAACTAACACAATATTGTAAATCAACTTTACTTCAATAAAAGAAAAGTTTCCAAGTTTCATGTTTATTTTATGACCACTAATATTCCTTGTTTTATTTCAAGATTATACTGAAAATAATTGCATCAGAAGGTGGGTTGTTAAAAAATGACCTGCCTGTGGTGTCAAATCCGCCAGGCATCCCACTATCTGGAACAGAATAAGCTCTCAATAAATGCTGGTTATTACTGTAATTAATCTTGCTGGTGCTTGGCACTGCACGATATCCAGGAAAGACTGTGTTCGTAAGAGTCCAGGTTGGGTATCAGAAACGTGTCGCCATCCTCCTCCTTATCAATGCCTCACCTCTGGCTCAAACAAGATACTATTCAGCAGGCCATGTTTGTCAAGTACTTTATCATCAGCTATGAGCTCCACCAAGAAGCAGCCCTGGGAAGGAAGGCCAACTCCTTGGTGCTTGTTGGAGAGATCAGGAAGCAGGACTCTGTGGGGAATAGGGGCAGCCACCCAAGCAGGCATCAGCCCAGCAGCCCAGGAGCTGACTTCAGCTTCCTGGTACAAATTGTTTGTGCGCACTTAGCACCTGATACCTACACGAGAGGTCATTCCCAAGTTCACCCCTAGGGAAACAGAGACACCACAGGATTCATGAATTTAATCTAAAGCCAAAGGAACAGTGCAACAACGAAGAACCAGTCAACGATAGTAATTATTGGGCTGAAATTTTCCTTAACCAGCTGTTACTTAGTACAGACTTGGAGTAATTGTCTTTCAGCTATTATCTCGTTTTTGTCCTCACAACAAGCCTACAAGGTGAATCCTAACAGGGCTGGCCCCATGGGACATGGGGAGGCTAGCCTGCTGGGAAGTGAGGGAACTGGGGTTTACCCTGGTGTGTCCAGCTGCAGCCTGCTCCTTCAGTACCATTTGCTAATACCAGAGAGCCTTTGGCGTGTGAAGTCTGGCTTGTTGAACATGGATTCCCATGTTGTTGATGGACCAGCACACTGTGCCTCTAAGCAAGGCTTTTCTACAAGACTTGGAGGAAATAAGCCAATTTTGATGTCCTCCCGCTGTTCCAGGGACTGTGGGCACCCCCTAGTTCTGGGTGTGTGTGTCTGTGGACTTCTTTTGTCTAATCCATCCTCTAGGTGAATGCATGTGAGGAACCTCTGTCACCAGTATTCCATAAACTCCAAATGTTTATACTTATCGGTGTTTCAGCTCAAGCTCGTTCTGCATCTTCTTTTCTCCTTGGTGACATTCCCCTGCCTTCAGATCACCTGTTCAAATCCAGGACGATCAATTATGGAGCTTATAATATGCACAAAGCATCGTGATGGGCACGGGAATTACAAAAGATGAGCATGGCCCCTGCCCTAATAGTTCGCAAATGGGAAGATGGGTCATCAACACAGGTTCTACTCCAACCACATAACATAGTTAATAACATGAAATGCCACAGAAATTGAGAGAGAGACAGAAAGAGAGAGAGAGAGATCCTTGTTTGAACTGGGTCTAAAAAGAAGGGAAGATAAACAGAGAAAAGAATGAAGCAGGACAATAAGAAAGGCAATAAGGAGGCATTCTAGGTGGCAGACAGTGGGAACAATCACAGTTTCAAATCCCAGTGTTTTATTCCTGTTGGAACGTGCAACACGTAACAATGTTACTTATCATATCTCGAACTATGTAACTTGTTTTGTTTTTTAAAATCATCTACTCTTTTAAGTTTTTTTAGGAACAAAACGCATGATCACTTTAAAAATTCTGAATTTTTAAAATTCAGAGCAGCACAAAGGAGGTAAGAGAAATCCACCAAACTCAAACAAGCAGGGCTATAGATTGGTAAACACTACCCAAAACATCCATCTCTGCATATAGACAGACAGACAGAAAGATTGACAGCAAGATCGATAGATAGACAAATAGGCAGATAGACAAATAGATAGGTAGACAGAAAAAAAGATAGATAGCCAGACAAAGAGAAACAGATGACTTTAGAAACACAGCCTCATAGTATTTATGACATTTTAATTGGATTAAAGTATTTTCACTTGAACCAAAGAAAAAGAGGATGAAGTAAAATTTGAGGAATTGCTAAAATTCACATAGTATTTTCCCAGTGAAAGAACTGAGCATTTCTATACGATTCTTCTAAAGTTAAAATAAAATGAATCCAAAAATCTTTATGAGTTATGGTTATTATTTTTATAATCATATTTCAACTTTGTACAATATCTGACTCCTGCTTTAAGAGATGAGGAAATTAGCAAAGTCTTTATATGTAAATTTTTGTCCTCTATATCGAAACCATTTCCACTAATTTTTAATTAGTTTATTGTGATTAGAGCCAACTTTTTTCTATTACCACTTAGATAGTTTATAGTCCTGTCAGTCCCATTCTTTGTCATTCCTATTTTGTTTATAAGTTACAAATAAGAGTATTTTATCAATTTATGTTCTTAGCTAAAACCAGCAAACACCCCTCCATCTCATACTGTTCTTTTCATTTTCTTGGTTTTGAAAATTTTTATTTTTCAATTTTCATTTTGAAATAATTTTAGACTTACTGAAAAGTGACAAAAATAGTACAAAGAATTTCTGTAGACCTCACACCCTGCTTCCCCAAAAATAATGTCTTACGTGATCACAGTACAATGATCAAAATCAGGAAATTAATATTAACACAATATTATTACCATTTTTTCTAACTAATACCCTTTATCTAGCCTAGGAGCCAACCTAGGACTTAACACTGCATTTGGTTATTGCGTGTTTCTTTCTCTTTGTTGTAATTCATGTTCTGAATAAGTCCTTCTATAACATGAAGCATTCCCTTGTGGGGAATTTTCTTCTTTTAGAATTATGCCTTCTTCCAAACTGGATTCTTCATCTCCCTTTTTGGCATGTTATGCAGACATGGTGGCTGCCCACCCGTTTGGGCAGTACCCTCTTTTTTTCTTGGATTTCTTACAAAACCTCAACCTTATTCATTTCCTGAGCAGAGATTCTTAATCTTGGACATGATGTGACAAACCAGTGGGTTGGAGTGGTTTTATGATACAGTCCCAACCAAAGAGGCTTAGGGTAAAGTCCAGACTGTGTTGGGGAAATTCTAGGAAGGAATGATTCTCCGTAACAAAAGGATGGTCATTGAGGAGAAGAGCCTGTCCTGCATTGCCCTGTATCCCCTGACTGTACTGGGAGGTCAAGAAGCTTGAGCTCCTGTTGTTGTTTTGCTGTCACGAGGGAAAGGCTGAGAGAATCACAGAGCCCTGAAGTCAATGAGCCCAAAACCAAGCCAAGCAACCACCCACCTCCTGACTTGTGACTTGAGGGAGGAATTCCCTATTCGTCTAAGGCATCGCTAGCCAAACGTCCTGAGAGTTGCAGCTAGATATACTCTAATAGACAGAACGTGCTGTATCTCTTTATATTTTCTTTGTTCAAGTTCATTGCATAGTTGCTTTGCCACTGTTCATCTTGTTCGTTCAAGTGAGCTGTTCTGTCCAGAATTTCTACTTCCTCTGATGGCATGTGACTATATTGTCCTTGATGTCTTCCCCACTTTTATTTAAATCCTGACTGTCCTCCCTTTTGAGATATAAGCTAGGGGTTGAGGACTGCAGTCCATCTCCATTTCTTCAGAGATTTTATTCTAAAGTCAATGAAGAGTTATTGGAGGGCTTCAAGGAGGGAAGACAGAGGATCAGATTTACACATTTAAAGAACTGCCCTGTTTGCTGCAGGTTGGGGGCAAGCACAGAAGGAGAAAGCCCACCTAGCAGGTCCTGAAGTGCTTCAGGAAAATCGTGGTGGTTTGGGTGATGAAGGCAACAGTGGAGGTGATGGGAAGTGCTCGGAGGTTAGGCCAGCAGGTCTTGCTTGTAGATCGGACACGGAGTGTGTGGGAAAGTGAAAGAGAGAGGTTGAGAGTCTGAGCATCTGCACGAATGGAGGTGACATTTAGTAAAAAAGAAACTTGAGGAAGAAGGGAGATTGTATATATAAAACAGATAACTAATAAGGACCTACTGTATAGCGCAGGGAACTCTACTCAGTACTCTGTAATGACCTAAATGGGAAAAGAATCTAAAACAGAGTGGACATATGTATATGTATAACTGAGTCACTTTGCTGTACTGCAGAAACTAACACAACATTGTAAAGCAACTATACTCCGATAAAATTTTCTAAAAATAGGAAGATTGGACATGGGATGGACAGAATAAGAAAGCAAGAGTCCTCTTAAGCCCAAATGAGAAGGAAGCATGACCTCAAGGATTCACTTTGGGGAATTCTCTTCTCTTCCTTGGATGAGGCTTTCTCCCAAGATGATCGTCATCTTCCTTTTGTTCACATGTTGAGGAGGTGCTGGGGTTGCCTACACAATGGGCAACAGCCCCAGCCCCTTCCCTCACCACCAGAACCCCACCTTTACTCGAGTCATAGGAAGGTGCACTGGTCTATGCTAGAAATCCGTGGCAGGACAGGAAAGACTACAACTCCACTGCTTACTTTGTGCCAAGGAATGGTATTACGTATGAATTTTTTCTTCAAACACTAAGCCTCCAAAAACCTCGAGAAGATGCCATCTCACTTTACTTTTAATTCATAGACAATGACACTGGCATTCAAAGCAGCTAAGAAAGCAGCCCTTCGTTACATGGCCCAGAAGGACAAGCCCATCTCATCTCACTCCAGCGTCCTGGCACATCACTCACTGCCTCTAAGACCCCACCAAGCACTTGGGAACGCTTCAGTTAAGTCACCTGAGACAGAGCTTAATTACCACTCTACAGAATCATGGAGGATGTCCCTGTCCAGTGGCAAAAATTTCCCAGCTGTGTACTCTCTGTGCCTGTCCCCTGGCGCTTTGGGTCAAGTCTCTTTGGGAATGGCATTGGGCAGGGACATTCTCCCCTTCATTAGGAGGACTTCTAAGCCTGCCCCCACCCCTGCACTTTCTCTGCTTTCACCTCCCTGCCTACAGTCCAGAGTAGGGACACACATACTGAAAGATAGCATTGGTTTTCAGAGATAGACTCTGAATAGGAGGCCAAGGAAAATATATAATAGAAAAACAGGCCTTAAAAGTGGACGTAGGGGGCTTCCCTGGTGGCGCAGTGGTTGAGAGTCTGCCTGCCGATGCAGGGGACACGGGTTCGTGCCCCGGTCCGGGAAGATCCCACATGCCGCCGAGTGGCTGGGCCCGTGAGCCATGGCCGCTGAGCCTGCGCGTCCGGAGCCTGCGCTCTGCAACGGGAGAGACCACAACAGTGAGAGGCCCGCGTAATGAAAAAAAAAAAAAGTGGACGTAGGACTTCCCTGGTGGTGCAGTGGTTAAGAATCTGCCTGCCAATGCAGGGGACATGGGTTCGAGCTCTGGTCCAGGAAGATCCCACGTGCCGCAGAGCAACTAAGCCCGCGTGCCACAACTACTGAAGCCCATGTGCCTAGAGCCTGTGCTCTGCAACAAGAGAAGCCACCACAATGAGAAGCCCGTGCACTGCAACGAAGAGTAGCCCCCGCTCGCTGCAACTAGAGAAAGCCCACGCACAGCAACGAAGACCCAATGCAGCCAAATAAATAAATAAAACCTTACGTTCCAAAAAAGAAAGTGAATGTAAAATGTCCTTTCCTACCAATGGGAAAAAGGCTCCCCTGAACAAGAGCAGAAAGCACTTCCCAACTCAAAGAGAGCCTGTAGGTGTGGACCTTTAGTCAGCCCGAGCACTCTGAGTTGCCTTTGTTTGAACGTGTCTTCCTGTTACAGTAATGAGAAAAGTGTAGCCTTAACGACTCATATAATACAAATTTTAATGGTAAAATTACATTTTGAATAAACTCTATGAAAAGTCAAATATTAGAAATCCATTTCTTAAAAGCTTACAGTAGTGACTTGTCAATGTACTAGCCGAGCTTAAGTAAGATCAGTTCAGATTATGTATACAGTGCTGAACTATTTCAGTCTAATTATGGCAAAAGTGTGTTTCCATTAAGGCTCCTTCCTAATGCAAGAACGCCACTAAAATTATTCTCATTGACATTTTCCTAATAAGCTGGCTCAGAAACTGTACTTACATTGGATCAGGCAGTTGTCTTTGGAAGTGGGGATGGCTCAGAGGGAAGGAATCTCATTTCCCTTTCTTGATGGGGATGCTGTGAGGGTTGAAGGAGACACTACTACAGATAAAGCCCACGGCTGAGAGCCTGACACATCAATCACTTTAAAGACAATGATAACTCTTTTTTTCCCATCTTTAAAAAATTTTATTGAAGTATAGTTGATTTACAATGTTGTGTTAATTTCTTCTGTATAGCAAGGTGACTTAGTTATACGTATACATACCTTTTTTTCTTTTTTCTTTACTTATTTTTAACATCTTTATTGGAGTATAATTGCTTTACAGTGTTGTGTTAGTTTCTGCTGTATAACAAAGTGAATCAGCTATATGCATACGTATATCCCCATATCCCCTCCCTCTTGCGTCTCCCTCCCACCTTCCTTATTCCACCCTTCTAGATGGTCGCAAAGCATGGAGCTGACCTCCCTGTGCTTTGCAGCTGCTTCCCACTAGCTATCTATTTTACATTTGGTAGTGTATATATGTCCATGCCACTCTCTCACTTCGTCCCAGCTTACCCTTCCCCCTCCCCGTGTCCTCAAGTCCATTCTCTACGTCTGCATCTTTATTCCTGTCCTGCCACTGAGTTCTTCATAACCATTTTTTTTTCTTTTAGATTCCATATATATGTGTTAGCATACAGTATTGGTTTTCCTCTTTCTGACTTACTTCACTCTGTATGACAGTCTCTAGGTCCATCCACCTCACTACAAATAACTCAATTTCGTTTCTCTTTATGGCTGAGTAATATTCCATTGTATATATGTGTCACATTTTCTTTATCCATTCATCTGTTGACGGACACTTAGGTTGCTTCCGTGTCCTGGCTATTGTAAATAGTGCTGCGATGAGCATTGTGGTACATGACTCTTTTTGAATTATGGTTTTCTCATGGCGTATGCCAAGTGGTAGGATTGTTTTCATATCCTTTTCCATTATGGTTTATCACAGGATATTGAATATAGTTCCCTGAGCTATACAGTAGGACCTTATTCTTTATCCATTCTATATATAATAGTTTGCCTCTGCTAATCCCAAACCCCCGTTCTTTCCCTCCCCTACCCCCAAACCCCTTGGCAACCACAAGTCTGTTCTCTATATCTGTGAATCTGTTTTTGCTTTGTAGATATGTTGATTCGTATCATATTTTAGATTGCACCTATAAGTGATATCATATGGTATTTGTCTTTCTCTTTCTGACTTACTTCGCTTAGTAGGATCATTCTAGGCACATCCATGTTGCTGAAAATGGCACTATTTCATTCTTTTTGATGGTTGAATAATATTCCATTGTAATAACTCATTATTATTGCCACTACCTTCTATAATTAGGTCATCTATGCCAACAAATATTCAGGTAAAGGGGGGCGGTTGTCAGGCTCCAAATGTTGCAGCTACTTCATAGCTATAGACTGTTTGGGGGCAGCCAATGACCAACACAGAGACTGGAAGCAACTTCTAGATGCCATGGGCTGAGTCACTGGAGCATGTTGTAATATGGGGAGACAGTGAAGGGTGGGGAATGCTTAGACATCACCAAGGCCAAAGTCAGTAACACTAGGATGGGGAGGTTTAGGTTCACAGACATCAGACACCTAGGAAATCACTGTGAGAAATGACCATCAGAGCCAAGGCAGCAATGGTGCTTCCTCCACATAAAGGATTCACAGGGCACATTGATTATGCACTGATGAATCCAATTATTATTTCCACACATACTTGTTAAATGTTTAGCACATGTCAGGTCCTGGAGATACCACAGTGAACAAGACAAAACAAGACCCCTGCAACCCTGCTGCTTACCCTCTAGGAGGGAAGCAGATACTAGGCAAGGAAACAGACAATCAACCAGAGAGCTTCAGGCGGTGATCTCTCTTATGAAGAGAACCAAGGAGAAACGTGATATGGAGGAGCAGTACAGCAGGGGTGCAGCAGGCTTACCATGACCGGGTGGCCGGAACCAGAGCCCAGAGGAGCCAGGATCACTCAGTAGTTGCTACATATCCTGGTCCCCATTGATCCCCAGTCACTTTCCTCCAACCCTCGGGACTAGAGATGGGGACACAAATGAGGAAAGAGGGGAATTAATCTTTCAATACAGTCTGACATCATTGGATAAAGCCAGACAAAAAGGAAATATGGGGATGAGCACGAGCACAGGACGGGTGGAAAGTGGTGTAGAAAGACCCTGGGAAGTTGTAAGTAACTGGAAAGGTTAGGAGACTGTAAGGAAAAATCATCTGTGGTTATAAGACATTTCTGATGGAGCGCCTTCTGCCTACCTGAACGTCACTCATACAAGTTCACAACGGGAGGGGACTTTACGGTGTTCCCCAATGGCCCCACCTCCTGGTATTCGTGCCCTTGCCTAATTCCTCTCCCCCTGAGTGTGGGCAGGACCTGTGACTTGCTTCTGACCAACAGATGAGCAGTGAGTCATCGCGGCCATGACTTCTTAACGAGAGTGGCGTGGGAAACCTTATCCCCTCACTGGCTTTGGTGAAGCAAGGGACCCAAGACAGCCTCCAGCCAACCACCAGCCAGAAACCGAGGCCCCCAGCCCAATAGGTGGCAAAGAACCAAATCCTGTCAACAACCTCATGAGCTTAGAAGGGGAGTCTTCCCAGGTTGAGCCTTGAGATAAGATCACAGCCTCAGTCAATGCCTTGAACTCAGCTTTGTGGGAACTCAGCCAAAGTACGGGGTCAGCTGAGCTGTGCTGGAGTCCTGACCACAGAAACAATGAGTTAATAAGTGGGCATCATGTTGGGCTACTATGTTGGTGGTCATTTATTATGAAAATGAATACCGTGGCATTCATGGAGGTTGTCAGGACCTGGGTTGAGAGAACCCAGGGGAACATCACTTGGGAATAAAGAAGTCAGGGGCTCAACCAGCCCCTAGGCATTTCCCGGAGCATTTACTGCACTCCTATATTCGGACAGGGAAGAGCTGAGCACAGACATGGCCACAAAGAGGCTGGCAGAGGAACTGGGATGAGGGTGGGAGCATCAGTGGTGGTAAACAGAAAATGGTCTGGACTGATGCAGGAGATGTAGACGCATGGCCACAGCTAGATTCGTGTGCTTATTTAAAAAACTAAACAAGCTTAATTAAAACAATGCAGACATCATGATTTTTTTAAGTAATACAAAAGGATATAAAACAAAAGGTATATTCTCCCTCTTCTCCTCTCAGGCCCCCAGGTCTATACCTAAGAGAGTATCAGTCATTACAATTCTTTTCTGTCCCTTCAGAAATCTTCTGCACATGTATAATGCACATGTACACTTTTCTTATACAAAAGGGATTCAAGTATACATACTGTTCTGCCCCTTGCTTTTATTCAACACTATGTCTCGGAGAGCTCTCAATGACTCCATGATCCAATTAACTTATCCTTTTACACAGCTGCATAATATTCCTTGGTGTGACTACACCTTAGTTTTTTGTGATGGGTCCCCTGTTGATTAGCACAGAAGTTGTTGCTGTCAAAACAAATGCAATCTGTGAACCTCTGCTCATTTCTATTGCCGGAGGATAAAGAACTGGAAGACAAATTGTGGGGTAGAAAGTGATGCCAATACAAAGGCTGCACCCATTTTACTCTCACACCCAATCTAAAAATACCCACCTTTAGCTACACCTTGGCCAGCGCTACACGTTAACAAATTAAAAACCTTTGCCAACTTAATAGTAAAAATGTTATCTAGGTCTTTTGTCTTTTGGGTTTTTTTTTTGGTTTTTTTTTTTTTTTTGCATTGCATAGATCTGAACATTTACAAGATCCTCACAGGTTGAATCTACTTAAATGATCCGGGATCCTGGATCCAGAATACAGGTTAGACATCAGGAATGAAACCCTTAGGGAGGGAGGGAAAGAAGAGAGAAGTGTGGCCATTTAAGAAGTTTTACTAAAGAGCAGCATACCGGACACCCACAGGGGGTCATGATCTTGCCATCCGCCCCGTCAAAGTTTAGAAATGTTTTTTTTTTTTCCCCTCTAAATTGCCACATACTTTGTTTAGGGTAAGACTGGGCTGTGATCAGAGAAGCACTGTGCATCAGGCACAATGAAAACGCATTTGGAGCCCTTGGTGAGTGTCAGACGACATCCTTCTTCAGAAGTCTCAGCAAGGAGACTGACGTTTGTTGGGTAATTGCTGTCCTCAGTGTGGTCATGTTTGAAGGTTAAAAGAGCCCAAACGGGGCTTCCCTGGTGGCGCAGCGGTTGAGAACCCACCTGCCGATGCAGGGGACGTGGGTTCGTGCCCCGGTCCGGGAAGATCCCACATGCCGCGGAGTGGCTGGGCCCGTGATCCATGGCCACTGAGCCTGCGCGTCTGGAGCCTGTGCTCCGCAACAGGAGGGGCCACAACAGTGAGAGGCCCGCATACCGGGAAAAAAAAAAAAAGAGCCCAAACACTTTCTCTCTACTCCCTAGTTCTTTAAATCTAAAGAAAATCATTTATACAGGACCCTCCCTGTAAACCAAGAGACGTTATTAAGAGAGTCAACCTCACAGGCTCAGTTAACATGTATTAATATTCGCTTTCAACTGTGTTCAACAGCTCATGAGCTCACAAAGCTGCGGGCTCAGGGCCGCAGCAACAGCCAACACACAGGGGCTGTCAGGTCTCCCCGTCTTGGAAGAGACCTGACCAAAGACTGGATTATTTTTGAAATCTATTTTTGCAGCGAAAGGAAGCCACAAACATCTGAAGACTGGCTCCCCTGCCTGACACCTAGTTTCTGCCAGGGCATGAAGAAGACCTTCTGGAAAGGCACCTTGGGAATCTGAGTGGGTTCAAGACAAGATTGGAGTGTGTGAGTGGCTTTTGTGTTTGTTTCCTACCCAGCTCTCCTTCATCCTGGGATTTCTATCCTCCAAAGGACACTATGTACTCACCACACTTACTCCCTGATCATCCACAAACACAGATCCAGATGCATTTTTTAAAGACTAATGACTGAGGACTTGTCCTGTATTTTTGTTTTCCCCCAGCTATAGTCTACCTGTGCCAACAAAAATGAGTGTATTCATTTATTTTTTTTAAAAAAACCTCCTACACATTTTCAGTGACTCTTTGAGTATAAAATATTTATACCTTGACTCCAAATTACAGTTGGGAGAATAACCACTCAACAAGTACTTTTAGTTCAGATTCATTTTAGATTCATACAAGCAGAGGAAGCAGACATGGAAAACACAAGCATCCTTTGAAGGAAAGAAATCCTGAATGAAGAAACGGGTGGGAAAGCACTGCCATTTCAAACCAGCCCAGATCCAATGCCACAGGTTCGGAGTTATTTAGGGTTGAGGAGCCAACTTTGCCAGCTACAGAAGGTGGCCGCAGGACAGGACAACTGAATTAAGGAGCTTCTGGGGCAAAAACAAAAACAAAAACAAAAAAACTGATTGATTTAGAGAATTCAGTTAATGCAGTAGGACTGCATCCCAGCTGCATAGACTTTTATCACAATTACTCAGTTGCATCTGCTGTGAATCACAATTACTTAGCACTTGAAGGAGAGCTAACCTGATAATTGAGTTCCATTGAGTCTAGACAGCTAGAAAGTTGATTTTACTTTGGATTCGGATGCTGGGAATAAAATGACCTAGATATTCAAAACCTAACTTCTTGATTTTCATGAAGTGCTACTACCTGGCTGGTCTGGCTGCAAATCATTTTGCAAATGCAAAACCCAGTCCCCAAAGTTTCGGGACTTTTCCTTTTTAGTAATCCTTATAATTGTTGTAATCCTGGTGTAGATAGTTATAGGAGAAGAAAACGCTTCTTTGCCGTAAGCCTCGCAGACGGGTAGAATAGAGACATTTTGCAAATTGGAAACAAACATTTTTATTTGACAATAGTTTGAGGGAAATTTACCAGCATTGGTGAGGTCTGCTGGGCTATGAGGTCTTTAAATGGTGCAAACAGGGCAAAAAGCCATTCATTCTACCAGTAAGATTCTACTTTGCTAGCAGTTGAGCAAACCTAACTAAGCCCTTACTGGGAAAGACCACCCCTAAGCAGAACCCCTCTGGCTCACCCCGGAATGGGCTGCAGGGATCACATCGCTCGAGGTCCAGAGGGAGAAAAGCTTCCAGTTTGTGTGATTCAGGGGTACAGTAAGAACGAAAAGACCATGGGTTCATTCTGCTTTTCTTGTCTTACACTGAGTGGGCAGTTTCATGCAGGGCTGCCAACAGCCCCCAGAAATTTTCACCATGACAATTCTTCCCTTGAATCTACGAGAGAGGGCGGGGATCGCTTCTCAGAAGAGCAAAGCATCACTTTTTCCAGATGCTCTCAGCACGTGTCTCCTGAGGTTCACATGGGGTGCAGAGCCTACCCCTGGACTGGTACCTGTGTCTGGGGGGTAAAGTGGAGCTGATTAGCTCGGGCCTGAGCCCAAAGACGTTCCCCAGAGCCTAAGGCGGCCATTAGCAGCCCCAAATGTAAGGACCACGTGGAAAAGGTGTGGACATTCAACTACAGAGTTACCAAGAATTGACAAGGAAGTGGATGCTGTGGGCCCTGCTCCTCTAGAAAGAACAGGCCTGAGGAGTCCCCGGTGGGTCCGGACTTCTAATACCCCACAGACCTCCCAAAACCGGGCAGGTCCTGGCCTCACCAGGTGACCTCTGGGGCTGCTGCAAAGGTTCAGAAGGAGGTCTCCCCAAAGTCTCCCACTCACCCCGTCCACCCTGGACCAACTCTAGAACTGTCCCAGCCACCCCACCTCCAGCTTAGACCACAGCTGCCCCCAGGAACCGCAGGCCCTTGGCACGTGGCCCTCTCCATAGGCAGGCTCAGAAATGGCAACTTACTTCCCCAAACTAGCAAGGGAGAGCCTCTGCCGCCAGGATTAAGTGCTCCCCCAGGGACTTCCCTGGTGGCGCAGTGGTTAAGAATCCGCCTGCCAATGCAGGGGACACGGGTTCGAGCCCTGGTCCGGGAAGATCTCACATGCCGCAGAGCAACTAAGCCCGTGCACCACAACTACTGAAGGCCACGTGCCACAGCTACTGAAGCCCTCACGCCTAGAGCCCGTGCTCTGCAACAAGAGAAGCCACCACAATGAGAAGCCCCGCGCACCGCAACGAAGAGTAGGCCCCCTTGCCGCAACTAGAGAAAGCCCACGCGCAGCAACGAGGACCTAACACAGCCAAAAATAAACAAACCAACAAATAAATAAATAAAAAGGGCGAGCTCCCCTCTCGGTCTGACTGATCCCAGGTGAAAGATACTCTGCTTCTTTGGTGCCATTGCCCAGCGCTGGCCTTGCCTGGTTCTTGGGGGAACTGTGCTGGGGGGCCTGCACAGCATGCACCTGGTCCACACACAGCGGCCTCTCACCTTTGGGGGGGCTGCAGAGCCTCTGAGTCCCAGCCACGCTCACCTTCAGCGTCAGCTTGACCTTCCCCACCAAACACTTTGCGGTCACCTGGTAGCCCGGCAGGCACGATGGATCCGTCCCTGGGTGACTCTGTCCCTCACCTCCACAGCCTGCAGGAGGGCCTGGCCCCCCTCCCCTGACAGACGGAGGGGAGGAGAACTCAAAACACCGAGTCAGGCTTCTCCACCCCTAACCCGCTTCCTTCTTTCCGGCTCTACTGCTGCCCTCCCAGGCTGGAAAAGGTCACGCGATCCCAGATGCCTTCAGAGTCTCAGAGAAACCCCTTCCAGCTGTTTCCATACCCCTCCCTCATCCAGGGACCCTGCCTCAGGAGGAACAGCTGGGCCCTGCCCTGCACTCCTCTCTCTCTGAGCTTCGTGGGGATGGGGCGGGCGGGCGAGGGGCTCGCTCTTTGCTGGGCAGAGGTTCTACACTGTATCCTGCAACCTCCCTCGGCCACGGCTCGTGATAGAGCTTTAGGGTCTGAATCTGTCCATCCTCACTCCTGACATGTGAAGGAAGATTCTAGGGTTTCAAATATCCTTTTGTCTTTCCCCCAGACTTGGTTTTCAAAATTATTTCCTTGCTATGGACTCAAGAAAGAGAACTTTGAGCCTTAGAACAGGTCAACGACCATTTTATTCTCAAAGACCGGTTCTGGGATGGTGGACTGGCTTTGCCTGGGAGCTTGTCAGAAGCACAGAACTTCAGGCCCCCGGGGACCTCCTGAAGCAGAATCCGCCTCTCTCCCACCCACCCCCCCACGCCCACCCCGTGACTCATGTGCACCGTAAAGTTTAAGCAGCAGGGGTCTAGAAAACACTCCTAACCCTTCTCTCATGGGTTCAGTTTCATAGGGGATGGAACAAAAGGAGCATGATTGCAAGGGGCCAAAGAAGGCATCGTTTCCGTATTTTCAACAAGGAGGGTTTGTCCTAGACGTCATGAGTAGATGCGAACACTTGTAAAGAAGAAACAAGCCCTTAGGAGGAGCCAAACCCACCCCATGTCCCCCAAACCAGTAACTGGCTTATGAGAGGAGTCCTCTGACCCTTTCAGCTCGCACCTCCCTGTGTCCCTGGGCACCAGGGCATGGGACAGAGCCTACACCCCTCCCCCGCCCCCCACGATCTCGGGTCACCTTCATAGTCTCTGATCACATGCATGTCCTCACCCCGTTTTAGAGGTTAAGCTCCTGGGGCTTAACCAGCTCACTCAGGGTCACCCAGCTTCCAAGAGACAGAGCTGTGGGCAAAGCTAGGTCATCTGAGTCTATGCCCACTGTCTTCCCCAAGCTGTTGGGAAGGACAGTGCTGGTAAACGCTTATTTCCCTGGTTTTACAAAGAACCAGGAAAAACAGTAGAAATTCTTGCCTTGGGTTAGACCAGTTCCGTCTTCTATGTCACCTTCTGTGGGAGAATAGGATGCCCTCCAAGATATCAACCTCAAACATGAGGGCTTCCCTGGTGGCGCAGTGGTTGAGAGTCCGCCTGCCGATGCAGGGGACACGGGTTCGTGCCCTGGTCCGGGAGGATCCCACATGCTGCGGAGCGGCTGGGCCCGTGAGCCATGGCCGCTGAGCCTGCGCGTCCGGAGCCTGTGCTCCGCAATGGGAGAGGCCACGACAGTGAGAGGCCCGCGTACCGCTTAAAAAAAAAAAAGAGAGAATTTCCTCCCATAATGATGAAAAGGAGGAGGAAGATGAAGAGGATCAGGGCATCATAACAACCGGCTGGGAGTTCAGTTTTCCTGCAGGAAGCATTAACCTTGTCTCTCTGCTCTACCTGGAACAGACACCTGGCTGAACAGGTGGGCAGTGTGAGAGATGCAAGGCAGGGCTGCAGCTGCCCTGGGTAACATCACCTCCCAGAGCTCCCCAAAGGGAGGTCCTCAGGCACCATGCAGTGCTGGAAGTCAGACTTCCAAATTCAGTGAAAATCCATTTAGCTGTTCCCACAGCAAGCAGTAGCCACCACCACGGAGAGAAATCGTACTGTATTTTCCTAGGTCATGAATAACACCTCCCTGTGAGTCACCACTGGGTGACAGGCACGGTCCCCACCACGCTGAGAGGAAGAAGCACCCGTTACCTTCTTTCAGAGGTGAAGAAACAGACTTACAGAGGCTCAGTATCCTCACCAAGGTTACCCAGCTCCGAGGGGGCTGAATCAGAGACTCAAGTCTAAAGGGCTTGATTCTAAAGGTCATGCTCTTATCAAATACTCTCCTCCATTTCTGTCTCATCCCATGAAAACCTTTGGTCTAGACCACGCGTTAGACTGGATGATAAGTCCCAGGGAAGGAGCAGCCCCTGGCAGAGCCCGGGGTGGGGGTGTGATGAAGACAGAGAGGAGGGATCTCCAGACTTCAAAGGTGGTAACTGACAGAAGGTCCTGCCCCCATGTTAACACAGTTGCAGAGAAAAGGTGATGAGTAAGATTGAGCTAAAGCAAAACTGAGGTTTTTCCCGGCCACCATTCCGGCTCCTTCTCACACAACCCTTTCAGAAACAGTGGTTTCAGTGTGCCCTGGTGGTGTGCCTTCGTCTTTTCTTATAAAATTTTAAATAACCTCAACCATAGCTATTCCAGGTACTGAGGATCCACTGCAGTTTTAGCACAGACCGTGGAACATTTTAATGTCGAAGTTCCTAACAATCTGACAGCCAAAGGTACCTTCTCAGCCCATTTTCCAGCACATTCTCCCACCAGAAAAAGAGATGAACCGTGCAATTGCCTACATCAACTCAAGAAAAGATGCCTCTAGGTTTTCAAACCCTAGCAAAGAGGGGGCTTCCTGATCAAGAGATTGTTTAGGAGAAGGAACCAGCCCTGCACACATGCCTCGACTCCTTCGAACACAAACCCTGCCCACGGTCGTGGACCCTCTGGCCATTCAACTCATCCCTCCCGGCCCTCCCAAGTCCAAGTCCTGCCGAGATGTAGGCCTCCCTCCGACGCCTTATGATTGGCTGCTGCTGGGCACTGGTGCCCAATCAGTGCACGCAGAGAACACAGACCCCGCGGCAGACAAGGCAGACACTGAGGCGATGGGGCTGAATACCAATTCCTCCACCAAGACCCGCGGAGAATTCATTATGTGGGTTGTTCTTCTGCACACTGCTTTAAACATGCAAATCCCTCCAGCAGCAGTGTACCCGTGGTTGAACAGAATATGAATCAAAGGCTCAGCCCTTTCTTTTTATGCTCAGATCATAAAGTCTGAAACATCTCAAGTTTGTGTGTATGTGTCGTTTTTTTTTTTTTTTTTTAATCAGAGGCAGTGAAGGCTCTATTCGGTACTGCCTAAAACAAGATTAGGAAATGGGAAGTTGTCCCATTGCTATCTAGATTTAAAAATTAAAATGATTAATGTCTAGAACATAAAACTCAATTATAGGAAGGACCATTGAGACAGTGATAAAAAAAAAGAGAGGTGGAATTTCCAGATAAATTTGGAAGGGTCTTGTCACTGATTTAAGGTCCCATTAACTTCATGGGGATCTAATCAAAGGCTTTCTGTTAAAAGTAAACCCGAGGCTCAGGGAGTGAGAGTTCTTACAAGGATGGGAGAAATTCCATCAGTACTCTGTAGAATTAACCCCGAAAATGGGATGTCCCTTCTCACACATGGTGGGAATCATCACCATCCTGGGTTTTTTTGCACAAAAGTGCTTAGGGTCGAATTATAAGGGCTTTCCTTTGTGACCTCTGCTCTGTTTGAGTCCAGTGGATTGTACTTTCTGGTCTCTGGGGCTTAAGGAGCAGCTAGAGATCCGGCCTTTGCGGTGAGGATTTTCCATGATGATATAATGTTATCATGAGTCCCCATTCACTGCAAGTGAATCATCTCACCAGGAAACTAGGAGCAAGGCAACAGTTTACCTTCTACTTAATAGGGAACAAAGTTCACCTTTACTCAATACTTCAGCTGACGCTTTCACCACTGAGCATTGGAAATGCACCATTTTAGAAGGTTTCTGCTCAAACTGGGCATCTCTACCCGCCTTCCTTGTGGCGTAGCAAGCACTGCTGTGGACGCGGGAGGACCCTCAACCCCCTTCACCCCTATCCTCAGATGTTGGCCCTAAAAAGCGTGGAAACAGCATGCCTGGATTCTGAAACACTTTTCTGAGGGACCCCTTCGATAGTTCTAGAGGGAGTTGGCAGAGCACAACTTTCGGTGGGTGAATGTTGGGGGCTAACTACACGAGACTCTGAAAATTCACATGTGGAAGGTGGATTCCACCTTGAAGACCTTGGAGAGGACTTGTGGCCTCCCCACACTTGGGAAGGCAGTGCTGGGCCCAGGGCACGTGATGACAATTATTAATATCATTACGTGGCCGTCTCCCCACCGTGTAATGTCACTCATTCTTAATGATATCACTTGAGAACTAAAGCCAAGTCACCCTTAAAGTTCACAGGATTGTGAAGCCTTTATCATCATTATCCTAGTTTGATGACTGAGAGGTTGAGGCTCAGGGGGACTGAGCCATTAGGAAATGGAGACACTGGAACTTACAGGGATGATGTCAGGACACTGAATAGTCCCCCTAAACCCTCCTTGCATTTGCCACGATCCGCAGGCAGCTTTCTGGCAGCAGGATTCCACCTTTCCCGCGCAGGACAGGAAGTACCTGGAGGGTCAAGACCCCAGCAGCTGCAGGAGTTAGGGCACAGACCTCTCTGCTCCCTCCCACTCCCAGGGAGGCGTCTGAGGTACAGGTTCTCCTCTGGCTTTGGAGGCCGCTGCAGGTGAAGCCCCAGTTGCCCACAGTAGGAACTGGCTTCACCACAGGCCCCTTATCGGCTGCCTTCCCGTCCTGGTCTCATGACCCCAATCCTTTTCCAGTATTTCCTGAGCCAAGGGCCAGCTTGCACTTGAATCCCTGGCTCTACTTCTGGGGGAATGGAGACTAAGACAGAGATATTTTGACCCCCAGTTCTGTAGTTTCATGTCACCTGACACTTTCCTGTCTGTGTCAGTTAGGAGTTTTCTAGAGACACCATCAGAGGCCAGAGGTAGCACTAGGCCATCTGCATCGCCAGGCAGTCTCCCCACCCGGACGGGTGCTGCCAGCTCCTAAGTGGTTGTTCATCCGGGCTCCCTGAGGCAGCCTCTAGGTCGAGTTTACCCTGTGCCACATTCACGGGGAATTGGTGGGCTCAGTGCCTGGCAGAGCCGGCAAGGTGGGAGGAGGTGGATATGGGCTGGGGGGCAAGTTAAGCTTCCACGTGGCCCCAGAGCAGACTTGCTGGACCCCATGGGGAGCCCGGGAGCTAGTGCGGCCCTCAGAACTGTCTGGAGTGGGGCTGAGATCTCATCCATCAGGATGGAATGTTGGCCAACCCAGCGAGTGTCGTGAGCTCTGAAGCCCAGGAAACCCGAGGGGCTGAAGTGGCCTGTGGTTGTCACTCCCCGCAGCCAACCAGCCCTCCCTGGACCAGGGCCAGCTGAGTGGTGGTCCTGGGCCCAGCCTCACTTCCCTCCACACTGTCAGGAGAACTGCCACTCCAAGCCCTTGGTGACAGCCATCCTCTGTCCCCCTGCAGCTCACGGCCTCCCCCAGGCTGTGGCTTCCCCAGCCTGGCGGCTGTATCAGGTCCACGCCATTGCACTGGCATTTCCCTCCACTAGGGGAGCCCTGGGTCCCTTTCAGCCTGGAGAGTTTGCCGTCTTCCTTCGGGTAGGACCTAATATCGCCCACTGGGCAGGAGGCAGGGACCTTCCCATCCCAGGAAAAGCGGATTGCTGCTCTCTGGGGTGCACTAACACACTGCATTGTGTTGATTTCTGGTCCACTCCCGACCCTGGGAACTCCTTGAAGATATCCGTGATGCCCTGGGAGCCCTGAACCCATGGGGCAGGTGGGGGATTCATAAATGTTTATCGGATGCATATTGGCTGAGCTGCTCCAGGAACAGGGACAAATGTGCCTTTAAATGAGAGCTAAGACCAAGTTTGATTTGCACATCCTATCACAAGTGTGGCAGGAGTTGAGAAGAATGAAGGTCACCTTGGGAGCTTCGGGAACACAGAATTCCTAATCCCTGAGGTCACTTGCAGGCAGGATCAGTCCCATCACTGTGACCATTGGCTGCACCCCAGCGGGAAGAGGCTCAGAGCAAGGAGGTGCTTGACTAACCTCTTGATGACAACTGCTAGTGCTGGAATTTGTTGGTGCTCTTGGAAATATTTTAGCGTAACTTAAATATAAAAATAACACGTGGATGCATTCTCTTTGCAAAAAAAATTGAAACATGACAGATAATGACAAAGTCCCCTTTAACATGCCATCACCCCAGCACACCCCCTTTCCTCCCCAGAGATGACCTCTGTAGGGTATGGTGTGGATCTCTCCAGAACCTCCCACCCCAGGCACTAAAGAAACATGTGCGCGCTCACGCGCAGACATGAACAACAAGATGCCCTGTAGTACTCATTATAATAGCAAAGTTTGCAAACTCACCATGTCCCACGGAAAAGGGGGGAATTTCCCATCACTAAGAGCAAGGTTTCCATTTTCTTATGGAACAGGTGGCTACATTGGTCCACTTAAGAGAATTAAACTTTCCAAGTTACCCGAAATAAGTCCAAGTGGAGGGAGGGTTTTGTTTTGTTTTTTAATCTAATGGGTGAAACTTAGCAAACATTCCACCCCAGAGCAGGTACCCCAGGTTGGTCTGAAGCACCCAGCGGGAGGAGGATGGCAGGGAGGTTCTGGCAGCTGAGGTACCTTCTGGAAAGATGAAGGAGGCTTCTGCCAGCTTTGGGTCACCAGGAGAACATCACTGGGTGTAAAACGACTTTGTGGGTGGGAAAGAAGGGGAGTAAGGAGAATGTTAAGGGAAAAGAAAGGGAATCAGAAAGAGGAGTGGTGAGCCGGGAAGGGTGAAGAGGGGAGTTGCAAAAACATTTGGGTGCTGGGTTTTCTGGACCAAATCACTTCAGGAAGAGGACAGGGTAGGGAAGGGGAAGAGGGATGTTTTTAGCATGTGGTAGAAGGTTTAGAAAGAATTGGAAATAGGGAGGGGTTGGGAGTTACTGTCAGCACAAAAATAAAATGCTGAGTTTAACCTTCAAAGGGAGGGAAAGCCATGGAATTGAAGCTAAGGTCCAGCTCTTTCCTAAGAAGGGTAGCAAGTGGGTAGAACAGTTTTGCTAATTCTGGAGCGGTCCTTGACCCAGAGCTCAGCACAGCTCTGACCTCATGTAGAGAGATGAGAATGATCTTTTCAAATATGCGGGGTCATTTTGAGCAGGTTTAGCTGTCTTTTAAGAGGGTTGATTTGGTTAGAGTTGAGAGGATAAACCGTAAAACGTAGCATCACGCAGTTCTCTAGGCAGTGTTGGGATTTCCTCCGGTGTGATGCTGAGGGCGCAGGGAGGGAAAGTAACACTGACCAGACATTCTCCATACACCAGGCGCCCAGCTAAGCCACCTTCAAGTGCCTCAGCACATTTCATCCTCACCCAGTCCATGGCGTTTGCTGTTGTCTCCATTTCAGATGGGAGATCTGAAGCTTTTTTGCTAAGGAGTCCTCAGTCCCAGTGTACCCAGTCTTTCAGGCTTTTTGGAGAGAACCCACAGTAGGGAATACGTTTTCCATCCTGCTGCAGATACACACACGTTTATAACAAAAACAGAGGTTTTTCAGAACTACACGTGACTTTTCTATGTGAGGTGCACAGAGGGATTCTGTTCTATTCCTTTCCTTTATTTAATGATAATTTCAATGAAATAGATTGCTGTCACAACACATTGAAGAGTCATCAGTTGGAGTTTGAAAAGCACTCACCCAGCATTTGTCATAACCTGATTTTATGCCTCCAAAACCAGTCTTCAAGGGTAAACGATGGGTTTTTCAATCAGAGTTGCATAGCATCTGTCTTTTGTTCTTCCTTCCATCCAAGTGTCCGTCCATCCATCCAGTAAACATTTGTCAGTACGTAGAAGTTGAACCAACTTTCGGATTCCCCATTAGGGGAAACTGTGCTATCTCATCAACTCTCAGCTCCCAAAATAGAAAAACTCAAATCATCAAACCATGGAAAGAATCAGTAAGTGGCAGATACACACCCCAGAAATGCCCAGAGGGGCCACTGTAGATGGTTCCAGAGCTAACATCCTTGGATATAATCCCCACCCCTCCAAGAAAGAAAATATTCCTTCAGATATTCCGTCACAATGACAAAACATGCAAAAAAGATAAGTGAACCAGGTAGTAGCATTCCAAGATGTCAGTACTGGAGGTCTCTGCAGCATAAAAAATTGGGTCAGGTTGCAGGGGGACCTGGAGCGGAAGAAAACTGAAATCACGCCCCGTTCCTACAGCACTCTCTCTTCTTGCATCTGAATCTGTTGAGTCCTGCTAACCGTGACCACAGGCTGTTTAAAATGACACCGTTTGCCTTATTTAATTTTCTTCTGCAGTCATAAATATTAATTAAGCTAAACCACAGAGAGCTCCATTTCAATCCTTTCCCTTCCTGCGGACCATAAGCAATTAAGATGCATAGCTTTAAGTACTAACCTGTTCTTTAAGTCTGCCCTGGGACATCCACTTTTTTATTTTTTTAATTAGGACAGATTTATTAAATCTTAGTGGTTTATTTTTCCTGCCTAACTCTCCCGAGTTGTGGGTGTTCTCAGTTTGATTCTCTTCTTGCAAATACAATCTTTGCTTCTCCAGCGGACTGCCTCATCTTCCCCAAACCAAGATGCAGAAAAGTGCATGTTCAATTCATGAGGAGCAGAAATATTTGTGTGCAGCCTGTCAGCTACCCAGTGGCAAAGACCACACTTTTCAATGTTCGGTAATTTAATATTATTTAATGACAAAAACAGAAGAAATAACTGTAAAAAATGAGGAAAATATAACGTGGAAAGTGCAAGTCTTCTCCCAAGCCTTCCAAGTCCCTATTTCTGGAGGTGTAATTGTTAATAGCCTTGTGTGCAACCTTCAAAACTTTTCTGCACGTAGAGTCAGGATTACCTTTACAAAAATTAGATCAAATTACCCATATCCAGCGACTGTTTAGCCCTTCATCATAAAGTAGATATACTTTCTATATGATTTCAGAAAGATTTATATCAGCTTTATAACAGCTTTATAACAGCTCCATAATATTCCACAATTAAGTTGGGTTTTGTTTATTTAACCTTATTCTTTAAGAGTTACGATCTTGGGCATATCATAGATAAACCACACACATACACTTGGTACCAGTAACTGAAAACTCTGCCTGTGAGCATTTTCCTTTTTCCCATGCTTCTCATGACTTCTCCATCAGAGAACATTATAATGTGGAAACAGGTCAAGGTTTGGGTCAGAGGGCCTGGATTGAGATGGAAGGGCTGGGTGGTCTGAGGCGAGCCCTCAACATCTCACTCCCATTCCCCAGGGACAAAGGGAACTCCCACCTGAGAGAGGTTTTGGAGAACCATGAAGTCTGATGCAAATATTACCCCTCCCACCACGAAGGTCCTGGTCACTTGGGGGGCAGTAAACCCGAGGAATTAACATAAAAAAAATTATGTACCTGTATTTCTAAATTCAACATAAAAAGGAGAAAAGAATAAAAGAAACAGGGAAGGAGAAAAAAGCCTTCTTTCAATTTCTATGTAACTACAAAGACTGGGGAGCAGGGCTCAGGTCTGAGACATAGAACTCCCACTAGGACCAGGTGGTCCTCATCGTTAGCATCTACTTAGCACTTTATTCTGAAGATTTACAGGAATGAATTTACCAGGTTTCCTCTTAAAGGGAAAAACTAAACTCTCAGGATTTTGCAAGGTATACATCTATTTATGTAGACTCCTCTGGAGAATATTAAACAGTACTGATCTTTTGTTATATGATGTAAAACAATACATCCAAAATCAGCATCGCGTATTTCCACGCCTTAGTCCGACAGAGGCAAACTATGGGGTGATGTAGCCGCTGGGCATGAAAGAAACTACAAAATAAGTTTGTATTTTATATCCAGTTCCGTCCAGGGATCTCAAAGCAGCTGAATACAATGTCCTCCCCAGCTTTTTCACCCCCCCTCCAGTCGTCATTGCTTTAAAATCAAACAGATTAAGGACTTGGTCTAAAATTCTTACTGTGTTTACATTGCTTTTTTTCCATGTGCTTTTATAAATATGGTAGAAATAAGAAGAATTTGCCCTGTTTAGCAGTTCTTACCTGGAAAGAAGGAGCCCTTTTAAGAACGAATGACATTTAAATTCCCACAAGGGAAAGATGATCTGAGCGCTAATTATGGGTGCATATTGCAAATAGAATAAGCATTAAGGAAACATCTTGAGTTTTTAAATTCTTCTCATCTTTGAGACTCAAATTTTAGTTTCCAAACGTTTCCTATTATACATGTTGGAAAATATTTGGGTGGCAAAGCAAGAGAAACAGTGTGTTTCCCAGCGTGGGAGTGGGGGTAATTTTGGTGTGTCTGCGGGTTCAGCTTGCATTTCTCCTGGTCTTGTTCTTTTTCTTGGGCATCAGCAGGCAGTGCCAGTTCAGCATCGGGTCAGCGTCTTGGGGAAGAAAATTCCAAGTCCCAGTCACCTTCCCAGGAGGCCCAGGTCTTTTCCAGGAGGAGGACATGTGCAAACCCCATTTGAAACTCAATAAACAGGAATCTCCTTGTCACTTTCTCTTCTTTTGGATCTATTTTGTTTCTTAAAAATGCACATTGGGATCAGTGAAGAGGTAGGGGATGTTTAGGAAAGGTCAGCAGGTCCAGCGCACCAGATTCATCGGGAGGCAGGATCAGTCCGGGTCCTCCGGGCTCTCTCTCCCTCAAGGAGGAGAGTTAAGGGGCCTTGGAGGGCGTTTGTGATGCAGTGTGATTGCAGCTGAAACTTTGCTTAGGCCGTTTTTCCTTGCTTGGAAAATGACAGCTTCCAAGTCACCAACTGATCATTGCTGTAGGTTCCCTGTCCTGCCGGGTCAATCAGGGAGGTCCCAGGAGAGGCGCTGTGGGAGGTGCGGGAAGCTGACAATGCCAGGTGGGGCCTGGGATGGGGGCGCTGCTGAGAGCACGTTCTCCACGCCCCAAGCTGCGGACACGTTCTGAACCCTGGGAAGATGCATTCTGGCTGTGGGGAGGGTCGGTGTGGCCGGGAGCAAGTGGGAGGGGAGAACCCACAGGAGGTGGAGGTGGACTTGCTTTACATTTCATCAAGGCCTGTCCCACCACTGAGCTCAGGACAGACTGCAAGATGAGTTAGGGAAGCGGGGCTATTTCACCTGTGTTCAGCGGACCAGCAGCCTCACCATCACCTGGAAGCCTGTTAGAATGCCAACTCTCAAGCCCCTCCCCCGCCCAGAATCTGCATTTTAACAAGATCCCCAGGGGCGGGTTTTATGCACATAAAAATTTGCTGGGCGGGTCCCGGGCCCCCGTTAATTACCCCAGGCCCCTGTCAAACGAAGCTCCCACTTTTCAGGAAGCTCCACAATCCTTCCTCTGGAAAGACTTTTGGAAGCAAAGCAGGCAAGGAGTGAATACAGACACGTGTCTTACACACACTTGCCACGGTTCTCACACACACGGGGCACACTCTCAAGCCAGCAGGAGCACCTCGCTGCCGACTTCTGTCTCCTTCCCAGAGCCGGAAGCCCCCCTAGTACCTGTAGGATGGAAAACTGATACTCTAGAGAGTTTACAAATGGTAGCGGGACTAGAGTCGCCTGCCATTCTGCTGGCATCCTGCCCACTGCGTCAGAGAACCCAACCCTTGGCTCTCCCATCAATTCTGGGTCAACACAGGCAGCGCACTTCGCCTTGGGTTTGCGTCCATCCCTGCCAGCAGCTTGGTTAATTCCGAATGGTGAGATGTAGACTGCCCTTTGGAATGGGGTTTTTGGCCCTTGGAAATTCCTAGGTCATCGTTGAAAGGAGACTTGAAGACATAGGCAAAATAAGTTCTGCTGGAACACGTAGCAGAAGAAGGCAGGAAGTGGAGCAAGTAGAAGGAAACACTGCAAAGAAACCTCTGCAAGCACATGGCTTTGCCTACCATGGTCAGGGCGGTATCTCCGCCATCTGGAATATAGTAAGTGCTCATTAAAACAGTTGCTAAATGGACCAAAAATCTATAAACTACTCTTCACTGTCACTGCTCAATATGAGAGCAAGTTATGTCTAATTCTTTTCTGCTTACGCAGAGCCCCTGTATCACTTTGAGATGGAAGCAAGAAGAAAACATCCGCTTCACAAGCCTAAGGCTCAAACTCCAGGCCTTGCTAACCTCCTCTGATCTCCACATCTGTCTATGCTTCATCCTTTCATACTTATTCAAAGTATATTTGTTCATCCAAGTAACTGATCAGTAACTTGTAGATCTAATGGGGCCGCTTCTTAATTATCTCCCTGGGTTCCTAAGAATGAATGTCTGAGTCCGATTCTTTAGGTCTGTGACAGACTCTCCATGACTCCTGTCCTCAGTGAGGTTTACTGCTGGCCCTTTTGGCACGAATAACAGCTCCTCTCCAAGAATAACGTCCACATGTATGAAATAGCTCGCAGAGCCACCAGTGCAGATACATCTAATTTAGGCATCCCTCAAAGAGGAGTTTATTCTCACTTACGTTGACATGTTATTATTCCCACTCAAAGTCGTCATTTCTTTATTTTTCTCTCTTCCACTTAATTTAATTACCTGCTCTAAGAGTCCCACTTACCAGAAGCGTGCTAAAAACTCAAGAATGGTGGACAGGATGCCAAGTATATGCCAGAAATATTTGTCAGATCCTGGACCCGAATGGGCAGATCATCGACCTTCTCCACAGACCCACACAGATGGGAGTGGAGTCGACAACTGCTCAGCCTGACCACCGAGGAAGCCCACAAAAATGCACAATCCATTACCACAACCAACCTTCCAAACAGCTATCAAATTCTACGTGCACAGAAAAAGACGGCTGAGTGCCAAATTCTTCCAACAGGACCTGAGGACAGAGCCTCACCTGCTCCCGACACAGGGCTATCCTAGCCACCACCTGGGGTTGACGTGCATATCACTTCTCTTCCTCCCTTAACTCAAGGGAGGGCACAGTCGTCTTTCTTACGCGGGTCAGAGAACATAGTACTGGTTTGTTTTCAGAACTCAAACCCTTGAAGTGATGGCTTCCCTGATCGCCTTGCATGTGTGAGAACTGAATGAACATGGTATGAGTTATTTTGCTAAAGTTTCCGTGACATCAGATCTAATATTCTTATTCTACATTTCACCCTAAAGTAATGTAATCATAAAATAACAATCATATAAAATGACACAAATATACTGCAGGAAAAAAATGTAGACTGAAGAGATCATTCTACCACCAAACACAACCAGGGTTACTAACATCGTATTTATCTCATTTTTTATTTATTAGGACTTATTTCCCATCTTTTCCTGTGAATCTTGCCCAGGAGTGGTAGATTGTATGCATGTGTATAAACTTACTGTGTATAACCCTACAATGCCATATCTTGCTTTCCTCTCAATTTTAACGTCACATTCAACATCACTTTCTTGTGGGTTTTTAAATTTTTTTTCACATAAATCTCCTTTGAAAGATATTCTTCACTAATTATCTTTTCAATTGCCCTCCCCATAAACAACTAGGATTTTGGCCATCAAAGAACCACGGAAGCCAGTAAAACAAGTATCTGATTGCGCAGTGCCAAGTAGCTTGATTTTTTTTAAACATAATTTCAGAAATAACAACCCATGGAAAGTGAAATGTTGATCGCAACCTTGGATACAACTGTACGCCTCTTCTTTAGTAAGCCTTGGGATACACCCTGAAAATTCCACCTTGTGAATAATGGAGGTGTGGGTGTCTGATTTCTGCCAACCCAAAAGTTATCTGAAGGTAAAATGTGTATTTTCAGAAGACTTTGCTAAATCCCCTTTCTCTGTCTCCTCTGTTTTAACCTCACCTGCAGACCTGCCTAGTAATGCCCTAAAGCAAGGCTTGTCCTGGGTATTTATTCTCGAAAGGGCTTCGGGAACTGGAGGGAACTGGAGTATTGATCAGCCCAAAGCGCACCCGCCCTTTGGTATTTTGTGGGTCATCGGTTAGGGAAGTTGAGTACTGTTTATTGATGCCCCCTTCCTCACAGGCTAGTTTCACATGACGGAGAGCCCCCCGGGGTAGGAGTTTTGCTGGAGATCGCAGGGAGACGGAAGGAGGCCCAGATTTGAGCCCAGTCAGTCCGCTGGGCCAGCGACCGGAATAAAACCAACGCGCTAAATACAGGCACAGTCATCGGTCATAAGGCGGCTTTAAACGCAAACCCGGCAGCACCGAACGACAAGGCCGGGAAAGAGAGGGGGCACGGGCAAAGGAAATCTCTGTAGGTCTCAGCCCTAGGTGGGGCTTCAAATAAGGGGGGATCAGGGGAAACATCTGTTTTCAGCCCGAGCTACCCGCGAACTTTTTCCTGGAGAGAAGCTCGCGGAGCAATTTACAGCATTCCAGCCTGAGGCTCTCGTGCCAGACGCTCTGAATCAACCTTTAGAAACCAGAGCTGCCGGGAAGGGAAGGAGCGCCGTGTGCAGGGGCGGGAGCGCCTCGGCGGGCCTCAGCGCAGGGAAGGGCGGCGGGCCGGGGGCGTGGGCTCGCGCTCCCCGCAGCATCCGCCGGCCGCGCTCCCCGAAGGAGGCCAACCTGGGTTTGCGCCGAACGTCGGGGACCCCGAAGGAGCGCCAGCCCCCGGGAGGCGTTTTCGGAGAGACTCGGAGAGGCCGGCGGACGGCGCGGGAGTCCAGATAGCGGGGTTAGGGGCTCGGGGGTCCGTGAGGGCTCGGTCTGTCCCGGGGCCGCGGCCGACAGGGGGCACCCTGTCACTGCGGAAGCCGGTGACCAGGGGCCGGGCCACCGAGGGGCACGCCCTCCTACCCCGGGCCGCTCTTTCTCCTGCTCGTGGCGAGATTTCTAGAACCACATTTTCCACCAGGAGCAAAAAGAGGGGAGTGGACACTCACGTAGACGCACAGACTAGGTTAACCCGGACACTCGAGATTTAAATCCCACGCACACCAGAAAGCTGTCTGTCGTTGTTTCTCGGGTTTGTCTGTCTGACCTACTGAATGTGAGAAGCGCCCCGCGGGGGCAAGGAAGGGTGTGTCTGTGTGTATGTCTGTGCGTGCGCGCGCGCGTGCGTGAGCGTGTGTGTGTTTCTGCCCTCGGTCTACGCAGAAAGCTTTGGAAAATAGGCCAGGGCGGACCCTCTCTCCCCAGCCCTCGGGAGAGCGATCAAGTAGTTTCCACCCACGCTCGGGGACCCGGCGAGAGATGCCCGGGCATCTGGTCCCTCGGCTCCCCTGTGCACACCGACACTACGTGTGCATACGCCCAGCGCACTTCCCGGCTGCACCGCGCCGGCCTGCCCCTCCTGGGAGCACTCTGCGCTGCGCACGGCTTTCAGGGAGAAGCAGACCTTGGCTGTGGGGGACCCTGCCCCGGCCCTCGCTCAGCGGGTTCATTAACGCTCTCACTAAGAATTGGTCAAACCAGCCGCGCCTGCATCTTTAGTTCAAAGCGTTGCAGGCCCGAGAGCCCTGGAGTAGAGGGAAGGGGTGGGAGTACCCCTGCACCTACTGCTCCGCCCCCTGCCCTCTGGCCTGACCCTCACCCAGCCTTCCGTTTCCCTTGCTCTGCTCCGTGCCTGCCACCTCGCTTCTGTCTTCTGCCACCATTACCCATAACTCTGGACAGGTGGGCCAGATACCCACTATTTTCTATTTTTCTCTTTTTGGGGTTGAGGGCGCAGGGCCGCATCCTCACGGCCCAGCCGGGGTTTAGAACCAAGAAAGGGCGGCCACCTCCAAACACCTGTAGTATTCTGCCTCCCCGCCCCCTCCCCAATCTGGCGCACTGAGGTCTTGGTACCTGGCCTAGGACAGGTGATCATTTGAACTCAGAAGCTGGATCGAAAATAAAAAGGACGAATATGGTTGCTAGGGTTTCTAATTCTTATAAAGCAGGAAAGCAGAGAGGACAGAGACCCCCCGCCCACAGCCAGGCGGACTCCATATGCCCCATTATTGATTCCCCTCTCTCCTCCTGCCTCGTCCCCCACCTCCTGTCCTGTTTGTTTTAGTTACGAAATGTTGTGGGCACCTCAGTTGTGACTGAAAAGTAACCTTGAAACACGCCGTCCTGACTGTCAGAGACAAATAGTCTCCCAACCGTCGCAGCAGCTGGCGGGGCCGCGCGCGCCCTGCGCCCGGCACCCGGACCGTGGGACGGGGCTCCTCCCCTCCAGCCGCCCCGTCCGGCGCTGGAGGCCTGGCTCCCGCCGGGGAGGCGGGACCCAGCGCCCCGCACCCCTCCCGAAGCCGCTCCGGGTCTTAACTGTAACGGGAGGGGCCTCCCAGCAGCCGCAACAGGCGAGTTAAAGGTGTGTACACAGTTTTTCTAAATACGACAGCGCTTTGCAGATTGGCTCTGTCACCGGTTGGTTGTTTTGACAGGGAATGAGCCCTGAGAACTAAGAAATCCGGGATAAATAAATGCGGCTTTGATAAGGCTCTGCAGGGGCGAGAGCGGGCGCAGAAGCCGGACGCGCCCTCGGACAGGCGCGCCAGGGGCCCGGCTCTGTGGGACGGGGACGGGGCCAGAGCCCTGGGCCGCTCCACTGGGTGGCCTCCTCCCGGGTCCCTCCTCCCGTGGGGACTCCCCGCAGACGAAAGGGGGCTGGACCCGGGCGCCCACGCGCCCACCCGCCCCGCTCGCCAGTCCGGGCTCCGCGTGCCCGGCGCAGGGCAGCTGCGCGGGCGCCGAGGGCAGGTGCTGGGCGCCGGCCGGGGCTCCCTCTCACCCAGGTGTGAGCTGATTATTCAAATGGGCTGCCCCGGGTCTGGGGATTGGAGGCCCGCGGCCGCGCGCCGCGCTATATCACCAGCAGCCCACGTCACTGCGGCACTTGTCCGCTGCGCGGTCCACACCTCCTCCTCCTCCTCCTCCCTTCCCCCCCTCCTCCACCACCTCCACCTCCTCCTCCTCCTCCTCTTCTCCACCCCCCCCCACCCGCCCCCGCGCCGCGCGCTTCCCGCCGCCTCCCGGCAGCTCGGCACTGCCAGCCTCGGCCTCCACCCGGCAGCCCGCGAGCGCGGCGGCGGCGGCGGCGGCGGCGGCGGCGGCGGGCGGCGGGCGCTCCGGCAGCGGCGATCGGCTCCGGGCCTCCTCCCACCCTCGGCCCCCTCCTCCCGCGACTCACCCCTCCCGCCCACTTCCAGCCACTGCCTCTGGCCGGCCGAGGGAGAGGGAGTGGAGCCGAGAGAGAGGGAGCGCGAGAGGGAGGGAGGGGACGGTGCCTTGGCTGACTTTTTTTAGAAAGGAGGGTGGGGGTGGGGGGGTGATTGCCGGTCGTTTGCTGGGGCTGTTAAATTTTAAACTGCCATGCACTCGGCTTCCAGTATGCTGGGAGCGGTGAAGATGGAAGGGCACGAGCCGTCCGACTGGAGCAGCTACTATGCCGAGCCCGAGGTAGGCACTCGCCTTTGCCGGGGGAAGCGGGGTGGCGACGTCCGCTCTCGGCCCCAACCTCTGGACCGCTTCCCCGGCCGGCCCCCGGCCCCCACCCCAGCCGCTCCGGGCAGCCGCCTTTTCCACCCTCCTTCGACTCAGATGGGTCTCTTTTTTATACGACACACTGTTAGCCTTGAGATAATATTAACTTTGTGATCAAATATTGACTTGCGGCGCCTCCAAATCCTCTTCGTGGCCGAGCCACGCACTATCCTAACAGAGTTGTGTTTGGCAGCGCGCGGCTGGGGAGGGGTGGGAGGTCGGCCGGCGAGGGGGTGGGGAGCTGGAGTGGAGAAGGTGGGTAGTAGTTGGGGGCTGAGGTAGAGAAAAACGGTCCAGGACTAGGCGACAAAGAGAAAGAAAGTTTGTGGCTGCAGAGCCCAGCCGCGTGTAGTTCTGTCCGCGGTCCCCTCCCTGTCCCTCCACTCAATGCCTCCGGCTGGCCCCAGACTGCGCGCAGGTACCGCGTTTCGGTTCCCCTGGGGCCCAGAATGGGGTCCCGGGAGGAAGGCTGAATGGCGAGGACCCTGGGATCGTCTCCGCGAGAGGCCGCCGGGCGCCCTGCGCCTTGTCCCACAGGTCGCTGGCCAGGGTCGGAGGTGGCGTCCGGGGCCGCGGCGCCTGCTCGGTATGCTGGCGTGAGAGTCGGGGAGACTCTGCGGGGGGGAGATGCATTTGGGATGCCTGGCTTGGGGCGCTCCCGGGGACCTCTGTTTTAGAGTCTGAGCGAGGCGCAGGAGGGCGAGGAGGCGGCCACGGGCGCAGAGCGGCGGCCCCCGCGCCACCTCCCCGAGGGCGATCGCGGCGCGCTCCGGGTGAAACGGACGCGGGGCCGGGGCCGGGCGAGGGCAGGACTCCCCGGAGGCCTCCCTGGAGGCGGGGGCCTGGGCTGGCCCGGTGGGCGGGGGGTCAGGCCGGGCGCGCTTCAGCCGCGGTGCTAACGCTGTGCGCCTCCCTCCGGGCTCTGTCCTCAGGGCTACTCCTCGGTGAGCAACATGAACGCCGGCCTGGGGATGAACGGCATGAACACGTACATGAGCATGTCGGCGGCCGCCATGGGCAGCGGCTCGGGCAACATGAGCGCCGGCTCCATGAACATGTCGTCGTACGTGGGCGCGGGCATGAGCCCGTCCCTGGCCGGCATGTCCCCCGGGGCGGGCGCCATGGCCGGCATGGGCGGCTCGGCCGGGTCGGCCGGCGTGGCTGGCATGGGGCCGCACCTGAGCCCGAGCCTGAGCCCGCTCGGGGGGCAGGCGGCCGGGGCCATGGGCGGCCTGGCACCCTACGCGAACATGAACTCCATGAGCCCCATGTACGGGCAGGCAGGCCTGAGCCGCGCGCGCGACCCCAAGACGTACCGGCGCAGCTACACGCACGCCAAGCCGCCCTACTCGTACATTTCGCTCATCACCATGGCCATTCAGCAGAGCCCCAACAAGATGCTGACGCTGAGCGAGATCTACCAGTGGATCATGGACCTCTTCCCCTTCTACCGGCAGAACCAGCAGCGCTGGCAGAACTCCATCCGCCACTCGCTGTCCTTCAACGACTGCTTCCTCAAGGTGCCCCGCTCGCCCGACAAGCCCGGCAAGGGCTCCTTCTGGACTCTGCACCCCGACTCGGGCAACATGTTCGAGAATGGCTGCTACCTGCGCCGCCAGAAGCGCTTCAAGTGCGAGAAGCAGCTGGCCCTGAAGGAGGCCGCGGGCGCCGCGGGCGGCGGTAAGAAGGCGGCCGCCGGGGCCCAGGCCTCGCAGGGTCAGCTCGGGGAGGCCGCCGGGCCGGTCTCCGAGACTCCGGCGGGCACCGAATCGCCCCACTCGAGCGCCTCCCCGTGCCAGGAGCACAAGCGAGGGGGCCTCGGGGAGCTGAAGGGGACGCCGGCCGCGGCGTTGAGCCCCGCGGAGCCGGCGCCCTCGCCAGGGCAGCAGCAGGCCGCGGCCCACCTGCTGGGCCCGCCGCATCACCCGGGCCTGCCGCCAGAGACCCACCTGAAGCCGGAGCACCACTACGCCTTCAACCACCCCTTCTCCATCAACAACCTCATGTCCTCGGAGCAGCAGCACCACCACAGCCATCACCACCACCAGCCCCACAAAATGGACCTCAAGGCCTACGAACAGGTGATGCACTACCCCGGCTACGGGTCCCCCATGCCGGGAAGCCTGGCCATGGGCCCGGTCACGAACAAAGCGGGCCTGGACGCCTCGACCCTGGCCCCAGACACCTCCTACTACCAGGGAGTGTACTCCAGGCCCATTATGAACTCCTCTTAAGAAGACGGCGTGACCTGGCTAGCCTGGACCCAGACGGGAGAGACAGGAAATGGGGTAGAGACCCTGAGAAAGGGGTGCTGGAAAGTTGCGAGGGAGAAGGACCCATCACACCCCTGCCCCCCCGGAACAGAGGTCTCCCCCACCCTCTGCAGCCCTTCCCTCCCTCACATGGGCCACACTGATGTCTATCATGCTATATAAGGAGGGAAAGGGAAAAAAAGATAGTCAAAAAAAGAGAAAAAGGAAAGCCTCAGTTTCCACTACTGTGTAGACGCCTGCTTCTTTAAGCACCTGCGAATCCTGACTTTTTGTTGTTGTGGTTTATCTCCGTTGCTGTCATTGCAGGGAAGTCTTACTTTATTTAAAAAAACAAAAAAACAACAAAAAACAAAAACAAAACAAAAAAGAAAAAACACAAACTTTTGTGAGTGACTCAGTGTAAAACTGTAGTTTTAACAGAAAACAGAGTTGTACTGTTGTTTAAAGAAGAGAAAAAATGATGTAAGGGTCTGTTGTAAATGATCAAGAAAAAGAAAAAAAAAAGCATTCCCATTCTTGATACGGTGAAATTCAGGTCTCGAGTCTGATTAATTTATGGTTTCCGTGTGCTTTATTTATGGCTTATAAATGTATGTTCTGACTACAAGGACCAGAGTTCCACGAATCTATATTAAAGTGTTATTGCCAGTTTTTTGCTCTGAATCTTCAAGATTTTTTTTTTTCCTTTGCCTGATTTAAAAAACAAACAGACCTGGGAATCAGTTTAAAATTGAGGGAGGGAGATCCTGGCTGGTTGCAGGTTTTATTTTATTCTGGGGGAGGTAGTTGCTGTTTTATCAACTGTTTATTATTAGCATTTTCAGACAAAGTAAAGTTGAATGAATTTGACAGTAAACAGACACATACCCATTGCCCAGATCCTACAGTTCCCATTTCACGATACTTGTTATACAGCATATCTATCCATCTATCCACACCTCCATCGGTCCACTTATCTTATTTTCCTAGATGCATTTCAAAGTAAATTTCAGACTTCAGTACACGAAACACTTCAGCAAGGACATGTTAATGGAACTCAACATTGTTCAAGGTTACTTCTTTGAATTTTGGGTTTAACTTTACACACAGTGAAACTCACAGATCCCAGGTGAACCATTCTGGGGATTGTGGGGATGATGCAGGTTTATCTCCGAAGCCTGGAGAAAACCACACATCCTATCTGTATTTTCCAGCTGGGCCATGTGAAGGTGCAATGTTGTTGACATCTCTGGGACCCTGGGGCTGGCTTCTCTGGAAAGAAGCCTGGATTTTCCATGTTTTTTCCTGTATGTCCAATCCTAGGCCTCCCTTCAAGGCAGGGAGCCCCGATTGGACTTGCAAATTTCTGGTGCAGCTCTTTTCCTTTTCATCACTGCCTCTCTGCACCCATTCACCCTTCCATGGAATTGGAACTCTGCCTGGATTGACAGCCTCAGGCCTCTGTCCACACTCCACCCTCCATCCCACCCTCCACCTTCACTTAGGTGTTCTGCACAACCTTGGTAGAACTTCCTGCAGCCCAGGAGTAGTGAGGCTTCTGGAACCATGCTTTTGAGCATCTGGTCTGGAGAAACAAAAGACTTTCTCCTGGAAGTGATTTTAAAGGGCACTCAGGGTCCTGATGAAAATCTTTTAAAATATGTGTAACTGGGGGATAAGGCAGAGGTAAGGGGGTGTCCTGCACGGCTGGCCAGGTGCCCCTTGTCAGGGGTGGGATCCCAGGGTCTGCAGGTTTTCTCCCTCCCCACTCCACCCAAACTCGGAGCGAGGCCTTGGCCAAGAGGCCTCTTAGCCCGTGTTGGCAATCTAGGATTACAGCACCAAGGAGGTGAGTGGGTATGTTGTGATTCTTCAAGGAAAACCGGAAAGTATAAGGAAAGACCCAGAATAAATTCTTACAAATCGCACTGCCTCTCTCCACAGACAGCCTAGTGGCCCTAAATCCTCGGCCAACCGAAGTGGAAACCTTGGAGGCCAAGCGGGGCCCAGCTTCGCAAAATGGGCTCCGCTTTGGCTTTGCCCAGGGCATCTGCTGGCAGGCAAGTTGGCCGAGCGAGGGCAGGAGCCATCCAGGGAGCAGCTAGCTTGCGGTGGGTGAGAATCTCCGCAGAGTCGGAGGCCAAAACTTTCGGACTCAGCTTTCTAAGCTCAGGCTCCCATGTCCCGGACTAGATCTTTGGGCTTCTCGACCATCTAAACTTGGAGTGTCCCAGCTTCGCCCCAAGCCTGGATACCACCTCTGCGAGAGCCCTCCTCACCTTGCGGGGTCTCTCTGCCCCTCAAACCCTGGCCTTCCCACGCGCCTGAGGGGGGTTGGTCCTCGCCTCTGCCTCCCGCCTCCAAATCCCTTTTTAACATGCCACATTGTCCCGAAGAAAACAAGGAAGAGAAATTGGGGAGGGGGGTGGTGGGAGGGATCCGGAGGTCGCAGCCAGCAATCAGGGCCGTCTCTCCCCCTGGCAAGGACACACACGTCGTGAGCCCAGCCTGAAATGTGTTTCATTATCACATAAAAGGCTCCCGTGGCGAAGGAGCGGAGAGGCAGGGCCGGGGGCCGAGTGCGGGACAATGAAGGCTGAAAGCTCTGCCCTAACCTGCTATGTTTCCTATCGCACGTCCATTGTGCGAGGGTCGTTTTAAACTACTTAGCGTGCCCCCCTCCACTGATCCCGGCCAGATAAGATATAGTTCTGTCCGAATACATAAAAAGGATGTCGGGGAGCCGGCCGCTCCGGAGGCTTTTCTGCGCGTCCTGCGTCTTTCACACCCCTCATCCTCCCGCCCCAGACCCTCCCCCCGCAGGGCCCCCAGCTTACTGGCGCTCAGACCGCCCTCCGCCCGCGTTCCCCAACTCTGCGTGGTAGGGTGCAGCGTTTGTTTTTCCCTCTCTCTCCCTCTTTTTCTTCCTTTTCCCCGCGCCATCCGCGCGCGGGTTTAAGCATCCGTGATCTGTGAATAAACAGTCAGTAAACAACCGAAAAAAACATTCTAGATCCGAATTCCAGGAGGGTAAACTTTCCATGCCACGTCACACTTCAGCAAATTTGCACAGATATTATATTGCCTCTCCCTCCTTTATTATTTTTTTTCTTTTTTGCCAGGATCCCATTGTACTTAACTGAATTTTATAACGCTGATCGATATCTTGGTAAAATATTCATTTTTAAACTAGCGGGCAGTGAAATCTTTGCTTTGTGTGCTAAAGTCAACAGTCGCTAGGTTTGAGCTCAAATAAATGCGGGGATGCCTCGGCTCGGAGCAGTCGGCCGCCTCCCTCCGCGCTCTGGACGCTCCGCTGCCGCCGCCGCCCGCCTGCCCGCCGCACCGCAGGTAGGGAGCGCGCCCACTCAGGGGCCGCGCCCGGTCCCCGCCGAGCGTGCGCCCCCCACTCCCGTCCGCGCGCCTCCCCTCCCCCAGCCAGCCCCTGGCCCTTCCCGAGGCTTCGACGCCTGGGAGACAGGGAGTGAGAAGCTAAGTCGCGGAGACCCCGGGGCTGGGGAGGTGGCCTTTTTGCGGGGGATTCTGAGGATGCTCGGCGTGGGAGGATGAGGGGTCGAGGAGCTACACACTCAGACTGAATCTGGGCCCTGAGCACAACTGAAAGTTTGGTGGGACCCCGAAGCGACGGGAAGCCACCACAGGCCCCTGCAGCCGCTCCGGGCTGCTGATTCGATACGAGGGCCGCCTGTCGCCCTAGGACGGTGGGAAGATGGAGGTGGGGGCCGGCCTTGGTCTCAGAGCCTGGGATGGGGACGCTGGAAGACGGCGCACTGGTACTGGGAGGCTGCACACCGAGGCCCGAGCGTGGACGCGCATGGGTTCCAGTTCCGTCTCTGGGGTTCCAGGAAGCCCCGAGGCCCAGGCGGCGGTGGGGTTCCCGCCGTCCGGGAGCCGAGGAAGGGCAGCGTCTTTCCGAGCGGCCGGGGAATCCTGCGTTCTCGCCGCGAGAGTGCACGGCTGCAGGCAGGTCAGGGAGACTCCGGGCCACTAGCCCGGTCCAGGAGGGAAAGGCCGAACCCGGCCGCGGGGCCGTTCTTCACCCACTTCCCCCGCGCTGTCCCGGGGCACCGGGTTTGGAGGATCGGACAGACCGATCGCATCTGTCTGCAGTCTGCGGGAAGGCGACGGCTCGGAAAACTAGTGATTCCGAGGCTGCCAGTTGACACCGCAGGACCCTCGGTTGTCGAGGGCAGGGTAGGAAAAGGTGTCTTTCCTCTGGGGTCTACCAGGTGGCCCCCATCAATCTGCATTACCCCTGACGGTTTGCTTTCTACGGCGGGGTGTCTGGCTCGTGATGGGCCTACGCCGGCTCGGTCAGTTTGGTATTTCGCCAGGACGTACGTAGGTCGCGCTAGGTCCCGGGTCACCGCAATTGCCCGCCACCCCAACTGGAAAGTTCTTCTAGTCCGTGCCGCAGTCACCCAGATCTCGGACCCAAAAGGGCAGAAATCGGTCCCGGTGATTGGCAGGGTCAGTTTTGTGGACACCTCCATGCGTGGGGACCCTGGGCGCCCGGTCCCCTCCTTCCCCGGCGCCCGGGGCTGCGCGCGCCTTTGTCCACCGCGCCCGAGGCCGACAAGGGAGCGCACCCGCCTCCCTCCAAGTCCGGCTCCGGCTCGCGTGGCTGGTTATCTCCCCTGAACGAGATGGCCCGGCTGCGGGACACACGCGAGGCTAATCGTTTTTTAATAATTAATGCCTCCCCGTTCCGCTGGTAATGCGCGGCCTCGAATCCGTCAATTACTTGTCATTAGACGGTGTCGCCCCACGGCCTTTCCTCGGGCCTTTGACGGCGCCGGGTCACCGCGCCCGGCCCACTCCACGGCCGAATGAAAAGGTGCCCGGCCTTTGAGAGCCGGTGCGGAGTAGCCGCGGCCCTTAATTCAGTGCGAGTTTTGAAAGAAAGACCCTCGCTGAAGAGATGTAATCTTCCAAATGGCCAATTTAAACCCCTGATGTTTATCGTCCGCCTCTCCCGGCTTTATACAGAGAAGCAGGTCTTCAGGGCTTTGGGGGAATTTTAATGTGCGGGTGACGCAGGGAGAAGCGAGAGATACTGCTTAATAGGGTGCGGGGAAGGGGGATGTTTGCTCAAGAAGGCACCTGGAGGTACCTCGGGGTAACTGGTTTTCTCTGGGGCAGTGCACTCTTCTGAGTATCGGGGGTCTGGAGGTCCTCCCGGCTTGGGGCTGGAGTCGCGGAAACAGAATCTTCTGAATTGCGTAGACCAGAACTGTCCGGAGAAAGCAGCAGGGCCACTGGGGCCGGGAATCTTCACCCTGCTCCAGGGGGTAGGAAGGAAACGTTCTCTGAGTCCCCCATCCGCACCGTGGACCTAACCTCGCAGGCTAGCATCCACAGGCTTACGGGCACCCCGTCCAGCCACAGAGGAGACCCCCCCCCTCACACACACCCCTTCGCACCACC
Organism: Globicephala melas; assembly: GCF_963455315.2. NCBI lineage: Eukaryota > Metazoa > Chordata > Mammalia > Artiodactyla > Delphinidae > Globicephala > Globicephala melas. The sequence continues at coordinate 42,536,865 of NC_083328.1, read as the reverse complement.
ATCTCCAATGTGCTGTCACCACTGCAGCAGAAGAGCAAGATTTCAGACCCTAAATGTCTCTGCTGGGTCAGGGACACAGTGGACACCAGCCCGGCCACAGCACCATGGCAACCCAGGCCGCCCAACAGTTGGTGGCATGAAATTATAAAAACAAAAACAAAAATGCAAGAAAAAACTCTCCAAGAGTTTGCCGCTCGATTTAATTATCTGCTGCTCTCTTCTCCCGTCAAATGTTCTTTATACCATAAACAGATATCTGAGGGTCTCAGAGCCTTATATGCCCCTTTTGGAGTGAAAACAATACACTGCATGTACAGCCCCCCTTGACGGCAGAGCCAGCTCCTGCTAAGCTTTACAGACGTCCGACTACACGTTTCTTACAGCTTCTAACCCCAGGACTGGTTTTCCTCTGAGAAGAGGAAAAAAGAGAATGTAGGGTGGAGGAAAAGATCATGAGGAATGTGGGAGAAAGTGTTTTAAAATGGATGGGGAAAGGCCAGCTGGCACAGGCCCGTGTGCCCGGCCACCCATCCCACCCCCCGCCCGGGGTGGGGGGAATCCTGGGCTGCTCCTGAGGCTACGTCCTTTCTCAGGCAGCCACAATAATTGAGATTTTTGGAGAAATTCCTTTTTGATGAGATGCACCGGATATGGGCAGGATGTTACAGGCACCTCCAGAGACAAGCAAACAAAAATTGCATGGTATAGACGGTGTCCCCAGTGGCACTCAGCGGGGTCCCCATCTCCTGGCAGGCTGCCTCTCCCTTAGACAAAACTCCCAGGGAGCGCACTACCCCCAGCCCTCCAGGGGTTGCCTCAGAAGCCTAAATCCTGGGGCATCTTCCCCATTCTGTTCACAGCCTTCCTGCCCACTCTCTCATCCTTTCTCTCCTTTCTTCTTTAAAACAATCGTGTGTGTCCCCCCCTCGCCATTGTATTTGTTGATGACCTAACACGCTCACACCAAAAGCCACACACAGAAAACCAACAACGTGGGTTGGGAGGGGAGACCAATTATGAGTGAGGCTAACAAGCGGGGAACACCCAAGTTGAGGCCGGCTGTCTCCAGGGAGACTGATGGAGGCTTATTTTACAAGCTGTCATTCCGCCCTGGTCCCTATTGCCAGACTGGAGGTGATTCCTACTCACCCCTCCCCCAAGCCCTGCACCCTTGGGGCTTGTTCCAGATTCTTTGTATATCCTCTGCATAAGGTACAGAGGACAGGGTGGTTGCACAAGCACATCTTCACAGCAGTGTCCTTAGTTTTTACATTAGTGGCTGTTCCTCAGAGCTCCAACCTCACTACCAACAAAACATGGACTGGTCAGATGTCCCTGTCATACATGTCCCCCCTCTCCACCAGGTTCCCATGAGAAGGCATTGACTTATCCTTCACACACACCTCTCTCTCTCTTTCTGAAAAGAAGGTGGGGAATTTTACTGACAGATAATACAACCGATAGCCGAGACGCTGAAAAGAGCCACACGAATGAAGTTGCATTCATTCATGCAAAACTAGAGGTTCTCAGGTCTCCTTAGGGCAAGTGCCTGGGGTTAAACTCTCTCTTTAAGCTCATTGGAGGCACTGATATTCCTGCAATGCCAGGATACCGTGCCAGCAAGTTCACATTGATTTAACTTAAACACATCAAATGAACCGAGAGGGAAATTTTCCACATCACAAACGTAGATGCGTGAGGGAAAAATACTGGGGTGTGATGCAGATGAAAACTTTGGAATCAGAATAGTTTGCTAGTTTTTAGTTCTACTTGCTTAAGTGGCTTCACTTCTGCTCACTTAAATGGCTGAGGACTAGACTTTCTTCCTAGGTAAAGCAGCTTTCCCATGGTTTCACTTTTTTTGAAAAAAACGTAAAACACAGGTTTCAAGAATAAGCAGGAACGTTTTTGGACCAAGGTTGGTCACGACCCCAGCAAATCAAAATAAGGTCGCATGCGTGTGAATTTTGACTTATTTCATTAGAAATAGGACCTCAATTCATTATTTTTTTCTCTCTTCACAAAGTAGATGTAGTTATATAATGGATTTTGTTGAACTTTTTGCTCACATAAAGAAAAGCATACGGTTCTTAATTTGAAGACTTGGGTGTTCAAAGTGCATTACTTAAAAATAGAAAACAATCTTAGGAAGTGTTTGGCGGAGAGCGCTTGGGAGGAGCTAAGGTGTGAAGTGGGAGCTGGGGGACTGGGGAGGGCAGATGACGATGAAATGACATTTTCTGTGAAGACCAGGGTGGAATGTCAGCCAGGACAGGACCTGGGTCACAGAGGGCTCTGTATGGGGGCCAGAGGCATCTTTAGCAGAGAAAGCAGGAAGCCAACGTGTGTACACTCTGCTCTAAAAGATACAACCCTCTGCTCGAGCTTCCTGCTTGCCTTACCTTCTAAAACCCAATCTAAGAAATTTAAAATAAACGAGACCAATTCAACTATATACCTTCTAGTCAGTCTGCAATTCTGAGCTACATTAAGCTGAGCTGTTTACACACAGAAAGAAGTTGCAACTTCAACAACTCTCTGGCGGAGAAAATTTACCCTCTACCCAGAAAAATGAGTCCATTTGGGGGCAAAACTTCTGCCCTACTTTCTACCATCTTACTGTATCTCCCACCCCCGCCCCAGCCCCTCCACGTCTTTTATTGATCACAACTGTATTCCATCCACCACCACTCAGTGGGGTCCCCTCTGTGCCAGACACTATGCCAGGTGTCTTCATGAACATGACCTCAGTTAAGACCACCCCCCTCCCCAGTAGCTGTCAGAATTTATGGGTGATGGGCCCGGGCAGAGAGAAGTTAGAGAAAAAGCTTCCATTTCAGAGCTCAGTGTTGAATTCAAATCTTTCACCTCTGTGTTCTTTCAACTCTTCCTGGTTTCATATGGCCTGGGCACAGACCTCTCTGATTCCAATGCAGTAGGGAGCCTGCCTTCGCCAGGACCCCCAAGTTTGCAAAGTGAGCTGCTGATGGTAAGTGGAGGTGACGGGGCGGAGGGGACCGCAGTGTTAGAAGAAGGCTAGAAAGAAACAAGAAGGTCTCAAGAAGAACAGGTTTGAGCACTTCTTGGAAGGATGGCAGAGACCCTGCCCACTGTCCTAGAAGGGGTCAGGGTGGGTTATGTCTGGGGTCAGGCTGGCTTCTCTTTTGCCCTCTTGGAGTTAGAATTCCCATGCGACCATGGCCCCAAAGCCAGCCAGAGGATCAGTCAGGCCTGGACCACGACTCCTCCCCGTTCAAGCTTCTGGGACCAGCTGGCTAAGGCTGGAAGGGAGGAGAGGGCAGAGAATCGGCAGCTAGATGGCTCTTGCATTGTGATTAGAAAGAGAAAATGCCAGAGAAGAGGAAAATGTCAGGGGCAGAAACAATAGCCTGACATATGGGCTTAAAATAACCCACGTCCGAGGTGCCGCCTGTCAGCTTTACTCCTTACGGGGGTTTTGGATCAGGGGCCAGGAATTCCTGAGAGCCTCTCGCCTCTGACCTCCCCCTGACCCACACCTGGTGGCCCGACAGCCCAGGTGACAGCACAGCTGGAGCGCACCCACCGATCACAGCTGGGCCCCTGCACGCCCCCACTTCAACACAGCTGCAAGAGACCCCGTCCCCACAGCCGCCTCCCCCACGCACATACAGATGCAGATCGGGATAAACACCTGCCTCCAGGTTGAGCCCTGAAAGGGATGCCGGCCCAGGTGGACGGGCCTGCTTCCATCACAGAGGGTGGCTGGGACCCGGCACTCAGTAGGCCTGCAATCTGGGAGAAGGGCACCACCCCGGCCGAACTGTACACGGGCACAGGGGTGCCAGCCAAGGATGGTTCACGCCTGCTTATGCCACATGGAGGTCTCCTTTTCTTTTTGACTTACTGCAAGTTCAGTCCCCTGGACTGTCTGTTTTTAGTGGGGTGGGGATTTCCTGCAGACTGAGCCCCTCCCCTTTTGGGATTTCAGGGGAGGCTCTGGACAACTGGGTCCTAAGGCCAGCTCTGCACACAATGATGTCTCAGGCATGGGGGACCAACTCTTGGAAATGAATGGAGTTCTGGATTAAACCAGACTCCCCACTCCAAACTGATAATGGAGACGTTAGATTGAGGTGGGGAGAAAGACAGTTACCACAGTCAGACTAGGTGCGGAGCCTTCTAGTGACCCCAAGAGGGGGGGAGAATGCGATCTTGGGTTCTGTCTGGGGGCGAGCTGGGGACAGGAATCCGATCTGCATTTTAGCCTCTCTCCACTTTAATTGCCACTCCCCTCCAACCAGCAGATTTGCCAATTAAAGGCCAATCTCTCTTGATTTCTTTGCTTTCGAAGGACATTTCGATTCACCCAGGCAGACAATTAAATCTCCTTGTCGCCTCTCCCTTCCCAGAGCCCAGAACAAGGTGCCTCTGTATCTCTTGCCAGCATTCAGCAGCGGGAAGGAGTTGATCTCAGGTGCTAACCTGCAGTTATCAGGATGCCAGACTCATTTAGGGGGCTCAGCTCTGGAACCCGAGGCCATCCCTTCATTGATCCTGGAAAGCGCTGTTTAGATTTTGCCCTTGCTCAGTAAACAACCGAAAGTAACTGTGGGATTTCTCCCTTGTATTCAGCAGAATCCCTCTCTCTCTCTCTCTCTCTCTCTCTCTCACTCACACACACACACACACACACACACACACTCCTCCCCTCCCTTAGGCTCCTATCAGTCATGAAAGGACAGTCAGACCACAGTCGTTTCATAGCACCCTCAGCTAACCTCTGCCCCCAGCAGCTGTGTCTTCTGGGGGTGCTACTCTTTCCTCTGAGGACTAACAGCTCTCCCAAAGGACATGGCCTCCCAAGTTCCTAAGTCTGTAGGGAAAGTTTCCTGCTGGGACTTGAGCCCCCTGTTCTGCTAGCCCCCACCTGCTGAGACACACTCCAGGGACCTCCCTGGTCCATTCCTCCCTCCCTCCCCTCCCCCACCCCAGGCCTGCCAAGCCCTCTCTATCTTTGGTCAGCCAGTGGCCTCTTGGACCCAGCTGAACACAGCTGGGGGTTGGGAGAGCAATCGCCGTCTGCGTCGCCTGAGCATTGCTTCTGGGTCGGCTGCCACAGTCTTGGACACAGACATCTTTGGGATAAAAGCGAAAGAAATTGGCAAACTTACTCTGATGATCAGTGCTCTTAGGTTCTTAACAAGAGCCTCATTTACTCCTCCATTAGAATAGAGAAAGAGAAAGAGGTTCCTATTGCCCAAGTTTGCCATCCTCTGAGTAGACCTGTGTTTTAGTCGAGTCCCTGGCATGAGCTCTTCTCCAGGAGGAGGTTTGCTCTGCTGTCATCTGTGGACATCACATTCCGCCATCTATTTGTGTAAGATAAACAGAAAGACATAATTGCCAGTCATCCACAATAAGAAAGATTAGGACAAATCCTAAACAATGATCCCTTTAAATTCAATAATTGTAAAAAAAAAAATTAAAAGTCAAATGGTAAAGGTCAGTTTTCCTGAAGGTGTTCGATGCAGTCAGCCTGCTACGATGGTGTTTTCAAAAAATTAAGGAACTTTCTTTCTCAAAGTTGGTACTGCTTCAAAAGAAATTCCTTTCTTGTTTGCTTAAACCCCTTTCGTATGATAAAAAAATATTTTGCAAATGAGATCGGCTCAATACCGTTTTCCCAAATCAGCCAGCCTCAAGCAAAAAGGTTTTTGAAAGGCTCACCAATGTAATTTCTGGATCTATTCTTTCCAAAACGCCAAACCTCTAATATCTTTTAATTTCTAAAAGTCACTAACATTGTCCGTGAGCTCTCCAATTAAAAAAAATAATCCTACGAAATGAGACAAACATTCAAATCTGTAAACTTTTAGGATTTAAAATAGAAATAGCTTTCACGGTATTGAGTGTTTCACAGTAATGGGCATTAAGCAGATATATATGCATATATCTATATTTTCTTTAAATGACGTATCGTTCCTGAGAAAGCTATTTTATTATATGAGTACCTCTGGACAGGCCAATTAAGTATGTCATTTCTTTGCTCCTTACCTCTTGTAGCACAGTTTTGTGAAGGAATATAAAATGCATTTGGGGTTTTGATAGATTTATTATGTGCCAATCTATCTGTATATTTGATGAGGTTCAACTATCTCCTTGTGAGATGTATGGTGTATGGTGCGTTCAAGGATTACCGTCTACCCGTGTTACTCTTTGGCGTAGCTGCTCCCATGCAGCTTCCAGCATCCTGGCTCCAGGGTTAGGGACAGTGGCATTTTGTTAAATATCAGCTTTGAGAGGACTAAAGCTAATTACCCAATTTCACTTCGTATTTTTCTCTAAATTTTTTTTTATACAATAGCTCAAGGGTGCTAATTAAATTTCTCCCTACAAAGCCTATCGCGTTTCTCAATGTTTGTCTGTCTAGCGATGAAATTTACACTGAAAGCATTTCTGGGAGAAGTGAGTATATTGATCATTTTTGGATTGCTTAAAACTACTAATAAAATATTTTAAAATGTTTCTGGGTAAAACTAGAATAGATTCTATGTAAAATAGAAATTTGTTTGCTTTGCCTCCTTCCTTTGGGTCATGTCTGTGGGGGTCCCCCCCCCACCTGTGTGGAGCAGTTCAGCTATTTTTAATAGGCCACCTTTCTGGCGCCCAGGCGAACCCGCGCTACGTTTAGGAAAATAATTCAGGAGAAACCCGCAGACATTATTGGGAAGGGGTGTAACCTCCCCTGGCACTCTAAGGCAAGCGACATTCTGTTTGGTGCAGGGGGCGAAAAACACGACCTAACAGTGTTTACCTGTGTATTCACCCATGAAATTGAATATTATAGAAGTTGAAAAAATGCAAATCAAATTAAAACCACGGAAAATTGTCTTTGGAATTACAGCGGCCCGGAGCCCCCAAGTGTTTGCTTAAAATTGAAGCGTTTAGAAAATGAAAAACCTCTAAATTGCCCCTCTCTGCTCCCCCGCTCCCCCCAGGAAGGAAACGTACTCCTTAATTCTACTTTTAATTCTACTACAAAAATACTGAGGCGGCTCAGACACTCATCATCCGCCCGAGGCAGCAATCACGCTGTAATACGACTTTTTCTTAAAAATGAAGTATCTCCCTGTACCTAAGCTTTACTAACGTCAGACCCGCTTCAGAAACCGAGCGGCCCCAAGGTCTTCATTCTGAAAGGAGCCCCCAGCTGCTGGACCGGCTTCTCCTCCCCGCGAGGGCCTGGGACCCTCTGCCAAGGCCCCGCCCCGGGTCCGCGCCTCCTGGGGCGTGTGTCTGGCCGCGGTGTCACCAGATCCGGAGCCTGGCCTCCCCGCGCGGCCGAGCGCCGGCGGCAGAGATGCGCGCAGAGCCGAGAAGATGCGCGCACCCTGCCCTGAACTCACTTGGCCAACACAGGACTTCGTAGGGCCTTGGTGGAGGAGCCCGAAAAAGGGAAGCTCCAGACAGATATTATTTCTGAATAATAATAATAATAAGCAACAGGCAGACGGGCGGTCATTCTTGCCTTTTCCATGTCCTACAGCGCAGGGGACCGACCCCAGAAGCCCACCCAACGGACGGGCCAACCCCACCCGTAGGCGCCCGGCGCCGCAGGCTTTACTCCTTCCCGTCCAACCAGCTCCCTCCAGCCTCGGGGAGACGCAGGAAGTAGAGCCGGGGCCCCGCAGGTGCCGAGGGCGCCGCGATGGGCGGGAGACCGCCGGGAGCGCGGCGGCGGCGGCGGCGGGAAGCGCTGGTGGAGCGGCCCAGCGCTCGGCGCGACACGCGGGCGGTCAAGGGTGGGAGCGGGTCCCGGGCAGCCACGCCCACTGGCATGAACTGGGACTTTGGGGGTCGTAAGGGACGTGTGTGGCGAGGATGTGCTGGCGCGGCCCGGGAACAGCTTTCCTCTCCGTCGGTGACCTCTGAGGAAGCACTGCCTCTCTTTCTACCCTATCCACCCGACCCCAGCCCGGGAGCCTGGTGCCAAGCCCCGTCGAGGGCCGTGTGGCTTTCTCTCCCCTGGGGAGGGAGGACAGTTGGTGGACCCCGCGACGCTCGGTCCTCCCTCCTGGCCTCCTTCTCACACCTCACAGATTGAGGGGCAGCTCCTGTTCCAGAAACGCAGTAACTCCCGTGCAGACCACCCCCCGGCCGGGGCGGGGTGGGGAGCCGCCGACGCCGATTCTCACGTGAAACCTTCCCCTATATTTCCTTTCCAGGGAACCCCTGGATCAAGACCCGCTCAACGACGGCTGCGAAAACAGGCCCGTGTCCCCCCGGAACTCTTAACCCGTCCTTAAGCTGTGGTCGTCTCTTGGAGACTCGGGACCCTATTTCCAAGGACAGTTGTGGGGGACAAGCTTATGTTTGTTATTTTCAAAACCAAGCGGAGGAAACAGCAGCCAATTAAAATGACATATTTTTATTTGCCTCGCACGTTGTCAGTGATTTGCCCCCGGGGATCCACAATTTTCCCAAGCCTGTTAACGGGTGACGATGAATGAGTGTCTCGTGTAATTTAATTTTCCTGTCACACTAAATAGAGCTACATTGTAAACCTTAGATCTACTCTTACTGATAGGATCGCCTTGTTTTGCCATTTGCACCATAAAGACCCCCAAAAGGGACACTGTATTGTGACCTCTACTCTTGAATTATTCAAGAACTTAATGACATTTTCCATTTTAAAAAGGAAACTAATTGCCCTTGATGTAAAGCATGTGACCTTCTCTGGGTGCCCAGTATGAGAATGTAACCATCTGTATGTGGACCCCGGAGCCGTGGAACTGCAGGACGCTGGCAAAAATAGGAGAGAGACGTGAACACAAATGAACTCCAAATGGACACTGGAATCAAGCATATTGTTTAATTTCACCCCAAGCCATGCCATATAGTTCCACAAAATCCTTTAACCTAACTAAAATCTGTATAAAAAATCCTATCAACTCAGGCCTGTTTTTTGGGGGTGTGACGTGACTTTTTAGCTAGGACAGGAACATTGAAAGTTGTGAAATCCAGTATCCCTTCATTAATGTGAAATTACTTTGTGTGATATCAAGCAAAATGCGTAATAATCTACACCCGTCCCTTTTTAATTACTATTATTATTATTGCTTTTCATCATGTATTACTACTTTCTTACTCAAAAGAAAAAAGAAACTCACAACTGTAAAGAAATTGCACCATGGTATTTGCTCTTTGAATCAGTCTGGAGTTTCCAGGAAAGCCGCATTGAAATTCTTCAGTATCAGAATTCTCACTCTTCAAATTACTTGAAAACGGAGGCTTATCTTTCTTCAAAATAAAAAGAGTTCTGGTGTATTCCCTACTGGTCTTTCACTCTTACCCCGGCCCCTAGAGGAAAGCAAAATGAGAAAAAATGCACTTCTACCAATGTTCTTTGACTTCATAAATTCACAGATCAGTGTACGAAGATGATCTGGTGCTTTTCCTGATTTATCGGAGTAAGTCCACTGCCAGCATTAACCATTTTAAAAGTCTGAGTGAACTGGGAAGTAAAACACTTTCCCATGCTGGGCTTCAGCTATTTCTTTTGAACTTTTAAGTGATGCTTGAGACAAGGAACTGTCATTTCTGCATCGAGTGGGCAGTTCCTTTAAAAATGACACTGAATAAACACACCCAGGCTTCACTGAGACTAAACATCCTCTGTGTTAGGCTGCAAATCCACATCTTTCTCTTTTAGAATCTCTGGAAAAGAATATAAAGTGCATTTGAATATCCAACTTGGTTCTAATGGAGCCCACGTTATGTCAACAAACTGGACAGAATCACTGCTGGGGCAGCCGGGAGAGTCAGAACAGAATACCCGGCCCTCCATCTGTGCAGGGGGAGTAAGTGCTGCTTCGAAGGCGTTTGTCATGAAGCTGCTGTGGCCCAAATCATATAATGGAGTTGCTGTTTTCCTATTTCTTTAAAAGAAACCTGTTTTCCTCAGTGGTGTCATGCCCTCTTTGTGTACAACATGGCAGAAAAAATTGAATAAGGATACATACCTCTTATTGTCAGATAATAAGGACATACTTAAGAAATACATTTGAAAACATTTTCAAGTCAAGAAAAGTTGGAACACGTATGGCATGAGTGGCGATCCATCTTCTTGCATGGTTTCTGTGATAAAGGCAACACTTTCCGGGTCAAATGTTAATTTAATCATAGATATTTTTCATTTGGTTCTCCACATTGAGAAACGTTTTGAACAACGTGATATAGACTATGAGACACAGAAGAAATGATATGTGTCTCTCTAGCATTGTGTAGTATTAGAATCCAGTAATTTTTCCATGGGGACACATTGGCACTCGAAATGAAAATTGCACCTTTCAAACTGTCACCATGGATAAGTTACAGTTATTTTTCTTTTCATTTTAAAAAGCAACTCTCTTGCTCTAGGACCACTTGAAGTACATTTTAAGTGCTGTGGAAAGTTTGTGGCATCTTTAGGGCTGGCAGAGCCCTCTCCTGGCCTCATTCCTGGGTCTCACCATCTTCTGAATGGATTTCTGTGTTGATATTTCAGAGAGCCAGGAGAAGGGGTTTTATCTTTACTGTGGTAGAGTGGAAGGTGTAAGAGTGGTGTGCAAGAGGTTTGATTTAGGGCCATGTTTCATCCAGTTCCATTGCCAGCTCCTGCCGTCCTCCAGAAAAAAAAAAAGAAAAGAAAGGAAGGAAAGGATGGAAGGAGGGAAGGAAGGAAGGGGGAGAAAAGAGAAAAGAAAAACAAAAAACAACGTTGAAAAAATTCTCATTTGGCCTTTCTGAAAGGGTAAGTACCTCACCCACAGGGCAGGATGACACCGTAATTCTTCATCTGGAAAATGGGTTCCTTATTTCTCTATCAAGCCTGGTATGAAGGGAAGCACTGGGGCTTTGCAGTTGTGTCTCTTGGTTTTGGTGGCGATCAAGAGAGCTTTGCACTTTGGTTATTTGTAAAGATGCTGTACACTCACTGGAAGGGAAAAATGAGGCAATTACAGAGAGGGAAAGTGAGTTAGCTTAGGATATCTAGGCACATAAATATGGTCAGGCCAGCTTGTGCTTATTCCTATATAATATAATGTCTTCAGTTTCCCAGTTTCCAGAAGGGGTTGAGCAGCACCTGGGGCGTGGGGGCTTGTCCTTATCTGTTAATTGACTCCCAGCCAGAAAGACCAAGAGGGACATGTGTTCACCCTCAGCCTGAATTTGGTTACATCCTTCATCTCCTTTACATATTTTAACTGCTGATATATGTTTTTTTTTTTTTTTTTAATGTCAGTGCTAGCAACAGTTGACACTAACTTTCCATCTGGTTCTGTTTATCTGAATGTGTACACCTTCGTACATTTATTGGACTTCTGACTCTCCGTTTTTCTTCCCTGGGAAATGACATCAAGACAGGACATCTCTGACATGATTACTAAAAATACCTTTGGAAAAACTCAGTTTCTTCTGTTTAGCAAATTCTTATTTTATAAACAGGGACTACAGCCTGACTCTGGGTCAGGACCTTGCCTATGGATGGAGACGGTTATGCAGGATCAGTAAATATGTCTGTGGATGTAGAAACACCCTGTTCTGGCATGTTCTCTTTCTTCAGGGAGCTCGGGGGTACAAAATTCCTACAGGATTTTCCACCTGGTGGGTGAAGCTCATGTGCTACCCATACTGGGTTCTCCAGGACACAGGTTAGGTGTTTGGATCACCGAGTAATTAAACCTCGGACAAAATATGCCTTGAGTTCATGGAGGCTGAATGCTCTAGGCATAAAATACATCAATTTTGTAATGAAAATATAGGGACTTTTCAAAGTGTGCCGTCAGGATGTAGTTCAATTTTAAAACGAAATTCTAACGACTGCCTAACTCTCTTTGACTGCATTCTTACTTTTTCTCTAGCTTTGCTTATTCACAGATACTGGAACAAAAAGATGGGATGAAGGGAGGAGGCTTGTTTTCCTAAGAGGTGCACGTGACTGAAAGCATACAAGCTTTTCCCCATACTGAACTTTGACCATCACAGGAGTGTCCCTAAAAGTCTATAACTCTGCTGTCAGACTGCTCCTGGGGGCTTTCCCCATAGTTTTCCATGAGTGTCTGAGGAATGAGGTGGGTGCTGGGCATGAATATGAGCTCTCAGCCTAAGGGAAGAGGGTGCATGAAAATCGCGATTTGCAGACTTGGACCAAACCATCCAGCCAACAACCACCAAAACTAGTCAACACAAAGATATTAAACCATGAAAGAGTTGATTTGTCCTGCTGTACAAATTAAAGTTGCCCAAGTAGATATTTAACCTCCCCTGAAGTTACTAAAGCTTCTAGTGCATGAATAATGACGAGCAGGCACGTTTTCTGTCCTTGGCCTAAGACATCATTACTTTTCAATGACCGGAAAAAGTCCATAAACTCAGAGTGATTGTTTGAGGCAAAAGGTGGTCCAGAACCCATCCCTCATGGGTTTTTTTTGCTGGGCAATAAGGCATGGGCAATTAGTCCCTGCCTCACAGAAGGGACAAGAGTGGCCAGCCTGGAAAGAGGCCCAATAAGCCCCCCGGGCAGGTGCACATTCCCCAAGGGGTTCAGAACCCGATGGGCACACCCGTGGATGCCTCTGCCATCTGCCCAGCATGGCACACACACGCAGTGCTGATGGGGACGCATCCCCAAAGGAAGGGAGTGGCCAGGACCTGGGCGTGGCCCGTGTGGACTGAGCTGTACTGTCCTTAGTATCATTTCTAGGTGTTGGGGTGAAGAAGGGCATCAAAAACAGGGATGGAACTCAACTTGTTTAAAGGAAAAAAGTCACCTCCGAGGGGCGCAGGACACCTCTCCTTTTTTGAAGACTGAGGGTCCCTCACAGCTGGCCCTTTGCTGCAGGGGGGGTTTCTAACATAATGTGATTTCTCAGTGTGCTTTGTCTCCGTGGAGAGGCTTCAGAAGGCCCTTGAAGTCCTCAGCCTTAAATCCATGTTAATAGGGCAAGTGTCTTTTTTTTTTTTTTTTTTTTTTTTTTTTTGGCGGTGGGGAGGTTTGGCTGGGAGAAGCGTTGACCCAGACTGCGCTCTGGGTAGACCCGATATCGTCGGCAGGGCACTTATTAACCAGTGTTCATTTGCAGGATCAATATTTCCAGCAAAGGAGTCCACACTCCAGTTACACAACTATGTCTCGTTTTTTTCCCTCGACACACCATTTATTTTATAAATACATCTGCCGGAGAAGAAAAGGCTGTCCGAAGGACTGTGTCTTTTATCTCCGGGATATGCAAAGCACATTTATTTTCAGCTTTTATCTCCGGAATTGTATGTTGATCCCATACATATAGATTGATTTTGTTCAGGTAGATAATGAAAAGTCAAGTGGAAAATTACACAATGGCACTCACGATCCTGGTCTTATATCGGTATATAAATTGGTTTATTATTTCATTCTATTAAAGAGGCTTTTTTTTGGTACCAGGAAAACTTCAAAATACATCAGGTTGTCAGCCTCACTGAATTTTCTTTTGGGGGAGGAAGTGGGGAGGGAGAGCAAGAGAAGGGAATTTCTCTGGCTGCCTCTGCTAATTGCACGGGCTAAATGAGCTTGCACAGGGCAGGGTCTGCAGCTACCTCCCCGGCCCACGTCGAGGTTACTCACGCAGTTTCTGTGACTTTGGGACCATTCTGGGGACAGGACAAAGGCGCCTATCACACATGTCCTGATACACAGGTGGGTATTTTTTCACTCCAGGCAATTCGAAATTTTGTCACGATGACTGGATAGGCAAGCCCTCCCACTCCCAGCACCAAGAGGCCAGGGGTGAGAATGTGGCAGCCAGATAAAAGCCACCACCAAGGGACAGCTTGGAGCCAGAATCCTGGAGGAATCGTTATTAATAAACATCTTCTGGACATTTGGTAGCCCGTGGAGCCTGCTTCAGCTTAAAGCAATTAATTCAGGACACTGACATAAACTCTCCAGGTCTTTGACAGCTTGGAGCTGAAATAAAAATGCTAGTTCTCCGGGGAAGAGAAGAGGATGGTTAGCTCTTTTCTGGACTGTTTGCTTATAGGCCCAGAGAGCAACCTTCCTTGCAGAATGAAATGCAAGGGCACAAACAATGTACCAGGGAGAGAATAGGAGATGGGAATGAGCAGTTTGAACTATTTGCTCAGCAGAAGGGCACCACAATGCTGGGCTGCTGGCTTTCCCATGCAGCCGTCGTCCCTTCTTTGGGCTCTTTTGTTGTCCCCTGGTTCCTTTGGCCAGATAAGAGCACAGCTGCAGCGTTGCTGCTAAGTAAGGCCGCACTTATACCCCTAAATCTCGGGGTGTCTTTACTGTAAGGGTGAGGCTTGTCTCTCTGTTTTTTCCTAGGGGACAGTGAGGGAGAGAACGGCAGAATGGGGGGTGAGGGACTGTGACATCTCCTGTGTCCAAATTCCTGATTTTTCTTTCTTTCTTTCTGAAATCCAAGCTGTGATCAAACAGGATCTTTGTGGGGCGTTTAAATGGAAGGGTTCAGAGATTTGTACTGGTTGTCAAGCCAAAATATTGCCTTTGGGGGAAAGGAAGGGAAGGAGGTGCGTGGGTAATGCAGGAAAGGGGAGGGTGAAGCAGAATTGTTGGTTTAAACACTCAGATTTTATGGCTGTTAAAAAGAAGAAGTTTCGAATTGGCCATTTTGAAACTGTTCGGTGATGATTTTGTCACTTCTGAAAATCATCGTGGACTCCTCCTTTCCACACTGATGTTGTTGAGTCCAAATGAATAGAGGTTGCCGGAATCAGAGTAAAAACAGGATGAGCTGGCGACGGGACATAAAAGGTACTTTTGTAATTGCTGTAAATTACACCTTTCATCATAGTAAATGTCACCGAAAATATAATCAAAGTGTTCTTTCACATTTGCTCTTTTAAAGTCAAAGCCTATTTTAAATGCCATAAGAGAAGGTAGACGTGATAATAATATAAAAATAAGCACAAAGTATGGTTTACATTAGGTCAATTTTAAAGTCAAAATCTTACACAGATTTGTACCGTCTGTGTGTTCGGACTCCGTGGGCTTTACCATGGATGTTGGACTGAGAGCCAGGCAACAAGGCTGCATTCTATTCGAAAAAGGTTGATTTAGCCTGAATGGTTTTATAAGGTGAAAAGGCAAAAAGTTTACCAGCAGAGAAAATTAATGGTTTACTAAGATTGCACGAAACGTTCGCAGGCCAGAAGCCCACCTGCAGGAAATTTGAAGTTTCAATGCTGTTTGTGTGTTTTTTTTCTCACAAAACTCACAGAAAAAAACCCTTCCCTAGATTTTGCCTGCTGGGTGGTCAGAAGGGAAGGCCATGAAGCCAAAGGCCTCCCATTGAAATGCGGCTCCTGAAGAGCTGACCTCACGGGGCGGCACCACGGGAGATAGAGCACCTGTGTCTGCTCTGGGTGGCCTCGTGCCTGCCCACGGCCACGGCCATGCGGGACAGGGCAGCCCTGCCTGCCCACATGCCTGCTGACTGCCCACCCCAGTCAGGACGTCCTGTGGGATGCTCCTGTCCAGGAGAGCTGCTAAGTAGTTTTAACGTCAGGGAGATTAAATTTGGTTAAAAGGGTTTGTGTGTGTGTGAGTGTGTGTGTTCTGGCCTGTGTGCGATGCAGGGAAAGGGGATGGAACATAGGGAGGGTTTCTTTTAGGCATTTGCACATGTTTGATGGCCCCATAAAAGGTTGTAACACTTTCGTTGTGTCATTTTTGTTACGATTTGTATAAACACGTATGTAAGAATGATAATTTTTTTTTTTTTTCTGTAGGGACTGTAATAAAAATATCAAGTTTGGGTTGTTCTGCATTTCCTTTGGAAGTACAAATTTTAAAATTTTGTATTTAGGACAGAAATCATATCCCATAATAAAGGAACGAACATATTGTCCTCTCCTGGTTAAGTGCTCAGGCTAAATGTATACATCCTTCTGAAAATTGAGGCCAGGGTGGAAACTGCAGTCTCCATGGGAGAATGTGTTTCTTTTCTCTAACTCTTGCCATAAAGAAAAACTAGTCTAGGGAAAATTTTCCAGTGTGGCATTTTAAGAGTGATCTGAAAATCACGTTGAATGTCGGTAGATAACTCAGGGAAACGACTTTTCTCCTTTTGAGATCATGGGTTTCCACGAGAGGGGAAATTTTTTTTTTTTTTGCGGTACGCGGGCCTCTCACTGCTGTGGCCTCTCCTGTTGCGGAGCACAGGCTCCAGACGCGCAGGCTCAGCGGCCATGGCTCACGGGCCCAGCCACTCCGCTGCATGTGGGTTCCTCCCGGACCGGGGCACGAACCCGTCTCCCCTGCATCAGCAGGCGGACTCTCAACCACTGCGCCACCAGGGAAGCCCGGAAATGGTTTTTTGACTTTTTTTTTTAAGATATTTATTTATTTATTTATTTATTTATTTATTTATTTTATTGGCTGCATTGGGTCTTCCGTTGCTGTGCGCTGGCTTTCTCTAATTGCAGCGAGCGGGGGCTACTCTTCTTTGTGGTACGAGGGCTTTTCGTTGCAATAGCTTCTCTTGTTGTGGAGCACAGGCTCTAGGCACGCAGGCTTCAGTAGTTGTGGCACACGGGCTTCAGTAGTTGTGGCTCACGGGCTCAAGAGCGCAGGCTCAGTAGTTGTGGGACACGGGCTTAGTTACTCCGCGTCATGTGGGATCTTCCCGGACCAGGGCTCGAACCCGTGTTCCCTGCATTGGCAGGCGGATTCTTAACCACTGCGCCACCAGGGAAGCCCCCGAAAATGGTTTTTTAATTGCCGATTTTTGCAAAGAATGCTCGGAAACTGGTCTATGGTGCAAAGCTACACGTGTTGGGAGGCCTCTGGGGGCAGAGGATAACACAGGGAGGGTGGATGCACAAATCATTAGAATCAGGTTTAAAAGACTGTGGTCAGAAGCAAGGAGCAAGTGATACCAATCTTGTATGAGACGGGCTTGGACATCACACCAACTGCCACGGGGTTTGATTAATGAGGCATTAAGGAGATCGAGTGACACTTACAGCTAGTTACTTATGGTGCTAATTTCAAAACACTTTGCAATAGACAAAGAGAGTCTGCTCATAATGCGAAGTAATTTGTGGTGTGTTGCTGGTGAATGCATTTCCTGAAGCAAATATAGTTATGCAGAATTTAAATTAAGGTTGACACTAAGGTAAACAAAGCCCAAGAACCACTGTCCAATAATTTGATGAGGACACAGGTTTTAATCAAGCATCTTCCACTAAAATAGCAATTTAAATCCCCATCGTTTAAACTGGATAAATGCTTAAGCCGTGAATGTTGGGGGGGTCAAAATAAAAATTGACTAGAAAAGAAACAAGACATACAGTATCTCTGGGGAAACTGTGATTATACTTTGACACAAAAAAGGGATAGCCATGCCGATTTAAATATTAGGGTGATTTCAAGACCAGATTGTGGGAATTTGTAGGCATTTGCCTTGTATCTTTTATGTTGGGAAGTGGTGGTTTACGGGTAGTACCGATCTCAGAATAAAGGTGATCCTGGTATGAGAAAATGGAGACGCTAAGCTGATTCAGAGGAAGTATTTATTTTATTTATTAAAAGGAGAAATATTGCCCCCCCCAACTGATTTCTATTTGAAGTGAAAACTTCCAAATTGACTGGGGGTGCTGGGAAGGGGGCAGGCCGGTTAGGGAGCTGGGAGCACCATCCTGCGGGTTGGCGTTTCCCTTTCCAAGAGGTAACACACTGACCATAGCCTTGCCGGGGTTTGCTGGTTTATTTCCCTTCCTGAAAATCACTGGAGAAGGGGTGGGGGTCAGCCAGGTGTTCACGTTAGTTAAAATGCCGGCAGCCCAAGTTCCAAGGCTTGGATAGCCTGTATATGGGAAATCAAACAAAACAAAATAAAACAGCAACTTATTCTGTTACTGCTCTTGGAAGGAAAAATGGGGGAAGGTCTGTCCACATCTCCTAGGGTCTCCTGACATGACTCTTAGTAAAGGAGTCAGAAGGTGAGGGAGCCCTAAGTCCTCTGAATTGTGATCTGACTGCTCCAAGTCACGTGAATGACGCATCTTCTGGGGAAAGAACTTTGTACAAAGAGGTGTGTTTTAATACCTATCCTGAAGAAAGGGCCAAAAACTATTTGAAAAAGAAATTCTTTAAACATAAAGGGCTGTGGAGATGCTCCCGGCGATGACATTCACGCTCAGCCCCCCTGAGGAGGGAAAGCTGGAGACCGTCACCTTTGGGGGACGGACGACCGAGAGTTTACCTCGATCCCGGGCCCACCTTCACAGTCACAGGCTCATAAACAAAGAAACTGAACCCACCCGGCTCCATCACGTTCCCAAGGCCTCGTGGGCAGCAAGAGCAGGACCCGCATCCTCCCCTCTCTGCCCAGAGGAAAGCCCTGCTCCTCTCTTCACACCCTTCCTGTGTGGCGCTCAGGGGCTCTCGGTGCTGATCTGGGGAGATTCCCCTTTGGGGGGTATTTCCCGAGGGAAACCGACAGCTCAAACTCCCTTCCAAGGAACCTGCCTGAGAGGGGAGGGGAGAGGTGATGATGCCCGCCCCCCCACCCCCCGGAGTCAGAGAAAATGACCTGAAAATGCGTCTGTGTGAATCAACTCTGAAAACACTGAGTCTGCACTGCTCTCTGTGTCCAAGAAGGACAGACTCTCGGCGTCCGCACGTCAGGGTCCTCACTTCGGGGCCCGTCATGTCGGGGCCCCTCACGTCGGGCCTGGCGGCTGGGGAGGTGCCACAGGCCCCTCGGGCAGAGGCTCCCACCCTGGACACCGGCTCCCAGGCTCTCCTTCCTGCTGAGTGAGGTGCAGCACAGGGCACAGTGGCTGGCAGGACACGGAGGGCTGGGGTAGGAGACAGGGCACGGGCCACTGTGGACCATCAGTGGCTTCCAGAATCAGGTCAGAAAGGAGAGCATTTTGTCAGGCTTGGGAGGCATGGGGATTCTCTGGGGCTAGCCTCTTCACCTTCCCTCTGACCCCTGCTGTGGCCGTGGAGGGCGGTCCCCAAGGGCCGCGCTGCACCTCCCGTTGACACAGGATTTCTGCCCTTAGGCGGGCCACCCACCCAACCCGGCCAGCGTGCACAGGTTGGAGGGTGACCACGTCTCTGCTCATGGCTGTTCCCCAGTCCCAGGGGTTGGGTGATCATGGTACTGCTCCAGCACAGTCCCCCAGGCCCCCACTCAGCTCTGTGCGGCGTCCTGGTGGGCCAGAGCCCCTGCTGCCCGTGGCCATGACCATCCCAGGGCCATTCCTCCTCCTGCCTCATTTTCCCCGCCCTCACTCTGCCCCCTTCCCGGGATCTACACACACACATGCTTCCCACTTCCAGTGGAGACAGTGGTGTCCTCACGCCCCTCCCTGGACTCATCTGCGCCCTCCAGTCGGTCCGGCTTCAAGGGATAACACAGACCATTCACTACTGCCTCCATTTCACCCTTTAATCATAATCCCAGAGTCCTCATCCCTTGGAGGTGGCCTGTCACGAGCTCTCTAAACAGCAGGACTGACCCCAGCAGCTCCCATTGCCACCCTCGCTGCCCCACCGTCAGCCTGGAAATGCCAACTCCTGTCTTTTGGCAACAGTCTCTCTCTCTCTGTCAGAGGATAAAACAAAAATGATTTTACGGACAATTGTTTAAAAGACAAATTTCCTGGAAATGAGTGATACCAGTGATGTGTTTTGGATCCGTTTCTTGTTCTAGAAACAGGGGCAGAATAGTGTGGGCGCAGTTAGCTCTCGGGATCCACTGGACAGCCCTCACGTCCTTTCTCCTGCTCTGTGAAAGAGATCGGAAGCTGTTTCTCTGCCCCACCTCTCGGTTTGGGACCTCAGCGCAAATCCCAACATCAACAAGGTTGCTATGGTTTTTACGATTATCTTAAGAATTTGTCTCGAATGAGCCTCAAGGACCAGCAGGGACAGGTGCTGGGATCCCTGTTGGCCAGCCGGTCACCCGGCATCGCCGGCACCGTAGTCCGCCCTGCACAGCTGCTTTCCCACAAGAACCTTCTACCACCCACTCTGGGCCCAGAGGCCTCCAGCGCTTCCTCCAAAACAGAGAAGAATGTCTGTGTTTTTCTCATCACCTTTGCAGCATCCTCTGGACCGAGCCTGGGCTCTCAACAGCAGGCTGGCCACTGAGAGGGCCAGGTCGTCTGGGGCAGGCTCTTCCCAGGGGTCAGCTCTCCCTCACAGCTGTCCCAGTGGACGCCTGCTTCTGTCTGCCTGTGAGGACTGTCCTTTGTCAGTGCTGGTGTCTGTGGTTGGGTCTTATCTTAGGGAGGTGTCTGGGAGTGGTGAGACCCTTGACCTGCATCAAGGGCAATTTTGCACCTTGATGGGTAGAAATAGTTGGCCAATAGGTTTTTTTTTTGTGGTCTTGGAATGTCCTCTGATAAATAGTTGTAGTGACAGGCTGGGGGGATTCTTCTTTGAAATCCTAAATGAATCTGCTGACATCGGCATGCTTTATTCTGATATGCTGCTTCTAATAAGCATTTTGGGGGCCAGTTCCAGGACTGAGTGGTTTCTCTCGGACCTTCATTTTCTACATTTCACCATCTCCTCTCCCTCCCTTCTTCCTCACCTCCGGGGCACAGATGTGGACTCCTGGGTGTCCCCCCCCACAACATTTTGTCAGTCCTCATGCCTCAGCCCTGCAGGCTCTGCCATTGCTAAAGCATTAATAGCATTGATTACATAGAAGAGCCCACAATTTTTACTTATTCTACAGAACTCTTTATATATGCAGGCATGTCAGCAGCTCCTCCATCCCCCGTATATTTCCTTAACCACTCATTACTCAGGATCTGAAGCATTTGGGTATTTTTCAGATTAAAAGATTAATACTTTATTCCCTTAAAATGCTGTCTGGCACATGGCTCAGCATTTTAGAATATCCACTAGCTGATGGATCTCCTCGTTATGTATGGTCAGTTTTCTAAGAAGTATTTGGAGATGAAAGGGTGGATTCTGATGGCCTGGGGACATTTCTGGGGTTATCTGAGCACCTGTTATCTGCAAAGTCAGAGCCATACCAGCTGAGACATCCATTGACTTAAACCAGAGGACAGTTTTCCTGTTCTTGTGAAATTTCCAATTCACATTCTTTTGTTACTTAAGATTCCATTGGGCAAGGTATTTGCAATACCTCAACTCTCTCTTTCTTCAATTATTTACCAAATCCTGTTAGTTCTTCTTTCTTAAGGTCGCATTTATCACAACTTTTCCATTCTCTCTGCCAGCACCCTAGTCTAGGTCCTGTATGATGAAGAAAATCTTTTTTTTTTTTTTAATTGGGGTAGAGTTGTTTTATGATGTTGTGTTAGTTTCTACTGTACAGAGAAATGAAGTAGAGCTCCCTGTGCTATACAGCAGGTTCTTATTAGTTACCTATTTTATACATATTAGCGTATATATGTCAATCCCAATCTCCCAGCTCATCCCACCCCCCCCACTCCCCGCTTTCCCCCCTTTGTGTCCATACATTTGTTCTCTACATCTGTGTCTCTATTTCTGCCTTGCAAACTGGTTCATCTGCCCCAGATGAGGAAAATCTTGATGAAGAGGAAAACCAGCTTCCAGTACCACCTGGTTGGTTTCTAGAATTTGTGTCATTGTCCACAGGATGAGGGGGGGGATTTGCACAAGATTCCTCCCCCCCGGTTATCACTGTATTTTTTTTTGGTCATGTCGTGCGGCATGTGGGATCCCAGTTCTCCAACCAGGGATCAAACCCGTGCCCCCTGCAGTGGAAGCGCAGAGTCTTAACCACTGGCCCACAAGGAAGTCCCATCATTGTACTTTTTATGAGGCATTTCATACTTATTATTTCAATGTCAGTGACAGACCACATTCCGAACATTGCTTTCATTTTAGGAAAATCTGTAATTTGTCATGGACATGAACACAATTTTTATATTTAAGAGATATTGATGTTTTATATGTATTGATCTGCTGTATCTAGTCTTTAATTTTTCTGCTGATCAAAATGGATTAGATTTTCTCTAGGAAAGTAAGAACTTGTATTTTCCTGCTAACGTGGTGAAAAGTACCAAGAATTTATAATGGATGGATGAGGTGGACTGCCTCTGAGCCCACACAGCAATCAGAGCATCACAGAGAGAGAGGCCACAAGACATTGGACACTGATGTCATGCAAGAGGAAACAAATCTAACGTGAGCCACATCGAGCCTCTGGGTTTAACTTCTAGCCGACAGGAAACACAGGGGCCAGAGGAACTTCTTACATGGTACCAAGTGGGTGCTGTCAGTGAAATCCAGATGGTGGAAAACAGGACACATTACCTCATTTCTTCAAAAAGTAATCATCAAGAAGAAAAAAAGAGGGAGAACTTACCATTTAAAAGAGACTGAAAACATAGGTTAGTGAAATGCCAATGTAGATCTTGTTTAGATCTTGATTTCAATAAAGCAACTCCTCCCCCACCAAATCCTATGAGATAACTGGGGAAATTTAAACACTTCTGGGCTCTTCAGGAAATACTGTTAACTGTTTAGATGTAGCGACGGTCCATGGCTATACTTTTTAAAGTCTTTATCTTTTAGAGCGGCATTCAAGGAATGAATGAAGGTAAGAGTGATTTAATATCCAGACTTAACTTCCGAATGAACCAGCTGGTCAAGAAAGTGGGTGGAGTAAGGATGGATCAGGATTGGTTATGGGTCAGTGATCGGAGGAGCAGAGTGATGGGATATACTATTCTTTCTAATGTGTTTGAAAATTTCCAAAATAAAAAGTGAAAAAATTGGGGCTCACATTCATTAAGCTATTCACCCCAAATCTCTCAGCAGTTTAATGTCAGAGGTGGACTGGGTCTGGGGCGCTATGTTCCCATCCACTGTGGCCCCATGCTTTCCTGGATTTTCATCCACCTCCCTCCTGGTGGTGACTGCTGACCTAGCTGATGTCCTTGGTAGGAGATGCAGCGACCGCCGTGCTTCTCATGCTTCTCCCAACTCCCCGCTCTTCTGTTTGCTAACAGAGCACCCTCAAGGGATGAACCCTGAACACAAGCCCAATGACCACCCCCTGTGACTGTGACGGAGGCGGACACCATTCACCAGCTCTCTCTTCCTAAGACTGTCTTTCCCCAACTTCCATGATGATGCAAATACTGAATTTCTTCTGGTTTTGTAACCACGTCATTAACTAATGGCTCATCCTTCTCCTCTTTATCCGAGCCATCACCTCCCATTCAGGGACCCTCCTCTCAGCATCCAGCTGGCCTCCCTCCTGAGCTCTGTAGTCTCAGCTCTTCAGCTGCCGCCGGACACCCCTAAGCAGAGGTTCCGTCATCACCTCACACCCACTGTTCCCATATTTCCTGAGGCACCATATTTCCTGCCTGCTCTCCTTTCATGAAACCTCATCTTTCATTGATACGCTTTTCCGTCCTTACCAACACATAAACCCAAGGCCTCCTGTCTCACCTTCGGGCTGGCATTCCCAGCATCTTCTGACTTGTGCAAAGTACCACCGAGCCTCCCCACTGAGGTGCTCGGCCCTCCTGCTTCTTACAAGATGAAATTCTACACTACTTCTCCACCAGCTCCATCTGACCTCACATGACCATTTCAGCCTCATTTCTCCCCATGCAAACTCCACGCTAACCTGCTTACTGACAGCATGCTCCCGCTGAGTTCTGAATCTTCCCGGTCCTTCCTCCAGGGGGTAAGGCGGGTCCTTCCTGATGGAAGCCAGGATCCAGCTGCTGGAAGCCACAGATGGGGACTGCGTTTTCTGGCATCGTCAGTGTGCCCCAGAGAAGGGCACGTGGTGGGAACCTGCCTCTGGGCTGACCATTCCTCCAGGTGTGAGGGTTCACCTCTCCTGCCCATTTTAAAATTATTTATTTATTTATTGAAGTATAGTTGATCTACAATATTGTGTTAATTTCTGCTATACAGCAAAGTGATTCAGTTATACATACATATACACATTCTTTTTAAACTATTCTTTCCCGGGCTTCCCTGGCGGCGCAGTGGTTGAGAGTCCGCCTGCCGATGCAGGGGACACGGGTTCGTGCCCCGGTCCGGGAGGATCCCACGTGCCGCGGAGCGGCTGGTCCCATGAGCCATGGCCGCTGAGCCTGCGTGCCCGGAGCCTGTGCTCCGCAACGGGAGAGGCCACAGCAGTGAGAGGCCCGCGTACCGCAAAAAAAACAAAACACTATTCTTTTCTATTATGGTTTATCACAGGATACTGTGTATAGTCCTCTGTGCTATACAGCAGGACCTTGTTGTTTATCCTGCCCATTGTAGAATGGAGATAAACCCAACTCAGATGTCCACCCTGGCTGGGTAAACCTGGGGGCACTGTGCTGGGCAGTTGGAGCTCGTAATAACTACTGTGTTAACTACATGTATAGGTTTTTTCTCTCTTGCATGAGAATATGAGAATTTTAAGGTTGAGGCTGTCTTCCTTCCTCACGGCTTGCAGTCCTCAGCATATAGTTGTGAACAGAAAGTGTCCACTAAGGATTGTTGAGTAAAGTAATCGCCTGTGACCTTCCCCCCAACCACCAGCCTTAAGCCCAGCCCGGTCCTGTCAGTCATGGGATGTGTGCCCATCGGCAGATTTCTGAGAATTGCCCACTTTCATATGCTCTCCCATTTTTCCCAGTAAGTGTACTTGTATTTCTTGGTTTTAAAAATACTGCTGACTGCGGCATACCTTTGGTTTACATAGACTGGAACTTTCTAGATGGTGTCCCTCGCTGACCTAAGTAACTTGGGGTGGGTATGGGGGGTCACAGGGAGGGCAGGTTGGGTGGTGCAGGAAGATGTGTGGGTCATCACACACAATCACCCCCGTTTCCCCAACACAGCTCACTTAAGCTGCCTTTTCCCTTTGCAAATATGCTCTGAAAGGTAATTGCTAAACTTGCTTGGTATGTGTTTTACACATTAAAATTCAAAGCAAAATTTCACTACTCAAAAGATTTTTTTCACTTACAAAACATATTTGTACACTTGCCTTGTGTCACCCACTGTTCTATGAGCAGGGAGCACAAGGGTAAACGTGATATATACCTTTAAAAAAAATCTTATTAAAGCATAGTTGATTTACAATGTTATGTTAGTTTCAGGTGTACAGCAAAGTGATTCAGTTATTATATACATGTGTGTATATACTCTTTTTCAGATTCTTTTCCCATATAGGTTATTACAAGATATTGCATATAGTTCCCTGTGCTGTACAGTAGTTCCTTGTTGGTTATCTAAGTTATATTTAGTAGTGTGTTTCTGTTAATCCCAAACTCCTAATGTATCCGTCCTCCTGGTAAACATGATGTTATTCCCTGGGAATAACTCGGTCAAGAGACAGACACACCCATGGGATGTGAATTCAGCCCCACGTGTCACCACATTGTGTTGGGCCAGGTGTAATAGATGGGTAAGAACAACATCTTTGGAAGCAGAGTGGACTAATTTCCTAGGGCTGCTGAGACAATGTTCTATGTACCAGATGGCTTAAAGGAGCATCTATGTATCGTGTCACAGTCTGGAGGCTGGAAGTGTGAGATCAAGGCTCCTTCCGAGGCTGTGGGTGAGAATCTGCTCCGTGCCTCCCTCCTGGCTTCCCATGGTTTGCCCGCAGTCTCTGGCTTGTAGACCCATCACTCCAGTCTTCGTGGGGTTCTCTCCTTGTGTCTCCATCCCTTTCCACTGTGCCCCCTCTGTGCATGTCTGTCTCTGTGTCCTAATTCCCCGTTTCTAGAAGGACACCAATCTTATGGATCAGGGCTCACCCTAATGACCTCATTTTAACTTATCTTTCTAAAGTCCCAATTTCCAAGCAAAGTCACATTCTGCCGTTCTGGTGCTTAGGATTTCAGCATATCTTTTTCCGGGGAACACAGTTCAACCCATAACATGGAGGAAAGAAAAAAAAAAACCCAACTAATTTCAAGTTCTGTACCACGCTGTGTGACCTTGAGCATTTCCTTAACATCTCTGAATCTATTTCATATAGTATACAATCAGGATATCAACATCTCCCTTGTAAGGGTGCTGGGATGACTCACTTAGTCTCACTTAGCTAAAAAGATGGTGCCCTTAGAATCTTGTCTGGCACACAGTTGAGGTTCAGTAAAAATTAATACTCTTGCTATAAAAGCTACATAATATATATACATATTCACACATTACGTCAGTTCAATTATCTGTCTTAATTTATCTTTATTCAAATTCATAGCTAAGGTGGCAGTATGATTTATTTGAAACAAATTAAATGTGTACATTTTATTTATCTGTATATCTGTGTATCTATATATTTTACTTATCTATATATCTATGTATCTATATATTGCAGTTTAAGTGGAAAAGCCTCAATTCCAGATTGAGCCAGCTTGACTTCAAAGGCCAGGCCCTGGACCCACCTGGACCCATCTGCTGCCTTAGGAGGACTGGAGGCCGAGCCTGGCCCTGACAGCCCAGGGACTGCATGCGGGTCATTTAGCAGCGTCACACCCCCACTGGATGCATGGGGTGGGGTGGGGTAAGGATGCAGGGGGTGGGCAGGGCACATGTGCAGAGTCTTCTTTGTTTCCAAACTGTCAGGACCAATAATAACTTGCTGTTATTTTACTGATTTTGACTTACCGATGCGGCATTGCTAATGGTTTGACCAAATAGTTTTAACACAACTTCCAAGAGACTTTTCACAATCTGTTGTAATTACAAATGCTTTTCTTAAACCCTTGAAATCCTGGTTGTCTGCGAAGGGAGATTTCAAAGGACCGAGAAAAGTACAGTGAAAGAATCAGAGACAGGTGTTTAAATTGTTGGGGAGTTCGAGGTGGTTTTGAAGGATGTATAGGAGTTTTCTAGGCAAAGGAGAGGAGAGGAAGGCTACTCTAGGCAGAGGAGAATCCGTACACCATCTCTTAGTCCTGAGTTTCCTGCTTGTGCCGATGACACTACCTTCTCTTACTGAATCCTGGTGAGAAGTGAGATGCCTTATCCATCTGGCTTCCTGCTTTGTCCACAGTCAGGAACAGCGCCTAGACAGAGCAGTCACTCAATAAAAACGTGTGCTGTTGAACCAGTGGCGTTCCCCGTGCCAGCAGTGGAAGAACCACTGCTTACCCGCTCAGTTCTCACCCTGTCAGTGTGCTGCCACACCCTTTTCTTCCATTTCTGCTCCCATTCCCACAGCAAGAGTCTCATTTCTGAAACAAGGGCAGCCCTGCAGGTAATCTCGCCACCTCGTGTTAAGTGCTCACTCCATATATCCCTCCACTGCTGTAAACCAGGTTCTCCGGAAGGGCAGTTAGAATGTTTCTTCCTCTGTTCAAAAACCATCACTGACTCCCCAGTACCTGATGTGCTCAGTACAAGTGCTTCTTGGCTTTTAAGACTTATGCCAATATGACCACTTCACTTTTTCAATTTTGTAACTTACATCTTATCTCTGTAAGTTCCGTGCTCCAGCAAAACGGAAGTATTTCCTGCTCCCAGAACACGCTGTCTATTTCCTCACCTTTAAATCTTTCCTTCATGTGGTTCCCAGGACATGGAAGCACTCTCCATTCCAAGTACACCTGATGAAATCTACCCCCTACTGAGGCCCAGTCTTGGGCACCACCACCTCATGAGTCTTCTCTGATCAATCCTTCCTAACACTTTGTGTCTCTCTCGTGATACTTAACATATTCATCTTGGAACATTACTTTCTGTACCTGTGATTCTAGCTGAGCTCCTTCAGTAGAGTGGACGTGCTAGGTATTTGTGGGATTGAACTAAGCACCAGTTACGTACAATGCCCTCTGCTAGGTGCAGGGGATACTGCCAGGGTGACCTTCTGAGGATGATACAAGAGAAAGTATTGGGACTTATTTTGTAAATCCAGAAGTAGTATGCACATTTGATGATGATGAAGATGAAGATGGTGGTGATGTTAACGTTGGTGGTGGTGATGATGATGATGGTGGTGGTGAGGATGGTGGTGATGGTGGCGCTGATGGGGGTGATGACGGTGGTGGTGAAGATTGTGATAATGGTGGTGATAAAGGGGGTGATGATGGTGTATGCACAGGATATTTGCATTTCCCCCTCCAGATCTACTCTCTAACTTTATCATCCTGTTCTGTCCCATGGGAGGTCGACCTTATAGACTGTTCAGCCAGCCTCCTTGTCCTTTGGTTTTCTGTTGGTTTCACCCAGTAGAAATATCAATGAAAAATCAAAGTGAGAGGAGAGAGAGCTTGGGTGTTTGTTCCCCCAGCTCTCTCTCTTTGCTGGGCCTCCACTGAAAGTAGCTTCATTCTGAAAGTCTCAATCCCTCCCAGCTGATCTGTCCTCTATAGTTAGATGTCCTACCAGATTCCAGTTACTGGTCCCCATGTTGTCCCTTCAGGACTAGGATGGTAATACTACCCCCACCACGTGGTTGTCAGTCCTAGGGTGTGTCACTAATAAGTTCCCTCATCCTTGCCGTAACTGCCTTTTCAAAACTCTCCACAATTTCCTTTTTTCAGTGCGACATCTGCATTTCTTACCAAGACCCTGACGGACACAATAGTGATGGTGGTTGTGGTGACAGTGCTTGTGGTGATTTTTCTCTCAGCTGGTAGTCCGGGGGTCCATATGTGTAACCATGCAGAGAAGCCAGAGAATCATGGTAGAGGCTAGCAAGATGCTCAACGTGTTAGTTACCTACAGCTGTGTGACAAGTCACCCCCAAACTTAGTAGCTTTAAACAATAACGAAAAGGTACTATTTCTTATTGTTTTTGCAGGTCAGTAATTCAGCAAGGGAGAGTGGATGGCTTGTTCACTGACTGGTCTAGCAGTTGATCCCAGCTGGTGGCTGGGGAACTGTTCAGCTGGAACGTACACATGGGGCCTCTCCATGTGACCTGGGCTTCCTCCCAACATGGCGACTAGAGTCCAAGGTGAGCCCCAGAGACACAGAGAGTGAACCAAGCCAAAGCTGTGTTGCCTTTATCACCTGGTCTTGGAAATCACTCACGGTCACTTGTCACTAGCATGTCCACCATGTTAGTTATAAAGGTCCACCCAGGTTCTAGGGGAGGGTAAGAGGCCTCACCTCTCAGTGGAGGAGTGTGGACATCTACGATTGATTGTCGATTGTGTGAAGTGGACTAAAGTGATGTAAGTTACTGGATTCACTCATATATCTCCCCGCACCCCTCCCTCCCTCCTCCTTCCCCAGCAGAGCACCTGTGTGTGATACATGGTGGAGATGATGATGACACCAACCTCAGGGAGCCTGGATCCCTGAGTCACCACCTGGAGGAGAACCATCCAGTCCATAATGACTTTGTAAGCATGAGAATTACACTTTCAGTGTGTTAATCCTCTCAGAGTTGGCAGTTGCTGTAAGGGTTTTATTCATATCCCCAAACTTGGAGCCAATGTCCCCCTCTTCTCCTATTAACAGTACATGTATCAGGACCACAAACGCATGATGAAAGCAAAGGGCTGGGGTTCATTTCTTTTTCCTCCTTATAACCTATGTGCCTCCCCGCCCCAAGGAGCAGCAATAAAATGACTGAGAGAAGTAGAAGGAGGACCTCGTGGGACTGCCTGGGTCACTGACCAGCAGGACCACTGATGCAGCCAAAAATGTCTCGGCCAAGCCAAACAGTGGAAAAGGGAAAATGTTAATATGAAAGCTGTAAATATTCAGTCCTTTTTTGAAGGATTTAGGGGGAAATGGAGACTGTTGTGTTGGAAATGATTGGCAGGCGTGTATCTGCAGAGGCCTCCCTACACCACCCAAGACATTGTCTGAAGGAGACAGCATGCCTGATGTCTGTCCCAATAAAAAGCCTGAGAAAAGCATCTGTCAAGTGATATTTAGAACTGACATTTTCATAAGGATTCGGTCTATGGAGGGTTTTGGCAGGGCTCGGAAAATCACATTTCTCATCCTTCCTCCCCCCACCTTCTGCAATTAACCAAGCTCACAGTGTTAAACGTACATTCGAAATGACTTGCGTTAGGGACTACATTTTTATTTATTTATAAATTAATTAATTAATTTTATTTTAGCTGCATTGGGTCCTTGTTGCTGCGTGTGGGCTTTCTCTAGTTGCGGCGAGCGGGGGCTACTCCTCGTTGTGGTGCACGGGTTTCTCATTGCAGTAGTTTCTCTTGTTACGGAGCACAGGCTCTAGGCACGCGGGCTTCAGTAGTTGTGGCACATGGGCTCAGTAGTTGTGGCTCGCGGCCTCTAGAGCGCAGGCTCAGTAGTTGTGGCGCACGGGCTTAATGGCTCCACGGCATGTGGGATCTTCTCGGACCAGGGCTCAAACCCACGTCCCCTGCCTTGGCAGGTGGATTCTTAACCACTGCACCACCAGGGAAGTCCCGGGACTACATTTTTAAAAGCTTTTTCTTTGGCCTGGCCTACCCTGCCCTAAAAGCTTTTTATTAATAATTTTGACAGTAATAATCATTCCAATTGTAATAATAATAATAATAATGCAAATAATTTCAAGAATTGTTTCTTTCTTAAACCATTTAAGTTGCACACATCATGACTCTTCACTCCTAAATATTTCAGTGTGTATTTTCTATGAAATGGGATTTTTTTTTGCATAACCATAGCACAGTTGTCGACCTCAGTAAATTTAACATTGACAATATTTTTTTTCTAATCTACCAATAGTGTTCTGATTTTATCAATAATTTGACTCAAGATTGTAGGGTTTGGCTTTTTTTCCCCTTAGCACATGATGTCATGTGTCTGTGATCTTCTTTTTCTGAAATATTTCTTCAACCTTTTTTTATACTTTATGATATTGACAGCTTTGAATAATACAGTCCCTTTTTTCATTTTCCCTTGTTTCCTCATAATTAGATTCAGGCTGTGCTCAGCTGCCGGGTACCCACAGGTGATGCCATATTCTGCCCAGGGCATCCCTTCAGGCACACAGTGGTCCATCTCCCCTTGTTGGTATTGATTTTAATCACAAAGGGTAATGACTTCCATGAAATTCTTCAAAAGGAAGAGGCCTCTGAAGGTATAATTTCCTGACATCTATTTTCTAAGTATAAGTCTGTGGACTTTCTAAGAATGAAGCATGGGGTGTGAATGTTTTCTTGGTGGAAGGAAGCCAGGCAGATACATCCTAGCGCAGCAACTGTGCTTTCGTGCAGCTGCATTAGGGGGCGAGGCTGGATCTCCATGCCCTCAGGGAGAGAAGACCGGGCCAGGACACGTGCACAGGCAACGTCCGCTGAAGCTGGGGTCTCAGATGTCGAGGGAGGCCTTCCATCTGGCTCTAAGCTTTGGGAAATGGAAGCCCACACCCTGTGTTTATTCTCCATCAATTTGGAAATTCCTGAAGGAGGATGCTGGCCAGTAGCCATCCACGTAGATGGACGTCCTTGCTCTCTCACCAGGCGCACTGTCCTGATATTTCCACGTTCTGCTCGGGGGAGAAATAGGAGGGATGCTCACCCCACTTCCAGGGCCACTGATTGGAGAGGGGTGACTAACATAGTCTCAAGTCAGAAAAGGTCTGGATAAACTGGCCTTCACGAGGTTAAACATAAAGTGTACATTATATAATCACAAAATGACCTACTGTATTTCCTTGGTTCTAAGAGGCTGGCCTCTACCTTCTATTGTTTGTGAACTTTAAATGCCTCCTAAAATCTGTGACGAAGGCAACAAATTATTTAACAGGTAAAGTAGTTGCCGATATAAGATCTACCTGGGTGCAGATAAAGGTTCAGCTCATTGTCACCTGGCTGCTCCTCCACCACTGGTTACACTGAACAGGAATGCATTTTTTTAAATCGAAGTACCATTTACATACACTAAAGTGCATCCTTCTTATTGTACAGTTCCCGGAGTTTTGAAAAATGCATACCGTCATGTAACCAACACCAAAATCAAGATACGGGGCAGTTCCACAAAAAAAGTCCCCTTGTGCCTCCTTGTAGCCAAACCCTTCCCTCCTGGCCCCTGGCGTCACTGATCTGTTCTCTATCCTTAGAGTTTTGCCTTTACCAGAATATCATAGAGATGGAATTAGATCTGTGTAGCCTTTCTGTGTCTGGCTTCTTCTGCTCCTTGAACGCCTTTGAAATGAATCCTCTTTGTCACAAGTGTTAGTCGTCAGTTTCTTTCTCCAGCTGAGTGGTACCCATGGCAGGGATGCCCCAGCGCATGTTTACCTAGTCATCATTTAAAGGATATTGGTGTTGTTTTCAGTTGGGGCTATTATGAATAAAGCCATTATAAACATTCATGTCCAGGTTTTTGTGTGGACATAAGTGTTCATTTCTCGTGGGTAAATAGTTAGGAGTAAGATTTCTGGGTCATATGGTAAGTGTATGTTTAACATTTTAGGAAGCTGCCTAACTGTTTTCCAAAGTTGTTTTATCAGTTCGCACAGCAATGCATGTGTGTCCCATATCCTGGTACTGTCAGCATTTTGTAGAAATTCTAATATAGGCATATTGGTATCTCATGGTGGTTTAAATGTGCATTTCCCTAATGACAAACGATGATGAATATCTTTCGATATGATGATTTGACCATATAACTTCCTTGGCAAAGTATTTGGTCAAATGTTTTAAATTGCACTATTTTCTTTTTCCTGAATTTTCTTTTTTACATATTCTGGGCAAGTCCTTTATCTGATATGTGTTTTGCAAACATTGTCCCCTAGTCTGGGGCTTGTCTTTCTGTTTTCTTAACAGTGTCCTTTTAAGAATAGTTTTTTTTATTTTGGTGAAGTCCAATTTATCGTTTTTTCTCTCATGTGTTTTTGACGTTGTATTTAAGAAATATTTGTCTAACTCAAGATCCCAAAGATTTTCTGACTTGTTTTCTTCTGGAAGCATTATAATCTTACATTTAGGTCTATCATCCACTTTGAGTTTATTTTTCTATATGGCATGAAGTAGGGATTAACGCTGTGTACATTTACAATGTGAGTTTTTTATTTGTCTTCCTGCAAAGATGATACTAAGTCAAAGATATATCTCACAAATGATAAAGTCTTCAGCTGAGAGAAGTGGAAGAGATGCCAGACTTGTGCAACCTGGCTTAGTTTTTGTGAGAAAGATCTAGAAGCTAAGGTGGGCGACATGTTCACTGAATATGACAGTGTGCCTCAGCTGTTGAATAGGTTGAAATCGTGGCATCCATATCAAAGGAGGTACTAATCCTACTGTTTTCCATAATAGACAAGCGATGCTTGAATTGCTGTTAAATTTTTATGTGTTTTTTTTTTAAAGAGAGATACTGACAAAAGAAAGCAGTATGACAATGATCTTGGTGTATTTGGCCCGGGATGGGGGTAGGAAGGAGGGAGGTGGGGGACTGAACAGCATTTCTGAGGAGCAGAAAAGAGTCTTCATTCTCTGGAAATGCAGCCCAAGGTTAAGACCTCAAACTCTGACATCAGCCAAAATAGTTTAAAATCTCAGTCCTATATCACTGTAGCTGTGGGTCTTTAAGTGACTAGCTTAACCTCTCTGATTTTTTGTTTCCACATCAATAAACTGTAGATAAGAAAACTACCTATCTCATAGCCTCTATTGTGAGCAATAAGATAATCCGTGCCAAATACCTAGCTCGATGGCTGGTGTTTTGTAGGTTCTCAAAAAAGGTTAGCTGTTTTTCTTGCTATTCATTATTTACCCCCTCAAGTTTCATTCATGTATCAGGCATCTGGGATATCCAAATGGGATAAAATTCCTGCAGAGGCTTGGCCTAGTAACATTGGGAATTGGACCAAGGCAGACAGGCTCCCAGAGATTGACTTAGTTGTTTGCATGGGCGTTTTTGGTGTGTGTGTGTATGTGTGTGTGTGTGTACAGTGTGAGATAGACTTGAGGATGTGTACATTTCCCATGGTGCGAGTTTTGTCTTCCTGAAGAGATAATATTAAGCCCAGGATGCATCATACAAACGCTGGGATATTCACTTCAAAGGAGTATGATAAATAAAAGTCTTCTGAGACACCCAAGCCAGCCTGGGGGCCAGAGTTCCACCTTGGCTTTCCAGAGGGCCGAGCCTGGCACTCAGACCGGAAGGAATCAGCCTGGGGAGGGCTGGGGGAGGACACAGAAGGTGGTCCACACCAGGCAGTTAGCCAGTGTCCTAGAGCCTGGTGGCAAAGAGCATGGGTCTTGGAGCTACCGACACCTGGTTTTGGACAAATCAGTTTCTGGGCAAGTGACTTACCCTCTTTAAACCCCGGTTGCCTCGCTTGGGAGGCATGAATAATTTCTCCATCTCAGGTGGATGTAAGGAGGAAGAGAGACACTTGTGCAGCCCCTGGTGAGCACGCAATGGTTTATGCTGTCTTTGTAATTATCCTGATAACTCAAGCAAGCCAGTTAGTCTGGGGCAGAGGGTGAAGGAGGAGGCTTGAGGGGCAGGGGGACGGGTGAGAAAGGGGCTGGGATCGCGTGATGATGAATGTGGATGTTATCTTGAAGGTAATGGTTAACCAGGGAAGGGGCTTAAGCAAAGAGTGCAGAATTTTAGAAAAAGCACCCGGACACATGGCAGGACGACAAATCGCAGGAGGTCCGACAGGGGCAGGAAGCGTAGTTAGGCGACGTGGAGAAGTCCAGGCAAGAAACAAAGGCTGCAGAATCTAGGCGATGGCATAGGGGATGGAGAGGAGGGGCAGACACGGGGAACACTCAGGAGGCAGCACAGAGGCTGGGCTGGGGTGAAACGGGAGCGGCAGGTGGAGATGCGGACGTTGGGGGCTGTCCCACTCGGGTGACATGGGAGAAGACGGGGCGAACGGGTTTGGAGGGAGAGAAAATGAGTTCACATTCATCCTGATGTGGCCGCGGATCATGGAGTGCAGATGTCCTGTACGCAGTTCACATGTAGACCTAGAGCTGCAAGGAAGAGTCCTCCCTGGAGATGCCCATCAGGCAGATGTCAACAAATAGCTCGACGAAACTCCAGTGGGGACAGAATTGCTCAGAGACAGACTGGTTAGGAGACGCCAGATAACCTGCGTGTCCAGGCCTATTCTGCTGGTTGACCTTGGGCACGTTACTCAACCACTCTGAGCACCACCCAGTTTCGTCATCCGTAGAGGGAGAGTCAGAGTCCTTGTGGCCTTATTCAGGAATGAAATGGGTACAGACATGCCGAGGGCTCAGAGCAGGCAGGGCAAGTGCTCCAGAACCTTCCTTGCTGCCAAGAAGGGCAGAGGGCTGAGGGGAGGGGCTGGGAGCAGCCCCAGGTGAGGAAAGAAGAGCTGAGGAAGGGTCTTCAGAAGGGAGGGAGTCTTCAGAACACAGGGTTGGAGGATCCAAGTGAGGGGCCTCTGAAGGAGGGCCCTGGACCATTTCACGAGATCCGGGGAGGAACCGAGGAGGGTCTCCCAGATGAGACAACCAGGAGGTTGTGGGCATCGTTGGTGGGTGGGAGGCTGCAATGGGAAAGAAAGCAGAAGGAGCAGAGTGAGATGAACACTTAGCTAGAAGAGAAACAGAAGAAGCTCTCTGTCCTGAGAACAGTTAAAGCAGTTGTACAGGGAGAAACCCTTCAGCTCACGTGATACAATACATCCCGGGGAGTCGTGTGCTCATTGTACAGCTGGGCAAAGCAAACTGAGTCTCAGAGAGGTTGGAAGACTTGCTCAAGGTCACACAGCTGGTGAGAATGGAGTCTGATTTCAGATGGACTTGGCCTTAAATTCTAAAGCCAAGAGGTGAAGGTAGACAGGAGGAGACATGGGCTCAAAATTATAAAGAATGTTTTAGCAATCACGAACACCTGATGATGGACTAAACAAAAATAAGGAGGCCCCTGTCCTGGGAATGTGCCCTCGTAGCCCAGACAAGCAGCCTCCAGGAGGAACCATCATTTCACCTTGTGTACACAAGTTTACATAGTGGATAGCGAGTTTCTTGAAGTTTTATTTATTTTTGAATCTCCTGATTTACTACAGTGCCCGTGATATCGTGGGAATTTAAGAAGGTGTGCTGGCTGGCTGGCCTTCGAGGGGATCTTTGTACTAAGGAATTAGACACGTTATCTGTGCTCTAAGGCCCTTCCCTGGTCTGAGTCTGAAATCTCTGAGCCACAGCTCTGAAATCTCCAATGGGGGGAGTGAGCTCTGAGCATCAGGGGCTGAAAAGAAGCCGAGCAGATACCAGCATGCCAAGAAGGAGCAGGGTGGGGACCCAGGCCAGGAGTCAGTTCGTCAGGGACCAGAACCAGGCCTGGACCCAGGAAACAGAGATCCGGCGCACAAAGGGCTTCTAAAAACATTAACCTCTAACAGCAGGTGCCGAGAGAGAACTGAGGTCCAGGACACGGGGTGGTGGACACGAGCCAGTCAGGTCCTCAGGCCCTGCTTTGTGGGGCGAGCTGGCCAGGATCTTGCGCTTCAAGAGGCTGGGCCATGTGGGCCGTTCCCCCATGAATCCTGAGTGAGCCAGAAAGTTGGTCTCCTGGGGACGCTGGGAAGAAAGTGAAAAGGGCATCCTCGGTAGTCCTGAGCCTTCCTTCTCTGACTGGGCGACGTAAGACAGGAGTGACTTTGAGAATCCTTGCAGAGATGCTTTGGAAATGAAGGGCCAACCACAGGGCACTTCATATACTTTACGGGACTCAGTGCTCAAAGCAAAGCAGCCGTGTTTGTGATACTGAAGCCCAGAGAGGGCGAGCACCTAGTCTAGGTCACACAGCTAGGAAACAGGGAACTTGGAGGGAAGCCCAGACTCTCAGGGTTAGGAAAAGAGGAGCGAGCTTCTCAGGTCAAAAAACTTCTCAGTCATTCTTTTCTTCTCGAAGATACCAAGACCAGAGAGAAGACATTGATGGAGAATCCAGGCAGGCTTTTTAGAGCCGGGGAACTCATTTGGGGGGAAGAAAGATTTTGTCTGTTGGATCGTGTTCTTTGATTCCGGATGCAGGGCTCACCCCGCCGTGCCTCTGGGTGCGTGGAGACCTTGAGGGGCACAGGCTTGAGCGCAGTGCGGTGTGAGGACAGGATGCACGCGGAGCACGCGGGCACGCACTTGTCGTGTTCTTCATAGAGAATGCTGTGGGGAACCTATCACGTGAGGGTACAGCAGGCGCTTGGGAGCTGGACCCCAGTTCTGCAGGCTGCACGCCCCTCTGGTTCGCTTTCCCAGCATCAGGCCTGGAGCGTGACCTCCAGTCCCTGGGAAGTGCTTTGTTCTTCACTCCCTGCCCCACAGTCTTTGTTCCTGGTGGAGCTAATTTGGCCCAGGGGTGGCTAATTAGCCCCAAAGATGAGGAGAACAATGGCAGAAGTCCTGGACTTTTCCTCAGCTGGTGTCTCAGCTTTTTTACGAGGTGGGGAAGGGGGACAGGGGATCCTGACTTCTTAGACCCTCTTCCAAGCTCTGTCCTTGGTCACGTGAGATGCTGAGTTCTCTCTTTTTAAACTCACCCGCCAGCACTATGACAGCCTTACGATATCCACGGTTGGCCCTGTCACCACCGGGACCCAATTGTGAGAAAGCTGGAGTTTTTTCCTTTCTCTTGGGAGGTAAACTACTGCTTTGCTCTGTAAAGGAGGAAAAAGCAAGGGGACCACTCGAGTATACCAGATGCCCCGAGGTAACATTCTCCCAGAATGGCCCCCAAAGCTGGCATGCTGCGGCCCTGGCTTGCCCAAGCTCAGAACATGCACTCATGTTGTCACGTTTCCAAGCTTTGTGCTGCACTTACACAGACCATCCATCTGTGAAGAGGGCCATTGTGGTCTCTACAGACTGGGGCCCAAATCTGCCTCTGAAGGTCATCCAGGCCCGCTTGACTGTGGGCTCTTGATCATAGGAAAGGCAATTTTTAGACTTCTCTTTTTTTAGTGTTAAGTATCTTATTTTTACCTCAGGGTTCAGAAAGGGGAAGAAATTCATTGGACTTCCCAGGGGGTAACTAGGACCCTGATGCCTTACAGCTTTCAGCAGGAACCCAGATAGTCTTGGTCAATGGGCACCCACAGATATGCAGAATGGGGGGCAGAGACCTTGGCAAAACGACACGGGAGTAAATCTGTCTGGTGTCCTCCCCCCGCCCCTCCATCCTCCCTGCCTCAAACCTCTAGAGCCTTTCTGGAGCCTGGTTTCTGGTTTCTCCTTATTAACTGAGTGACCAGAGACCATACACCACTACTCTTAAAAGGTTACACACTGTAGTGGTTGAGATGGATGTAGTGTGCGGTCACACAGAGGGTCGGGATCCGCTTACCACTCACTAGTGACAAGATGCTCAGCCCCATCCTGTGATTTTTTTTTTTTTTTTTTTTTTTTGCGGTACGCGGGCCTCTCACTGCCGTGGCCTCTCCCGTTGCGGAGCACAGGCTCCGGACACGCAGGCTCAGCGGCCATGGCTCACGGGCCCAGCCGCTCCGTGGCATGTGGGATCTTCCCGGACCGGGGCACGAACCCGTGTCCCCTGCATCGGCAGGCGGATTCTCCACCACTGCGCCACCAGGGAAGCCCCTGTGATTTTTTTTTTTGTGCTTCATTTTTCTCATCTGTAAATGGGGATAATAGAACCTAATTCACAAGGTTGTTCTGAGGATTAAATGAGCTCCTATGTGTAAAATCCTAAAAACAATGAATTATCATTATTTTTGCTTTCCAAAAATAGATGGCTAGTGGTGTCATTCCAAGACCATTGGTCCCTGAGAGTGAAAAATATGGACAGTGGCTTTCTGGATCCTTCCTAGTCTAGGATCATTTCAAGGTGTTAAGCACGACAGTCAGCCACTGATAACTCTTCTGTTTTTGTGTTTCTCTTTTTTTTTCCTTTTCCCACTGGCATGCTTTCTAGATATTTTGTTTCTCTCTAAGATGATAATCAGCTGATATTACTGACTAATCAATTTTAACAGGAATTTTTAAACAGAGTAAGTATAACCAATGCTTAACCAACAGGAACGATATAAATATAAACCAATAGGAACAATACAACAATGTATCTATGTGGCACGAAGTCTCTAAGACCCAGCGCCTCCACTTCCTGGATCCACGGCCTCGTGTCATCCCCTCCCTTTGAGTAACTTGCTTCTGACCAATAGAATATGAGCACAGTGAGGGGGCATCTCTTCCATGATTAAGTTACGAAAGATTGTGACCCCATCTCGCTGGCAGTCTTGCGGCTTTAATGGAACCAGCTGCCATCTGTGTTGGGGAGGCCCCAGGGTGAAGAAACAAGGGTGACCCAGTCAACAGCCAGAGAGGAACTGAGCCCTCAGGAAACCCAGTCCTACAGACAACCAGTCTGAGCGTGGAAGACATCCTTTTCCAGTCGAGCTCCTGGATGAGACCCCATCCTGGCCACATCTCAACTGAAGCCCAGACTCCAGCTAAACCTTCCTGGTTTCCTACCAACAGAGACTGTGAGACAATAATGTGTTGATTAAGCCATTGAGTTTGGGGTAAACTGAACAGCAGGAGGAAACTTGTTGCACACACTGGGTTATCTGAATTCTTGCCTTGCATCTTTTCTCAGAGTGGTTACGTAACTCCTGCCAGATCACACAGCCAGGAAGTTGTAAACCTGGCCCTTGAACCCACATCCTAGCTGTTTCTCAGTAGAGCCTGCAGGATGTAGTGTCCTGGACTATCTCCTGAGATTTCCTTTATGCATTTTAGCTTTGTTTTTTACAATGATTCTCTTGCTTTCATCATCTGAGGTGGGGAAAGAATCAATGCTCACCGGCCCCCAGCCCTGCCAGAGACTCTGAACACATTGTCACACCTGGTCCCCCTAGCTTGGTTACGTGGGCACCGTCGTACTCAATGTACTGGCTTCCCCAAAGTGAGTTTTGAAGACACTGACCCCTCAAAGTGCTCTGTGGAAAGTGTCCCATGGCCACAATATTTGGGCAACACCAAGTCCCCCTCTTGGTGACTCACTGTGCATGTGAGTCCAGTAAAGTCCGGAAGAGTCACAGCGAGGAATGCTGCCTAATGTTCTGTACCGTGTATCCTAACCCTGAAGACTCTCATCCGGCTCACATCCCAAGGAACATTCCACAAGACACGCTTTTGGGGATGCTGGCTTACAGGCAATTTTCACACTTGTATTTTTTTTTTTGGCTATGTCTCCCAAAAAGCTTTGTAATGACAGCATAACATTTTCCATTTTACATATGAGAAAACCGAGAGTCAGGGAGTAGTCAAATCATCACAGATCATGTCTGTCATCAGGCTGGTGGCCACTCTGCAATATTTGCTGTGGTTACCCTCCCTCCCTCCCTCCGTCCCTCCCTCCCTCCCTCACACCTTCCTTTCTTTTCTAAATTTCTCCTACGGCTCCACCATGTCACGTTCTCTTCCCATTTTCACACTGTTCCTCATCCTATCCCCTCATTTCCAAATCCTCAGCACCTATCTTGTCCCCGAACGTCGGGATTTGGAGTGGCAAACTTCCAGAACATCTGGAAAGGTGCCCTTGCCTCCCTGCCCACCCCCAACAAGCTGAGGCCTCCTGACAATTGTCACTGCGTGGGGTGGGAGGGCGTGGGAGAGGTCAGGACCCCAGGCTCTGGAGCCAGAGTGCCTTTGCTTGCTTCTCTGTGCCTCAGTTTCCTTCTCTATAAAATGCATATAAAAATAGTATCCATGTCATAGAGCTGTGGTGGGCTTAAAGGAGCTTCTCCAGGGAAAACCCATAGCATAGAGCTTGGCAAGTAGTGAGGCCCGGCAGGTATCAGTTATTATTACTGCGCGGCCTATGCCTCTGTGAATTCCGTGGGGGTCAGAGCACATGCATGTTTATCACCTTAGTTCCTTTTTTTTTTATTCAACGAGTATTTATAAAGCACCTAATATGTGCCAGACATAGGTTCTGGGCATACAACAGTGAACAGTCACTATCTCTTCTGAAAGAAGAATGAAATAAACAAGTAAAAGTAAATAAATGAGCAGGACAGTTAAGGACTGATAAATAAAGCCAGTTATTACAGACAGAAAGTGGGCTGGGTGGTGGCGGCTACTTTAGATTGGGTGATCAAAGGTGCTACTGACTTTTCACAGTTAAGCAAACTGTTTGTTATGGTTTATGGCAAACAACCACTCTTAAAATATGAAGTTTCCAATTACTAACTTACTAAAAAAGAAGAGCATTAAAATTTTATTAAATGCTTTTTAGGCATCTATTTAAATGTTTGTGTTTTATTTTGAGTTGTTTTTGTTACATTAATTCATAATGAATTACATTAATAGTGTTCTAATTTTGAAACATTATAAAAAATCCATTATAAAAATTCTAATAATCGAATTATGTATCTATTTAATCCATAGATGAATTAATTGTCCTAGTATTTGGCTGAATCTGTTCCACCACTTGTTTTTGTACAGCCAGCAAGCTAAGAATGATTTTAACATTTTTAAATGAAAAAATCAAAAGAATAATAATGATGATGACAGGTGAAACTTATCTGAAATTGAACTTTTGGTGTCCACAAATAACGTTCTGTATTACTTTCTTATTGCTGCTGTGACAAAGTAACACAAATTTAGTGGTTTAAAACAACACAAAGTTATTCTCTTACAGTTCTGGATTTTAGAGTCTGAAATCAGTGTTTCTGGGACAATTTCAAGGTGCTTATGGGGCTGGGTCCCTCCTGAGGCTGAGGGCAGAATGCCTTTTCTAAATTTTCGGGGTGCAATTCTTTCTTTTTTTTAAATTTAATTAAATTAATTTATTTTTTTATCCAGCAAGTTCTTATTAGTTATCTATTATATACATATTACTGTATACATGTCAATCCCAATCTCCCAATTCATCCCACCACCACCAACAGCCCCCTACCCCGCTTTCCCCCCTTGGTGTCCATACATTTGTTCTCTACATCTGTGTCTCTATTTCTGCCTTGCAAGCGGTTCATCTGTACCATTTTTCTAGATTCCACATATATGTGTTAATATACGATATTTGTTTTTCTCTTTATGACTTATGTCACTCTGTATGGCAGTCTCTAGGTCCATCCACGTCTCTACAAACGACCCAATTTCATTCCTTTTTATGCCTGAATAATATTCCATTGTATATATGTACCACATCTTCTTTATCCATTCGTCTGCTGATG
Organism: Globicephala melas; assembly: GCF_963455315.2. Lineage (NCBI taxonomy): Eukaryota > Metazoa > Chordata > Mammalia > Artiodactyla > Delphinidae > Globicephala > Globicephala melas. The sequence goes on along the minus strand of NC_083328.1, from coordinate 42,494,788 downwards.
GACGGTTAGGTTGCTTCCATGACCTGGCTATTATAAACAGTGCTGCAATGAACATTGGGGTGCGTGTGTCTTTTTGAATTATGGTTTTCTCTGGGTCTATGCCCGGTAGTGGGATTGCTGGCTCATATGGTAATTCTATTTTTAGTTTTTTAAGGAACCTCCATATTGTTCTTCATAGTGGCTGTATCAATTTACATTCCCACCAACGGTGCAGGAGGGTTCCCTTTTCTCCACACCCTCTCCAGCATTTGTTGTTTTTAGATTTTCTGATGATGCCCATTCTAACTGGTGTGAGGTGATACCTCATTGTAGTTTTGATTTTCATTTCTCTAATAATTAGTGATGTTGAGTAGCTTTGCATGAGCTTCTTGGTCATCTGTATGTCTTCTTTGGAGAAATGTCTATTTAGGTCTTCTGCCCAGTTTTGGATTGGGTTGTTTGTTTTTTTAATATGGAGCTGCATGAGCTGTTTATATATTTTGGAGATTAATCCTTTGTCCATCGATTCATTTGCAAATATTTTCTCCCATTCTGAGGGTTGTCTTTTCATCTTGTTTATAGTTTCCTTTGCTGTGCAAAAGCTTTTAAGCTTCATTAGGTCTCATTTGTTTATTTTTGTTTTTATTTCCTTTACTCTAGGAGGTGGGTCAAAAAAGATCTTGCTGTGATTTATGTCAAAGAGTGTTCTTCCTATGTTTTCCTCTAAGAGTTTTATAGTGTCTGATCTTACATTCAGGTCTTTAATTCATTTTGAGTTTCTTTTTGTGTATGGTGTAAGGAGTGTTCTAATTTCATTCTTTTACATGTAGCTGTCCAGTTTTCCCAGCACCACTTATTGAAGAGGCTGTCTTTTCTCCATTGTATATCCTTGCCTCCTTTGTCATAGATTAGTTGACCATAGCTGCGTGGGTTTATCTCTGAGTTTTATATCCTGTTCTGTTGATCTATATTTCTGTCTTTGTGCCAGTAGCATATTGTCTTGATTTTTGTAGCTTTGTAATGTAGTCTGAAGTCAGGGCGTCTGATTCTTCCAGCTCTGTTTTTTTCCCTCAAGATTGCTTTGGCTATTTGGGGTCTTTTGTGTCTCCATACGTATTTTAAGATTTTTTTTTCTAGTTCTGTAAAAAAATGCCATTGGTAATTTGATAGGGATTGTGTTGAGTCTGTAGATTGCTTTGGGTAGAATAGTCATTTTCACAATATTGATTCTTGCAATCCAAGAACAAGGTATCCATCTGTTTGTGTCATCTTTGATTTCTTTCATCAAGGTCTTATAGTTTTCTGAGTACAGGTCTTTTACCTCCTTAGGTAGGTTTATTCCTAGGTATTTTATTCTTTTTGTTGCAGTGATGAATGGGATTGTTTCCTTAACTTCCCTTTCTGATCTTTCATTGTTAGTGTACAGGAATGCAAGAGATTTCTGTGCATTAATTTTGTATCCTGCAACTTTATCAAATTCATTGATTAGCTCTAGTAGTTTTCTGGTGGCATCTTTAGGATTGTCTATGTATAGTATCATGCCATCTGCAAACAGTGACAGTTTTACTTCTTTTCCAATTTGGATTACTTTTATTTCTTTTTCTTCTCTGATTGCCATGGCTAGGACTTCCAAAACTATGTTGAATAATAATGGCGAGAGTGGGCATCCTTGTCTTGTTCCTGATTTTATAGGAAATGCTTTCCGTTTTTCACCATTGAGAATGATTTTTGCAGGTTTGTCATATATGGCCTTTATTATGTTGAGGTAGGTTCCCTCTATGCCCACTTTCTGGAGAGTTTTTATCATAAATGGGTGTTGAATTTTGTCAAAAGCTTTCTCTGCATCTATTGAGATGATCATATGGTTTTTATTCTTCAATTTGTTAATATGGTGTATCACATTGATTGATTTGCAAATATTGAAGAATCTTTGCATCCCTGGGGTAAATCACATTTGAGCATCATGTATGATCATTTTAATGTGTTGTTGGATTCTGTTTGCTAGTATTATTTTGTTGAGGATTTTTGCATCTATATTCATCAGTGATATTGGTCTGTAATTTTCTTTTTTTTGTAGTATCTTTGCCCTGTTTTGGTATCTGGGTGATGGTGGCCTCGTAGAATGAGTTTGGGTATGTTCCTTCCTCTGCAATTTTTTGGAAGAGTTTGAGAAGGATGGGTGTTAACTCTTCTCTAAGTGTTTGATAGAATTCACCTGTGAAGCCATCTGGTCCTGGAATTTTATTTGTTGGAAGATTTTTAATCACGGTTTCAATTTCAGTGCTTGTGATTGGTCTGTTCATATTTTCTAGTTCTTCCTGGTTCAGTCTTGGAAGGTTGTGCTTTTCTAAGAATTTGTCCATTTCTTCTAGGTTGTCCATTTTATTGGCATAGAGTTGCTTGTAGTAGTCTCTTATGATGCTTTGTATTTCTGTGGTGTCTGTTGTAACTTCTCCTTTTTCATGTCTAATTTTATTGATTTGAGTCCTCTCCCTCTTTTTCTTGATGAGTGTGACTAAAGGTTTTTCGATTTTGTTTATCTTCTCAAAGAACCAGCCTTTAGTTTTATTGATCTTTGCTATTGTTTTCTTTGTTTCTATAACATTTATTTCTCCTCTGATCTTTATGATTTCTTTCCTTCTACTAACTTTGGGTTTTGTTTGTTCTTTCTCTAGTTCCTCTAGGTGTAAGGTTAGATTCTTTATTTGAGATTTTTCTTGGTTCTTGAGGTAAGATTGTATTGCTATAAACTTCCCTCTTAGAACTGCATTTGCTGCATCCTATAGGTTTTGGAACATCGTGTTTTCATTGTCATTTGTCTCTAGGGTACATTTTTTTAATTTCCTCTTTGATTTCTTCAGTGATCTCTTGGTTATTTAATAATGTATTGTCTAGCCTCCATGTGTTTGTCACATTTTTTTTCTCTGTAATTGATTTCTAGTCTCATAGAATTGTGGTCAGAAAAGATGCTTGATATAATTTCAATTTTCCTAAATTTACCGAGGCTTGACCTGTGACCCAAGATGTGATCTATCCTGGAGAATGTTCCGTGTACACTTGAGAAGAAAGTGTAATCTGCTGCTTTTGGATGGAATGTCCTATAAATATCAATTAAATCTATCTGGTCTATTGTGTCATTTAAGTCTTTTGTTCCCTTATTAATTTTCTGTCTGGATGATCTGTCCATTGGTATAAATGAGGTGTTATAAAGTCCCCCACTATTATTGTGTTACTGTCAATTTACTCTTTTATAGCTGTTAGCAGTTGCCTTATGTATTGAAATGTTCTTATGTTGGGTGCATATATATTTATAATTGTTATATCTTCTTCTTGGATTGATCCCTTGATCATTATGTAGTATCCTTCTTTGTCTCTTTTAACATTATTTTAAAGTCTATTTTATCTGATATGAGTATTGCTACTCCAGCTTTCTTTTGATTTCCATTTGCATGGAATATCTTTTTCCATCCCCACACTTTCAGTCTGTATGTGTCCCTAGGTCTGAAGTGGGTCTCTTGTAGACAGCATATATATGGGTCTTGCTTTTGTATCCATTCAGTGAGCCTGTGTCTTTTGATTGGAGCATTTAATTCATTCATGTTTAAGGTAATTATCAATATGTATGTTCCTATTGCCATTTTCTTAATTGTTTTGGGTTTGTTTTTGTAGGTCCTTTTCTTCTCTTGTGTTTCCCACTTAGAATAGTTCCTTTAGCATTTGTTGTAAAGCTGGTTTGGTGGTGCTGAATTCTCTTCATTTTTGCTTGTCTGTAAAGCTTTTGATTCCTCCATCGAATCTGAATGAGATCCTTGCCGGGTAGAGTAATCTTGGTTGTAGTTTCTTCCTTTTCATCACTTTAAATATATCATGCTACTCTGTTCTGGCTTGTAGAGTTTCTGCTGAGAAACCAGCTGTTAACCTTATGTGAGTTCCTTTGTATGTATTTGTCTTTTTTCCCTTGTTGCTTTCAATAATTTTTCTTTTCTTTAATTTTTGTTATTCGATTACTATGTGTCTCAGTGTGTTTCTCCTTGGGTTTATCCTGCCTTGGACACTCTGCACTTCCTGAACTTGGGTGGCATTTCCTTTCCCATGTTAGGGAATTTTTTGACCATAATCTCTTCAAATATTTTCTCGGTTCCTTTCTATCTCTCTTCTCCTTCTGGGACCCCTATAATGTGAATCTTGGTGTGTTTAATGTTGTCCCAGAGGTCTCTTAGGCTGTCTTCATTTCTTTTCATTCTTTTTTCTTTATTCTGTTCCATGGCAGTGAATTCCACCATTCTGTCTTCCAGGTCACTTATCCTTTCTTCTACCTCAGTTATTCTCCTATTAATTCCTTCTAGTGTAATTTTCATTTCAGTTATTGTATTGTTAATCCTTGTTTGTTTGTTCTTTAATCCTTCTAGGTGTTTGTTCTTTAATTCTTCGAGGTCTTTGTTAAACATTTCTTGCATCTTCTTGATCTTTGGGTCCATTCTTTTTCCGAGGTCCTGGATCATCTTCACTATCATAATTTTGAATTCTTTTTCTGGAAGGTTGCCTAGCTCCACTTCATTTAGTTTTTTTTTCTGGGGTTTTATCTTGTTCCTTCATCTGGTACATAGTCCTCTGCCTTTTCATTTTGTCTATCTTTCTGTGAATGTGGTTTTCTTTCCACAGGCTGCAGAATGGGAGTTATTCTTGCTTCTGCTGTCTGCCCTCTGGTGCATGAGGCTATATAAGAGGCTTGTGTAAGCTTCCTGATGGGAGGGACTGGTGGTGGGTAGAGCTGGATGTTGCTCTGGTGGGCAGAACTCAGTCAAACTTTAATATGCTTGTCTGCTGATTGGTGGGGCTGAGTTCCCTCCCTGTCGGTTGTTTGGCCTGAGGTGACCCAGCACTGGAGGCTACAAGCTCTTTGGTGGTTCTAATGGCAGACTCTGGGAGGGCTCACACCAAGGACTACTTCCCAGAACTTCTGCTGCAAGTCTCCCCATCCCTGTGGTGAGCCACAGCCACTCCCTGCCTCCACAGACGACCCTCCAACACTAGCTGGTAGGTCTGGTTCAGTCTCTTATGGGGTCACTGCTCCTTTCCCCTGGGTCCTGATGTGCACACTACTTTGTGGGTGCCCTCCAAGAGTGGAGCCTCTGTTTCCTCCAGTCCTGTCAAAGTTCTGCAATGAAATCCCGCTGGTCTTCAAAATCTGATTCTCTGTGAATTCCTCCTTCTATTGCCAGATCCCCAGGTTGGGAAGCCTGATGTGGGGTTCAGAACCTTCATGCCAGTGGGTGGACTTCTGTTGTATAATTGTTCTCCAATTTGTGAGTCACCCACCCAGCAATTATGGGATTTGATTTTACTGTGAATGCACCCCGGCTGCCATCTCACTGTGGCTTCTCCTTTGTCTTTGGATGTGGGGTATCTTTTTTGTTGAGTTCCAATGTCTTCCTGTCGATAACTGTTCAGCAATTAGCTGTGATTCTGGTGCTCTCTCAAGAGGGAGTGACCACATGCCCTTCTACTCCACCATCTTGAACCAATCTTAACCTTAGCTCTTTACACATAGAAGACCTTCAAAAAATACTGCTGCTGACTCACTGAACTTACTGTCCTGGAAAGAATCTCAGGTTCTCCAAAGCAAAAGGGGTAATGAGGACCTCTCCCCAGGGTGGCAGGGACTGGAGCGGAGACTCTGGGGACTGAGGTCACTGACAACCCAGGAGGAGGGCAGAGGCAGGAGCCCAAGCCTGCAGCCTTGACTCAGTGCCCAGCACCCTGCTGCCCTTGAATTAGAGCCTCTCAGCCTTGCCCAGCCCTGGTTGGAAAACCAAGAGCTTTAGATGTGATCTTCTGAGGTGTGACCCTGACTCTTTCTGCCTGAGAACAAAGGCCGATTAGGGCTCTTTTGTGAGAGGTAGCTGAGTGGAAGCTGAGGGCTGCTTCCCCAAAGGGTGGCCTGATCACTGGCTGGATTTCTAAAGTAAATGCCCCACCTGTGCCCACTTTTCTAATCGGTAATATCCCAGCCTTTAGCAGGGGTTCTTCAGCTCTCCCTGACCCATGTGGGGCCTGTCTTGATCTTTGGGATCCTTTTGGAACATCTCCCCCACGACACCTCCAGGTGCTCTCCGACATAAACTTCACCCTCTGAGGAAACAGGCTCTGGGAACCTGACTTCAAAGCTTGGCGATGTGGGCTCCTCGCAGAAGTACCTGAAGCAACAATGAGCTTGAACCAGGTCTGGGTCGGGCTCCGAGTGGGCACGCCTGGACCTGGCAACTATTGTGTCCAAAGTCACGGGGCAGCCACAGACGAACAATGCACCTGGCAGCCCACAAGGGTCTCTTTCAAAGCTAAGTTGCTCTTGCCAGCTGTGCCAAGCAGAGGACCTGCATACACAAACTGTCATTTATTTTTTTCAATATCAAAGAATTACACTAAATGAAAATCATAATATTTTTTTCTTTTTTTATAATAAATGGAGTATAACCACATCAAAGGAAAAATTTACACAAAAGAAAGAACAAGTCCTCCTGTGATCCTAGGCCTCTCAACCACCATGATCTTTCGGATGCCTCTATCTCTAGTGTTTCTGTTTTCTTTTTTATTTAAAACCATTGTCGTAAGTATATAAAAATTTGCCTCTCTGTTGCTTGTTTAACTGAGAATCACTACAGGCACAGAGGTGCTGTATCATCTTTTTGTGTATTGTTTTCATGGGTATAGAGCTTTCCTTCAAAGTGATTTGCTGTGACAAACTCAAACATATTTCGTTTTCGGAGAATGATGTGCTATTATAAATAAGACTGGTGCGTATCCCTGGACTATAACATGCCAGAATTGATGACTTGTTTTGTTTTGCATTTTGATAATTCTGCCATTTTTCTTTTTCTCTTTGTCCAAAATGGAGACTCCAGATTCATTGCCTCTAGACATGTGTGAGACTGCAGTGTTCAGGTAAGGTGATTTTTTTTTTTTCATATCCCAACATTTTATTAGGAAAATTTTCAAACATATTGAAAAGTTGGAAGAATTTTGTAATAGACACCCATAGACTGATTCAGGGTGACCTTTGAGCACAAACATAATCTTTGAAGATGCTGAGCAGCAATTAACCAGTAGATACAGAAATGTCTGTTATTTTCCACCTGGTGCTCCTTGAATGTAATAACCATGGCAATTTATTGTTATAAGATTTTATAGCCTTTACTGTTTTTCAAAATGCCTTCAGGCCTATTTTCTTACTGTATCCTCAACATCCTCAAGGTTTAGCCAAGGCAGGTGTTACCAGGTGTTCTCTGTACGTTTGTAGATGAGGAAATGCATGATCCGAGAAGTTAAGGGGACTGCCTAGGGCCACACAGTAAGACAAGTGCCATTGCAATACCAGGGCTGAGCTCTCAGCTGAGCCACGCTCCTACAGAAATGTCTCCCCTTCATTTATTAACTTATTAATTAATGACAGGTTTTCTACAGCCCTTTCAGCTCCCTGATTCTGCTTGTCTGTGACTGTGGATCTTTTCAGGATGCGAAGACAGGGGCATGTGAACCTGTAGTCCTGCCACCATAAATACCAACGTGAGGATTAAAGACCAGCTGCAAGGGGATTTCAAAAGCCCCATCGAATCCCAACACTTTTCTCAAGACACAATTTATCTTTGTCTGTGAAAGTAGGGCTAATTTAGACAACAATTAGACCCCAAAAGTAATTGTGCATATGAGCTGGGTTGTCTCCCTTGGAGAAGAATCCGGGAAGATTCTGGATGGTTCTGGAGGCAGGGGGTTCACTCTGGAATAGTAACCACCAACACCACCCTCTCCACATCTCCTGCCTGAAACTAGTAAAAAGAGTCCCTGCCCACGCCTCGAATGTGGATTGTCACCAGGAACGGTGGCTTTTCCAGAATGGCCCATGCTCCAGCGTCCATGTCCCACCTGGGGAAGCAGCCTTCGATGCTCAAGAAGGCACCATGGTGGGACCTGGGGCCACATCCACCATGCAAAGTGCCCCTGGGATCTGGGGCACGAGGACTCCTCACTGGATCTCACAGGCTGTCCTTCCCCAACTTCCTTATTTTTATTCCTCCATCAGAGCAAGTCAACTGTCTCCACACTTGCTCTGAAAACATGTTTAACATGCACTGACAGCCCACTCTGACACAGGCATCGTTACTCCATTTTACAGACGAAGAAACTGAGCCTGGGAAGTTATCGAGAGCCATGACCATCTCAGAAGAGACCAGCTCATCTCAGAAATGATCTCGCTGGGAAAGGCCGTAATTTTCCACCAGGCCACGGGGCCCACTTTGCATCCACAAGGAGAAGCTTGCGCAGTTGGGCTCCTCTCCTGCCTTGTGTTGTCTGGACCCTGGGGCCAGTCTTATTTTGCATGAACAGAGTTGTCCTGGTCCCAGCGATTCTTTGCTGGTGTGGAGACTGGAAGTAGGAGCCCAAGGTCCACCAGGCACGGGGGCTCGTGGAGATGGTTATGCTCAGGGCAGGGGTCTGGGGATGACGCAGCTTTTCTACAGAAAAATGCCCTCTGTCCTCTGCATAGTCCATGGTAGCCAACCTTAGTTTTGTCTTGCTTTGTTTTTTTCTCTTCAGCCTCCAGAAGAGTGTCTGTTCAACATAAAGAATAAAGCATGAGTGAGTTCTGAAAGCCACTGGGGAGACCTCCTTTTACTGGGGACATCTGCTTGTCCTTGCCCTTTGGAGAAATCAATGAATTTGATTTTTGGACAGGTGAAAATATTCATTGGAACACCATGGGTGAACAAAGTCCACCCTCCCAGCCCTCATTGATTTCTCTGAAGTTGGCCAGATGTTGTCACAATTTCCCTGTAACAGATCCTGGGGAAATTCTGTGCTGAAAATAGCACCCAGGAGCTGGTGGCTGCAAATGGGACAGTTATTCCAGGACTCTTCTCAGAAACAAATACAAACCTTATAACAAAACCCATTGCACCAGTAGAAATCCCATGGAGATGCCTTCATAATTTGGAACTTCATGATTCGCAACTTCATACCTTCAGCTACATGATGGAAAAATTCCCACACGGGATCAGTTATGAAATCCACAGCTAAGTCAGCCTCCTCCCTGGGGCTGGTGGGCTGGGAACTGCAGTCACTTTTGATGGAATAGAGGACCCCAGGAAATGAACCTGGAATGCTGGAGACTGGGGAGAGTTCTGTCCAAAGCACGTCTCTCTCTCTCTCTCTCTCTCTCTCTCTCTCTCTCTGCCTCTCTCTCTGCACACTGTGACTTGCTAACCTCTTTCCTTTAGCCAGTAGCCTCAACTTTATTTTCACCACATCATTATTTCTGTGGCCCGGACATGCCAATGGGATGTCAACATTATTCTGATGAGAATTTTATTTTATCATGAGGATTACAGGCAAATGACGTAACAGCTTTCTGTTCACCAAGGAATCTCTGGCAAAGGGGAAAAGGCAGATAATCCAGGGGAGGGGGAAGGGCACTCACTTTTATTGCACGCCTCCTAAATCCAGGTGCTTTACGTAGATTATCTCAGATCAGTTCATCCTAGGCAACAGCCTTGTGAGGATCATCATTCGACAGACAAAGAAAGGAAGACTTAGGGGGGTTGAACAAGTTACCCAAGACCTCAAGACCTGAGCTTAAAAGCAGGCAGACGCAGGGGCCAAAGTCTAGAATCTTTCCACTGACAAAGCACCATCTCTACATGCAGAATACCTTGAACTCTTAGACTAACTCCCGAGGCTGCAGACCAGCAGGAGAGAAGTGAGGGCAGCTACCTGGTGTCTCGGGGCTGAGAAGAGGTCCACTGGGGAGCCTTGGACAAACCAGAAGCACAGCAGCTCGGGGCCCCCTTCCTTCTCCAGACGCAGCTCTCCCCTTGCTCGGTGAGAAAGGACAGATGGACAGCCTGAGCCTTGCCTTCGTTAGGCCGCAGCCTTCCCACTTTGAATGATTCAGGCCCTCCCCTAGCTATCAAGGTATGTAGGGCTGCCCTGTCACCTTCAGCCTGCACCAGGGTACAGCAGATGGCATTCAGGCTGATTCTGCTCCTCTGGTTGACTAATCTCCCGGGCACAAGAGTAAACAGAGAGCTCGGGACACCATATGTCCCTGACTCACCGTGCTGGCCGGAATCACCGCTGTTCTCCATGGCATATGACTTCCTGGGCCCAGGTGGAAGGTGGGTCAGAGGAAACCTGCCTGAAAGTTACAGGCGGAAAGATTATAGACGTAAAGACACACATAGGGAGTGGACATTGGTTAGTCATATCCTAAATGACGTTTATTTTTAAAACCTGCTTTGTTTTCCTAGACAGCGTTCGACTTCGGCCATTCCTTCCAGGGGCCAGCACAGCACTGGCCACCGCAGACCCTCAGGGGATGTGGCTGGAATCAAAGGATTGCCTGCTTAATCCATTTTCTTTGTTTACCACTCTGGAATTTCACCCACAAGTTGAAAATGAAGCTGACTGTGGTTCAGTTGAAAGATGTCCTCTTGAGATGGGAAGTGGCATCCTGGTAGGATATCTGTTTCTTCTGACCTCTTCAGAGCCCCCTAAGCAGGAGAACCAAAAGGGCAAGGTTGGAGCGAGGGTCTTAGGGTGGGCTGCTCAGGGCCTGAGATAACTGGATTTCTTCTGAACACGCGCACTTAGCACTCATTAGGAAGATAATGGCTCATGAAACTTCTATCACTCTTTTCTTGGTCAACCAGAATACTGGGAGTATAGGTCAGTCAAGGCCAGAATTCTCAGGTGTAGGATCTCAGGAGTATTGCGCTGGAGCGGTTGGACCTGTCTAGTCATTCCTTTCCCGCATACAGAGGGTGGGGTGCAGTAACCCACCTAGGTTCATACGGTGGGGAGAGGTCAACACGGATCTAGAGGTCTCTCAACGGTCCAGTGCTTTTGTCGAAAGAAAGAATCCAGTGGGACCTCCAGCATTTGAGTCATTCTGAGCCCCTGCCCTGGGACCCCAGGGATGGATGTCTGCCTTTCACACTGCAGGCTTTCGGGCCATAGCCTATACTTGGTAACTGGAGTCACAGGAAGGTTAAGAATGATCCAGAGCAGCAGTAACAGTCAAAGCCACTCTAGACCAAATCGTTAATACTATCAAGAGCTGCTCACGGCAGTTTATCAGTCCCTATCCCTTCCAACCCGGAAAAATTTGCAAGGTGGTTCTTTTTTTTTGCTGTACGCGGGCCTCTCACTGCTGTAGCCTCTCCCGTTACGGAGCACAGCCTCCAGACGCACAGGCTCAGCGGCCATGGCTCACGGGCCCAGCCGCTCCGCGGCATGTGGGATCTTCCCGGACCGGGGCATGAACCCATGTTTCCTGCATCATCAGGCAGACTCCCAACCACTGCGCCACCAGGGAAGCCCTGCGAGGTGGTTCTTATCGCCACTACACAGATGAGGAAGTTGAGACTTTGAAAGACCAAATAAGCCTCCAAGGGTCCACTATTAATTGGACAAGGATGGAATTTGAACTTAGCCCAGAGTCTAAGATAGTTCCGAGGCTCTATTTATAATCTTTAGAAGATAGTTCTCAGACAAAAGGGATCTTATGGATACAGAAGACAGACTGGGGATTTAATGTGGGTGCTTAAGACACTTTGAAAGGTTCCTCTTCCAGGGCAGCAGCTGACAGGTGGAGCCAGATAGAGACACCAACAGGAGAGCTCACCTGCACTCAATACTCTTCCCAACCTCCTGTCCTGCTGGTCCCTGCCAGGAAGGACATGGGAGTTTCCCAACTTTCTTTATTCTCTGTTTTCTTTCTGTACCTTTTCTGCTAAAGCTAAAATTCTAACTCAAATTCAGGAACGCTGGTAACACGGGTCCACGATGGAATTTTTTTGTTTACTCTTTAGGAAGCTGGACTCCATCACTGAGGAACCCACTTGTCCAAGAGAGTGAATTTGCCTTTAAGAAACAAAATCCTAGAAAAATATCCCTCTCAGAGGATGTAGGAATAAAATCCCATGGCTTCTGGTCCAACAGAGTAGACGTTTATTGAGGAAGGAGAGCTGGTGCCCAGGTTCAATCGAGCCTCACCCAGGTCACTGCTGCTGGGGACAGGCAGACAGGACACAAGCCAGTAACGCTCACATGCAGAAGTGTCTTCAGCTCATGGGGTTATCTGGAAAAGAAACCACTTTGAAAAGGCTTATGCTAATATTAGCCAAGTATGTTGGAGTCCCCAAATCACTGTCTTCTGCTGGACTTCTCATTGGAACTTTGCATTCTCCAAGGCCTATGTTGCATCTCCACAGGGAGAGCCCTCTCAGCTGGCACCTCTTAAGGGATGCTACCAGCGCCCCATGTCCCACATGTAGCCCCTTGGCACTTGCCTCTCCACTCCCAGCCACAAGGTACCCAGAACTTCGTCCTGGGAGCACCTTCCTTTCTGCCTGAGGGCTTTCTCAGGCCTCCCAACTCAGAGGAAATCAGGAATCAAAGCATCCCACAGAGTAAATACCCTGGTCCCCACTCCCTGAAGTGGAGCGATTCTGATGCACACTCTTTGCTTCTCCCAGAGGCCCCCACAGGGCTGAGCCCCACGGACACAGCAATTGTGCAATTGTGCAATAACTGTGCAATTGTGCTTTAGTGCTTTCTCTTTTCTGTCTTACTCCCCACCTTCCCTACCATTGCTCACAAGGTCACCTTCCAAGGACACTGCTTACAACTGAATCCTGCTTCTGGGGGAGCCCAAACTAATATGTGCCTCAAACTCAGCATGTTTGGGACATGTTTCTCTCCCTCTGCTTTTCCCAGTTAATAACAACACCCAAAAGCTCCCAAACAAGAGAGTTGGGGGATCTTTTTTTTTTTGCGGTATGCAGGGGGCCTCTCACTGTTGTGGCCTCTCCTGTTGCGGAGCACAGGCTCCGGACGCGCAGGCTCAGCGGCCACGGCTCACGGGCCTAGCCGCTCCGCGACATGTGGGATCTTCCCGGACTGCGTTACGAACCCATGTCCCCTGCATCGGCAGGCAGACTCTCAACCACTGCGCCACCAGGGATCATTTTTTATTCTTTTTCTTTCATGTTAGAAAACCCATCTTTCAACTGGTCACTGATTCCTAAGAATAAACCTCTAAAAAATCTCTCCAATCAGTCCCTCCTTTACTTCCAGTCCTCTCTAGATACAACCTTCCACAAAACTTTGGGCAATTTTAATAGCTTTCTAAGTCCTCTGTGTATCTTTAAGTTACTCTCTCTTCAATCTTTTCTTCATAGAGTCACATGACTTATCTTACGAAAACACAACTTTGACCACATACTGTCCTGCCCGGAAGCTTCTGATCACTGCCTGTGGGACGTCCAAGCCCCTAGCCCTGCACACACCGTCGTGAAAAGGCCCGGATGCAGCCCTCTCTTCTCAAGCTGAGCCTCCTCCCACAGGCAGCCCACCAGGCACCCTCGACTTGCAGGTCTCCAAGTCATCCACCTTCTTTGTCAACACTGGGCTCTGCACATGTTATTTCTTGACCTTGGAATGTCTTTTCACGTCTTTTTTTGGTCTGATGAATTTTTATACATCCCCAAATAGCCTAACTGAAACCTGGCTTCCTGCCTCTAGCAGCGAGGCCGAGCTCATCTCCCTTCCCTTTCCGCTTGTACATCACGTTGGTTGCTGTACAGTCTCACATGCTCGTGTCTTTCTCGCCTCTTTGCTGTGGGCTCCTCAGGGCAGGGAGCTTTGGGGTTTAAGCCCCGCCCCACCTCACACCCACCAATGTCATCCCCGCATTCCTGCACGCTCCGCCCCACCCCTGACATCATCGCTTCCTCTCCTCCGCTCATCTGCTCCAGTCCCTCTGGCCTCTGGCCTCCAGCCCACCTGGAGAGTCTCCTCCTCTGTGGCTATCACTTCCAATATCACTCTCTTTAGGAAAACACCAAATTTTTGGAATTCGGTGGGAATCTATGCGCCCACACCTCCCTCATATTCTCTCCTTCTCTTTATTTTTTCCATAGCACACACTGGCTTAGAGCATGCACTAAAATTCAGTTATTTCCTATTTTTATTGCTTACTGGCTGCCTCTGCTTCTGAGATGATAACCTCACAGTGGCAGGGAACCAGTGAGTGCCAGTCCCAGTGACCAGGTGCAGAATTCCCAAGTGAATAAATCAATGAAAAGACACATGCACCCCAATGGTTATAGGGCACTCTTCACAATAGCCAAGACATGGAAGCAACCTAAGTGTCCATCAACAAATGAACTGATAAAGAAGATGTGGTACAGGTATACGATGGAATATTACTCAGCCATTAAAAAGAATGAAATCATGCCATTTGCAGTGACATGGATCGATCTGGAGATTATCATGCTAAGTGAAGTAAGTCAGAGAAAGACAAATATCATATGATATCACTTATACGTGGAATCTAAAAATGTGACACAAATGAACTTATTTACAAAACAGAAATAGACTCACAGACACAGAAAACAAACTTATGGTTACCAAAGGGGAAAGGTGTTGGGGGGGATAAATTAGGAGTTTAGAATGAACAGATACACAAGACTTTATATAAAATAGATAACCAACAAGGACCTACTGTATAGTACAGGGAACTATATTCAATGTCTTGTAATAACCTATAAGGGAAAAGACTCTTAAAAAGAATATATATATATATATATCTGAATCACTTTGCTGTACACCTGAAACTAACACAGCATTGTAAATCAACTATATTTCAATAAAAACTAAAGTAAATAAATAATTGTATAACTTGTGTATCACCTTAGGTGTCTAAGAACGCTTTGCAAATTACTTGCCTCAAATACACAGTCCCTTGTTAAAATCCTGGTTAAAATGGCCTTTTAGTTGAATAAATAATATCTATTACTAATATTATTAACAAGTAATACTTGATAAGTATAGAATGAATTACTCAATTCTAGAAATATAATTAACCCTAAAAATTAAAAAGAAACAGGAAAAAATTAATGTGAATATTTTGCTTAATCTAATATATCTAAACATTATGTCAGCATATAATCAATATAAAAATATTAATGAGATTTTTAAACTTTTTCTTGCATATTAAGTCATCAAAATCTAACGTGTATTTTACACTCAGAGCACATTTCAATTTGGACCAACCACCTTTCCAGAGCTTAGTGGCCCCATGTGGCTCACAGCTACCATACTGGACATGGCACGTCTAAACAGTTCCCAATTTAGGATATGGACTCTTCTGAAAGATTGATTTTGTTTGCTTGTCTTTGTAATAAATGCATGACTGGAAATGTACCCTAAATTCTAGTACTGCAAACAAGTTACTTTTTAGGGAAGCCCACCTAAATCCTATCAATGACTCACAAATCTGACTTACTTTTCAATCACACCTAAGCCCTGATGTAAACTTGACTCCTATGGGATCTCTCACTAGAGTCTGGGCCTGCAGCAGGCCCGTGGCAGCAAGATGAGGCTCCTTCACTATTTTTGCATAAGACCTCGTGTGTCGAGGTCAGACACCCCGCTCCCTGGGCCCCATGATTTTATGAAGGGATGTGTGAGGAGAAGGGTTTCCCCCCAGCTCCCCTCCCACCGACTTGTAGGTGTGCATAGCTCATCCATTAAGGACGGCTGGTGTGAACATGGAGAAAATTGCTTGAAGGCCTTGGGCCAAACAATTACACCGCTTTGCCCTGTTTGCTCCTTGTTGCCAAACTGTGACCAACAGAGCGTGGCTGTGAGAGGTCATGTGTTAGTCTGGCTTTAAGAACTTGATACATTGATTACCTGGGATTTTTTTCTGGGACCGTTTGATCTGGACCTGATGCTAGACATCTAATCCTCTCAAGTGTGGCCCCAGGAGGCTGAGGCCCATAGAACTGGGGGTGGACCCATTTTCCCTATGTAATGAGAACTTGCTGTGTGCCGGGCTCAATAGCTTGTTATTCTATTGACTGTCCCCAAACCCAAAGAGCGAGATTCCATTATTTTCCCTATTTCTCTGATGAGTCTTGGGAAGGTTAAAAAAGTTAGTAAGATCTCTGATTCTGACTTAAGTTTCCAGAATTTGTTGAAATTCATGGTGAAAGAAAATACAGTGAAATGATACAGTAATACGAAGCTGGGCGCTCTGGCCAACTCTTTTATGTATATTTTTAAAAGTCACTTTCTGAGATTCGCTTCTTCTGGTCAGATGGAGAACTAATGAAGTGGAGATGGATCATTTTATTCAACCCAAACATGGTGACCCACGGGAGGTAGATGGTTGCTGGTTCTCTCGAGTCAGGAAAATGCAATCCAGGGGTCAGAGGGTCAGGTACCAGAGAAAAGTTGGCTGGGGGTTCCCCTTACGTGCTTTTCTATCCCCACATTTCCCTGGAGAGATCACCGCTTGCCCCATCACTGTGGCAGGGAACAATCCCACCAGCCTGATGATAGCACAGGACGAGCTGGGGTGCAGAGGTGCTGAGCACACCCTGCTCTGCTGCACCACCTGCGTCAGGTGGGTGATGATGTCAAAGGAGGTGGCTCTCCAAAGTGGCTCAGTCACCTGGCCTGGGGGCAGGTCACTGCAGGAGTTGTCCAGCCCACTGAAAGTATGAAAATCCTCCACCCTGACACTCGACCCCCTCCATTCATGTCCTCACCAAGGGGCATGGAAGTCCTGCGCCTGGGCCTTTGCTTCTCCTTCCAGGGACACCTGTCCTGCCAGAGCAGCTGATGCTCCCAAGTGCATGTGAGCTCACGAGGAAAAGAAAAAGATTTTTCAGGAGCAAGTTTGATGATGGAACCGTCTACACTGGTTGACACAGCAGTGAGATGCTGAGACAGCACTGGTAGGTCAGGCGGGGCAGGAATTAAAGGAAGCCGAATAACTATCCTCAAGGAGACAGGAAACACAAAACAGGAACACACAGCTGCAGACAGACTCCAGTGGTTGAAATGGAGCACTCAGCAGCGGGACAAAATAGCGGGTAGGATACAGTGTGAGGGCAAATGAGGAGACAAGGTCAGGTTAAGAACCTCTGAGGACCTCAGGAAGATAAAAATGGAAAATGCAAAAGAAAAGTAAGACGATGGAGGGTAGAAGTGTCATTATCCATATAACAGGAGCCCCAGAAAGAGAAAAATTCGATAAGGGTGAAAACACACACAACTTCGAAAGCAGGGTCTCGTAGATAAGACAACGGAAGCAGGAGATATCAATGAATCTTTAAAATAAAAGTTGTCTGATCAAGGACACTAAAGTGAGCAAGGATTTGGAATATTTGAAAAACAATTACAAGCATGAAGGGATGCTGTGCTGCTGGTGGCCTGAGCCGTCACATGGTCTTCACCACTTGGAATGTGTCCAAGGCAAGCGAGGAACTGAATTTTAATTTTCTTTAATTGTAAGAAATTTGAGTTTAAAAAACTAATACTTGATTCAGGTACTGGAAAACTTTTAAATATGCTTGGAATAGCTTGGGTTGTGAATCCCCTCTTGCAGCTGTAAATTGAAACCTAAACACAGATCAACTATATCTGATGTGAATTTCATAATTATACTGAGATGCACTCAAAGTGTAAAATTTCTAACGTTAAATACAGAAAAGAGAGAGTAAAATGTCTCATTAATACTTTTATATTGATTATATGCTGAAATGATCCTATTTTGGATATATTGGGTTAAATTATGTAATTAAAATTAATTTCACCTGTGTGTTTTTACCTTGTTACTATGGCTGCTAGAAAATATATAAAACTATATATGTGGCTTGCATTATATTTCTATTAGATAGTGCTGATCTAATAGATGTACATAAACATACCAATAGAGAATATTCATTTCAAGTTCTCACAGAACAAAAGAAGCTTTAACGAATACCAAACCATCAATATATACAGATTGTGCTCTCTGATCATAATGAAATAAAATAAAAAGTCAGTAACAACAAGAAAGCTTCAAACATCTCTTGAGCCCATAAAAACTATAATAAATACTACCTAGTCACTGGGATTCAGAGAAATTTTTTTTAAGATATTAACAAAATACCTACAAATGAACAAGAATGAAAGTGTCATATATCAGACTCTGTGGCTGGTACCTAAGTTGCACTTAAATTTTGCATCATTTGAGTACATTATAGTAAACAAGACACATTGAAAACCAGAGACTAAGGGCATGATGAGACACACTAGGAAAAAAAAAAGAGAGAGAAGAATAGAATAAAACTAAAGCAACAAGAAAGAAGAACGTAAAAAAGGTAAGAAGAAAAATCACAAGAAATAGCTCCAAATTCCCACTACAATCTGATTCTTCGCAAAGTGAGTGAACAAAGGTGGATATGAAAGTCTGTATATAGAAATATTTTTAAACCAGGTTAAATGGACAATGTCACAAGGGAAACTAATGATTCTGACTAGAGGAATCAAAGAGAGTTGACCGACCTAGAATCAAAGAAGACACCCCTTCCCAAAGGGATGCCCGCAGCCCAGGAGGCCCCTCCGGCCTGGAGGATGTGCCCATGCCCCACAGTGCAGGGGGTACACAAGTGTGTGGTTTGGGAGCCAGAACACAGACAGGAGATAGAGGGGAAGTAATAAAACAGAATAAATCTATTCTATTTATTAAGAGAGGATCCCTGGGCAGATGCGACATTCTACGGCCGAGGCATTATTATTATTTCAATTCTTTGCACTTGAGGAGATGTATTGATAGAAAGCTCTTTTAAATGTTATAAAGAATTTGGGGTTGACCTTCCCAGTCCATGCTTTTCTCCTTTCTTGAATTCCAAACATACAGTAACACAGAATTTAACACATCACTTCCCACTGGTTTCTCCTGTTCTGCAGTTTCTAAATGGAAAATTCTTTAGAAGTGAGATGGCTTTCGTTTCCTCAGGTACATCCTGAGCGCTTAGCTGTTCACCAGGGGCTATTGATCAACTCTACCTGACAACACCTCAGAGAGACACTGAGACCTAAGGGTGTGTGTGTGTGTGTGTGTGTGTGTGTGTGTGTGTGTGTGTGTGTGTCTGAGAGAGAGAGAGAGAGAGAGAGAGAGAGAGGGAGAGAAAGAGAATGAGACGGAACAAGGAGGAAATCAACTTTTTTGGTTCCTTCTTTGCTTCTGTAGATGTAGTCCAAAAGACTAATTTTAAAGCTTATCTGTTGGGCACAATTTCTTAACTTTATAGCTGGAAATGATCAATTTAGACAGAGGAGGCTGCCTAAAGTAAATACTGCTCTTACTCAATGAGGTGGGGTAGTCACGCACCACCTATAGAAGATGACATCTGAGCTGCCAAAAATACCTAATCGATCAAGGCATCACTTTTCCTAACATACCCAGAAGATGCCCATAACTGGCTCTGCTCTGGGCCTGTGGGCACAGCCCCCTCTGCATCAGCCCCATACCCTCTGCCTTTGTCTGCAAACTGGGGAGAGAAGCCGCAGGTTGGGGGCCCCGCACCAGCTGAGTGGGCCAGGTGTGCTTCCATTGGCTGCAGGGCCAGGCTGAGCCCTATTTTATTCTGTACATAAAGATAAGAAGCCAAGGGACCCCTTCCGAAAGCAAACACGTTTAATTTGAACCGCCGCCTCCCTGCGATTCACGGGATGGAATTTACGATGGTGTTTACCCTTTTACACAAAAGTAGCAAATGAATCAGTCCTAATAGGAAATATAAATCCACAACAGATGCATTTTGGAACCCACAGGGGAGATTTCCCTGCAAAGACCACAGTGACTCCAGACCATTTAGCCCAGAAGTCAGAAGAAAGAGTGGCCCAGATCTTCTAGGGAGAAGCAACTCCAAGGACGAGTTAAACAAGTCTTTGCATGTGCCAAGTTCTGCGGGGGGCCCCTCTTAGCAGCGGGAATTCAGATGAAACTTCAGGAATGCTTTGCCGGGCAGCTGTGGTGCATTCAAAGTAGAGAAAGGGCCTTAATCTTTGCAAAACCAACAAAGATAAGCAAGAGCTTTAGCAGGGTTGAAATTAGCCAACTCGCTGCTACACAATGTCTTGCGACCATTATCCAGGCTCTGACCGCGGAATGGCACTGCTCAAGTATGCTGGCAATGTTTAACCAGCCATCTGTCTTGTACCTGTTCCACTGAACAGCAGCCTTTGTTGGAACCCTGGCTCCATCCAGCACGCCTGCTACCTGCTCACCGACCAGGGACCCGTGGCTCTTCCCTGCCTTGTATGAATTTCACACCTCTCTCAATGATGCGTTGTAGCTGCTGCCTGAGAACTTTTGAAAGGCGCATATGGCTTTTGTATCTGTACGTCTATCATTTTGCATATCTCCATGTGTGTAAGAGCCTTGCTCGCTTATTTGATTTTTTCCAATTTTCCTTCCTTTCAGGGGAATTTCAATATTCACTCAAATATTACTAATTGCTGATTTTCTTTTCTTTCTTGGTGAATCAGCCTTGAAATTAGAACCTCCTCCCCTCAGAGATATATTTTGATACCCCAGGAAAATAGTTTCTGCTTAAATATCACGTTTTCAGGAGCTTACAGGTTATGTTACAGAAGAGTTGGGTTGAACCATGTGAACATAACATTTTCCTAGGTCTAAAACAGTCAGATCTCAGCATCTTCATATGGCTCAACAGATCTATTTCCTTGTAAAACTGCCCACGTTAAGAGTAGAGATGTGAGACAATAATGAAATCAATTCATGGATTTCATTTTGTAAAAAAAAAAATTTGCTTTGTCATGCAAACTTCTCTTTTCAAATTTATTTCTCCTGCTCTGCCTGGCCCTGCTCAGAAGTAAGATGTCCCCATCTTTGTTTTCCAGACATCACGATGTCACTAGAATGATGATTATCTCAGGCATGTCTTCACATCAACAGCCTCAGGAATCAGCTCCCTCGAAGCCACCATTGAAGCTTGCCCTTCCAGCCCAGAGACCCAAGGCCGGGACGCCTGTCACTGACCAGCTGTATTATCTTTGGGTCTCACTTGGACTCTTATCTAGCCAAGGGACTGGATTTGATTAGAGGCAAAGAGCAGGTTAGATGCCTGTTGCAGGTGGGGGGTCCCAAGAGCATCGAGCATAAAGTGGAAACAACTCTGTGCTTGGAGACCCTCAAATATATGTGCCCATGCTGGTGTCCTGACACCAGAGCCTCTGGGTGATGGTATAGCCTTGTGGCATCATCCTCACGGGCTTGTCCCAAACACACTTCTCTCTTCAGGGCAGACAGACCCACTGGAATGAATTCACATACATACCCACGCTGTCTTTCCAGAGGAAATTTGGAAAACAAAGCAGACTCTTTAAAAACAGCAACACAATGACCTTTACCCTTAAATCGAAATTTTTGTGGAAGCCAGGAAGGAGAGCAGAGTTGGAGGTGGGGGAACCATTTCAGATTTGAACTCTTGGTATATCAAAGCGAAGGGAAACAATTTTGGGTGCTTTCCAGCAATGGGTGGTCACCGCTGGGAGCTCGAGGAAAGAGGAATTCCTTCATAGTTTTAATCTTACCCTTCAGTTTCAATTTTGATTACATGACATGTTTTGTAACATCAGCTACCATTAAACGCCTGTTGTATTAATACACTTTGTTATGTGTATTGTTCATTGAATGATATGTATTTATACAATACATAATTATTTGTACAATTATACTCATACGTTTGTATGTGTGTGTGTGTGTATAATTTATTCATGAAGGTATCCATTTATCTGACGTCTGGGCTGTTCCCACCTTTAGGTTGTGGTGAATAGCGTTGCTATGGACACATGCGTACGTGTATCTGAACCCCTGCTTTCAGTTCCTTGGGTATGTGCCTTGCAGTGAAATTGCTGAGTTATGGGACAATTCTATGGAAGTTTTTTGAGGAACTGGTCTCCAAAGTGGCTATATACCGTTTTACTTTCCCACCAGCTGCATACAAGAGTTCCCATTTCTCCACATCCTTGACAATACTTACGTTCCTTTTTCTAAATGAAGCTCGCCCTCCCGAGTGGGTGGGAAGTAGGACCTCCTCCTTGTTTCGATTTGCATGTTCCTGGAGTCTTCTTTGTCTGCATGACCTTGGGAATGAACTTCAAGGACATGGGTGTGGGCGTGCATCTCTGCTGTTTGTCAGGAAGGCGCTGGGACCCCTTCACAGGCCCTCCTGGCATCTCCTGAAGCCCCCGTATGGCCGTGAGTGCTGATACCTCCACAGGGTCCCCCTTCCTGAAGGACATGTTGCCACCAGGAAGGGGAGTGACGTGTACCCGACAGTGAGGGGAGTAGTAAAGGGGGGGGGTGAGGTCCTGGAGTCCAGAGGGTGGAAGCCAGAAGAAAGAGAAAGATGCTCCATGCTGGGCCAGAGTCCTGAACCTTACCTGGCCTGGAGGTGACAGCGGCGTATTCTGAGTCCCGCGCAGAGGAGGCATCCTGACACAAGAGTGGGTGGAAAGGCACAGTGATCTTGGGTTCAGGGAGCTGGTGGGAAGCATGGGCTCAGGACAGAGAGAGTCAGGATTTGGGGGCCCCCATACACGGGCAGGTGCACAGAGAAATCCGAGATCAGACCCCGCTCACGAGCCTGAGGCTTTCGTCCCTCTGTCCTGTCTTTGGTGCTTCTCAACTTGGCCATGCGTTCAAATCATCTGGGGGCTCTGAAGACTCCCAGTGCCCCGGCCAGTGAGGTCACACTCACTGTGTGTGGGACCCCGCATCCGTATTTGTGCATCCCCAAGGTGATTCAAGTGGCCAGCTACGGATTAAGTAAGTAGAAAGGTAGGTTTAAAATTGTGGGTTTAAAAACTCAACTTCATTAGATTGTTGTTTTCATTATGAAAGAAAGACGGGCCCGCTGTAGAAGTTCAGATGGAGTGAAGATGCGGATAGAAGAAGAGGTACCCGTTGCCTCATTGCCTCACGGCTGCTGTAGACAGCAGAGCCCGCGCCCTATTTGGTGCTCCTTTCCTGGAAGGGTGGACGGGAGGAGGGCTGGCAGCCAGGGCAGGGTTGTGCCGCTGAGGACACCCAGGATGCAATGTATTCTGTGTCCCCAGGACTGTGGCAGGCTCAGTGAGGGCTGCACTCAATAAACGTTTGTAGGATCAGTGAATGGGAGCAGGAAGGCATGAATTCATGAAAGCAGCTCAAGACACGGTCCCTGCCCTCTAGGAACTTACAAAGGGGCCGCTGAATAGGCATTACAATGACAATAATCGCACGGTGATAATAGCTCCTGCATCAGTGGCTCTGTATGTCTGCGCACGCAGCCCGGCAGCCAGGGAAACCAGGGAGGGTTTTTGCAAACTCTGTTTGGTAGCTACGGCCTCTCTTATCTTTATTAATGTCCAGCAAGGCACAGACATGCTGCCCCCTTCTTGATGAAACAGGTAAACAGGAGCAGAGCAAAAACCAAGGAGGCAGGTTGCCAGTGGTACCCGGAGCCACCTGGGTGGTCACAGAAAGTCCAGTGAGAGTGGAGAAAACCCTGCCTCTCAGAGGTGGAGTTATTCTGCTGATTGTTTGCCTCTTTGCTTGTTTGATGTAAGTTTCCCAAGCTCTCTAGCCTACATGATAAATTAACTTGATCAGCCGCGAGCTCCTTGTCAGTTAGAGCGTCCTCCTCTGGTAGTTGTGATGGAAAGAGCAGGACGGGGGAGAGCTGGGGGCTTGTCTTTTTTATTGTCAACTACCCGTCCAACCTTAGGAAAGGTCCATAACTTTGACCTGCAAAGCAGGTAGCAGTTTCTGTCCTGTTTCCCTTGTCTTGTGGTTGTACAAATTCAGGAACACAGAATTACTGATCTAAAGGCACCTTATAATCCTTAGATGTTTTCAGCCTCCGTCACTTATAGGGCTGGGGGGGGGTCACAGGACCCTCAGTCACAGAGCAGCCCATGGGCCAGGTATACTGACCTCGGCTGGGCTGTGGTCACAGCCCCCTGCTGCCTCTCACAAGCTGTAGAGACAGGCAGCCGCCAGTAGACAGTAGGTATTAGAGGCGTACAAGGATCTCAAACAGCCTTTTATACCTGCAGCTTTATCACTGTGCCATTTTAATTCTTCTTCTTATTTCCCTCTGTCACTCCCAGGCACCCTCCTTGCCTGTTCAGAGAGAAAATGGCCTTTTCCCTCGTGGCCATTTCTCCCTTCCTTCCTTCCTTCCTTCCTTTCCCTTTCTTTCTTTCTTTCTTTCTTTCTTTCTTTCTTTCTTTCTTTCTTTCTTTCTTTTTCTTTCTTTCTTTCTTTCTTTCTTTTCTTTCTTTCTTTCTTTCTTTCTTTCTTTCTTTCTTTCTTTCTTTCTTTCTTTCTTTCTTTCTTTCTTTCTTTCTTCCTTTCTTTCTTTTTTCTTTCTTTTCCTTCCTTCCTCCCTTCCTTCCTTCCTCCCCTTTCTTTTGTTTTTTTATCCAGATCAAATGTGTTTCGGTGGCCTTAGGTAGTTAACGAGTAGGTGATGAAGCTGGGGTGAAGACACTGACGCCCTGCCTGCTGGCCTAGGTTCCTGCCGTCAAGAACACAGCTGAACTGTGTGCTCTGAGCCTGCAGGGCGTCTGTTCCCATGGTGGCTCGTGTTTGCCGTAGAGGCCTGGGTCTGGCTGCTTGTCTACATGCTATGTGAAGAATTGTATGTCAATTAGCCCTTACAACTTTTAAAAATTATTTTATTTTATGTTAAGATTTTGTTTATTTGTGGTTAGGCATACCACAGAGCTTCTCTGTGTACTTTTATTTCAGAAGTGAATTGGAAATCCCAGCTCATTTCTGAGCTTCTAGGGGAGAGAAGCAGTTGGTTAAAACAGAAGAAGTCTTATCGGACTCAGAGAGAGAAGATACCACACTTGTCTTAACTCTGCTGATAAGTTGGTCTACGACTCACTAATTCTTCTCTTTCGTCCTCATTTTTCTCATCTGTAAAATGGGGAGACTGGACTATTCCTCTGGTTCTCAAGTTTTCTTTTTGTTTTAAGTAACTGGTGCTATTTTCAAATAAATTCTTATACAGAGACCTCAATCTATAAAACTGAAAAAGGAGATATTTTATGACTTTAATAACTAGCTGGTATACTAGTTTAAATTGACAACACTTACTTATCCTAAAGTCAATATGATGATTTTATGATTAACATATAAACATATTGCTTTTATTATATAAAAAGTTACATCATGTTAAATTCAGCATACTGTTTTTAAAAAGTTTTATTGGTTGCACAGTCTGTATAAAATTTTGATTTGCAGCCCTGAGCAGTTTCAAGGGATACTTTTTAACGAACAATCCATCTGAAATCTCCAAGTCTTCCTCGGTGACAAGTGAAGGCAGGTATGGCTGTACTCTGAGGCTGATGCCAGCACACCTTCACGTGGTGGGGTTGACAGTGTGCTCCAGCTCAGTGGGGTGTGCGTGCTACTCGCAAACCCAATCTCAAAATCATTTCTAGACTATAAATATAAGAACATAAAAAAATACTCCAAGCACATGTTTTCTGGACTCCAAAACATGTACTACGAAAGCAAGGCAAACAGAAATATATTGAGCCCCTAGCTGTCCTTAATCACTGATTGGGACAGAAAACATCTGGATGGAAATATAGAAGTGTTTTCCTATTGGCACTTAATCTTCATATGAAGTTTGAAGCGTTAAGGCAGTGAACATTGTTTTTTTTAATCCTACAGTGATTAGGATCATGTAATGTGGCTCCGTGGATCCCCTTCTGATGAGAGACCCCCAGTGTCTGCCACACATCAGTGCAGAAACAGTCCCATTCTCCATCACCTTCCTGTGGACACTCACTCTCCTCCCTCATGCTACGGGAACAAAACAAAACAAAATACAACTTTGAGTCACATAGCTTGGTGGGGCATTCTCACCCAGAGCCCTGGGCCTGGCCCCTGAACACCCGGCTTGGTGCCCTTGCCCTTTTACTTACTCCCCGCAATGTCAACTTGGTACCACTTCTATTTTCAGGTACTTGGAAAAAAAGGACTCATCTCCTCTTAAGACTGAGAGTCGCGTCGCCTGCTTTGTCACAGGGAGATACTCTCTCCACCTGGTGAGGGGCGGGGCCGGCACAGGAAGGACATGGGGGCAGGCTCTACCTCTGTGGTGCCGACGTTGCCCACGTGGATGCCCGGCAACCAGGACTCTGGAGACCCAGCCCAGCGACCTGGCAGGAGTTTGGTTCTGGAAGGCAGGGGGGTGTGGTGTGAGGGTGACTGTGCTTCTGTGTGGGCGGTTGGCACCGCAGCAGCACAGGGGTGGCACGTCGTGTGTGCCCTTGGCGTCTCTGCGTCCTGCGCCTTAGGTTGAAGTCCCTGTCTTGCCTTGACTGCTGTCCTGCTGGGTGAGCGGGTCCTCCTGCAGCCTTGCTGCTTCCCTGGTTGGGGTCCCCACCTGTTTCTCCAGGAAGGAGCTGCTTCACCAACTATTAGGATTCTTGTGTTTCGGACAAATGGATCCCAGACCTCCGGCCCATCTTTCCCCAGCTGCTGGGTGAAGAGGTGACCATTTTCTAGTGCTGGAGGAGGAACAAGTGGAGGTGTACATAGCAAGGCTCAATGTAGCATCACCTTCCAGGGTCATTTCAGAGATTTTCCAGGGGTTACCTTGAGCCGTACTTGTGCCCTGCACCCCTGCTTTAGAATCCCCAAGCTGCACCTCTACTGTGTTCAGAACAGAAATGAGACAAGGTCTGGAGAGGCCCTAGGAGGATGGCCAGCATATTCAACACTGCGTGCTGCATGGGCAGTGAGCTGGTTCAGCCTCCTCACTGGAAACGATGAGAAATTTTTCAGTTTGTTTAAAGGAAATGGTTTAGTTCGGCCTCGGGTGAAGCACGAAAGAGAACCCTGCTTTATTGTGTGAGTACACACACATGTAGATACACACGCACATGTAAGACATGTATGGAACATGAACACACCTATATGAGCAAGGTGAGAAAAGGAGACTGGGCTCCTGGACATCAAACAGGCCAATTAAAAGAGGGTCCCCGGATACCAGAATTTTTCCAGAATTCCCTGTTTGTTGAAAAACAAGAGGCGACGTGGGGTGTGGGGAGATGATTTCAAACACGTGTGTGTTTTGTATCGCTTGTGATAGGAGAGGTCAGTGTCCAGCGTGGCTCCGTCCTGTAGGACTTCCTGTGATCACAGAGATGATCTGCACCTGCCCTGTGCAGATGAAGGGCCTCGGCTCCAGGAGACCCTGCAAGTGGGCTTTTATGTCTTCGATTACTGAGATTTCCTCCCTCTTCACCCAAGCCGAGTTCTGGACAAGCTCTGGCTCCTCTGGGGCTCTGACTCAGGGCAGCGGTTCTGTGTTGCTTCACCTTTGGAACCTCCCTCTATAGCTTGGGTCGGGGAGCCCAGCCCCTCTGCTCTGCCAGACCTCTCAGGGAGAGATGTTCCATAAATCTGGACTGGACCAGAGGACTGGACCTCTGCTAACAAGCTAATCCCAAAGAAGAATGACACTTGGAGCCTCAAGATTTTGGGGTACAATTTAAAAACTCAGGGATGAAATAGTAGTGGTATTATTTCTGAGCAAATCTGGCCTCCAGAAACAGGCCTAATCACGTAAAGGATGCCAATGGTCGGTGGATGAAGCCCAGAGCCCTCAGGACCAAGTCTGCCCTCCTTACAGGACCTGTGAGTCCCTCACCATGTGACCCCTCCTTCTAAATCCGTCTCATCTCCCTCCACTCTCCTGGATGCGCTGGGCAACCCAAACTCCTGTTGCCTCAGAATGTCCCTCTTTACATACTTGCCTCTGCCGGTGTCATGCCCGGGGCCGGGGCTCCCCACCTGGCATCTGCTCTCGGCATCACTCATCTGCGCCATGTGGGGTGGCTTGTGGCTCCATCCCATCAGCCATTTTGGGGTTTCTGGGTGTCCCGGCGTCACCGAGCAGATACAAATGTTGGTGGTTAAATTCCAAATGGGAATTTCAAAGGCTACCTTAGTTTCCTGAAAGCTCTGAGTAGAAGTTTCCTCCCTCTGCCTCCACCGCCACCCCACCATGTAATAGAGGAATAGAATGACTTCTTTGTTCTTCTGGGACAAACTGTGAAAAAAAATTCTTGCTCAGCCTGCCCCTATAAAAGGTTTATCTCCAGGGCTGGTAGGAGACATTTTAATTCCTTCCTGTTTCCTGATCCTTCTCCTCAAGACCCCTCCCCGTGCACCAGGTAAGGTCACCCAGGAGTGTGGGAGCCCACCTGTCACCTGACACACTCTCTTTACAGCCACTGCAGGTTGGGTGCTGGCCACCTAGACCCTGGGCGTTACTTCTAGAACACTTCAAAAGGGTCCACCGTCTCCTCTCATAACCCGCCTCCTTGCCTCTAGGGGGAGGTGTCTTCTGGCTCAGTTGATTTTGTAACTTCTCTTTCTTCATTTCCCATCGGCCCTTTCTTTTGCCAGCCCTCGACGTTGAGAGTGAATTTAGGTAATTATCATTTTAGAATTTTGCGACATCGTTTGACATTTATGGAGAGCCGCACGTGTCAGGAGTCATTCATCTCTGCGGGGAAAGTTCCTGATTTAGGCTTTAGCCCTCAGGTCTATTTTGTCTTGACGGATCACCCGGAAGCTTTCAGAAAGTAAGGCACTGAGAAATGTTTCTGCTGGTCTCATGAAGGGATTTCTGCATTTTGAAGAATATACAGTGACAAGAATAACCCAAGATGGAGTTTTCTGTTATAAAAACAGTTCAGTAAAATAAATTCTCTTTTGTACCCAGGGTATCTCGTGATGTTCTTTACTCTTCCTGTTTGGTGGTCCTGGGAAGCCTTGGGGGTGTTGCATGGGCAGGAAGCAGGGCTATAGTGGATGTTAACGGGAGAGGATTGGACTTACCATGCCTCTGGGAGCAGCTGGGGGAGTGAAGATTTGGAAGGGGGATGGGAAGATCAGAGAAGCATCCCCAACCAGTCCATCGGAAAAGACAAGCATAACCGGCCACAGAAAAGGGGTTGTGGTGGAGGAGTTTGGGGAAAGGTCTAGGGGAAGCTGTTTCTCTGTGTAGCTGCCACTCTAGGCACCCAAGCTGGTTCTTGGTCAGCAGAGTTGAGAGTCTGGAAGCTGAGCTGGACACAGAGTAGAATCAGGACAAGCCGAGCCCCACCAGGCAGTTCTGTCCATCGTCGTGTCTGTTTTATCCAATCCCTTGGTAACGGTCAGTGCTTTGCTTCTGCAGCTCAGACCTGGTGCAAATTTCTCGTTGGGCCAATGCTACCCCAGGGCAATACAGGGGAGGGGATTCTGTAAATAATTCCCAGGTAAATTGAACTGACACAGCACAAACCACCACAGATGTGTGGAACCAGGAGAAGCACTTACTTGAAATAGCAGAGCCTGGGTGGAGAACAGGGGCTTTGTTGAGAGGAGCCTTCAGAAAAGACAAGAATGTGGAGCAGAGCACCAGCTGGATGTGCAGCAAAGCAGGATGGAGATGGCGGGGGGAGGCTGGGTCTGAGGCAGCAGCGCAAATCCAGAGACATGGGTGTGTGTCTCCCCCTTCGCTGAGTGGAGCGCCTTGAGGGCTGCTGTCAAGGCTGACAGCTGGAAGGCAAGTGCCTCTTGTTGATCGCTGGTGGTTTCTATTGTGAGACTGATCAGTGCCTTCCTGGGGTGTGGTTACAGAAGGACCCCTGGGAATGGCAGATCCCTAAGTATCCTGTCCCCTACTGCCCCACTGTGTGCCCTTGGTTTTTCACACCTGAACCCTAGACACCTACCTCCCAACGTGTGAAGATTAACTGAGACGCACAGGTGACGTTAGTGGTGGCTATTATGATTATGTCTATTATTTTTGAGGTACTTAAAGAGAAAGGTCGGTGACTTTCCCAAAACACTGGCCACTGGCAAAGCTGGAACTCAAACCCACATGTCCTTATTCAAAGCCCAGTGCTTTGTCCGTTTCACCAGGTCCAAGAGCGACAGATATTGTCATGTTCTGTCTGCTGTATCCCAAAGCAAAAATAGAGTCACTCCATTTATAGAACAGGGTTTAAAGCTGGTTTTCCAATGTTGAGAATGGATGACTCTGATCTTATCCATATTTTTCTTTTTATGCCCTTTGCAAATAGGCCAATTACAGCATCCATGAGAGAAAAAGAAAGCTTCCTTGGACTGAATAAGATGTCAAGCCCAAGCCTATAGCTCAGCCTCCAGGGCCAATTGACCCTAAGAGGGGAGGGTCAAGGCCCAGGTTCAGGGTGTGATGGATAGTGATGGAGAGAAGGAATGAGAGCTCCAAAGCAGGAGTGGATGGGAAGGCTTGTCCACGGCACAGGGGAAGATGGCGGCCATTTCAAGGTTGGCGTAAGAATTATGGCTTTGGGCCTCTCAACATCATCTCCACACACCTTCTTGGCCTCTTTACAGTCCTCCTTCTCTGAAATATTCCCTGTCTGGGCATCCTGGGCTTTACTGACATCTCTGATCACAGAGGAAACACTTTCACACCCAGGTCTTAGAGTCAGGAAGAAAAGACAACTATAGGTATAGGACAGAGAGGTTACACTCAGGTGATTCAAGTTTCCTAGAATTTCTCTTGGCTTTTTCAATGGCAAGAATGACCCTTTTAGGCACATGGTGGGGAAATCAGAGGCCCCCCATGTTGGGTGAGCCGGAGCTTCACAAAGGTCCCTGTTGAGTTTCAAGAGGCTGCAGAACTTGGTAAAAAAAATGCATCTGCAGCTTCAGTTTCTCTGGCATTCTCCTAAGGACATTTTTGGCAAGAGGTGGGGGTGGGGCACCGAGGTGGGGCACCGAGGAGGGGATCAGGTCTGAGGACAGCTGCAGATGAAACTGTTGTTTGCAGAGGGAATGTGTTCTTAGCAGCATGCAGCCGATTGGACAGCTGTTTGGGGGTTCTTGGTATCAAAAAAGGGAAAGAAAAAAGCTTTGCCTGTGAACCTGTGAAGACAGCATGGGCAAAACATCTGCTGAGCACGCAGAAGGCTCCTGGTGCCCAGCACGGCAGGGGGTTGGGGGAGGTGCGGGGACGAGGAGATCTGTAAACAAGCATGGAGCAGGTGGCCCCAAGCAGCCTGGGGGTCTCTTGTCCCTCCTCACCACGCATGTTCTAAGTGAGGACGTTGGAAAGGCAGCTGCCACGGTCAAGAGGGCGAGGCGCCCACCGAAGAGGCAGCGCAGCACCGCGCCCTCGCACTGAAGATGGATGAGGCTGTCAAGCCTCATCTGGGCGCTTCCGGCCGCTGAGGGGGCAACGGTGGAAGATGAGCGGCTGGGGCCTCCCTGGGAGGCAGGTGTTCTTGTAGATCCTCTCAGCATTTCACTGCCAGTGTCACCTGCCTGCAAAACCATGACTCATGCCAGTGAGCATCTGAGGCTTCAACTCCACTTGTGTGACGAGCGGCCACTAGTCCCCTTTGGTTTAGAGAAGCTTCCACGGTGCTATGTCTGGGGTGCTCTACCAGCTGATCAAAGAGTAACCTCTCTTCCATAGGAGAGATGAGAACAACTATCACAGCTTCCGATGTTTGGAGAGATCTTCATTTTCCAAAACACCTTCATGCTCTTCACCCCAACCCGTTGAATCCCCCAGGCCCCTCTTGGGCAGCCATCATGAGCCCCACTGACCACAGGGGAAGCCGAGGGTCAGGGCTGTATGGTGGGCTCACATGGGAGGCCGGGAGGTCCAGCCCCAGTCAGGGTCCCCTCCACCCACGTGGCAGCTGCATGACACTGAGCCCTGCTCATCTCTGTGAGTCTCTGTTTCCTGGTCTGTTAGATGGAGGTGATAATCACCCATTTCATAGAATTTTTTGTGAGCTCTAAGAATTAAGTGTGAAGTTTGTAGAGTCATTCTGGGCACCAATAAAAGCTCAGTAAATATTAGCAGTTTTTACTCTCAGTATCCCCTTCACCCTTCCCTGTCGAGCTTTCCAAGGGCACAGGTTCTCCACCATGTGCCCTCCTCCCCTTCTGACCTCTGTAAACCTGTGTCTAAGGCAGTAGCAGCTCTGGCTTCCTCCCCACTCACATGCTGCATCCTTTGGAAGTTCCTTCAACCAATCAGCATCCCCTCCAGGACATTAGACCTGGGTCCTTTTGCCCATCCCACCCCTTTTCTCCTGGACACTCCCCTGTCCGTGGTGGATGTGCCTTGGGACACGTGTCCTCACCACTACCTTGTAGAACCAAGAATGAAGATGTCGTGTAACATACCAATGGGTAAAACAATGAAACATCTTAAGGCCATTTAGTGAAGCCTGGTCTTTAGAATGGGCCTGAATCTAGAAGTTGGTTCAGAACAATGATGTCTTAGTCTGCTTGGGCTGCTATAACAAAATGCCATAGACTCGGTTGTTTAAACAATAGACATATATTTCTCACAGTTCCAGAGGCTTGAAAGTCCAAGACCAAGGTGTTGGCAGACTCTGTACCTGTGAAAGCTCTCTTCCTGGCTTTCAGTATCATCACATGGGAGGGACACAGAGAGAGGACAGAGAGAGAGAAAGTAAGGTCTCTGATCTCTTCTTACAGGGACACTAATCCCGTCATGGAGACCCCACCCTCATGACCTCATCTAAACCTAATTATCCCCCCAAACCCTCCCTCTAAATATCATCACCTTGGGGGTTAGGGATCCAACAGGTGAATTTTAGGGGAACATGAATATTCAGTCCATAACAAGTGAGAATTATTTTACTTCAAGACACGGAACATAGCCCATGAGTTTGCTCCACTAGGCTTTCTCATCACTGGATGCAGAGATGCACAGTCTGTACATGTCCGGAGATGATGGAAGAACCTCCCTGTTTGTGTTGGTCTCAAGATGATCCAGCTGTTGGGCGTGACCCAACATCTTCTAAACAGGTGCACAGCTTGGTTCCAGTCCACACCAAGCAGTGCCTTTAATGACGTACTTCCAAAGTGTTCATGAAATTCTCCCACCACCAGTGTAAAAGCCTCCCAAGAGTCTTGTGCAGAAGAAAAGGGTTTTGCCATCATGGCTCAGGGATTGCGATGACCAGTAGGATGGGTAAGTTCAGGAATGGGAGAGAGGTAAACTTATTTTTAATGATTTTTCCCCCAGGATTATATAATGAACATTTTCAAATGCAAGGAAGAGTGGGATGAGCTTTTCCATGAACACCCATGCGCCCACCACCCAGATCCCGTGACTACTGGCGTTCCCCTTTATTTTCTCACACACAATCTCCCTATCCACCATCGTTCTTGTTGCATTTTGAAATAAGTTTTACATACGCATGCATATCACCCCTGAACATGTTAGCATGCATTTTATTATGACTAGAGTTCAATATTTGTGTGCAATTTTTTAAGGTAAAGATTTACCTGTGGTGGGAGGCACTAACCTTGCATTTGCCATTCACTGAAGTTGGATAAATGTAGGCATCTGTGTAAGCCAAGTCCCTGTCAAGGTGGAACATTTCTAGCAACCCAGAGAGTTCTTTCCTGCCCCTTCCCACTCTATCTTGTTGTGAGTCATTTCCCAAGGTTACTACTATTTTTACCAGAGGTAAGTTTTTTCTGCTTTAGAACTTCATATAATTGGAATCACACTGTATGTAGTCTTTTGAGCCAGATTTCTTTCATTCTGTGTAATGTTTGCGAGTCATTCATGTTGCTACGTGTATCAACAGTCCCTTCTTTCTCTTGCTGTGTAGCATTCCAAGGCTTGGATGTACCATGTTTATCCCTTCACCACCGATGGGCACTTGAGCTATCCCAGTCTGCTGTTATGAATGGGTTAATGGTTTTAGGTTTATCTTAAGGATCTTAAATTGTTGACAAACAACCCTTAAACCCATCGCAGGTAAACTTTCAAATCTGGATGTGGCACGAAAATATCCAGAATGTATGTTTATGTTTGAAATGTTTCTCTGGGGACTAATAGAGACAGAGAATAAGAAATTATCCTCCACTTGACTATCATTTTTTTGGCCATGCCACGTGGTTTGTAGGATCCTAGTTCCCTGACCAGGGATTGAACCCGGGTCCCCTGCAGAGGAAGCACAGAGTCCTAACCACTGGACCACCAGGGAATTCCCTCCACTTGACTATTGAGGGAGAAAATTAAGAAATAAGTCCTAAGAAATAAGAATAAGGACTTATTTCCTAAGAAATAAGTCCTTCTGTGGGGAAGGTAATTGCTGCAACAAAAGGCACAAGAGTATACTTTCTTTGTGCTTTTTTTAAAACTAGGGAAAATGAAGTCTTACTTTTTAGATGATTTTTTTTTTTTTGCAATAAGAATAAAACATTAGATGATTTTCCAAAAGCTTGTCCAAAATCGTGAGTGGAGATCAGAATGATGCAGGGTTACTCTGCTGTGAGGGTCCGTCCTTAAGTCAACAGACAAGGCAGACTCCACCGTGCTGCTGGACCTGGGATGCATCCCAGAGGGTTCCTTCCAGGGCAGGCCTTATCTGTGGCCCCTGCCCTTTCCCAAGGGCATCTCCCACCCAGAGTCTAATCAACACTGAGGTGCAGGCCAGCATCCTTGTCCCCGTGGGAACCACTTGGAAGGCCAACCCATGGGGACAGCTAAGGCTTTGGGGGGCTCCCTCTGCCCAGGTGTAGAGCTCACTCCCTAATAAACATCCTGCTAGTTTCCATCTCAGTGTCTGCTTCCCAGGGAACCCAACCTGCAATGTGTGTATAGTCAAACATATCATTAAAAATTCCATCAGAAGAGGCCCCCCTTGAGACTGACATTGTTCCTTTCAGTGGCTACAAGGGGCCAGTCTTCCTGCCATTGGGATAGATAATGGGTCTTCAGCTGACCTGGAGTACCGGGAGATGCATTGGTTTGCATTTCAGAGCCATTTTGTATTCAGGGCATCTTTCCAAAACCCAGGGTGAGACACGTACATCCTGAGAGGCACACAGACCTCAGGGGAGGGGGAATGAGAAAACGCAGGTTCCCCCCCACCACCATTCACAGAGCATATGGTCCGGTTGGTAGAAGGGGGATCGGTGCTGCAGTTTTGACCTCGTCTCCCTCCTCACTGCCCTGAACACATCCCCGAATCTGCTTGAATTCCACTCTGCTCCATGTGGAGAAGGACTTTTTTGACCCTTCTTGTGCTCAAGATTGGTCCAGAGAGGACATGGGGAAGAAAATACTCTCCCAGGACAAACAGACTGCCTTCAGGCTGTTAGAGTTGGATGCGAGGACAGAGGGGGCATCCCAAACGACTGTCTCCCAGGATTTCATTTTCCAAGTGGTTTTTGGGTTTGGTTTGCTTAGTTTTTAATGGGGGATGTGTGCAGTACCATCAGGGTAATCTCTCCTTTTGGAAAGCTGTTAGTAACTTGATATTGTAACTTTGAACATACTTGAAAACTGAGGAATATGCAGGAAAAAATATATAAAACTGAGAATAGTGGGGGACGGGAGTGGGGGCAGAGGTCATCAAAGCAGAGTCCCTGGAACCGCACCACTGGTGGTGCTCTTGCCACCCGCCTTACGGTCTCCTGGTAGGCTGGTTAAGACACAGATGCCTGGGCCCCCAGCAAGAGTTTCTGAATGAGTAGGTCTTGGGTGGAGTCTTGGAATTTGCATTTCTGAGAAGTTTCTAGGTGATGCTCATGTTGCTGGTCCAGGGACCACACTCAGACTCACTGCCCTAAGGCTTGAGTTGCTGCAAGGGGCTTGGCTGCATTGAACAGAATGCAGGAAAGTGACCATGCCAAGAGAGGCATCAGGACTCTAGATCCACTATGAACACAAATAAATAAATGCATTTACTCTACTTCTGGGCTCTTCATTCCAAAACGACCACAGCCAAGCCAAGTGAGCTCTCCAAGCTCTGGGCAAATGAGCTCCATTGGGAAGCATACGGCCCAGGTAGGCACAAGCAAACCCTTTGAAGGGGACCCTCCCAGAGCTGACCATGGCTTTCTTGCAGTTTTAAAGTAAACTACTTGGACATCCGGGTCTTTTGGAGCCTGACTCTCCATGTTCGAATGTGCCTGCATTGCGAACAGAAGGCACCAAAGAGAACTGCGTCTCCTCTGAGAAGCGGCATCTGATTATCCTGTGTTTAATGGTGTCCATGACTAGGGCTCTGCTGAGAAGCTGTGTTGACCTCAGTCGGACTCAAGTGCCAGCCTCCCTTCTCTCCCTCCACTTCTGCTTCAGTGAAGTCTGTCCTGGCTGCACACCCCTGCCCATCGCCTTTTGGCTCCACAGAGGTCACTTGCAGACAGCTCTCCTACACAACGAATGCTTCCTCTGGGGGGCGGGGGTGTTCTCTGAACAGAGGGATGTGTACCCCTGTTCGTGGGGTGCTCAGACTGCCAGACAGTTTGTACCCCCATGGAGGGCAGGAGTTCGTGGGCAAATAATCCAGGTGCCCTCCCAGGTTAAGTGCCAGGCTTCACAGCAGTAACCTGATCAACACACCCTCCCTTCCCTTTTTCACTTCTCTTCCCCTCACCCTGCTTCCTGGAATCACATTCCAAATAAACCACCTGTACTCAAATGCTTTTTTTTTAACTTATTTTTTTAATTAAAAAAATTTTAATTTTCTTTTCTTTTCTTTATTTATTTTTGGTTGCATTGGGTCTTTGCTGCTGTGCACGGGCTTTCTCTAGTTGCATCGAACAGGGTCTACTCTTTGTTGCGGTGCGTGCCTTCTCATTGCAGTGGCTTCTCTTGTTGTGGGGCATGGGCTCTAGGCGCGTGGGTTTCAGTAGTTGTGGCATGAGGGCTCAGTAGTTGTGGCACATGTGCTTAGTTGCTCAGTGGCATGTGGGATCTTCCCGGACCAGGGATCAAACCCGTGTCCCCTGCATCAGCAGGCGGATTCTTAACCACTGTGCCACCAGGGAAGTCCCTGTACTCAAGTTCTTGATTTAAGCATTGCATTTGGGGTGAACTAAGACTTCTGTCTTCCCCCCAGGAGATGGGATGAAGCACACCACAGATCCATCCTTCTCTATGGATTGAATCCACTTCAACAATGACAGGAGAACGTCAACATCAGTTAATATCAATACATCATCATCAGTGCATCATTCAACCTCCATCATCTTCCCCAAATGACCATTTAATTTGTAGTTAAATCTTAAGTCAGATAATTCTGCCTCCAAAATAACAGAATATTTTTCTCTTATGCTCCCTGCATACGTTGAAGTATATTTGGTTGAATGCATGATTAGCCAACAGCTTTTCCCCTTGCAAAGACGAAGACCATGTTCTACACCAAATGCACATAGTACAGGAAGATGGATTTTTATAGTAGCGTCGACTCTAACTTTACCCACAAATCAGTGGTTGATGAGACTGTGATGAAATGGACAATGTAGGGTGTAAAATTTGGTCATGCTCCCTGGACAGAAAACATTTTAAAAAGCGAAGGCTGATTATACCACAGCCCCTGCTGATTATGTTAAAACTGATAACATTATTTGAATTGGATGCTCTCCACATTCTAACGTCCAGGCGTTCTGAAATCACCCACTTTTCCTCTCTGTGGAGGGTTCTCAGAGCTGGGGCAAAGCTCTCCCAGGATGCCAGGACTTGGGCATTTCATCCTGTGTCAGTTAAGTGCTGCCCTCATTTTCCTCTGGTGCTGGATTTATTTGCACGGTGTGACTTTTCTCCTGAGCTGGTTCTTGGTGGCTGGAACCATATTGTCTCTACTTACGTTCCCTCCAGAGCTAAATGCTCTGTAATACATAGTAGGTGACCAAGAAACTTAAGAGGGATTTAAACAATTTCCTTAAGAGTAAAGCCAGGCAGCAAGACGCAGGGTGCAACATGGAAAAGAAACAAAAAAACAAGCAGTGAGCCTGCCTAGGACATGGGTCGCACAGTCTAATCCTTCTGGGATTCTAATCATCTCAATCATCCATCTGTAGTTACAGTTCCAAGATGAGGAAGCAAAAGCCGGTCAACTTTCACTTCCTCATCTGTTTAAAAAAAAAACGATGGCAATAAAATTTGTCATCCTCCAGTATGCCCTAGATGTTGTAAAGACCAATTGGATAAAATCTTCAAAGGTATTTTGACTCTGCCCAGGGAAGACATGGGCACACATGGCAGGACCATGTTTTGAGGCTAATATCTTTACTGACGATGTCTTCATATTCGATCAACTCCTAGACAAAAGCTCTGCTTTTTAATGAGCCCAAACTTAAAAATCTCTTTTCCTTTGTAAGCCAGGCTTCAAAGATGGACTTTTGATTTGCGTATTTTCAATTGTTCTTAAAGGACAATGGGACATTCATGGTTTATATCATGTTTTCAAGGGGGCTGGCAGTGATTTGACTGCACGAATCCAAAAGACATTTTCAGCAGGTTGGAGGCAAAAGCAGGGATTTGGGGGGCTTGATATCTCGTTCCTGGGAAGGAGCAGCTTCACAGAGTCAGAAGCCAGGGGGTCTTCACATGGTTTGCATTTGCCCTAACTCCAGTCTTTCGACATCCGAGCTACTTACTTTTAAGGCTGTTAAGATGGGATTTTCCGTTAAAAAAAAAAAAAAAAAAAAGCTGTCGGGGACACTTGTATTTTAGTCGCTGAGATGGAAATATCAGAATATACCCATGGGTGAATCTCTACGCTGAGTTTTGGGAATATCACGCTGCCTGCTGTTACACCAAAGAAGTCCATCCCTGGCCCACGTTAAAAGAAACCAAAAACATACTCAGGTTAGCTTTTTTGTTTTGTTTTGTTTTTCTGGTCGGGGGAAAGATAACACATGGGGCCGGGAG
This sequence comes from Globicephala melas, assembly GCF_963455315.2. NCBI lineage: Eukaryota > Metazoa > Chordata > Mammalia > Artiodactyla > Delphinidae > Globicephala > Globicephala melas. The sequence continues at coordinate 42,456,170 of NC_083328.1, read as the reverse complement.
GGTGACACGCTTTCCTCACCACACCTCTCCCAGCCTGGCTAGCGGGGCTCCCACGGGCCTCACGGTGGGAGTCCAGGAACAAGCCCAAGGGGTGTGCTGGGAGCTTGAGGTGGAGGGCAGCGTGCAGGTCGGGCTCAGGCCCGTGGGCCCGCTGAGGGGAGCTGGGCTCTTTAGTACCTGGCTGCGCCCAGCACCCCCCATGGCAAACACGGCTATCAAAGCGCTGTCAGCACTCCGGGCCAGACAAAGAGAGGCGCATTAATGATTAACTCTGCTAAAAGCTCCGCTTTTGTATTCCCATGGTGCCGGGCCGATCTGGCTGCCATGTGACCGGCCGGGCCATTTTCTCGCAGATCGGGGAAAGCTGGTGTGCAAACACAGGTGGTGGCGTGTCGCCCGGCTGTCAGGGACAACGGCGGCCAGCAGCAGCTATGCTGCCCAACGAGCTGCTCTGTTTGCCTCCACGTTTGCTTCCTTGGTGCCCTTCCTCTCTAAGTCGAATGCCATTTTGCACTTATTTTCAGCTCTTCACCAGAAGCGTGAAAAAGGGGGACAGGCCCCTACGCAAAAATGGGCAAGGCAGCCACACAGCAACATGGCTCCGGAAGCCCCAAGAAGGTTTGGTGACCAGATGCACGGCCCGGGAAACTCATTAAAACCTCCCAGGTCTTTAATTCCCGGCAAGAACAAATCTATTCCGCGGAGAGGGAATGACTTGAATGATCCTGAGCGCAGAGATGCCACCACGATGACGTCCCAGGGCTGCCAGCGTGGCCCCTGGCTGGCCACCCTGTGTCATCTGGCCTGGAGTGACCCGGCTCTTTGGAAGCGGCCGTGGCACTTGTACCCACCGGACAGATGGTGCAAGGACAGGGTGACCTTGCTTGGTCCTGGTTTAGAGTCAAGGTCCCTCTAGCGGCACTATTTGTCGAAATGCATTTCTTTCTTGGCCCACATCAGGCTTTCTTTTTCCTGTTCAAATATTTATGTGTGTATTTTTGCACGCAGCTTCAACTGCTCCCAATCACACCAGCAGCCATAAAGCACAGATTATCAGCGCGAGGTGATAAAGGCCCTTTGAGTCAACATCAGAAATGAACAGAAAATGAAATAAAGTTATAAAAAGAGGACAGCATAAATGTCTACAAAGAGGATATCAGTTTGCAGATATTCAAGCAATTAGCTACCATAGGAAAGACATTTTATCCAAACTAACAGGACCGCTAAAACGATTACCAATGTTTGATATTTCAATATAGCACTCTGTGGATTCCCAGTTAAAGGAAGAAAAAAAAAAAAAAAAAAAGCCCTGTGAGGTCTTTCTACTTGAATGCTGTTCCGAGGTGGTGAATGCCAGCTCAAACACAGCTGCCGCGCTGGGGTGTGAAGCGGCGTGTGTGGTGGGAGTGTGGTGCTACTTTCCACAGAATGAATGGGAGCAACCTCTGGCCCCAGACGGCTCCACCAGGCTACTGTAATCTGTTGGTGGTGTTTTGGGGCGAGGCCGGGGGCAGGGTGGTTTATTCCGCATACTCCCCCAATGCTCCTAAGCTTTGATTTGTTTTTCAGAACACGATATGGTTACAGGTCCCCACTCGGTCCAAGCACCCAGTGTGGATTTCAGTGTCAGCAAACAATTTTAGGGAATGATTAATTTTTTTTCAGCTGATAAGTAATTGGTTTTCCCTTGCAAAGGCTTGCAGACGGCTGATATCACTGTTTCCTGAATTACTTAGGACACAGAAATCAGAGTCAAACAAAAACCCTCCAGTAGCCAAACAAGAAATAAATGATTATGAAGAGCACATTGTAAAAGTGGCATAGAGGAAGTTTCTCATGGGAGCCGAACGGAAAAATCAGCTATTGGTATATTCCCCAAAGCTTTTCCTCTCTTTATGTTATTTAACGATCTAAAAAATATGGCATTCTTAAATTCTTTATAAAGTTAAGGGTGCAGATAAAGTATCCTATAGCATGCACAGATCAAATGCAAATAATAATTTGATAGATTTTTGTCCAAAAACTGCCCTGTCACATGTCTACAGAAGTTTTCAAGTTATGCATTTTTTGAAAATTATGTAAATGTGGCACAAATTTCCAAGTGGCAAAAAGAAATGAAATGCATAGGAGCAATGATAATAATGATAACACCTTTAGAAGATGCTTACCCCGTCCCAAGCACTGTTGTAAGCACTTGCCATGTGTTTGCTCCCATGACCCTCACAATAAACCCTAAGGTACGTGCTGTCATTATCTTATCCCCACTTTACAGAGATGTTAAGTAACTTGCTTAAGGTCACACAGCTAGCTGCAGAATTGAGCCTAAAATCCAGGTAATCGAGTTGCCAAAAAATGACAAAAGTTAGTCTCCCTACCACCTCTGTGCCCCAACCCCTGAGGGCTCACCAGTGTATCCTTCTGGCTCATAATATAGGCATGTATAAGTATGTAAATATTTTAAAACACAAATGGTGAGCAACTGTGTTTTAAAATATTTACAAATTTAGGGTTCAAACCAATTGGGGAGTTTCTGAATGACTGTGTAAATCATGCCTCAGAATCCTCCTTCCGAGGGTGAGAAGCTGGGTATTAACCGACCACATCCCTGCTCTGTTTGACTCGTGGCAACTTCTGTGGTGTTGGTACCCCTGAACTTCCAGCCTGCCCCAAATGCACCAGAGAATCCCTTCAGGTAGAGAGAGGGTGAAGCCTCCTGCATGTTTAGATCCTTTGGCATGTGACCCCTGGGATAGGGCCAAGGTACTGACGGGTGTGCTACAGATTCCTAAACCATTGTAAACATCGAGAGAGGAAGAGTTTAGCCTTTCCAGGTGACTGTTCTAAAGGATTCTACACTCACTTCAATAGATGTGTTCTGGTTAGTTTATTAAAAAATAAAAGACTCTCTTTTATTGTTATGCCCCGTATTCTAGCAACCTTATGCATACGAGGCATGTGGCTGAGGAGTAAGTAACGTGTCAAGGGCAGGATGCCTGTGCTCCTGCGGCTGGTTCCTGACAAGTGGGACACTTGTGGACAATGAGTTTCTCAAGGTCAAGATTCAGGTTATTTCACATCTTCTCACACACCAAGACCTGATTGTAGAGCCACTTTGTAAGTTTGGTTTGGTGAATGAGTGAGTGAACTTATCAATGAATGAATGTTTGTGTGAACAAATAAGCAATGTATGGCCAGTAGGTACTGGGAAGAAAAGGACAAGAGAAACATGCAAGATGTGGATGAGAAAGGAAACCCAAGACTGGGTAGAATGACATCTACATTCAGGAGACTTCACCATTGTTGAGGGAGGCCACATTTAGAAGGCCAACCTCAGGAACATATAACAGAAATGGAACTTCCCTTCTTGCCACTCTAATTTTATTCAAATTTATAACTAATTTTAAAAAGCATGGACATGATTTATTTCTTGCTTCAGCAGTTAAAATGGATGCTTGACCTGCATATTTAGAGAAATCAGGCTGTAAGGGAGATATGAAATCTCAGGTCACAGGCTGAAACCTGTGTGTATATAGTCTTTTTTTTCCCTTAAAATATTGGCAAATATTGAAAATTGTCAGTGTTTGTCTATATTAAAAAAGGAGAAAGACCTCAAATCAATAATCTAAAGGGTAACAAACTAAGTCTAAAGCAATCAGAAGGAAGAAAATAATTAGGATTACAGTGAAGATAAATGAAATAGACAATAGAGGAACAGTAGAGAAAAGAAACAAAATACAAATTTGGTTCTATGTAAAGATCAACAAAGTCGACAAACCTTCAGCTAGACTGAGCAAAAAAAAAAAAAGAAAGACTGAACAACACCATCAATTCCTGGGATCTCTGACATTTACAGAATCCGCTACCAAATAACAACAGAATGCACGTTATTTTCAACAGCTCATGAGACATATACTAATTTGACAATATTCTGTGCCATAAAATGAACCTCAAAAACTGTATAAGATTTGATATCATACAGAGTGTGTTCTCTGGACACAGTGGAATAAAAGTAGAAATCAATAACAGAAAGATAACAGGAAAATCTTCAAACACTTGGAAACTAAACAACAGACTCCTAAATAATGGGTCAAAGAGGAATTCTCAAGTCAAAATAAAAATGAACTGAGTAATGAAAATACAGTATATCAACCATCGTTGTACACAGTTAAAGCAGTCCTAAGAGGGTAATTTATAGCATTAATTGTACACATTAGAGAAGAGTTAGTCTCAAATCAATAATATAAGCTTTTACCTCAAGGACTTAGAGAAAGAATAGAAAATAAATCCAAAGCAAACAAAAGAAAGGAAATAATAAAGATAAAAAATCAATGAAATTGAAAATAGAAAATAGAGAAAAATCAATGAAAAAAGAGTGTGTTCTTTGAAAAGATCAATGAAACTGATTAAACTCTAGCAATGCTAATAAAGAAAAAAAGAGAAGACACAAATTATTAATATCAGGAATGAAACAAGTGGTATCACTACAGATCATGCAGGCAACAAAAGGAGAAGAAGGAAATGCTACAAATAACACACATAAATTTGACAAATTAAACAAAATGAGCAAATTTCTTGAAAAACACAAACTACCACAATTCACTCAATATGAAATAAATTATTTGAAAAGCCCTGTAACTATGAAGGAAATTGAATTTGTAATTTAATAACTCCCCCACAAAAGAAATCTCCAGTCCAAGATAGTTTCACTGGAGAATGCTACCAAATATGTAAAGAAAAATTAATACCAATTCTACTTAATCTCTTCTAGAAAATAGAAGAGAGGAAATACTTTCTAATTCATTTTACAAAGCTGGTACTACCCTGATACCAAAACCAGAAAAAGACATTTCAGAAAGAAAACTACAAACCAATGTCCTTCGTGAATATAGACAAAAAATTTTTTAACAAAATATCAGCAAATAGAATACAGTGATATATAAAAAGAATTGTGGACCATGACCAAATGGGATTTATTCCAGAAATGCAAGGCTGGTTCAAGATTTGAAAATCAATGTAATTCACCCCAATAACAGGTCAAAGAAGAAAAAAAATCACATGATCATATAAATCTATGTAAAATATGTACTTGACAAAATTCAATACCCATTCATGGTAAAAACTCTCAGAAAAATAGCCATAGACAAGCATATCCTCAACTTCATAAAGACCATTTACAGAAATCTACATCTATCATTATACTTAATGGTAAAAGACTGAAAGCTTTCCCTAAGATTGAGAAGAAGGTAAGGATGTTCACTTTCACTGTTCTTATTCAACCTAGCGCTGAAATTTCTAGCATGTGCAATAAGTCAAGAAAAGTAAATAAAAGGCATACAGATCAGAAAGGAAGAAGTAAAACTACCTCTATTTGCAAACAACATGATTATCTACATAGGAAATCCCAAGAAATCTACAAAAAGTCTCCTAGAACTAACAAGTGAATTCAGCAAGTCTGCAGGATGAAGATAAACACACAAAAATTAACTGTATTTTTACATACTAGCAATGAACACCTGGATGACAAAATTAAACTACAATACCACTTACAATTATCCAAAAAAGGAGAAACGTTTAGGTATAAATCTAACAAATCATATGCAGGACTTCTATGCTGGCAACTGCATAATACTGATTAAAGACACCAATAAGATCTAAATAAATGGAGAATAGATACTGTGTTCATGGATTGGAAGACCCAACATTGTAAAGATGTCAATTCTCCCCAAATTCACTTAGAGGTTTAATGAAATTCCTACCAAAATTTCAAGAAGATTTTTTTATAGCTATAAGCAAGATTATTCTAAAATGCATATGAAAAAGCAAAGGAATTAAAGTAACTTAAATGACTTTGAAAAAGAAGAATAAAGTGGAAGAGATCAGTTTATCAAATTTCAAGACATATTTGTAGCTACAGTAATCCAGATGCTGAGGAATTAGCAGAGGGATAGACACAAAGATCAAGAGAACAGAATAAAAAACCTGACATAAACCCACACAAATACGCCCCAAAGAGTTTTGACAAAGCTGCAAAGCCATCCAACAGAGCAAAGAGAACCATTTCAACAAATGGTACGAAAGTAATTGGACATCCATAGGTGACATATGAACCTTGACCTGAGTCTCAAACCTTAGAAAAAAATTAACTCAAAATGGATTATGGGCTTAAATAAACATGTAAAACTATAAAACTTTTAGGAGAAAACATAAAATAAAATCTTAGGGGTTTAGCATGAGGCAACGACTTCTTACACTTGATACCGAAAGCATGATCCATAAAAGGAAAAATGTATAAATTGAACTTTGTCAAAATTAAAAACTTTTGCTCTGTGAAAGGCCCTGTTAAGAGGATGAAACCACAAGCTACAGCCTGGAGAAAATACTTGCAAACCACTTGTCCAAAGAGGACTAGTATCGTAGAATATGTAAAGAGCTCTCAAAACTCAGCAGTAAAAAAACAAGCAATCCTATTAAAAAAAAAAAAAGGGCTTGAAGAGACATTTCATAGAAGATAGAAGTGGATATACAGACTGCAAATAAGCATGTGGGAATTAATTGGGATTAGGGAAATCAGTAGCCATTAGAGAAATGCAAATTGAAACCACAATGTGAAATAGTGACAATACTAAATACTGGTAAGGTTGTGGAGAACATGAATCACTTTTAGATTTCTGGTGGGAAGGTAATATGCTGTAGTCACTCTGGAAAACAATTCAGCAGTTTCTTTGAAAGCTAAACATGCTACTGTCATATGACTCAGCAGTTTTATTCCTGGACATTTATCTCAGAGGAATGAAGACTTATGTTCACACAAAAATCTCTGCACAAATATTTACGGCAGTTTTATTTACAGCAGCCTAAAACCACAACAACCCAGATGTCCTTCAATAAGTGAATTGTTAAATAAAAAGTGGTACATCTGTACCGTGGAATACTACTCAGCAATAAAAAGGAGCAAAATGTTGATACATGCAATGTTCTGCATGCATTTCAGAGAATTATGCTGAAGGCGAAAAATTCAGTTTCCAGAGATTGCATACTATGTGATCCCATTTATATAACATCCTTGACATGATAAAATTATAGAAATGGAGAACAAATTAGTGGTTCCCAGGGGTGAAGGAGAGGCTAGGATGGGAAAGACACGATTTTGCCTATAAAAGTACAACAGGAGGGGTCCTCGTGGTGATGAAAATGTTTTATATCTTGACTCCATCCATGTAAATATCCTGTTGCAGTAGTTTATAATTTTACAAGACATTACCTCTGACTAAAAGGTACATGGAATCTCTTCATATTATTTCTTACAACTGCATATGAATCTACAGTTATCTCAAAATCAAAGGTTGGAAAAAAGCACTTTTGCTCAGTTTTTTAAAAAGGATGACTTTTACGTTTTTAAGCCAGAAAATATCTGCAGAAAAACACAAAGAAACAATTGCAGCCAGGGATCTTAATGTCACCCACTGGCTGTCCGTGGACTCACAGGTGTAGCCCCAAAGCCATCCTTCCACATCAGTTCCCTGAAGGACAGATAACCAAGGTTCTCTCCAGAACCAAAAGAGATGGCAAGTAAGAAAATGTCAAATATAATTGTCACAACAATTTGTGTGGAAAACAGTAGGTTGGGTTAGTGCTATGTGTAAATAACTGACCCCTTTAAACTATGTTTAATAAAAAAAAATACTTTTCGTAAGATGCACGATTTTAAAATATAATTTAATTCACCAGCTGTATAGATTCAAACATCCCATTATTAGCTACAGGAATGGTTATCAACCAAACAAAAGCTCAGAGAAAGAGTTGGTGGTGAATAAAAACCTATTTACCCACTTATTTCTCATGTATACGCCTCCCGCACTTCTAGATTGCAACTGAGGCAACCTCAAATATTAAAACTTTCACAGACCATAGTGACTCTTCAATATGCCTTTTGTAACTTGCAAATCAAGCCAATATTGTTGTTTTTTTTCTCTAGACCTGACTTCCCATCATTGGCAAAAAAAGAAAGAAAAAACAAAGCAAAACTTCAAAACATGGAAGGTTTGTTTGCAGCCTATTTCCCAGGGCAGGCATAATGTAGGCATCTGGAATAGAGACCTGCACTTGGGCAAAGCCACTTTCTAGAGCCCTTAGGCAGCTGCGGTGGCCCCCGCATCACACTTAGCAACCGTCTTGCTCCCTGATTGGCTCCCCTGGGCAGAGCATCTGCTAATCCTTAGATCTGCTCTGGAGGGTAGCGACTGGCCTCTCCTTGGCAGAGGGGGTCCCACACCTCCCTGCATCCCACAGTGCTTCATAACCACGGTAGCACTTGGGGTCTCGAGCCCCACAAAGGTTTGAGTTCCCAAGGGGAGCCTGCTCCCTTTGTGAAAGTGTAAGGAGGGAAGTGATATGGTGTTAGTCAATACGCCCAGTGATAAATGTTTATCTTGAGCAGAAAGCAAATAAAGGCAGGTTAGCCAGCCTTTTATTGCCTGCAGTGTGGTCAGATCCACTGTCAGCAGGTGGAGTCTTTTCCAGGTCATGTGGCTTAGAAGTTTAACAACCATTTTTCTTTCTTTCTTTCTTTCTTTCTTTCTTTCTTTCTTTCTTTCTTTCTTTCTTTCTTTCTTTCTTTCTTTCTTTCTTTCTTTTTTTTTAGCTGAAGTGCTAAGGACAGGCAGGAAAAAATTTACCAAGTCTAGATTAATTTGCTTTAAAAATTTCATGAACGTGTAGTTTTTGTGTTTTTTTCCCAAAGCATACATAGGACCAATATCGGAAAACCTGTTTGTCTTAAGGTAAGTTCCCAAACTCCCATTTGCACATGGGGAGAGGGATTTAAGACTAGTGTAGATCTCCCCAAGAAAGCTCTGCTGTCTATATCCTTTGGGGTCCCTCTTCACCATGACTCTCAAACTTTACAGGACTCCTCTGGGGGGCTGGTTATAATACAAATTGTTTAGTCCTGCCCTCAGAGTATCTGATTCAGTAAATCTGTTTTGGGGCCCAAGAATTCACATTTCTGACAAATTTGCAGCTGATGCTGACGCTGGTTCAAGGGACCCTACTTTGAGAACCACTGCTGTGACCTGTTGTTCTCATGTTATCCAGCTGAGCAGACTTTGTGGTTGGATCTCGTATTCTGAGAATGAGCACATGAAATCTCCATGTTTTTCTGAGCTGAGAAGAATTTCTGGGACCAGAGGAAAAGATGGGAGGAAGATCCAGAACGTGGCAGCCTCACGAAGTCAAAAACTAACAATCACAGACAGAAACTGGAGGCAGAGTGGCTGTCAGCAGAGGGGAAGCCTGGCACCACCAGACAAATGAGGCCCCAGGGTGGTGAATATCTCTTTTGAGGAGCCCCTAAACTTTGCAAGGTTCAACAAGAAAGCCAACGCATGCCCTTGACCATTAGGGCAAGTAAATTCTACCTTAGCCCAGGGTATACAAAAGGTGAGCAGGACGGCATTAAAAAGTCAGGGAATTCCCTGGCGGTCCAGTGGTTAGGAGTCGGCACTCTCACTGCTGTGACCCCAGGTTCAATTCCTGGTCAGGGAGCTAAGATCCCACAAGCCATGTGGTGCAGCTAAAAACAACAACAACAACAACAACTGCTGGTTGAAACCATATTAGCTTATTCAGCCCATAGCCCTTTGAAGCAGGGTTGTTACCCTTATGTTAGAGAGCAGGAAATTGACTCAGCCAACTTCACCCTGCGTCGCTATGGCGGAGCAGAGACGGAGTTCAGGTCACCAGATTCCCACTCTCCTCCATGCCTTGAGATGGTACATTCTCCCTAAAGATTATGATCAACCAAAGGGCATCTGCTGTCACAAGTAGTGGCTTTGGTGTATCCAGAGGGATTCCTAGGATGGGAGAGGAGAGCTGAGCAGAGCCAGCCTCCATCAGAAAGCAGACCTGCTCATTGACTTGCCATGGTCACGGAAGACAGTTGACAAGTGTAAGGGATGTGACAGAAGAGTGATCCAGTATGGTCACTTGGCTGGTTCCTCTACCCCGGAAGTAGCCTCAGAGTTGGAGACCCATGTGCAGGTTTATTGTAAAATGTTCTCCAAGGGGTAGGAGGGCGAGGCGGGGTCGGCATGGGTCCTGAGCTGAGATTCAGGCCCCAGAGAGGCTCAGTCGACCCCTGGTGAGTTCTGAAGGTGGACAACCCTTCAGCACTGACCCTGGGGAGGTGAGGAGGCAGGGTCTTTTTGTCCCCACATGGATAAGTCACTGGATGTGGGGCTTCCAGGAAGAGAAGATGTGGCCTTGGGTGAGGATGCTCTCTGATAATTTTTTGAATTTAAAAAAAATAAAAAGCTCCATTACAGAATCTTGTCTTGATAAAGGGAGCTGGTGCTGCCAGATTGATTCTTCATGTTCCAAAACGCCTTCATGCGACAGTCTCATTAGAGTTGACCTCAGATTTTAGTTCACCCCGGAATCAGCCAAGGGCTAGAAGAATTTCCCTCTGATTTAAAGAAACACGAATAGTCCTTACTGAAATTAGCCATATTGACATCTTTAGAAATTACCCTAGATGCTTGTGTCAGGGCTGTTCTTACTCCCTGACATCCATCCGCCTCTTGTTCACAGTCGTATACCCCAGTTTTTAGCAAGGTGCTTGGCTACTCATGTAAAAGACTACATTTTCCAGCCTCCCCCTGGGCTGGGTGTTGCCATGTGACCAAGGTCAGACCAATAAGATACAAGCAGCCACGTTATGTGGTCCGTTCCCACCGGAAAACGGATGTAGTTTGCCATCTTGCGTCATGAAGACCAGGGCTAAAGCTTAGACACAGTAGATTCATGCTTCAGCAAAGGACTGCAAGGAATTTATGGGGTAGAATCTGGATTTTTCATCTGAGAGATATGAATGTCTTTCTTGTTTCAGTCCCTGTTACTTGTAGTCAAACCTTGACCTAAGTAATACAAATCCATAAATGATTTTTGAACAATGATTTTTTTGTGTGTTTATTTGGGAGACATGAGAATGGCCCCTCCCAAACATACCTAGGACACACATACACACACGAATACAAGAGAGGTTGGTGATTCCTATTTACCATTTGGAAGACCTATTTCTTCTTTCAGACTTTTTAATGTCTATACTAAATACTTTTTTTTTTTGCTATGTCTGGCACACAATTTGGAAACAGCAATCTATCATCATTTATGTGTTAATTTCATTCTACATAAATGACACTTCGAACAAAGTACATCCCTGCAGTATGTGGAAAACATATGGGTTTTGTCTGCAAGGGGTTATTAACTTTACACTTTCCATCTGGAGCCCATAAAGGATCTGTTCCCCGAGATAGTAAAGAGCCAAGGTCACACTAAAACATCACATTTGCAGTGAATAAGGAGGCCTTCTGATGTTTGAAATTAGGAGTTACCACTCCTGGGATAATTCTGAAAAGACACAACACTGCCTCCTAGTCTCCCATTTACACAGAGGCATTGGCGTAATTACTACCTGTGTGTGTGTGGAAATTCTATGATGGGTTATGACGCCCAAAAGCCATTTGAAAAACCACTGAGATCCAGAAAGTTATACTGAATCTTCATCATCTTATCAGTGACATGCTAATCAGGTCTCTGTTATTAGCAAGTGTCAGAAAGAAACAAGAGCAAATTACCAACGTGCCTCAATGCTCTCCTGCCTGTCCATTCTAATGGCAGTGCACTTTGAGTTTTAATATTTGTGTGACACCAGTCCTGGTGGATAAGTATTCTTGCAGAAGAAAAATTCCAAAAAAAAAAAAAGTAAATCTTATGTTTTAGGAAAATTTTAAGAATGTGAAAGCAGACAGAATGGAAGAGAGGTTTAGTAACCCAGCTATAGAGCTTGCTAGGTTGGGTCCACCTTCTGCTTTAGCACTTAGCGGCTAAAGTGGATGCTAGTTTCTGGGGAACTTGACCTAAGACAGTGGTTTTGTGATGTTAGGCCAGTTAGTTCTCTTTCTGTCTCCTCCTGCAGACTGCAGGCGATAACTGTCCTCATTTCCTGAGGCTGTTTTAAGATTTAAACAAAACAGTGTGTGTAACGATGAGCCTGAATTTGGAGTGCAGTCAATGTTACCCAAAAGGGGGGCTCCCAGGGGAAGGGGTTGCCACTGTTTTGTCCATCTCTGTCCCAGTCCCTTTCCTCTTCCCTTCAAAGCACGTCTGGCAACTCATGAAGTCAGCTTCACTGCCATTTGTTCAGGACCCTCACGGGGTTATAAATTCCTCATGGCAGAGACCATGCCTGGGGTGACCAAGGATCCCAGCTTGCCTGGGACTGTTCCAGCCTCAGCAACAGGAGTCCTGCACCTCGGGAAACCCCTGTGTTGAGCAAATCAGGATGGTGGCCGCACTCACCTCTCTTTCATGATCGGGTCTCAGCATCTCAGCATGCTGACCGGCAGAGGGAAGACGCTCACTAATACCTGATGACTGAGGATTGACGAAGTATTGATCAGCGAGCACCCATGACATTTCACAACATGCTTTTTGGTCTGTTTTCGGGAGGATAGTGCTCGTGGGACCCCAATGTAATCACAAGAGTGGAGGGAGGCAGACAAGGAGCATTCAGAGGTGGATGTGACAGAAGACGGGCTCAGAGGAAGGGCTCAAGCCCCCTCCCCACCCCGCCGCTCCCTTGTGGCTTCGACGATGGACAAAGAGACCACCAGCCAAGGTGGAAAGGGCCAGGATAGTGATTCTCCTGAGGAAATCCCCCAACCCCCGAGCCTCCAGAAGGGAGAACAACTCTGTCCACATCCTGACTTTAGCCCCGTGAGACCAATATTGGTTAGACCACTCACAGAAACATCAGAAAATAAATTTGTGTTTGTTTTTTGTTTGTTTGTTTGTTTGTTTTTTTGCGGTACGTGGGCCTCTCACTGTTGTGGCCTCTCCCGTTGCGGAGCACAGGCTCCGGACGCGCAGGCTCAGCGGCCATGGCTCACGGGCCCAGCCACTCCGTGGCATGTGGGATCCTCCCGGACCGGGGCACGAACCCATGTCCCCTGCATCGGCAGGCGGACTCTCAACAACTGCGCCACCAGGGAAGCCCCTAAATTTGTGTTTTAAGCCACTAAGTTGGTGGTAATTTGTTACAGCAGCCGTGGAAAATGAATCCACACCCCTTTCAGAATCTGCTGAGAGTCATACCCACTTCCCACAAAGAAAAAAATAAAAGGCACTCAATTTTTGGGAGTCCCCAGACAATGAACTCCAGGTGAAGGATCCCAGCTCAGAAGCCAACAGCTATGTTCCAGGTGAAAAGCAAGACACACTGAACTTCGAGAAAGACTCACCTCGCTGGCCTCAGAGCACACGATCACTGTACACGCACTACAGTGTTACAAAGCAGGGATGGGGTGAAAGTCACGGCCATCTCGTAGTACCGAGATGCCCTGGTCCAGCATCCTCAGCGCTGGTGGGTCGGGAGGGACCAGCTGTACAAGCTCCTGTTTCCCTCACATGCAGGGCCTTTCAGCTCAGAATCCAGGCTTCAACTCTGAGAAAAACACTGCGCTGGGCAGTGGGAGGGCTCGAAAAGATGGAAAAGGTAGGGTTTTCTTACGATGCCCGGTCGGCTGTGATGGTGACCACAGGGCAGGGGCACTGCTGTCTGTCCAGAGCGTGCAGGCAGAGGTCAGATCAGACTGGAGGGGGCCCAGGAAGGCTTAGATATGGTCCTGGGGCATCGTAGGCACAGACCATGGCTGGAGCAGAGGCCCAGCCAGAGATTGCTGGGCCCCCATGATTACTTCTCATGCTTCCTTCTGGGTAGGTTGTGCATAGTCTTCAGTGGTTTCATGTCAGCTGATGTGGCCACAACAGTTTTCTAGTGCGCCCCCAACCCCAGCAAGAAGTCTCCACGTGGCTTCTTGGCCGTGGGGCAGACCACGTGCGTCCTCACCAAGGGAGGTCACGTGTGCAGCCCGTCAGGTCTGCTCCAGCTGTCCCAGCTCCTGGCTCTGCAGGGTATAGACCTGGCCAGGCACAACGTGGGAGCAGAGGTCAGGCGGAGTCCCAGGAGCAGGTGTGGCCCACCTGGGAGTGACAAAGCACAGGTGAGGTCTGCCGTGCCCTCTAAGAGCTCATCATCTGCAGCTCTTTCTGTGCCCAAGGTGAGAATTCACGTGCAAGTGATAACGTGTTAAGACTGTATCCCTAGGGGTGCTGAGGACCCGGAGAAGAGGGGCAGGAAGGGAGGAAGCTGAGTGGGGTTGCCATCTTGAAGTTGTGCAGAAGGTAGCTTCAGCCTGAGCCCTCCCACCGCCATGCCGGGACTCTGGAGAGTAACGTGTGCCTCAGAAGTTACCCCCCTCCCTGTCCCACCCCAAGCAAGGTGCTGTGCTTTAACTCGGCCAGCCAGTGGCTGAGGCCTGCCCAGGGGTGTAAACTCCCAGGTACTTCCGCTGTCTGCAGGGGTGGGGGGAAGCGTTTCTGGTGGATGAGGGAAGAGCCTAAAGGAGAGTCTTGGTGCTGCCATTTCTCCCTGGAAACGAGCACACTGACCCTCTTCAGTTCCATGCACCATATACTCTGGACACTGTCCTCGGGCCTGCGTGAGCGCACAGTGTCAGCTCTTGGGGATTAAAATCAGTGCAGACCTCCAAGCGTCTTGTTTCCCTAACTTGATTGTAAACAACAAAGCTGTTGTTTGTTGAAAGCTGGGAAAAAAAAAAAAGATGGGTGTGATCAATTAGTGGTGTCTGCCAGGTGTGGATTCAGAAGGCAAATAGGTGTGATTGATTAGTGATGTCTGCCAGGTGTGGCTTCTGATGGCAAGATGGACGTGATTGATTAGCAATGTCTGCCAGGTATGGATTCAGTGGGCAAGATGGGTGTGATTGATTGGTGATGTCTGCAAGGAGCCTGGGACTGGGGAGAGTGGGCCCTTAGACCAGGTGGGTTCCATCCCTGCTTCCCTCCGAGGTCAAAACTCCTCAAGCCAAATTTACCTTATAATCCCCATCTTTCGCCCAACTTGTTGGTCAAGAAGTCCTTTTCTTTTTCTTTTACTTTTTTCTTTTCTTTTTTTTTGAGTCTCCCTCTCCCTCTTTCTCCCCCTGCCCATTTTATCTCACTTGGGCGCTTATAGGTTTTTATTCTATAAACACTTTGCCGTCTTTGTGACATGGACTCATTCAGGACATGTTTACAGTACTTAATGACATCTCCCGGAGAGATAATGAGAATGCCTTTAAAGGTTGGCTTTCTCCCTGCCTGCGGAGGGCCGGCTCACCAGGCCTTCGAGATGAGCGCCAGGGGTCTGGCGGGGGGGAAAATTGACTTAATTTCTTTTCACCACAGGAAATGGAGTGTCTGGGTGATCTGACCTAAATGCATGGCCTAAAAACCAATTAATTCTGAATTGTGAATTTCTGAGCGCATCCAGCTGTGTGCGGAATTCCCGATGAGGCAGACAACGCATACCTGGCTCATTTGCAGAATGTGAAGGTTTTTCCACATAAACATACCTGACGGTCCATTATTAACGTGCAGCCTCAAGCACAAAGCCCCTCAGCTCCAGGCCCTGCCCACTGGGGTTCCCACCCTGGCCTGATATGTGGACCCTGAAGCCCCAGCCTCCCCTCGGGCCCTGGGAGGCTGCCATCGGAGGGGCCTTAGTGTCCCTAGACCCACATGGACTTCCCACGTGGTGGTCCTAAAGTTGGGGTGCGGGTATTTGGGTGTGCTGTCCCTCAGGTGCAGCTCACGCCCAGCTCGCCTTCCCTGTGGCCTGGGGTTCCCACTGTCCTGCATTTCTCCACCCTGTTTCCTCTGCCTGTTGGGTTAACTCCAGTTTTATTGTATTCAGTTTAATTCACCTCATGTTCACTGAGGCCATGGTGCATGTGACCCTGATTTATCTGGGGGGAACAAAACTTAACCACGCAAAGAACCTGCTTCAGGCCCAAATAAGACAAAGTTGGGAGGGAAGTGAATAACTGTCACAAAGTCACATGTGGTGACCAAAAACGGAGCTCTCAGCAAAACGCCACGAGACACAGGAGGGAGCTGGCAGGCATGTGTGTGAGGTGGGTGGTGTGTGTATTTTGTGTGTGTGTGTGGTATGTATGTGAGGGTGTGTAATGAAGACGTGTGTGTGGTATATATATTATACGTATGTGTGATGTAGGGGGGTGTGAGGTGTGTGCATAGTGTATGTAGCATGTGTGTTGTATGTGTGTGGTGTGTGTGTGATATGTGAGGTGTGTGGGGCGTGGTACATGCGAGCACAGATTATGGTGGTGATGGTGGTGGGGTGTGTGTGTGCGATGGGACTGGGATCACAGAAGTCTTCATGGAGAAGGTGGTGTCTGAGGAGCAGGTAGGATTTCTCAGAGAAGGGGGTGCACAGCACATGCAGCACAGGGGGTGCCAGGGGGGAAGGAGGGAAGTCCGCGAGGTAGGGGCTCCGAGTGGGGAGGACTCCAGCTGGCAGGCAGGAGTCGGGGACTCAGGTGTGGGGGGTGACGGTGATGCTGGGCACAGGGGAGGGAGAGTGAGGGGCATGAGGGGAGCTGGAGGGATGGGAAAGTGGCCCCAGAAATGTGAGATGGGGCTGCAGACATAGGGAGGGCACCCAGAATGGTGTCTCTCCCCAGGGCTCTGTGGCTTGGTGTCTCTCGCAGCCCCACCCTGGGCTTTTCTCCCTTGTCTGTGGGCTGGGAAGCCCCCTGACAGTGTAGGGGGGTCTGGGGGTGAGGCCTTTGGAGGGCAGACCCAAGGCGATCAACTCATCCTCGTTTGTCCTGGACTTCCATGGTTTTAGCATCAAAAGTTCTTTCTCCCAGGAATCCTCTCAGTCACAGGCAAACCAGGACAGCTGGTCACCCCACTTCCCTCCAATGCACCATCCACCATCACAACATACCACGTGCTTAACATGTGTCTGCATTTGTGTGGGGAGGGAACTTGAGCACACACACCCCCCCCCCCCACCATAAGTCATGGGCTGAAGGGTTGAACTGGGTCCCCACCAAATTCATGTGTTGAAGTCCTAACACCCCAGACCTCAGAATGTGATCTTATTTATGGAAATAGGGTCATTGCAGGTGCATTTAGTTAAGATGAGTTCACATTGGAGCAGCTTGAGCCCCCAATCCGATATGGCAGGAGGGTGAAAGCCATGTGAACACGAAGGCAGACGTGGGAGTGCTGTGTCTATAAGCCAAAGAGCCCCCAAAGAAGGCTAGCAAAACACCAGACACTGAGAGGGAAGCCTGAAACAGGTCACAGCCTCAGAAGGAACCAGCCCTGCCCCACACCTTGATCTCAGACTTCTGATTACCAAAACTGAGAGAACTTGCATCTCTGTTGTTTAAGCTGCCCAGTCTCTGGTACTTGTTACAGCAGCTCTGGCAAATCCATACACCCGATTTCCAACAGTCCTTTGGTTGACATCTCACAAAGAGTTATCCTTTGAAAATTCCCAGGAAAAAAACCAAGCAAATTCTGAGAGTCCTGAGTGTTGAGATGAAGACCTTTTCATGAATTAAAATTTCATTCAATTAAATTTCATTTCAATTTCACCCCTTTTGTGAAAACAGTCAAGCAAAACCATCACAGATCCAACTGCCTTCTGCAGACCTTCATTCCACATGAAATCTTTTTATGGAGCTGCAAAGGCAGATGTAGGGATGGGGCAGGGAGCAGGCATGGCAGGAGGAGGATAAAAATGAATGCAGAAGCAGCAGCGTCTGCTGCTGGCACATGCTGTCTCTCCCAACCAACTCACAGGGTTCTTCCTGTCTGTCCTTAGCAGCCCATGGATGGGAGCAGAGTTGGATGAACCCCGGGTCATGGGCTGACCATGGGGATGCTGCCAGACTGTGATGTGGCCTTGACCGAGGCATCGTAGAAAGAGCAAGAAGAGAGGACGACCAGAGTCAGTGGACAGAGCACAGCCATGAGGCTTAACTCTGGTCTTGTGGGTTTGTTTTGCTTCTTGTTGTTGAAATCCCAAGAAAGGACCTTCATATGCAACTGGTCATCTCCACTGCAGTCCCTTTACCCCAGCCTGACCCAAGGCACATGCCCCTGGGCCCCAGGTTTCAACTGGGTGAATATCAGCTGGACTCTCCCCTACTCTCTTGTGCCAGGAGAACACTTTTTTCTCGGGGCAGGGGGGAGTTTCTTGTTTGAGCCTCCCTGGCCCTTCCCTGCCTCCTCCCTCTCTCTTTCTTTTTGGAGGAAAACCCATTTCAGAACTTCACTGAATTTACCCAAGAAGACCCAACTAATAAATTCCTAACTCAAAAGATTAAAGACATTTATGTGCAACACACAAAAGTCTTTTACATCAGAGTCCTGATGTTTGTATAGCTTAGCCAAACAGAGAATAATGGCTGAAAGACAAGGACAGACACAGACATTTCTTGTTTTCTAAAACTGGGCTCAATTACTCAAAAAATATCGCCTGCTTTGTTGTTTTTAAATGCTTTTATCTCTTTCTGATTTATGGCAGTTCCCTGTATAGAAATACATCTCTCCTTAACCACCTTTGGCAGGTGTATCCCTTTACACACAATCCCCAGGAGCTGGATTCATCTGTCACCTGTCCTCACTCGGGGCCAGAAGCCTTCATCATCTTTTTTCTCTGTGACCAAGTCAGCCAGTGGGTCTATTTCATCATAAATATTCAATTCTATGTGACAACCAAGGACAGAAGAAAAAAAGGAAATCTGATGGATGTTGATCAGAATCTGAATTCAGAGAAAAGAAGAACTAATAATTATTAAATATCTATCTGGAGACCAGCTCGGGGGACACATTTTCATATAATATGTATGTATGTAGATGTAGATGTAGATGTATATATATATTCTTGGAAAAACTAACTGTGACTTTGGCAAGTTACTGAATCTTTTTTTTGATAAATCATCTGTAAAAGGTGGATGCATTAAAAAAAAACTAGCTACTTCATATGACATCATTTTATATTTATTAAGTGATTGTGACTTTTTCTGTCATATTTCCTATGACTTGCATTTTGAAATATTTCTTTCAAATTCTTCAATCCCATTCCCTAGAAGATGCTTTGAATTTTGTTGAACAAATAAATACATGCATGACTAAATTTAAAAAGAAAAAGTGTTTGATGGGGGAAGCCCAGTGGTGACCCCAAGGGATAAAACAGAACAAGTTAGCTCCTGTCTCCTCATGAGGAACAGAATTTTTTTTTTAAGTGTTGCTTTGTTTCTTTCTTTGCTTTGTTTTTTTTTTAAAGTTTTGCTTTGCTTCTTTAGAAGTTTTACTTTTGATTTCTTAAACAAATCACCTGAATCATTTTACATATAAGTGTGTTATAAACACGCACCCTAAAATATAATAAGACATCACGTAGATGGTGGTGTGCAGACTTTAGGTGAGAATCGAAGCAGCATAGTGCCATAAAGATGTTATTTATTATCTGGTGCAAAAGAGACCATGGAGTTTTCTGCAGGAATCTTGAGAGAAGGGGGGTCGTCTTCTACTCAGAAGAGCCTTTTCCAGCTGTTTTCCAGGTGAGTGTTCTGAAGCAACACTGCCTGGGGGAAGCAGTTCCTTGGCTTTACCAAGTTTGAGGAAGAGAACACTTGGTCTCGGCTGAGTTGACAACTCCAACAGCCTTCACTGACAACACTGTGTTTTTTGGTTGTGATTGTGAACTGCTCTGGAATTTCTGTTGGAGCACCTCTTCTGTAATTGGGACCCTCTCAATTTATCCATATTAGTTGTAGAAAATCATACACAGGAAAACATTCTCTTACCCTAGGAAGGCAGCAACAGAGCTAGGAAATGACAGATGGACGGAGAGAGCTGCTCTTTTGATAACTTGAGAATCTGTGGGGAATCCGTGTTGGGATCACTCTGCTTTTTGTAGGTGAGTAAACAGATGACGCGGCCCCCCTGCAGGGTCTGACAGTGGGGGGCATGGGGCATCCTGGCAGCGCATCCTCCAGCTCCAGCTCAGCCACCTCAAGGAATCCACAGAGAGGCAGAGAGCTTCTAGGAGGCAAATCCTGCACGGTTTTATTCTTTATTAGTTCCTGCAGAGTAAGGCTGGGGACTATGACTTGCTTTGTGTCTGCTCTTGGGGTATCCCTTATCTGAAGGTGGCATTAGAGAAAACCTGTGTGAGGAGACGGACCTCACAGGAAGCGTGTCCTTGGGACTTGACATGTGCTTACCCCTCTCTGACGCAATCACCTAATCATAGGAGTCCCTTCTCTAAAAGAAGAAGGGGTTGCTTAGGGGAGGGGTTAGTAAGACTAAACCTTTGCCCCACTATACAGACGTAGCTGAGCCCACGGAAGAGCTTTCAATCAAGGGACTAAACTTGGAACTTGACTGACAGGCTGGTATGGAAACCCTTCCAGGTCTTCTCAAATGTTCCTTCAATACCTTGACTTTTCTGTGGTTGGAACTGACAAACAGATCTTTGTAGACCAAAGGTTGCAACTCTCAATGTAATGCGAAGTTGGATGAGAACTTAGATATCAGCCATTCTCAAACTCTTTGATCTTGGAGCCTCTTTACATTCTTAAAAATTATGGGACATTCCAAAGAGCTTTTATTTATGTGGGTTACATCTATTCATAGTGATATTTAGCATACTAGAGCTTGAAACAGAAACTATAAAAATATTTATTAATTCATCTTGAAATAATAATAAACCCATTAAATGTTAACACAAATAACCTATTTCTTACAAAAATGACTATCTTTTCCTAAACAAAAAATATTAAAGGAAACGAGTGGCATTTTTTGCATTTTTGCAGCTCTCCTTAACATCTGGCTTAATAAAGACACCAGGTTTCTCATATCTGCTTCTGCATTCCATTTGTTGTGTTATGTTATTTGGGTGGCAGTGTGTGAAGAAAAGCTATTCTTATACAGATTGTCGTTGGGACATCAAGGGGTGCTTTAATAGCCCTTTCAGATCATTGTGGATATTCTTTTTTGATGCCATGCCAAAGCCCAATAAAATGTAGTTTCTTAGAGGTGAGTTGCAATGTGACTTCCAGGAAACTTGGCATATCTTTATGCCTATGAAATGTCCCTATTAAATAAAAAGACAGGGGTCATTCCAGTGTTTAAGGTGCAGGTCTAGTGGGTCTAGTGGTATATATCATGAAGATATTCTCCACTGCTGCTTTGCTCAGTCTCTCCCTCGGCCACGCCGAACTCAAAGTTTGTTAAGTGCTTTATTGACCAAAATGAGACATGGAATCAGTTGGGAAGAGCCCAAGCTTCGTCAGCCTCTCACCTCACTTGCCCCATAGTTTTTTTTTTTTTTTTTTTCCAGTACGCAGGCCTCTCACTGTTGTGGCCTCTCCCGTTGCGGAGCACAGGCTCTGGACGCGCAGGCTCAGTGGCCATGGCTCACGGACCCAGCCGCTCTGCGGCATGTGGGATCTTCCCGGACCGGGGCACGAACCCGTGTCCCCTGCATCGGCAGGCGGACTCTCAACCCCTGCGCCACCAGGGAAGCCCTCCCCATAGTTTTTAAAAGGTCGGGGCAAAAAGCCTTTCAGAAGTCTACCTAGAAACTGTGCTGATTTCCCTAACTCTGAAATAGTTTATTGCTGCTCCTTGGGAACAGAATGAAGAACCAACCTCTGGTTGGTTTCTGGGCAATAACGGAGCATCTGAGTGATGCCCAGAAGACAACAAAGGTAAATATAACTGTATAATAAACACAGTGGCCTTCACATGCACTCTCTTTGTGAGGGAGACAGCTGTTCTCGAGCACCTGCCCGGGACTCTCATTTACTGCCGTCTCCAGCCTTTGCCTGGACCCCGCTGCACACAGGGGGGCTTGGGGCTGTATTCCATTCCCTTCCTTTCCATCCCCTCCCCCTCCTTGCTTTGGACCACTGTTCCCCAACCTGTGTGACTGTGTGTAGATGGGTGTGCTCACGGGACTGTGAGCTCAGTTTCTAACCCTGCCTTTGAGATGTGTCTGAAGCAACATCGTGAAGCCTGAGGGCAAGAAATTTGCAAGTGGCCATTCATCCCACCTCAGAACACTGGTGGCGCATTTCATGCCTCCTTGTGCCACAGGAGATGAGCAAACCTGGGTGCTCTCAGGCTCCTGTTGGCTTGACCTCATCTCTTCACCTACACCTCACCTCTTCCCTCTATACGGGAAGCCAGTAGAAAGTCACTGCTCATTGAGAGGATTTGACAAATGCCTTTTCCAGCTCTCTTCCTCAATGAGAGGTCAGAACTCCCTACAACATTCAGCAGAGCCCTCTTTCCAATGGTCTTGAACAACATAGCAATCGTGGCTTCTTTCTTTTTCCAAAGATCCCAGAAGCTCTACCTCATGTTTTCATCACAGAATATTTCTTTCTTGTTCTGGTTTGTTTCCAGGAAAGAGATCTCTCGGTTCATACGGTTTTAGTTCCTGGGGGACATGCTTGCACAGCTCTGTAGATGGACCTCCTGGTAGAGACACCTTCTGAAAATGACTAATGCATCCCTGAATGGCTTATCAGCGCTTTGCTACCCCTGAACTTGTGCAGATTAGCAAGAGACACATTTACCTTAAAATGCAATGAACACAAGTCCGCTCACTTTGGGTTCAGGCCAAGAAATTAATCTAACTTATTTGCAGGTGAAATAACTTCATGTTCAGACCAATAAAGATCTATTTTAAGTCCTTTTGTCTTTGAATGGCAGAGATGTGACTAGTGCTCTTTGCTTGGATACTTTGAACTTGAGGAGGCCACTTTGTCAGCATACGTCCCCAAGGGAAAAGGCCAGATGCTGAAACACAAGGCTTGAGCCTTAAAGGTTGGAGTTCACTGTCCAGTGTGTGCTCGGGTCCACGTGTCCCTTTGTTTGGGAAATGATCCCTATTGGTAATTAACATCTCTCCCCAAAAGATATTTCCAGGAAGAACAGCTAATATTGAGCAACGGAGGCTAGCCTAAATTCGAAAGGTTGTTTTTGCTGTGCTTTTCTGAGAAAAGCCAAATGGTCAATAAAACTGTCCTTAGAGAGCACTGATCAATATGTCCTCCAAAGAGGGGAGGGTCCCCATCAGGAGGTGAGACCAGGGCAGATGGGAGCTGGAGAGAGGCATCTGCAGGAACCATTGGGGGCACGCAAGGTGGTCTTGGGTTTCACGTCTTACATTTGCTGGTTATCTGGAGATGTAGCATTTTAATTTAAGGAGCCACACTGAACATCTTCTATGTGTTAAGAGACTATTTCAAAGACTCTTGGCCCAAACCTGCATCTTGTGGGAAGGGCTAGGGAGCCAAGAGATCAAGGAAAGATTCCGGGAAGACGGAACCTCTAAGTTGAGTCCCGAAGAATGAATGTCGGTCAGCACTTTACACGGTGCCTGGGGGTTGGTTTCCCTAAAGGCAGATGCTGAACCAGGGACTTGAGGACCAGCCATTTTGGGAGGTGATCCTGGGAAGCACCCAGGGGGAGCAGAGAGATGAGACCAGGAAGGGTGGGGAAGGCAGCTAGCAGAGGGCTTGTCTTCTTCAGTTGCCACGACTGGGGGGGTAGAGGAGGTGACTAGGCTCCCTCCTGCTGTGGCCTCTGGGAAAGAGTGTGGAACACGCCTCGGAGCTGCCCCACCTGGAGAGACGGAGGGGGGTGTGTGTCCACCACCAGCCATCAGCCATCCCGTGGGGAGCTTATTTCCTGGAATGCAGACCTGGCCCATGGGTCACAGCCCAAGCCCTGAAGGCCTGAGTCTTGCAGATCATTGGAGCTGGAGGATGTCACAGGCACACACACAGGAATGGCCGCTCGCTGGCCCAGGACACATGCCATCTCCTGGAGGGACTCAGGACACATGGACCACAAGCCATCCCTGGCAGAGGGGGAAGCCAGAACCCCTGAGCTTGAGGAATTCAGAGGGTTAGCTAGGATGGCAGCAGCAGGGCTGGGTGAAGCCTGATTTGGTGAGCAGAGCCCACCCTACAGTCTCCTGAAGATGCTTTTCCTGCCTACAGCTCTCCGAGGCCCTGGGGAAAGCTCTGGGATTGGGTTTTGGATGGAACTCAGTCCAGAATTTCTTTAGTATCCCCTGTCAGTGCATCTGCATCTGCCTCAGGCTTTAGATGTATCTGTGCCTGTTAAGTTCATGGAAAAATTGATGGTTTTTTAGGAACAACAGGGACTTGACTGTGTTTGGTCTGGAGCGAAATAGCACCCTGGCTCCAGGTGAAGGGCTGGCATCCTGACCACCAGGTGCCCCCATGCACTGGGTTTCCATGAGCAGGACCCGCGTGCCGGTCAGCCCACTGTCCTCCTACCTGTCCCTCAAATGTACCAGGTGGAGGTCCACCACAGGGCCTGCCGTTCCTTCCTCCGGAACATCCTGCCCTGGTCATTCGATGATGCTCCTGCTTCCTGGTCTCAACTGCAGGGCCTGCTGCTAGGAGAGGCTCCTCTGCTCTGCTGACCTGAACGCACCTTCGGCCCCTTGCTGGGTTCTGTTTCCTCGACAGCATCTCTGCCTGCCTAATGATGTATCCATACGCTCTCCTGCTTATCTTCTGTCTCCTCCTCTTATCAGGGGCTTGGCCTTGGTCACATCGTGTGCCCAGCTTTTGGGATACATTGTGGAACGAATGAATGGACAGCAGGGAGTGAACAAGTGAACGAATGCGTGTTCAGCCCAGCACCTGCCGCCGGGAGGGCTCCGTGGGTCAGAGCATTTCTTTACATGGTATTTAAAGGAGGCTCACGCAAAGTCTGCCACAAAACCTTGGCCTGATTTGGGGTTCATCTCCCTGCTAGGGACTGTTTCCCTTCATTTCGTTTCCTTCCTGAGCTTGTGAGGTGAAGATTTTCTTTTCTGTGCGATTTTCCTTTCTTTCTCTCCTGGCCTTTGTTCCCGAGCTCTCGGGGCTCCCTCCCTGCAGTGAACTGTCAGCAATGATTGATGCTAGGTGAACGGCTCCCGCTGAAGTTTTTGTGCTGGTGTTTAGTTAGCAGGTTTAAGTTTCATTTAATCCTGAGGGAAGGTCCTGGATGTGGGCTGGAGCCCCCCAGCCCTGAAAAGGGCCCCGAGGCTTGGTTTGCTTT
The DNA here is from genome assembly GCF_963455315.2 of Globicephala melas. Taxonomy (NCBI): domain Eukaryota; kingdom Metazoa; phylum Chordata; class Mammalia; order Artiodactyla; family Delphinidae; genus Globicephala; species Globicephala melas. Next base: position 42,431,129 of record NC_083328.1, on the reverse strand, counting down.
GGATAAGCCCTGAGACCTTCGATTCTTCCTAAAGCAACCGGGCCCACCCACCAGGCTGCCACTGTCTCTTCTAGGAGATCTGGTGAAACTCCTTTAGCATCTGTTAGCCTCTCAATGGCCTAGGGAACTCTTCCTGCAGATGGCCTCCTGCCCAGGTAAACCTGCCAGGTTCACCGTCTGCTTTCCACCATCGGGGCAGGGCTTTGTGGGCGACAGAGTCCCCAGTCCTAAGGAGGTGGACGACCAGTCAGCACCCAACACCTTTACTGGTGCCGAAGCAAAGAGAGAGGGCAGGTGAGGGAGCCTGTGAGCAGGCAGGGCTGGACCAGGGTGTGGGCTGGTGGGCGCACCCCGGAAGAGGTGGGCTGCTTGAGGTCACCCTGCCTGGCCTTCTCACGGGCATTCTGTCACCGTGGATGCCACTGGGCTTCCTCTGGCCCTGGGCATGCAGGAGGGGGTGTTTGCAGATCCAAAGGGCCCCTCGTGTAACAGCATACAGGTGCCCATCTCCAACTTGGGGCCAGTAGAGGGACCATGGGCACTTTTAAACTAGCAAATATCAAATTATTTTTAAAATGTCGGTTTCATCCATTGCTGGTACGTAAAGCATAGAATTCGCATGTTGGCTAACTCAGCTTGGGGCTGATGTAGGAAGGGGTAGGTTTCTGGGCAAGAAGAGCTTTCAGGTCAGGCCCTGTGATTCTCTACATCATACACCCATGAAATAGGAAAAATTGCCGTTTATCCCACAACCACCATCTGTTAAATTCCTTGGCCTAAATGGAAATTCTACTGATTCTGTTCTGCCAAATGTGATGGTGTGTGCAAGTCCAGGCTGGAAAATATTGAATTTCTTTATATGATAGATGAGGAGAATACGGACTTGCAGGCCACGAGACAAGAGAAGAAGAAGCTGATAAGACGGCACAAAGCCGGCCACCACGTGAGGGACAGGATCCTGAGACCTGGTGACATTAGAAGAGAGATGATTAAAATATCACTGTAACAGGGCTGCCCTCCCCTTAGATGCCCAGATCCTCACTGAAATCGAATTCATTATCAAGTGCTCTGCATCAGTGTGTTTTAAGAAGTGGCCACAAAGGGGACATGTCATCATATTGGGTTGAGATTTGGAAACACATACCAGGAATGGGAGCTGACATCTGGAGACAGAGTCACCCTGAGGACATGAGCCTTCAGGAATGTACAGAAGTATCAGGAGGGCTTGGACTTCCCTGCAGTGTGAGATGGAGGTTGCATGTGATTCGACCTGTGTTCAAGAGTCTGGGAGACACTACCTGACCTTCGGCTGTGCAGTCGCTGCAGCTCAGGGCCTGGCATACACTCCAGAATCAGGTCATTGATTAAAAACGGAATGTGGCCCTTCTCAACATCAAAGCCAAACCCATGCCTGATCCAGACTGGTGTTATTTGTGCAGGTGAAGCGGAGATGGGGAGAAACCCAAATGCACACAGAGTCGAGTGAAAGTCACCTCTGATTAGATCAAGCTGGAGATTTCAGACTAGCCTTGGACTTTGCAGGGCAGCAGCAGTATTTGCCTCTTTTCAGAGTTCAAATTTGAGAACCACTGGGTTTGTTGATGGAAATTTGTACCTGGGGGAGTTTCCTGCGTGGAGATCTTCAAATGGTTTTTGGCCAAGTATTCCATAAGTTACAAGAAGAACATGTACCCTAACACGTGTAAAATGCAGTTATCTGGTACATATACTATATACATAAACAAGTATATTATTATATTATGAATATTAAAAAACATTTACAAATTTGATTTTTAAAATGATGAGATAAACGTACTTATAAATATACGTTTTGACATTTTCTTCCCACACCCCGGCGTGTCTGCTTGCGTACTGCCTGGGCCGCCAGCACCACTTGGATACTGTAAGGCCCACAGGGTCTATCTTTGAACAGACACAGAGATTGTGGCAGGGGATATCAGAGTTGGGCCAGAAGAAGGCGGGCAGAGTTTAGGGGGATAGGTGAGTGCCAGGGATTGGGGATTGCTCTCTGGTACCATCCACATACTGTCATTAAAGGTTCCCATGAAGCATCTTGAGGCATGTGTGTCCAATGTGGTGAAAACATGAGATGAGTAGTTCCTCTGCAGAAGGTAGAAAATATTGAATTTCTTTGTACAAGAGATGAGAAGAATATGAACTTCCAGGCCAATAGGCAAGAGAAGAGGAAACTGATAAGATGACAGAAAGCCGGCCACCACACGAGGGACAGACCAGTGCTAGAGATGGGTGAATCCCTCTCTGGTGGGTAGGGACCCAGTTTACCACCCTCCATCCTCTTCTGTTAATGAAGGAGGTTAGGGATGCTTCCAGCCACCCAGGTCCAGGGCACCATGATGTGGTCCCCACTGCACACTGTCAAGCTGTTTAGAAAAGGAATCTCCCCCACAGCATGGGCTGTACTGATTTTACCTTTGCTTTTAGGAAGATAAGAGGTAACATTGGTAACTGCTATTCTTGTTTCCCTAAAACATCTCTCTGGATGGACTCACGGGGACTAAGAGCAGTGTGATATTCCTCCCGTCCAGCCAAAAATTTGGATGCAATGACAACCCGTATGGGGTTTAATCATCACATGATCAGTAACGTATGACCCTCTGAAGCACTGCCAGATACCCAGGGACATTTAACAAAAGTGGAAAAAACATGCTGCCCATCATACGAGGAGCCCATCTGTAGGAAACCACACCCGCCCGTGTGTCCGATCGCATCCGGAATACCCGGCAAGACTGTGGTTCGGTGCTTTCTATTGTAACGTGGCCGTAATCACTGGGAGCTCTCAAGCACGGGAAGGGAAGCATCTCGGGCACAAAGTACTTCTTATTTCATTCTCCGAACCACACTGAGAGGAAGGCGTTCTCCATCTCAGTTCACAGATGAGATAGCCACATTCAACGACTCCTTTGAGGGCCAGCTCTCACATGACAGGGCTGAAACAAGAATGCACGTCTCTGCAACAGAGCCCAAGTCACAGACACTGAAGGTGAAATACCCCAAGAAGGGTTTTGGTTCCTGTGTGTGTTGGTACCTCCAGGAATTGAACTCAACTTCATAGAGTGGTTCAGCATGACGGGATGGTGAGAACACGGGCAAAGTGTGTGTAAGGAAAAGGGTGGCACCAGGAAAGCCACAGAAAAGGCAGAATTGACCGGATCAGAGAATGTATTCAAATAAAAGCAGAAGGACCTGTAGGGCTCACTGGAACGGTAAGTTATCTACATCTAAATCCATCTCCGTATGTATTTTATTTCTCCACACTTCCAAGAAAACATTTATGGAGGTTAAGCATAAAACCTAAGGAATAAACTAGTTAAATGCACGTTCAAAAACCATGTGGGAAAAAAGAGGTCGTCGATACTCTTTATCAAAAACTAGGCAAAAATTCCCTGTGGTTCTCAGACTCCTGGCGGCCAGTTCGAAAAGGGAAACTGCACAGGAGATTATATAATTCTCATGAGGTAAAAGAGAATCAGGACAGTTTATCAGGAGTTCACCAGATACACCTGATACAATTCTTGAAGGGTCTTCTGTTGTGCACATCTTTTTACACAGGACAGGAAAACATAACAATGACTGTGTCCTCAGCAGAAGTTCCTCTCCAGAGCCTCTGTGAGTCTCCAGGTGATGACAGAGCAGGGGGTGATGTCCGAGGTCCACCGCTCAGATTCCCTTTCCAGGAAGGGCTCTCTGTCCTTCTGGAAAGAGCTCTGGGGGCTGGAGTTGGTCGGCAGCCTGTAGACACATCCCAGCCTTTGAGCCCCTGTAGCATGACCCTGGCCAAGGTCAGAGCAGGACATGGTCCAGAGGCCCAGCACCTTCTGCTCCCAGCGCGATTCTCCTAGCATCATAGGTGTCGCCTGTGTGCACTGTAGTCTGACGACCACACTTGCTTCCCTCGGTTTTCCTTTCACACCCTTTCTCCCAGTGCACGTTTTGCCCTCCTAACTCCCCTTGGTGTCTCCTTCCCGAGGACCTGCCTGCAAGAGGGATGCTAATTCCTAAAGTCATCACGAGGAAGGAGGAACGTGACCTTAAAGGGGTTTTAGAGACTCGCCTGTTTATAAATTCAGTAAGTGGCCGCAGTGTCTTCTGGTCAGAGGCACCCCTTCTAAGTTAGAGGTTCCCTAATGAGACCCCATAAAACGCCAGGGAAAATGGCTCAGGCCTTTCACCCTGTTTCTTCCCAGGACCGAGTATTCCTTTTAACTCCTTCTACCCACAGGGAAGGCATTTCAGTAGCCTGTCTTCTTTCCTGAGTCTCAAGTCTTTGTGTTTGTCCCTGGACCTGGCACTGTGTCATCTGCTGTCACACCCACTAGCTCCCCGACAGTCACTGAGTCCTGATGAGGTAGGAAATCAGCCCCCGGGGCTTCCAGGGGACAGTCACCAAACGCTGCCCAGTCCAAGCCCTCATTCACAATCATTGGAAGACTGCATGGGAACCTCATTCTTCCAGCCTCCACGTCCTCGTCCAGGTGGGGAGAGTGGATCCTGCCCTGAGCTTTGTCAACTCCAGCCGAGGCCTGACAGGAGAGACCCCATTTAGCCCCTGGTCAGAGGGCAGAGCTTGCCCTCCCCAGATGCACTTGGGCCCTGGAGGGAGGCCGTTCTCATGAAGGCAAGGGCACCAAGGATACTGCGATTCTACCCTCTTCCTGGAGGCGGGGCTGGATGCTTCCCAGGTGGCCTCACCACCCTGCTCCTGCACCCAGGCTTCTCACCCCAGGCCGGCCCCGCTCACCACGAAAGGTGCAGCCTCCGCAGAGCAGCTGTGCCTCGGCCGGACCCAGTTCTGGGTCGAGAGAGTAGGAGAATCAAGGCAGACTAGGTTCAAACTGAAACCCCACAGAGACACACACTGGGGTGCACAAAACCAGGACCAAAGGGCACCACAGACCTCATCCAGAATGTCTTCACGTAAGGACGGGCTGAAACTCCCGTGGCCTTTTAACTGACACAACCAGAGTGTGCCCTGAAAGAGAGGGATGCTTCTGAAGCCGACAGGCCACCAGGAAGTCGGGCACTAGTTTAACTGAAGCCAGTGGTGTGCTTGTCACCAGCCTCCTCTGACCTGCTTGCCCGAGGGACGAAGGCGAACACTCCCTCCAGGATTTCCGGGAGCCAGATGAACACACCCTGGTCCCCATGCTTTCCTGCCCCCAGCCCAAGCCAAAGGAATACAGATGTGGGTCCATCCCTTCAGGTGCAAAGACTGGGAATAAGATAGCTGAAATGAAGTGATGTTCTTTTTCCCCTGAGAAGACAATTTCAAACCCCATCACGGTAGCTTGAACTAAAGAAAAATGCGTTGTGGCTTTTGGGAGTTTTGTTCAAGTTACAGTAAACACGCGTGCACAGGCACCTTCATGCAATCGCAGAGAGGCTCTATTTCTTATGCTTATCCCTTTCTCTTTTAACCATGAATCAACCCCCAATCAGAGCCTTGTGTTAATTGTATTACTAGAAATGTACTCCTATAAACACATCTTGGGCCACGTGTTTTTCTCCAAATATCTGATTTGGCTTTAACTAAGGATTTGCAGGGCTGCACAACGTGTGGGAATAATTGCCCCGAAGTTCCAAATATTTATTACGGGGCCAGTGGGGAGGGCCAGCGGCTGACGTGGCCCGTGGCCGTCTGGCCCCATTCTTCTTGACAATAGGTGGATGGAGAGACAAGTGTTGAACTGTTTACTGCTTCAGGACATTTAAAAAGGTAATGAATGTACAAACAGCATGAAAAAAGAGCCCTCTGTAAGGTGGCTTAGAGTCGGGAGAGAAAATTCAAACAATTTTAGCCTCAAAAAGTCAACAACAGACACCCTTCTACTAAGGACCTACAAACAAACAGAGTTACTCTGTACACACATTAAGTGATGCAGCGCCCTGCAGCCGTGACTTTGACCTCACAGGGCCTGACTGTCACACGTGCAGGCTCAGAACTCGGCAGGTTTGGGGGCCCAGGAGCATTGAATCCCCAGAGCTTGCATTTGTAAGACTTTCACACCTGGCTTGTCCGGGGCCTGCGAGGGCCGGAGAGAAACTCCGATTCAGACAAGGACTGGGGTGCTCTTGACCCGGAGACCAAGCCGTACAGGACGCGTGGACCGTTTGTCTTCCGTCCCCTCACAGTTCAGCAGAGAGTGTTACAGACAGACGTCTCTTGTGCCCAGACGTCCCACATCCCACATAATTAAAAGACAGAAGTTACCCTTTAAAAAAGTAAATAATTAATAATGGGAGAGGAATCTACCATATTAGGGCTCTGCTCACCCAGGCCTAGAAATGTCGGTTATTTGCTTTCCTTCTAAGCATTGAATAATACAATGGAGGAAATAAATTCTCCTGTTTCATTTTTCTATTTTGTGAGAGATTTCGCGCCCTGCTATTTGAAGACTACCCTCTTTTAGTCTCTGATGATGATAAGGGAAGCTGCTTCATCACTGAGACATCTAACTAGAAGCAAGAGGTTGAATGATTTCGGAGGGTCTTGCTTTCACCCCGAAGTTAGGATTTGTCTCCACACTGGACCATCTAGTGCTTTCTGAGCCTTCTTATTCTTCCCAATAGACCTGAACAAGGGCTACACACAAGAAAAATCTCTAAAAAGACGTGCCTGAAAAAAAGTGTGCCTCCCCTCCCCACCCACGTGCTCATCCCACACACCTTATAAAATCTAAAAGAGCGTTAACTCTGAGTTTTCACATTTTAAAGTCACTCTTTGCCAGAAGTAAATTCAGGAGATTTCAAGAAGAAGTAAAACAAGAAATAGAAAGGATGGTCTTCAAAAACATCTCCAAAGTAAATTGGTCACAAGTTTCCTTTTAGCCCATTCCTTTAAATGCAATTATGCCAAGAGGGAACATTTAATATTGCAATCGATAGAGCCCTGTCCTTTTATAATACTGGGTCTTAACGCCCATTGATTTTGGGGGTTGGCTGCACAAACTTAGTGATACACCTGAGAATTTTATGCTACGAAGAAGAGAAAATGACTTCCCTGCCACAGTGGGGAATGAGATGAATCACTCATTCTCCCAGACTTTAGAAACCACACAGGAGGAAGGCAGTGGATGTCTTCAGATTATTTTCACAGATTCAAAAACAGAGACAACTTGTAAAATGGGGAGAGAAGCACATCGTGTCTTCATTTTTGCAGTGACAACATGGCAGGATCGAGGGTGCTGGAAGGGTGCTTTCAAAGGTACTTTTTTACTCTGGCGCACAGTTCCCTGGAAAATTATTTCTGGGGAAAGAAATGACTGCAAAAAAAAAAGAAAAGAAAAGAAACCTCCTAATTGCAGTTGGCCTAACGCTTCTCAGGTGGGTCAATACCAGGCCAGTGCAGGTGGCCTCGGGCCGCTCCCTTCCCAGTGTTTGATAAAGCCAGCCTCCTTCCCGGATCAAGGTATTAAGGTTTGGGTTATTTGTATTGATTTTGTGTGCTGCCACGCTGAGCCAGTCATGCTTATATCTGCCATTCACAAATTTCCCTTTAAAATGTCACCGCTGCTTCATTTCCTCCACGATCCATCAATACTGCAGCCGGAGGGGACACTCATGATCCCCAAGGGCTGTCGTCTGGTCTGAAAGACCCTGGAGCGCTGCACATCCCCAGAGTTTTCACCGATATCAACAGTGGGGAGGGAGTGGGTTAGGAGAGTGGTCAGGAAGATTCTAAAGCAAAAAAAAAAAAAAAAAAAAATCTTGCAAAGATTTTTCTCTGATATGCAGAAGGATTTTTCCTCCTTGTCCAGAGAACCCTGGCAAATGGATAGGCCCTCTAGTGGTTCACAAGGCTGCTTGGAAATAAGGGGAGGACTCAGCAGACATCATCTGACATCCCTTGAAAGTCCAGCCACACCCACAAACAGGTGTATACACGGGAATTTCGATACCTGACTGAACACAGCTATTACTGGCTATACCCATTTTTACAATTCTGCTGGACATAAATCTTAAAGAAACTTTGTCTTATTTGCTGATAATATGGGGACAAGACTTTCCCTGGAAGTTCTGCAGTATGTAGTCTTTCTCAGCAAAATACGTAAACTAACCCATCGAATCATTTTAAACAGATACTTTTCCTTCCCAGAGTGGAATAAAACGAGCCTTCACTGGAAGCCAGGCAGGAATCTACACACAGGCGGTCACGACTGTATTTATCAGTCTGCGGTGATCCTTTAACAAACATGCAGTGGGGTAAAAATAAAACACATGTTTTCCCTTATTTCTCTGCAAGCGCTTACTTAAGGTTTTATTATATTTGGCCATGGGACATTCAGTCAACTTACTGATGATATCAAAGAATGATTTTACAAACAGTAAAAGTTACACTATTGACACCTCCAAATTCTAGAGTATTTACATTGTGTTAGGTGCACACTTGCACAGGGAGATTAACAAACATTACCAGCAAGGCTGTGGCCAAATCCACCCTGGTTGTTTATAAAACCTTTACAACTCATCAGCTTCCACTAACACACTGGCACTGTTCAATTACCATCAGTTTTAAAGAGCCTTAGCAAAACATCCAGTGCCCATGTAAATAGACAAATCTGAAAACTAGCTGGTCTGTTGGCTTACATACTGTAGGTAATGTTTTCTTTTGCTCAAATTTGTTCTGGAAACTAATCACGCTCTGATAAAGCCATCTGCAAATATGAGAAAGATTGACACCCACATGTCAAAGTTTACACAGCCTGACCAAGTGTACATATAGTGTGGATGATGTAAGGGCTCTGCCGTGCAGAGCTTCTCCAGGGCCATGTTGGAATGGAGCTCCCTGGGAAGAATGCAGGCGCCCTGTCCACGTTACAGCAAGACTTGCCGGTTTCCCAGCCAAGCTAAAACTCTTGCCAAAGGGATGGACACTTTCCTCAATGCTTATTGTCACTTTGTTGCCCCAGCAGTATCAGTCTAGGACTAGAGGATGGTTATCATTCAGGTAATTCCAAACACAGTTGCTTTTCTACAAGTCACTAAAGCTTTACCTGTATCCAGAACATGATAGTAACTTATTGTCCCTCTGCTAGGAAGGATAGCATTAAATATCCTTTGTTTAATGGAATGATATGAAATGGCATTTGCCTCACAATTCACAGGTGCGCAACTCCTTCTTGTGCTTTGTCTAATTTGCAGGTATGGCTTGAGATGTGGATTTGTCCACTCACACTCGGAGAAAGTCCAGGATGAAAATCTGAGTCCCTAGCAGATGGAGCTCCTGAATGCGATGGAACAGGATAAGGAATTCATCTTCATTTTACATCAGCAAGGAGTCTCTCTGATGTAGAAACAAATCCAGTGTCCATCTCCTGGCTTCCTGATTGCCCTCCTTAGAAACACAATGGAAATGAAATCCACAGCCACGTGGAAGGACTTATTTGTAGTGACCTTACTTTGGCTCCTATGCTCACTCTTTATTAAGAGCTCAGAAATCATGTTTTAATTTACATTCTAGAATTTTTCTAGGGATCAACCAGAAGTTTCCTCATTTATCATTTCCAGAATACAGCTTAATAGATCTTTGAAAAATACAGCAACATTTGCCTCTCTCCAGCCTTCTGACAATTCTCATTTTTTTAAATTTTTTATTACTAGGATAGCTCTGTAATCTCATCCGCCAATTCTTTCGATTCCCATTCTAAAGTCTGGATTATTTCTTAGCACTTCACCAGTTCTGGATTTTGATTCGTTCTATCAAATTTCCAATTGTAAGATCATTCATCTTGATAGATTATTAAATCTACACCCAGTAATGAGTTCCTCACTTCCTTGTCCTTCTTGATCTAAATACAGCAAAATAAAGCTTTCTGGAGGTCCCGAGAAATTTTGTTTCTGAAAGCATCATTAATATTTAGTTTTCTGGTTTACTTGAAACTCATTGATGGTGACATTGTTCTGTGTTTGTCTCTGTCCATCTTGTACATATTTTAAAGATAAAGGTTCAACAGAAATCTCCTTGTTCAGCCACATTCAATTGTTTAGATGCCTTTATCTTTACAAATCTATGTAGGCTGACATTTTCCAAGCTAAGTCTTCTAATCTACAACTCATGTCTTAGCTAATTGCAAAATTTCATGAACAATAGCTATTCCTAATTAACTGCCCTTGTTCTTTCAAATACTTATTCTATTGACCAAAAATGGATTTAACCAATGTGCCACGAATTTTTTAAGGATGCACGCTTATATTATGAAGGCAGATCCCTTTGGCTTTGCCCAACCATTTGAGCCATCTTTGATCATATAATATGACTTCCAGAATCTCATAACCTCTTCTGTACTTCACTACATGCATCGCTATGAAATGTGTAACAATTTTACGACGATTCTTGTTCAACAGAAGCCTTTTCAACGTTAGCTCATAAAACTTAATTCCCCATTTCCTCTTCCCAAAGAATAAATGATCTTTGCCCTCTTGTGGATAATTGGGTCATGAAGGTAGGCGAGAGCTTAACCGTTACCAGGGGAGATTGCCTGCTGGTGTTTAAGGGCAGAGTGGTAACTCCTATGTCTGAAGGGAAAGAGACAAAGAGGAGGGGCGAGAACCAGCATTTGCTGAATCCTGTGCTGGGCCAGATCCTGGTCTAGATGCTTTATGTTATTATTCTCATCTCATCCATTCTCTTTTTGCCCCCTAATTTATTCTCATGCCACTCATTCCCTTGTCCAATACCCTTTAATGGTTTCCAATCACCCTTTGCACAAAGACCAAACTCCCGATCACTGGCTTTGAGGTTTGGTGTGGTTTGGCTCTTGCCAACACCATCAACCTCCTTTTTCTCCTTTGTCTCTTTGTTTTTTCTGCTTCATTGTTCCAGACCTTCTTTCCATTGGCCGTAATTGTTTGGTCGACTTGTATATCCCCAAACCTAACCCAATTCTGGCACAGAATAGATGCTCAATAAATATTCTTGGTTGGAAGAACAAACAAGTGAATGCATTTAATCCTTTCAGCCATCCCAAGATGAGGAAATAGAAAGTCAGATGGATTCAGTCCCATGCCCGAGCCTCAGCTGATAACAAGTAGAAGTTAGCAATGTCTCAGCAGCGCTATAGGACTGGGCCCACCAGCTGCATCCTGCTGCAATTTTCTTTCCCCTCAGATGTGTTTGCCGCCCTGGTGTTGCTTTAGAGGTTTTATTTATCTGTGGATTTTCTTTGAAGAAAGGCAGCCGTAGGATGCCTTTTTTAGAGGCCAAGGTGAGAATGAGGAAGATGCTTTTACATGGCACCTTTATAACATTGAAAAGTGATCATTAGGCTCCCTCGAGAGGATGAGGGATTTGCATTTGACTTGCGTTGTGCAAACAGGTCTTTTGTTGATTTATCAACAGGACTTCACTGGGGGTTTTGGATTGGATTCCAGAGGTTGGCACCTACACTCTAAAAAAAATCTAAACAGAAGGAGAAAATAAATCACCAACTGGCACTTTAAAGGCAAAGGTTTGTACCAAATTTAATGAACTTCCTGTCTTACTGAGCATGAGGGAAATGTCATGTTTACCTCAATGCTCCCTGCTCCTGGCAGCAGACGTGCCGAGTTGGAAGGGATGTAGAAGTGGGTCGCGTTCATCCAACTGCAAGTCAGAAAACTCATTAGCGAGAGGGCACTGGGCAAGAGCTCTGGCCATCATGGCGCACCCCAGCCCTTGCTACCAACCCCAATCAGAACTAATCCCAGGAGACATGGGAGTCAAGTCATGCTGTCTGATTTGTGTTCCCCTAGAAGCAGACCGAAATCAAGGTTTTAGGCGCAAGTAGTTTATTTAGGGGGTGGTCCCAGGAAACACCGGTCAAGGAGTGGGGGAAATGAGACAGGAAGTCAGGGAGCAAAGGGCCAGTTCCTGCTGGAGACAACAGGATCTTCATCCTGCTGGGACCTCTAGGCACCAGTGTAGAAAACCTGTCTCAGAGTCATCCCAACCGAGAGGTGGGAGACAGGGACGTTGACACACCAACTCTCTCAGTGACTGGTCAAGGGCTTCTCCAGGGCTGTCAGTGTCCCAGAAATTCAAGCCAGAAGTGCCTTCAGGAGAAGCAGACTCCAGAAACCAAAGTCCTCAGGCAAAGAGATGTAGGGATGGGCAGTTGGGAGTGGACGGGCATTTGCTGGATGGATAACTGTCTAGCTGGGTGGGCAGCATGGTGTCCTGATCTGGTACAAATCAAGCTCTGTTAGATCCCTAGTTCTTCTGTAACTTCTCTTTTCAGATTTTACATGGTTCATACATGTTGCCTGGAGGTACATATTATCACACTTCTCATTATGTACATTCAAAGAGCTTTCTTTGACTTAATCATCATTTTTACCCCCAAATCCTTTTGATTCCCTCCACTGGCATTGAAACAGCTCTAAAACTACAACTAAAGTTGTGTATGACAAGGAGTGTGCATTTCCTGACTCTCCCCATAGCAATAAGTGAGAAACACATAGATACAAATCTATATAAATGATCTACCTGCCCTTGGAATTTGGAGTCTAAAATGCACCTGATATAGTTCCCAGTGGGGAATAAATCTTTTTGCCAAAATAATATATAGTCAGGTACTGACAAAGGAATGAGAAACAGGGTGCATGGTTAAACAGCCCAATTATTTGAAAAAATGATGGGATAGTCTGCAAGCCTGGTGACCTCATGGAGACTTGGTTGCCCTTCAGGACATCCACTGCCTCGTGGTGCACGCTTGGTTCAGCTCAGGGAACATCAGCCTCCCTTCCATTCCTCTTGGCCAAACCCCATGAACCTGAGAGTCACCCATTCCCCTCCTTGCCCTTGAGGCTGTTCAGTCAGGTTCACTGCTTTATCTTGATACCAAAGTCTTTCTATCTTTGCATGGGAAGAACACTGGGCTAGAAATTAAGACACTTGGGTTCCAGTCCCAGGGATGCCACTTGCTGGCTTAGTTTGTTCTTCTCAGTTCCCTTATCTTTAAAGTGAGAGTTGAATATGGTTGCTCAAAAAATGACATTATTCTGGATGACTTATTTTTAATATGCTTATTCCTGTTAACTTGCCCTTTCTAATATATGCCTTTATTACTGTGACAGGAAGTGCGCGTTGACAAAGCTGAATGCTTCTGTCCACTTATTTCCTTTCTTTAGAAAATGATTCCCCTTTTTCTGTTCTCACCTTGTTTCAAGAGATAGATGCAGCCTTCAACATCAGTACACTTGCAGGGAAACCCTTGAAAGAAATTTGATCGTGTCTATGTATTGATGGATCAATTGACTAATGATTCTTACATTTTAGAAAGCAAAATGAGTAAAATTATGACCTTTGTCTTGAGTCAGCCGTGCTTAATAAAGATGTGGCTATTCTTTATCTGGAGCTCATTCATGTTGGTGAAAGTGTGCTTCCCAGGATGTCAGGCATTAGAGAAAATAATATGTACCAGTCACATGAAATTCTGGGTTAAAACAAGCAATACACATTTGGGAAATGCTATAACCTATAACTCTAAATATTGGAAGAAAAAGAAACAGCAGCTTATTTTAGGAGCCAGAAAGTCCTACAGAAAACAAATGAGCAATTCTGGTAATTCTGATCGTAGAATAAAAACATGGAGAAGCACTGGTGTATAATCCTCTCATACCCATAAGGTGTAGAAGGCAGGAATGTAAGTTCTAGAAGCAATATAGCACATTTAAACATCCCTGGGCAGAAAAGAAAGCCATGCTAGCAATGTTTGGGCATCTGGTCGACCCCCTCTCTGGGACCTTATGAACCTCTGAGTTATGTAGCCTGTCACTAAGAATTGTAACATCTGATTTTCAGTGTACTCAGAATACAAATTAGAGTGAAAACAGAATATAGTGCAATTAATATTTCTTGAGTACAAAGAGGGTAGGAATATTCATTAGTGATAGATAGTACAACAAATTCCTCCAGCTTAGATGCAAGAGAGAGGAGGAGGTTACAGGGCAGGTTACCTGGTGCTCACTATTTCCATGTCTGTCTGTACCATTACACAAGTCACAATGTATAATGTTCACAAGGCTGGGATTTTAATCCCTGGTTGGTATTTCCTTATCTTGCTGTTGAAACACCCAAAAGTTGAAGAACAAAGGTCAATATTTAGACACATTATGAAATCACTTCAGGTCTTCTTGATTGGAAGTTTGTTTGGATTTGTTGAATTAATAATTTCTAAAGTCGGTATTCAACATTGTGTAAGCATGGCTTTTTAAAGTATTTCTCAGCCATCTGTAATGAATAATTAATTAGTAGAGGGAAATGACAGTTAATCTGAATTTCACTCATCCATTTATTAGAGTAAAAGAAAATTAAGTAGTTCTCCAGATAGAAGTTTTGGATAAGAATTATAAAAAACAAAACACAGAATTCCATTAAAAATATTATTTTAGTAATGCTAATAAAAGAACAGAAATGAATACAAACTTGTATTCAATTCAATAATTGGTTGAATACCTGTGTGCAGGAATATCACCAATGCATATTCTTTGTAAATGGTGGAATTTAATGTTATTAACAAATGACTGGGCTGATCTGACTGAGACACCTGGGTGGTCCAGGCAGCACCAAGGATGGGCTGTGACCCTCTGGTACTTTCCCACCCATCAGCTTTGCCTAACCCCATACTCAACAGCCTATACACCCTCAAACAATTCTTTGCAAATCTGTCCTTATTTTTACATCCTTTGTTTAGTAACAGAAATAAGGCAACGCTCCTACCCTGCTCATCTTCCCAGCCCCCACTTCACCCTCAATTAATCACATTTCTTTTTCAAGTTTTCTCCAGGAACAAAGCGGGGATATTGCCACAAGTTCATAAAGTTTATTATCCAGAAATTATCTGGTGGTTATGTTCTCATTGTGACTATCACTGATGTAATTTGTTATTTCAACTCACCATCTGTGGGACTAGCCCTGGGTCACATCTTGGACATCATGGGGACCTGGGCTCCACACGTGAGAAACAGCTTCAATAAGGGAATTCGTTCTCTGTTGTCTTTAACGTTTTAACTCGTAGGATGATATCCTTTTCATACTTTCATTCAGGTCTAAAATATGGGAGTCCTCCTGGACACTTTATTCCCCTCCTAATCCTCTTCCCGAGCCACCCAACCATCCCACATGGACTTCTGTGTCCTACCCTATTCATTTCTCTGGAAACCCCTCTTCTCCACCTTTCCCTCCACCTTAGTTTTGAGTCTCACTTTTGAGTCCCTTGAATGTTGTAGGAGCCCCTAAACTCACCCCCAAGCCCACCCTAGGATCTCCATTCTCCACGTCATCCTTTAAAAATGCCAGGCTGATTACTTCCTCTGCCCACATCTTCAGGGGCTCCTATCAGCCTGCTGTCCTGTTCAAACCCCTCCGAGGAGCTCTGCCTTCTCTCCCCCCCCACCTTTCCCTTACTTTAGTCAATGGCACCACCCATCCACCCAGAGGCTCCAGCCAAAACTGGGAGCCATCTCCGGCTCCTCCTTTTTCTATCCTATTTGTCCAGTCCTGAGGCTCTGCCTCCAAAACAAGATCTGTGCCATTCACTCCTCTTCAGCTCCTGATTGTCTCACTGCTTCCTTTCTTCTTCCTCAGTACCTTCTCCAAACAATCCCAGAACCAACTTAAAGAAATCAAATCACGCTCTTTTCTCAAAGATCTCAGGGTTCTGACAGCTTTTTAATCAAATCCAACCTTCTCAAAGTGGCCGTCTTGATCCTGACCTGATCTTGTTCTGTCCTACCTTTGGAACTTCCCTTCTTTCCTGCTGCTGACGAATGGGTGGGTCCTGTAAACCCCAACATGATGTATATGGCGCACACCACACCATCCGCTATGCGCTGGACACACTGGCCTCTGACTCCGCCAAAATGGTGCACTTGTCCAGCCCTTGGATCTTGCCCAGCTCTTCACTCTGAAAAGCTTTGTCCACCCACTTCAACACCAAGCCCACCTCCAGATACTCACATGATCAGCAACATGTTGGTCACCCACATTTCATCCTCTGAGGTCTTCCCTGTATAGTTCTTCTAACCCCCCCCACCCCAGTCTACTAAATGATGCTGTTTATTTATTTGCAGGGATGTCATTATCCAAAAGTAAGTTGTTCTTGTATTTGTTTATCTGTTTTATTAACCATTGCCTGCTCTGTAATGCAAGCTTCTCAAGGAAAGGACACCTATTCTGTTCCCAGTTATGCCAACAATTAGGCCTGGCATAGTTTTGGAAAGCAAAAATAGGTGTTGAATAAATGAACAAATGATTATTCTCCAACTATTACAATTTACCAATATGATAGGGTAAAAAAATAGTATCTTAAAATTTTAATGCACTCTCTGATTATTACTGAAATTGAGCCCTTTTCATACTTTTACTGATAATCATTTTTTTCCTTTTCTATGAATATCCTGTCAACATCCTTTGCTTATTTTTCTATTGGTTGTTTTTTCCCTGTTTTTAGTTGTTATTCATTATTGTGTTTCTTTCTTTCCTTGTAGTTATTTATATCTTAGATAATTAGTTTGTTCTATATTTTGAAAATGCTTTCTCCCAGCAGGTCATTTGTCTTCATTTTATTTAGGGAGATATGTGTCATTACATAGTTTCAAATGTTGATGTAGTAAAATGCAACTTTCTTAAAAGTTAAGAATTTTTTCTTAAAAATACATAATAAATAAAAGCAACAAAGACCTCCCACACTTTCAAACATAAACTCTCACTTGACCACACTGGTTAACATTAGGATCTATGACAGCTTCACAAGTGGATATGATATAAGTTCTAGCATGATGTAACGTGAAGTACACAGCACAATGTGTGAAGCATTCTTATCAAAGAAAAGTAACATGCATTTGTTGAGGTCTTTGCACTCAATCTCCAGTCTAGGACCGAATGGGGGCGGAGTTACAGGTTACGGGACACCAGGAGGACAGAGCCAGGGAAATCCAGAATGTGGCTTTCTACAGCCCCAGTGACTTCAACAAGACAACAGCATGGGAGAAAGGGGGATTATTTCAGATGAAAAGAGACTTACGAATTAATAGGTTTAAAAAATCCTTATTCAAACAGACTGTAAGATGGCATATTTGGATAATTAGGGAAACTTGAAAATTGTCTAGATATTCAATGTTATCAAGGAAATATTTTTATTTTATTATTTTTAACAATCATCTCCTTCTTTTATTAAGAGTCAAAATTCCTATTTTTGAGATGCATATTAAATATTTAGGAGTGAAAGTGCCTGAGATGTTCTTTAAAATAACCCTTCTTCCCAAATAAAAGACCATGGGTGTAAGGGTTGGGAATAGATAAATCAAGAAAAGCAAAGTGTTGATGGCATTTGCTCAAGAGAGATGGCTTGGAGGGGAGAGAAGAGGGGCCCATTTTCAGGCCCCAGAGGTGGAGAGCTCTGTGAAGAGGCAGCGTGACTGTCAGGGTGTGTGGGAGAGACCCCAACCTTCAGTCTAACGCTGGGTCCCCCCACCCTCACCATGAGCAGATCCATCCCGAAGCCAGAGGGCGGGAAGCCCTGGTCCCTGAAGGTCCCCCTCACAGAGTGGAGAGCTCTTCTGGAGCAACAGACATCTTGGGGTTGGGGGTACCCAGCAGTCCTGGCATGTCGCTATTTTGTGTACATTTGGAGACTTTTATAATTACTCGTTTGATTAAGAAAAAAATGTACATTTTCTGCTTTGGGGCAAGAAAGATTAGTACATAGTTTTTAGATCAAATATATTAACTGCATTATTTGAATCTCCTTGATTTTTACTTATTTCTGCATATTTGATGTGCTGAATTCCAAGAGAATTGTGTTAAAATCTCCTACCTATATTTTTAGAATTATGAATTTCTTTATATTCTTCATAGTTTTAGTTTTATATTATTTGAACCTATACGTTTTCATGAATAGTAAATACATCCTCTTGATTTGTTGTTCAATATGAGATCAATTTACCAGTATCAAATATTATTTGCTCTTTTAAGGTTTTTTGTTTGAATTCTGTTTGTCTGACATTAGCATACCTGCTTTTTTGGGTAGTATCTGTTTTGCACATTTTTTCTGTTTATTTATTTTCAACAGTTCTCTTCTTTTTGTTTCAAGCATGTGTGTATCTTAAACAGGACTTGGCCAGAAGTTTTTCCCTTTTTAAATTCAGTCTGAGCATCTCTTGTCTTTAAACATGTAAATCTCACCCCTTCATATTAGTTGTGATCACTGATTTATTTGGACATGTTCATGCCAAATTTTCACTTTTCAATTTCCTTTTTAAAGCTTATTGACTATGTGCATGAAGGCTTTGATTGGATTTATCAACTTTGTTTTATATTTTTGCAATGTTTTGGAAATAATACATTTTATTTCTGTTCTTCAGTGATTATATTTATAATCACTTACCCTGTGATTAAATGCATTACAATTTCATTTTTATCAACATCTAGAATTAGTTTCCCTCCCAATAAGACTTTATCTTCCTCCCTTCTTCCCCTGCCTCTCACCATGTCAAGGTCACCTAGAACTGCCGACCAGGGTGGTCACCACTGGCCACCTGTGGCTACCTAGCCCTGGAAACGTGCCTCGTCTGGATGGAGAGGTGCTGTAAGTGTCAGATACACACCACATTTCAAAGACTTAGGCCAAAAGAATGTAAAATTCCTCATTAATATCTTAATATTGATTACATGTTGAAGTGGTAATATTTTAAGTATATTGGTTTAAACAAAATATATTGTTAAATTCATTCTACATTTTCGTCCTTTCTGTATGTGACTACTAGGAAATTTAAAATTATATATGTGGCCCACATTATTTTTCTATTTGAATTCTATTGGACAGAGCTGCTGTAGGTTGTTAGTTTTGAGTTGTTACTTTTCAACAGTAAACCAATTTTTCCCCTTATTTTTTTCCCTTTGTCCCTCTGGTTCATTGATTCACACGATCCAGTGTCTGTTGGGTATAAGATTCTAGAACTCAATGCAATTGCTATATTGTCTTCAATTTCTGGCTCCTTCTGTAGAGAGGCTGTTTTTCTGTTCTAGAAGATTTTAGGAGTTAGTCTTCACTTTTAGTGTCCTCCAGTTTCACTCAAAGTGTGGGTGTTTCCATGTCTTGTGTTTCATGCTCGGAAAACTGAAACATAGTCTTATGTGTATGTCTTTTTTAAGCTCTGGAAAAACTTCTTGCACTATTTCTCTACCTGTTTTGTGTCTTCCACAATATCTATACTTTAATCTGCATCTCCTCCTGAAAGGGATTTGCATCTTTTAGATCCATTTTCCACGTTTAAACTCTCTTTTACGTCTTCTAGTTGTCTGTCTTTCTACCATCATTCTTGCATGTAACTCACTGATTTGTGAGTTTTTCAGGGTTTTTTTTTTTTTTTTTTTTTTTTGCATCTATTCCTCATTCAGCCCCCTCACTGCATAGAGAACTGGATTCTCATTTCAAAGGTCTATCTGGTCCTTTCCCCTCTCAGCGCACTCTTGTGTCACAGAAGCATTCTCCTCACTTGTCCTGTGAGGATTTTCATTTTACTTCTTGTAAATGAACCAGCTTTTTGTTACAGCTTCTTGCTGTTGAGTTGGGTGTCTCTCTTGTGAGAAAGGAGACAGAAACCACTCTGACTCTCAAGACGGATGCTCTTTGCACGTCATGTCCCACAAAACAAATGCTCACACTGCTTCACCAGCTCGTTCTGGCGCACGCGGGCAGATCCTCTGCACTCACAGCACGCCTGGGACTCGTGTGTTCCACAGGTAACACCACTTAGTCTTTGCCACTCACTTGCTCTACCCTCTCTGACCAATCTCTGCCTAGAGCACCACAGGGTTAATGCCAGTCCCCAAGTCCCCAGAAGTTTCCTTCCCTAACTCCATCCTTTTAGACAATATTGAAAGGTGTTGTTATTGTTTTTAAAATGGTACAGAAGTGTTGTCGGGTCAACATATTTACCTGGAAGTCTTTTTTATGGGGACTTCATATTTACTGTAAACGTTAGATGATTCTTGGTTGTGTGTTTTTCTCACATTTGAAATGAAATGTTGGATGATTCTTGGTTGTGTGTTTTTCTCACACTGGAAATTCCCTATTAACCCATGTTTTAATGATCCTCCTCCCCAACCTCATTCACCGCTGGAGAGGGAGGTCGGGACCATCCTGCTGGCCAGATTGTGGGCGGGAGCTGCCCCCTGGGCTGAGGGCATTGGGCTCCCCTGTGCATCAGCAGCCCCTCAAGCCTCGTCCTTGTCTCCGGTGGGGCTCTGAGTGGCCCCGGGTGCCACCGCTGTGCAACACAGCAGGGCCACGAGGATGGGGCAGCCCTTACTCAGTCTCCCAACCCACCACCCTCGGGTGGCCCTAGGGCTTCCTCAATCCCCTCTGCCAGCTGCCTCAGAGCTTGGAACCCTAAAGAGAGCTTGCTCCCTGTTTTACAGCAACTCTTTCTGCCCTTGCTTGGGGCAGTATCCCCCCTTTCATCCAGGTTTATGGCTCTTCCATCTTACTAGGGTTCCTCAAAATTTCAAGTCCGCTGAGATTCAACTCTTGTTTACCAACCATGTAATGGATTCTCCTCCGTGTAGATCTGGGAGCAGGAGCTGGAGGCTGGGGCGTGTGAGTTGCCAGCCATCTCCATTCCGTTCCTGCGAGCACCACTCTTCTGCCCATGCTGTTCTCTCGGCCTGAAATACCCTTCCCGCCTTCTTCCCTTTCCCAACGCCCTTCATCCTCCAACAACCATCTCAGGAGAGATGGTCCTGAAAACCTTTCTCAATTTCTCGAGGTGGATTCAACCTCTCAGCCCTGCTGCTTTCATAGAACACACATATTTCTCTGCTTTTATTTCTTTATTTCTTTAACTCATCCCATCCTACTTGAACACATTTATTTGTACATCTGTTAGATTTGTTTTCATGTTTTCACTGCCAGATTGTGGGTTTCTTGAGTCAAAATAGAATGTCCTAATCATCTTTGTTTTCTTTATGCTAACACAGGACCAGCTCAAAGGGGCTATTCAATATGAATTTGTTGAATGTAGACCTGGGGGATTTGACACCCACTCTGGAACAGGGGGCAGTGGGCATTTGCCTGGTGGAATGAGTATTCCTGCTGGAGCCTGTTCAATAGTCTGACATCCTGGGAATTTGTCACTCTATTTTGAGTGTACAATTCAACCTGTACCCTCTCTCCACTATTCCATCCCATTGTTAATATTTGAAATAAATGAAGGAGATGCTTCACTCTCTTTCTTTTTTTTTTTTTGGTGGTACGCGGGCCTCTCACTGTTGTGACCTCTCCCGTTGCGGAGCACAGGCTCCGGATGCGCAGGCTCAGTGGCCATGGCTCACGGGCCCAGCCGCTCCGCGGCATGTGGGATCTTCCCGGACCGGGGCCTGAACCCGTGTCCCCTGCATCGGCAGGCAGACTCTCAACCACTGCGCCACCAGGGAAGCCCCACTCTCTTTTAAGAAAAGAAACCACACTGTTCTCCTTATAATAGTCAGCTTCCTTTTAAGGGTGAACATATCTGCTGAAAGTTTAAATAACATTTATTCCCCCCCACCTTTGTTTCTCCTCTCTGCTTCCCTCCCAATCATGGAAATACTAAGAAATAAGAATGCATCTAAAGAGAAAGCGTTCTGAGTAGTCTCCTGATTTGTCCTTTTCTGCAAAATATATGCAAGCTAGACAGAGCTGATAAACACAGACAGCCCACGTGACTTCAAAAAACAAACAAATAACTATACAGGCAGATGTTGATTTCCCTGTGGAAATTTTACAGGAGAGTTAAGTTATGGAGTGTACACAGACCTGAAATTGCCATGCAAACTGAGTTGGCGGGGATTTCAGTGTCTATACATGGGTTGAGTAAACCAGTTCAAATAAGGAAACCCTGGGATTTGGGCTGGATATTTGAATGAAAGCAGCTGGAAAGTTAGAGAGCTGAGATGTTTCCCCGTCACCGTATCTGTATGCGTCCACCATTTTTGGTGGCTTTTGCTTTAAACAAGCGAAATTCACAAGCAGCTATGAAAGTGATGGCTAAGGGTGTCTGAATCTGATTGAGGAGAGAATGTCCTGAGTGAGAATTCCAGGCAAGTAGTTCATTTGGGAGGTGGCTCCAGGAAGCCCTGAGCTGAGTGGAAGGGAAAGGCAGCCAGTGCAGGCAGAGTTAGCAGGCAAATCAACCACCGTGGGCACCGGAGCCTCATTCCACTGGGGACCTCTGGGGACGGCACGGAACACGCGCCTCTGAGTTATGCCTCCTCTCCCCCCAGGAGTGAGGTAGACAGATATTTATCCACCAATGTCTGTCCATCATTGGCCGAGGGCTGCTCCCAGGGGGTGTCAGTCCCGGGAAGTCTAGTCTGCTGTTCTTGCTGGGAGAGCGGACTCCAGGGCTCTCCTCAAATAAAGTGACATGGGGGCGTCCCCAAAGTCAGGCCAGTGTAAACACCCAGAATAGTGGGAATGGCAGTAACAGCATGAGGATTTTCCCCTTTAGACTAATTTTTATCCTTCAGACAATGCAATGGGAAAACAACCTCCCGATAGTCCATCGTTTATGAAATCCATAAATGATGAAATTTTTATGCCCAACCTGTGAGAAACAGAGTCACCTGTGCCAGCTCTTCAATTCAAATCATTTATCCACTCATTCAATAAACCCCATGACTGTTGAGAAAAGTCCCTAAAAAGTAAACTTTTCCAGGCAGAGGAAAGATGAGGATATGTGATTGTGGAGGAGGATATGTGGATTGTACAGGAGGAGGGGAAGGGTTGGACGCAGCAGGAATTGCCCTGGCTGCGGGGCTGGGGCCTGTGTGTACCTCCCACAGCCTTGGCCTCCTCACCCTTAATGCACTGCATGTGTGGGTACTCTCTAGCCCTTTTCCAGCTCTGACCTGTAAATTTCACACTAAGGTGGTGCATTGGGAAGAAGGGGGCACTAAGGTTAGGCTGAGGCTGCGTTCAGAAGGGTTACTGATAGGTGTCCAATCATAGCCTCAGGGTAACCTTCCTGTTTTCAAAGCTCACCCAGATGGTGGTATTGGGGTGGTCGACATTGTCCTTCCACATCTAATGGTCCATTCACACATATCACACCGCCTGGCAATAGGCCCTGTCTTCCTGGTCTAGCATACAGTAACATACAGTGCTTGGTTTAAAAAAAAAAAAATTTAGGAATGTTTTTAGAACACGTTTTATTTTTGTTTAGTTCCTGCTTCCAACCGTGCTCTGCATTGTGGCCCTTCCCATTTTCTTAATAACGTCTGGGCAGATTCCATAACTTTCTGATCCCTTAAAATTTTTCTTAAAAACTGTGATAAAATACACATAACATAAAATTTACCATCTTCACCTTTTTTTTTGGCTACATTGGGTCTTCGTTGCTGCACGCAGGCTTCCTCTAGTTGCAGCGAGTGGTGGCTACTCTTCGTTGTGGTGCACAGGCTTCTCATTGTGGTGGCTTCTCTTGTTGCAGAGCACGGGCTCTAGGCATGCGGGTGTCAGTAGTTGTGGCACGCAGGCTCAGTAGTTGTGGCTCACGGGCTTAGTTGCTCCGCAGCATGTGTGATATTCCCAGACCAGGGCTCGAACCCCTGTCCTCTGCATTGGCAGGCGGATTCTTAACCACTACGCCACCAGGGACGTCCCATCTTAACCATTTTTAAGCGCACAGTTCAGTAACGTTAGTGCATTGACATGGTTGTGCAACTAATCTGCAGAATGTTTCATCTTGCAAAATTGGCACTTTGTACCCATTAAACTCCAGCTCCCCGCCCCCCACCCACCCCAGCAGCTGGAAACCAGCGTTCGCCCTCTCTGTGAGTTGGATAATTCTAGGTGCCTCATATAAGTGGAATCATACAGCATTTGTCCTTTTATGTCAGGATTCTTTCACTCAGCATCATTTCCATCTGTTTTAGAGTGTGTATCAGAAATCTTCTTCCTTTTTAAGGCTAAACAATATTCCACTGTATTTATACACTATATTTTGTTTATTCATTCATCCAGCAATGGAGACTTGGATTACAAATGCTAGTGTTTTTAAATGAATTAAAAGAAATGAGTGAAACCCAAATCTTGCCCATTAATGGCTGGCTTTCAACCCACATATTAGGAAACCTCAAACAAGCGTTGTTCTATATATAAAACTCTCTTCTTAAAACTTTTGCAATTTTGCACATTTCGAAGGGGGTTTTCCTCTCTTGAATGAAAAGTCAAAAAAGAAACTCACCTTTATCGAGTGTTTACTCTGTGTCACCCGTCTTATAAATGTCGCCACATTTTACAAATGAGAAAAGAACACTCCGTCATAATTTGATCACTGACACTGTTAGTGCTATTCAGGGCCTGCCATGTTCCTGGCATCATGTGAAACTGTGACCCAAACAAGACATCTTGTAGTGATTTTTTGTCTCTGTTTTTGTCATAACATTGTTGACACCCAGGAATGATCTATTTGTTATTAGACTTCTCTAGCAGATGCCAATAAGAAGTCATGATCTAACAAAATTAGAATATTACAACAATTTTGACAATGGAAGTAAAGTAACTCTTCTTTGTAACTTAAGGAATTAGGATAATCAAATGATAGCGACAATCTAGTGCCTAAAATAACCTGTACTTCTAAATAAGAATTCTGTGAGTAATGAATTCATGGGTAAGGACCTTCGCATGTAAAATTTTAAAAAACCCTTATTGTGAATGGCATAGTGCAATATGTAATATTCTTATTGACATTCATCACATCTGTTGTCTTTTAAAGTACCAAGATGAAATTGCTGGGTCCCCAGTTTAAATTGAATTACCTTCATTACAACATGAATCATGTAGCAATTAATATCTGTTTATTATTAATAATCTATAAAGTATTACATGAATGCATTATAAAAATTGTATATGTTGTTATGGAAAATTTATTCAGTAGGAAAATAATTGATTTTGAAATTTAGTGAAATGTAAACTTAGACATCATTTCAAAATGTTAAAAATTCCAAGATTAAAAAAAAAATTCCAAGATAAAATGTTAAGCTATTATAAGTTTATCCCAAGATATGAAAAAAGTCATTTAAAAATTATTAGAGCCAAAAAATAATGAAAGCTATTAGATGGGGGAAATGAAAGAAAACGATTCAATTATTGAATCAAGATTTTAAGAAAATAGAATGTCAGGAAGGAAGGAAAAGGCATCAGAGCTACTGCTTTGGGCCGATTCTAGCCCAGGTCCTTTACCTGTAGAGCGGGGTGTGCATTTTTCTTCTATTTCCATGCCAGGCAAGCGGATAAATTTCTAGAAAAATCGGAGGCGAAAGACCCAAGGAAGTCATTAAGCCAAATGTACTTTCTGCCAAACGAAGTAGCGGCCGTGGGATCCAAATATCCAACAAAGGGATGTTCCACTCTTGTTGGAAATGTCCTAGCTCAGGGGAGTTACTGTCTTTCCAAAAGACAATACAGGGGGAGGACACTGCCAGAAATTCATTGCATATGACTAATTCCAAGACGTGGGAAAAAGCCACTTCAACTCAGTTTCTTCATTATCCTCAAGGGATTTAAGTGTGAAATATTTTGCAAAGAGTGGGGGGAAGGAAAAAATAACTGAAGAATATGAAGATAGGCAAAGCCAGGTGCAGCCCTGTAGTTGGGAGGGATTTTTAAGGTCATCCTGGATGTCAGAGATGGTCCAGCTTGGGGCCACCCAGAGCCACCAGTCACGGGATATGGGCAGGGCTTGATCTGAGGCACTCTGGCCCACTGTGGCCTCCAGTGGGGTCCTCCCAGCAGCCAGAGTTACAAGTCCCACTTTGATGGAGGATGAAGACAGCATCTCACAGCATCCCCTCTAGGCGTTCCCACCTCTCAACCTAATCTGACGCAGCCTGAAACGGAGCCAGAGTGGGAGCTAACAGATGGGATTTTTATGAAGAGGCTGGATTTTCTTTAGAAGGAACAGAGACCCGAGAGGAAAGAAACAAATTTTAGCTAGTCGGCCAATTCACAAATATGGAATCTCTGAACACTGAGGATTAACTCTATTAAAGTAATTTCAGACATCAGAGTGGTAGGGGAAGGAACAGGCATGAGAAGAAATGGTAACAGACATAATTACCTCAAGTCATAAAAAAATTTTGATGAGGAACTAGCTTGGATGACCTCACTTGCAGACGTTATAAAACACGGTTGCTAGGTGACGGTGGGTCATCCCTGAGGATTTTCTGAGAAACACAATAAATTTTGAATATCTTCTTTTCTGTTAAAATACACATATTGATTAAGAAATAAAGATTTAAAGAACATAGGTCAACATAACGTAGATAGCAGGTATGCTCTCTGAGCTCCCAGAGGTCACCACTCTGAGCTGATTAAGGTATTTGTTCCCATAATGTTTTCCACCATATCCCTGTGTGATGATTATTTCATAAAACAATTATTTTATAAAAGGGGGATATTTCTGCCTATAGAGTTCTTTATTCATTTGATAAAATATCTAGGGTAATTTTCCGTTTTAGGTTATTCAGATGCATCGTTTTGCTTTTAGTAGACATTTAGCATATAAAAGATAGTTTATTCCAACGGCCCTCCTTAGAAGGTGTTTGTTTCTGGTGTTTGGAACTTTGCTATTTCAGATAAAGCCACAACGACCATCCCTGAACGGGTCTTTGCAAAACTGTATGTTTTTCTATGGAACGAGCACACAGAAATAGACTTACTAAGTAAAAGGATACGCCCATTTAGACTTCAGTGGTTAATGTCTCAAAAAGGTTGCAGTAACTTATATCCAGCTAGCCAACTGTGCTCGAGGCTGCCAGAAAAGTAGTCACTTTGGATGGAGTTTGGAAAGGTGACTTGTCCTCTGGAGTCCTGAGTCTTGTCTTGGTTACACGTTGCCTGACGCTCGGGGAGCAGGAGGTCTTCTAGACAACCCACGGGCAACTTGTAATCTGCCCCATTCTAACTCCATTACACGCCCTCTGTCATGAGTGTTGTCCAAGTCTGGGTGATAAACATTCTCAGAAACTCCAAACGCCCAGCCCAGGGGTCAGGATGCGGAACGTCCCTGTGATGCCTGAGTCCAGGAGTTCCTGCAGGCCCGTGCATGCGTGATTAGGGGACAGACCAGGTCAGGCTACCTGGCGTTGACCTGCCCTCTCTGCGCCTCAGTTCCAGCATATGCAAAAAGGGATGGTAATCACATCTCCTCCTCTGTTATCGGGAGGATGAAAGCGAGCCTGGAATATTGGAAGTGCTCAGAGCACGGCATGTAGGATGCGTAGTAACAGACTAAAGTGTCATCACCTCTCTATAGCCCCCACTAACTTTGATGCCTGACTTTCACAGAAAAAAAAAAAACTGTTTGTGACTAGGTCCCACCTACCAAACCGTTCATGCTGGGAGACCTGCTTAGCAGGTGTGGGTCCCAGGCCATCCCAGTGACATGGTGCGGTGATCAGATGCACCTTTGATTTCCGCTTTCTGTTCTCTGGAATCACTCTCCCCTCTCTGGAAACACTGCCCTCTGCCCTGCAGCTCTCCCCTATACCCTGATCACTTTCTCCTTAAACACCCCTTTGAGCTGTATTTCATTGGGCGGAGGAGGGGGTGTGTACATGACACCTAGATCCAGAGTGTGAAGTTACAATAGGGCAGTGCTGGGGTGAGGAAAGTTCTGGGCGGTGGTCCCACTCGGAGCCTGTCCATCAGACGGCACGACCCGCCTCCAGGTCTCCAAGCCAAAGGGAGCGGGGTCCCAAGGATTTGGACACAGACTCAGGCAGACAGTCTGTCTTCTGCAGTCTTTCTAGAAATTAGACCTGTTTCATAATTAACCCTACTGCTTCATAACAAAGGAGGAAACGCAGCTTCCTGGCAAGGGTCTGGAATATTTATTTCCTAAATACAAATTGCAGGGTGAATGCTTCTCCGGACCATCCCTCCCCTCACTTGTGCAGCCGCTAAGCCAGCTCTGTCTCCTTTGTTTGGTATTCAAAGCACAAGAATAGCGGTCATGAATATCAGCTAAGAAGAGCGAAGGGATTCTCGGTGGAATATCTTAACCCCAGGACGTGGCCCGCACCGGGGTGGCCATGCTGTTTGTTTACTGGGTGGGACTGGGGATTGGAAACCGCGGACTAAACCAGCGTGGATTAGAGGGATTGAAAACATCTCATGTTTGGTGCAGGCATAGGAAAAATTACCATTTTCCTCACACATCTTCTTGTCCATTTGGTCAAGTGGGGTTAGGAAGCAGGATATAGGGAAAGATCACTTTTCTGCATAGGCGCAGAATTACCCGTGGCCGCCTGGCTGCGTGAAACAGCATCCTGTCCTCTATCCTTGCCTGAGGTGGGCTGCTCCCTTAGACTTGCTTTTCCCTCTGGGTTTTATTTTATTCCCCAAGATAGACAGACAGATAGATAGATAGATAGACAAAGGTAAATAAGATAGAAACATTTTAAAAGTTTTTTTTTAATCTATTTATAAGAATAAGACATCCTTTATTTCTGCAAAGTTCAGAATGGGCAGAGGGTATTTCATACTTAAAAGGGAAAAAGGAGCTGGGAAACTTATGTGCAGAAAAATAACTGTTGGTCATGACACTGATGGCTAAGTTTTTAAAGCTTAGGAAGATGGCGAGAAAATTAAGAAGGAAGTGTACAGAGTGAACTTAAAGTTTGGAGAGTCTAGATACCAGGCAGCGTGGTTTCCAGCCCGGATCCATGCAATCTCCCTGTCCATCCCTCCTGTGCCTGGACCAAGCTGGGTGCCAGCCTCTGCCCCCAGGAGTGGCCAGGGTGGCAGCGCAGCTCTCATGAAAGGGGCCCGTCTGGGGCTTGGCCCAGACTAAATGCACCCGAGGTGGGAACCAGTGGTCCTCGAGTTGGACAACTTCCACGGTGTCCAGACCTCCAGGCTGGTGGGCAGCGGCCGCTGCCCTGAAGGCAGTTCAGCAGGGGTCAGCTTCTCACTGGGAGAACAAAGTCCCACTGAGCCCGGGGTCCCAGCTGCACAGTTCTGCTGTGTAAACACAGCACAGACAACCAGGACAGCCAAACGTTAGGGTCCCCGTGTGATCCTTTGTTAGGATGGAGACACGGCCACAGACCGTTTTCAACTACTGCCCACATCCTTCCCTCTCTCCCTCATGTGCCAGCGTCAGAACATCCTCCTACAGGACAAACCTTTGGTTGTTTCGCCCTTTTTGTTTTCCAAGCAGGGGCTCCCACCGCACCCCAAACAAGCCAAGTGTTTTCGGGGGTCCTGGCCTCCACAGAGACGGCCCCAACCGGCCTTCGGGTCCCTGGACTGATGTTCCCTGGTTCATCCCCACCACCCGGACTCGCCTGACTTCAGGTGAGAGGCAGGAGCCTGGGGGACAGGCTGCCCCCCATCTTTTCAACCGCCAAGCCCACCTTTGACTCTCAAAGTTCGTCGCCTCTCTGAGAGGTCTGGTTAATAGAAACTCAGAATGCAGGTTCATATCCCCGCTCTTAGGTGTTCAAGTGTGCTCTCGGGGACACGGGTGGCATCAATCACTATCCTCAGCTCCTCAAGAAGCTGCCGCGATGGACTGGCCGGCAGAGCCCCTCCGCTGCCCGCCCGCTGCAATTCAATTAGTCGTGGTCGGAGGGAGGCATTAGTATTCATACATCAGCGATTGTTCCCAAAGTAAACAGACCACGATGAGGTCTCTGATCCCCGTGGTGCCTTTAGCTGGGACACAAAAGGAAAAAAGCTGAGACACCAGGGTGGGACATTTGGCCTGAATTTTGATCCTTGCAAGCTTCCCCATCAGAGCTTGCAGATTTCTTCCTTTCCTGCTCTTTTCTCCCCCCACGACCTTTCTGATCTGTGTCCTGTGCGCACATGCAAACCCAGCAGGGCTGCTTCAGTCCTTTACGGCCAACAGAGCCAGGAAGTCCCTTTCCACCCTGGGCATCCCCCTGACCACCCCCCCACACACACTTTATAATGGATAGTGCCTCACAAAAATTGGGGAGTGGATCCTTTAAATGGTGTGAATGATCCTGTTAGACTATAACAGACCAATAACTTCCCAGTTAGCAGTAAATAACCCCAGCAGGAATAAAGGGTGACATTTGTGTTTTGTAAAGTGCTAACCACATTAACTGTGGCCTGGCCAGCCCCTCATCTGTTTATCAGTTTTGCCGGGTGCAAGTGAGCCCAAGATAAATGCCAGTTTTCCTTGGATAAATTTTACAGCCATGCCGA
This sequence comes from Globicephala melas, assembly GCF_963455315.2. Lineage (NCBI taxonomy): Eukaryota > Metazoa > Chordata > Mammalia > Artiodactyla > Delphinidae > Globicephala > Globicephala melas. Next base: position 42,400,887 of record NC_083328.1, on the reverse strand, counting down.
AAGTGCCAAAGCACACAGGAGAAGTCAAAGCAGGGCTGTGTTCTCATTGACGGAAAAGTCCATTTTGCCGGATGCACTTAGGCAAGAGCTCGGACTCCTCCCCTCGCTCCCAGCTCCAGTTCTGCGTGTTTATAATAGGGCTGTTTTCTCAGGCTGGGGAGACAGCCAAGTCAGTGAGCTGAAAGTTCAATTCAGCTGGCTCTCCTTAAGAACCTGCTGTCGGGGGTGACAGGCGGGCTGGAGCGTGCCAGTTCTAAGGGGCCAGAGCTGGGATGCCCCCACCTCCAACTGCCAGCTGTCTGTTTTGTGGGAGGGGCGCGCATCCTGGCTCAGACAGCGAGCTGATGAACTGGAGGGGATCTGGAAAATCAAGGCGCTGGTTTCACCTTCGCTGCGGGTGAATTTCACGGCACACTCAACGCCTTCTAACAGTCAGCCAAGGGACGCCTTTAGACACAGCATCCTGGTACCTCTGTTGGCCTCAGGAGGGCCATTGGCCAGTGCCCTTTGCCATTTGTGGTTCACAGCAAACCCCAGGGATTTGCTGCTGATGTCTCCACCCCTTAAAGGAAGGACTCCCAGCTTCCACAAGTGTCCTGGCCGATGGTCTTTGTGTTAGTCTTTCAAGGATGGGTCAGCTGCCCAGAGCCATCGAGAGCCCAGCCCATGCCCCTTTCAGGCATGACATCCAGTGACCATTGATTCTCGTCTACAAAGACCGGGCGTTTGGGCTGCTCTGAGGACGCGCTTCACTGCCAAATGCCACATGGGGTCCACTGGGACTCTCTTCGTCAGGTCCTGTCCCCAAAGCCTGTCCTCAAGAAACATCCTGCACAGGCCTTCCCTGGTGGCGCAGTGGTTGAGAGTCCGCCTGCCGATGCAGGGGACACGGGTTCGTGCCCCGATCTGGGAAGATCCCACATGCCGCGGAGCGGCTGGGCCCATGAGCCATGGCCGCTGAGCCTGCACGTCCGGAGCCTGTGCTCCGCAGCGGGAGCGGCCACAACAGTGAGAGGCCCACGTACCACAAAAAAAGAAACATCCTGCACAGTGATCTCCATTTCAGGGAGGGGACCTGTCTACAAGGCTTGGGGAATGACAGTGTGGAGACCACAATTCCCCAACACTCAACCCACCCAGAAACTCTCCCCAGGGTGGCCAACAAGTGGGCAGCACCAGAGGTGGGAAAACCCTCCCGCCTTGACCTGACCCCTCTGAACAACCCCCAGGGGTGGCGCTTTGAGTCACTTAATTCTCTTGTTTTCCGTAGAAAATTGGAACGTTCTGGGGTCCTACTGCCGGCTGTGCTATTAAAAATGGGTAGAATAATTCAAACTAGAGGCACATCTCGTTTTATTGTGCGTTGCTTTATTGCACTTCGCAAATACTGAGTTTTTTAAAAGTTGAACGTTTGTGGTAATCTGGCATTGTCAGATGTGAGTTTTTTTTAGCAATAAAGTATTTTTAAATTAAGGCATATACATTGTTTTTTTAGATATAATGTTTTGCACACTTACTAGACTACAGTCTAGTGTGACCATAACCCTATAACATATAGTGCGTGTGTAAACCTATGCTCTGTGTGACAGGCTTCATTGCAATATTTGCTTTATTGTGGGTCTGGAAGAAAATCCTCAGTATTGCCGAGGTCTGCCTGCACCTGGCCTCAGGTTTCCTCTGTGAAAATGCGGCCGTGGTAGCGCAATCAATTTGAAGACTCAGTGAAGGAACAGTGGTCTCCTAGACTTTTCCTGATTCTACCCTCAGTGACCCACAGACGAGAGGAAAGAGGGAGGGCGGGAAGGAAGGCGTGCGTCCAAGCCTTGGTCAGAGGCCAGATCTTGACTCGTGAGATGGCTTAAACTTGTTCCCCCATTCTCTGAAACTCCTCCCATCAAGAGAGGGTGTGGAAACCTCCTCCCTTTGCATTGGGTGGGCCTGAGTGCTTTGTTTCTAGTGAACAGGACGGGGCAGAAGGGGTGCTGTACACCGTCCAAAGTCAATGGAAAAGGTGGGCCAGCCTCCACCCGAAGCCCTGAGTCCCCAGGGGAAAAGCCTTAAGGGGAGATGACATTAAGGCAGAGGCAGAGGCCCGGGACCACAGGGCCGTGGGTCTTCTCACGAGCCGACTCCAGCCCCAGGCTCTGTCCAATTGTTCCCATAAGAAAGACCTCAGTGAGGACCACCCAGCTGAACCGTCAGCCTGCAGACCCATGTGGCTGTACACGAAGTTTAGGATGGCGGTTACACAGGAATAGAGGACACTGGGTGAATGAGACATCTTAACACAGAGCCTCCTCCTCATTCGAAACACGGTTCCTGGCCTGATAAATATCAGTCATTCAGAAGGAGGTAAACTAGTTCTAAAATCACCCAAACAAAATGAGCCCCAGTGGTGTTGGTGAGATTTCCCTCCCTGAGGCCGAGCAGCAGGCAACCTGACCTTCACCCACACGCACCCCTGATGACCCGCCTCATCTGCCGGAGGAAGTACGAGAACCGCTCCATTGGGAACTGTGAAGCTCCCTGGCAGCAAGAAGATGGCTCGTCCAATGCTCAGCTCACGCACCAGATTCCACGGGACGTACTCGCTGGAACCTCCTCCCTCATCTTACACGCAGTTGTCCTTGTTCAGGAGGCCTAGTTTTCTGGCCTCATTGGAAATAGCAGGTTTCCAAATGAGGGTCAAGGCTGCTGTACGTATGCCCTGAAAAATGTTCGCTAACAGGGTGTCCGAGTCCGCCCAGGCTACTGTAAGAGAAAGCCACAGATGGAGGGACTTCAGCAACAGGCATCTCATCTCACGGTTCTCGAGGTTGGAAGCCAGAGACCAGGACGCCAGCAGGGATGGGTTCTGAGGACCGCTGCCTTCCCCCTGTGTCCCTCACATGGCAGAGAGAGGATGCTCTGGTGTCCCTTCCTCTTCTTATCAGGGCACTCATCCCATCCTGGGAGCCCCACCCTGAAGACCTCATCTAAACCAAATTACTTCCCAAAGGTACTACTACATTGTGGATTAGCGCTTCAACATGTGGATTTTAGGCAGAGACGTTCAGTCCATAACACACACCGAAGCATAATTATAAAATGTTTATGAAAATGATCCTGAGGCATCATTAAAGTTAACCCAGATTTGAGATACTATGTTTAAAAAGGCAGAGTAGTGATTAAGCTTTTGGAATGGTTTCCACCCAAAATTGTTATAATTTTTTTAACCTCTTACACCTGGAAGTAGGCAACTTTTCAGTTGTCTTAAAATTAGGTCTCCAGGCTGGTGTTCTCTAGAAACTGAGGATGGAAGACTTACTGCAGCTTTTGTTACCACCTTTACTGCACCCAACAGGCACTTAAACTTTCCTTTTGGTGATGCTGCTTCTCCAAGGCTCAAAATGGGAAGACATCCATACTTAGGAGCCTGAGAAACATGTTTGTGTGTTTTCCTGATGGGATAACAGAAGGAAGACTTTTAAGGCAGAAGGGCTTAGGTGTTAGTCATCCAGCCCATCCCACCAGGGAGAAAAACCAAGAAATGTGTAAATTCAGGGACTAGAGCAAGGTCATGGAGCTAATTTCTCCCAGGGCAGAGCTGGAACCTTGGACTTGGGGCTCCCATCCCAGGGATCCTCCTGCTTCGTGAGCCTCAGGGCAGCAGCAATGACAGAAATTAAATGTTTTCTCTGCATACTTAGGACAGCTGGGCTAAGAAGAGAAACTTGAAGTTATGGGGGTAAAGGGAATGCATTCAACTGCTCTTCCTCTTTGGCGGAGTGTTATTTGCTACCTGACTTGTACTCTCCACCAGTTTTTCACCTGAGTAGCTCACACATCCCTGACTACTCACTTATCACTAGTGTAGATGTTCTGGATGGCCACAGGGGCCACACTCCCTGTCACCCAAGAGGGATTTGGAGGTGATTCAGAGGCTCCATGGCTATCTCGAGCTCTGTCAGTGATTAACTTATGAATGTGCATTTTCCATCAACATTCCCTAAGTTCTTCACACAGCATGATGGTCCTAGATCTCAGGGTTGACTTTGGATGGACCTCCAGAGCCGAGTTCTCTTTCGGTTTTTCTTCTCTCCTGCTCTGCTCGCTGGGTAACTGATGCACATTTATTTCCCAGTGGGTTTATGTCTTGAACAGCATGTTTACTTTTTGGTGAGAAATAACTAGGAAAAGTGATGACAAGCCAGTCGTTTATTTATTTTGGAAGTAGAGAAACGCATTCTAGACTTCTTCCCGCTCATCCCTGCCCGCTTGCTATGCCCTCATTAGATTCAGGAACACATTTGTAACGTCAACAGATGTTAGCCTTCCTCACTATCATCAGAGTGAGTTCGTAAAACAGGCTGGTTTCTCTGTGTTTCTGATTTGCTTTCGTTGAAAACAGTTTGTGATCTTCAAAGAAGCAACTAGCATTCGGTCTATGAAAGGAGAAGAGGTCATTCTTAGGTCTGTTAGAAAGTAGATGGGTGTTAACTAGACTGATTGAGGAGATCATTTTGTAGTATATACAAATATTCAATCATTATGTTGTACACCTGAATATACGTTATATGCAATTAGATTTCTTTTTTAAAAATTTATTAAAAAGAAAATAGGCCAATTCTTCCTGTAAAACATAATTTGAGGATGGGTGTGTGAGTACTTATAAGGGGAAATAACTGTGTATGTGTGTTTGTACATATATAAATGTAAATGTTTTCACTTTTTGAAGAAAATACTTAAAATCAATGTGTGAAAGGTAAAAATATAAAATAAAGGTACATTGATTTTTCAGCTAATTCTGGAGTTTATTTGCAAGTAAATTTGAGGTCTGGTACATGTTTGCCTCTCCACTTATAACGCCCAGGCATCAGCCTAGCATTTCACATGGTAATAGACTGCTGTCACTTCTTACAGCGCTGATCACAGTGCAGACTGGTAGTCTCTTTTCAGAGTTTCCTTCTGCTGCTACTCCAAAGGCCAGAATTCCGTGTGACTGGCTTGTCATCATTATTCCTAGTAATTTCTCACCCAAAATTTGTCCGAGACATAAACCCACTGAGAAGTGAATGTGCATCAGTTACCCAGCGAGCAGAAGGGGAGAGATGCTGTGCTGGAGTGGGCGGGATGAGGCAGTAGGAAGCACAGGAGAATGAATGGGGTTCTAACTCCACTCCGGAGACACAGCACTACCTGCCATGGCTCTTTGACGGACGGCAAGCTAGTGAACCATTCTAAGCCTCAGTTTACCTATGATACATGCCCCCATTTTACATAATGCCCATCTCAAAGGTTGTTGTGATACTTAGTAATCGATGTGAAAGTTTGCTTAGAAGGATGAATGAGCTGAGCCCTCAGTAAGTGTAAAAACACAGATGCAGCCCTTCAGTCTCTTCCACACGCAGGTGGATGTGTGCACGGATGTACACCTGACGTGAGTACGCATGCATGCACATGTGCCCACGTGTGCTTATATGTGCACACATGTGCCGTGTGCGTGCGTTCCTGCACACATGTACATGTACCTGCATGGAGGCATGTGTGCATGCCTAGACAGATGCGTGGGACCCAAGGAAACCCAAGGAACCCTCAAGCTGCCAGGGATTTGAGGTTGAAGAGAGCCTTAGAGATGCAGTGGAACAGACCTCTCATCACTTCCTAATGTGCCCCTGGTTGGGACAGAAAATTCATAACCTAATTCATAGAGAGCCTGAAAATGTGCAAAAAGTAATTCAATCAGATCGCTTGGTCCTTTGTCTTAATGGACAAGTGAGAGTAATTAATGAGTTGGTACTTCTCTTAAGGAGTTGTGGAAATGCATTCATTTATTCAATCCATAAATGCCTTTGGGGTGCTGACCATATGCCGGGCAGCAGGAAAACAGTTGAATTAATTGAGTGACTGACCCCACCTCAGGGAGCACACCTTGTCCTGGGGGACGGACAGGTGCAGATAAACAGCTACCCCACCTTGACCGGTGCTGTCAGAGAAGCCAGGTGTGCCCAGGGGCAGGAGGGAGAGAGTGATCTGTTAGCCTGGGATGGTCAGGAAGGGCCTTGAAGACATGGTCCCATCCAAGAATATGAAAGTCAAAGCGCAAGAAGTCAAGGACAGAAAGACCCACAGGCTGAAGAGGTCAGGGCGTGCTGAGGAAGGGCTGTGAGTCACTACCCTTGTGTCTGCTCTGGAGGCAAGGAGGAGGTGGGCGCTGAGGTGGCCGAGGCCCAGCCGTGACAGCTAAAGAGCTTAGACCTGCCTCCTGGAGCAGGTGAAGAGGGTCTAGTGCGCATTTCAAGAAGACAACCAGCGGTGGTGTTGGGTGCCGAGGAGCGGCAGTGAGGGCATGGGATGGTCTCGCAGGAACCTGGGGGGCGGTGGTGGACTCAACCAGAAGGGGAGGAAGGAAAGGGCCCTGAGATGCTTCTGAGACACAATGGTTGGGATCTGTCGATGAGGCAAGCATCCAACCTGGGCAATTTTTCCCCGATGCAAAACTCGAAGAAGGCAACGCTGGGCCGAGATGGTGTGGACATCGGGCAAGGGCAAAGAGAAGGAATTTAATTCACACATTTGACCTTCAGAGGCACAGATGAATTCTGGGGGAAACACTCAAATGTCCTGACATCATCACTATGAACTGGGTAAACATTAGAATGGACCAAGAATTCGTTAGAACATCTGGGACCAAATTTTACTGATCATAAAACCTGTAGAATGAGAACAGATTTTTTGGAAACATTCACTTAAAATGACATCTGGAGGGACTTCCCTAGTGGCGCAGTGGATAAGAATCCACCTGACAATGCAGGGGACACGGATTCGATCCCTGGTCAGGGAAGGTCCCACATGCTGCAGAGCAGCTGAGCCCACGCGCCACAACAACTGAGCCCGCATGCCACAACTACGGAAGCCCGTACACCTAGAGCCCGTGCTCGGCAAAAAGAGAAGCCACTGCATTGAGAAGCCTGCGCACCGCAACGAAGAGCAGCCCCCGCTCGCCACAACTAGAGAAAGGCCTGCACGCAGCAACGAAGACACAATACAGCCAAAAATAAATAAATAAATAAATATTTTAAAAAATGACATCTGGTTGTGTGCATGTGCACACAGACACACACACGTTGAAAATTGAAAAGAGAAGTTGGAAAACAAAGAAAGATGAAAAGAAAAAGAAATAGAGTTTTAGAAACACTGCCTTCAATCACTTTGCTTGATTCACCCTTCAGTGTAGGGGAGAAATCAGAGTCCCATTTGGGGTGGAGATACTTGTTCAAGGGCAGAAAACAACTATATTAACCAGAAGGACCCCATTCATCAACACTGAGAGACAGGCTCTAGGCTCTAGGCTGACTGGGGACCGAGCTGTACAATGGCATCTGTTTAAAAAAAAAAAAAAAAGAGAGAAAGAAAAGAAAGCTATGTTGGACATTTTCCTTTTTCCTTCCAGATGCGATACGTGCCTTTCACCATCCTGCTTTGCTTGGGAGCCTGGTCCTTGTCAACTACATTGTCTGCTCTCTTCCCTCTGGTTTCTAGTTGCGCTCAGCCAATGGGAATCACCAGTCAGCAGGGCTATGATGGTGAATCCAACTTATGAAAGAGCCGATGAAATGTCTGTAAGGCTTGCATTTGCATATGATATATGATATTCACACCCAAGTACATGCAATCAGCTCTTTTAAGGAAGCAGATGCGAAGAAGTTAAAGGAGCAAGGGATTTATTGTGGGAAATACCTACGAACGGCAAAGAGAAGCAGCAGGAGTTGACAGCTACACCCTTCGGACCGGGACGCAGTTCTGACACCTGTGAAATGGGAGGGGAGGGAAGGAAGAAGCTGAGAAATGGCCCAGCTCTGACCCACTGCTCTATCACTGTCTGGGGCCCCACAGGATGGATGGAGAGTAATGAACCCTGGAGGCCATCAGCCAACTGCATTCCTCGAGGCTGAGTGACCAGTCCTCTCTGGATGGGGGTCTGAGTGGAGCGTCTCCACGTCTGCCACAGACACCTTGAATGTCATCTCAAGATGAGGAGGCCATGACACAGAAGGATGTTCTGGAAGGACAGGAAAAGGGAGGTCAGCACAGAGGGAAGAGAGTCCAGGTAGGAGGCAGCCAGGAGTCAGTGACCTGGGACAGACTCCCCCATGTCTGGACTGAAACCTTGGGTGGGGAGAGATGTTGAGAAAACCCAAAACTGGAAACCCTGGCTGGAGGGCATGCAGAGGGCACCCTGAGTTCACAAAGAGTGGCCATGGGTCAGTGACAATGGCACAAAGGCCTGATCAGGCAGAAATAAGGCCTAAAGTAGCCCCCAGGGTCCACCTGAGGGATTGTGTCATGCAGGAAGGATGCAGAAGTCCTTGCCTGCTTCACAGCAAACACGCAGGGCAGCTGTCAGGCCTGGGGGTGGTACCACTGTGGTGGGGACAAAATCCTGCCAGGCGAGGTAAGTAACTCGAATGCAGAACAAATTAGCTGTTAAAGCCAGAACTCAGAGAAATCGTGGTGCTGGAGAGGGGTGAACCCTCAGCCCGCGTAAACAGAGGGCGGACATGGGTCCCGGAGCTGCAGACTTGGTTAGCAGCACAGGCCTGGGGCCAGCAAGGATCTGGAGGACCAGAGCTCCACCCTCCCCTGCAAAGCATCCAAAGCTCAAACCACCCCCAGCCGCCATGGTGGGCAGAAGTGGGAGGGCCAGGGGCACCCTGATAGGAGGCGAACTTTGATTAAGCTGAATATCTACCTGAAATGCTATTGTGTTATAGGGGGAAATACTAATACCCTCTTACAGATAAGATTAAATTCCCTTGCCCCACCTTAAGACTATAGATTGTCAACTTCCTAGAAGACCCCAGAACAACTCTTTGAAGAAAAAAAACTAAGAATTAGGGGCACTGCAGGGTGAGAGAACCCCGCCCCGACCGTCTTAGTAGCTTCTCAGAATGCGGAAGTCAGGGTCTACACTGGGTGGTTTTGAAGGACTGGGTGGAGGTTATGATCTAACAGCTTTAGATCAGTGACCCCCAGTAGATGGAGGGTCTTGAAGCAAATCTCAGTGATTGAGCTGCTGTTTCGATAAGTAAACTCTTTCAGTTGATTCACATTTCTGAGGATTAGGTTTTCTTGGAGGAAGCAGGTGAGTTATTTTCGCTTGGTCCAAACCCTTAACCCAGGCCAAGAAAATATAACTGATGCTGTCTTAAGACTCCAACTGAGAGCTCTGCTGGCTTCGGTTCTTACTACCCAAAGGGGCAGAGCATCATGAGAAGGAACTTATAAATGGGAAAATAAAGATATAACGTTTCTTTTTGTCTTTCTAGTAATTTTTAATACTTGATACAGTATTATTACTAACTGAAGTCCATACTTTATTTGGGTCTCCTTGTTTTTCCCCAGTGCTCTTTTCCTGTTCCAGGAGCCCGCCCAGGACTCCACGTCACATGTACTCTTGTTTTCTCAGCCTCCTCTTGGCTGCCACAGTTTCTCGGATGTTCCTTGTTTCTGATGATCTTGACAGATTTGAGAAGTGATGCTCAGGCATTTTGTAAAATGTGTCTCACTTGGAGTTTGTCTAATGCTTTACTTCCAATGAGACTGGGGATACGGGTTTTGGGGAAGAAGAATACCTATGTCAAGTGCCATCACTTCATGTCAAGGGCACACACCATCCAAAGGATGTCACTGTCTATGTTAACCTTGATCACCTGGATGCGGTGGTGTATGGTCAGTTTTCCCCAATAAAAACTTACTCTTTTCTTCCCTTTGCACGCTGTATTCTTTGAAAGGAAGTCACTGCATGCAGCTCACATATAAGGAGTGGGGTTATGCCCCACCTCCCTGAGGGCAGATTATTTATGTAAACTATTTGGGATTTTTCTGCATGGGAGGTTTGTCTATTCTATCCCATTTATTGACTTATTTAAATGTGTATATATATATATATTTAACTTTATTTTCATTGAAGTATAATTGATTTGCAATATTATATATGTTTCACGGGTACAGACAGTGGTTCAGTATTTTTATACTCCATTAAAATTTATCACAAGATAATGGCTGTATCTCCCTGTGCTGTACAATATATCCTTACTTCTTATCTGTTTTATACATAGTAATCTCATGCCCGTAATTTGCCCTTCCCCCCCTTTCTTCTCCCCACTGGTAACCACTGGTTTGTTTTCTATGTCTGTGAGTCTGTTTCTGTTTTTGTTATATACATCGGTTTGTCTTTTGTGGTTCCCTATAAATTTTAGGATTATTGGTTCTAATTCTGTTAAAAAATGTCATGGGTATTTTGATAGCAGAGCATTAAATCTGTAGGTTGCTTTGGGTAGTATGGTCATTTTAACAATATTAATTCTTCCAATCCAGTGGCATGGATATCTTTCCATTTCTTTGTATCATCTTCAATTTCATCAGTGTTTTATAGTTTTCAGAGTCTAGGTCTTTCACCTCCTTGGTTAAGTTTGTTCCTAGGTATTTTATTCTTTTGGATGCGATTTTAAATGGGATTGCTTTCTTACTTTCTCTTCTTGATAGTTCATTATCTGTGTATAGAGACACAAGGGATTTCTGTATATTAATCTTGTATTCTGCAACCTTGCTGAATTCATTTATTAGTTCTAATAGTTTTGGGGTGGAGACTTTAGGGGTTTCTGTATAAAGTATCATGCCACTTGCAAATAGTGACAGTTTTACTTCTTCCCTTCCAAATTGGATGCTTTTTGTTTATTTATTTAATTCTGGGGGGGTCTGATGGCTCTGGCTAGGACTTCCAGTATTACGTTAAATATGTTTATAGTAATATAGTCTCATGGATATTTATTGTACACTTTGGGTTATAGTCTAATACTATTTTATCAAAATTTTTCATCTTTGGCCTTTGGGAGCACTTTCAGATGGCTCCTGAATCCCTTTGATATTCCTCCATCGTGTCCTTTCTTTAAAGTACTTCCTTGCTTCCAGGCACTACAAGTTACACTAGGCTCATCTTGTATTTCTTGGACCCAGTCTGGGAATCAGCCATTTCTCCAAGGACCTCTGGTCCTGTTTATTAGATAATGGGTGCTTAGTGTGCTCATTGCTACTGGGGTATCATTGCTTTTAGTGACATTTCTTCTTTATGTCTGAGTAACACATTTGTGACCCTTTGTACCTGCTAATCTGCTTCTAGTTTTCCCATAGTAGTCACTTGGGAAGTCATAGAAAGAGAGACCTGACAACTTGGTCTCTCATGAAGGTGTCTCTGGAGGATGGGAAGTTTTAACCAGAGGAATCTTCTGGACCTTCCCACTCCAAAAAGTTAAAACTAGCATTATATAAAGAAAAACACAGAGGAGTTTTCAGTGCTAATTCTGAGCTCTAACAAGGTAAATTAAAAGTCTGGGAGATGAAGGCCCATCTTGCTGTGACAGATGACTCCCCAGGATACAGTGATGAATGAGTCTGAAAACCAAACACATCAATACCTGACGGACGTGAGAAGGACGACATAGCTACCTTCAATGAGGTTAAACCTCTTCTCTCAGGTGGCAGGTGGAACCTGGGTCCATAGTTACAGTTTGATCCCAAGACAAAGAAATAAAGGTCAGTGATTGAAGGTAATTCTTTATCATCAAATGAAGATGTGACAAATTTGTCTAGTCTTCACTGACAATATTTTGCTTCTTCTGCAAAACCAAGATTAAAGTGAAAGAAAAAAAAAAAGAAAGACTAAGCTTTTAAAGATTTCCTATTTCAATTCTCTGGCTGTTTCTGTTTGTTCATTGAGATGTTCTCCATAGTGGTTTGAAGCTAATAAGATACTGCGCCATGAAAACTTGAAAAAAAAAAAAAGCAACAAAATTATTTCACAAAGAGAGCTAAGTCTGACCCCCATGAAGATTTGGGTTTCGACTAGAGGAAGAGGAGCTTGAGGAGACATTGTCTTAACAAAAAAACATGAATGCAATTGAAATCCTTTGTGGTATTAAGTTTTACTATTTTGTGATTCTGTCAACATGTATCTTCACCCTGGGTCTTTGAGAGCAGACACCCCCAGGTAATTCCTTACACACACTGTCATGTAACCTGATTCTTGAGCCAGAGCTGATTGGGCCAGGACTCAGCTGTGATCCAAAGACACACAGCTGGATCCTGGCACTGATGCTGGGATTCCGTGGTTGGTGAGCTAGTTGATGAGTTGGCCTGATATGAAAATCTGGGAAAATAATGGCACGCCGTCCTAAATTGTGACTAATCAATTAATCAACCCTCTCTTCCAGGAGATAAGACATCCCCCCGTCCCTCTAGGGGCTGTAGAATCACCAGAGCTTCTATAATAATCTGAACTGTGCTCCAAAATATCTCTGGTCTCCACAAAGTCTGGTTTTGCAGGTGCTGGGATAATGTCTTTTGCTTTCTAATTTCCTGAAGAGCCCTTATAAAAAAAATGCTTCTCTGTGGTTACCTGAGCATGTCTTGGCTCCTTGCACCTTAATAGAGTCTAACAAAGTAGTTATACATTAAAAGAACCCAAGAGTATATATCACGGGTTCCTTGAGGGCAGGTAATAAGTCTTACCTTTACATCCTAAGTGGGTGCCTTTGGTCAGTGATTACTATATGATTCGTGAAAGGGCAAATGCATGAATGAAAGAACGAATGTCATAACAAGACCCAAAGAGATTAAGATTAAGAAGGTTACTGAGAACAGAACCAACAGAATATCTTGACCCTGTGTGAAGCAGCACTAAAATGAGTCATACTTTTCTGTTCCTATATTAGATCACATGGACACCAAGCAAAAGTAGCTCAGATGCTTGTTCCAGGAACACCTGTTTCTGGAAGATAAGACCATAAAACCACCAAATAATTTACTCATGAAGACTAAGCTTCCTTAACAGGACTCTCTTCAAGATCCTTGCCTTTGCTCTGTCCCCTAATCCAAAACTATGATATCATAAACTCTGTCCAGTCCAAGCCAGTTCACTACCCAGCAAGAACCACCTTAAAAACAGTCCAGTCTATACCCTAAAGACACGATTGAGACCCTACCCTACCTTTCACATTAAGTCACTAAGACCCATCGGGGTGATGTTTTCCCTTACGGACTGTGATGAATTTGTTGATTCTTCACTGACAACGTTTTGCTTCTTCTGCAAAGCCAAGTGAGTCTTTGACAAAGCACAACATAGTTTTGCTTGGTAAGTTGGGTCTTCTGGTGGCCTTTGGGGGAGTTTACAGTCAGTACAACACAACCAGTTTTAGGGTTTCTTTCCTTTCTTTCTTTTTTTAAAAATAGAATTCCCATTTCTTTGAGTGCACAAAAATCTACTAAACACAGAGCAGTATAGCTGTCATTGCTTTCCTCAGAGAACCTGGAGCACGAAGCAAAGAAGCTATGTCTTTGTTACTTCGTTCAAGAAATAAAATAATTGGACTAGAAGTTATTTTAAAATTCATCCCAGCTCTAGGGTTTAGGTTTCAGTGAGTCTGAGGAAGTGCCCACTAGATAATATTTTCCATAAATGTCCCAATCGCTTGCTACTGTGTGAATGCAGAAGAAATCTAACATCGTCTCAATTCTGAAACAGACAGTGGCTTAGGGTTCATGGCCAACTGTGTTAGAGCCCCGTGGCCCATTAAACACTGAGTTTAATTTGTCAAATATACACAAAAATGTGCAGCTCTGGACTTGCAGTAAAGTATCTGTCATGAGACTCATTTTAACCCAAATGACTCTAAAAAATGGCTGTCAATTCCAGACGTTTCCAACTGGATTGGGACCACAGGCACACATGTCACACAATACACCACACACAGTGTAAACAGACCATTCATGTCCACAACTGAGATATTTATGGTATTTTCTGTGGTTGCCATGTCAACCCATGGAACAACCAGGCCATTAAATCATGCTGTCAGCAGGCCAAGACAGTAACACTGCAAAAAAATTCCAGTTGCTGACATGAAAATACATTTATCATTTCAAGACTTTTTTTTTTTCCAGCTGGCTTTTGCTTTATGCTCCTCACTGCTTTTGAGCTGGTCTTTCAGGGTACAAGGAGAACGTGAATGAGCTTCTTAAAGGGCAAGAGAAATCCCAGCCCATGCTTGATTACTTTTATTTTCATAGAACTTATTTTCTTAAGGTGAAAATCTGAGGTCACATGCCACGAGAAAAAAGGCTGTGTTGAAATTTGAAGTATCATGGATAGAAATGCTCCACTTTCTAACTTGGATTTATTACTTCATTTCTCCCCTCAGCAACTCCCTTGGATTTGAGAGAATTCACTCTGATTTCTTCTGAACCCAGTTTGAGAGCCTCTTGTTGAAATTCGTTTCCTGGATCACAGAGAAAGTCCAACTAATAGGTATGGGACAGGCTCTATAATCAGTAACCACAGGCCCAAGAGTAGATTTTTCTGGGCCATCCTGATTTTACATGATCATATTAATTTCAGAAAACGTAGTTCATTAAATGTATAACTACATTTTCTACCATTAGAAGACTTTTCACATACATTCACAAGTCAGAAAAAGGTTTTATTTTGTTTTTGTCACACTGAGTGCTAGGAGTGTTAGATAAGAAGTAAGGTCACTGTGGTATTTCAGTGTAAATGATGGTAGAATCCTCAGACCAACGATTATCACGCATACTTAGAACAAGATGATTAAAAGTTCTCTCCACATTGCTTTCTATTCCCTCCTCTCCTATATTGATCCTGACTCAATTCCCCGTGGCCACCTTTAAGAGCATTAAACTTGCAGGATTTTGATGGGACTTTGGGCATTTTAGCTGCTTCTGTGACACTGTTCTCTTTTCATTCTTCCTGGAGAATGATCCTGAGAAACACAGCCAGTGAGAGTGTTCGGAAGACAAGCCTGGACATGAATCTTCTCTAACTGGTCATCAGAATAGCTCTACCATGTAAGCCCCACAGCCCTTGAAATATACATGGTCCCGCAGGTACTGTACTAGAAAAGAGAGACAGGGTCACTGAGAAAGTGAAGGGGAGCCAGGAGGACAGGGATAGGACATTCTGGCTGTCATCAGTGAGCAGGGACCAGAACAAGGTGAGAGACTTGGGGAGAAACCAAAGCTCTCAGTCACCCAGATGCCCACAGTCAATCAGAAGAGGTCGATCCTTACAGACCAGACTTGGATACCCTTGGGTCCGGGCTGGGAATAATGTGAACTGGGTCTTCGAGGATGGGTGGACAGTTTCTGACAGTTGGGTATGGGGAGAAGTGACTTCCAGGCTGAAGAATTCCTGGAGCAAGTGCCCAGAGGCAGGAAATGCTGCTGAATCCCAGAAAGAAAAGGGAAATCATGAGCTTTTAAGGAAGAGCCAAGCTGGGGGGCTGGGGGTGCCTGCGGGGGGTGGGGGTGGGGGGTGGAGATTGCAGCAGGAGAGGTTTTGAGTGGGAGGAGTTGTCATCAGATCTGTGCTCTTGGGGGATGTCTGCAAGATGAATCTGACAGGGAGGAAGAGGAAGCCGCAAAATCATTAGAAGCTTGTTAGAATAACTGGATTTGGAGAAGAAGATAATAGAAAAAAGGATTCAAAAAACGGTGATTGGGTCTGGTGAGAATTCTTCTCCCAGATGATTTGAAGGGAATAATTGGCACATTTAGCAGGAATGAGAAGGGATGTGTTCACACCAAGGAATAGTATGAAGCCGTGAGAAAGCTTAAGCTACAAGTGAGCACAAAAGTGTGGTTGAATCTTACAAGGTTGGAGAAAAGCATCCAGGTACGAGAGAGTAAATACAGCGCGAGTCTGTTCATTGGGAGTTCAAGAGCTCATCTCTGCTGCCAGCTAGATAGTGACGACGCTTGCGGAGGAGAAGTAACTTGCAAGGGCACGGCTGGGCCCTCGAGGGGCTGGTGGAGTTCTGTTCCTTGATCTGGGTGCTGGTTACAGGATGGGCTTGGTGTGTAAAACTCACTGGATGTACATTTATAATATGTTCACATTTCCTTATGTTAAACTTTGATGAAAGTTTTCCCCAAATGGCACACCTTGTTTTGGAGATCTTAACTTAAGGGGGAAGATTGTATAACAGCCCTTGAATCTGAATAAAAGTGGGGTAAACAAGGTCATGTTTCCCGGATTCCAGGAAAACTAGGAACTATGAATCAGCAAAGGAAGGTATCAGGTAGTGAAACCTGACATCTCCCTGCCACACGCTCCAACCCCCCTGCAGCCAAAGGCTTGGGAGGTCAGAGCAAAACCCACAGGCCTGGAAACAGTCACCACTGGTAACATCAAGAAGCAAACAACCCAGCCATTGTCTCATCAATTTAAAGGAAGGAGACAAATAAAAATTGATAAGGACAGGGGCAGGGGAGCTATCTCTTAGCAGCGTCAGAATAAAACCGGTGCAGCTCAGTTGCTGCCAAGTCTTGGGTAGAAATCCGTCATTCCTCGCCTGCCCTGGTGGTCAGCCCCACTGTGGTTGGCAATTAGCACAGAAACCTGTAATGATTAACCGGCCTTGTACATACAATGGAAACCTGCAGACACAGACTTCTTATCATCCAGCAGCTCAGTATTTTAATACTTAGTCACACCCCAGGTTCAGAGAGGAAATTTACAGCTGTTAATATGCTTCAAAATCTGGATGCAGCGTTAATTCCTGTAGTTCAGTATCACTCTTCTCAATTTCTCCCCATCTGGAGAAGAAGAAAGCTTTCCATTAAATAAAAAAGCCCCCAGTTACTTAGGTGGATTCCTAAGAAGCATTTCTTTTTTTTTTTTTTTTTTTTTTTTGCGGCACGCGGGCCTCTCACTGTTGTGGCCTCTCCCATTGCGGAGCACAGGCTCCCGACGCGCAGGCTCAGCGGCCATGGCTCACGGGCCCAGCCACTCCGCGGCATGTGGGATCTTCCCAGACCGGGGCACGAACCCGTGTCCCCTGCATCGGCAGGCGGACTCTCAACCACTGCGCCACCAGGGAAACCCAAGAAGCATTTCTTAATGAAGAGTTTCCAAAAATACATTTAGTAGATTGTTTACAGATTACTAACTCCTTGAAAAGGGAGCAGTGACAAACAATGATGGCCTGGTTGGGATGACGGTACAAAATATAGGTTTCCAGAAAAAGCGTAACCCTTATTCAAAAAATAAACTCTTGTTAACCAGTTTCTTTAATAACACATGTATGGGTCCTATAAAAATTGTAGATTGTAATCAGTAGTTTCTACTTCTCGTCAGAATTGGCTTAAGCAGACAATGTCTTTGCCTACCTGCTCTGATGAAGGAGGTGTGGCATTTATATAGAACTCGCTGTTACCTGGAGCTGTTTCGTAGATATGAACATACCTGGGCTCTCTCCCTTACACTCCTGCTTTCCATTTCAGCTGTCCGTTCATTCAGCAAAGTTGTTGAGGTCCTTCTAGGTATCAGGCCTAGATTTGTTTGTTGGGGACATAGATGGCGATGAGTCAGGTCTGATACAGGCTGAATGGAACTGACCTCTTGCTGCTGTGGCCTGGGACAGACTCTCACTCCCTTGGGCACTGACTTTTGTAAATTCCCCCAACTCTCCACCTCCCGTCAGCCAGCTCCCACCTTGCCAGGCTATCGGGGTGACATCCTTAAAGATTAGGTGTAATGATTTTACACTCTAATGCATGTTTTCTTTTTGGCTTCCATCCCCCAGAGTGATAAACCAAAACGATACAAATATGCAAATTACCTCCCACCAAACAAAAACAAAACCTTTGATCAAATAAAGGGACAGTCCTTAAGATAAGAAAGGCATTTAGAGTCCTTCCAAGTCTGATTCCAGATTCTCCTCACCAGGACAAGACGTGCTCTCAATGTCCTCCCAAGCCCCTTCTGTGCCTCTATGTCAAAATGGTTTCTCTATTTTGCTTTGACTTAAGGTATATCTTTTTCCTGGAATGCCCTTTCCTCCACTGCCCTCTATATAAATGTACCCATTCTTCAAACCTCAAGTTCAGATGTCCCCTCCCCCATGAAACCTGTAGGGAATGGTGCACGACTGGCATCTCTCCCCATATCTGTGTTCAATGAAATCATCTTCTTGGTAGCTTGAAATCAGCCCTGATGAGAGTATTGATGCCATGGAAATTGACAAATCCTACCAATCAGAGCCTGACTTATCATTTTGTTGTCCAGATTTAAGAAAGTGGTAGAGAAAGTATTAAGATAGCACATTAAAGTAAAAAGTGTGCTGAGTTTAGAGCTATTATACTGTGAAAGCACATGGATTTGAGGAAATATTCTCTAGTACTTGAAAATTATCTTCCAATTCAGCAAAGAAGCCTCTCACGTCACTGATGAGCCTGTGAAGTTCCAACACATTTTCATTGCTGCAGTTTAACATACACAAAAATATCAACCAACATCCATGTCAGAACTACTCGTGTTCATCCATGACATCTTTGCTGTATCTGCTAGTAAGAACTGATTCGTCCTGCAGGACAGGAATAAAGATGCGGATGTAGAGAATGGACTTGAGGACAAGGGGAGGGAGAAGGGTAAGCTGGGACAAAGTGAGAGAGTGGCATGGACATATATACACTACCAAATGTAAAATCGATAGCTAGTGGGAAGCAGCCGCATAGCACAGAGAGATCAGCTCGGTGCTTTGTGACCACCTAGAGGGGTAGGGATAGGGAGGGTGGAGGGAGACACAAGAGGGAGGAGATATGGAGATATATGTATATGTATAACTGATTCACTTTGTTATAAAGCAGAAACTAACACACCATTGTAAAGCAATTATACTCTAATAAAGGTGTTAAAAGAAAAAGAAATAAAATAAAATTTTAAAATTGTGTCTAAAAAAAATTGATTCATACTCCGATTTTCAAAAATCATAGTTGAATCACATCCATAGGTTGGCCATGAATACAAAAGTTCAGCAAAAATCAACAAAAGCATTCTGTTAGAACCAATTGGCCTTATGGAATTTAAACTAAAGAGTATTTTGTATTTTCTTATTGTTGGAAAACTGTGTACCATTAGTTCATTATATCAGTAAAATGTATAATAAGCAAATAAGTGTAAAAACACACACACACATTTTTCCGGAGAGCAAGTGTGAGACATTTACAAGAACATCAGTACCTGTGGGAGGAGGAGGAGGGTGGGACTAGATTACCTGCTCACCTACTCACCTGCCTACAAGGTGGCTTCCCGTAGGGCTGCTGTAAGAAGCAAGGGGGGCATGTGAAGCTCTTGGCTCGGCAGCCCTGGCACAGCAGTAATGACAGCAATAAGCTTCACAATAATAACTATGGCAAGTGTCTGTTGAACGCTTACTACGTACCTGGCTCGTTCTGAACTTCGTGTTTACGCTTCACGGCAATCCCAGTCACGGGCTCTCTGTCACTCCCAGGTTACAGAGGAAGAAACTGAGGCATAACACAGATTAAGAAACCTGTCTGGCAAATACCAGACAGGTATGCTATCACTTATACGTGTGGAATCTAAAAAAATACAACAAAGTAGCGAATATGACAAAAAGAAACTGACTCACAGATACAGAGAACAAACTCGTGGTTACCAGTGGGGAGAGGGAAGGGGGGAGCGGCAATAGAGGGCCAAGGGAGGAAAAAGTACAAACTACCAGGTATAACATAAGCTACAAGGATATATTGTACAACACGGGGAATGTAGCCAATATTTTATAATAACTATAAATGGACTGTAATCTTTAAAAATTGTGAATCACTATATTGTACACCTGTAAATTAGATAATATTATATATCTATACTTCGATAAAAATAAATAAAAAGAAAGCTTCCTGGGTCCCCCGCTGGGGGTATTGAGCTGGCTGCCCTTGTGATTTTCAAACATGATTCTCTCTTTCTTCCTCTATCCACAGGTCTTTCTTTGCTCTTGCAGACTCTCTTATCTTCCTTTCTTGTTACGCTTCTGTTTGCTCACTTCAGCTTCAGCCACCAGAAAAAAAGAGGGAGAAGAAATACGAGGCAAGATTCCTCTCTTTCCTCTTTCTTTGCTGCTCTTTTTGAGGTTTCATAGGCTTTCTAAAGTATTATTTTGATTTAACTTTAAACGTACAGAAGCGTTGCTGTAATAGGACAAAGAAATAGCAAAAAAGTAAATAAAATAAAATAAAATGTATATTAGGAAAAAATACATATTCGACCCTCTGTATCCACAGGTTTTGCATCCATAGATTCAACAAACTGCAGTTTGAATTTCAGTCCAGAGTTGGTTAAGTCTCAGGATTTGGAATCCGTGAATATGGGGGGGCTGAATGTCTGATGCTATCCTATATAAGGGACTCGAGCATCCTTGGATTTTGGTATCTGCTGGGGCTCCTGAAACCAACCCCTGGCATATACTGAGGGACAACTGTATATATATTCACACCATATTAGAAAACTATCTACAGCATTATGGAATAGCTTTCTTTTACCTTCTGTTCGACTTTACTGGAAATTAATAATTTTGTTACTTAAATTGTGTGAGACCCTAAAAAATACGGTTGTATTGAAATTGCCAAAACAATTACAAATGTTGTCTCTATGTCTTGTTTTTAGTTAAAATTTTTAGTTTGAGATAATTATAAATGCACATGCAGTTGAAAGAAAGAAAGAAGAGGAAATAGCAAGCACCCTTTCTTCACATCACCCTGTATCTATTTCACCCCATGTACTTCATCACCCTTTCTCTTCCTCTTCTCTCCACCTCGTTGTGCTGGACATCAGGTTGGTGCCGTCAGCTGGCCGAGTGGACACTGCAGCCACAGCTCGGTTCCTCGACTCCTACTGACAGTCTTGTGTGTGAGCAGAGGAACAGCTCTCTTTTCTAATTACACCTTCCTGTCTCACCCGTTCCCAGCACAGCATTGCTAGCCCCACGTTTTGGCGGCTGCATGAGTGTCACCCTGCCTCTCACAGAACTGCATGGCACACCTTAGGCAGGTACGCACAGTGCTATCCCAACCCCTTGGGTCCAAACGTGTTTCAATATCTGCAGTTCCAGGATTCTTAAAAGGCAAGATGGGGAATATCGCCTTATTTAATAGCAGCCCCAGTGAGGTCTTGGGGAGCTATCCCAGAACCAGACAGAAACATTTCTGCAGCCAGTGCCCACAGAGTGAACAAGGACTTGACACATTTTCAGGTGAGGTCACGGCACTCTTAGTTACCAACTGAGTTTTGGTGTCAAAATGTCAGTATTCAGAGCTTCTTGCTTTTTGGAACTGCTCATAAAGGGTATGGGGATATACTTTTTTATATGAACGAGATAGGTGTTAGATAGATATTTTAGTGATGCGTTGACTGTATAGCATCTATGTGGCATGGAAATTTTAGTAAATAGGTCAGTTTTGTTTTCATTAACAGTATTAAAAATTCTAATAATCTCAGCAGTACTTAAAGTATTAGGATATTGAAAACATTCCGCTAAGTACCTCCCCACCACACACACCAGAGTAGAACTTAAGTCGTAAAGATGAAGCAAAGATTAGTGCTTTCTTTCTCAACAGAAGGGCTTCTTTGAAGTCATAGGGAATTAGGGACTTGGTCATAACGAAGGTAGTTGCCTTTTAAAATAGCAGGACACATTACAGTCATCCAGACCCCAGACTGGTAATAACATTGTATTAAAGAAGAGACAGGTCTGTGTACCAGACCACAGCCCTTTACAGCAAATTGGTTCACGTAACAATAAATAACCAATTTCATAACATCACACTGGTTATCATTTTAAATTACCAGCTTTCAAAGTGTACTATGGGCTTCTTATATTTACTAAATAGATAGAATTAATAGCCCCCATCTAGCAGCCCCTACTGAGACCTCTTTTCTAGGAAACTTTACTTTTGTTGTATTTACTACCAGATTCCACCCACCGTGAGACTGGACAACATCTGGGACTGTCCTCAAAAAACTTCAGGTAAGTTCAGTACATCTGCTAGAATTCTTGTTCCTTAAGCTGAGCTGGTGCTAAACCAGTACTTCAGGCTAGCTGCAGTTGATCTGAAGGAAAAATTGCACAGTTGAGTTAGGATGGACCTTAATACTTATGCTAGATACAGAAAAGTTTCCATGATGAATTTCTTGTTTCACATCATTTATTCTCGGTATTCATTTATTGGGGTTCATTAGCATATTGTGCCTATTTTAAGGACTGAGAAAATGAGAGTTTGAATGAATTGTCACAGTCATAAGTCACATCAGGGCTGCATCAGGCAGTGATGGTACATTTTGAGGTCCAGCGTCAGCAGCGTAGTGCCCTGTACACGGCAGATGGTATTTGGGATCTGACACACTGGACAGAGACCAAGAATCACAGCTTTTCCAAAGGATCCCTCTTTTCCCAAAGAAGGCAGCAACCCCATCTCTCCTGGGAAAGGTACCCCTGGGTTGATGCTGTTCTTAAAGTAGGAGGGCGTAGCTCAAAAAGCTCAGCGCATCTTGGAATGGAGAGCATGCAACAGCCAGTGTCTGGCACCAGACACAGTAAAGCAGGTGACCAGGCTGCTGCCTAATTATTTTTTTTAAGGATGCACTGTGCCCTCGGAGCACCGTGGTGCTATCCACAGCTGCCTGCCTGTCTCCAGACAGCCAGGCTGACGTGAATTATTAACGGAAATTACTGTGACCTCCACGAACAACAGAGGAGGCTCCCAGATTTGCGGGCAACACCCGGGCACCCAAACCAGGCTCGGCGGAGGACAGACAGGATGTGGCAGTGCCAGGTGGCCATGGTGACGCAGGCCAAGAGGCACATGCCGATACGAGCCCCCCAGGAGAGGCGAGGCGGAGCCGGCACGATGCAGCAGCAAACTAGAACGATGACATTTTTAAGCGCGGCTTCCCAGCTCAGACATAAAATTATGTTTAAATATCCTGCCTCTGGGCAATCAAAAGAAGCCAACTGAAAGAAATGTGCACTTCAAGGCTGTAAATCTGAAACTTCCTAATCCCCGAAAGTCCACACTAGACTTCTTGCCTCCATGGAAACAACAAAGCATTCAAACTGATTGGCCGCCAATGAATTTTAGATAAGACAGCTTGGAAGGGAATGGATGTGATTTTAATGCAGAAGAAAGCTCTGGAAGGGAGGTCCTCTTGGTTCATATTTGAATAAAGCAAACAAGGCAGACGAAAGGCTGACAGCTGTAAATGACATTGTCAGTACAAAAATTATCAGCCAGTTTACAATCTGTTTGCTTATGTTGAACAAACAGACTGTGTGTGGCATCCTTGGGCCCCGTGAATGGCAGAAATACTTGCGGCCTTCAGAAAAGCTATCTGCTCTCCGGCAGCCCGGCCACAATTAGATCGCCATTTGACAGCCACACTGAAAAGGAAACTGTGTCCCCCGCCTCCCACTCCCCCCGCTTGCCCTCGGCTTTCTCTTGTCCATTCTTTCCTTTTCTTCGTCATCTTCTTCATGCCCTGAAGTTGGGCAGAGACACTCGTCGTGGTGTGTCGATGGCCTGAATTATGTCACTTCTGTAGCTGCCTCAAGCCGTTGAACTGCTGTGCCTGACATTCCAACTGGGGGATCTTCAGTAACCTAGCGAGGCCCGGGGCCAACAGTATTCACTTTTTATTCCTCACAGGAAGCAGAATCCAGGGGCCCCCGAAAGAATGTCACTTTTTTCTGCTTTGTGCAGCCCGTCTCGGAGACCCCGTGCTTTGAACTTGCTGGCATCGCATCTGGTGCCGAAAAAGAACAGGACCCCAGAAGGGCTTTGCAGCAGGGCGGGCGTGGTGCCCCATCCCTCTCTGAGCGAGGCCCACACCGGCCAGGTTGCAGGAGGGAGTGACAGCCCAGTGGGCTCGACCACCCCTTCAGGGCTGGGTGGTGTCTTCCCCCAGCCCCCAGCCCCAAGCCATGAGTGGGTGGTCCCTCTGCTTAATCCCCTCTGTGTTCTACAAACTCATAACACAGAAATAGCTCCCTTTGTTGGAAAGAATAGAGAGCAAACACAGGTACTAATTTTATCCCTCACCTTCTCAGAGGCTCACCCTTGTTTAACTGCAGGGAGAGATTTAAGCCTTGGGTAGCAGCTTTTCATGGGCCAAGAGGCTACTGGGCACCCACTGCTTCTTACCTGTGTGATTCCTGCTCACCTTGGACGGGGTGTCGTGGGGGGAGGAACACAGCCTCCTGCCCGGGGCTCCCTCACCTTCACAGAACTGCACACGGGAAACAGAATCTTCTCCCAGGAAGACAACACAGGCTCACAGACCCAGACGTTTGATTTTTATGTGCCTCTTTGCATATCCTTCGTATTTATTGTGGTATTTCTTTTCTTTTTTTTTTTTTTGTTTTTTTTTGCCAGTGATAACCCGGAAGAATTCAGTTTGCAGAGAGGACCAAGTCTTCCCTTATGCCCTCTTTTCTTTTTTCCTCTTTTACTATAAAGAATCTGTTTGAAGGTACTTGGTTTCTTTGACCCCAGGGAAAAAAAAAAAAAGAGATGCTAGGTGAGTGTGGTGTGTTTGTGGCAGATAACGGGGGCAGAGCAGGACACACAAAGCCGGAAGACCGTGGTAATTACAGTTAAGCAGCGAAGCATTAAAACACCTCTTGTATGGAAAGTTCATCCAATTACCACTAACCTAGAGAGGAGGTTCTGTCCGGGCTGTGCTTTTCATTTTCATCTAAATTGCTGTTTCTTTTCCTCTGATATGGCCATCGGTCATAAAGAGTTGACCATCATTAAAACTGTTTGATTTGGAGCTCTGTAGTGTTTGGCTAAGAGGGTCAATGCAAATTTGATGAAAGAATAAGGATAAATTTACATATCAGCCTCAGCTCACATGGAGAGAGTAAACATTCTGTTTATCTCAAGTGTCACTTTATGATTTCAGTAGAATATAAAACTGACCTTGGCCCAGTCATTGCAAAAGGCCCAAATGAAATATGGGATTGTCTAAATACGATTTACTCAGGTAGAACTTGTGGGCAAACCCTGCGGAACTCAGCAAACAGGGCCGGAGAGAACAGAACTGAAAGCATTTTGTTCTGATAAACTCCGAATGGAATTCTGTGGAATGAGGGGTTGGGGAATAAAAAAGGATAAAAAAAAAAAAAAAATCCCACTTCACGAATCTTTGTCAACCACCATGAATTAAAACATCCTATTTACTGGTAGTTTTAATCTTTATTCATCTAAAAATGAAAAAGCATAAAATCTTAAAAACCATCATTAACCCTTCAAGGTAGAGTGAGTTTTCACCAAACCTTTGTTTTAGCATTTGGGGACAAGAGTAAGATCATTGTTTGCTTGGTTTCTAGAAAATGTAATTGATTCGAGGAACTTGCAACACTCCATAGGTAGTTTACACTGTAGGAGGATAATTCCTTTTGAAAGCTGTTTGAACCAACCACGTTTGCATTTTCCACATTTTTAATTAGTTTTTTTCTAAAGCTAAGTCAACGTTCATCAGTGTGTGAAGGAACATCAGACTTTTGTTCAAAACAAAGGCTTTTGAGTGCACAGAAAAATATTCAGAGACAATTGCAGACAACTGTATTGATATTTGCCCTTCACTTTCTCACACCCAAAACTTTACTGCAGAAAGTGAAGGAGCGAAATGTGATTATGTTCTCTTCTGGAGGAAAGTTGATGGCGTAATATACAGTAAGGTGATGGGGGATTAAGTATCTATCTATCTATCGGTAGATATTTTTGATTTGAGCTATTTTGGAAAAGCTGCCCACTGTAGAGCAGTGAAAAGCATATCTAGCTATAAATAATTTGAATTAGAAAATCAAAGAATATCCTTGCAGGACATATTTATACATTTACTTTTATAGCCCACAAAATAATTGTTTTTTAAATAAGCAATATATCCGCACAGAATAGCACAGAGTTTTAGCAGAAAACCCCACGAGAACTTCATATCTGAGTATAGTTTGCCTCTTAATTACAAATAGCTAAGCATATTTAGCAATTTCTTCAGTCAGAGCTCAGGTTTTCGAGGCTTAAGCAAGTAGGAATTTAAGGAACGACTGTAACTAAGGAGAAGGCACCTCATTACTAACAAAACGGTGTCTGGGTTTTTCAAATGATGTTTGAAAGGAAACTGACAGGTTGTCTACACTGGCAAGAGTGTGTGTGTGCAGGGCAGTGGGGCGGTGGGTAGGACGGGGTTGTATATGTTTGAGGAAAAGGGAAGATTGAGAACCTCTCCTCTGACACCTCTGCTCACACCCTGCACACCTAGAGTGTTGCACACGACACCGATTCTGAAGCGATTGTAAAACGCCACAAATAAGAGGCTCTAAGCTGAGAAAAGGGTACCAGGAACTGGGCAGGCCCATCCTTTTCCAACCCCAAGATGTTCAGCTCTGAGCTTCAGAGCTTCCAGAAAGCAAAGTCTGCCCGCCACACACAGAGTATTGGGACGTGGTGATTCTAAGAAAAAAATAACTGAGAAAGGAAAGAATAATGGCCAAAGGACAGGGGTCTGAGTAACTCGGATGGGGATCTGGGCAGTGGCTCAAGGCAGTGGAGTCCTCCTGCCAACCGTGGGCCATCTCTGCCCAAGATGCACCCGGAGGGCACTGTTTTCTCAAGCATGAAATCCACCCTCTACCTGTCTCCCCGGAGACCTCCTTAAACTAGATCCACACAGTACTGAAAGCAATCACTAGAAAAAGAGGAAACCATCCAAATGCTCACGAGCTTATGAAGGGATAAACAAAATGTGTCATAGCCACATAAGGGGTTATTACTTGGCAGAAAACAAAAAAGAATGAAAGATTGACAAAGGATGAATCTTGAAAATAGGATGAAGCCAGCCACAAAAGGCCACATGATGTACGATTCCATGCCTATGAAAAGTGCAGAATAGTCAACCCTAGTGGTTGCCAGGGGCTTGGGGTGGGAGGCGGGAATGAGGAATGACTTGAAATGGGTGTGAGGTTTCTTTTGTAGGGTGATTAAAATGTTCTCAAATTATTTTAAATATAGCAGTGTGTACTTGTCAATCCCAAATTCCCAACCTACACCCCTGTACCTTTCCCCTTTGGTAACCATAAGTTTGCTCCCCATGTCTGTGAGTCTGTTTCTGTTTTGTAAGTAAGTACATTTGTATCATTATTTTTAGATTCAGCATGTAAAGCGATATCATATATTTGTCTTTCTCATTAGCTTGCCGTGATGGTGGCACGAGTCTGTGAATGTATGAAAACTGCTGAAGTGTGCATTTGGAATGGGTGAATTTTATGATATGTCAATCATATCTCAACAACGTTGCTTTAAGAAAAATAAGGTAGCAATTACTTCTTCTGTATATTTAAAAAATAAAAACAAAAACTGACAGGCAGAGCCAAGAAAAAGCTTCCAAAGAGAACCGTGTGGACGTCATTCCCCCCTCAGACTGTTTCCACCCTGTGAAGGGGGTGAGCGTCAGAATCAAAGCTGAACATACAAGTGATACGTAACCGTGGCTCATCTGTGACATGCCAGCCTGGCGGCCACAGGCAAAACACAAGCCTCTTGAACCCACAGCCCAGAAGGAGAGAGGCAAATATATACCATAGCGAAGCGCCTAACAAGACTCTTGATTCCACGAAAAATGGAACGTCTTGAACGCAAATTGGGTGATTTACCACCCCAAGGCATGGAAAGCATCCAAAGGGCACATTCAAGTCCAGACACCTCCGTGCAGAAGGAGCACATTTGGAAGAATATGGTCAAGACGTGGGAGGAGCTGCCAATCATGAGAGGCTGAAGGAAACATGAGACATCCAGGTGGGCAGGAGCAGAAGGTGCATGATAGCCAATGTGCAGCATCACCCCTCGCTTGGGTACCACTTCATTTAATCATCTGAGCCGTAAGAGCAAGATGATAAGCAGTAGTGTCACCCCCATGAGGATGAGGAAACTGGGGGATGGAGAAATGAAGGAATTTGTCTAAAGTAATTAGTAAATGGCAAAACTCCTCTGACACAACCCTGTTGATTATCCAACTTAGGTCCTTAAGCGCTACCCTATTCTATTTTCTTGTTCTGAATAGTCTCAAAGTATGTCAGATTTACCAATAAGCAGAAGCTTCAGGGACAGCAAGTTCATTTTCTGTATTCAGTAAAGAACAGAGACTTTCAGAAATAGTGAGTTCCCAGCCATGGGAGATGGTCATGCAGGGGCCAAAAGACCATTAGTTGGAAACATCGATGGTCTAAAGTACTGGGCTCAAATGACCTTTATGTATTCTTTCAACCTCATGATTCTGACGTGGTGACTACAGAGTCCTATGAAGGGAACGGGAGTCCCTGCATCTGGTTGTGCAGGTTGTGCACTGCACAACTCCAGAGGAGGGCACACTTCACATCCACACACATCATGGGTTTGAATATTTACTAGGACAGTTTTCCTGAAGATGTCAATGGAGAGTTTCAAGGGCTAGTAGCTATTTCTTATGTGCCCCAAGTTTCTATTTGGACCTTTAGTGGTGGTGACTATAACAGATTTAGAAAGCTTATTGCAGAAGAAGGGGGAGATGAGGCCAGTGACAGGAAGACAAGTTAGGGGGTGACGGCAATGACTCCAGTGAAAAGGGGGAGGGCTTAGTGATGAGGATGAAGGCACAGTGGGGATTGCGGAGCTGTTTCATTTCATTTTGCTTGAGACCCAGATTTCAGAGTCACGTATAGAGAAGGTAGTTGGAGGGAAGAGAACTGGTGGGTTTACATGAGAAAGACCCTGCAGCAAAATAAGACAGGTCTGGCAGCAGAATCCCGAGTAGTACACAAATTCTCGGATGCTGGTGAGGAAGCAGAGAGAGGAGTCTGCAGCTGGCAGGGGCTGGCAGAGGGGTCTTTCAGGGAGGAATTGCCACGGGAGGATGGAGTGACGCTGCCGCGCCTCACAGCTGTCGGCGGGAGTTGGCTTTAGGAGATCACTTTCAATGGATTATGAATGGAAGATGGGATGGAAACCAGACTGATGGGTTATGGTCTAATGGCTGGTCAGAAAGTAGAGAGAGTGGGAATTCCCTGGAGGTCCAGTGGTTAAGACTCTGCCCTTTCATTGCCTTGGGCGCAGTTTCAATCCCCAGTCAGGAAACAGATCCAACAAGACACAGAACCAAAAAAAATTGTTTTAAAGTAAAAAAGAAAGAAAGAAAGTAGAGAGGGTGAGTTAGAGGTGGGGCTTGAAGAGGAAATTGTGAAGCCGTAGTTGAGTGGGCAGGAGGGCCCAGGAAGGTTGTGGGGTTTTCTGAGATGAGATTGGAAAGACAGACTGACACACAAAGTGATAAATCCTTTGTAGGCAGGAACCCTGCCTTACATATCCCTGTAACATCTAATGCGGATCTGGTGCAGAGCAGTTTTTGAATAATAGTGTCCCATAATTTCTAGTACAGTCACTTCATAGAGTAAGACATCTCTTCGGGGGGGAAAAATCTGTATTTCTGGTCTTGATTGTCTTGGAAGGATGGCCCTAATCTTGTAGTATTGAAAACACACACTTCACAAAAACTTCTGTTTTTATAAGAAAAAGGGGGAAAAAGTTTCTAAGCAACTCAGAGCCATGGAGCCAGCGGGTTCTGTGGCATAGCTTTTCTCTCTCTGTGAGACCCACTTTACATCCAACCCAAATGCACCCTGTGGCAGAGAAACATGGGAGAGTTTGGGTACAGAGGGTTCAGAGGGACCTGGAGACCCGGAGGCCAAGGCAAGTCCTCCTGCTGCCTCTGCAGCCTCCAGGAAGCCATGGTTGAAACTGCTGGTCACGCATCAGAGCTCTTACACTGGCTCCAGGCAATTAGTAAAAAAAATCAGCTAGAACTAGTTTATCATCTCCTTCTATCATTATTATTAAGTTCTTCAGAGGAGTTTTGCAAAATAAAAAGCCTGACATGTTTTAACTTAGGGGAAAAATGCATGACATTAAAGCGTGCCGTATGAAAAGATCGTGGCATGTGAGAGCAGGACACCTTATAACTTCATTATAACTCTCCGATTTCCAAAGTTCCACATGTTTATTGAAGTGAACAATGGTGGGATTAGGAATGATATTCATTATCATCTTTACAATACCCAACCTTTAAAAGTAACCACTGCTATTATCCTTATGTCTTTTTTTTACATATACACATAAGTTATTATTACTTATGTAATTAAGTCCATCACTCAATATGTTGGATAAACAAATGAATGCATATACTCTTCGGTAATTGTCCCCTTAAAAATTCATTGCAAATTATTTTCATAGTTAAATGTGCTTGTCTACTACATGATTTTTATTACCTTCATATTATTCCACTCCTGTGTGCACAAATACCATGACTTGGTTAGACATTTTTTACTGTTGGGTAATTAGATTGCTTCCTTTTCTTATTCAGTTGTAACCAATGCTATAGTTAACATCTTTTCTACAATCTCTTATTATAATCCTTAGGATAATCTGATATCTTAATGTCATATATACTACCTTACAGGGAATGAACTTTTTTTTTAGTAACTTAAAACAACACAAATTGTTGCAAAATTTCCCCTTAGAATGTTTATTCCAATTTACAATGCTTGAGCTGACACCAATGTTCATTATTATTTTTTTTTGCACTTTTATAAAGTGTTGGGTATATTCATTAAAAAGAAAAACCTTAACCAGTTTTATAAGATAAATATTGAATATGTGTATACATATGCTAAATTTGTTGAAGTAACTGACATTTGATTACAAATGAAATACTTTTTTTTATATATTTACCAACCATTTCTTTCTCTTTTTCAATGAGTTTATATCTTTTGCCAAATTTTCTACTCATCTATTGATGTGTTCATCTTTCTCTTATTTATTTATAAAATCTCTTTATATAGGAAAGATATTAGTCTTTTGTCTACCATGTGTTTTGTGGGGTGTGTGTGTGTATTTTGAAATTTGATATTTGATGTACCCAAAAATAGCATTCATCTTCTTGGTGGGATCTCTGTTTGCTATTCTGCTTACATAATCCTTTGTTATCCTGAAATCATCTATTCCTCTAACCCGCTGATTTTTCTTCTAATTCTATTGCATAAAAATATTTATCTTTTAACTTTTAGGAAATCAAATTCATCTGGAATATATGTGAGTGCATATATGATACTCTACAGGGCTCTAAGTTTGCTATTTTTCCCAGAGGTATAACCAGTTCTCTCACTAGCTTTCATTCTTTCCCTTTCCTATTATTTTGAAAGCTACTCTTATCACATCCTGAATTTCTATACATGCTGCACTCCCTGAGTTTCTGCTCTGTTCCATTAACCTGTCTATTCTTATATTGGGATTATTCTGGTGTAATAATATATCGGCTTTACACAGCAGTAATCTTCAAAGAAGAATGGCAGGATGATAATAGTGCCTCTAATGTGGTCTGGCAGCAAAATTTGGAACTGAAAATCAGAAGTTTCACGTCCTAATGTAGGCATTGCCATCAATTTGCTGGGTGATATAGAGTCCCCTAAAATTTTTAAAATATTTCTTCATTTAAAAATGTGTATGTAGCATACCTAAAATTGAGGTTATAACACCTTTTTTGCCAATCTCGTAGCAGTGTCCCAGAATCACGAGTGAGATGATATCAGAGCCCTTGAGTTCCATCTCAAATGTTGTTGAGGAAATAATGTGTCCTTCCTATGGCAGAGTAAGGAAGACCTCAGATTTTGTAACATTGTTTTAAAAAATGAGTATCCCTGGTTTAAAAGAGGGGAGAGAAAGAGTTATAGGTTTAGTTTTCAACCCTAGCTAATAATTTAGAAGAATCATCATTAGAACATTCCATGCAACCCTAGGACCTACTTCTTAAAGAAAGAAATGCTTCAGAAAAAAAACCTCAAAACATATATATTTTTTTGGTCTCAGGAGGAAAAACCTATTTCAAGACGAATCTTCTTACTGGAGGTGTATAGGGCATGTAGCATCGTTGTAAAGGAGACTCGGTACTGATTCAGTAGATTCACTAGCTGCTGAGCTGTGTCTTCCACAACTACTTTATGAGTAGTAGTAGCAATAAAAAGTTGCTGTCTAAGTCACTCCTTCACCTGTGTTCATATCTGAATAAAACCTTCAGCCACATGGGGCGGGGAGAGAAGGATGGAAGGCACAGGGCACCGGCTGGGGCATCAGGGGCTTCGAGGTTTGACCTCACTCTGCCTTGAACTGCCTCTGTGCCTTGGTTTCAATGTCCTCTTTTGAAAACAAGGGTGTTTGGGACCAGATTATCTCTTAGGTCTTTGCCATCCTAGCTTCCTATGACTTGGTAACAGCACCCAATTTCCCGGTGTCACGTGGGAACAGTGCTCACTGTACCTGCTAGCCCGGAGTTTGGGAATCATGGCACAGGAAAAGAAAACCGGGTGGAGAGGACACAATTTCTTAAGCTCTATGAGACCAGCGATATCATCTTCTTCCCCAGCATCTAGCTCTCTTCCCCAGGCACCTAGGCAAGGTGGATTGAAAGAATGAATCAAAGGAGTTGAATAGATGGGAAAGCACACAGGTGGTTTGCCATCAGGGGAGGAGACCTGAGAGGTATTTACCCTTCCAAGAAGCATGAGACTCTTAGTCCTTGCTTTCCCAGTTTCCCATCCCACCCAGGATAAAAGGGGGCTGGCTCCTCCCACACGCAGCCCTCCAACTGGGCCATATTTGTCTGCAGGCACAAGCCCCTCCTTGTTTATTCTGCCGGCAGGGGATGCACCTGGGAGGCAGCACTTCAAGGCCAACATCTCTCCAGGGGCGGTGCCCGAATTGACGTGAAGCCTCTCCCCACCCCCCAATACCAGTGAACCCTGTTCCTTGACCCAGGATGGGGTTCCCACCCTTGGGAACCAGAGGCATTCATTTTCTCTCCACCTCAGCCTGGCAGAAACGTTTCGTTTAGACAGGTGGCTGAGCTCCCTAGCCACTGGCACAAGGCTCCTTTGGCTTTAAGCTCCATCCTCCCTGTGGCTGAGGTCTGGCCAGGATCGGGGGCAGGGAGGCAGAGGGAGAGGACCCCACTCATTAGAGTTGCCTTTTGATGGAGTAGAATTATTCTGCCTCATTTGTCCAGAAATGAAGCCCGAGGATTAGGGGCTGATCAAACAACCCCCAGGCCAGCCCAGACCTCCCACCTTGCGCCCAGGAGCCCCTTTACCAGGGAACTCCAAAGCTGGCCAGGAGCCCGGTGGAAGGACCATGCGCCTGGCTTCCAGCGATGCACCCAGTGCTGCCAGGACTGCCCTGTGCATTGCGTGCTAAAGGGACCTGTGCTCCCCAATCTCCTTCAGGTTAACCTTCCCGGCATGGATGAGCTGCAGGGAGGCTGGGAGACGTCAGGCTCACCCTGGCATCCGACTGCGTGAGCTCTGCAAAGATTAACAGCCTAACTTGGCAGAAGTCTGGGGAGCCCACCAAAGAAAGCCTCACTAGGCATAAGATGTAGTTATTTCCTTCAAGTCAGAACTCTGCATAGGCAGCAGTTTTCAGGGAAGAAAGTCCACGTTTTTCCTATCCCTGTCATGGAGTCATTGATCATGGGCCCTATACCTCTGCTAGATATACGTCCTGAGATGGTCACACATCCCTAGATTTGAAAATCTCACCTTAGCAAATGACATCTGCCAATTCCTTAAAATCTAGGACTATATAACTCAAAAGGTACGGCGATTCCCAGCCATTTATTAATAATTCTGTAACCAGAGACCCTATTTCCTTGTGTATTGTCATGAGGTCAACATTCTACCTCCAGGGAGTTTTGGAATGCACACCCAGAAGATCACACGAAGGCCAGGCATGTGGGCGTGTTTGGTGTGTGTGGCTGGCTTGATCAGTCGTTTGGGTGTTTGCTTCAGTACACCAGCCTCTGAATTTGTCCGATTCAAATTTGTCCCTCTGCAAAACGAACAATGAATGCACGGCCACTTGTAAATGTTAAATCTGCAAATACCAAGCCAACTGAATAACGTTTCTGTACAGCGTGGGCTTCTTGTCATGTTGTCACCATTTCTCTTGGGAAGGGGACAGGGTCAGGATGACCACTTTGTATGTGGGGAAGTAAAGGCCCAGGAAGCTCAGGCCTACGCAGGAGTATGAGCTCATTTGATAGAATCAATGCAGGAACCATATCACAAATCCCGGAGAGAGTACGCGGGGGGAAGAAATCTCATGAACCTTTTCAGCCATAAATAAATTCTTATGCAAACATATTTCAAAATGTGAGAGTGAGTGTACACCCATTCGAATGAGGTTTTATTCACCAAGGGGAAGGTCGCGTTTTCATACAGAACACTCAGTGGCAGGGAGAGATGAAACCGTCGTCCATAGAAATGGGGTCACATAGGTTACGGCTCCTGGAAGACTTATTAAAAAAGAAATAATTCCTACTTCTCATTCATAGGAAAACTGGAATACTCTCAAGAAAAATTTCAACTTTGAAATATCATAGTGTGATTCATTTTATGAACAGACTGCGTTTGGAAATTTATAGATTGACAAGCAATTTGATCTAACAAAGCTAATAGGTTGGATTTTATGTTAATGTTTTTCTTCCTTGATAAACCAGGCAGCTCCTTATCCAGAAATCCTTTCTGAAATTTCACATTCTGTATGAATCTTGGGGAAGGATCATATTTTTAAAATTTCCCAAAATGTCTAACATTCTTTTCATTTTACTCCTGTATTTTTTACGTAGGTGTTCTCATCTTACATCTGGATGTGTTGAAACAAATTATCATTTTTTTCGTTAAACACAGGCAGAATTCCAATATACTTTAGTAAGTCAAATATTCACGATTGGACTTTGTTATGCTGTGAGCCATTAAGACCCTTTAATATAAGCAGAGATTCAGAACGTTCCGTGTTATAATTTTCTGTATAGCTCCTTAAAATTAGGAAACATTGTTTTTCTTGATTCTTTTTTGTTTATACAAGTAATGTGTGATAATTTGCAAATATAGCTGAAATGTCACCACAGTTAGCATTTTGACATATAAATATAGACATACACATTTTTACGGACTTAGGATCCTACAGTACGTAGATCTTTTGTTTTCTCCTTTGCTCACTTTTGATACATTGTAAGCAGCTTCCCATAGTATTAAATATTTTTTGAAAACATGTCCTTTAATACTTTATGGATGTAAATTATCTAGATCGCCATACATGTGATATCTTAATATTTTACAATAGGCCACAATGTCTAATTGATTCATTGAAAAGAGGTCAATTTCATGCCATCAGTCAGTTTCATGGGAAAAATAACACATAGTGAGAATGGCATTGAATTAGGAACTGTCTAATTTGATCAACAGTTTGGCTTCTCAACCACTGTGGTCGTATGTAACTGTAGCACTTCTGGATCCCTTCAGCACCAGGAGTCCACGGATCACCGTGATCGTTTAAAGCCATGAGTCAGAGAACTGAGGTTAAGAACGAGAGGGCTATGCTCTGGAGCATTCTGACCCCTGGATTTTCCATGAGCCTCATGCAGGGCCTACCATTTTAGGAGCTGAGAAGAAGGGATGCCCAAGATGAAAAGCAAACAGCTCTAGGTGGGACAGGTGGATAAAGATCTATTTCTGAAAGAGCTGTTGTTTTATAGTTTCTAACTAGTTTTATTATTTGCCTCTGTCGGGTCTTCGTTGCATCACGTGGGATCTTTTTTTTTAGTTGCGGCGTGGGGCATCTTTAGTTGTGGCGTGCGAACTCTTAGTTTCTGACCTGAGAACACACTCTGCCCTTGGAAGCCACTCCCATGAAAGTACATCCTCGGCGAGTGAAGCCGTACATTTCCCCCTTTCCTTCTCTTGGTCTCAGATTGGGCAGCTCAGCTGTGTGCCAGGTATCTGCTCCAGCCCAACCCTCCTACATCTTGTCAGAGAAGCTCATTGTTATCCAACGGAAGCTCATGATTCAGCAGGTACTTGACGTGTGGTCTCCTAGGAAACGGCTGCCAGGCATCTGAACCACTCACTGCCGACTGACCGCATCTCCAGCCACCAAATGCTTCCTGTAAATGAGCAGTCACCTTCCTCTAAGAGCAGCAGGGTCAGTGTGCCCCCCGGGGCTAATGATGGAATGAAAACCTCAACCAGGTTGATCCCTGCCCCCGCCCCAAGAAATTTTAGGCATTTATGTTGGAATACGGGTTGGGTTTTGGGCATTCTCTTCAAACTAGGTTACCATGTGGACACAGGCCAGATGCGTCTGCGGCAACCACAGTACAAACTTTCTGGCTTTTTGCCATTGGTGATTTCTTCATACCCACTCAAGTGTAAAGGACCAACCAGAGGGCAAGACTTTGCCAGCATACAAGCCTGTACCCATCCATCTGTTAGCCAACATTGAGGTATTTTATCTAGTCATATCTAAGGCTTGAACCTGGCACTGAGGATACAAAGATGAATAAGATCTGATCCGGAAGACCTCAGTCTGGCAAGAAGATCCGCTTTCTAATCTAGTAAGTGTCCCACAGTAATAAATTTCACACAGAAGGAGTATGAACAAAACACTGTGGAAGGAAGGGTCAATATGAGGGAAGAATTGAATAAGCTTTCCCAGAGGGAGTGGGACATGTGGAGTTGGATCTTAAAGGATGATTAGGAGTTTATCTGGCAGAAAAGGAGGCCAAATCCATTTTTGGCTTAGACAACTACAAGTTTTTTGTTACTACCCTTTGGGATCGCTCCTCCACTGTGAAGTTGGGCACAATTCATTTTCTTTTTGTTTATCTGTAAGCAACTTAAGGGTACAGGTAAATTCAGTTATAGACATTGTTTTGTTATGAAATCACCTTGGTAAAATTTTCAACTGCAGCTCCATTCTTTCCTGTTGATGTTTCCAGGTAAAAAGGACCCTTCTCGCAGACACTTAAATGCTGAAAGGTCAAGTAGGTTTCCTAGTTTCTGCTCCCACTTGCTTCATTGAGTAACAGGAGTTTACCCCAAACTTCTCCTTAGCAATACATTTTTTTTCTCTCTCCAGACTTTTCTAACTGACCCGTCAGTGAAGCTGTTCCTCTGAGGCATTCACTGCAGTGAAACGACCTGGACCCGATGTCTTTTTGTACAGTCATGCCACGTTTTACTGCACTTTATTGAGTTTTGGCAGATATTGTTTTTCACAAATTAAAGGTCTGTGGCAACCCTGCATCAACAAGTCTATTGGTACCATTCTTCCAACTGCCTTTGCTCACTTCCTGTCTCTGTGCCACATTTTGATGTGACACACCTTCTTGCAATATTTCAAACTTTTTCGTCATTATTAAATTTGTGATGGTGATCAGTGAGCTTTGATGTCACTATTGCAAAAAGACTGCAACTCAGTGGAGGCTCAGATGAGGGTTAGCATTTTTTAGCAATAGAGCATTTTAACATTAAGGTATGTACATTGGTTTTTCAGACATAATGCTATTGCACACTTAATAGGTTACAGCAGAGTGTAAACATAACTTTTACATGCACTGGGAAACCAGAAAGTTTGTGAGACTTGCTTTATTGAGATACTTGCTTTATTGTGGTGTTCTGCAGCCAAACAGCCGTATCTCCGAGGGCTGCCTGTATGTACCTAAGGGACTCTCACTTTCTCTGGACAGCTTTTGTCACTACAACTCTGCTCCTACTTTATCACCAGCTCCCTTTTGGTGAGTCTTACCCAGATGAACCTTCCTGGTCATCCATCTTGACTTTCAATTAAATTACCATTTCAAAAATCTAGCTTTTTTTTTTCAGTGTTGGGAAACGGGGGCTGTGGTCCGAAGCCAATACCAGAGGGAGAAGGGTGGTGTTTCCCACATTTGCATCAGTTACACAAAAATAATTCCCCTCTCTTCCCGTGACTCACCTGTGTCCATGTTTCAGAGGCTTCGGGATAATTGCAGGGAGCCGCAGGGACGACAAAGCATGTGCTGCTCTTCCTGTCCTGCACCCTCTTCTTCCACCTCTGGCTCTCTGCTCATGCATGCATCTCTCGGAAGGTGCCCAGGTGGGCAAGGTCATAGCTGCGCTCTGGCTGGCAGCAGGACTGATGCTCCCAGAAGGTTCACCTTCAAATCATTTGTTCTCTCTGGGAGCTGGAGTTATTGACAGAGCCCCATGTCTGAACATCATGGAAAACTGAGAGTCTGAGATTGGAGCGTTGTGGGCAGTCACTGTGTCTTATGGTTACAGCAGAGCGTGTAAAGTTCTAGCTCTTCCCTCAAATAAAGGCCACGGAGCCACAGACAACCACCCTGCTCACCTGAGGGGCCCTAACCCTCTGGCTCCCCCTGCAGGGATGTGGGGTCTTCTTGCCATTCAGAGGGGCAGCACACACGCCCACATGGCCCACGCTTCTCCATGCGTCATCTGCCATTCAAATCCAGGCCACGCTTTGAAACAGAAAACAACAAAAGGCAAATCCAAACTTACTCTTTGCCAAAATGTGAAAATGTAAGAGGTGAAACTTAGGGACAGCCCGTAGTGACAGGTGAGAGGCATCAGCTCTGTCCACTCCCCCAGGGCCTCTCTGTTCCAGCGTCTTTAGACGTCCCCCAAGACACCACACAGTCTCTTCCCGTCTCTCTTCCAACTCCAGTATGCGCGGCCTCTCTCCGAACCCATAGGGGCTCTTCCGAGGTGCGAATTCTAGAACACGTCTTCTTATAACTGTGAACTGCTGGTATTTTCACCCCAAATCTGAGTCTCTTCAGTGAAGCAAATTGTTACTTAACACAAGTTACAACACCAGGGAGGCTGGTGACGAGCATCTAAGCATCACTCTTGTGTGTGAATCAGTTCCTGTGTGTGCCTGGAACATCTTATTCTGATCACACAGAGCACGTATAGAGCAGAGAAACCTGATCAATGATTAAACCCTTTGATTTTGCTATGTTATGCTAATTCACAAAATCCAACTTAAATGGCGTTCTCCCCGAGAGTTAAACAGAAAACATTTAAGTAACTGTCAATCGTCATGATTTTAAAGGAAGGAGCTTCTGTACAGATAATAGAGAGCCAGCACTGGTTTGGGATGCTATTTTGGGTGGCTCGTGTAGAGGCAAGGTGTGAAAATATACAGGTGTTATATAACAGACTAGATACCCCACTCTGACCAGAGACTTTTATGACCCAAATATCGGATGCATGATTTGTTATTATGACGGATAGAAGGATGGATTATTTGAAACGGGGACTGATCTGGAATACAAGGAGGCTTACCTGGGGTACCTGTCAAGTGTCAATCCTAGACACCTGTGCCGGGCTTGGAAGGCTGAGAGCCTTAGAAGGTTAAGTCTCCACCTCTTCATTCATTCCATGATCAAGTTTCTACTGAAAAAGTGGGGTAAGCAAATGAAGTGATTATTTCGGTAATTCCACAAGGAATGCACTTTGGATGAAGTTCTTCTGAGTGACCATCTCAGAAGTTAGTTTTGCCTGATTGTGGGACGTTTGACAAGAGACAGAAAAAGAAAAGAAAAGAAAGAAAAAAAAAAGGAGATTCAAAGAACAACAAAGCACACACATCTCTTAGAAAACAAATTTCAAAATTCGAAAGATTACATTCCTCTCAGTTGTCTCTTGAAATATCTTTCACATTTTGCATTTTATGTCAATGCAAATTGATACCTTGCTGAGACGACCCAAAATCCAGATAAAGTCCCAATTCCCTTTTGGTCACATGGAGAAAATACAAATTCTTGGACTGGACTTGATGTATATAATTAGGAAGAAGACAGACCCTCTAAAAAGCTAAATGCAATGTTTACTTTAAAATGTCCTAAGGTTAAGACCTCGCCAGCAAGTTTTTATTGCTAAGCCACAGCCCAGAGTGAGAAATGGGGTTTTTTAATGGAAATGCAGATGCACAGCCTTAATTATCAGATCACCGCCGGGCACCGGCATAATGAAGGAATTTTCTTATTTTTGCACAATGAATACTAATTGAAGTGGGAGAGAAAACTTGTGTGGCTACACGGCAGTCAAAGGGTGCCACCTAAAGGAGGACAGCAAAGCCACACGGGTGGCATCGGCAAAGGGGACAAGCAGGACAGCCTCTTCCAGACCCTGCACAGCTGGATTTCCGCACTTGGATTTTTCACTCAAAAAACAGCATCGAATTCTACTGTTACAAATATAGTTATCTGGTAGAGATGAGGTGAGGCAGATGATACACTTTTCCCCGAAACCCCCCTCCCTGGGATGGATTTCTCATCCTCCGACAGACTACAGAGAAGTGTCCCTGACGCTAGTGCCAGCAGAGGGAGAAGTAGAGGAGGGAGGGAGAAGGGAAGGAGGGGGAAGGGAAAAGGTGGGGGAGGGGTGGGAGGGGATGGAGATGAAGAGAGAAAACAGGGAGAGAGAGAGAAGGGGCATGCAACGCTTATTTTGTATCAGATATTCTGCTTTGAGATGTGCAATATGAAATTTCGTGTACAGTCTCCACAAGCAGGTTCATCTGTACACATCAGGAGAGTGAAATAGAAAGGTAAAATAAATTACCCCAAAGTGGTACAGTTGGCAAGTGACAGAGCAAGCCTCTGTGCTTCCGGGGCCGGGGCCGAGGTGTCTCTACAAGCAGGGGGTCATGTGTGAGATAAAGTGGTGTCTATTCCCAGAAGGAGAAGTGCTTGTTGGGTTTAAATCAGAATCACCTGGAAGATTTAATAGCATCTTTCTCCTTCCCAATTAAACCCACCCATTAAACAGACACAGAGAAACAAAACACACACACACACACACACACACACACACACACACACACACACACACACACACACACGAGTTCCAGTTAAAATGCTCACTTCACCCTCCTGCCTTAAAAATGTGATTTCCTAGTGCATCAAAACTTCATGCAAGGACAGCAGGGCTGAGACACTCAATGGGTCTTTCACATTAACTTTGACAAACTCAGTAGAATGAGCCCCTTTTCATGAGCCAGAGAAAACTTGGCCCTTGCTGTCTTGTTTCATGGAAATATATGGAAAACAAATGCCACTTGGTGACCAAGGGGTATTAATAGATGTGAAAATACACTGACTTGAGGGGTCGCCCACACCCTGGAGATCTGGTTAACAGCACTGAATGGATGTGGGGTGTGAGGCTAAGTATAGCATCTCCAAAGTGCCCGAGAACCCCCAGGGTGGCACACCACACAGCGCGTTCCTTGAATGGAGGGCATTTTGTACAATCGGAAAAGGGACCGTGAATAATTTTAGTCATTTAACGAACAAACTACCACACCGCAGGCGCTCACGTGGAGGAAGGCACTCCTT
Source organism: Globicephala melas (assembly GCF_963455315.2). NCBI lineage: Eukaryota > Metazoa > Chordata > Mammalia > Artiodactyla > Delphinidae > Globicephala > Globicephala melas. The sequence continues at coordinate 42,359,720 of NC_083328.1, read as the reverse complement.
CTTCACGAAGATGGTCTGAAATGCTGACTCACTTGCTCCCCAGCTCACTTGTACTGTCTGGACCGGCCAGCCTGGGTTCTCACCACCATCCACTCTGGAGGCCATAGTGACAGAGGCAGCACTGCCTGCCCTACACGGAGGTCAGGGCAAGTGGCCTGGTGGGAATGTCTCCTGTCGGTTTAGCAAAAGGAAGAAAGAGATATAGCATTCCCTTCTTACAGGTCCAGGATGGCAGTGATTCAGGCGAAAGCAAAGTGGTCTCCTTTGAAAATGTCTATTAACCTGGCATACACACCTCACAAGGTTAGAGCTTTTTCTTCAAGGAGAAAAGAGCTGTTTGGAGCCTTTCCCTTTACTTTTTAAAAAAATTCCTATCAAAATATAGTTGATTTACAATGTTGTGTTACTTTCAGGTGTGCAGCAAAGTGATTCAGATATATATATATATATATATTCTTTTTAAGATTTTTTTTCCATTATAGGTTATTACAAAATATTGAGTATAGTTCCCTGTGCTATACAGTAGGTCCTTGTTGGTTACCTATTTTATATATAGTAGTGTATATATTTTGATCCCAAACTCCTAATTTATCCCTCCCCCTCCTTTCCCCTTTGGTAACCATAAGTGTGTTTTCTAAGTCTGTGAGTCTGTTTCTGTTTTGTAAATAAGTTCATTTGTATCTTTTTTAGATTCCACATATAAGCAATATCATAGGATATTTGTCTTTCTCAGTCTGACTTAATTTCACTTAATATAATCTCTAGGTCCATCCATGTTGCTGCAGATGGCATTATTTCATTCTTTTTTATAGCAGAGTCATATTCCACTGTATAAATATACCACATCTTCTTTAGCCATTCATCTGTTGATGGACACTTAGGTTGCTTCCGTGTCTTGGCTATTAAACATTTGGGTGCCTGTGTCTTTATTTATGTATTTATTTTTTAAAATTAATTTTTATTGGAGTATAGTTGCGTTACAATGTGTTAGTTTCTACTGTACAGCAAAGTGAATCAGCTATATGTATACATATATCCCCTTTTTTTTGGATTTCCTTCCTACTGTATAGCTCAGGGAACTCTATTCAGTGCCCTGTGGTGACCTAAATTGGAAGGAAATCCATGTGTCTTTTTTTTTTTTTTGCGGTACGCGGGCCTCTCACTGTTGTGGCCTCTCCCGTTGCGGAGCACAGGCTCCGGACGCTTAGGCTCAGCGGCCATGGCTCACGGGCCCAGCCGCTCCACGGCATGTGGGATCCTCCCGGACCGGGGCACGAACCCGTATCCCCTGCATCGGCAGGCGGACTCTCAACCACTGCGCCACCAGGGAAGCCGCCATGTGTCTTTAAATTGCAGACAACTAGACTGAGATTTTTATTTCTTTCCCTGACATTTTCAGGGGAGGCTTTGTCTTTAAAGTTTGCCTCTATCCATGTTACTCAAGTATGATCAACTATATGATGCAAAGTGAATCAGCGAGGGTGCACGGGAGAGAACAATTACAGAGTCTGGGATATGCTTTTTATCGCAGAGAAAGCCTGGGATTCAAGGGCTCGGGTGAGATCAGGAGCTCCTGCTTCTCTTCAGGAGGCGGATATGATTTAAGCCAGAACTTTTCAGGATACTCACAGGTATGCTTTGATAAAAGAGTTTCGCAGTCAGTGAATTTGCGGGATGCTGGTCTACGCAAAGCTCAACCGATGACTTTACTGCAGGACGTTTTAGAGTCTTTCATCTGCTAAGGTGCCCGTGACATTCCAGGTGCGGCTGTGAGGAAGTGCTGGGGTTGCTTTCACATTTGGCAAAAGCACTGTCGCATCTGGGTCCCAGGAAGGCAAAAGAGGCAAAGGATTGACGTGGCCGGATTGGGGCCCGAGGAGCTGCTCGTGGGGCTCTATTTCCCCCAAATGCTGAACTACAAAATGCTTTAGGCAGACATATTAATAGCACAGCTGAAAGCATGGGACACAGCGACACAAGTGAAGAATGCAAAACAGCTTCTCCCAGCGTGTGCCGTACAGCAAAGGGAGACCAGCCAGCCGCCATGCCCTGAGGAGAAAGGAGGGCCCAACGTTTGGAGCTCCTTCTGAGCATTACACTAGCTCCTTTACAGTTATTATAAGGTTTATACATTAGGGACAGTAAGACGTAAAGTTGTTCAATGCTTGGCTCTCTGGAGAAACCAGTGATCCAGGAATGTCGGGGCTTTCGTGGGCGTGGCCTGTGAAGGAATCGTGAGGAGGGTCCCTGAATCCATCTGTGCTCCAAGCATCAGCCACAGCCTGGGTAAATAACGTGTCTTGCGCTGATACTCACTGCTCTGCTTCAAACATCTATAAATGCTGCTGTGATTGATATCAGTACAATACAGTTGACGTAAACATTTTGCTGAATTCACAGGAACCTCTTTAGCTATTTTTTCAATAGATGGATAAGACAAGCTAGCATTATGTGTAGGCTCTCAAATTTTTTTAATTTTTGAATAAGAAAGAAAATCACACGGTTCAAGACCCAGAAGATGTCAAAAGATAGAGAATAAAAATATCTCCCTCTCATCCCTGTCCACCCATCTGCCAAACCCCACACCTTTGATTGGATAATCTTTGTTCTTAGCTCCTTACATAAACTTCCAAGATTTTTCCCAGCACACACAAAAGCATATTAAAATGTAGAGTCTTATTTCTCCCTTTCTTACAAAATGGGTAGCATAGTTTACATGCTATCTCCCCCCGTTTGTTTAAGTCTGGAGCAACTGCACCGCCATATTTCTTCTCTGTTGGAAGAGACTTCTCCACCCTCACACAGACCCTAACGTCCAAAACTCCCTGAACCTCACACGATTAATAGAGTAATTGGTTTTGTATCACACGACCCATTCTTTTCCCCTCCTCTTCTCCATCAATGCCCATAAAACACTTCTGGCACTTCTGGTGATGTGTGGGACCAAGGCACCATCATTTCTTTGTTACAGTCATTGCCATCTGCCTCCTTCTGTCTTGGTGGTATGACAAGACATCTTATCCTCTGGAACCTCGGAACCTACAGACATGCCCATCTCTTAATTTTCAGTTCTACTAGGGCAGAGGGTCACCCATAGGGTCAGAGTTAATTCTCTAAACTGATCCAATTCTCTAAACTGGACAAAAAGATTACACTGAGAATACATGATTCAGAATCTTGGTCATCATGACTGATGCTCTAGGCTTGTCATGGCCACGCCTGAATGTCATTTTCTGGCTGACTTCAGATGAACAGGGAGCTGCTTCACCTGCCTGACACTGAGGTTGGCCCTGGTTGGTGGAGAATTCAAGCAGCATTGGTTCAAATCCTGTAGATCGTCAACGTTCCAGGGCCTTCAGAGCTTTTGAAAAGTACAGTTTCTTGGGTTCTACCCAGATCCATGTGATTCTGACCCTCAGAATCCCTGGGGTCATGACAAGATGTGTTTTTTCTAAGCTCCCTGGGTGTTTCCAATGATACTCCAAGAAGGAAGATGCTCAGATGGGTCCCCCAGCCTTCATGGATCCGGGATCAATGGCAAGGGGACCCTTCTCCAAATTTGTGTGCAGTTTGCATGTACCACCTTTTAGTATAACTTAAAAAAAATAGTCTTCATTTATAATTTCATCTGGTTTGCAAATGTGGATCTGTTGTATGCAAGGAATTGCTTAGAAATAGAGGAGAAAGAAATTAAAATAATAGAGAGAAAGAGGGTTTCTCAACCAAAGGAAAACCATTCCAATTTTTTCCCCTAAGGATCAATGAATATGCCAGAGGAAGTGATTATCTTAGAAAGAAAATTCAAATTTGGGTGAAGTTGAACTCTGATCAATCATACTCCTCTGCTGGGTACCCACAAGGCTCCCCTCTATATAACTTTGCTTCTCAAATCATTTGATACCCTTAGAACCTGGTGTGATGCACATCAGGAAAAGATGGAAGTCAGTGGAGGTCAGGGTCAGGAGGGAATCACCTTAGAGGGTGTGGGAGAAGCCAAGGTCTTTATCAGAAGGACTTGGGAGTGAAATATTGATAAGTCAGATGGAGAAAGACAAATACTGTATGATCTCACTTATATGTGGAATCTTAAAAAACCCAAGCTCATAGATGCAGAGAACAGATTGGTGGTTGCCAGAAGCAGGAGCGTGGGGTAGGGAAATGGGTGAAGAGGGTCGAAAGGCACAAGCAAACCTCCTGTTATAAGATACACAGGTCCTGGGGATGTAATGTACAGCATGGTGACTATAGTTAACAATACCATATTGTATATTTGAAAGCTGCTAAAAGAGTAGATCTTAAAAGTTCCCATCACAAGAAAAAAAATGTGTAATGGTGCATGGTGACAGATGTTAACTTGGCTTATTGTGATGAACATTCATAACATACACAAATATCAAATTGTTACGTTGTGCATCTGAAACTAATACAATGTTATATGTCAATTACATCTCAGTAAAACTGGGGGTAAAAGAAGAACATGAGAAGATCTGAACGTGTGTCATTAGGGTGCCAAAAGCTGTGGGAAGCACGGAACTGCGTCTGATCAAAAACACAGAAACAGAGGGCAGAGTCGTCAGGGCTGCTGACAGCATTCTCATCCAGGGCTAATCTTAATGGACTAAGTCTATGTTGACTAACTGCAAAAATGGCCACAATTCTCCACAACTCCCTGAATTTCCCTCCTCTGCAATGACTTTGCTGCTCCCATCAAGATGTGGAATCTATTTTCCTTTGCCTTGAATCAGGGCTGGCCCTGTGACTCACTTTGGCCCACAGAATGCAGCAGAAATGCTGAGGGTCAGAGCCGAGCCGAGACCTTAAGATACTGAACTCTGTGACCCACTTTTTGGGGACCCAGTTACTGCCATGGGTACACACCTGGGATCTCTTGCTCACTTGGAGGATGAGGGCCGAGGGGAGCAGAGCCAATCAGCCCAGTGGTCCCAGCAGGGAATGTCTAAGGACATCAAGAGACTCCAAAGGAACAGGCAACAAGACCAGAGGAAACCCACAAAACATGCTACCAGAGATGGCAAGACTGAATTCTGCCATATGTGTATTTTCCTCTGAATAATTTAAGAGTAAGACACAGCAGTAATGCCTGATCACCCCTAAATACTTGAGAATGCATTTTTTGTGATGAAAGACATTCTCTTACAGAACTCTAATACAATTATGAAAATCAGAAAACTAAAATTAATATAATTATATTTTTAGAGATCTAGTCATATGTTGCAAATGGTCCCCAAATTGTCCTTTATATTAAAAGAAAGAAAGGGGGGGATATTAAAAGAAAGAAAGGGGGGGAGAAAGAGAGAAAGAAAAGGGAAGAAAGAAAGAAAGAAAGAAAGAAAGAAAGAAAGAAAGAAAGGAAGGAAGGAAGGAAGGAAGAAAAAGAAAGAAAGAAAGAAAAAGAAAGAAAGGGAAAGGAAGGAAGGAAGAAAGAAAGAGAAAGAAAGAAAGAAAGAAAGAAAAAAGAAAGAAAGAGAAAGAAAGAAAGAAAACAAAAGAAAGGGAAAGGAGGGAAGGAAGAAAGAAAGAAAGAAAGAAAGAAAGAAAGAGAAAGAAAGAAAGGGAAAGGAAGGAAGGAAGAAAGAAAGAAAATCTTTCTTTCAGGAGTGGGGACACTTGAAGGCATCTGTGGCTGTGTTGGCTGACGTTGAAAGCTCAAAAACGGTGAGGACAGGAAAATGTCCATTGGATTTAGTGTCACAGAGATGGTTGGCGACCTTGACAAGACCAGACCTGTCCCATTCTTAGGGGTGTGATGAGACACTTCACACCTCTGGGCACTGTTTCAGGAGTGGGGTGAGGAGGTTAAGACCATGAGTCTTTTGAGGAGGCCATTGGTGGGCTTTTCTGGTGAAGCAAATTCAGGTGTAATGATACGGTGCAGAGAACTATCAATAGAGAGGAAGGTGATGCTGGTGTAGCCAGAGCTGCATGGCCATGAGACAGACCCTGGAAAGACAAGGGTTGGGAAGCCTGGCAGACAGGTATCCAAAGTCAGCCTTGTTCCCCGATTAACTCTATAGGGTTATATGCCCAAGGGCTTTGTGGCCTGTATAGAGACGTGCAAAAGTTTATTATTAACTTTTTTTTTTTTTTTTTGGCTGCACCACACAGCTTGCAGGATCTTAGTTCCCTGACCAGGGATTGAACCCAGGGTCCCCAGCAGTGATAGTGCCGAGTCCTAACCACTGGACCGATGCCAGGGTATTCCCTATTATTAACTCTTTGATCCTAGACAATGCACATCTTTAGTAATAGTTAGTGGAACTTTATGGAAACTAACTTTATGGTAACTAACCTGGCAGACACCACCTTACTCATATGATCAAAGTTAACATCACCAGTAATTGGACCAACCAACACACATGCCTCTTGATATGATGCACCGTAAAAGGCAGATGTCACTTCTGTAATGTTTCCTGGAAAAAAAATGCACCAGTTAAATCTAATTATGAGGAAATATCAGACAACTCCTAAAAGGAAGACATTCTACAGAATAACTAGGCTGCCCTCTTTGAAAGAATCAAGTTCATGAAAACAATACAGACTGAAGAACTATTCCAGATTAAAGGAGATTAAAGAACCATGACAACGAAACGCAACATGTGGATTGTATCTTAGATCAGATGTTCGTTCTTTCTTTAAATATAAAGGACAATTTGGGGACAAAGTGCAACATGTGAATAGGCCTCTAAAAAGATAATTATATTAATTTTAGTTTTCTGTTTTTCATAATTGTTAGGGTTCTGTAAAAGAATGTCTTTCATCACAGAAAATGCGTTCTCAAGTATTTAGGGGTGATCAGGCATTACGTCTTTGTCTTACTCTTAAATCGTTCAGGGAAAAATACACGTGGGAGAATTCTAAAACTGTCCCTAAGATTCCCACACACTGGTGTACATGCCTGTATAATCGCCTCCCCTTAAGTACGGGCAGAGCCTGTGAATCTGAAGGGATATCTCCCCCTTGGTTACATTACTCATCTGTTGACTTTGAGTTAATCAAAAGGGAGAGTGTCCTGGGTGGGCCTGGCCTAATCAGGTGAAGCCTTTAACTAAAGGTGAAGCATTGGAGAGATACTCCCCAACTGGAGGGCAGACTGCCATGTTGTGGGAAGGAAGTGACAGGAGACCTCTAGGAGCTAAGTGCAATCCCCAGTTGATACCTAGCGAGAAAACAGGGCCCTCAGTCTCACAACCACAAGGAACTGTATGCTGCCAACAAGTGAGCTTGGATGAGACCCCTGCACCTGAGATGAGACTGCATCCCCGGTCAGTGGCTTGAGTCCATGCTGGTGAGACTCTGAACACAGGACCCAATAGACCCATACCTGGACTCTAGACCCTGGAAACTGTGGGGTAATAAATGTGTATTTTGGCTTAAGCTGCTAAATTTGTAGTAGGTGGTTGCACAGCGACAGAAAACTAACATGATATCCAAGCAAATACGTAAAAATATTAACAAGTAGAGAACAATTTACAGACGTTCTCTGTACATTCCTACAACTTTTCTGTAAACCTGACTTTATTTCAAAATAAAACGTTACCCTAGATGCGCTCTATATAAGGCTCGCTATGTGCCAAGTACCATTTAAAGTATTTTAAAATATATGAATGCATTCAATTTTCATTAAAAAACAAACAACCCTTTCCCCCATGACGTAGGTATTATTATGATTCTTGTTTTTCAGGTAAGAAAACTGAGGCACAGAGAGCTCAGGTGACTAGCGGCCTGAGGTCACACAGCTAGTAAATGACAGAGCTGGAACTTGCACCTGGTTTCAAAGCTCATACCCCTACATCCTGTGCTGTAGTAACCCAGTGACACTGAAGGAATAAATACCAATTAAGCCAGCCAGCAAAAGTGAATGTGATGGAGCACGAGCCCGCAATGCCCTGAAATCTGGAGGGAATCATTTTTCCTTTACCCCCTGCACTTTGTTCACCCTGGAAGTATCTGTAGGATGTGAGGATCACATCAGAAAGACTCATAACATTAGACTTTAAACATTAGCAAATGTATTCATATACCTGTACTTGCTTTATACCCCCAGTATCTGTAACCTCCTATAATATAACAAGCTAAGCTTATAATATATCTACTCAAGATTTTGAGTAGAGGAGAAGTGTAACTAGAAGGGAGAAGAAATCAGGCAAGTATAATGGGACCAGGAATGAAGGAAGGACATAGAAATGAAAGCACAAAGTTCAACATATTTAACAAAAGTCAGCTGAAAATGTACTTCCCTCCTTCTAGCATATTGATTTTATAATATTTCCCATATCTCATGATTTGGAATAAGGTGAAGTCACCCACACTCCATTGTGAAATTGAGTCTCCCTGAAATCCCTTTGACCTCAGAGAGGCAAATAGTGAGTAATTCAAAATATTTTTGAATGAAAGTGTCAGTTTAAAATCCTCAGCATAAAACATACCTGCAAAGCCTATTTGCAAAGTAAATTTACTCTGGATTCTTGATACCTAGGAAAGTTTTTTCTATTATATTTATTTAAAATTACAACAGTTTACATTAGAAACAAGCGCAAACAATTAAGGTAAAAGATAAATAACTGCATACAGTTTAATTTTACAAAATGCAAACATACATCTTTCATTGTTCCATTATCTGAGTATTAAGCGCCACATAATTGCACAAGGCATTTTCAAATGTCTTAAAGGCTCTAAAATTACGGAGTTGACTTTGGTGAAATAGTCTTTATTTTCCTCCACCATTATACAAATAATTGACCACACAGATTAAATTTCCATCAGAATTGGCTATGTCCCCTGCAGAGCTCATTTCTCTTTTGCAGCTGAAGGTTGGTGTCTTGCAGTGGCTCATGGAGCTTGGTCAGGGTTTTGGGGGATACAGAATAGGGCCCAAATTTCCATACTTTAAGATGTTTCAGCCAGGAGAGATCTATAGTCCCCTGTGACCATGGTGACACCACAGCGAGGTTTACCCAAGAAAATCCAGCTTCCAGCTAACCCAGGGTAATTCTAACAGTGCCCCTTTCACTCTCAGAAATGTCTCAGTTTGGGAGATGGGGCCAGGAGGGGTAGATTAACTCTGCCCCAGACTCTGGCAACAGAGACCTGCCGTCTGCTCCTGGGAATTCTGAAACCCCTCACTGCCCGCCACCTTCCACTATGGGGGCGGAAGGTGGGAAAGCCAAGGGGAATGTCCTTTACATCCTCATCATAGAATGATGAAACTTAATCATCATCACAATTACTCACCAAACCTGAGAGGAGAACAGAAGAGAATATTTTTATATAATTTCTTCTTTAATTAAAAAGCATTGCAGAGGGGGTTGGGGGAGGGATGGAGTGGGAGGTTGGGGTCAGCAGATGTAAGCTTTCACATATAGAATGGATAACAACAAGGTCCTACTGTATAGTACAGAGAACTATATTCAATATCCTATGATAAACCATAATGGAAAAGAATATATAAAAAAGAATGTATATGTGTATAACTGAATCACTTTGCTGTACAGCAGAAATTAACACAACATTGTAAATCAACTATACTGCAATAAAAAATAGTGAAGAAAATACAAAAAATTAAAAATGTATTGCTGATACACTGGAAAATGCAGATGGAGAAAAAGGAAAACAATTCAAACGAAATCCCCTCCCCTAGACAGGGCTACCAGTTATGGACTGTAGTGTCACATAGGAGTTGCAGGAAGTGATTCTAATTCCCGGTGGTAGGAGAATATTTTTCACAGTGTTTTCACCTTTTAGAAACCTGATCTGGTGACTCAGAATTCATTCTGAAACTTTATCCCCTCAGCTCAATTTCTTCTCATCATAACTGAGACCTTTCCCTGTTACAGTGGCAGGGGAAGGGGGGTGGGGAAGGGCAGAAGAAGGATTTGCAACGTTAACACACCAGAAGAGGAAGGGTGGCCGTGGGTCTCGTCTCCGGCAACGTCAGAACCCCCTGCAGACCACGGCCAGGCCCGCTGTCAGACAGCACATGGTTGGGGGGTGGGGACGGGGCCCTAGGAGGGGACAGCCCAGCTCAGTTTATCAAGGCTAATCTGGGCTGGGGAGAAAGTCTCTGATTTCACCATTGTTCCCCTGGCATCCAGCAGGATGCCAGGTGTGTGATAGGCGCTCGGTACATTTTTACTGCATGAGTTAATAAGGCTGAATTTTCAGTTTTCATTGTTGTTGAGCTCCTTCTAGTACAAGTTAAAGTCTAGACCGAACTGTTTCAAGGTTGTTTGATCATTATTCTTTTCCTTCTGCAAAAGTATATAAATGTCTGATTTCTCTGCCACATGTTGGGGAGATGAGGTGAAGAGGAAAGGGCTGCTTCTCTTGGGGCCCCCGGAGGCACATAAATAACCAGACTTTGAGTGGCAGCCTGGCCAACTCGACAAGTTCAAGAGACAGACTCGGGTTCAAATCCCAACTCTGCACTCACTAGTCTTGTGACCTTGGGCAAGTTATTATCATTATTATTAATATGCCCTCAGCAGAGCTAATGATAACGTTAGGTCATAGTCTGTTTGAGGGTTAAATGTGTTAGTTAATGTAACATACCTGGAAGGCTACCTGGCACATGGGGATCCTTCAGCAAGCGGAGCTGCTCCCATGATCTGTCACTGTACATGCTTGGGCAGGTGAAACGGGCTGACTCAAAACATGGGTACGGTATGGTAAAATGAGGATTCATAGCAGTTTGTACATTACAAGTCCTTTTTGTTGTTTACATGAACCCACGAGGTACAGGTCCCCATCATAGCCCCCCCTGCAAAGGCTTTAAGCTGGGCGTCCACTCAGATAGTCAGAACACAAGGCTGGTGATGGGGCAGAAAGCCTGGGTGTGGACACAGAGCTGGGCTAACATCTACAGTGGATGGTCGGTCCTGGCGCCTGGCCAGAGCCCCTTGGATCCCTTTTACCAGCACTGGAATCTCCTTGAAATACACAGAGAGATAACTCCCTTGCATCTCCTTGGCCAGAAACCTCTGAAGTGTAATTTGCAATGCAGAGATCCCTGGGGGCTCAGGCTGAGGCTGGGACTTCACCGGAAGGCACCCTTTACTCACCATCCTTCCCTTCCCTTCCCTGCCCCGCTCCCCTCCACCCCATGCCAGCTTCTCCTTGATCAATTCCTCCCACCAGGACCCTCAGCCTAGGGTCTGCTGCTCAGAGAATCTGAAGGTGCTGCTCGAGGAAAAGATCCCAACCCAATTCCTGGTGCTTGCTGGTTCAGCAGTAACTTCAGGATGCCAGACACCTTTCCTGAGACGTGGGGCTGACCGTCAAGGCCAGAGGATTTTAATTCTCCTCCCAAAGCCACGAGGACTTGCTGTCTGCAGCCATGGGGACACCGGTGCCCTCTCTACCCCTTGTAGGCACAGCCCTGCTCAGAGCCTGCCCCAGTGCTCCTGGGTGATGGATACACACAAGACGAATGCACAGAGGCCACCAGTGCTTCTCTCTTACTAGCTCATTATATCCTCAAAGTAAACGTGGGGAGCGGGCATTACAATCTCCACTTTGCTGCTGAAGAGGGTCAGAGGTTCTGTTACTGGACCTGAGTCACACGCCAGCCAAGAACAGAGCTGGGATGCAAGGTCAGTGCCATCAGAGACACGGTCCTTTATCTTCCATTGTATTGCTCCCAGGAGCTCCCTGACCTGGAGCCTACTAAACATACAGATTCCTGGGCCCCGTTCCAGACACACTGATCAGATCTCCAACAATGGAGGCTGGAAATGCCAAGTGTTTTTTCTGCCCACCAACATTTAAGAACCGGGGGGGAGTAGTGTGTATATGGTAATAGTGTGTACCATATACACACTACTATATATAAAATACATCACCAGCAAGGACCTACCATATAGCACAGGGAACTCTACTCAATATTTTGTAATAACCTATAAGAGAAAAGAATCTGAAAAGAATCAGTGATATAACTGAATCACTGTGCTATACACATGAAACGAACACAATATTGTAAATCAACTATACTTCAATAAAAAATAAAATAAAATAAAATAGGTAAGCAACAAGGAAAAAAGAAGAATTGGGGTGGGGGTAATTAGGGAATATAGGGTGGCAGCCTAACTGCTGCTTTACTGGAATAAGACAACGTGAATTTTAGGGACTTCCCTGGTGGCGCAGTGGTTAAGAATCTGCCTGCCAATGCAGGGGGCACGGGTTCCATCCCTGGTCTTGGAAGATCCCATATGCCGTGGAGCAACTAAACCCACGAGCCACAACTACTGAGCCCACAGGCCACAACTACTGAAACCCATGTGCCTAGAGCCTGTGCTCCGCAACGGGAGAAGCCACTGCAATGAGAAACCCGTGCACTGCCACAGAGAGTAGCCTCCACTCGCCGCAACTAGAGAAAGCCTGTGCACACAGCAACGAGGACCCAACACAGACAAAAATAAATAAACAGATAAATGTTTTAAAAATTTAAAAAAACAACATGAATTTTAAATACAAAATGCACACATACCCTTGACTTACAGCCGTGACCGAGGCTTGACATCCCTGTGTTCATTGTACGAGACGCCTCATGGAACGTGTACATATCGCCATGCTGTAGGATTTTTGAGGAAATGGTCTATTTCCAAAGGAAGCCGTAGCTGGTAGCTGCCGCATGATGACCTACCACTTCTTTTGTCATGGATTTCTGCAGAGCATCTGAACAAACTGTCATTCAAACAAAGTCAAGTTTATTCAAGGTGGCAGTAGAGAAACCATGGCCTTGAGAGTCTCAGCAAAATTACAGAATGGGGAAGTAACAGTGGGGGGGGGTCCCTACGGGGTTTTAGGGCCTGGGTGGTTGATGACGTAACAGCTTAGGATCCGCGGGCCCAGCAAGGCGAGGGTCTTGAAGAGTTTTGATGCGTAAGCATTAGTCTTAATTAATAAACTATTTTGTTAGTTCAGGCTCTTATCTTCCAGGAGCAGAAAATTCTTGGAGCAAGCTGGTGGTTTTGCCTGTTCCCCAAACTGTTCAACACAAGCACAGAAAACCCTACCAGGGTGAATATTGTTTAATCGATGTTAGGAAATCGTCTTGATTTTAGTTCTTAAGAGGGATAAATCATATGCACTGGGATAAAAACATAGTCTGTGACTCCTGAGACGAACTGTCAGGTGTATGTGTTCAACAGCCATAAACTTTAAATTCCAATGCACCCACCTTCATGGAACCCCAAATATCTATCCCTGTGAACTTCCACATGACATGGTGTGGGAGCATAGACTGTACCCCAAAAGCCCAAGAGCAGCACAGACGTGGTGTGCTGAGCCAGCAGACCTGAGGACGTCTCAGGATGAACCCCTGGAGACCCAGGGAGGAAGGAAGCTTCAGCAGCGGTGGAGATGACAGCATGACCCAGCATCCCCCAGACCCCGCTGCTGACTCAGTGCCAGAGGCTCCCAAACCACACAGCCCTGGAGGAGCATGGGCAGGGAGGCTGGGTTAACACCAATTTCCTCTAGACTCCAAATGGAATGGGGGTAAATAATAATTAAATTGTCATGAAAACTAAAGAAAATTGTACTTTCACATATCTGCTTTTGTGCCCTGAGTTTGGTTAAAATATATGTGCGTGTGTGTGTACGTGTGTGATCCTAGTTTGGGCTGTCCCAGAAGTGAGCCTTCAAGGAGGATGTGAGTGTAGTAACTGACCTGGGAGATGATCCCAGAAGCACCAGCCAGAGGTGAGGATGGAGGAGAGAGAGAATACAGGATGCAGCTTCTAGCCTGGGGAGAGGAGGCCTCCAGAGTGAGTCACAGAAGTCCTTGTTCTCAGGAGGTTTGCACTCACACGCAAATTAAAACTACAGGAAAAGGGCACTTCAAACAGAGTAACTTGAAACAGGCAGGATCTTTTGTGGCAAAGAGAGTCACCATCAAATACCGCACCTGCCCTTTCTTCTCAGCTGGGCTTTAGAAACTGTTTGTGAAGGTTCGGGCTTAGGTCACTTTATTGACTTCTGAGTTCTCTACTCAGATGTCAAACCCTAGGCGAGACTTTGGAAGTCTCACTTTATTTAGCCAAAAGGGCATTTGAGGGGCTCCAACCAACGATTTCTCTTTCTCTCATTCAACAAGGATGGCGCTCGACCAGAAGGACAGCGATGCTTTCTCCCTCATCATCATCAGGTCATAGGCAGGAAAGAACAGCAAACAATGGGACCCTCTGGTGTCAGGGGCTGCTATGGGGGGGAGGGGAGCACATGCCCATGTGGAGGAGCAGTGCGATGGTCTCAGAGTCATTCCCGTCGTTTCTCTCCCACCTGGACTTAAAAAAAACAATGCGGGCAATTGTTTGTTGTCCAAAGAGCAGGTGTTAGAAAACATGGCAAATTTATACAGATTGTCGTCTCTGTCACCAAGAAATCGCTAACGACAAAGGGAAGACTTTTCACACTTAGAAAAAGGGCCATTTCCCTACTCTGTCTCCTGTGAAGGACAAGACGTCTTCACCCCAGTCTAGGTGTGCCATGCTTCCTTCCTGTAGAAAAAGCAATACTGGCAAACAGAGGCAGGATATAAGTGAATGTTTTTATAAAGATGTTCTTTTTTAAATGAGTGATGAATTCTGCCCTAACTCATCTTTTTCTGTCTATCAGAACGAAAACTTAGAGATACTGACATTGTCCAATATCAAAGAAAGTTGTCTTGAGAGTCTGTAAACAAAACTTCCCGGGCAGGAATGAGAACAGGTCATAAAACACAGGTTTGCATTAAAGAGTGACTTCGGGTTAGACTCCATTTAATCAGAAAAATAAATAATCTGGAAGCGCTTGTGCGAAGGACAAACTTCAGGCAGGAACTCAGGGAGTGTGAACTCCTCAATCCTTTGTCGGGGGTGGGGCGCCCCTTCTTCAAACTCCTGGACCACACGAGTCAAAGGCAGGAGTGAGGTCAGCATTTTCCTCTCGTCCTGAATTATTACTTTCTTGCACTCCTTTTTAACATTTCATTCCAAAGCAGCAATCCTAGATATTTCCATAAAAAATGACTGTGTTTTATTTTCTCAAGCCTTTAGCTCATGGAGGGCTGGGGGAGAGTAGCAAAGTGCACAGGGTCCAGGAACAGCAGAGAAGGGGTTCTCCTGCTGCCCACATGCATTGGTGGAGGGAGGTGCGGGCTAAGGACTACAGCAACAAGACCGCAAATACAGTGACTGGTACAGACGGAAGCTTACTCCTCGTGCACTCAGTGATCCATCCTCCAAGCCTGCCTTCCGTCGCTGGGTGCATCGTGGTTGCATGAGTCCTTCTCAGCCCTTGCAAAGGAGGAAAAGGGCTCCCCTCCTGTTTCCCCAGGAGAATAACGGCATCCTTTCTGCTCACATCCCATTGGACAGACTTCAGTTATGTGACCACAGAACCTGCAAGGGAGGCTGGAGCCATATCTGTGCCTTTGACTAAGGAAGGAGCAAATGCATATTGACAGACAACTAGCAGCTTCTGCCACTTGGAGTACCCCCCCCACCCCCTCGCTTTGCTGGTAATTTTAACAGACTTTGAAGAGGGCAGGTGTAGCAAAGAGGTTTCAGTTTTCGAGTAGCTCTGATCTCTTTGTAGCAACTGCTGGGGGCCATTTTGTCCATAACAAAGAGAGTAGGTTTAGTAACAAAGAGAGCTGTAATGGATATTGGTGCCTGCAATGAATCTGGGATTGGAGATTGGTGTATTAGAGCATCTTCCTTCACAGGGAATGGGATAAACCTAGGGATTTTCTATATGCTAACATTCTCTTACTTTTATATCCCTAGGTTGCTTCCCTTGGTACTATCCAATTTTCAAAGAATATGAAAGTGCTTGAAAAATAAAGTTGATGGCTCTCAGAAATATGCTTGTTAATCTCAAGCAAGATACTTGACGGCAAGTCAGTAGAAATTCAAAGGACAGCCTGAAAATATAATTCATTGTTACATAAAAAATGAAAACAAAGTGGCCAAACTTTCATCCGCAGAGAAGAGTGCAGAATAATCTCAAAGATCTGCAGGTGTTTGGCCATCATCCTAGATGGCCCTGCCTCCTTTTCTATAGTGTCTCTTGGAGACTTTCCTGCAAGTAACGAGGGGAAGGTTGTCTCAGCTCAGCTTTCCATAAAACCTCTCTCTGACAACACACACATTGTTCCCCCGTATTCTTTCCAGTCAAAGAGAGACCACAGCGCAAGCTATACAAGCCTTTGTGTCTTTTTGTTTAAAATTTAGGAACAGCTGTATCCCTCACTGGCTATTACAGAGATGTTATAAGCTATACTACTGAGGTACATTAAAAAAGTGAAAGCATTGTGTATAGAGAGCAGAAGAAATCCAGGTGGTATCCTTTTATCCAGGTGAATTTCTTAACCCATCCCAACTCCAGAGGAGATCAGCCCAAGCTTTGCACCAAGTGGAGGAGCCTGGTTTTAAGCAGATCTGGAGCAATCGTGTCTTTGAAAGAAATTGGAGACATGTAAATCATCTGAAGGTTTACATGTTGTTTATAAATTCGTCCTTTCCTTGGCTTTTTGTCCTTTACTCTTGAGAGACTTTAATTTTCAAAGATTTTATCCTCCTTTATAAGAGTGATTCATGCTCATTGCAGAAGAATAAAATACCACATAAAAGTAGAACTAAGAGGGCTTCCCTGGTGACGCAGTGGTTGGGGGTCCGCCTGCCGATGCAGGGGACACGGGTTCGTGCCCCGGTCCGGGAAGATCCCACATGCCATGGAGCAGCTGGGCCCGTGAGCCATGGCCGCTGAGCCTGCGTGTCCGGAGCCTGTGCTCCACAGCGGGAGAGGCCACAACAGTGAGAGGTCCGCGTACCACAAAAAAAAAAAAAGGAGAACTAAGAAAAAAAATTGTTACTCCTATTTTTATCCGATGTCACACCAATGTGTCTTTTTCATTTCACATTTTAGCAAAATCATTGTTTACATTATTATAATTCCTTTGTAAGCATCACTCAAAATGTTGCCTGAATTTCTCTGGTCCATGTCATGCCTCATCCTCCACGAATGTCCCTGTTCCACTGTCGTTCTGGAATGCCTTCCACACACACACACACACACTGGAGCCGAGTTCAGGCCGGGAAGAAACTCAGGCGAGGTAGAGATACTCACGCACAGGCAGAGTTATGCCACCAAGTGGCCTGTGACTGGACACTCTTTTACTGTTTTCTGATTCTCAGACACTGCAAAGGAGGACCACTTTGGTTTCCGATGATCTCTGTGGCCCTGCAGCAGTCGGCGCCCTTTGGTCACATGCTGCGGAAGTCACTCTGGTTAACCTCTGTGTAATAGGGACCATCACAAACTCCACGGGGACTGGACTGGAAACAGGAGAGGAATGGAGGACACGGCACAGGCAGTAAACCTTGACTGCTGTTCCTGGTCCTGCCCGGAATCAACCATCTCCTCCAGGGCCTGTGACAGTGCTGAGCACAGGCTTAGCCTCTAATGAACACTGATGACCCAGGAATTCAATATCTGTCTACCTCACCCCACCTCCAGCCCCGTATTAGGTTCTAGGAAACAGAAAAAAGTCGAAGGTAAAACACAGCTTGAGAAACACACAGGACCCAGGTGAGAAGGCAACAGTGCAAACTACATGAAAGTAAATAATGATACGTATTATTTTAAATCTGCATCTTCCCAGTGTGTTCATTGTGTGGAAGAAAATGACAGGTCACAGAGGAAGGTCACCATAATCGTAATAACTCAACGCACAATCTCTCTGTCTTGAAAAGACGTGTCACTGCAGAAGACGAATGCCTTGCCCACAATGGCAGGACACAGGCGAGGAGGGCGGAGGTCAAAAGTTATGTGTACTGGTCAGTGTGCTTTGGGGAGCCGTCCACACTGGCTTGAGACAAAACTTTAAAGGTCAGTCTTGTCGGCTCTCCAGCTCCTCCTGGCACCTGCCTTTATGACCCTCTGCAGACAAAGCAGGGCCAGAGGCCTGTGGAAAAAACAGTATCGAACAGGCCGTTTCCTGCTGTAAAACAGAGCCAAGGACTCACTTTTGTTGAATTCATTCCAAAGAAGGAGCATTCTTCGGAGATCTGGTTCCAAAACTTAATCTTTTTTTCTGGAACGTTCCAGCAAGTGAATTCTCAGGAAGCCTGGATCCCAGACAGCTCATCATTTGTAATTCTACTTTGGAAATTGTAGCCCAAGGTTATTTTTCTCTCCGTGCAGGGAGTCTGAGCAACCTCACCAGTGGATCCTGAAAGGAAACAAACAAACAAAACAAAACAAAACCCAGAAACTAAAACCAGCATGGCAACCCATGCACCTCAATTCTTAGGCTCCATGGAGCTCCCTTGTCATGGGGGCACCAAGGGGTCAGGTTCATGTCCAGTGGAAGGAGCGGGGATGGGGGGCATGCATTTCTTCACCTCCTCTGAGCTCCCGACCTACAAAAGGCAGATGACAAGCGGGGTTCCATGGTGTTCTTAGGAGAACTCTACCGGGCAACTCAGAACAGTGCTTGTTGGCATGTACGCACATCATCACCCTCAAGGAGGTACAACTTCCTTCTTCTCTATGGATCACAAATGTGTGTGCAAGGACGGGTGTAGAAATGTGATTGCAGGGAAACAGGACTGTGTGAACGTCTTGAGGAATTCGTTTCATTATTTCGCAGTTCTGCACGTAGACATCTGATAATTTTTGCATCCCTGGGTTTTACACACATGAGATCACTTGATCCTAATCACAGGAGCAGGGATAGGTCGAGGAGGGAACCCCACCAGGGCACAGAGGACAGGCAGGAGGCCAAGGAGGAAGAGAAGCAGCTTGATAAAAGCAAATAATATCATTTTAACTCTACGTCTACTCCATGGGTTTATTATTTGGAGAAAATAACAGGAAGGCGGTATATTTAAAACTTTCTCGAAATTTCAGAACTTTCAGCTCAGTGTGAGTGGCCTAATCCTTTCATCTCAAAACTATTCCTTCAAAGGTAGAAATTATAGGAGCCTGGAAAATCATTTAAAACTTGCAACAGGAAAAAGATTCGTTGCAACTGGACAGAGCATGTCTGATTGTTTTAACCTCACAGACCTGAGCTGAGAATACCCAACTAGCTACTTTGGGAAGGGTGATGTTTTCTTCTAAGGAAAGAATGATGACAAATGTCCTTGGCTCTTAAGACAGAAAGGCACCTGTACAGTCGTAGTCTGTGCTGTGTGTGGTCAAGGGTTGAAGGGCAGGAGGGGGCCACTGGTGCTTCAGGAAGTCATTGAACAACCTTGGTCCCATCACCACGTAAGGAGAGCAGGACCCTGCCAGGGATGTGAGTCACAAGAAGAGAATGAAGAGAAGATTTGAAAGAACAGAAATCCACTGGACTGTCTTCTAAAATCTTTTCCTTAGAAGAAAACACAACCCTTCTCATAATGGCATCTAGTTGGATATTCTCAGGTCAGACGCGTGATTCTTGGAAGATACCAAATACGCAGAAATCCATTTCCTACTCATTCTTTTCACAGATGAATGAATTAATTATTCACCACATGCCCAGGACCCTAGGAAATGGAAATGCTGCATATTATAAATTATATTCATACAGGGCAGAGGTTGCAAACTGGAACACAAGGGCCTTATTCAACCCACAGATAGGTTTTGTTTCACTTGCCAGCATTTTAAAAATTAAGTTTCTACATGTAAAAATAAGAATATGTCACAGAATTATATATTTTCTGGCTTATCTGGAGAAATGAAATGGGTACAGACCCACCTCTTCAAGGCTGCTCCCTTCAGGTGGGGCACACACACTGCAGGTGTCTCCCCATCAACTCCACTCATTTAAGTACCTTGAGTTTGCAAGCCCTGCTTGTAATCTGCCTCCACAAGTATTAGCTCTGCAAACCCACACAGTAGAGGGTCTATCTGAGCTACATGTTCTCATGAAACCCCCTCTATATCAGAGAACAAAAGCCTCCGAACTTGTGAGGTTTGCTTGATGCAGAGGTAGGATGGAATGTCAACCCTGCCTGCAGCGTGCTCACTCCATCACGTTGAGTTCAGAGTCTACACCTCCTTGGAGAGAAAGCAGAAGTTGAACTGGATGAAGTGGATGGAGACATGTAAGATGAGGGAGTTCTGCTTCACTGTGAGTCACATAAAGATATACTAACCTGGGTTTTCTTTAGTTGCCTTGTCCGGGAAGGGGGGTTCAACATCTGAACAGCAGAATTTCCGCTCATCGTGGGGTTTTTCTCTTTTTCTTATCATGGTAAAATATACATAACAGAAAATGTTAGCATTTTAACCATTTTTACGTGTACAATTCAACAGCTTTAGGTACAATCACACTGTTGTGCAACCATCACCACCCTCCATCTCCAGATTTTTTCATCTTCCCAAACTGAAACTTTGTTCCCATTACATACTAACTCTCCATTCTGCAGCCCTGGGAAACCATCATTTTACTTTTTTTTTTTTATGATTTTGACTATTGTAGGTACCACATATAAGTGAAATCATATACTTATGTGACATGTGTGTGGCTTATTATAATGTTTTCCAGATTAATCAGTGTTGTAGCAGGTTTTAGGATTTCCTTCCTTTTAAAGACTGAACAATATTCTATTGCATGTACATACCACATTTTGTTTATCCTTTCATCCCTTGATGGACATTTGAGTCATTTCTTCCTTTTAGCTAGTGTGAATAATGCTGCTATGAACATTGGGATACATATATCTGTTCAAGTTTCTGCTTTTAATTAATTTGAGTATATACCCAGAAGTGGAATTACTAGATCATATGGTACTTCTATGTTTAATTTTTTGAGGAATCTCCATCCTGTTTCCCACAATGCCAGCACCATTTTCCCTTTCCATCAGCAGTGCACAAGCGTTCCACACTCTCCACATCATTATCAACACGTTTTGTTTTTTTCTTTCTTTTTGTCTCTTTATAATGATTATGCTGATGGGTGTAAAATGTTATCTCTATGTGTGCTTTTGATTTGCATTTCCCTAATGATTATTGATATTGAACATCTTTTCATGTGCTTGTTGGCCATCTGTAAACTTTTTTGGGTGAAAAGTCAGTTCAAGTCCTTTGCCCATTTTTTAACTGGGTTGTTTGTTTCGTTGTTGCATTATAAGAGTCCTTCATATTTTCTGGATATTAATTCCTTATCAGATATATGATTTGAAAATATTTTCTTCCATTCTATGGCTGCCTTGTCACTCTGTTGATAGTCCTTTGATATACAAAATTTTTCATTTATCTACTTTCTCTTTTGTTGCCAGTGCTTTTGGTGTCATATCAAAGAAATTATTACCAAATCCAATGTCATGAAGCTTTTCTCCTATGTTTTCTTCTAAGAGTTTAATGGCTTCAGGTATTGTATTTAGATCTTTGATCTGTTTCAAGTTCATTTTTTATATGGGTTAAGGTAAGTGTTCAATTTCATTTTGCATGTGGATATCAAGTTTACTGAACACCATTTGTTAAAAAGACTGTCATTTCCTCATTGAATGGTTTTGGCAAACTTGTTGAAAATCATTTGACTGTATATGCAAGGATTTATTTCTGAGGTCTCTTTTTTTTATTCCACTGGTCTTTATGTCTGACTTTATGCCAATACCACACTGTTTTGATTACTATAGCTTTTAGTAAGCTTGAAAATAGGAAATGTGAGTCTTCCAACTTCATTGTTGTTTTTCTTTTCTCCAAGATAGTTTAGGCTATTTGGGATTCCTGAGAGTCCACATGAATTTTAAGGTGCATTTTTCCATTTCTGCAAAAAAATTACTGGGAATTTGATATGGATGGCATTCAATCTGTAGATCACTTTGGGTATTAATGATATCTTCAGAATATTGAGTCTTCCAATCCATGAGCATGGATGTCTTTCCATTTATATGTGTCTACTTTAATTTCTTTTAGCAAATTAAATTAAATTTCATAGTTTTCAGTGTACAAGACATTCACCTTCTTGGCTAAGCTTATTCTTAAGTATTTTATTCTTTTTAATGTTATTATAAATCGAATTGGTTTCTTAATTTCTTTTGCAGATTGTTCATTGTTAGTGTATAGAAATGCAATTTATTTTTTGTGTTGGTTTTATATATTGAAATTTTGCAAATTTAGTTATTCTAACAGGTGTGTGTGTGTGTGTGTGTGTGTGTGTGTGTAATCTTTAGGGTTTTCTACTTACAAGTTTATATCGTCTGCTGGCAGTGATGATTTTATTTCTTCCTTTCTGATGTGGATGACTTATACTTTTTGTCTTGCCTATTGCCTTGGCTAGAGCTTTCAATAAATGCTGGAGGTGGTGAAAGCAGACACACTTGTGTTGTTCCTAATCTTAAAGGAAATGCTTTCAGTTTTTCACTGTAGACTATGATATTAGCTGTCAGATTTTCATATATGGTTTTTATTTTATCAAGATAATTTCCTGCTACTCCTAGTTTGTTAAGAATTTTTATCAGGAATAGGTGTTGAATTTTGTCAAGTGGTTTTTCTGCATCAATTGAGATAATCCTCTGTGGTCTCCCCTCCCTTCAGTCTGTAAATGTGGTATATTACATTGATTGATTTTCATGTATTGAGCCATCCTTGAATTCCAGGAATAAATCCCTCTTAGTCATGGTATATGATCATTTTAATATGCTGTTTAATTCAGTTTAGTAGTACTTTTGTTGGGGATTTTTGCATCAATATTCATAAGGAATATTAGTCTATAGTTTTATTTTAGTCTTTGTCTGGATTCAGTATCAGGTACGCCTGATCTCACAGAATGAGTTAGAAAGTGTTTTCTTTAATTTTTTAAGAATTTGAGAAGAATTGGTGTTAAATCGTTAAATGTTTGGTAGAATTAATCAATTATAAGCCATCTCATTCAGGGCTTTTCCTTGTTGGGAGGTATAATTCCTGGAACTGTCACCAGAGCTGTGACTTTAAGTAGGCACTTAACCCCCATGAGCCTCCATTATTAAATGGAGATTAACTTATTAAATAGAGGTTATAATATTTCTCTTACCTACTTCACAGGGTGGTCTTGCTAGGTGCCATGAGTAAGTCCAGCTTCTAACTTTGTGAATATATGCTGCAATACTTTTGCAAATGGCTTTCTGAGACCCCATGTGGAGCACTACAGTCCAAGTCCTCAGTTTTGGGGTCATTATATGATAAAAATTCGGAATTTCTGAGTGGCACTTTAAATTTTTCAAATCTTTTACATTCATTGCATATTCATTAGCTTATTTAATACCCCTAACACATAAAGAAGACTATTATAATTTTTCCTACTATAGATGTGAACATGAAGGCCAAGAATAAATACTGTTCAGATGTGAGTGTATTCATCAATCATCATTTTCCATTTTCCCTTTGTAACTTGATTTAGAAGTAGAGATTGCTCTCATATGCCACAGCTGTCCCTCTGAAAACAACCATCTGAAATGTGATTGCAGATATTTGCAAATTCCACCCATGTGCCTTGAGGAAATGGCATAATCACTCTAGTCCTGAGAACCGAACCGTGACTCCTAGAGACACTGCTGTTTGGCTAAAGAGGTTCAACATCCCAGAGAAATGTCCCTCACATTACAGCACACACATTTCACCTCCAGGTCCCCAAGGGAAAAAAACTTGGTGGGAAAAATCATCTCAAGTTATGGATGTAGCTATCGAAGTAGGTGACGGGGGAAATGAATGAGAATAATAGCTAACAAGGCAGACTCCACCCCCTCCCAAAGGACTTCACATATTCCCCTCAATTCAGTGGAACTTTAGTAGAATACCTTTCATCCAGACCTCCATTAGGAATAAGGTTTAGAATCATAGAATTTTCATGTTAGATGTGACCTGGTTAGACTTGACAGAGGAGGAATCTGTGCCTCAAGGAGCACAAGTAAGTTGTCCAAGTTTACAAAGTTCAGTCTGGTAGATGTGGGATCAGAAGGTAGGACTTCTGACCCCCAGTAAAATGCTTTTCCTACTGATGTGATTGGTGCTTGCTCTTGAAGTTTGGTTCTAAAAATGTCACATGATGAGCTGGTAGATTGCTGGCCATGAGCCCAAGCTTAGCCGTATAGAGAAGTTCTAAGTTATCATCAGCTCACTCACACTACTTTGCAAGACTTCTTGTAATTCCGTAAAGTTATTAATTCATCTGTGGACTTGATATCACCATTACAAGGAAGTATGAAGTGAACAATTAAGAAAGGGCAGAATTCTGGGAATGAAGGTGGAGAGCAGAAAAGAAGAGGAAGAGCTGGGAAGATAGACTATCTTAACTTTTATTCATTTCTCATTTGAAAAGGGACTGGAATTCTATACGACCAACCCAGTTAAAAAATTTTTTTTAAAAAAAGGTAAAAGACCAAACCCAAAGAAGCCACTCTTCATCCAATCAGTGTTTTGGGGACAGCTTTTCTGCAATGAAATATCGATTTATTACTTTGTTCTCCAGGTTTGTAAATTGACGGCATTGGAACTGTGATTTCCCCACTTCGTGTGGGCCATCACAATTGGACAGTATTTTGCATTCTAATTACCGTTGCCCTTGGGTCCTATTTGGCACAGATGTCTCTTCCAAGGGTTGACGGTTAAAAGAATAACTGTCAATAGGTGGCCACTGTTTTAATAAATATTTTCCTACTCAGAACTATTCATCAATGCTTCTCTAACATTGAAAAGAGCGATTTACATTTTTAAATGTCACGTTTTTTTTCTGTTTATTTTTTGTTTTTTCTCTTTTTCTGCGGCACGTGGGCCTCTCACTGTTGTGGCCTCTTCCGTTGCGGAGCACAGGCTCCGGACGCGCAGGCTCAGCGGCCACGGCTCCTGGGCCCAGCTGCTCCGCGGCATGTGGGATCTTCCCGGACCGGGGCACGAACCCGTGTTCCCTGCATTGGCAGGCGGACTCCCAACCACTGCGCCACTAGGGAAGTCCTAGATTTTTAACTTATTTTAGAACATGTTTTTGTTGTTGTTGTTGTTGTTGTTGTTGTTGTTGTACGCGGGCCTCTCACTGTTGTGGCCTCTCCCGTTGCGGAGCACAGGCTCCGGACGCGCAGGCTCCGGATTTTACGAGATTTCTGGGCAGATTCAAGACAATGTGCCCTCTTCTGAAGGAGCAAGACCTCATGGGAAGTTTCCAAATGGACTTCATGCAGAAGGGTCCCAAATGCTGGGGAGCCAGCTGGGCCCCTCACTCCTATTCTGCTCAGTTTGGTGGTGAGTGAACTCAGGATTCTGGGATGGCTCATCTGTCATAGGATGGATGCAGGGAGCAGAAATAATTGGGTCTGCGCTGCTCACCCATCCTTTCAACCAACATCCTTTCAACCATTTTGCCAGCTGTTCATAGGGCCAGATACATCACCAGATGGTAAAAATCAACGTTCCCACATGCAGCAAACATTACTGAGTGAGCGACTTTGGCCTTGTGATGAAGACGACAAAGTGAGTCACCGTCCCTTCATGAAGCTTATAGAAAACAACCTGTATTCCCAGCTCACTGTTTGGTTTGCTAGTAGTAACCATGGGCTCTTCTGGAGACGGAACCATTTTTTCCTTTGACCTTTAGATAGAAGTCCCTCCCAGCAAATGCCTTAGAATTCCTTCAGAGAATCTCCATGTGTGCAACTCGTCCAATAAATTCTCAATAAGCCAGTCACGGAACCATGAAGTGGCTCAGGCATCCAGCTTCCTCCTTCACAGAGGGAAAGAAGGTCTCCTTGTGCTGGTCCTGCTTGGGAAGCACAGCTACAGCAATGCGGCCATTGCTGCCAGCCCAGCTGACACACGGGAACCGCATGACGTCCTCTGCCTCCAAACACAAACCTCTCTGTTCAGCAGCAACTTCTGGCTCCCGAGCCTGTCACTTCTCCCAACCAACACCTCTGTTTGGATGAAATAGCGCTCTGGTCAAGGTATATTTTCAGACATGGAGTAGAGAAAACACTCCCCCACCAGAGAGATTTTCCCGAGAGTCTGTCTCAAGGTAGGAAGAGAGTTTATTTTTCATGGCAGAAATCGTCTGTTTCTATAAATTTTCTCATACAGGATTTCAGGACTTTAATAGCTTCTTTTGGATCTCTTGTATTAGGAAGTTTCTTGATGGTGAGATTCCAAGTGATTTTTTAAATCCATCAGTTATGGCAGGAGTCGCAAAACCATGGCCCCTGGACCAAATCCTGCCTACCACCTGTTTTTGTAAATAAAGTTTTATTGGAACACGGCCACACCCATTCATTCACAGGTTGTCTATGGCTGCTTTCTTGCTACCACGGCAGAGCTGAGTCATTGGGACAAAGACTGTACGGCACACAAAATATAAAATATTGATTATCTGGCCCTTTACAGGAAATGTTAGCCTACCCCTGCTGTAGGGCGTACAAGCCAGCCTCCCACGACCTACCAATGCCTGCTCTCATTCTCACTCTAAGATCAACCCACGTTACTGTTCTTTCCAGCTCTCCTTTCTCGTTCATCCTTGTTATTGAGCCATGATATTCTAGACACAGAGCACCTGCCTCTCCCAAATGATTGTTGACATTCTGTCCCAGCCTTCAAATTCAACTTCTCAATGAGTCTGCGCTCAAAGAAGCAGCATGGGTCACCTGCGGTTCCAACCCCAGCCCTCACGTTTGCCATCTTCTCTTTCCAGAGGGTATACAAATATATTTTTGTGCACAGCTGTGTCTTGGACTGTATTTTCCTGATGGATAGATCCTTTCACTTTTATCTCATAAATTTAATTTCCTTTCTTGTTATGTACCAGATGCATTGCTGTGTGGTATTAGTAAGCCCATTCTGTAGATGACAGACTGAGGTCCAGAGAGGTTTGGCTATTTGCTCAAATTTACCAACTCGTAAGTAGCAGAGCTGGAATTTAAAGCCAGGTCAGCCTCATTCCCAATTGTATGCAAAAGGACTTCATTTCCAGTACAGCACCACGGAATAATAAAGAATAACTATTTTGACCATTCTAACGGAAAAATTTCAAAATCATTTATCTGCCATGTCACTTAGATCACACCAAACATAAGTTAACCTCTTCAGGATGATGCAACATCCTAACTATTCAAAAAAGTTTTATGGTGGTGTAGAAGAATTTGAATCTACGATATGACAGCAAGTCATTGCCAACTGTGCTTGAAATCCTGCGTCCACCCTACTCTGATGGGGTAAAAAGAGTACCCGTCCCTCCACCCAGATGGATAGACTTGCTTATAGGTTTCCACCCATGGTTGGTTGAATCCACAGATGCAGAACCCGCAGATACAGAGGGCCAACACTGCTGATACTTGCAGTTCCATGGTATATCTTCGGGTCGACTGTGTCTTATTGGTCTATGAATTTTCTGCCGTAGCTGGCATCTCTAGAATCTAGTCTTGCTCCAGGAAGATTTATTGTTGCTGCTGATTGAGACCCAAACGCTTGTCATCACCCTGCCTGTCACCTTCAAGGTGTTGCTGACAGCAGACAGATAAGGACCAGTCCCAGGGTCCAGCCAGCCACAGCTCTCCACTGGACTGTCTGGGAAACAAGCCGCTAACCATAATTTAACAATGCCCTGGTGCCGCAGAGCACATGAATGGAACCACCTCTCATCCTGCTGCTGTGGTGTCCTGTGGCCCGGCCGGAAGAGGCGTGGACCCAGGGCACGGAGGGATGCTGTGCCTTCAGGTAGGGGTTCTGGACCTACCGGAGTTCTTCAAAAAGGAATGGGTATAGGGTCAAATTTGGGACCTGTCTTAGTGCTCCAAAAAACTCTTCACACGGGAAGGGACAGTCTTACTTCTTAGTGGTTCTCTGATGTAAACAATGGGCTGGTGAGTGGTATTTCTAGAGAATCAAGTTCCAACTTGCCCTAAGGAAGCCCTTCTAAAAAGCCTTTCTAGGGGGCCGAGCTGTGAGGCCACTCCGAGGGAACTCATGCATTAACTACACAGAGGAAAGGTCTTTTCAACCTTGAAATTCTCTATTTCCAAGACTTTGGAAAAGTTATCCCTTAACTTCCAATGAACTGCTGATAAAGTTTTGAAGTTCTGACCCACGTTCTCCAGGCAAGGTTTCCGAGCAGCTGCTTTCTGACTGGAGTGAACACGGGGATTGCCTGGGGGCCTGTTAAAATCCAGATCTTGGTTCAGTGGGTTTGGGATGGGGTGGGAGATTCTGTTTGGGGGACAAGCTCCAGGACATGGTGCTGCTGGCTCAGTACCACCTTCTGAGTAGCAAGGTTTTAAAGAGCATGTGGGTTAGGAGGAGTTCATGAGAAATTCCCCCCATCCCCCATGTGGAAGTCCAAGTTCTGCCCTGGTTCCCATTCCCCCATCTTTGCCTTGACTCCACCTAAGTAAACGTTCTGCTTCTAAGTGAAGTTACTATATAATTTCTCATCCATTCTGGGACACTTTGGGAGTGAAAGATACGTTATATTGGGACATATTGGAACTGAGATGTTTTTCATATAAGGCCCTCTAACTGAGGGATTTTTACCCCATAAAATGTATGGTCTTACATCTTCCTTTATTTCTAAAACAGCATTTCTTGTGTTGCATTTGCTTTTGTGGCTAAAGGACACATCCTGTGTTATCTGCCCAAAGGGAAATGGGACAAGAAGCAAAAAAACTATTCAAAAGGTAAATGAACTATTTAGGATTTGATGTGTATTCATGAGTCATGGGGTAGAAAGAGGAACTGAGCTGCACCAGGTCAGTAAACCACAAACTCTCTGAATCAATAGCATTCAGTTTGCTGTTCTAATAATGGCAAACACCAAGGTGTAGCGGAGTGGGTGTGAGGGGTTTCCTTCTTTTTTTTTTTTTCCTTATATGATGCTTGAACATGGTGTTAAGTTCATCCAGAGAAGGCAGGAAGATCTCTGCTTCACTGTCTGGAAAGTAGCGGGGCCTCTGCCTGAGGAATGAGAGTGTCACCTGGTAGGTGTCCTTCTGTTGAACCTAAGAGTGGTTAGGTGTGTCCTGTATTTCATTTATTTCTCCCAAAGACCCACCAGGCTGGCAATGCTCCCCACCATAACCAAGGAGGATGAAGCCCTGAAGGAAATACCCCAGATGAGGCTGGGGTTTGAACTCGTGCCCTGCAGACTCTGAAGCCATTGTTCATGTTTGTCAAAGAACAGTTTGTTAACCCCAGGAGGCTGCAGTCATCTTCCATGCCTTCATTTTGCAGGTGAGGAAACTTGGCCCAGAGGATGAAGGATTTTGCAACCAACATAATGCAGCAAAGAGCAATGCAGTGGAGTAAGAAGCAGGCTTTTGATTTCTGGATTCGTGTTCCTTCCATTCCCCAGCGCTGTCTGAAGCATCCACATACGCACAGTGTTGTAAGAGGCTACTCAGACATCTTGCCATTGTCAGAATAAGAGTTCGGGACAGCTATTCTCTGTATACTCAATTGTGCAAAACACATTTTTTTTCCTCTGGGTTAAGTAAGACATTATTTTATTTCGTTACCTAATATGAAAATTGCCAACATCCAACTAAGGTTTTTCAACCTACAAAAATAATTCTATGTGACCCAACCTGATCTTTGGTTAAGTTGTAAGAAAGAAAGTAATGGCCATGATGGATTGGCAAAACTCTTAGGAAAATGAATCTAAGAAATAGAAGGAATGGGACTTCCCTGGTGGTCCAGGGGTTAAGACTTTGACTTCCAATGCAGGGGGTGTGGATTCAATCCCTGGCCAGGGAGCTAAGATCCCACATGCCTTGTAGCCAAAAAACCAAAACATAAAGCAAAAGCAATGTTGTAACAAATTCAATAAAGACTTTAAAGATGGTCCACATCAAAAAAATCTTAAAAAAAAAATAGAAGGAAGAATTATCATCAGCAGATCTTTCAAAGTCCTCCTTGCTCTTAGTTTATCACGAATTCAGCTTGTACAAAGGACAAGGTGAATAGGGGGAGACTTGAAATTAGGGGCTCATTATTGCAGGTCAAATCCAAACTCCTGGCAGATGAGAATTGATGAGGAAGGAGGAGGGAGGGTCAGGAGACTAGAAATATGGCCTTTCTGGACCTGGCCTGCTTGGGTATCAAGGTTCCATTCAAGCCCAACCTTCTGTAAATGAATATATTTCTTATTTTAAGTATGTATGTATTAATTTATTTATAAATTTTACTTTATTTTAGAGTACAGTTGATTAACAATGCTGTATTAGTTTCAGGGGTACAGCAAAGTGATTCAGTTATACATGTATCTATTCTTTTTCAAATTCTTTTCCCAGTTAGGTTATTACAGAATACTGAGCAGAGTTCCCTGTGCTATATAGTTCCCTGTCCTTAGGAGTCATCTATTTTAAAACGAGCAGTGTGTACACGTCTATATATATATTTATATATATATATATGTATGTATTTTTTTTTTTTGCTGTACACGGGCCTCTCACTGTTGTGGCCTCTCCCGTTGCGGAGCACAGGCTCCAGACACGCAGGCTCAGCGGCCATGGCTCACGGGCCCAGCTGCTCCACGGCATGTGGGATCTTCCGGGACCGGGGCACGAACCCGTGTCCCCTGCATCGACAGGCGGACTCTCAACCACTGCGCCACCGGGGAAGCCCACGTCAATATATTTTTAAATCATCCCGTTAATCCTATGGTTGCCGAACGTCTAAACCTGCTCTTTATCTCAATATTAGAGTCTAGACCAAAGGTTCTCAAGCTTTGTGGTCTCTGAACCCCTTTACATTTCTAAAAAGTATCGAGGACTTCAAGAGCTTCGCACTGTGTGGGTTTTATCTATTGAGAGTTCATGTACTGGATATTAAAACTGAGACATTTAAAAATATTTATTTAGTAATTCATTTTAAATAAAAGGATAAACCCATTCCATGTAACATAAACAGAATGTGAGAGCGTTGCTGGAAGGGATGAGCAGTAACTCCGTGGCGGTGGATGAGAGTTCCCGTGCCTCCCCAGCATTTGGTGTTGTCAGTGTTCGGGATTTTAGTCATGGAGGTAATTTTTCAAATCCAAGTTTCCGTGTGATGTGTTAAAGTTTTTTCAACTGTTTATATTTAGTGTGAATGTGACCCGAAGATCATTTTCCAAGGAGGCTCTACCAGGGGAAGAGACCAGATTAATACTGAGGAGGAGAAAGGCCCAGAAAGGGAAGACTGCAACTGTGAGAATCAGCGCCCTCTGCCAGGACTCTTGGTGGGCCAGACCTGATCTGCTGAAAGTTGCCTCTAGTCCTCCAGGTTTCTGCCCTTCCTCCCCCATCTGGAATGAGTGCTAACTCTAACAGGACCCTGTCGCCTCTCTTCCAGCTCTGTTCTTGCCTTCTTCCATATTTCCTCCAATTCACACCTGAAGCCCAAGTTATCTGCACTGCTGATGAGCTGTCAGATGATGGTAGAACATGCGTTAGCAGAGAAACACACCCCCGCAGTTACTGTAACACAGAGTTTAAAATAAACGGTTGTTCCTATTAATACAGAACTGAAAGGGCAAAGGGGGACCCCAAGGTGTCACAAGGCAGCCACAGCAGAGGCAGCTGCCCCCCTTGGGCCGGGGGTCCAAGAGGAAGAGGTTGTGATGATCAACCAGGAGTTGGGAGGGATAGCGGCTTGTGCTGGAGGCTGCTTCTGGGCGTTGGAAAACGGCAGAGTTCAGCTGGTGCCGTGGAGGAGCTGCCAGTGCCGGGGTGAAGAGGCGCTGCTTGGAGATGCTGGCGGGAAGAGGGGCGTCCTGGGGGAGGGAGCTGGTCCCTTTCTGGCACGCTGAGCAGAGACAGAGCCCACGGGGAGCGGCTGGCAGAGCCGCACTGAGGTTCTGCAGGGCCCCAGCACTGCATCCCAAGGCCGGCTCTGAAGCGGGCATCACCCGACCGCTGCCGTGACAAGCCCCAGGCTCATTATTGCACTGGACTTGGTACCAGGTCTCCTGTCTGATCTAATACTGCCTCCCTGTTGGACTCATAAAAGAGGCCTCACGTAACTTTGTCTCGTATCTGCCCACCCCAGTCTTCCTTGAGTTGTCCTGAAGAGACTGAACCTCCAGAAAGCTGGGTTCCTGTAAGAGCGGCCGGCCACCAGTTTGGAGCAGCTCAGCGCAAACCACAGCCCCTGCCATTTTCAGGAGATCGCCCCTCCTCAGCCCCTGCCACGAGTTCATCCGCGGATGGTGGGGAAAGAAAGACAGTGCCTGGCTGGATTGAGCAAAAGGGACCTCCGAGTTCTGTTTCCAATTATCCTCTACCCTCCTCATTTCCCTATGATCACATCTGATCAAGCTCACCTCCATCTTTATTTACCCTCAATCCATCTTAAAAGGAAGCTCCTGTTTTTCACTGACCTCCCCACTGCTCCCCACTGAGCAGCCCGCGGATGGAGGTTGTACAATATCAATTTGCTGGTCTAATTCGCCCCCTGGTGGCCAAATGACTCAAGGTGTCTTAGGTGTTCCCAGGCTTGCCACCTTCAGGGACTTAAAAAAAAAAAAGGTATAAAGCCAAAATATGAAAAAAAAAACTGACTAAAAAAATTAAAATCACACCATTTCTGCGATAAAAATATGTTTCTGTTTAAAAAAAAACAGTCACTCCATTTTTTATTAGATTTTTCACAGATTTCTGGTTGTTTTTATGAACGCCTCAAACTCCAGGCTGTTTTCTAATATTCTGCTGCTACCTTATAGTTTCTGCTGTTGAGACAAATCAGAGGGTTCACGTCTGAGACTAAAGATATAGCAGTGGACCTTTAGTGACCTATAATTTGATATAAAGCAAGCGTCCTTTATTGTTCAATAAGACACAATATACCCACTGCACCACCCAGGATATTTTATAACTTAAAATGTGAAAGTTCAGTGATCTGTAGGTTAATAAAGTCCATCAAAACTCCCAGAGGTTTAAAGACCTTGAGAGAGAAGCCAGGTGACTGGTATCCTCAGGTGACTCTGATAGACTACTTTTCTGGAATCATCTCTGAATAAATTCCACCCAGGGGCACTTTCTTCTCTCTCCACTGACCCTGCTCTAGGTACACCAGTGGCCTGAAGTAGAGGAACATTCCCAGGTGGGGCACTGACTTTCCTCGGGTCAAAGTGCAAACTCTGACTCCAAGCCCAGGCCTAGCTTTCACCCCCGTGTGAGTTGGAATCTTGTCACCCCCTCCCTGAGCCTTTGTTTTCTCAGCTGTCCAGTAAGGACAGTGGCTACCTTGCAGGGGACCCAACTCCCTGAAAACAGCCATTTTATCTGTTTGTGGTCACCTTTCTGTCCTTAATCCTTGAGAATCGAAACCAATATGACCTGATCAACAGCAAGGTCCTACTGTATAACACAGGGAACTATATTCAATATCCTATGATAAATCATAATAGAAGAGAATATTAAGAAAGGAATGTATATATATATCTGAATCACTTTACTGTACAGCAGGAATTAACACAACACTATAAATCAACTGCACTTCAATTTTTAAAAAATTTGAAAAAAAGAGGAAACCGGGCTTCCCTTGTGGCGCAGTGGCTGAGAATCTGCCTGCCAATGCAGGGGACACGGGTTCGAGCCCTGGTCTGGGAAGATCCCATTGCCGCGGAGCAACTAAGCCCGTGTGTCACACTACTGAAGCCTAGAGCCCGTGCTCCGCAACAAGAGAGGCCACGACAGTGAGAAGCCCGTGCACCGCGATGAAGAGTGGCCCCCGCTCACCGCAACTAGAGAAAGCCCACGCCCAGCAACGAAGGCCCAATGCAGCCAAAAATATAAATAAATAAATAAATAATTTTTTTTTTTTAGAAAAAAGAAGAAACCAACATGCCCTGTTAAAAAAAAATTGAGAACAGGAAAAAATAACTCACTGGGGTACTCTAGGAACTCTCTGCTCCCGGAAAATAAGACTCTGAAGCCACTGAATAGCTTACTTATCAAGACTAACGCTAGCTCCTCGAGGTCCATTTCATGCCCGTCACATTTCTGTGTCCACCAATCCATAGCTGATAAGGGAAAAAATCTCTGCCCAATGCCAACAGCTCCCCACTTCACAAGACCTGATTTAAAAATCACTCCAGCCCCAAGACCCGGTAAATAACGTTTCCTGACATCCTCGTTTGGAGGCCCTATGGTCACATGCTGTCCCCTCGACTGCAGCTTTGTTGGGCCAACAGGTTTCTCTTGGTGGTGTTTCTGGTCCCTCAACAATGAACATACATAACACAACGAAGCCCTGGAGAGCACTGCTTGCCCTGCCTTCTGAGACATTTCCTGCAAAATGGGTGTCCTTTACTGTACAGATCATGAGATGGACATCATTGTGGACTCTACCTCTATGACCTTGGGAAATTGCCCTAAACTGTCCAAGGTTAGTTCCTTCTCTGTGAGGTGGGGAATCACTAATAGTTACCACCTGATGTATTTCCTATGAGGGTAAAGGAGAAAAATCACATAATACCTCATGCACTTCTTTTGTAACAAAGGCCCAAACATCAACTCTGAAGATATTTACAAAGATAAATTTTTCCTTCACATATGACCATTTATTGTGTGGTGGACATTCTTTCATAGACTTCATGTACTTTAAATCTATTCTTATATTAAAAGAAACTTAGAACACTGTATCAACTCTGCTGTACAGAGTTAATACAACTGATTAATACAAATGATATATTTTACTGCAAAATATTAGAAAAGTGATACAATTTTGTGGCTTTTCAATGTTTAATTGCTTGATTTCAACAGGAGAATGAAAAAAACAAACAAACCAACCAACAGGAAAATCATCAAGACAGGCCTGGCTTTAAGATTTTTGTTGTTAGTGTTCAAAATTCATTTTCTGTACTGGAGTACATCTGACTCCCTGGGCTGCAAAGGAAGTACAGACATTCAATGACCTTTGGCTTTCTTAGTAGTCCCTTAAGTTCTGCTGTGATGATACCTCCAAAAACCAAATCTAACTCCAGGGGGAATTTATAGCCAACCTGGGACAAGGGGACACCTGGGCCTCCACGTTGCAGAGGGAACAAGCAGGCAGCTGGGAAGAAATGCAAACACGTGGAAACACTCTGAGGCCTAAAGACAGCAGTTATGAATCTGAATTTCCCAAGAAAACTAGCTGCAGGGTGGGTTTACTGACTTGGCTGACAGGGCCCTTGGCCATGATGTTCGATTCTCCTGCAAAATGGAGGTGTGAGAAATCCTTCTAGAGTGTGAAAGCATCGCATCCAGGAGACTCCAGGGCCTGGGGAACAGCTGGGTTTGCACTTTCGCAAAGAGCACACACGTGGTCCTAGGAGAGGCTGCTTCTCCATCGTGAGCCTTGCACTTCCGATTTCCAGCCCCTCCTGCCCTATTCCTGAAATTACAGTTTCTGGGCAACTGGGCAGTAAGTCCCGGCCCCTCGGCGTTCTTTGTTTGAGGTGATGAGGTCTGAGTTTAATGTAAATTCTTAGAACCAACTGCCAGGTGGCAGGTTAGAGAATTCAAAGCGAACTGGCAGAGCGTCTGGGGATTTTACCAGCAGAGCCGCAAAGCAACCAACACCGTCTTGATGTTCCCTCCTAGGAACCGAGAAGCCAAGCCTGGGGATAGGCTTTGCCACTCAAACCTACTCAAATCCTCCAAGCAGCAGAGAACCATCCTCGATGGTCACTGTCTAGGGGTTTACCAGACACCTGTTAAACAGCTGGAAAACAACTACATGAAGAAATATGGAAAGGAAGGAGAGCTGAAAAGAGAGGCAAGGAGGAAGTAGGGAATTTGTAAAAGAGTAGCTTAGAATTGCTCAGTGAATGCAATGATTTACAGGGAGTTGGCAGTTGGGGGTCATCAAAGGAAGAGGTACTTTTGCTATAGAACCTCTACAGGTTTGCTGGCAGAGGCCGAACACCCCACACATCTCCTTCCAGTAGAGCCATTCAGTGAATCCGGCGTTGAGAATCTCAGCTTCCCCATGAAGCCCGCAAGCAAATATCTCGGATTAGCAGGCCATCAAAACGGGCTTACCCCAAGTATTGTTTTCTAAACCCAGAGAGCTAGTGAAATTATTATCTGGTAATAATTCCAAAAGCTTTGAAACTGGTAACATTTTTTCAAACTGGGGAGGAGAAATATAAGGCCGTGACAGCATGGATACAGTCATTGTTCTAGTTTAATAGCAGGATAGAGTTTAAATGGAGTTGGTGATATTTGTTTTTGATTTCAGAAAAATGCACGAGGACCCCAAGGAGAGGACCCCGCCTTACCTCTTGGGTAACCAGGTGCATCAGGAAAGGGTTTTACAAACTTAAGGTACCAACGATTGATGCCTCGAAACAGCTCAGATTTATCTGTTTACAACGCACAGTTATGCTTCATAAAGTTTAGGAAGTCTGAAAGGAAGGCATACAGATGTTTAAAGTAAACTAACTCCACCTCTGAAAGATAGTCAAGGAATGGTAAGTACTGGGTCGGAGATTATAAAAGTTAGACCTTTAATTCAGGGACTTGCATTTCAGTCACGTACTAGCCTATGTATGTTTTAAGAGATAAAATGAAATATACAAGTGAAAGTCCAGAAAAATGACAAAGAGCTGTAAAAAACGAACGTCATGATCATTACTAAATGTCTTCCAGACTCTGAAGAGGTCCAGATGACATGAATAGCTTTCTTATCAAAAGGATACCATTTGTATGTTACTTCTAGTGGAATTAGGACCACTAGGAATGCTCTCTTCTTTCAGACCAGGCATCGTTTGGTTTAGAAAATGGACTTTTGACAGCCCCAGTCTGGTATGACATGCCGGTGCCTGGGGCTCATGAGAGAGTGTTCCTTTCAGAGACAGCGAGGTAGTGACCCCTAAACTCCCAGCTTCTCCCAGGCAGGCGGCCCCCAGTCCCCAAGTCCACTTACGTGAATGGGAACAAGGTTTATGTCTTAACTCCTGGATTCGCTTCTCTGGCTGGAACAAATATCACCTAAAACCCCTTCTTTCTCAATAATGAAAACATCAGATCATTTTTATTCACGTATCTGCAAAAATTACAAATTTGGGCGGGCGATGCAGATATGGGTTACATTTAGCCTGAGCAGGCGGTGGAGATACTGTTGGTTATCGACACTGAACACAGATCTGGCTCGATGGCGCCCCCCAGTGGATGCGCGCAGACCTGCGGCTCCGTGTCCGGCCGCTGGGCTGGAAGAACTGGTGAGCCTTCAGTGCGCAAGTGAAGATGGTCCACAGACCCCGCAGGCACTGATCTGATGGAAAGGATGATGACGTGCCCACTGTGCTTAGACGTGAGACCTCAGGGGCCGTTCTGAATGCTGATGAGTGAAAACGGGCTGAAACATGTCAAGTGGGCGTTTTCAGCCATGAATTCGTAGGACTGGGCACATTCCTCTTCCATAGGACAGATTTCATACAGGGTCCCACAGTCCTCACTTGTTGTTGGACCTGATTTCTGACCCCGACGTTTGTTCCCGTCATGTGGTGGACAGCTTGCTCCTTGACCAGCCCCTTCCCTACGAGGCTGTCAGTCTGTCTCCTGGCGAAAGTACACGGTATCCACGTGCTCACTTCATCCTGAGCAACAGTGCAGTCATCCACTTGTTGGTTTGTAAGATTTTTGGAAGATAAAGTTTCCTCTAAACCAGAGGTTGGCTAACTTTCATTAAAGAACCTGAGTGTAAATATTTTAGGCTTGCAGGTCAAGAGGGAAAATTCAAGAATATTATCTGGGGGCATACACAGCCATTTAAAAGGTTACCATTTAAAACCATGAAACCTGTTCTTACTGGGACACAAAAAAGCAGGTGGCTGGCGGGATTTGGCCCAGGGGTCGTAGTTTCCTGGTCCCTGCCCTTGCTTATGATTTATTTTGCAGACTATAAAGTTTTGTGACTCAATGTTATTGCAAACAAGGCAGCTTTTTTGTTTTCAAGATAGCCTATCCTCTCCCTGGGCAAAGACGGAGCTGTCCTTCACCCCCTAGGTCACAGAGCTTGGCCTCCTGGATCACAGCAGGGAGGGGGGCAGGCCAACTTTGTGTATTTCCTGATCACTTGTTGTTCACTAGTGAAGTCAGATGTCTAAGGCCCCATCTCGGAATGCACTTACCATTTAATTGGTGAAAAGAAGAGCTCACCCGTGGAGGTGAGAGGCAGATGTTAGCCCAGATGCTGAGCAGGGGCCAGGTGTGGGCTGCATGACAAGCCCAAGAGGGTGTATCTGGCACACTGTGGCCACAAATGATTGCAGTCATGGGTTAATTCATCGCACTGACACTGACTGAGACTCCTGTGAGCTTGCACTGTGCTAGGGGCTGGGAGGTCAGCCCTGAGCAACAGAGGAAGCTCCACATCTGGAGTCTATGTTTACGTGGGGCAAGGCAGACAACACACACGTGGGCCAAAGAGTCAAGATGATTTCAGATACTGATGTGCCCTGGAAGAAGGTAAAACAGGTGATATAAGAGTGTCACCAGGTGCGAAGCGGGGTGAGACTGTAGAAGGAGGTGTTAGGAGAAAAAGCTAGGAAGATCGAACCACAGCAAGTACAAAGACCCTGGAGCAGGAACAGACGAATACACAGTAATCTAGGAATTTGGATTGGGAGTCGCTGTCTAGAGCAGGATGTTTGGCGGAGACAGTGGCCTTTTACAGGGTCACTGAGAGAGGAAGGATAGAGAAATGCATCTGGAGAGTTCATCTTTCTAAATCCTGAGACATGGTGTGAACAAGGGATCCTGGGGAATAATGAATAGACTGGTTTGGTGGCGCTGAAGGTTTGTGAAATATACCGATGGGCAGTAAGCTGAGCCTTAAGGCCCAGAGGAGAGCAGTGGACATTCATCTGAGAGTCAGGACTTTGTCCTGTAGGTGATGGAGAGCCAGCAAAAAGGCAGGTAAGCACTGAGTTTTGCAAGATTCGCTTTGCAGCGCTGTTTGGGGTGGGTTGGAAGGGATAGAATATGGAAGCTTATTTTTTCTAAATTTGTAACCCCCAAGTTTAATCAAAGGTCTGTCTGGGAAATCAAAGCAGCAAGGATTCCCTCATTGTTTGGGGGGCCTCCTCACGACTGTGGTAAACCCCACTGCACTGTACCCAGGAAGCCGGCTCCCGGCATTGGCTCTGATGACGCAGGCCAACTTGACTTGGTGGAGCTGGAATTAATTCCAACATTTGACTCAGGAAGCTCTGAGGTTCCACAGTAAGCTCATAGATGTCCCCAGATGTCAACAGCAGGAAAGGGGAGGGAAAGAGCTCCCTGGAGGCAGCTAGGTGAGGATTCTGCCTCTGAGGTGCCAG
The DNA here is from genome assembly GCF_963455315.2 of Globicephala melas. Lineage (NCBI taxonomy): Eukaryota > Metazoa > Chordata > Mammalia > Artiodactyla > Delphinidae > Globicephala > Globicephala melas. Next base: position 42,320,485 of record NC_083328.1, on the reverse strand, counting down.
TCCTGGCTCAGGGACTAGTTAAGCTGTGTGACCTCTGGGTGAGTGGCTTAACCTCTCTGGGCCTTGGTCCTCTCTCCCTTTAGCCTCCTCCCCACCGCCCAGATTCCAGGAATACAGAACAAAGGTTGGTGATGGTGTGTGCCCAGTGACATTATCTAGGAGCTTAAAAAAATACCAGTTCCTGGCCCTGCCCCAGACCAGCTGAATGGGAGTCTCGGGGGTGGGACCCAGTTTTCACACTTGGAGAAAGTTCTCTGGGTAAGGCTAATACCCAGGTGGGGTGAGGAGGTACGGACATTAGGGACAGGGCCCAAAGGAGTGACCAGCATCCTGGGTGCCTGGGGGAGCACCGATTTCCAGATCATTTACTAAAATGTACAGGCACTGCCCACCTCCGGCCCTCCGGCGGCGAGCATGTAACCTCTTCTGAGGTGGGGATGGTAGTGTTGTGAGTTCACTCAACTATGATTTTAGTGACTAAAATGTCAGCAGGCTTATTCACTGAGGCGTCTGGAAGGCCTCAGGGTGTAGTGCTTCCCCAGATTTGAGACCATTTGCAGTCAGGGGTTCCAGCGTTATTAGGGGAGTTGGGGTACAGGCAGCTGTGGCTGGGGTCTGCCCTCCTGGTGATGTGAGGTCGGCTCCGTGGATGTCCAGCTCTGCTTCCCCGCTGGACCCATCATTCCCACGTCTGCTGACTCCTGGGCTTTGCTCCTTCTCTGCCCCTCGGCCCCTGTTCCCAAGTGAGAGGCCCATTCATCACGCAGGAACGAGAGAGACTGATTGGGGCATCGTTCCCACTTGCTGTCCCCCAGCGGATGGAAAGTGAGGTCCCTGTGGGGAAGGGGGCCTTGCAGACACCGGGTGGCAAGTCCAGCCTGGGTCTGGGGGCACAGGCAGCAGACGACACCAGCAACGGGGAGAAGGGTGACCCAAAACCGGTGAAGAGGGGGCCTGGGGAGGACAGAGAACCCCCGACCACAGGGCAGCCCAGGCTGGCCCATCAGGGGCTACTGCTTCAGCCTGAGCATCTCCGGTGGTTAAAATTCCAGGATCAATACATCTCCCAGGTTGACTTTCCTCACCCAGGTTCAACCACAGTGAAGTGACAGGAGCCCGGGTTCCGGAGCAAGTGGGCTGGGGTGATCCGGACCAGACCGTCCCCTGCACGGGGTTCTGGAGTCTGAGGGAGCAGGGGTGGGGCCAGGGACATCGGAGGAGGAGCTGGACGGAAATGCTGCTCTGTCATCTGGCTCGGTGGTCCCCTCACTCTGCACCCCGGGGGCAGTACCCCTGCTCTCCTGACCCGGTGTCCCCCACTTCCATGCCCTACACACTAAAGCCAGACCAGCTTCTGTCAACACCCTTCCTTGGATTCAGAACCCTCGACTACTTCAATTTCCATCTTATTAATGCTTCCCAGCTTTCAAAGTTCGATCCAATAGGAAGACTCTCCCTTTCCTGCTGCTTCTCCTGATGTCTGAGACTCGCCAGTGAGTGATTTGAACCTTAGGGAGGAGTCCAGGAGGGATGGAATGTGTGTGTCTCACTTTTTAAATCAGCTGCACTGAGGTGTGATTCACGCAGTCAGGGAGCCAGTGTGGTGTGAAACCGTGGAGTCTGAGCAGAGCTTCCCACCTCGGGCCCACACGCCCCTTTCCTGGGTCCAATTAAAAAGCGAGCTCTGGCTCAAGGGTCCTGGGGGCCTGAGACCGTGCATTTCTGACAAGCCCCAGGGGCTGCTGATGGGGAGACAGCCTGAGGCCACGTTCCCTCCACGAGCAGGCTGGGAAGTGAGGACCACGGGATAGGACTTGGCCTCTGAGGACACGATTGTCTTAGCTCCAAGATCCGGGGAAGGTAGGCTGGGACAAGGGGATTCTACTGTGCTTGGAAAACCTCATTCAAAGCAAAAAGCAGAATGTGAACCAGACGGGCCAAAAGTTCATGTGAGGGACAGGCATTGACAAGCATTTGGGGAAGGATTCTCCCCATTCTGCAGACAGAGAAACTGAGGCTAAGAGAGGTTAAACACCTTCATCCAGGTCACATATATTTGTAAGTGGAGACAGGCTTGGGAACAATATATCCTGATTCTACATCCAGTGTCCTCTGTTGGAGCTCCCGATCCTAGGTGTCTGAGAAGGACTAGGACATGGGAGACCTCAGTGGGGAGGAAAGGAGACAGGAGGGGAGAGTGCTGGGAGCAGGGGGAGAAGGAAAGAGGCATGTGGCTAAATCGCTCTGAGGGGCTTCCATGGTGCAGTGGTTAAGAATCTGCCTGCCAATGCAGGGGACACGGGTTCAACCCCTGGTCCGCGAAGATCCCACATGCCGTGGAGCAACTAAGCCCGCGAGCCACAACTACTGAAGCCCAAGTGCCTAGAGCCCGTGCTCTGCAACAAGAGAAGCCACCGCAATGAGAAGTCCGCGCACCGCAACGAAGAGCAGCACCCCCCTCGCCACAACTACAGCACAGCAACGAAGACCTAAAGCAGCCAAAAATAAAAAAATAAATTAAATAAATCCCTCTGAGCCTCAGTTTCCTCCTCTGTGAAATGGAGGTAATTACTCCCTGGAGTCTCAGCTGGCCGATTTTCAAAGTGCTGTTAAAAATAAAACTACCCCCTTTAAGATAACATAAGTAAAGTGATTCTTTTTATTTTTCTCATTTTAATTATTTTATAAACAAGAAAAGCTTAACCAACTTTAGTTCACTTTAATAGGAAAAGAAATCAACTACCAAAATTACCATAATACGTAAAATTTGAAATGATAAATCCCTGTCAAAGTCAAAAAGAACAAGATTAAATCAAAATGGTAAATAATTTTATTATATATTTATTATATATTATATATAATTTTATAACATATATAATATGTGTATATATGTGTGTATACATGTGCATGCGTATATAGATATATAGATCTATAGATACAGAAAAACCCTCTAAGATATTGTTACTTCTTATTAACTGGTTTTTGAATACCATTTAGAATTTAAAAGCAATGCATTTAACAAGATTGGAAGGCAAGGAAAGTTAGCTGAACTAATTCTTACATGAGTGCAGTTGTTTCTAACAAGTTTAATCTGAAATTAGAATCAACAAACCTAACGGTTTTGAGCATTCAGCCACTCTATACCTGTATACAATTGCTTGGCCTCATATTAAAGTGACTTTTAACTTCACTTTCTCTTAGCTCCAAAAAAACTGTTAATTCTAGAAATATTTATTAAATTTTGTTCAGTTTCTTTTTAATTTAATAATCATAATACTATTAATATTATCATTGCTTCTCTTTTCTATGTGTCTAACATTTCTCTAAAGTTGAGCAGCCTTACCTCCCAGTTTGTAGTGATAAGTAAAGTGATTCTAGAACCAAAACATCTAGGACTATGCATGCGGTACACAGTACGAGCTTAATAAGTAGCTGTCAAATTATGTATTCATTAGGACTCTTTCAGTTGGAAGAGAGAGAAACTTAATTTAAATTTGCTGAAGCAGAACATGGGATTGATTGGCTCACCCAGATGGGAGTGCAGGCATAGAAGGATCCAGCAGCCCAGTGATACTGTGCTCTCCCCTCACTGGCCCCCTCTGCTTTACTCTGTTGAATTCACTGGACCGATTCTCCCACATTGCAGGAAAAATGGATCCCAATAGCCTGAGACTTGATTTTCCTTCTCGGCTACCCCGGAGAACACGTCTCTTTCAGCAGAAGACGCCTGACCGTGGGTTGACCATGACCAGGCTTGGGTGGGGTGCTAATCCCTGCTAGACGAGCCACCTCAGTCAAACCACAAGCCCTGCCCTAAATGACGAAGGCAGCTCTTCCACCAGAAGGAGGGATACAGGTTAGGCAAGACAACAGCTCTGGATTTCAATATAAGAAAGCACTTAAAAAAATTAAGTACTATAAGCCTTAATATATGTTAATTATCATAATACAAGCTCAATAAATTATTGTACATTTTAGCAAGAACAAGCTCATTCTCTGGTCTGCAGGCACTAGGAGATGATGAAGAGATCCCTGCCCATCTGCATTGAGAGGACACAGAACAGATAGAGGACCACCCCTGTTGCTTAGGGAATAAGCTCAGCTCTGTGTCTCCCAAAATCAAAATGAGAACAGAGAGGGTTTAACTCTGGGGCACAGGGGACCAGGGAAGTGGGTCCTTGAACAGGAAGACAAGCACCAAAAAAAGGGCAGAAAAGCAAAAACAACATACTTTACTTTTAAATGATGTACCTTTTTAAGCACGACACAGGAGCAACATACTTTATTTTAACCTTTTATTGAAATATAATTGATTTACAACATTATATTACTCTCAGGTATCCAATATAGTGATTCAATACTTTGATAGATTATACTACATTTAAAGTTATGAAAAAATACTGGCTATAATTTACTGTGTTGTACAATATAGCCTTGCTGCTTATCTATTTGATACATAGTAGTTTGTATCTCTTAGTCCCTTACCCATAACTTGCCCCTCCCCCTTCCCTTCCCAATAGTTTTTTTTTCTACATCTGTGAGTCTGTTTCTGTTCTGCTACAACTGTATTATTTTTTAGATTCCACGTATAAGTGATAGCATACAGTATTTGTCCTTCTCTGTCTGACTTATTTCACTAAGCATAATATTCTCTAGGTCCATCCATATTGCTGCAAATGGCAAGATTTCATTTTTTTTATGGCTAAGTTATATTCTATTGTATATATTTACCACATCTTCTTACATCAGTCATCTGTTGATGGGCACTTGGGTTGCTTCCATGACTTGGCAATTGTAAATAGTGCTGCTATCAACATTGGGGTACATATATCTTTTTGAGTTAGTATTTTTGTTTTTTCTGGTTACATGCCCAGGAGTGGAATTGCTGGATCATATGGTAACCCTATTTCTAGTTTTTTAAGGAACCGCCATACTGTTTTCCGTAGTGGCTGCACCAATTTACGTTCCTACCAACAGTGTAGGAAGGATCCCTTTTCTCTACATCCTCACCAACATTTGTTATCTGAAGATTTTAATGATGGTCATTCTGAGTGGTGTGAGGTGATACCTCATTATAGTTTTAATTTGCATTTCTCTAATAATTAGTGATGTTGAGCATCTTTTCATGTGCCTGTTGGCCATCTGTATGTCTTCTTTGGAAAAATGTCTACTCAGCTCTTCTATTTTTTGATTGGGTTGTTTTGTTTTCTGAGTTGTATGAGCTGTTGATACATTTTGAATATTAACCCCTTATCAGTCATATTTGCAGATATTTTCTCCCATTCAATAGGTTGTCTTTTCATTTTGTCAATGGTTTCCTTTGCTGTGAAAAACCTTTTAAGTTTAATTGGGTCCCATTTGTTTATCTTTGTTTTTATGTCCATTACTCTAGGGGACGGATCCAAAAATCTATGACTATGACTTACATCAAAGAGTATTCCGCCTATGTTCTTTTCCAGGAGTTTTATGATTTCCATTCTTACTTTTAGGTCTTAATCCATTTTGGGTTTATTTTTGTATATGGTGTGAGGAAATGTTCTAATCTCATTCCTTTACATGTAACTGTCCATCAACATACTTTACTTTTTAATGATGTATCTTTTTCAGCACAACATAGGAAGGTAGATTATAGGTACAGAAATTAACACAGAAAAAAAAAAGAACAAAAAGGTGATGGCTATTGGGAATTTCTCTGTCCTAAGCAAAATTATTTTTAGTGTATTTAATATGTTCAGGATACCTGTTGGTATGCATTTTTATTTTATATGGAACATACTGAAAACAATACTGAAGATAATTTGAACTATGAGGTGTCCTGGCAAAGGGATTTTTTAAAGTGGTTCCTCCCCCTATGATAAAGACCCTGGCCTCTGATGATCTCTACACTTTGTTCTCTCATCCTTTAATAAGTATGTTTTTCAGGGATCCTTTTGACGCATGTTCCCCAAATCTTGTCTCTGGGTTGATTTGAGCCCCAACTGCAGAAGATGGTGTGATTAATCACTCATTCTCTTAACCAATATTTATAGGATTCCTGGAGGCAACTTTTACATGAAATGCAGCCCTGATATTTAAAAGACAGTGATAACAAGGGTGCTCCCAGGTAACCCATATTTCTATGACATGTGGCACCTAGGAGGGAACTGATCTCCACCATGGATCTCATTTTTCTTTACCTCTCACAGGTAAGCACACCAAGAGACTTCTAGTTTCTTGGATAGAAGACCCTGAGTTGGTTTAATTGCTTGTGAAATCGGTTGAAATTGCTTGTGGTTCTCTCTACCGGAGAGAGAACTCAATGTCTCTGAACCGAGTGAGTCTCTGTTCTTCCTGTCCAGTCCATCCTTAGATGTTGTGTAAGTGCAGCACTAAATGGCCCGCTTTGTAATTTTGAGGAGGAGGGGATTCATGTGGAGGTGAAAGTTAACCCCTCATTGATCCTGGGTTATATCATTAGTCAGCTATTAGCCTCCAGCCAACATGAAGGTATCTGGCTCACCTGGGCATTGAGCAAATATCCGAGGACAGCTTTGGAAAATTCCGCTGTGGACCATTGGGTGTGAGAAGACCTATTACCCATCGGCCTATGTGGAACTTGCCTCAGTGGGATATTCCCAAGGCTCCGGCCAAAACTTGGTTCACTCAGGCGCCATAAAAGTTACAGAAGCAATAAGGCCAAGTTTTGGGTGTTTACACTCTGCTGAATCCTTCCATCCAGTTCCCCTTGTTGGTGAATCTTTCACACAGAGTCTGTGTTTTCTGTGCTTGCCCAGGTCTAAGTGCCGGGGTGAAGGCTGGTAACCTTGGGGTTTATGTGTCCATGAGCTGGACAAATGCAGAGGCGGGAGCCAGCCGCTGCTCGAGGGGCCGTATCACCATCGCTAAAGACCATCCACTCGACCAAAGGCACCACGGAGGTCATGCCAGGCCCACCTGGCCCATCAAGGTGTCCGGCCCAGTGAGAGGTTTAGAATCTCCATTTTTAAAATGCATCTGGTTGGTAACTCTTCTCACTTCAAGAGAAGTCCAATCCCCTGATGGTTAACTCGGGGCAGAAACGTGTGTTATTCTAACCTCACCCAAGTGCCCTGAACACACAAGTCTTCCTTTCTCTTTTCTGAATCACGAATATGATCCACACCCCGATTCTCTTGCAGGAGATCCATGACTTTGCAGCCACCCGTGACATAATCTTGTACCAAACACACAGCTGCCTTTGATCTTGGCAAACCCAGGGTTGGTGTAAGCACAGTGTACGGGCATGGCTGAGCCCTACCTTCTTTTTGTTTCTCTTTGAAGGTATTGACCTGATGGCAACTCCACCCTAAGATGCGAATTGGAAGTATAATGTAAGAGGAAGACTCTTTTGCCCAGGCACCAAAACAGGGAAGGTAAAAACATTTCCACACTTTTAATTAAAGAGCACATTTGATACTTTTCACTATCGTTATTAATGCACTTTAAAAAATCTGTCCACATATTAAAAGGTCTTAACATTCATCTTGGGCTCAACCATAAATGATACATTCCTCACAAGGGAAAAATGTTCTCTAATTGGACAGCCAAGATCATAAATAAGGGTTTACGACACATCAGACCAATTGTGTGAGTCTCTGGACTTGATGCTGGGGATGCCAAGATAAGGGAGATATGTAGATGAAATTTGAATCAGTTGGTTGAAAATACAACTTTTATAACTCAAAAAGGTTCGGTGAGATTGAAACAAAAATGGCTTCATCTTGAAAGTCTTGACGCCATTTTGCAAAATCTCTACTTAAATCACACCAATGTGTGTAATTCTAAAAACAATCCTCAAAAGATACAAGCCTGGATTCAGTTTCCTCCTTGTTCTGACAAACATTTTCTTTTCTAGTTTTCAGCTCTAAGTGTACAACAGTATCCGCGTGCCTTACAGACCGAAGTTCCTTGCCACACATTTTTTTTTCACTGTTACTTTCAACAGTTTGGAGATTGCTTTGAGGTTAAATCAAAAATCTTAACCTTGTCACTGGCGTTTTGTTTTCCCTTGGGGGAAAAATGCGGGTGGCTCCGCTCAGTCCTGACAAGGTAATGAAAGTCATTCTAATTTTTATTTAAGAAAAAGCAATTTTCATAAATGGTGTACCACTAATGGATCACAATCATCTGTAAGCCCCACAGCAAATTACTCTTAATCCAGTTTGCTGTGTTGCCTTACCTGAGGGAAATAATACCCACCCTTCCTCTGGGCTGGCATACTGTTCCCAGAGACTTCTTCAATATATATTAATCCCATCATTTATCTTTGTCAACTGAGAACAAAAATAATTTGCAGAAGAGTAAACAGAAGCACGTAGGAGAAGGGAGCTCGGCATTATTAAACGGCGGAAAGCAGGTGCTTGCAAAGCCAAGCTTATTTTTATTGCAAAACTTGAGTAATTCTCCTTCTGCATCTGTGCATAGTAAATACAAGCCAGAGAAAAATCTAATATTTTAGAGGAAACTGAAATCACTTCAGCTGAGGAACGAGGGCAGACACTGGCCTTGTGGCTTGCTTTTTTTAATCAATCTGAAAATACGAGATGAATGGCCTCAAAAGGGCAGAAGAGAGAAATGAAGGGGTGAGAATTGAGGCGAACTTACATTTGATTTGAAAAATGCAAAATAATAAAAATATACCTGGGATCATCACTTTTCCAGACCAGGTCTGCGTCTTGATTACATCTTCTCTCTTACACGTTCCTGATTATTAAAATATTATTAAAACTCTCACTAAAGCCAGTAATCGTACTCGTATTAAGTAGTATTAAATTTAATAGCAATGACACTAATAATGCTATTAACACTAAGATTACTAATCATAACTTGTTCGTTAGAGCCACCAGGTGCCAGACCCCCTTGTAAACATTTTGAGCTTGTCCTTAGCATTGCACAGACAAGGAGGAAGATAAATGAGGGTCAGAGAAGTTAAATGATCCTCACATGGTTAAACTTGAACACAGCCTTCATGAGCACGTGCTGTATGTCAGACCCTGGCTATGAAGTCTTTTGGGAGATTGTATGGTTTACCCACACTTTACAGATGAAGAAACTGAGGATTATAAAGGTTTAGAAACATGCATAGGCTCACAAGGTAATTTAAGTGGTTGAACCAGAATCCCAAACTCAGATCTCCCTGTCTTCTGACCACTCCACTAGTTTGTTATTAAGTTGGGAGTGATTTTCAAATTGAAATTCATGGGCTGTGAAATCCATGCTCTTCCCCCTGCTCTGTGGTGTCTCCTTTAGGAAACCACAAAACGAAACAAACGCTCCTGGGTATTTCAAAAACCCTAAGATGAACCCAGCAGTGCTGTAGCCAAGTAGATTTTGGAAAACAGCTATCATGCTCCCAGCCCTTTCCCCTCCATCCTTCACCTTCACCTCCTAGTTCTTGTTGGAGTTGTGGTTTGTGCCTAACACTGGCAGTGGTCTCTACTGGCACTGACTGCCAACCCATCTCTAAGAAATTTCAACTAAGAGATGAACATCTTACCTGCCGGGAAAGTGGGCAGGAAGCTGTAAGCTGCTACCTAAAAATGGGGGGTTTTATTTTAAGCCAAATAAAACTGAACTGTAGGAATATAAGCTTTTGTTCAGTTACTCTCTCTAGAGTTGTGTTGATGATGATAGGGACTCGGGCACACTTCGGTCTTTGTAATATGCGTGTTCGGTAATTCCTTCAGTTAAAAAAGTTTATGGAGGGTCAAGCACTGAGGCAAACCAGGTGAAATAAAGAGAGATCATTCTCTTAAGGGGCTTGGAGTTTATTTTGCCCCATGTCTAATTAGCACAAATCACTGAGCCCAAACATAAAATTATGTGAGCACAGACAACTGGTCTACCTCTTTTATTCATCAAGGTAGGGTGGCAAATCAGCAGGTTTAGGGATTCTGATAACTGGGTGATGTGCTTAGCAGAAGAAGTAGACCTTTCCTAGGTTACTGGTCTTTGTGAGAAACATAGCACTGAGGCTCTAGTTGAAAGGAACTAAGCAAATAGTAACTGATTTCTGTGGGTAAAGGTCTCTTCATTTGGAATTGTCAAGTTTAGCCATACAGAGATCCTAGGGCTCACCTGTCCTTAAATATCTGTATCATCAGATAGCTCCCATCAGGGTATTATATCCATCCAACATATGCAACTCAGAATATCCCCAAAAGGCTCCAAATGTGTGCTATTAAGGACGTGTTTCACTCTTAGGAGAAGCCAGTCAAAGACAGGAATCTCCCTTGAGTCTTATAATGGCTGGATTCACCATTAAGGAACACACCTCTCCTGCTGATGCCTCGGAGGGTTTTCCACCCTGGAGTGCAGCACAGCTTGATTTAGGATGGCGGAGGGGTCTGCCTTCCATGGAGAGCAGGACATGGACTATTTAGATCAATCTTAGGAAATGCTCATGCAGGAGTTAAGGTGTGAACAGAGGTGTTCTTACGCAATCCTTGCCTGAATACCTGTGGGAAAGTGTTCACCTTCCTCCAGGAGTAAGAGTTCCCCAGGTTGAAGGTCGCTGCTGTACAGTGCATGGCACCATTGTTCTAGGATTTGTGCTTTGGAAAACCAGTGTTCCCTGCTCGTGTATTTAGTACTCAGAGCAAGGAGTGTGGAATGAGAGGAGAGAAGTGGAGGGGAAGGTGGGAAATGCCCTACCAATGGTTGTCCACTTGTGAATCTGGCATTTGAAGTAGTCATTTCTAAGAACGTGGTTGAGCTGTGCAAAGGTGTGATGATAGCCCACAGCCCCATCTTCCCAGCAGGATAAAGGGAGGTGATGACAGGTGAGTTGGCTGTGGTGGATGGATGGTCACTGTCTACAGATCTTGCAATTCTGCCACCAGGGTCATCTAAACACCAAGTGCAGGCCCTCTCCCAAAGCATTATAATTATTAATGTCCATCTGAACAATTCACCCAGGCTCATCTTTGCTGACATTAACTATCATGAAGTTATTAACTGAGACAAGCACTGGCTAGTTAACTTTGTAGAGGTGGGTGGTGAGGGGTTGTAATTTAAAGGAAATATTTAAGACCCAAAGAACTAAAAGCATACAGCAATCATGGAAGAATGGTTGCCATTGATAATCAATGTTTTTGACAAAAGCCTTATCAAAATCCCTCTCAGATTTTACCATGACAATGGCCCCTGGGGTCTATCTCACCTTCTTGACTTTAACCGTCATTTTAGGAAGATGTTGCTTGTTATACTCGGGCTTTGGAATAGGTGTTGAATTATACCACTGAGTCGGAGGAAACTCTGTCTCTCCTCAGGAGGGTCTGCATATTAAAATTTTATTTATCTGGAAACTTATTTCCGTCTGAGATCAGATCAGAGTGGAAATATTCATAGAGTTATGGTGTAGACTAACTGCTATCAAGTGGAATTTGGTGTAAGGTGGGTTGTCACTAAACCCACTTCGGGAGGAATTGAAACTGCACACCTCATATGGGACTCGAACCCACAGGCCATGACTCTAACCCAGCCAGAACCCAGATTGGGACTTGAACCCACTGTCTTTTAGCTGAGATCACACACCTGGTCTCAGGAATTAATGAAGCTCAGGTTCTTTATGTCTCATCAAAGAACAAATTCAGTGAGAGACAAAGTGATAGGTAAGAAGTGGATTTGTTTAGAGAGAAACACACTCCACAGATAGAGTGTGGGCCATCTCAGAAGGTGAGAGGCCCTGAAATATGGCGTGGTTAGTTTTTATGGGCTGGGTAATTTCATAGTCTAACGAGTGGGAGGATTATTCCAACTATCTTGGAGAAGGGGCGGGGATTTCCATAAATTGGGCCACCACCCTCCTTTTGGCCTTTTATGGTCGGCCTCAGAAGTGTCATGGCATCTGTGGGTGTGTCATTTAGCTGATGTATTACAATGAGCATATAATGTGGCTCAAGGTCTACTGGAAGTTGAATCTTCCACCATCTTGGACCTAATTGGTTCTAAACAGTTTATGTCATATCCAACGGCTGTGTCATTGTTTTAGGTTGTGCCCTGCCTCCTTCCCTCCTGTTTCAGAATTAGTGGTTGAGGTTGTATCAGGAGAGCCCTTAAGTCCATGTGATTTTCATAAAGCAGGTAGGTTGCCAGTACAAAGAGTTCACTATTGTTTGGTGTTTTGACTTCCAAAAGTGGAAAGGGTAAAGCATTTCAGACAGGCCTGAGTTACTGGGTGGTAAAGCTGAGACAAATATAGAAACACGGTAGATTTCCACAACCCCTGTCATCCAAGGAAGGAGTAAGATTAGGAAACCGACAGACATGCCATCTCAGTTCCTGTCCCCATTTTGCCACTATTCAGCTACGTGACTAAGTCACTCACCTCTTTGGACCCAAGTCTCTTTTAAAATACACTGATATAAAATGATATAAATTGACAATATCTGACTAGAATAGTACCAAGAACTTTCATATACCCTTTCATCAAATTCACTCGTAGTTCACATTTTGTTCCATTTATATGATCTATCTATCTATCTATCATTTATCTATGTATCCATCCATCCATCTATACATGCACATGCCTATTTACACACACACACACATACACACACACATACATACACTCTCTTTTTTCCAAGTAATTTGAGAGTAAGTTACAGACATTGTTTCCCTTTTCCCCTAAATACTATAATGTATATTTACTAAGAACAAGGACATTTTCTTACATAATCACAATAGAATTAGTAAAATTAGGACATTTAATGTTCATGTAATACTGTTATCTAATCCACAGTCCACATTTAAATTTCATCAGCTGTACCAATATCCTTTATCTGTGTGTATATGTGTTGTTTGGTATGTGTGTGTTTACTGGTTTAGAACCCAATCCAAGATCACACTGTGTGTTCAGTTGTCTTGCCTCTTGAGTCTTTAAAAACCTGGAATGCTTTCTCATTCTTGGTCTTTGTTTTTCACAACCCTGTCCTTTGTGAAGTGCTAGTTGTTTTGTAGAATTTGCTCACTTTACGTTTGTCTGATGTTTCCCTGTGAAGAGATTCAAGTTACGCACATTTCAACAGGAAGAACCCAGAAAGGCAGTACTGGTCTCTGTGCATCATAACAGGAGGCACAGGATGGGGTCTGTCATGACTTCAGTTATATTTGCTCACTTGCTCAAGGTAGTTTCTCTGCTGCAGAGCTCTAGTTTTCTCTTTGTAAAATGTATATTTCTAGGGGGACATACTATGAGATCTTGTAAATATTCTGTTCCTCAAAATTTTACTCACTACTTTCAGTTTTTGCCTGAATTAGGTATCACTGGTTGTCTGTTGAATGGTGGTTGTGATTGTCTAATTCCATTCTTTTTTATACATTTATTAAACTGGTTTTCTACTGCCAGGAAGAGCTCTCTTTCCCACCTCAGTTAATTGTTTATTCATTCATTTAGTTATCTCATTTAGTTACCTGGGAGCATGAATTCTAATTTTGTTCAAGGTTATACTCTGTAGCTACCAATATTTATTTTGATCCTCAAGTGGTACCATATTTAGCTAGCAGAAACCCTGCCTGCTGACTCCTGTGTACTTTTGGAATTTGTTACGGACTGAACTGTTTCCTCCAAAATCCATACGTTGAAGACTTAACTTCTAATATGATTGTGTTGGGGCCTTTAAGAAGGTAATTAAGGTTAAATGAATGTGTAAGTGTGGGGTCCTGATCCCATAGGACTGGTGTCGTCCTTATAAGTGGAGGAAGAGACACCTGTCTCTCTGTCTCTGTCTCTGCCTTTGTCTCTCTCTCCATGCCTGCAGAGAGGAAAAGCCAGGTGAGGACACAGCCCATCTGCAACCCAAGGAGAGAGGTCTCACCAGAAATCAACCTTACTGGCACCTTGATCTTGGACCTCCAGCTTCCAGAACTTTAAGAAAATGGGTTCCTGTTATTTAAGTCCCCAGTCTTTGTTACTATGACAGTTGAGTGGACTAATACAGCCCCACCATCCTCTGAGTGCTTCTTCACTTTCTAGCTCACGTTACAGGCTCTTTTTGACCTCTCCTTGCCCCAGCCATTTCTCTAAAGATCCCAGATTCCTTTCAGTGGAGAATGGTGTCTAGTAGCTGACATCTGAGTGTTAGATGCCATATTACTTGAGGATCCATTGCCTTAAGACCTTCTCATCGGACAGAGTTAGGACAGATCGATGCTACTTTCAGATGAAGATCTCACACACGCCTGAATCTTCTCGAGTCTCGTTTCTTGCTGTCAAGTACGAGGTGTTGATTCCTCCAATAGTTGGTTCCACTAATTTCTCATCTATCAGACCATAAAGAGTTCAAACCTATATTCAGCGTGTGTGGAAATCATCTCTCAACACACGTACACACCGTGCACTTATACACACACTCAATTTTGTCTGACACAATTACACAAATCCAGTTGGAGAGGGAGTGGGGCTTTATTTATTTACTTTACATTTGAACATCCCTTCTGCATTTGAAAGTCCAAATACCACACACCAGCATGTCAGACGCTGACAGATTCAAATGCTGTTGAAATAGGTGAAAAAACATAGAAGGGCCTTATGAAAATAAGAGCACAGGAATCCCCAGACTTAGTGCGGGGGGAACAGGGAAGTAGAAAAATGCTCAAGCTCACCATGCTGGAAGACTTGGCTCGGTGACGGATGACACGCAGGATTTGGCTGTGTCTGGAGGAAAGATATCACATCCAGGGGGGCCCACCGGGAACATGGGCTGATAGCTACCACCTTCAACTGTTGGAAAGCAACTTCAGTTACCTGCTGGCCTCCAGATGAAAGTATAGGGGGCCAATGCTGGGGACATTGCCTGGGGATTAATACAGGCGGAAGCAAAGGACTGGTGACTTAGTCACTCTTGTGTTAAAGAGAAAGGGAGGTGCTCGGAGAAGTGTGCCCCTCCCCCCAAAACCACGCAAATGAAAACACCCAGCAGAACAGCAGACACAGCTTTTTTTTTTTTTTACATCTTTATTGGAGTATAATTGCTTTACAATGGTGTGTTAGTTTCTGCTCTATAACAAAGTGAATCAGTTATACATATACATATGTTCCCATATCTCTTCCCTCTTGCGTCTCCCTCCCTTCCACCCTCCCTATCCCACCCCTCCAGGCGGTCACAAAGCACCGAGCTGATATCCCTGTGCTATGCGGCTGCTTCCCACTAGCTATCTACCTTACGTTTGGTAGTGTATATATGTCCATGCCTCTCTCTCGCTTTGTCACAGCTCACCCTTCCCCCTCCCCATATCCTCAAGTCCATTCTCCAGTAGGTCTGTGTCTTTATTCCTGTCTTACCCCTAGGTTCTTCACGACATTTTTTTTTCTTAAATTCCATATATATGTGTTAGCATACGGTATTTGTCTTTCTCTTTCTGACTTACTTCACTCTGTACGACAGACTCTAGGTCTATCCACCTCATTACAAATAGCTCAATTTCGTTTCTTTTTATGGCTGAGTAATATTCCAGACACAGCTCTTCTATCTGCTGCATCTGAGGAGGTTCACTACTTTCGTTAACATCAAGGAAAACGCACAAATCGATTCTCAAAATACCCAGATCAAAGACAATTTTGAATAAAACCCAAAAACCGTTATGCACATCTCCTTCATTATAATGATGCTTATATTTTTGTTAATAATGCTCTACAATCATTCGTTACTTTGAATCGAGGGGTTCAGCACACGACAGGCACCACCTCTAGGATTGACTTAAATTCCTAACACCGTGTCACCGGTGCCCTCTAATTCCTGAACTTGGTCTTAGCTCAGGTCTGCACTTTTCTATAATGACCCTCATTGTGATGGCTTCGGGGCTGCATGCAACAGAACAGTCCTACATGACTTGCTTTTTTTTTTTTTTTTCCTCGTTGACAGATTAACTCAAATCAAGCCTGCCTTTTAACCCTAATATTTTGCCCTGAGCGCACATAGCACAGCGCCTGCTTTTCTTTGCAAGTCTATTGGAGAGAAGATAAAGAGCAGCTTTTCACTGTCTGAGTTCATCTCCCCATGTCTCCCACGTCCTTAGAGTCTCAGAGCCCAGAGGCTGAATCAGGTTTTGTTCGAAGCACAAGCACCTGGCACATGGCCAAGGCTAAGGTCTGGGAAGTTGAGGGCTGGCCAGGAGTCAAGTCCACTCTTGGGAAGGACGTAGGGCACCTTGGCCCTGACACTGATCTCCCAAGATTCACTCACTTGAGGGAAACTCAGAGCAAGTGGGGTTTGCCCCACTTCCGGTTCCCATCCCAGCATTGGGGGAGGGACGTAAAGTGAACTTATATTTGTTTAGAATTCCTTAGGGTAAATTCTCCACTCTTCTCTGACCCAAACAAATGGGTAAGGGCTGGTGGACATATTTACCTCTGCTATTGCCAAAATCTTCAAAGATCTGCCCCAACAACTGCTCTGGCACATGCCTATGTCAACTAAGAGAAGCCGCCTTGGGCTGGGGCCTCCAACCCAATGAGCAGTTGTGATAGAGGGAGTGACCAGGGAGGGTCAGCTCCGGCTACACAGTAGAATCATCTGCTTGCCTCTGAAAAGGCAAACAGGCCCAGCCTCCGAGATACTGCTTCAGTTTGTCTGATGTGGACATTTAGGCATTTATTTTCCAGTGGGTATTGTTTTAATATTTTATTTTTTAAAGATGAAATATTCCAAACATATAGAGAGACACAGTGAATACATAGCACATACCCGAGGACCTACCACCTAGACTTGGCAACATACTCCTTTGCTTTAGGGGTGGAAAAGAGAGAGGAAGGAAAGAAAAGAGGGAGGGAGGAGAAGGCAGGTGGAAGATTTAAAGATAAGAAAGGAGTGAAAAAAGGAAAGGAAATACCATCTCTTAGTGTCTAACATGGGTCATGTCCTGTGACCTGTGTTTTATATTCTCTATTTCATTTAATTCTCTTAGAAGATGAGAACAGGTCAGGAAATTGCTTCCTGATTGGGGTAACCACATTCCAAGGTCACAGAGCTACTAGGGGACCCCTGCATTTGAACCCTGCCTGTTCAGGTTGCAGAGCCCCTGACCTCTTTCCTCCACCCCTGCTGAGAGTACCAGGAGCCCAGGAACAGGCAGACAGAGGTCTGTGCGCCTGGCGAGGGGACCGCCAGCTCAAACGCATCCTGTAGGGTCTGACTGGTTCCTCCAACCCACCCAGGACCTCAAGCCACGGAGGAAGGATGAACAGAACTGGGAACCATCACGGCTGCACTTTCAGACGAGAGTCAACCCACGCGGTGACCAAGGGTACCCGATGTTGCTGGGTTTAGGTGGGGCTCTGGGCAGCGAGTCCTAATGATGGTCATTATAGTAGCTACAAAATAAGGCAGGGGTCAAACCTCCACCTCAGCCGCAGTCCAATAACCCCTACTGCCCTCCAGCATGGGTGGCCAGGATCCCTTTCCAGAATTTGTGTCTATTCCACTTTGGTTGAAAAAGGAGCCGAGGCCAGGATTAACCAGGAAGGAAAAATAAATATAATATCAATAAATGCTTGGTGAGCAACCCCTGGGTTCTGAAAATGAGTTATGACAAAGAGACAGGGAATGGATGTTTCCTGATGGTGGATACAGGGACTAGAGAGCCCCATGCAAGTGGAAATTCCAGAACATTCTCTCTCACATGAACAAAGACAAGGGATGCAGAACCTTCAGCGGGGAGGCCGTTACAGGTCAGGCCATACCTGGGTCTGCTCATTCACCGTGCCAGGTGGTGGGGGGATGATTCGGGACTTCCATTCCCTTCCCGCCCTGCCTCTCCCTCATCTCTGCTCTCTACCCTCTTCTCTCTTCTGTACATCATTTTATTTCATTAAATGATAAACTGCTAAAAATGTTCCATAGAAAATTATTCTCTATTTGAACTAAATTCAACACAACAGTTTAGAGCTCAGAAACGGGATTTTAAAATGATGCAAACAGTCAAACAGAATGGACGTAATTAGAAATACAGGAGGAGGGGTTTGGGTGCAGTGACGCTTATCTTCATGATCCGGGTGGTGGTTACAAGAGTGCATTCCACTGGGAAAGTATATGGACACAGTACTTTCCCCCATCTATGTTATACTTCCATAAAGTTACAATAAATTATGGTGAATCAGCACACCAAACAATGCTGTGTCTCATATATGGACTTGCATATGTGGTTAAATGCATAAGACCACGAGGAAACTGAGGCCCAGAAAGGTCAACGTCTCAGGCTGGCTGAAGTCTGCATGTTCAGGAAGCAGCGGGGACAAGCTGACGATCCTGGAGTATTTCAGTCGCAGTCCCTCCAGCAATCAGTGCTAAGGTATGGCTTTGCAGCAATATTGATGGACCTAGGGATGGTCATACTAAGTGAAGCAAGTCAGACAGAGAAAGACAAATATCATATGATATCGCTTCTATGTGGAATCGAATAAAAAATGATACAAATGAACTTATTTACAAAACAAACAGACTCACAGATTTTGAAATCAAATATATGGTTACCAAAGGGGAAGCATGTGGGGAAGTGGTAAATTAGGAGACTGGGATTAACAGAAACACACTACTATATGTAAAACAGATAACTAACAAGGAGCTACTCAAAGGGAACTCTACTCTATATTCTGTAATTAACCTACATGGGAAAAGAATCTGAAAAAGAATATATGTGTGTATATATATATATATATATATACATACATATATATATACACACACACTTAACTATTCACTTTGCTGTACACCTGAAACTAACACAGCATTGGAAATCAACTATACGCCAATAAAAATTTTTAAAAAATACTAAGGTGTGGCTGCCAGCTGAGAATCCTGCATCAAACCCAGGGCAGTGAACACCCAAGAGACCATGGAACTGCTAACTCACACCAAATGCCCAGATGAATCACAAAACTAATTTGAGGCATTGCTGTTCATATATGAGCTCTGCTTTAACCATTAATACAACGTCCTTTGTAATATCTTATCTGTGGTTTGCAAAGCCCTCGTGCGTGTCTGAGGAGACAGCGTAGAGGGTGTGCCCTGGGCCCTGAGAATGACCGCAGCTGCGCAGGTCAGGAGTAACCGAGGACGGGCTCTGTCCTGGGACCTGACTTCATTTCACCAGGCCGTGTAGACACGCGTTCTCCTGGTTCCTCATCCCTGACCACGAGGGGATTCTGCACCCTCTCTCCATGCAGGGCCCACACACTCTTCCTGGACTTTGAGACCGATGCCTACATTGATCTTTGGGGCATCCCTGGGAGAGAGGTGCAGTAGAACAGGTTGAAGGAAATTGGCCTCTCCTTGGACAGATATAGAAGTCGAGGCTCAAAGGATTCGAGCCCAGCCAGGCAGGCCCAGGTAAGGGCGGGGAGCAGGAAGCAGAGACTCAGGACCCCAGTCCAGCGGGGAAGAGATCCAGCTACAAGCACACTTACATCCACGCTCTGGGGCTGTGTCTGTTCAACTCTTATAGGGGTAGTCAAGGTGTGTATTTCCTATGACCGAGGAGCTTTTCTTACATAACTATTGTGTTACTGTCAAAGCAAGAAAACTTAGCATTGAGACAGTGCTGTTTTCTATCCCAGAGTCCAATTTCAAATGTCATCACTTGTCCAAATAATGTCCTGATTGGCTATTTCCCCCAGTCCAGGACCCAATCATACTTGGATTCCCGTGTCACATCTCTTTAGCTGCCTTTGAAGTGGACATTCCCTCAACCTTTCCATGTGGCTCTAGACATGGATGTTTTGAAGAGCAAACGTCAGTTATTTTGTAGGATGTCACTTCATTTGGATTTCTCCGACATCTTTCATTTGGGGCAGGAAAATCACAGAAGTGACATTGCATCCTACTGAGTACATCTTTCAGAACCTACAGGATGTGTTTGTCCCAAGAGTGATGGTGTTAACATTGAGCTCAATTAATTTTGGGTGCATGTTGAATGAAATGACCCTGGGTAGATCCCACATTTGGAAGGCTGATTCTGAATTACTGGAAGGCTTATTTTACTTTGAGGGTTAGGAAAATTATCCTTTTGCCTCTGCTATAGACCTTTCAAATATACACCAGTAACTAAAGAAGAAAAATAGAAATGAACAGATCCATTTGGCATTTGGTCAGGGCTTGAAGCCATGGCTAAGATGTTTCCATAGAAAATGGATGGGTATTTAGGATAAATAGCAAATTTTAGTATTCTATGAGAATCTTACCTGACTCAAGTTCCAGTATTTCTTGCATATTCCTAGTAAGCCACAATGCATGGGATGACCATTAGGTGGCGCACTGGTTCCAGTAGTTTTATCAGCAAGCCTCCCAGTAGGAAATTCGCTTTCTCCTGGAAAATGCCAGTTGTTCACCAAGTCAACTCAATCAGCTCTCTGAATCTAAAGAGAATGATTGGTTTGTGAAAATTTCTCATTGCATGTATTCTGAGCCGGCATTGAATTCTTTTCCATAAGAATGCTTTCCTCTGCCTCAGGTTTTCTGGCTCCGGATTTAGGAAACACAAATATCTAGGTGCATGATTGAAAAGGGGAAAAATACTATCAGTCACTCAGTAGAACCACTAGTTTTTAAATATTTGAGAGATTTTTGCCTCTACCATTTCCTGGAGGAAAAGAAATATACAACGAAAAGAAACCCAGAAACATTTGAAACTCTTGTTTCATGGGTGGCGCCATGTGTTCCTGTGTGTGTGTGTGTGTGTGCACACGTGTGTGTTTTAAAAAATCCCTTTCTCATTCACACTAAAGTTTCATATAAGTTTTAAACTTTTTAAAAATTTTATTTTAAAATTTATTTATTTTATTTATTTATTTTTGACTGCGCTGGGTTTTGCTGCACATGGGCTCTCTCTAGTTGCGGCGAGCAGGGGCTACTCTTTGTTGTGGTGCGTTGGCTTCTCATCGTGGTGGCTTCTCTTGTTGCGGAGCACGGGCTCCAGGCGCACGGGCTTCGGTAGTTGTGGCACGTGAGCTCCATAGTTGTGGTTTGCAGGCTCTAGAGTGCAGGCTTAGTAGCTGTGGCAGACTGGGCTTAGTTGCTCCACGGCATGCGGGATCTTCCCGGACCAGGGCTCCAACCCGTGTCCCCTGCATTGGCAGGCAGATTCTTAATCACTGAGCCACCAGGGAAGTCCCAGTTTTAAACTTTTAAATTCTAATAATTTGAGTTATATGATAACTCAATAACATAATAATGTGACTGCAGGATGCTCTCTGCTGCAACCTTTTTCAGTTAGTGCTTGGTCAAAGTTCAAAAGCACTAGAAACCTCGTATACAGAGTTCATCTCCCGAGCAAGTTATGGACCAAACTGTGGTGTGTTTGCTGAGTGTAGCTCCTCTCCCTGACTTCCGTTAATGATGTCCCATGAATCACTTAAGTAAATAAGTGGTTCCCAAAACTTCAGTAACATGTGCCTGCACCCCTGAAGTGCCATAGGGGAGGGGACCAGAAGCAAGGCAGCCACAGCTTAACCTCTCTGCTGAGACCACACAGCCAGGAAATTCCATGCAGATGGATCGAGCACCTTGGGGGCTCAGCCCTGAAGCACTTCAGCTGGATTTGCCTGTTCAAACACTAGAGGGCAGTGTTCCTGGTTACGTCAAAAGTTCTGCCCTGGCTGATAGTTTCTGCTTATCAGAGACCCTTATATGTGGAATCTAAAATACGACACAACTGAATTTATCTACAAAACAGAAACAGACTCACAGACATACAGAACAGACTTGTGGTTGCCAAGGGGGAGGGGGGTGGGGGAGGGAGGGATTAGGAATTTGGGATTAGCAGATGCAAACTATTATATATAGAATGGATAAAAAACACGGTCCTCCTGTATAGCACAGGGAACTATAGACAGTATCCTGTGATAAACCATAATGGAAAAGAATATGAAAAAGAATGTATATATATATGTATATACATTCTTTATATATATATCTGAATTACTTTGCTTACAGTAGAAATTAACACAACATTGTAAATCAATTATCTTTCACTAAAATAAAATTTTTTAAAAAGTTTAAAAAAAGAGACATTGAGTATCTCCCAAATTAGGAAAGAAAAAAAAGACTTCACGAGTTTTTTTCCTCAAGTCTCACGTAATTATAACTGAACCAAATAATTTTTCATTCCACTACTTTAAGTGCAACAAAAAGTTTGATAATTTTGTATATGAATAACAACAAAAGCCTTTTACTTTTGGCAAATTGTAGTACTTATAGGTGCAAATCAAAGAATCAATTTAGACCCCATGCACAAACGGCCTTGCAGTTTCCACCAATAACTCTTTGCTTCTCCAGGGACTTTGAGGACTAGGGAAAATATTGTTCACTTGAGTGAAGTGAAGCCAACACTTATTATTTCAAGACACGGAAGCCACAAAACTTGCTCTTTGCTGTGCGGTAGAGCCCTGTGGAAATCTTTCTTAGCAGCTTCCAAATTCCCTGCTCCACAAACATCGCAGCTCTCAAACCTCGGGATGTAAAACAATGATCCAAGGCACCCGCCAATAAGGTAGATCCTGGTTGAGCTGACTAGGGTGACAGACCAAGAGTCTGCATCTTACAGAGCGTCTCAGGACATGCAGACAAGCTTCAACAAGCAGCTCTCTAGGCAGCAGCCACTTCTCGTAATTGGTTGTGCTTCAGGTGCAGGTGACTTTCAAGTTTACAAAGTGTTTTCAAGGACACCCTAGTGCCCTAAGGAGTCCCAAGCATTCCCATGTGGCAGCTTCTCGGGAGACCTACCCTCTCATTCCCGTGTGCTATTTAGCACAGATAGCTCTACCTTCCTGAGTTTCCTGTGTAAACTATCTAAAGATCAGCTACCTTGAGGTCCAGTTCCAGCAGAGAATCACAACCAGAGAAAGATAATCCAATTACAAGACAATGTAAACCTTTACTTCCTTCTCTCAAGCAATGCCCTAAGGGACTACATTGATATCTATTTCTTTTAAAGCTCTGATTTTCATTCTCCCCACTTTTGTCTCTTCCTGTCTGGAAAAAAAAAAAAAATCTCTCCTGCATACGGAGTGGATTCTTGTCTTTCTTCCCTGCCTCATTTACGTTCTTGATAGATCCTTTTATTTCTGACCAGTAATTTTATATTTTTCCCCTTAAACTACTTAGCTTCATCAGCTTCTGCAATTTTCTGTCCTGGGTTGTACTCTGAGGTCTACTGATGACCCTGATTCTTCGACACAGGCAATTCCCAGAAACTCTGGGATGACTAGACACCACAACAGAAGAGAGAAAGGACAGAGTGATGACCGACCATACGCGAATCCATCCACCACAAATGAATACACTGAGTTTCAAAGGACCTTTGAAGCCCATTTGTCCTTCCTTTCCCAAAGGACATCCGGACAAAAGCCCCTGTAGCTAAGAAACATTTGAAAACACGAGCATATATTTTCTAACTTGGTTTTTAGCACACTTTCATAAGTTGAGTATTATTAACCCGATTTTTCAAATGAGGAAACTATAATTCGTATAGATTAAATAAATTCTGCAGCCGCAAAATAAAAGTTCCAACCCCTCTTCCACAGACACATTATTCAAACATTAAAAAAATCATGATATCACATAATATAATAAAAATAATATTTTCTTTTGCGTGTTATAGCCTATGGCAATGATTTCCAGCAAAGTGCATAATAAATGCTGAATTTAGGTTGATTTAATACAATCTTATTTGATATTCATAATTTATAAAACAAATAGTCTTCATTTAACAAGATAATTTTCTTAATTACAGAATCTCTTTTCCTCTTGCTTTCCTTGACATGTGTTCTCTTTTGAATATTGTCTCTTTCCTTGTCTCTTTCTCTATTTCTGCCAAATCAGGACACAAGCCTTTGTATAAAGAAGCCTCAGGCCTTGCTCACATAAACCTGAGCTAAAGGCCTCTCGGGTTGATAGAAGACAGGCCTGAGGCTGCTGTGCAGTCCCCGTTGGCATCTGGGGTCCGAGGCACGTAAAGTGTTCTGCGTGGCTTGGAGCCGTGGCCGTTCTTACGTGGTCCACTGTTTGCTTTGTGCTTCAGGGGCTGCTTCAAAGGAAAACTCCACTAGATCTTCACTTAGACGTCGATTTTGATGTGAAGAAGCCATAGTGTCCTCTGGGAACCTATAGATTCGATGAAATTCCATGAAATGTTACTGTGCGAACTCGAAAAGCTGATTCTAAAATCTATGCCAAAAATGCAAAATAAATGAAATAAATAAAATAAAAAAGTTTATGCAGATGGGAATTCCGGGGCAGTCCTGTGGTTAGGACTCCGCACTTCCACTTCAAGGAACACAGGTTCGATCCCTGGTTAGGGAACTGAGATCCTGCAAGCCATGCAGTGCGGCCAAAATATTAAAAAAAATAAAAGCTATGCAGATCTATCAAGGAAAACACTATACACTCCTACAAGGGAGAAATTGCCCAATCAGAAAATAAGACTTAAAGCTACTATAACTAAGAAATGTTGTATAGGTACAGGGGTAGACAGAAAACAAAACAAAACAAAACGACCCAGAACTGAATAGGTGTCCTAAGAATGTATCTATGCATGTATCAGCAACTCTGATTGGAGGCAAAGCTGCTTCTACAGGTCAGTGGGATGCAAAGGACTTTCAACAAATGGTACCCTGGAGGCTGATCATACACAGAAAAAACGTGAAGTTAAAACTGCCTCGGGCCACACTCACAACAAACAAACAGAAAAGGTGGATTGAAGACTTGAATGTGAAAGGCAAAGCCATAGTAGTTTTAGCAGCCAATATAAGTGAATATCTCTATGACCTTGGGGTAGGTAGGAGTTCTTAAACAATTGTCAGAAAGCACAAACTGTAAGAAATGAGATAAACAAATTCAGTCACATTTTAATTAAGAAGTAAGGTTAATAAAAAACGGAGGTAAAAAGAATGGAAAGCCTGTGGGGGGAAAGGTTCTTGCAGCACAGGTGACGGACAAAGGGGTAGCAGACAGGATGTCTAAAACTATGCTAAGAATGTTAACAACAGCAGCAAACAACAACAGATAAATAGACAAAACATTGGAAGAGGAACTTTACAGGAGAAAACTCAATTGGCTAATAAACACACGGAAGATATTCAACCGAATTAGGTAGATGTAAGGGAACTGAAAATCATAAAGTCAGACGAGATGCCATTTCACACTCACAGAACTAAAATAAATTAAAAATCTTGGTAATATCAAGGGTTGGCAAGAGTGTGCAGAAATGGGAGTAATTTGTGGAGAGATGGTCAATTTCTACACTGTCCCTGAGAGCAGTTTGTTTCCGTCTGGGGATATTAACACGTGGACCCCCTACTACCCAGCAGCTCTACCTCCCACACACATTCCAGAGAGAAACTCTGGCTCCTCTACTTGTATGAGAACATTCACAGCAGCTTTGACTTGGACAGTGCATGTGCACGCGTGCAGACACAAACACACAAACAGGATGCAACCCAAATGCCCACGAAAGGAAAACAGAAAAAACATTGTGAGATATGCAGAAAGAGGGAAAATCACCCATTAGCGTCAATGGATGAATGACAGCTGCAGGAAAATCATGAATAAATCTCAGGAACGTAATATTGGGTGAAAAAAGCAAATGGCAGCAAAGGACACACCTTATGACTTCATTTCTAAATGAAGCTCAATGAATGCAGCACTAAATACTATATTTTAGGGATACTTTTATACGCAGTAAAACTATCCAGAAAATCTTGGAATAGGAGGAGTGAAATGAGATGAGATGAGAGGGGTGCCCGGGGGAGACTCCCAAGCTAATGGCTGTTCTTTCTTTTTATTTGGGTGGTGAAGAGGAATCTTTTCAACTTACAGCCTGCTCTGCCTTTCTGTGTCCACCACCATCACCACAGACAAGTGTCCCTGAGTCCAACCTTCCCACGGATTTCTTTGATGCACATCTCTGCTCTTCCCAATGCATTAGCCATATTTTTCCAGGTACATCCACCCGAAACACAGGTATCCTTATTTTAGAATTCAGGGACTGACAAATAATGAGGAGTCCTGCTCCCGTTGCCCCCACTGTGTGGTCCCTGCTCCCAGGTCATGGCTCAGGGAGCCTTAGAAGATTAGGGTCTTGAGTGGGATGTGGAGGGGAGCTGTTCTGTCGTGTCATCTGTTGTCATGCACTGTTTACCTCGGTGGTAAAAAAAGTGACACCCCCCCCCCAGCTCCCCCTACCCCCCTCTTGCTTGCAGGCATTTCTGTGGGCAGACTCCTCAGAGCATGGAAAAATCCAGCACTGAATGAGCAAACGCACAGCTCACTGGTAACGAGGGTGACGTGGGCAGAAACGTGGTGAGCAAGGGAGTGTCTAAAAGTAGAACAAAACTTGTAGTGAGTGAGGACCTGTAAATGCGGGAATTGGATTCAAAGGTGACTGACAGGCTGGGAGAATCTGTGAGAAGGAGGTTGGAAAGTTAGAAAGGGTTCATAGGGGTCCATGTCTAAGTAGAAGAAATGGTCTTTTAAATGTGTGGAATCTATAGATGAACCCCAGGAATAAGAATTTCATTCCCTGAAACGTCATCTGGCTGGAGGAATAGATAAATAACATAAAACGTCAATAAATAACGCAAGGCCAGTAAGACACACGAAAGGGTGTGGAGGAAACGCTCCCATTTCCTGAGAATGAGAAGAGGACATCAGTGACCTCCAGCCGCCGACCCCAGAGAAGACATCACACAAAAGGGAGCAGTAAAGGGAGGTCTTGACAAAGGGGAAGTCTTGTGATCATTGGAAATGAGGAAGGGGGAGATTTCCAGGCTCAGGGAACTGCACACACAAAGGTCCAGAAGCATCAGAGTGCAGAGACCCCTCAAAAAATAAAGATTAGTTAGTGAGGATGTGGAAACTAGGGAACCTCCCACACTTGGTGGGAATGCAAATTGGTGCAGCCATTAGGGAAAACAGTATGGAGGTTCCTAGAAAACTAAAAATAGAGCTACCATACGGTCTGGCAATCTCACTCATGGGTATATACCTGGAGAAAACTCTAATTCAAAAAGATGCACGCACCCCTATGTTCATATCAGCACTATTTACAATAGCCAAGACATGGAAACAACCTAAATGTCCACTGACAGATAAATAGATAAAGAAGATGTGGTACATATACACAGTAGAATATTACTCAGCCATAAAAAGAATGAAATAATGCCATTTGCAGCAACATGGATGGACCTAGAGATTATCGTACTAAGTGAAGTAAGCCAGAAAAAGAAGGACAGACACCATATGATATCACTTATACATGGAATCTAAAATATGATACAAATGAACCTATCTATGAAACGGAAATGGACTCACAGGCATAGAGAACAGACTGGTGGTGGCCAAGAGGGAGGAGTTTGGGGGAGGGATGGAATGGGAGGTTGGGGTCAGCAGATGTAAGCTAACATATATAGGATGGATAAACAACAAGGTCCTATATTCAATATCCCATGATAAACCATAATGGAAAAGAATATTTTAAAAAAGAATGTATGTGTGTGTGTGTGTGTGTGTGTGTGTGTGTGTATGTATATATATGCATAACTGAATCACTCTGCTGTACAGCAGTAACACAACATTGTAAATCAACTATAATTCAATTAAAAAAAAAAAGAATTTCATTCCCAAGCAGAACTCTGGAAGTCGTGTGAGCCATCCCACAAGGTTGGGTCACTTAATAATGGCACGAGACCATCTACATGACACCTGGCATGCAGCTGTGTAGGGGACCATGTCCCCGGAAGGTCTGGGACTTAGACCCAAATTCTGATGCAATGTGGTCTCTTGATGTTTTTCTCTTATTTTGCTTGGAGCGCTCAAGAGTACATTCACCCGTGCGTCCGTGCCAGCCCAGCCCCTCAGTCATTCCTGGGGCTACTGATGACATGGCATGTGAATGCTGTTTCTTAATACAGGAAGTTGTTTTAAAAAGATATTTTTAAAAATGCTATCACTTGCACCCGTTCTAGAAATTCTGCAATTACATAGGAATTGCTTAAAATATTTTAATTTTAAAATACAACTAGTCAAGAAAAATAATTCACTTCCTCACAATTCTGAAACGCTGTTTGCCGTCACCCTGTTGCTGTAAGAAAGCCCTTGAGATATTCTCCCAGCATCTGTCACCACAGCCAATGCATCACACGTTCACGGTTTGCTGAGGGAGAACCCTGACATTTCCCCACTGGTGTTTCATCCCGTGGAGGAGGGTTAGAACTTGACATTCCTGGTTTACATCCCTGCCTTGTTTTCACATCTTTCCCGCTCAGCCTGGGGAGATGGGCGGACCCCTTTAAAGCAAGTCCCATTGCACAGGGTCTGTTTCAAGGGACCATCCCATAAAACAACGTGTGACAGGACCAGAACACCTGCCTTTTAAAGCACTTCCTCCCTGTCACGGAAGACTTGATTTCGCCGTGGTGCATGGGTTTTCCCTGACAGCCCGAGCACCTTACGAGGCCTGAGTACAGGTGCAAAACAGATCTTCCCGGGACGGCGCCTGGTCTTTAAGTAGAGCAGAATGAAGTGTCACGGACTGTGGCCATTCTCAGGGAAGAAGTCACTGGGGAGAAGGAAGGATGGCCCGGGGTGGCCAAATGTTCAGGGCTGAGTGCAAATTCCCCTCATTTATACAACAGCAAATAAATATCTGTCTGGCCGAGAGGGTGACTGTATATACAGGTGTCTACTTGGCGATCCCTTATTTTATTTGTGCATATGAAGGGAAACTGTGTAGAAACACAGATGTGCCTTTGGGCCCCTTGGCCACGCTCGGTGTTAAAGATGTAAGCCCTGCATCTCAATGGAAAAGAAGACGGGGGGTGTGGAGGGGAGGGAGAGGTCTCCTTGGACCCCAGTGGTTTCCACCACAGGCCCAGAGATGGGCTCCCAAAGGATGGGTTTCTAGGCTTAGAGCACGTGGGCCTGGCCCATCTTTCTGAAACCAGCGCTGTGAGAAATTCTGGAATCACAGCAGAACTATCAATTCCAGAGCATCTTCCAAAGTTCCCTGGGGACCTGGACTTGGACCCAGGGCCTACACAGAGGACAGAGGGCTCTGGGGTCAGACTCACCTGAGTTCCAACCTTCCACCCAATTTGCTAACTGCACATAATTGGGAAAGCTAAGCAACCTCTCCAAGCCTCCATTCCTTCATCTTTAAAAAGGAGATTACACAACCCAACCAATTTCCTGTGAGGATTAAATGGGCTGGTCTCTGTAAACAAGAGCTTGTCACATACTAGTTACTTGATAACTAGCACGGCCCCTAGGGTCACATTCTGACTGAGAGTCTGACATGGTAGCAACTGACCAAGTTTGCTGTGTGAAGGTTCTCCAACCCCATCCAGGATGTTTAGGAGTCCCTTTGTATTAGATAGAAGAAGTCTGGTTCTAGTTTACACGGCCTGGGAAGGGAGGGGGAGTCAGAGCACCAGCCTGTCTGAGGTTCCAGCTCTGTGCCCCATCTCAGCATCTGGAGGCTCAGGAAATGTAATAACTAGATAACCCTTTGAGGCTAAGAGACCAGATGCCCTCAAAGTGCGCTAGTGGTGCTGCCAGGGGTCCCTGGTGTCTTTTGGGGAAGTACATGGGCATGGAAGTTTTAAGATAACCAATTTCAAATCCCTGACTTCATGTGACCTGTTAGCTCAAAGTGGATGTACCCGAGGACACGCCTGCAGGTGAACTAGCATGTGGCTCTCCATTCCCACGTTCCCTTTCACAGCTTCCCTCCTCTACTTCATTCATTCCCTCATTCATTCATTCGATATTCACTGAGGAGGACCCTCTATGCCCTAGGCACTGCTCTACGTGCTCAGGATACAACAGCGGAGCAAACGGACAAAAATCTCTGCACTTGTGAGAAGACAGACAGTAAACAAGTAAAACCAGTAGAATAGATAACATTTTTAACGGTGACACTTGCTAAGGAGAGAAATAAAGCAGAAAGGGGGATTGGAGGGGGTGGGGGGAGTTGTAATTTTAGGTGGAATATTTAGGGAAGTAGAGGACATTTGGGTAAAGGTCCAAATGAAGTGAGGGAGTCAGCCTGCAGGTTTCTGGGGTAAGGATGTCCCAGGAGAAGGGGCAGATCCCCGTGTATTGAGGCCAAGTGAGGTCTTGAGTGAGGAGCCCATGGGAACAAGGTGAAGGACTGTGGGGAAGCAGCATCTTTCCTCATAGAGCATCTTTTTACGTTGTCCGATCTTGTCCGATGCAACCAGTCACGGGACCGCTGTGTGTTACACCAAGACTGCCACTGTCAGATGGACTACAGTCGGGATACTGTCCAGCAAGTTAAAGACCATCTGGCCCTTTGCAGCCTTTTGCCCTCAAGAGTGAAACTCCTGAGAGTGTGGAGGAATGGACCAGGACCCACGGAGATTCCTTCGGCAACAGGATGCTTCCTGCCCCTGGGGCCTTGGCTGGGAGCAGAAAGAAGGTTCTTGCAGGGTGGGTGGGTCTGCAGTCCTGAATGGGCAGAGGACCGTGATGCCTGCTGGACAAATAAGGGCTCCTGAGGACGTGAGAGAGGCAAGTGGATGACCGAAGACACAACCCATTACTCACAAATGACGGTGTAAAGAGGCTGAACGGCTTGGAGAAAAGGGAATTCTTTGAATTTTATTTTCCTTCCGAGTGAACGTCGGTGAGGGGAGCAGACACCTAAAACGTCTGTTGCAGGCAGGATTCTGGAATAGATTACTCATTCTGCTTCCCTTGCAAAAGGAATCTGATCACAAGCAGCTAGCGTGAGTTCACTGAGAAATAACAATTTCACACTAAACCCTCTTTCATTTTTTTTTTAAGGAACACTGGATTAAACTATATGGTGGGCATTATGTTTTAGTGAAACATTTGGCCAAAGATCAGAGAAGACCCTTCTCTTCTTGCCAAAACCTAATTTAATCAAGAGGCTCTATTTATGACGCGGTGGGGGGGAAAAATCACAATTCTGATAAGAAATAGACAATAGTCAAAGGCCTTTTCAATAAAAGCTAAAGACCTCATTCATAAATACGCAGTCCTCTGCTACAGAATTTTCCTGTTTGAACAGTCTCAAAGGTGTGGGCAGATCTGAAGATCAACTTCACGCCCTATCCCTACTCCTTCCATCTTAAGAGCAGCGGAAAGAGAAGTTCATCTAAGTCAGATGTTCTCCACGGGTGGCCTCCAGACAGGTAGCATCAGCACCACCTGGGAATGTGTGAGAAATACAAATCCCAGGGCCCTGCCCCAGGCCTGCTGAGTCAGAAACGCTGGGGCTGGGACCTTTGCAATCTGTGTTAACACACAAGCCCTCGGGGGATTCTACGCCCCGAGATGGAGAATTCCGGCTCCGCGGCATGGAGCACGGATATTACGTGCTGCTTATGTGAGTTTCCTTGTGTAGCAGAAGGGCCTGGTCCTTCTGGACTCTGCTCTGACAGTGATCGTTCAACAATCCCCTTGGTCCACCGCAGAAGGTGGTGCTGTCACCTAGCAAATGGCCAAGAGGCCCCTGTGGCCTGCTGGACTACTGTCAGCTTTTGACAGGCTGTTTCATGATGCATTTTGGAAAATAAGGGGAAATGTAGAGAAACCCTTCTGATGATTTTTAGGGTCAGTAACTAGTTGCAAGGCTGTATCCGCAGCTCTGGCCCAGAGGGAGGACCCCAGCTGTGTGACACAGCCCCATGGAGTTACATGTCTTATGAGTAACTTCGATGAAAATTCCCATGGTGTGTCTCTCGGGTTATCTAATGATGCACTAGGTTATCCATGACATTGTCTAACAAAATTAGGGTTCAAAACTGATGAACTGCTTCAAACAATTGGCAGGGACGGATGACCTTTTTACATCTGGGACGCAAATGTCAATGGCGCTAAGTAAAAATGGTGAAGCAATGACCCCCAAATGACATTTGTGAAGACCTCTTGGTGGTGCTGTACCATAAGATCTTTAAGAGAAATCAGGAGGCTCAGAAGCCACACATTTGACTTCACTATTTGGTGATCTTACAGTGACTACTGGGTCTTGAACAAAGAAGGTCATAGGTCGTCTGCTCCATGCTGCCCTGGTCGGATCACCAGCAGGTTGGCTCAGATCCCCCGGCACCATGGGTAATCTGAGCCAACCATGAAATGGAAGACGCTGAAGCTGTGTCTCGGGGAGTATCGAGGAAGGCTGTGGGTGTGACACCTGGAGGACGGAAGACTCTGGACCTCGCCCGTCGTCTTGTCCTTGAAACACTCCTCTGTGGAAGCAGACCGGGTTGGTTTGGTGTGGTCGCCAGGGACAGAACCTGAGCAAGGAAGAGAAAACTGCAGACACAGGTTTCCATGCAACACACAAAAGATTTTTCCAAGAAACATAAAGGTTTCCCCAGGATGCAGTAGACTCTCTGTTGCCCAAGTGTTAAAATCTGAGAGACCATTTAGGGGATGAGGTTGAGGGGAGTCAAGCAGGGTAAAAATAAACTATCCTTAAAGTCTATTTAATCCCCCTCTGCTTAGATACATACCAGTAAGTGTCCTGGTGACCTGAGGAGCACATCATAAAAATAGCTAAATCTTGCAGCTCGCTTACTGCGCTAGGCACTGCTCTGAGAACTTGACATATATTCACTCATTTAATTATTATGACAGCCCTAGGAGAGATGCACTGTTTTTATCCCCATTTTACATACGAGAAATCAAGGCACAGAGGAAATGAGCTGTTTACCCGAGATGCACTATTTTTATCCCCATTTTACATATGAGAAATCAAGGCACAGAGGAAATGAGCTGTTTACCCGAGACCATAGAGCTGGCGCTGAGCAGAGCTGGGATTCCACGCAGGCAACCTGGCTCCCAGGCCACGTACGCCCTGCTGTTCTCCATCACAGGGATGATCCAGAATAGTACCACAGGTCAAACAGGCCAAGCAGGTCATGTCGTAGGAGAGGCCTGTATACATGCACACGCACATACACTTATATACATGTATGAACGTGTATATATTTGAAAGCTTGAGACTCTTCATTGAGTGTGATCTGCAACCCTTGTGATCACAAATGCCCTAAACAAGAAAATCCCGGTAAAAATCATTATTCAGTCTGGAAATCCGTGCTAAACAGAAGGTAAGCCCCCAGTGTTTTTCCCTCCTTCCAGGCTTTACATTTTCTGTTCCCTCTCCTGAAACACTTTTCCTTGCGCTCTTCCCAAGATAAGCTCCTCATCAAGGAGGTCTGTCCCAATCTTCTAATTTAAAATTTCCCCTAATTTTCTCAGTCCTCCTCTGCGGTGTTATCTTGATCTATTACTTAATGGTTCTTATCTCCCTCAGATATTGTAGTATTTATTTATTTTATTTTATTTATTTACTTTTTATTTTCTGTCCCATCCATCTAGAATGTATCTAAATGCACAAAACCTAGGTACTATTTGATTTTGCAACTGATTGAAAGGCTGCAGCCAAAGGTTACTGGTTAACACGTGGGGCCCTAAAATTTATATGTAGTCGGGGGTGTGAATGAATGAATGAGTGAATGAATGAATGAATGAATTCTGAAAGTTCCAATGATTAAAGATATTGCCTTCATACCGGCTCTTTGTGTGACCAGCACACTCACTTCAGGGACTGAGTGCAAAATGCCCTGGGGGGCATCGACCTTGGAGCCTCCTACCAGGTGTGGATATGAGCTTTCGCTCCACACACATCGCCTGGCTTCTTGTACTGTACTTGGGTTATATGACTGTGAAAAGCTCCCATCCCAGCTTTCCTGGTCTTTCCCAGCTTCGCCTTCCTTCCTTCTGTTCTTCCCAACTTTGTCGAGTTGCTTTCCTGACTTCGCTCCTGGCCCTGAGCCCATGTGTCGTATGCAGATATCACTTTTTATTTTCCTGCTGGAGTTACATGTCATGGATGTGTCCCCAAGGCTACATCGCGGGGACATCTGGCACACAGCTGCTGGGCAAGGGTCCACCTCACTGGTTCTCTCCTCAGGGTCCCTCAGCTCCCATCTTTATCATCTGTATGACTCTCGACGCTTCTACCTGGGACACTGCTGTTGCTTGGGTCATGCATGGGGTGTGTAAGAGTTTGGAAAGGGGGCTGGTCTGTGAAGACAGTTGTATCCCTTTCAACCCCAATCCTTCTGGTTTGACCTTCCTTGTGGACACTTCAGCTGGACCCCTGCCCTGGCAGATTTCACCCTGCACGCCCCATCTGCAAACACCCATGGGCACACTTCCATCATTGGTGAGGTTATTGACAGCCTCGCAAGTAGCAAATGAACTTGCAAATAATTCTTCCTAATGTCAAAAAGCTTCCAAGGGCTTCTCCCATCCTCTCTCCATTCTGTGCATTTCTAGAAGCAAGTCTGAGTCAGGAGCACAGCAGCTGCTATAGCTCTTTCACACTTGCTGATTTTCCTTTGCTCCCATCCCTGAGGAAGCCTTTCACTGCTCCCCTGAGGCACACTTGCCTTTGCACACAACTGGCAAAAGATGTCTTTCTAGATCCCACCTCTGCTGGCCAGAGAGATAATACAGCGTTAGTTAGTTCGGTTGATTATTCTCAGTTGGTTGTTCATTCATAGGAATCATCCTTCTCAAGTGGAAGCCTGTCTCATTGTTGGCTCGCCAACAGACAACTTTCTCCAGCTTGGGGTCCACACAATTAAGTGACCAAAACCATCCAGCTGGTTGTCTGGTCTCGTCCACAGTCACCCAGACTATTGCCTGGACCCTGCAGAGCACACGCATACTTTCGCAAACTTGCACTCTTGCCTTTGTTGATTAAGTTTGGGAAGAGTCATAATTACTGTGACATAAATGTGTTCAATTGTGGAAATCCTGTCCTCAGAAGAATCTGGCACAGCCTCCTGCAATCAATCAAGGGCTTCAAAGAAAACAACTAGGGGCATCTAAAGTGACAACAGTTGCCTGACAAATTGCCGTTGCAAATCCCTTTGAACTAGAAGAGTGAACTTAATAGCTTTCAGCCACTGATTGTTTGCCTTTAGACAGGCTTTTCTTCTTGTCTTTTGGGTCATCTGCTGAGCCCCTGCTTCTGTAGACTTGGAGACTGTTCTTGCCCCCCAGTTTAGGTTAAAATTAAGATATTTCATACCGTTTAGTGGCTGCCATTTGAATTTTGTCTTCGGCCGGCCAAGTCAATCACGGGCTGGAAGAATGCCAGCCAGGAAAGTAGTTGCTGCTAGTGGGGATGGCTGGTAGCAGCCACACTGAAATCGAACACACTTCTGTGCAAGAGGCAATTTTAAATTAGCATCGGGTACTGAGACCTGGCTGATAAGGCCAGGATCTCACCAAGGGGCAGCATGGATAGAGCACTGTTGCTTTGTTTAATCCCTAAAACCATGTCCTAAAGCAGCGCTGTCCAGTATGGCAGCCACGGGTCACCTGTGGGCATTTAAATTTAAACTGATTGAAATGAAATGAAATGTACAATTTAATTTCTCCGTCTCAGTAGACAGGTATGATGTGCTCAATGGCCACAGATGGCCAGTGACTGCTATCCTGGATAGCACAACTACAGGACTTTTCCATCATTCCAGAAGTTTCTATGGGGCAGTGCTGATGTCAAGGAGGCATTGTAGTTTTCATTGTTCAGATGCAAAAGGTGAGCTGTGCATAAGCTATATCACTTGGTCAAGGTCACACTGTGAATGCACGTCCCTTTGGGACTCTGGGTCAAGACTCTTGAAGTCATGTCTCTCACCTTGGTTTCCTTCCACGTCCCTCCTGCCGTGGGTCTCTCACCCCATGACCTTTCCTCCTAAGACATCCATGGCCCTCTCCCCACCTCCACCCTCCATCTATTTAACTGCCACGCAGCCCTCGGCACTCAGGCCAGTGCTACTTCCTCCAACGATCCCACTTCGAGTGGGTCAGGACTCATCACGTCACCCTTCGTCATCCTTCTCAGCCTGTACTTATGCATTTCCTTGTAATCATTTTGGGAAATCTCACTGGTTTCTTGGCTAAACTTCTGCACGGAGATTTTGCCATCGGCTTGTTATGGGACATACATACAGAAACACACGTATGAGTGCACTTTTATACTTCTAAGCTGTATGAGTCAAGCTAACTGGACTTGCAGAGATGTCCTGTCCTCTAGTTAGATCTAAATAAGATCTCTGATGCAGGATTGAGGCTGTTCCCCCTCTTGTCAGTAACAGCAGGCCACACCTAACTCCATGCACTGCATTGAAAAAAGGTCAATATTTACACTCCAACATTTTGTTTTGGAGTCAGTCATTATTATAAACATTTTTCTCAGCCAAAGTCACCTATCTGAGGTTCTCTCAAGGCCCAGCCACTTCCTTCAGGCTAGACCACCTTAGGGCAGCATTTCAAGCAGCCAATGGCTGCCTCTCTTTATTGGGTCTTCCCCTGGAACCCAGAAAGGTGACTGAGAGTAGAGCAGTGGCCTGGGACAGCATGTAACCAAAGACTGATGGGGGTGGAGCCCTGATACCCCAGCCCCCAGCCCCTCAGGCTGGGCAACTTTGAGATGTATGTTTTATATCTTTTTCCAGATTTTCGTAGCATTAAGCTGCGGTGACCCACAGCAGTAACTTGCGTGATAACCTCATTCTCAACCTCACCTCCCCGCCCCCGCCCTGGGCTGTCCTGGGATCACCTTGTGCTTGGACCCTCTACACCTGAGTAGCTTGCAATAAGGTTGGAAACCACGACACACACAGCTGCAAAAAAGATAATGGGTCACAAGAAGAAGGCAAGGACATGGGGAGGAAAAGTAGGCATTGAGGGTCTACTGGGTCGGCTTCCAAGATAGTGTTGCACATAATCCTACACACAGCCCTGTAACGTCAGGTCAGGCAAGGGGAAGAAATGGGGGCTCAGAATCATAGGATGTGCTGGGCAGGTTCTGGACAAGTCTTGTGAAGCTATCCCAGCCTGTATGTCTCCTCGACGTGATACCAGATGTGCAGGATAATTAACAGGTGATCCGACAAGGAGGGAATGTTTGGGGTTAGAATGACCAGACGGTGACCCTTGGAAGACTTGACCTGAGGGACACTTTGGTGAGAAGGATGGGCAGGGCACTTGGGAAGCAAGATCACACTCACAGGCCACAATGCACATTTTGGCTTCACGTGTTTTCATTCATTTCTGGGCATATTTTGCCTTTGGCTTCTCAGATCTTCAGAATTTTCAAAGAACACATGTCAAAATACTTATCTTTTCTGCTGTTGCTGCTGGGGATCTGAATGAACACACATTAAAAGGAGATGCATCCTTGTGAATTCATGGGACAGTTTTGAATAAAACATAAAAGGAGGGAGTTGTTATTTTTAGAACCATAGAAAGAAAGCAGAGCTAATTGGCGTCATCCCTTCGTTACTGGTTGGGCATCTTTAAAACACGGACGTGGGAGTGGACACAAGGTCCACGCCAGTAGGTGCTCTGCAACCAGCGCCAACCACCGTGCTGCTAGCAGCCTTCTGTCCTCAGATACCCAGGAAGACAGGTAAACTAACTTTGCTCAAAAGTTGTGGGAATGGTACACTCACCAAGAATAAATAATTATTTTGTTACCCTTGCAGCCCCAATGGCTGTCTAAGAGATGAGGACCTCACTTTAACTGGTGGTTCACAGATCCCATTTCTTTTCTTTTTTCTTTTTTTTTTTTGCGGTACACGGGCCTCTCACTGTTGTGGCCTCTCCCGTTGCAGAGCGCAGGCTCAGAGGCCATGGCTCACGGGCCCAGCTGCTCTGTGGCATGTGGGATCTTCCCGGACCGGGGCACGAACCCGTGTCCCCTGCATCGGCAGGTGGACTCTCAACCACTGCGCCAGCAGGGAAGCCCCACAGATCCCATTTCTGACCATGCCTGTGTGCAGGTACAGGCGTCAGGAATGTGTGGCTCTCATTAGGGCTCCTCATAACGTCCCCCCGGAGTTCTCTGGCCGATGGCTTCCTTTCAGGGCACTGTGCCTGCTGAGTCAGGGCAGCAGGTGGAAGGTTCGGTCCTGGCTTTCTTGGGTCCATCTCCCCCAGGCTGCTCCTCAGCACTGTGGCCTCTTCTGTCATGCCTGGATTTCCACGGACGGTCCCCAGTGCCATCTGCCAGCTAGGAGCAGGCGAGGTCTTCGTTCCTGGACTGAGGGTGGATGCCTTTCCTCCACCTGAGTCTTCATGGTTTTCTCTGTCCCACTGTCCCACGCCGGGCCCTCTGTGATCAGCATAGAAGAACTTTCAAAGGACAAATATTACCGATTATGTAGAGAGAGCAAAGCCCAAATATACACCAAGGAAAAACTAGGAGTATAATGATCCAGGCATCCACACCCATCCTGCAGCCACCGCGCTGATGGCCGTGGTCCATTTCTTCCTTCTGGGGGCTCCCACCACCCCTCCCCCCAAGAACTGACCAGCCTCTAAAGGCTGTACTGTATCCTCCGAAAAGGCCCTGCTCTTGATGACATTCTTAGTAATTACACAGTCCCCTTCCTACTATTCTAGCAACAGTAATCACGGTCTCTGACATTTCTATGGTAAAAGGACCTGTAAGTTTCTGTTCTTGTTGAGATGGCCCAGTAAGGCTGATATTCACACACAAACAAGGACCATCTCCTACGTCAACCTCCGAACCAGAGAGCAGAAAGGGAAGAGGAAGAAAGACAGGGAGAAATCACAGACCAAAGGGTAGGTTTGAGGTGTGCTGGGCGAGGGGCCAGACTACTGGGAGGGAACTCCTGAAGATTCTGAGATGTGCGGCCATGGGTAGTGACTTTGATCCCCTTCACTGGCGAGATGGGAGAATAAACAGCCATTGGGATTCCTCTTAGGTCACTCGGTGGTGACTGGGCTGAGGTTCTCTGGAGGTGACCTCACGTGGAGAGCAGACCACTTGGGCTGAGGGGTTACTTCCATTTGTGTGCAGGTATTTATACACCCACAGATACACATACGTGTGCGATGAATGCATGCACACGTATGTGTATATAAACATAGATGTATGTCGATTGTCTTATTCAATCTTTAACTGACCCTATGATCTAGACCTTCTACCTTGAAGAAAACGGGGCTTCTTGATACTTTACTTCAAATTCTAGGCTTTTCTCACATTCTTCTGAAATCTTTAGACTTGCTGAGAGCTCAGAAGACTCTCCTTCAAGAATTTTGATCTGAATTGAGAAAATATTAGCTAGACCCTTCCACCAGCCAGGGATAGAAACCCCAACCCTAGAGGGTTCAAGCAGAGAAACGAGGCTCTGACCCGAGGGATGGGATGGGGCGAATCGCCAGCTGGACCGGGTTCTCAGGTGATGACGCCATTGTAACCTGTCACCTGGCCTCATGCCCTTGGCCTTGATTTTGGCCTGAGGTGGGTGCTCAGCAAAGGTGGGTCAGGACCGATGAGGGAACGGAGGTACACACCCAACTGATTACAGCTGCCACCAGCCACGGAGAGAAATCAGACACACGCTGTGCCCAGAAGCTCTCCAGCCCGTAAGTCTCTTTCCCTTTTTACACAAAATCCGAACGATCGATCTTCAGAATCTCACCTGCGTTCTGCTGGTCCTTCTGACACAGATCTCTAGACTTTCCCCCAAGGCAAGAGCAAGGTTTGTCCTGCCCCCAGTGACTTTATCTACGTCGTTTTTTCCAGTTATAACTCAGGAGCAGAGTGTCCGAGTAACCTGTGGAGTAGTCGCTGAAGCTTTGTCTGTGAAAAAGCCTTCATTCTACTCATTGAAATGCTGGGCACTTGGCTCTCTTAATACAAAGGATTGTAGGACAGAGAAACAGCTCACAAGTCTGCTGGCTTCTCCCCCAGATGGACTGTCACTCCCGATGCCTGCTTTGCCCGTATGCTCTTGTCTCTTCACTAACTTAGCCCTTTTTTTTCTACCAACCATTCTTAATACGTTTCTTCCCTCTGCCTGCCCCCCCCACCGCCGCCAACACAGTGGATTCCCTGTCTGACCCACAGTGAGTGTCCACTCAACAAAATCCTCTGTGGCTCTGGGAAGCAAGGAGGGGGCTTTGGACAAAGCAAAACTGTGAGAAAGTTCTGGCAGACGAAGCACAGATGGGCATATATGGAGAGAGAAGTCCACAGAGCCAAGCAATCTGCAGCCTGTGCAGGAGGAAACGGTGCATTTGGAGGGTGATTTCTGCCTGCAGCGTCCCACCCCCTAACCCTAACCCCTCAGAGGAACCTCCAGGTCAGAGCAGAGGGGCTGGCAAAGAAGGCAGTGGCAGCAAAGCACTGGAGGCTGGAACTGGGGTCACGTGCATTGCAGCGTTGCATCGACTCGCCTGGGATCACTCACCTCTCAGGTAAACCACTTGCACTGGGATCCTTGTCTCACGATCTCTTTGCGGGGAGCCCCGCCTGAGGTAGCATCTGTCTCTAATACACCAGAATGTAGGTGCCAAACAGACTGAAAGAGCAAAGAGGTGGCCACGAACCCCACCTTGAGGGGGTTCCCAGGAAGACTTCCTGGAGGCGGTGACATCGGAGCTGAGGGAGGAATGGGCTCTGGAGATTATGCAGAGGAGAAAAGGCAGGCAAGTAAAGCAGAGAAGCAGGTCCACACAATGCTTCTTCTCAAATACCAGCAATTTGAAATATATCCGTGTGTATGAGTGTGTATATGTACACATTAATATTATATAAATGTATGTGTACACATGTGTGGGTGGGTATGTGTATGTATAACTGACAATATTTAAACTGTGAAATCCAACTGTTACTGTTTGCATTTTCTGGTATGAAGCATTCTGACTAAAGATGGAGTATCAGATGTTTCATGGCAAATGAAGATGGATTTGGAGTTTCTTCTCCTGGTTCTGCTTTTGGTCACAGGGGATACAAGAAGAAAAAGAAACATCTGAATTTGGAACCACCCCGATTCCTTTTAAGGATGCTAGATACTTGTTATCACAGAGTCCCTTAGGGTTTAGTGGGCCAGGTATTAGGGCATGGGGGCTAATGTGTGACCAGGGCTATGGGAAAAACCAAGCCACAGAGGGAGAAAGGGGACATAGAGCCTGAAGGCCTGGCACCGTGTGGGGCGAATAGTGATGTGGCTACTGCGAGGCGCAAAGATGCAAAGGGGCATCTGGGAAAGGCCATGACGGGGACAAACACCGACTTCGGGCATCTCACCTCTAAGGACAGGAGACGATCCCTCACAACTGCTTTGGTGTAAGAGTGCATGCCTGGTGAGTGGGCAGGAATGAGTGGGGTTTGGGACACCAGACATGAGCTGGCCCCTCGGAGAAGACCTATTTCAGATCCTACCTCCTTTTTTTTTTTTTTTTTTTTTTTTTGCGGTACGCGGGCCTCTCACTGTTGTGGCCTCTCGCATTGCAGAGCACAGGCGCCGGACGCGCAGGCTCAGCGGCCATGGCTCACGGGCCCAGCCGCTCCGCGGCATGTGGGATCTTCCCGGACCAGAGCACGAACCCGTGTCCCCTGCATCGGCAGGCAGACTCGCAACCACTGTGCCACCAGGGAAGCCCTCAGATCCTACTTCTTACACACCTGTTCCTCCCTCTCCCCACTTTGACGCTACCTGGAGTCCCATTGCTTGGGCAGTAATTCTATATTTATGAGGTCAACCCTACACAAAGTGGAGCGGAAGCAGGGGCTTAGCCCAGTACCTCAGGGAACGCACCCCTTGTCAACAGGGAGCCCAAGGCTGAGGGCAGGAGACCCCGAACATCCTGGGTGCAAAGCCTGTCTACACCATGGAAGGAAGTACAATGACTCCAGCTCCCCGGGGCTGGCATGAGCGAGGGGCTATATGACCCCCAGCAAAGCCACAGCAAGTCACCTGGAACAGTCACTTCTGACACACCCACAAAATGTACAAACAATAGTTAATCATTTTAACTGGTCACTGAATGTTTGAAAAATACTAAAAGAAATGTAGGCAGGCTATGGGACAGAATGCAATTCATAGAAATGTAAGAAATAAACGTCAAAGAAACGCCGTGGTGGTGACAGGACACTCTGGACTAAAGTGCCCCTCAGACTCCAGGGAATATACATCCAGATTCCTCTGATGTTGCAAGAGGGATGATTTGGCTGAAAATTCTGAAAAATGCTTTGGACAAGCATTGATTGAGTCAAGAGCCCAGCTTCGGGGTTGCCATCCATCCCTTAGTTGTGGGGGGAGTGTTATTAATTGGTGTAATTCATGTTTTACTTCCATTAACATAAGCAGTATGCCTGTTACGCAGCATATTTGGGGGTGTTGAGATACATCCAATCCCAGCTCTGCTCCTCGGGGGACACAGACGAGTAAGCACCTTAGAAGACACTGCCAGCCCCTCAGTCCATGCCAGGGGACCCCAGCACACGGTTCCAGGTGTCTCTGACTGAGACATTGCCCAGAGTTTGAGGTGGGCTGGAGATGCCAGGGAGTTCACGTTCCGGGAGCAACCGCCCAAAAGGAGGGACCAGCGTTGGTCTCTGAGTGCAGGCGCTTCCTTGCTCTTTGGTGGGGCTGCTCTCCGAGGCCTGCTCTTCACCCTGAGCCCACCACCCCCAGCAGAGCCAGGTCCACCCGTCACCCTGCACAGGACTTCCTTCAGTCTCCACCTCCCACCAGCAGCTCCCGGGGTCACCTCCCAAGTCAAGGGTTGGCATTGGAATCCTTGTCTCGG
The DNA here is from genome assembly GCF_963455315.2 of Globicephala melas. Lineage (NCBI taxonomy): Eukaryota > Metazoa > Chordata > Mammalia > Artiodactyla > Delphinidae > Globicephala > Globicephala melas. The sequence goes on along the minus strand of NC_083328.1, from coordinate 42,277,841 downwards.
GGTTTTCCTTCTCGGGGGCAGGGGGTGGGGGACACACTAAGACAGCATCTCCGACCTCCACCGTCCTCCACTGCTGTGCAGAGCTAGCAAAGGCAAGGAGAAACGACGCATCCCGGGGCAGAGGGGTGAGACGAGGGGTGGGAGGGAGGAAGACAGTTTCTCCCAGGCGGTGCCCCGACGGCCCTCGTGAAGTGTGGTGAGCTGAGTTCACCAGAGGTTGTGGCCATGGGGAGGGGTCCACGAAAGCAGAGGAGAGAGGACCCGCGAGGCAGAGACACGAGGACTCTCGCTGACCTGGGGGGCAACGGGATCCGCTGGGGCCTCATTTGTTTGATCTGCACAGTGAGGCTGTGTGTTCGAATAGCCTTATCGAGCCTGTTCAGCTGTAAAATTCCGCAATTCCAGCTTTAACTCCCATTCAGGGGAAGTAACCGGAAGCCAGGATTATGGACGATCGACTCCACCAAGACCTCTTCAAAGCATCTGCAACAGAAGCACAAGGTGGGCGTGAAGGAAAAAGAGGAGGGAGAGCAGTAAGTTCCCCTCTGGAAGCCTCCTTTTTTTTTTTTTTTTTTTTTTTTGCGGTACGCGGGCCTCTCACTTGTGGCCTCTCCCGTTGCGGAGCACAGGCTCCAGACGCGCAGGATCAGCGGCCATGGCTCACGGGCCCAGCCGCTCCGCAGCATGTGGGATCTTCCCGGACCGGGGCACAAAACCGCGTCCCCTGCATCGGCAGGCAGACTCTCAACCACTGCGCCACCAGGGAAGCCCTGGAGGCCTGCTTTTAATTCAAGCCACCCTAAGTGATGAGACTTGGTTGACGGGAACGCGCAAGGAGGGGTGGGCAGGGTGGGCAGTGTGTATCTTCTGGGGGAAAACCGAGTCTGGAAGAGGGAGAGAAGGAGAGAAAAAGAGACGACCCATCTTCAGATGGAAAACTCGACTTCAAAAAGTGAGTGAGCCAAATGGAATTATTGGCAGAAGGAGCCTCGCTGAGGGCTCCGGGGCACAGGCGGGTGGAGGGGGCTTCCCGCTGCTCCTCTGGGCGTGGTCCTCGCCTGGAGGAAATGCTGCCCTGCCTGCTGGAGCTCCTGCCACAGTGGGTTTCATAGCCAGGAACCGAGGTACAGAAGTTACACAATACTGAAAAGGAAACTTCTGGGATTTGTTCAGGTGCACACCAGATGTCATGCTGGCGTTGGCCCTACGAGTGGTGGCTCTCAGAAATCACTGCCGACCCTGGAGCCCCCGGTTAACCCTTAGGAGACCACAACTGCCCAGCCTGAGACGGTCCGTGGTCAAGGGGAGCTGGGGGTCCCAAGTCGGGCGCTCAGCACCGTTCACTCACGGTTGCTGTAGACACACGGAGTAGCGTGCGAGAAGTACACCGGGAGTCTCTAGATGGTAAAGAATTTCCTTAGGGCGTCAGAAGCCAATACAAGAGAGACCGTTGGTGACAACCTGCATGTTGAAATGCCTTTAACTAATTGCAAGGTCCTCCATTCGGGGAAAAAACGTCAAATGCGCTGTGAGTTCTCAGAGTTTTCGTGGGTGTGGCTGGGGAGATTAGCTCACAGGAGGTGGGGACCATGCTTACTCCCGTCCTACCCCAAAGCCCTGGCGATGCACACAGTAAGCATCTAATAGATGTTGCTGGTGGTGAAGTTCCTTATGGATCTCGGGTCCCCTGCTTGCATGCCGCAAGAGTCTGTCATGTGACATCTCTGGACCTCGGCTTCCTCATCCGTAAAATGAGAGACTTTCCTGAGATGAAGTCTCCCCTTTTCCCTGATGAAGTGCACGTTCAATCCAAATCTGTCCTAAGAAGGCAGCAGCCCCTGAACCAGAGGCAGGGGAGGCCATAGAGGTGGGTTTGTTATGAAAGGCATGTCCCTGGCGAGTCTAAGAGGTTCTTTCAGCATTTCCTCCATCCTGTTTGGACACGGCCCCTTTTACCACAGAGCGAGGAAGCACAACAAAGTGGGTTTCACTGACCACGAAATAGGACAGGGCACCGTGGCCTCAGCAAAGCCCCTGGACCTTAATGCTTTGGGCGATGTTTGCATTAACTGTTTACCTTAAAGAGACTCCTGGACCAGAAGAAAGTCCAGAGCATAGTCAGTTATGGGAACTGACAAGAAACGTGATCACTGGAATTGGAAGACCAGAAAAGATTCAGGAACAGAAGAAAATTCTTTTCTGTGCAGGGCTGGTCAAGGCAAAGCTAAATGAAGCTGGGAAGTTCCGGCACGTTCTGGCGCAAGGCCCTTGTGGCAAAACCCAGATGTGTCACCACGAGCAGTGGAAATCCATGATCTTGCCTGTTCCTTTCTTTCACGGGAAACGCCTATTCATTCCTTTCAGCCGTTGGTTCCGGCTAGGACAGTCACTCATGGTTCTCTGATACCCTGAGCAGTGAGTGACCTTTGGGATAAAAAGGAAGAAATGAGGACAAGAGAGACCTAGAAAATGTTCTCTGAATCGTATCCAATTAGCCAAACCCCTCAGCCTCAGGACTTTGTGGAAAAATCACTCAACATTTTAAACACATTTAAGCCTAGATTTGGTGGCTTCTCCATGGGCCCAGAAGGAGCTAGACATGTAATACTTGTTATGAGGTTTCCAACTGACGGATGTTGGAGGCAAGAGACTATCCATGAAATTATCTCCAAGAAACCAAGGGCAGGAGGGAACCCACAGCACTGGCTCTTGGTGTTCCTGGATCTGAATGAATACTTACCTGAGGCTAGTTTTCAGGGGTCTTGCTCAAGCAATTCATTTAAGGTTCAAGAAAAAGGCAAGGAGATGATTCCCCTGTGAGTCCAAGGGCATAGGCGGGACTTTGAGGCTTTTCCAGGTCTTACAGGGTAAAGCCCCACCTCTCGGGGCGACCTGAAGCCCCTTACACATCTCCAGCTGCCTCTTCCTTTTTCATTCCTTCCTTTTTGTTTCCTGTTCATTCCCTGACCCCTTTTGAGGATTTGCTGCTTAGGATATGGAGGGATGGGAAATTTCTCTTCTGATGGTTGAAGTGTAAAGTGGTAGAAGCACTTCAGAGGGCAATTTGGCCATTTTTTAGCCAAGTTGGGCTTTATTCCAGATGACCTCCATTTCTCTGCCAGGCATAAACCCTGGAGAAAGCCCCTCACTGCACAAGGAGGATCAGTAACGATTATTTTTGTGACGATTTACTTCACTTTATTAACATGACCAGCTGACCTCAGGTGATTTGGTCAGGCAAAACTCTTACGGCTTTCTTGGTAGAAAACAACAGCTCCCCATAAAGTTAGAGGCGAATCTCGACTTCTCTCCCACAGCCTGGTTCCTAGGCCATGAGGAAAGCCAGTTGCAGATAAAATTCTGACACGCATGCAGACCTCTTCAGTGAAACAGTCATTACCAGGGAAACACAGAAGGAGCTCAGGCCCTTGTCCTGTGAGCTCAGGGAAGCCCCACCCCCGTCCACTCAGGCGCCCTAACCCCGGCCTTGCTTGGAAGTCCATGTGATCCCACAGACAGGCTTCTGCTCACATGGTGGCCCCTTCAGGCAGAGGGAACCCTCTGGACTCCTTGCTGGCTGTGGAACCAGGGAAAAATCCAGCCTTGGGCAGAGTCCCTCAGCATGCTGGATGCTCTGTCCATGCAGGGTCTCCACGATACGTTATCCAGCCCCCACACCTGACTCCCTCAATTTCTCCAAATGAGAATGCATTTCAAAGTGTAGCAGCTTTACAAGACACAAACGTCACTCCAAATACACAGGCTCATTAACCAAGCCTCGGCATACGTGACATGAATAATAGAAGCTCCTACAGTCGCCGACTCAGGAGAGGGGTTGCCTCTCTGATGGGGAGTGGGGCCATGGCTGGACAGCCAGGAGTGATGGAGCCGTACCAGCATGAGATCTCAGAGTGTCTGTGCTAACGTAGTGAAGGTACAGTGCAGGTGCCTACTCCTCATGTTTTTAACAATTCGTTCACACAGTTACTGAGAATTTGAGGAAAATGTTTTCTTAAGGAAAAGTGGAAAGGTAAAGCATAATGGTAACGAAATCCAAGAAAATAACCATTAAAACCCACTGACACGTGCGCGCGCACGATAGATAGATAGATAATAGATAGATAGACGATAGATAAACCGACTGCGGTGAATAAATTTAGGTTCTAGGCAGAGCGGTTTGCAGTGGTTATTTCTGAAACATGCACAGTGTGGACTATTAGCAAAGACATCATCTTCACAGGACTTTTGTGAACAACAGTGAAATCTGAACCCAGAGCATCTGCAGGTGGTCCATCCATTGCTCTATAGCAAAATCTGAAAAAGCAGAGACAAAGCAGTGATGTGGTGGGTGCTTCCTTTGCACTAAATTCTTCACCTCCACCCTCACCCTCGTTAATCCTCTCCACAAGCCCACGTGGTAAGGAATGTCATGTCCATTACTGGAAAAATAAATAAATGCTGATAAAGAAGGACATTTAAAATTGGTTTGGTAAGCTCCAAAGGAGAGAAGATGTGTGTGACATTGCCATAGATTCAGCATACAGTCAGCGTGTAATAAATATCCAATGAGTAAAAGGCTGGAAAAGAATGAAAAGTCATCAGTATAAGACGCTAAAAAAATCACGAAACTGTTACCTAATGTTTACATATTTGTTGTATAGGCCCTGCCCAGATCATCTGCTCCTCCGTGCTTCTGGCTCCAGCTTCTTGCTGCCCCCGCACTGGGAAGGCCCACTGGGATGCTGAGGGGAGATGAGCAGGTGGGGTTGACCACGTGGCCTCAGCAGGCCCAGCCCCGGGGAGCCCGCCATGAGCTCCCATCCCACTCTGGGCAATGCTTATTCTTTGGCATTGAGTTTCAGGAGCAAGGGCCTCTCGTCTCTCTCTTTAATTGGATGTGCCTTTCCGTCCCTGTTGCTGAGCTAACGGGGGTGCCTCTGAGCCTCAGAGGGAAGGTGCCACCTGTGGGGAAAGACCACAGACCAGGACCTCAGGCATCACAGCCAAGTTCGTGCTTCTCGTTTGGTATGGCTCTGGGCTCCTACAGGCCGAACAGAGTGTATTTTATGTCAGGGATATTGAACATGGGCTGAACACTAAGAACAGAGGCGAAAAAGAAACAGGTCTTTTCTTCTTCCAGACAAGTCAGAGCAGATGGAAATGTAGGCGACCACTTCACACCCCTGCTTAATTTTTTTTTTTCAAATTACGTAACTGACCAAAGCATTCTGTTGAAACCTCCCAAATCATATTGGAAAAGGCTGCAGAGAAATCTGGGCTGGAAAGAGTCTTGAATTGAGTTAGAGATGGGAAAGCGTGTCCCAGGCCACCACCCCAAGTCCACTTCACAGTAGTGGATTTAAAATGCATTCCCCATAGGTAACCAATAAGGACCTAGTGCATAGCACAGGGAACTCTACTCAATATTCTTGATAACCTATATGAGAAAAGAATCTGAAAAAGAATGAATACATGTATATGTATAACTGAATCTCTGAATCACTTTGCTGAAACTAACAGAACATTGTAAATCAACTATAATCCAATAAAATTTTTTAAAAATTCAGCCAAGCGATAGGACTCGATTTTTGAAGATCATTTTTCCCTTCATCCTCCATTCACGTTAAACAAATGATGTGCATTGCCAGAAGTCAACCTTAGGAAAAGCCCTGTCCCCACACCAGGACTCCTGGTCCAGCCAGAGCATCCCTGCCTGGCAAAGGCAGACCCCAGTGTTCCTGGTGGAATCACTTCAGTGAATGGCTCCAAGGGTGGGGAGGCAGCACCAGGGACAGAAGAGGGACTATGAATGCCCTTGGCCAAGGAAGGAACTCATAACCCAGGTTAAAAACATCAGAAGCACAGAGCAGGAAGCAGAAGGTGTGAGTCATGTGAGAAAAGGAGTTGTGGGAGTGAGTTCAGGATGGGGGCAAGCTTCTGAGGATGCCGTCCGGGCTGATGGTGGAACTCAGGCTGGCGAAGGACACACAGGTCTTCAGGAAGGGATGCCCCACGAGACAGGGCACCAGGAGGGGCAATGCCATTGGAGCAGACAGCTGAATGCCGTAAGTCAGAGGACATGTGGAGACTGAGCCCTCAGGTGGGGGGCGGGGGAGGGCAGCATGAGCAAAGGCCCCGAGGGACCTTGTGCCTGATGGACTCCAGGGACAGTGGGAAGGATGGGGAGCTGGGAGAGGGGAAGGAGGGAGGCTGAGAGGCTGATGTGGCCCAGAATATGGAGAAACTTGGAGTCCATAGTAAGAACATCACACACTATCCTTTAGAGAGACTGGGAGTCATTGAAAAGTTTGGGCAGCTGTGTCACATGTCCCGACTTGCATTTTAAAAAGAGCACTTTGGCTGTTGAGTGGCCATCAGAGATGCTTGGGATGGTCCAGGCAGGAGAGGGTGGCAGCAGAGGTGGTAAGAAGTGACTGAATTCAGATAAAACAGACTGAATTTTCTGCTTAATTTTGAATGTAGGTATGAGTGAGCGTTAAGGATGACTGTAAGAATGATACGGATGGAGCGGAACCTTGTGGGGCTTCTGGGCACAAAAGCCTTTCTGTGTCCCCCATTTCTTGATTACAAGAATTTGTCTTCATTCAGCCTCCATGACCTTTCCTGAGTTCCAAGGGGCAGATTCAAACAGATGCTAATCAGGGAAGGGAGAGGGATGCAGAGACGAGGGAGGAGCAGTCAAGAAACAACAGTGCAGCCTTGGGGCAGGGTCCTGGTTCCCCCTCAAGGGATACACAAAACTATATCTTTGAGCTCTTTTGCAGATACTGAAACCCCCACCAGTGGAAGAAGTTACCTGTATGCTGCCCACAAGCACTTAGACCCAGTCCTGTTTGAAAGAGAAGGTTGATGATGTTGACTCCTACTTACCTCACCACCAACCAATCAGAAGAATGTCCACAAGCTTATCACGCCCTCTTTGAACCATTGCTATAAAACTCCTCACTACCCCTTCCAGGTCGGGAAACACAGTCTTGAGGACACTAGCCCCCTGTGGCCCCCTCTGCCTGGCAAAGCAATAAAGCTTTTCTTTTCTATTTCACCCAAAACTCTGTCTCTGAGATTTAATTCAGCATTGGGCTACAGAGGCTGGATTTGGCTTCAAGGAGTCTTTTACTGAGGTGAGCAAACTAGGTGAGAGTCTAGTGGTTTCAGATTTGGCAACAACACCTTTAAACTAACAGTTACACACTGGAGTGGAACACTTCTTTCCAAGGCTTTTTTCATGTTTTTCCAGAGCAGGACACAGTGAAGGCAGCAGATGACTGCTTCCTTCACTCTGGGACTCTGTAACTAGAGCCCAAGTTCCAAAACATTATTGCATATTTGACTCATCCAGACAAATAGTTAAAAACATAGATTCCAGAGAGTAGCAGAAATCCTGATTCAAAAGGCTGGGAGAGGAGTCCAAAAATGGAGTGGGTATTTTTAGCAACCACTCAGGAGATGCAGGGAGTCTGTGTTGGAGGAGATGCACTTGATGGTTTGGGGGTCATCAAGAACATTCTGGGGAGAATACATTTCTTATAGGTTGACATCAGCCAGCCCATCAGTCCTGGACCATCCATGATAAAGATCCCATGTTCTCTGCTCAGAAGACTCAAACCCACCCAGCAAAGGCAACGGGATCCTACGTGAGAAGAAGGATGAGGAGGACACATGCTTCCAAACCTCATCAGCGTCTGAAGGGTTGGCTGAAGCAACCTTCAGATGTCTCCTGTTATCCCCTGAGACAGGATGGACTCAGTCGTTGAGTCCAAAAAGATGGGCTGAAAAGTGGGCAACCTCGCAGGGTTCATTGGTGAAAAGCCCTGGGTATATCCTGCAGGGACTCTTAGATGACCTACTGCTCAGCAATTATTTGAGGGGAATAATGAAGAAAACTCTAATAGACCCTTTTTACAATCCTCCTATCAACTGAGATAGAGCACAGTAATGATCAAATCCGGTCCACTCTGTGTGACCAGTGACTTCACAGGAGGGTCATAAGCACAGCTGATTATTCAACTCTAACCAGGCGATGGTGTCTGCATCATTTTCAGAGCTCTCCATTCAGAGACATTCTTCCTCTGGTTTGATCCTATGTTCTAGAAAATGCCATGCATTCGATGTGACTCTGTAGCAATGCACAAACCAAACTGGTTAAAAAATACAGATTCCTGGGCTCTAAGCCAGATATCTTCAATGGGAAACTCCAGAGGCTCCACATTTTTAAATGAGCTTTCCCACGTGACTGTGATAGGCAGACAGGCTTAGGCACCAAGGATGAAGACGGTTCCTCCAGGAAGACGTTCCCCAGATGTCCTGCTTGAGGTGTGACTTAGAAAACACAGCAGCCGGCTTTGCGAACCCAAAAGCAACTGTCTCATCTCCTATGCACAGGTCATCTGTGTTGGGGTATTCCTCGAAGTCACCCAGCAATCCCTCCTCTAGTTGGCTGTCCCTTCCACATCCAGTTAAGACAGAGACTAGCCTGGAATGACGTGAGGCTTATTTTGCAAGTTAATCATCAGAATGAGGTGGACAAGCATTTGTGTCAATGTGGGAGTCTTCCATGGCTGCGGCGAACAAGACATAGAATCTCTCCAGGTTCGGTGACGGTGGAATCAGCCTCAGCACAATTTCCCAGGCTTGTGGACTGGTGTGACTCATAAACTGTAACCATAACAGGTCAACACGGACTTACCTGCAGCCATACAGAGGGGCTAATTTCTTAGGAGAGATGGGGTTCAAGTTGTGATAAATGAAGGCAAAAATATCTTTGGGACATCATAAACCGTGGATATTAGCAGTAGTTTTTCAGCCAATCTGTGCAAACTTTTTTTTTGTACATGGTTCTAAGAAGCCACTGTGACTCAGAGGCATCTGGCATTTCATAGACACACACAGTCACAGAATGTGAAATTGCTGTAATAAAGAAACGGTGGTTTGCGCTCTTGGTAAGGTACTGACTCAGGCTAAGAGGTACCTGCTAGAATTTCTGGAATATGAACATCTCGCTGTTGACCTCCAAAGCCTCAGAATGTCTTTTCTGTGGAGGATGTAGAGATGATTAGAAATGAGTGCTGCTTTTGGAAGTGAAACATGGCTTGAGGCTCTCCATTTGCGTTCCAGAGGTGACAAGGCATGAACTGTGTAGACTCTATCCTGGGCAGCAGACTATACCAAGCTCAAAACCTATGGAAGGGCAGTGGACATTCCACATTCACATTTTCCCCCCACTCCACCCACCTCCCCGCCCCCCTCGCTCCGTATCTGATGCCGGACTCCTTGGAGTCTCTCGCCATTTCTTATTCCACTGACCCATTAGAGACACGGTACAATAGCTGACATTAGAGATTTTTAAATTGCTGTATTTCATACCTGAATAAATCACCTTCTTGAACTCTAAATGTTGGAGACCCTTGCCATTCAGTCCTGGGCCACCTTTTCTCTTTCTGTTTCTCTTTCTAGGTGACTCATCAGTGTCCGTGGCTTTAAATACCAGCTATGTGAATCTTTCCAGAATCCTATTCTAACTGCCAACCTGATATTTCCACTTTCCCAGGTTGCCTAAACGTGACATGTCCCTTTACAAGGGCAGCGCAGATCTTTCTGCAAAGAAGTTGTGGATTACAGCCACAGCAGACGTTCCAGCGGCATCCCTGACTGCTCTTGGTCCTAATGAAGAATAACAAAATCTCGGGAGAAAAATTGTGCATGAGAATGCTCCTGGTGTTGGGCGCTCTGATGACGCATATGTCAGCCCAGAGTTAACTTCCAGCCTCCCATCAAGGTGGGTTTGGGTGCCCGTGGAAACACCAGGGTATCCCAAGGCGCCCCCCGCCCAACATCTCCACCCTCCTTTCTATCTCTTCACAGAATGCACAGAAATGGCAATAAAAGTGAGAGCATAGATGCATAAAGAGGAAAAAATTCTGGCCAGCCTTCCAGGTACCTTGTGTGGAAACAGCTGAGTAAGCGGTGATTTTGAGGCATTTGCACATCGCACTTGGATAGCAGTGAGAGTTTTGAAAGAATTCATCTTTTGCGCTCAAAGGGAAGCCAGATACAACATTTGGTAAAGAGCAGAGTCTAGTGCAGTGGTACAGATGCATTCTGTCTCGCCCAAATGTCCACGTAGGACCACGTGTCTGCTCTGCTGTTTCTTCACCAACATCTCAAGGAACCTCCAACAATTTTTCAACTTGTCTAATATGAATGAAAAAGCACCCCTATTTCTCTTTCCAGATAGTTGGCATCATGGAAACATAAATTTCAGATTCAGGTGTCCTGATCTCATTCTGTGGATGGAGTTACGATCAAAATTAACACATTCATAAATCTTGACAAGCTTGATGCTTCCAGAAGGTATCTCGGAGCTTGGACTCCTCACCCAGAATTCAGTTCTAAGGGGTCCTGTGTTTTTGGTTAGGAAATTATCTAGAAGTACAAGGGTGTAGTTTTCCTTCAGTGCTGCCTTGGGAAAGATGCTGGTGGTTCTGAGGAAGCGTGAGTGAGGGCTGGCAGGCAGAGGAGGCAGGGCCAGGATGGTACTGGGGAGAGTTTTATTTGGAAATGAATTGCAGCCAAGCGACAGGACTCTGAAGATCATTTTTTCCTTCATCCTCCATGCACATTAAACAAACAACATTTTTCTGTCCCTGTCTCTTTTACGCTTTTTGTATGCAGCATAGCTGTGCCTGGTGTCTCCGATCTTAAATATTCCACCTAAAATAGGAATATGCTCATTTTTTTTCCCCTTCAGTGAGTTAGAAGTTTCCATTAGACCTAGAAAACAAGACATAACTTTGGAACACAAAGGCAGATAAAGATGTGTTATTCATTCTTCTCTTTTTCTCGAAAGAGACATTCCTTTCCATCCTGATCCCACCTGGTCTACCCCCTATCCACCACATAATACCTTTCCCGGGAGCCAGGCTTTTCTTCGTGACCCCAGGACACTCCAGTGACTGTGGAAACGTGTCATGTGTTTTACAGAGCACCAAGCAGGGCCTCACATTCAATGCTCACTGAAACCTACGAGGCAGATACCACATTATCTTCCCTTTTCAGACACGTGGACCAAAGCTCAGAGGCTCCAGAGGCTGCCCCTTGTGTCAAGGCCATACAGTTAGTAAGTGACAAAACCAGGTCCTAAGCCCCTGACCAGGGGGGTCAGCTCTTCAGGTCTCTCCAGTCCCTCTGTCTTCCGCAGTAACCTCGCTCATTATTCCTTTCATGCTTATTCTTTTATCTCCAGCTAGACCATGAAGCCCTTGATGACAGCTCGTGTATTGGGCTTTCTTTACACCCGGATGTTGTGCCACTAAAGGAGATGTGCAGGAACGTACCAGAAATGCCAGTGGACTAAAATGAAAGGTCGTATGGGGATAGAGAAAACCAGAGACTAAACAAATAGGAAAATAAACTTTAAGAGAAAGGGAATCATTCTATGTCTCGTTAGTACTAGTTTATATTAATGGTCATGAAAATCATGTGGCTTCCAAGCAAGTTATCAAAATAAGAAAAGAAAACAACTCAGTAACACACATTAGCTTTGATGAATGTATTGGATCGTGTTTTTTAATGACCACACTGCAGTAGGACACGAGGGGTGGGGAGGGCTGTTCAGACACTCCAACTCAGGTCGAGTCAAAACCCAGCCTCGCCTCCAGGCTGAGTCTCTGCCCTGGATGCCACCCAGAAAGGACTGTGGATGTCCCAGCACCTGAGGTTGCGGGATGCTCTTCCTCCAGAACCCACCTGTCCCAGTGAGGCCCTTTGTTCTCCCACAGACTCTGCCAGTCTGGACCATCCCAGGGCCTGATCCTCTCCCAGGATGGGCAGTGTGGGCTTAAAGATGGGGATAGAACCTCGGCCACAATTTGTTTACGCAGAATAGGCCACTGTCCATCTGGGGAAACGCAGGAAGGGTCTGAAAGAGCCTCTCGGACCCAATAATTACCCCCTACTCATGCAGGCAGACTGGCCTTAGTTTAGTTCACTGGATCAGCTAAGTGTCACAAAGAAAGGAGCAGAAGAGACGGCACAGAGGGCAGAAGGGAAGCGGGCCTTGTCTGGGCCTGGGGCGAGCGGGCAGAGGGACGAGAAGGGGAGCGTGTGGACTTGGGGCAGGTGGAGAGAGAAAAGGCGAGGGCCCCGAAGGAGAGAGGAGGCCAGGCCAAGCCAAAAGGCCCAGGCGAGCAGGAGCCTTGGGCAGGGGAGCTAGAGTCCGGGTTGTAGGAAAGCTGCTTTGACAGGTAGGGAATGTCAGCTTTCCAGAGAGTAACGCTCTGGTCGCCACTTGTCCAAATAGTCATAAATCACTGGTAAATTCCTGGTGCTGTTGGGAAGGTTTGAACTTCAAAGCCTACAATTCACAAACAGGAACCTTTCATTAACTTTGGAAAAAGAATCTCACTTTATTTCAATTTGTGTATTTTGGTTATTTAGTGGAAGCAGGTATTTGCTGACCAATATGACACGTGGTTTTGAATCAAACGCCTTTTATTATGTAACCATCAGACACCGAAATGATTTGTTTAAATGCTTGACCAGCGTTCATCTGTACCAAATGTTTGAACTTGCTTTCTTAAAAATGAGGCAAGTTTGCCCGTTAGTTAAAAAAAATTAATACAGCTGCTTTTATTAACTAGATACAGTGAGACTAAAAAAATTAAAACCTCAAAGCTGTAACATTTTGATTTTCCTGGAGTTCAAAGTACTACCTTTCTCCATCAAATAATTTCAAGCATCCTTCTTGAGGGAAGGGAATACAAGCAAGAGAGAATCTGGAGTTAAGTGCCTGCTAGCGTGTTGCTCTCCTGGGGGAATAGCCCTCCTTCTTCCACCTCAGCTGTGCTTGGATGTTCAAGTCGAATCATTTCTTTCATCAGACACACGCAAATGGAATAATATTCTCTCCACTGAACATCGCTGCTGCCTGGACCTCTTAAAGTTCAGGTCAAACACCTTTTTTTGTTTTTATTGAGAGTCACTGCATCACACAAAGAAAATATTAGACATTGATCTTGAGCGAGAGCATTTAAAAGCAAATGGAGATCGAGCCTACTTTCAGCTGGGACAACCATTTCCTTCACGCTTGACCTGAGTGTCAGATGTCTGACTCTTCCAGGAATCAAGGTGAAGAAGGACAAACACGCAAGTTTGGGGGGGTGGGGGGGAAAGGCAATCCACATTGCATTTTCTGTTAGCCGGTGGCAGGACATTTAACTGCCGGCCACTGACAGGGTTTGGGAAATTCATCAGTGGGAAAGAAGCCAAAACACTGTTCAAGCAGGGTGGTCACCAGTAGTAGGAAAGGAGGAAGAGAGAAAGAGAAAGTCTTCCCACAAAGGCCATCTGCCTTTCCACGTGGCTAAGACAGCGGAACTGACACCATCCTGCGGGAAGCTCAGAAGAAGATGGGGCAAGGAGGAAGCATTTCCTATAAACCAAATAAAACACAGATGACACTATCATCACGCAGGCTGAGCGGGCTGGCATGAACCATGCCTCCTGATTCCAAGAACAAAATGGTCACATTGCATCATCTACGATACCTCCAAAAACTCATGGTCACATAGATTTAAATATCAACCTGGGGTAGAAGTCCCCTCCACCACTGAAGTTTGTTTTACTGTTTAGCCCGGCTGTGCATTAACAGGGAGACAGAGACACCGATAAACAGTCCAAATGTCAACCAGCTCCACAATCAAAACAGCTCAGTCTACCGTTCTTTATTTTAGTTTTTTAAACATCTTTATTGGAGTATAATTGCTCTACAATGGTGTGTTAGTTTCTGCTATACAACAAAGTGAATCAGCTATATGTATACATATATCCCCATATCCTCTCCCTCTTGCATCTCCCTCCCTCCCACCCTCCCTATCCCACCCCTCTAGGTGGTCACAAAGCACCAAGCTGATCTCCCTGTGCTATTCGGCTGCTTCCCACTAGCTATCTATTTTACATTTGATTACCATTCTTTAGAAGCGCTCACATACACAGCAATTTGAGAATTTTGTAAGAAATAAAAAAGACATTCTTTACATAAGAGTTCCCTATTAAGTTAACCATGGTGATAGCATTTATATGCACCAGGACTTTGATTTTTTTTTAGACTAAATTGCTTCCAAATACTTTGCTCTTTGTTTCATGAGTCAGTTATTTTATTAGTGAGATGTTTACCTTCCTGGGGAGACAGCCTGGTGGCCCTTGCATGGCTGCCAGCTTCAGCGTTGCCCCGGTTTCTGGCTTGCACGAGGGGCAGCTGTATTGTGTGACAGAAGCCCACTCTATGTTGGAGTGAAAGCAGCAGAAATAAAGTTTGAAGGTCACGTTCCCCAAGTGAACATTTACATTTGTACTAAAAAAAAAAAAAGCGGGTTTCTTGTTTTTGATTTTTGGAGGTTTTTAGACTGCTGCCTCCAAGGCCTTTTTTTTTTTTTTTTTTTTTTTTTTATGAAGCCCTTTGCTACCTTTGCCTCTAGGACCAAAATCCAGGATTCTCTGAGGAGCTCCTTGCTTGTAATGTTTCTGTTCACTCTTTAATGAGCCTGTGATTCCATGACCCAGGCCCCCACTTCTCACTGGGCTGTGTTCATCTATAAGAGTGCAGCTCAGTCTCCTACTTCTTCACGCAGAGCAGGACCAACAGCATCTTCATACCAAGGGCTGCTTGGTGTCCTACCTCTGTGAAGTTGTCCGTGGTCGGGTCCTGAGCAGGTGCAGAACAGGTTCCCTGGAGATGCTTTTCCCGTTTCCTTTGTCTGGAAAAGCACAATATTCAAACTTGAAAAGTGGCAATGGTCTGTATTTTTGGATGCTCTGTGTAACCTTGGAAAGGTTACCTAGACTAACTGATACAAATGCTTTAAGGATTGAATGGGATAATCCACATTAACATTTAGCCCAATGTGACAGTGCAAATATTGAAGAAATGATAGCTAATGTTAAGTAGTGTTACCTAATTATTTGGGTTGACATAAGCAGAGGTCTCCCTTCTGTATTTGGATGTGCATATTTCCAAATGTACTGAAAAACCACACCTCAATGCAAAGTTCTTTTGGGGACTACCAGTTATGGATTCTTGAAAAAAAACCATTAAGCCAAAATACTTTGCTTCTATGTCTTCTGGCAACTTCTATGCAACAAAAATATGAGTAAAAGCCAACTGAATAAAGTCTTCCTCAACATGTTCTCTCCAAAATGATAAAATTGCTCATTTAACACTTTGATAATCTTTAAACGGAATGAGACTGATATTTTTGTCCAGCAAAGAGACAGAAACGGGACAATGTGTCACAGAGGAGAGTGCCCTGCTTAAAAAGCAGAAGAACTGAGTGCAAGCCTTTTCTTTGCCCTCGACTAACTGTGTGATCTGAGGCAAATTAATCCTCCAAGTCACTTTTTCTTTATCTGCAAAATAAGGGAAAAGGTACCTATATCCTGGAATTGCTGTGAGGGCTGAGATAAGGGTTGCATGATTACCCTTCCCATGAGATGGAGAAAAAGAATTGTTGAAACTGAAGGCAACTTCGGATAGTTTATCCCCAAAATATTTGTGTGATGGTCTCATCTTTCAAGTGACGCACACCCACAGGGAGGTGACACAGAATGGATGTCAGTGTGGCTGGCCTGGAGCTGAAACGCTTCAAGGGAAAACCTCCCCTGATTTTATTACTTTTACAACCTCTAACCCTCAAATCCCAGGCCAACTGTGAATAATTATTAGACCTTACACCCTCTTTTTATCTCTTTGGATTCCAAAAAGTACAAAAAAAAATTAATATCGTGATTTGTAGTCAAGGCTCTTTGGGTTATGAACAGCAGAAGATCCAGTGGGGGGGCTGTAGGAATAAAAGGGGGAGGGACTGATTATCAGGAGACAGGGGCTCCTGGAACCTGTGGACACAGGTGCTCCGGGTCTCTGGACTGTAATAAACCACAGTCTGGAGCTTCCACAGGAGCCCAAGACATTCTCTGTGTGTCTCTCAGCCACGCTTTCCTCTGCGGAGCTGCTCACTCTTCTTTCTGTTGCAGATCAGCCTTTGATTTCCCATTTCCCAATGAGCAAAGCAGCTCCTGGCAACTTCTGGACTACACAGACCTACAGTCAAGATGCAGCCAGTTCAAGACTGTGCTCTCCTCCTCCGGATTTTTGCTGGTTTCCAACAGAAGATGCTCATTGGCCCACCTTGGGTCACGTGCTTCTGCCTGGTCCAATCAGTGTGGCTAGAAAGGGGAAGGGTCTCATTTGATAAACAGGCTGCTCTCCCTGTAACCACGTGGTTGAAGATCTGGGATTGGAGTTTGACTCTCTTTACGGTCCCCACTTGGAGTAGAGGCACACTACGGCTGTGAAAGTCCCAGAACAAACAAACAAAACCCGCCTGTGATTCTGGCATTTTGTTGTTACAGAGTGGAGCCCCACATTCAGCACGAAGATGGAAGAGTTTAGGTGTTGCCTCTCACCACCACATCTATTGGAGTTAATTATTTTTCATACCAATGTTTATTCACTGCCCCAAAGCAATGTACTGGAGTCACTACTTCAAATGACATGAGAAAGAACAATTTTCTAAGACAGAAAATTTTTGTTAACTCACAAATTTAAAAGGATTGTACATATATACAGAAAACTCAGTTTTGCCATGTAGGTGTGTTATTGTTGTGAAAAAGAGTAAAAGTTCTTTTCATCGTTGAGAAAAAAAGACAATTTTGTTCATACATAAAGAGTAGAGTGAATGCTAAAAGTCCGTAGAAAATTATGATTTTGGGTAAGGAGAAATAGGAATTACAAATTTTGGATGACAAGAAATGGAAATCATAAAATAGGAAATCATATGGTAAAAAATTACATGGATATCAGTGAACCTGGTACATATTAAGCAGATAATTAAGCTCCGTATCATACTTGCATTATTTGAAAAGCAAGCAAACCCCAACATACAGCAAAATTGAGTAATTATTTCTGAACACATATATATTTTCAGGCACGTATTAAGGCTGTCTATTATGTCACTTTGCTCAGTTTGTAGTAATTGAATTAAGTCAACTATATAGTATTTTGATTAAATCCTGATGAATATTTTCTAGTTGTTCAGATCAAAGGAAAAGTGAATCCTCTGACCCAGGTGTGAATGTGAACAGATATTTCTTTCTCTATTTTAAAGACCAGATCCTATACACCATTTATTTATTTTTTTATAGAACATTCATTTTTAAAAAATACTTATTTGTTTATTTATTTGGCAGTGCCAGGTCTTAGTTGTGGCACACGAGATCTTCGTTGCTGTGTGCGGGATCTCTGTTGCGGCATGTAGGATCTAGTTCCCTGACCAGGGATGGAACCTGGGTCCCCTGCATTGGGAGCGCGGAGTCTTAACCACTGGACCACCAGGGAACTCCCTAGATATTTATTTCTGGCTTTATACCCCACATAGAAGATGAGATGGCAGTCCCTAAACCTGGGACCTCATTCTCAGAGCTGCTTCAAGAAAAACACAATTAACTTTACCCCTGTCCCCCACTGCTATGGAAATTCTGTACAAGATTGCTATCAGAAATAGAACAGAAAATTGCTTTTGAGGGTGAGTTTTGCTGTTAACTGCTACTGATTCTTTTTTTTTTTTTTTCAACGATGTAATTGGCCAAGGGTTTGGACTTATTTTCTGACAGAAAGTTATCCATTTAAGTGTTCACCTTCATTCTCCAGTTAAAAATATCTCACAGGCTTTGACGTCTTCAACTCCAAATGTTGCTTAACTTGAAGAACTTCAGGCATCATGAAAGGAGCCCTTGGGTCAACCCATTGTCAGGGAAACTGGAGGTGAGTACAGGCAGGTCTGTGCTTGAATCAATGGCCAAAGAATGACAGTTTGATTATATGGGGGACAATATTATTTCCCATTCAGTCCAACCTAGTGAGGAGTGAAACACTGAGACACTATCCAGAATGTACAGGGACCAGGGCTACCCAGAAACGGTGCAGTGTTCCCCCTCCTCAGGAGCTGGAGGACTGTGTGGAGACCCCATAGCTGATCATTTTTGCTCCATAGCTACCAGGATCACCAGTGCTTAGCATCTCTATCCTTTCTACTCTGGATTATCCCTGTGGGTGTTCTCAACCCTACCAGGGAAGACCAGAGTGGGTTGAACTTCCAAATCCCTGCAGTTTCAATGAGCGAAAATGCAGTTGTGTCCTCTCGGTCAGAATATCTTAACTATCAAGTTATCAATATTAACAATGATAATAATTGCACATGATGTACTGTACAATCCAGTCCACACGTCTCACCAATTACTTTTACCACAGTCTACAAAGTAGGTGTTATTATTTCCATATTGAAGAATAGGAAACTGAAGCCCATGGAAGTTAAGAAATTTGCCGATATTTCTAGCTAGTAAATAGTAGGAATGAACCCCAGTCCATCTAAATTCGAAGTTTGTGTTTTTCTCACTATGCCATATAATATATAGATATACATATTTTTAATGAAATAAATCATGTGTTACAGAGTCCCAAATCTGGGTTTCAATTCCAAAAATACTTATTGACAATAAAAGCACATGGCTAATTCTCACAGGTCATAAAATGAAGGAATAAAAATGCTCCCCCTCTTCCAATACGTCCTGCCCACTATAATGTCGTGGTTTTGAGTGGCAGGCATGTATGTGCAGGTACTCACTTCTTATTTTTCCCAAGTTGAGAAAAAACTTGAAATACATAGACAAGTCTGAAATTGTCTCAATCAACGATGATTTGGAAGGTGCCAAATTGTGGTGTAACTGTGACACTATTTTGTCAAAGTGATCCGAATCAGACTATCACTAACTGCACGGGCCTTTGCCCATGATAAAGAGTATCTCATCCCAAGTGATAAACAGAATAAAAAGAATAAACAATAATAAACACTATGAAATTAAATTTTATTAGGAGGTTAATAATTCATGATTTATTACATGGTGACAGTAACTCATTCAAGAGTTCATGCATTCATTGATTCCATATTGTAAGAGCTCACCCTGGTGTAGACACCGGAGATGTAACCCTGAAAAGAGAGCCCTGGTGTCTGTTTTCTCAGAGCTTTGAGCCTAGAAGGGGACACAGTCAAGCAAACTGGAAACTGCAGTGGAGTGGGAGAGAGGCTTGGATGGGGAGACACAAGATGTTACTGGAGTCCCAAGAAGAAGCCACTTACCTAGATTTGGAGGGACTGGTAGGATTCCTAGAGGAGGGATGCCCAAGCTAAGACCTGAATAATGAGTTAGCTGAGCAAAGAATTCATAGGGACAGGTGAACGGTGTTCCAAGGAGAAGAAAACACATCTCTGCAGGCCTGCTGAACTGGAGAAAGTTTAGTATGACCAAAGATCACCAGGAGTGTGATGGCAAGAAGGGAGACCAGAAATGGTACCTGGGGGCAGATCATTCAAATGCCTGTAAACTTTGCTGAGAGTATGAAACTTATTCTAAAGGAAATGGGGAGCCATAGAAAATTACATGCAAGTGAGACAATCAGATTTGCTTTGAGCTGTGATCCAGAGAGTAACTTGGAGACGGAGGCAGAGGGACCAGTTGAGAGTCTGTTGGATTAAGCTCTGGGTGAGTGACCGTGGCCTGAACCAGGCTGTTGGCAATGGGTGTGGAGAGAACTTGACAGATAATCTGCTCTACAAGCATAGAATCTTCCAGACTCGGGGGTTGATGAAAATGGCTGAAAGGCATGGAGGAGGGATCAGGAGAGCCCAGGGCGGCCTCAGATTTCTGTACCACCCCACCACATACCTGCGGCCCTTACCACTTGCATGCCAGGTGATTCTAATCAGGAGCATTTGCTTGTCTGTGCTGGAGTGGGCTTCCATGTGGCGGGTCAGCAACTTGGGGGCATGAACACCTCGGAGGAGGAGCTCTCCAGAGATGACTGGTAGGTGTTGGTGGAAAGTCCCTTAACCCCCAGTGTTTGCGGGGGACAACTCTGAGCCTTGTTGCACGTGCAAGTCCCAGCAGGGTGGAGCCCCAGACACCCACAGAGGGGACTGGCCCCCCTCCAGCCCTGCTTCCCCTCCTCTACTGCTTCTCCCCCTCTTCCACTCTCCCCCTCCTCCCCCTTCTCCCCAGGGTGCTCCATTAACATCCTACACACTAGACGCAATCTCTGCTCTGCTTCTGGAACCCTTTCTTTGCCAGTGGTCTTCAGAATCCTTATTTGTCAAATAAAAAACTAACAGCACCCTCCTTTCATGCTGGAAGGATGTGTGAATTGTGGAAAGGCCCCCAACCTTAAGGTGGGCTCCTCCCTTTCACCCAGGCCTTCCTCACAACTTCAGGTGACCCCGACCCTCTCAGCTTCAGGACCAGCAGAGACACAGGACTTTGTCCAGGAGCAGACACAGGGGCCTTGCCCACTTCCCCATGGCTTATCTTATTCACCGCTTCTGAAATGATTTTTTGTAAACACTTGTAGCTTGTTCTAAGAACCTTAGGAAAGTTGCTCATCATCTTTGAACCCAAACACCTTCATCCCTTGACTGAAGACCAGGAAGCCCATTTAATCTTTGCTTACTCAGTAATCAGAATCATTAGTCAATTGTAAAGCATACAAGTAGACAAAGAAAACCTCACTGGCTGTCCTATACAGCATTATTTTCAGTAATAAAACAATAAAGATAACTTAAGTGATAGGCAAATTGTGGTAGATTCATGATGGAATACTGTACACACCTTCAAGTCATATTTCATAAGAATATATAGTAAGTACTTCTACCTTTTTTTTTTTTTTTTTTTTTTTTGCGGTACGCAGCCCTCTCACTGTTGTGGCCTCTCCCGCTGTGGAGCACAGGCTCCAGACGCACAGGC
This sequence comes from Globicephala melas, assembly GCF_963455315.2. NCBI lineage: Eukaryota > Metazoa > Chordata > Mammalia > Artiodactyla > Delphinidae > Globicephala > Globicephala melas. The sequence continues at coordinate 42,256,976 of NC_083328.1, read as the reverse complement.
TCAGCGCTCATGGCTCACGGGCCCAGCCGCTCCACGGCATGTGGGATCTTCCCGGACTGGGGCACGAACCCGTGTCCCCTGCATCGGCAGGCGGACTCTCAACCACTGCACCACCAGGGAAGCCCCAACTTCTACCATTTTTAACCCAAATAAACCAATTTTACAAAACACTACAGATGATTTGACTCCCAACTCTGCAGGTATAGATATGGATAAAGAAACAGAGATATGAAAATAAATATAAATAATTTTTTAAAAGAGCTCTAAGAATACACATCAAAATATTAGATGTTATCCTTGCTGTGTAGTAGAACTCAGTGGTTCAATTATTCCTTCATATTTTTATGTATTCCCTAAATTTTCTGCAGTGAACATATATGCTAGCACACACACAGGTGATTTTAAAATATTAGAAAATATGGCAGTCATCGACCATGAAGGGTTTGTCTTGTTCATTTTCAAACATCAGCTTTAATTATTTGGCTACATCACAGCCAGGCCCTCCTTCCCCAAGAGAAGGAAAAGATGCCGAGGGGTTAAGTGAGCTTATTGAAGTGAGAGAAAGAGATAGTGTCAGCCTCAGTGCCTCACCCTGCCACAGAAAGTGGAGCTTGTTAAATGTCATCTTCTGGAGGCCAAATGGGACACATACAGCTGAAGAAGTGAAATCCCTCCAGTTCTCCCTCTGCTGATGATTTAAAAATGTAGAAACTCAGAACACTAATTCAGGTGGTCTCACCCTGAAGTTTTAGAGCAGAACACGTACATGAATTCTCACATCACTAAAATGTCGTCACATTTTATAAAAACGTGCCGTCGTTGGCCTGCTTTTCCCACCTACACAGTTTTTGGCTGCATTTCAGGACGGCCTTGTCTTGTTTCTCCATCTTTCCTTGATCCCTCTGTGCTCCCTCTCCTTCCACTGAGGACCACGCAGTTCCAAGCTTTGCCCACCTCCGCTGGCCCCAGACCTCTAGACAAGTGTGCGGGTCCAAGCCCCACAAATGGCCCGCATAATCCTCAAGGCAAAATAAACGCAACCCAAGGACAAACATTTGGTTGTTTTCTGGACTCACTTTTTTCCTACAAATATAGTCAGTGGAGTACTTTGCAGCTAGGCTGGAGGTCTGTACCGACTTTGCAGCCGTTTGGCACCCGTAAGTTCCTTGTTGCCAGCTTCCTTTCTAGTGGATGGCCTCTACCTGATCAGAATGAGGGTTTCTTGGGCTTTTGAACCTGGAAAAGGGCAGCCGGGATGCCTGACTTCAGATGTCAGTTTGGAATTTACTAGGAGCTAAAGCTCTCCTCCAGGCCTCCCCTCTAGAATGAAAATTAGGCAGGAGTGAGTGATCACAGGCACTTCGGGACTGCAGCTGGGAATACCTAGAAAACAGTGGGGGCATTAAAGCCATAGGATGAACGTGATCCCTGATATATATCTAGAGCATGAGCTCACATGAAATTGTCACTGCTGTGTATCTCTATGCTACGGACAACCTTATGGATCTATGAAAATGGTCGGCGCTGGCTCCAGCCAAAAATCAGCGGTGCAGTTTGAAGCATGACTCTCTGGTTCTGTGCCATGCCCCTCTGTTAAGCCCCCTCTAATCATGAGAAAATTTAGCACATTCTCAGAGACCCCGGGGTTTCACAACTACAGTTGGATCAACCGCAAATAACACAACTAGTTCCCAGGTTTCCAAGGTCTTTGGGTGTATTACCTGGAGCTGCCATTAGAGGTCAGCAGTAGCCAACTCCCTGAGAGATGGCGCCCACTTGGCCAACTTCTGAAGTCTAGAACATTCTTCAGGAAAGCGTTTCTGTGGCTTTAGTGTCTTCACCAACAGCACTAGTAAGGCTATTGGTAACTTGAAATTTTCTGGTGTTTTCATTCCAGATTTGCTTCTAAAACAACATATTCAGTAATTCAACAATGTCTATTAAGTTGCTAGGTTTTCATTAAGACACACATAGGGGCTGATAAGGGGGTGGTTATTGAATAGGGGACCTGTGCTGCAGGGGGTGGGGTATCTGACAGGGTGGGAGCAGAGCCTGGCCATAAAACCCATGACAAAATACTGACCTGAAACAAGGATGCGGGTAGTAGCTTCAAAACCTCTGGGACCACACGTAACGTAGACCACCCCACAGCCAGGGAAGGTTCTACAAAGAGGCCATAAATAAATGTATGGACACGAGAAGATACCCATACCGTATTGTTGAGTGGGTGAACCAGTTTAATGAAAAGCCTGTGATACATGATCTTACTGTGTATATACACACACATGAAACTTTTTAATATGAATCTTCAGAGTCCAGAACCTAATAGGAATTATGTCAGGGGAGTATGGTAGTGATGGGTTTCTAAGGTAACTCTAGAAATTTCCCTTTTAGATAACAGAGAAAACCTCACCTTTCTGGTGACTTCCCCGTGGCCTCCAGGAGGTCCTGGCTTCTCTACTTCCCTGGTCTCCAATTTTGTCTCTCTAGCTGGAGTGCAAGGAACCTGAGGCTGGGACTGAGTCCCGTCGGGGACCGTGGCCCCAGCACCCAGTACAGTTGACCATTCAGGCAGGAGTTCTCACGGCATCGCTGAGCGGAGGAGCAGAAGGCGGGGTGTGCGACATCCGCCTGCCTGAGCCCTGACTGGAGTGTGAGCTGCCCTGGGGGATCCCAGTGGGGGTGGCTCTCCTTCTCCACGTGGCCCCTTCCCACGCCTCCAGGTGGAGATTCATCCATGGGCAGCCACCCGGAGGACCTGAGACAGTGGTCAGCTGGGACCATCGCTGGGCAGGGCAGGTGCAGGAGCTGCAGGGGTCAACCCCACTTCCAGGAATTTGTCCAAAGAGCACAATGTGTGAAGTCACATGTGCGTTGATACACATGGCATCATGGACAAAACTCAGGGCTCGCCTAAGTGTCCACGAAGAGGGCACTGACTAAGTAACCCAGTCTCTGGTGTAGTATGCATGTTGGAGTACCCCAGGCATGACAAAGGGGATGGCTGTCTACATGAAGTGCAGACAACAATTGCTCCAGAAGTTTGTTAAAGACAGATTCTTGACTTCCATACTCTGCGGGATTTTGATTTAGTAGAACAAAAAGCCCGGGAATCTGCACCTCTGGTAATTCATTGCACACCTGGTGGGGGCCCATCTTTGAGCAACACTAAAGCAGCTGTGTATTAATTGGCACAGAAAGGCAGGCGTGCGAAAGCAAAGAGCCACAGAATGAAAACATATGGAAAATCGTCTGAAGGATCACAGATCCAAAAGCTTATTGTGCTGGGGTATTAGTGGAGAATTTTTAGTGAATCCATTTGCAATTGTTTGTTTGTTTGTTTGTTTACCTGTATTTTCCAAATTTCTAACAAGAGGTTTGGGTGACTTTTGTAAAAAGGAAATGATAAAATCTAAAACCAAAATCACCGTCTTGCTTCTCTGGTGGGCATTTGTAGCATGGCTGGGGAGAGCTGATCGGTGATGTGGTGGGGTGGGGGGGCGGCGGAGGGGCAGCAGGGGGGCTGGGATCCTCTACCTCCTCTTTCTAAGAACTTCAGTCCCCAAGCTGGACATGGGGCTGTGTCCTGCCTCCTCTTTCTAAGAACTTCAGTCCCCAAGCTGGACATGGGGCTGTGTCATCCTTCAGTTTTAGAGGTGATCTTTTTTCCTGAGTCACATGAAAATCAAATGAATCGATATTTCTCACTTCACGCTGTACTTTTTTTCTCATGTAAATTTTCGAAAATCATTTAACACTTGCTAAATGGCATCTGCGTAAGATGGGACTGTGTCTGATGTGATGTGCGTGTCTGTATTTAGCTATTGTAGGTTTGACCTATCAGAATTTCCAAGGGACCCACACAGCGTGAAAAGAGTACATACACCTGAAACAATCGGAGAGGTCCCAGCCAGGTAGGAGTGCAGACTTTGGAAACCAAAATCAAACATCAGTTCCAATCTTTATATTGTCTGGAAGACATGGGGGCAAAGTGAATGTAACCTCTCTGAGCCTGGCATCCCTCGGTATCGAGGGATAATGACGATGAACGAAAAGGGTGTTTATCAGCACAGAATGGGATGACGGGAAGCCCAGGCGGTGTCTGGTCCTGAGCAGGAGCTCAGCAACTGTCCACTCCTTGTCGTCTGGGCCAAGCCCTCCCCTCACAAGGACAGGAATCTGCTGCACTGAAGCCTGCCTCAGGCACCCGTGTGCATGGGCCCCGTGCTCTGCTCGGCCGTGTCACTACCGCACGCTTCTCTCCAGCCAGAGGCCACGTCCTCAGCACTGTCCTCATCTGCTTTGTTTTCATTCCACCTCGTCCTGTTTATCCAGTCTGGGGGGCTTCCACCGTGAAGTATTCTGCTCTTCACACCTCCTCTTCCGAAGGTTCAGAATGTTATTTATCGAACAGGGAAAGGAAAGGAAGTGTCTCCATGCAGGTCTCTCTGGAGGACCTTAATGCTTGGTGGAGGGAAGATTCCAGGAGAAAACCCAGTGTTCCTGATTTTCCCAGAGAATCAGCCTTCCTGGACTGAGACAGTCAATCCATGGGGCGTCCCCAGCTCCATGTCCTGGACCAGGAGGCTACAGCCCTCCTCTCAGTGGACTTGAGTGTAGGGCCGAGAGATGCTAAGTGCACAAAGCAATGGTGGAAAGTGCAGGACAGAGTCCGAGCTACGCTGGTTACCAAGGAGTTTTCTCCTCATATCAAAGTACCTTTGGTTACCAGAGAAGGTCAGCAAAGAAAGGAGTCGTGACCCCTGCTCTTGTGGGATCTCAAGGCATTTGTGTATCCTTGTCCACAAAGCTGGCAAAGAAAGAAGACAGGAAGCTCAGAGTGGCCAGCGGGACTTCCAGGAAGGGGTCTGGCTGGAGAGGGTTAAGACATGGGGCTGGGTGATGGAGTTGGACCAAAACACGGCATGGGCAGATGTGAGGCAGGTCTACAGACATCAAGGAGGGAGCTGGCCTCACCGTGGAACGTCATGGAGAGCTGGTGAAGATTCTGCAACCGGCAGGACAATATGGACATTGGGAGAAAACAAGCGAGCATGGCTGCTCCACTTTGAGATCTCCGGTATTGCCGGAGTTGGAATCTGCCTTATGAAAGAGGATGATGGTGACGATGGTGATGATGACGATTAGTGGTCTCGTAACTGGTACTCAGGAGAAGCAGCAGAATCTCATCCTCCACGTTCCGTCCCAGGCTCAGCCTGCATCTCCCTCCAAACGTCCACATCATCTGATTTTGATAGTAATTCCTTCCCTACATTATTTCAAACTTGAAATGTAGTTTAAGTCCCTTCTAATGTATGTCCCTTCCCCATCTTTTTCTTTTTATTTCCATGTATCCATCAAAGACGCAGTTTCCAAGGTTTTTCAGGCTGCCCCCTCGTGGCACATTCAATGCCTTCCTCTGCATTTCCTGAAAACCGGCAGCTGATCAGACTTGTGCCAGATTCCTTGCCAAGAGCCGTGGTATTGTTGTGAGGAACATTTTTCAAAGATTATTACCAAGACTCTCTCCTGACTCATCAAATAATAATTGTGTTTTTCAATAAGTCCACAAGAGGTTCTGGTGCATGGTCATGGTAGACAGCCACCGTAAAGATGTTCCAAAACCTTGTTTCTTCCCTCTAAAAACAAGGTCCAAAAGGGAGGGGATAGGGCAGAAAAAACCCCTCCCTCCCACCCCACTTCCCTTCCCCTTGGGATCCTACAGCACTAGAAAGAATTTTACCATTGCCATACTTTTCCTCCTGATATATTTTTCCCAAGATACCTTATGACTCTCTTCTTATCTTTTGTACTGGGGTTTTGAATCCAATGAAAAATTAGTAGAATAAAACATAGCTCTATAAAAGAACTCTATAAAACAGCTGTCAGAACACAAGGCCCGAGCTCTCTGAGAGACACACCTGCCTTCCGCCTCCCTAGAGGCTCTGTGCTCTGTGAGGGAGAATGTTGGTCCAGGGCCCCGCCCGGAGAGCCGAGTTCAAGTCCAGCTCTTCCATTTCACGCTCTGACTCTCTTTTCCTTATTAGTGCACTAGGAAGGCTAAACGCTCTAACTTCTGAATTCTCTTCCAGTTCAAACATTCTATAAATCCGGGGTTCTGTTTCTTTTTAACACAGGGCAGTTAATAGAGTGACAGCAGGGGCTCAATCCATAAACTGAGAAGGATGGAAACTCAGCAGGCCCACCAAGGCCCCCCACCCCTAGTGCTGTGTCTGTCACCATCCATGTTCAATAAATGACAACTGAATGAACTTATTCCCTCATCTGCACTCAGTTAGTGCGATACACATGGTTTCATGGCTGGAAATCACAAGATGATTTTTGTTTGTTTTGGTCCAGATTGTTTAGATATCAAGGCTGTCTTATACGAAGTATTTGATTAGCCTCCTCCAGAAGGGGCGGTCTTCCAGTCTTTTTGAGCAATAATATACTGCACCTCAAATATTTTGTTTTCCCGGAGTTTAAAAGTCCGTTCTTTGTTAGGTTGCTTATTTTTCTATATTCCTATGATCAGTTCATCTCCCAGACTTCCACAGTTGAAAAAGTAAGACAATTAACTTGTATACATTTCAGAGAGAAAATGGGACTTCCCAGTTATAAATCTGAGAGGGACAGTATATTAGCTTTCTGTGGCTGTGTAACAGAGTACCACAAATTTAGTGGCTTAGGGAGACACTTTGAATCATTCACAGGCTCCGTGGGTCAGGATGTCCAGGCACAGTTTTGCCGTGGCCTTTGCTCAGGCTGAAGTCAAGGGCCAGCCGGGGCCGTGGTCTCAGGTCTGAGCCCACTTCCAGGCTTCTTCGGGCTGTTGGCAAAGTCAAGTTCCACGTGGTTGTGGGATTGAGGTCCACGTTTTCTTGACGGCTGTACGCTGGGACCATTTTCAGGAACTTGAGGCCACCCTGGGGTGTCCTCCCCAGCAGGGCAGTTTGTATCCTCAAGGCTAACACGACTCATCAGCATCGGTAAGATGGAGTCTTATCTAAGGTAGGGTAATCCCAGGCGCGATCATCCTACCACCTGTGCGTGTAATGGAACCCAATCACAGGATCGAGAGCCTGTGGCGTTCACCATCTCACTCACACTCGGGACAGGGGGATCATACAGGGTTTGTACACCAGAGGGTGGGATCCTGGATCACCTTAGAGGTGAGGATGAGGATGGCCTGAGAGCCAGGTGGACACACCAGGGCCTGTGAGCACCTGGCCTGCCCTAAGATCTCTCTGTGTGCTCTTCATCTTTCCTCTTAACACTCTTGGTCCCTGCAAGTTCACAGCTTCTATCAGCAGTTTCAGGCCCAGAGGAGACGATGGTCTTTCTCTCCAGTTAAGACATCCTACTGAGGGATTCTGAATGGCCCAGACACCAGGCCAGGGCATGGGAACCAGGACTGGCCCAATCTGTGGCCATGGGGGCGGGGCTGTTGGAAGAAGTGGGTGAAACCGAGCATACCTGCCTCGGGGGACACCGAATCTCACAGGTTCTTTAGGTCTTTGAGAGTCTGAGACCAAACACATCAAATCCCTCAAAATCAACTCCCTACGCTCAACCCCTGAGTTTGGTTAATGGAACCACTGGGTACCAGATTCTGCCTGCCATCCTTTCTTCTGGCCTCATCAGCTCCATCAGCACCCCCCCACACACACACTCGTTTGCATTCTGTTGCAGGTTGGGGTCCCAGAGGGCAGATTTTGAGGTGGAGATTAGCACACAGGTGGATCTGATTAGGAAATACCCTTGGGATTAGCACCTGTGAAGCAGGGTAAGGAAGAAGGAGGGGGCAGAGGGAGAGGTGAGCTGTGATGCACACCCAGTGCCAGCCTCGACCAAGGGGGTGGGCAGCCCTAGAGTTAGGATGGACCTTCTGAGTTGATCCGGGATGGGATGAGATGGCCAGTCCTTTATCCTCCCAGACTGACCACTCACTGCACATGGGCCACTGGAAAAGGAGGTGCCCTTGGGCAAGGGGGGTCTCTGAGCCCCTGAAGCCACTGAGAATTGGAGGGTGTCCACCCACAGCCCTCCCCACAGCTGGAACCAAGGACTTTCTCTAACTGGGGATCCAGATGGTGCTCTGTAGTCCTTCCACATTCCCCCACCTGCATCCCTCCTCTGTTTTCAGAAAGGCTGCCTAGTGCAGGCCCTTATAATCAGCTCTTCATTCTCTCGTCTGCTGGGCTCCTTCCTTCTCGGCCAAACTCTAAATCTCTTCCGTTATCACGTCAAACCACTGTTCAAAATTTCTTCATGGGGCTTCCCTGGTGGCGCAGTGGTTGAGAGTCCGCCTGCCGATGCAGGGGACGTGGGTTCGTGCCCCGGTCCGGGAAGATCCCACATGCCGCGGAGCGGCTGGGCCCGTGAGCCATGGCCGCTGAGCCTGCGCATCCGGAGCCTGTGCTCCGCAACGGGAGAGGCCACAACAGTGAGAGGCCCGTGTACCACAAAAAAAAAAAAAAAAAAAAAAAAAAAAATTCTCCATGTCTCCTAATTTCCAACAAGCTCAAGTTCCTAAGTCTTAGCCAAGCTCTGAGGTCCTTTAACATCTGACCTCACCAATATTTCCAGGATTTTCTTCTACATTTTACCCATCAACCTTCCTCCTCATCACAGTGTCAAGTTTCTCTTTTCCAAGCCCACTTTTCCTCATCCTTTCTCCTTCTTGACATTTCCCCATCCCCTCGTCCTCCTCCACCACCTTCTACCATGAAAACCCTGCCCACCCTTCACTGTACTGCCGTGAAAGAACTTTCCTCCAGGGATGACCATAGCCCAGAGTAATCGCATCTTCCCCAGATCTGTTAAATTCTTCTGCAGGGCAAGAGCAATTCTATGCTCTTGATTTAACACCAAGTATTCTAGGGTATCAACTACTGTGTACACTGTTGATTTAGGTCTCCCTAAAAGCAAGGTCCTGAGACAAGGGGGACCCCCCGGGGGCAGGGGTCCACGTGGAGGGGATGCCAGTGGGTGGAGGAGGGAGTGACGAGACGAAGCAGAACAGGGAGAACACCTGACAAGGTGTCAGTGGGCGTTACTGCCTGGGTGCCTGGAGCCTGGTCTCACCCAGGAACCTCTGAGGAACCACAGAGACCACCTGGGAGTCATCCACTGGAGGACAGGGAGCCTGGGGCCCTAACCAGTGAAGCCCATCGGCCCCGAGGGCTGACCCTGCTGCTCCTGGGAGTGTTGGCTCCCCTGACTGCCAGGTTGCAGGTGCCCATGATGGAGCAAATCAGAGGAGACCTTCAGGAAGTTGCTCTGAGCAGGAAGCCGTAGATGCTGGAAACTGTGGCCACTCCACTCCCAGGCTAGACGGTGATCCCTGAATTCGTTCATACCGTTAAATGGAATATTGCCTGCCATATCAGTAAAGAAATGATGTCACAGTCATCAACGACTGTAGCCACCAGCCGGTGGTGAGCTGGTGAGCCCTGAGGGAACTCAGGAAGGAAAAGAATACCTGCCATCCAGCAGCCATCAGACTCATCACTTCCTATCGTGAGCCCTGAAGAAACTCAGGATGTGAAAACACAGGATACCCAGATAGCTGAGGTGCACATCAAAGGAATGATTTCAGTGAGCCCAGACTCTTGCAGCGCTAAATTCCTTAACTTGAGATATCTGGTTTTCTGGAATTAGCGGTGATCTCAGACTACCTGCCCTTTGTTACAAAACTCCTATATATCCTGGCTCCCCTCTCACCTCCTCAGGGCAGTTCTCTCAGGGTTACTTGAGATGATGCCTCCTGGGCTTGAAGTCCTAAAAATTCCCGCCGAATAAAACATAACTCCCAACTTTTAGGTTGTGAATAACTTTTTAGTCGACAATTCTGGGTTCCTCACGGACCTCCATGCTACACGTAAAGGGCACTCAGCCAGTACACATTGATGTTGCGTAGAGTCTGGGGAAAAGCACGTGTGTTTTCCTTACAAGTTCACACAGGACACTCCCACCACCAGGTGTGCGGGCTTCCCACACCAAGCGATTCTGTCACATCAACAGCTGTACTACAATGCAGTTCAATTCTGATATCAGACAAAGTCCGTGCATACCCCACAGGTTAAGTCAGGGCTCGGTCCTACAAGACTGACCCCCCCCCCCATTTCAGATGTCAATCACAATCTAGGTTGTTACCTGTGTTTTTCACCAACAGGCTACAAATTGGGGTTCCCATGTTCCCCTCCTCAGGTTCAATAATTTGCTAGAAGTGTTCACAGAACTCTGGGAAATATTTACTTAAGTTTATTATAAAGGATGTAATAAAGAATACGGATGAACAGCCAGGTGATGAGATACATAGGGTGAGTTCTGGAAGATTCTGGAGAGCAGGGGCTTCTGTCTCCACGGAGCTGGAGTGGATCACCTTCCTGGCACGTGGGTGTGTTCACCAACCCATACATTCTCCAAACCTCGGGCTTTGGGGATTTTTTTAGAGGCTTCATCACGTAGGTATGATCAATTATTAACTCCATTTCTAGCCCTTCTCCTCTTCCCAAGGGATGACGGATGGGACAGAAAGTTTCGAATCATGGCTTGGTCTTTCTGGCAACCAGCACCCATCTTTTTTTTTTTTTTTTTTTTTAACATCTTTATTGGAGTATAATTGCTTTACAATGGTGTGTTAGTTTCTGCTTCATAACAAAGTGAATCAGTTATACATACACATATGTTCCCATATCTCTTCCCTCTTGCGTCTCCCACCAGCACCCATCTTAAAGCTCTCTGGGAGCCCACCAAGAGATGCCTCATTAAAACAAAAGGCAGGAAGTTCCAAGGGATTTAGGAGCTCTGTGTCAAGAACCAGGTCAGGGCTTCCCTGGTGGCGCAGTGGTGAGAGTCCGCCTGCCGATGCAGGGGACACGGGTTCGTGCCCCGGTCTGGGAAGATCCCACATGCCGCAGAGCGGCTGGGCCCGTGAGCCATGGCCGCTGAGCCTGCGCGTCCAGAGCCTGTGCTCTACAACGGGAGAGGCCACAGCAGTGAGAGGCCCGCGCACCGCAAAAAAAAAAAAAAAAAAAGAACCAGGTCAAAGGCCAAATATAAAACATAATTTCCTTATTTATCACTTAGGAAATTACAAGGGTTTTAGGAGCTCTGTGCCAGAACCAGGGGCAGAGACCAGAATGAAGATTTTTCTATTATTTCACAAACAGACATCGGAAGGATGGAATAGGGCTCAACTCAGTGGTCTGCTGACTCTGCCAGTGACCACTGTCCTGCCTTAGTCGCCCCACCCTTGGCCCTGCTGACTTACCTCCTAACCCTCTGACCAACCTTATACTTCTCCACTGCGAGCTTTCATTCCTCTTCAAGCTGCCATTCCCTGCATTCATCCTACATTCTTTCCTTCCTCTAAATATGGCTATCAGTTGACCTGTAATAATAATCATAATAACTATTATTATTCATCCATTAAACTGGCTCTTGGTCGAATCCAGGCCTTGTTCCAGAGACGGGAATGGAGTATGCCTGAGACTTACCTTCTGCTGCTAACAAATCAACAAACAGAAATACAGTGTACCGTCAGTGATGAAAAACAAAGCAGATTAAGGAGATTTAAAAAAATGTGGGCCTAGGGTCATCATTGATGAGGTGGCTGGCTCAGGGGTCTCCAACGGCACAATATCTGAGTAGAGACGTATCTTTATCATCAGTTGCGAAAAGTGAGGTTTAAGGAGTGACTCTTCCAAGGTCACACATCTAAGAACTGTGATAATTGGACCTTGCTGCCAGGTCTTCACCAAAGCCCCAATTTAAAAAGTTGTCCTGAGCCTTTGGCGGAGTGGGTGAAGAGGGACAGGCCTGCAGAGGTTCAAGTTATCTTTTATGATGAAGGAAAAGGAGACTTTTCTCCTCACTTTGTCTTCAGGAAATGATCTCTTGTAATAATTTACTACTCGTGTTTAAACAAGATCAAGATGCATTGCCACATCTGAATGACAAAAGAATTGACCGTCTCCCACAGAGTCTACCTGCCATTAAAAAGGATAAGGATACAGATGAGAAGAAGGGGCAGGAGTTGGTCCACCTCTGGGCCGTCAGGCTCCTAGAAGAAGTGTTTCCCTTGGGCGAGGTAACGTGGGCCTAATACGAACTCCAGCTTCCTCTGTATGTGCCCTCTTGTGGCTTCGGGGGCCTTGAGTGGAGCACACGAGAAGTCCCTTAAATTTCCAAGCTTCCTGGTTATATGATATTGATTTAGGTTTTTTTCTATTTTATGTCCTGTCATTTCATTTTCAGGCTCATAAACCGTATAGTACCAAACACAGGCTGTTTCAAATATAATGAGACTTCTCAGAACCTTAAAAATGCTTCTGGTTTTTTTCAGCTTCATTTTACAATAGCGAGATCATCTTATATTTAGACCCCTTTCAGGGTGATTGGGTTGGGCAATTTTTCCAGCGGGGACATAGAGTGTGTATTTCCAAATGCAATTCGTGCATCCCATCCCATCACCCACCGACAGTCAGGACAGGACAGGCCTGGTTTTAGCTGACAAAGATGAGACTGGGTGCAGTGGTGAGTTTAATTCATGAACAGCTGTGCTGAGTTTTATCTTAATATCATGGGTGTTGGCTACGTCACTTGAATGTCCCCACCAGGTAGCACCACACCTAAAAGAGATGAGGGAGAGAGGGAAGAGGTCTCGGGCTCTGGAGCTCGGTTCTGCCCACAGATCACAGACTCTGCTCTTTGCAGGGGCGTTTGCCAACCCCGAGGGGTTCTGCTTCAAGCCCTTGTGAGGAGAAATCTGTGGGTAATTTACGAGGACAACTAGGTTAGGAGAGGCTATTGCCCCAGGAGGAGTGGTGGTTACCTGTTTCCTGCCTGCACTTTTATCTGTTGTTAGCAACTGTGTCCACACTGATCAAGGCGAATATCTCGGTTACTCCCAACTTGACTGCCAGCAGGGACCCTGCGAGATCCAGCCCTGGGGCAGTAGTGGCCAAGATTACTCACATCATTAGGTGAACACAGACACCTGCGTCACACGTGCCCAGAAGTGGAGGGGGCTACAGGCTTGGTCCCGATGGCTCAGCCACTGACCAGGGTCCAGAGACAGAGGTCTGTGGGACAGGTTCTCTTCCCACAGCCGAGAAGGCCCTGGCCTTTGAGGTTTCCACGATTCAAGGAGGTTCCGGCCTCCAGAGAAGGCGGGGAAGGCAGCTGCTGGAGGGCACAGGGAGCCTCCGTGGGCTCAGCTCGTGACATACGAGCTGCTGACGGTCCTTCCAATGTCTGAATGAAAGTTTATGTGCTGACTCATGGGGCAAGGAGAGAATTTTAGAGTCAGGATGTGAAAGTTCTTTTTCTTTCCACGTTGGAGGTCATTACAGGCGAGCTCTGTTCCCGAGGCCCGGCCGGCCCACAGAGCAGGGCTATTTATTGCTACTCAGGTGAGTTTCCTGCCGAAGGCCCTGGGTTTCATCCTGGATGACATGACGCTAAATCAATTAGCCCACAGAACACAAGTCGTGCCTACGACTCCTGCTGAGGGTCTAGTGGGGGTCCTGACTGACCCATCCTTCAAGTCCTCCCCCATCTGCTCCGGCTCCTAGGTTGACGTCGCCTCCTAACTGCTTCCCCACGTGGTGGACCTCGCCCTGTCCTACCCTCATCTCAGGGTTGGATACTGGAAAGTCCTCCTTTCTGCTCTGCCTGTGCTCAGTGGACTCCCCCTGCCCACGTGCCCACCCCCTGCTCACCCGCATCCCCCGGGGCACGCTGGCCTTGCCAGCCTCAGGCTCCTTTGTCCTCCTCTGCTCCAGCCCACAGCTTCCCCAACCTGGCTGGACATCGGAGCAGCTGGGAAGCTTAAAAATGAGGATGCCTAAGTTCCCGGCTGTGTCTTCAACGTAATGGGTCTTGGGTGCATCCTGGATGGGAATATGTTTTAAAAGTCACTCCACAGTGACTGCAGTGTGCAGCCAGGGCTGCGAACCACAGGCATTCCACTGTGGTCCGCGTCACCAGCCAAGCCTTGGGGTCTTGTTCAATGTCACTTCCTCCAACAATCCTTACTAGTTTGCCAAACCAAACCCATTTCTGAGTTTTAGTCTCTTGATACAACTTTTTCCTTCATGCCCCTACTCACAACGTGAGTTATGTATTCACAAATGTCATCTTTTGTTTCACACCCATCTCCTCGTGTCAGGGATCATGCCCACTTCAAGTGCCAAAGTCGTCCACGGCCAGCAGCGAGCCCGCGAGGAGGTGGGTGTCTCCGAGTGTGCGGATGGAAGGAAGGACAGTGGAAGATGCAGCTGCATCCTGGGTACCACAGGAGACTGGCTCACTGCAAGGGTCGCTGTGGTGCGTATCCCAAATCACCCACAGACAGTCATGGGTTTCTAGCTTTGGGACCGCATGGGTGCTTCGTGAAACCAGAGTGGGGCTGAGTGGAGAAACATGGTGGTAAGAAGGGCTCAGCTGAGTGGAAAGCAGAGGCTGAACTGCCTGCCTGGTAGAAGAGCACCAAAAGCAGGCTAAAATGCAGTCTTGAGTCCCAGAATCAGCGGTCTCTGCACAGATGACACTTTAATTCTCAAGGAAATGTGACTTTTCCGAAAACAAGCCTCGTCTGTAGCTGCAGTTTCACACACCCCATGGCACACAGGTGCCCGTTTCTGAGCACGTGATGCCCTTTAGAGAATGTGTGACCCCCACGGCTAAGTCAGACACGACAGCGGATTGGGGCTGCCATGCAAGGGACAGCAGGCTTTATGTCTTGAGTTGGAACCTCCAGATTCAGAAAGACTTGGGTTCAAATTTTGTCTTCACCAGGCACGTCCTGTTGGCTTTGGCTGAGTGACTTCATCTGTTTAAGCCTCAGCATTCTCTTTCATAGTGTGATCATCCTGGCCGAGCCCCCAGAGGGCTCTTGGGAGGATTCTTTGAATCATCCCCTAGCCACACCACCCAGAGGACTTTATCCCACTGTCTGACACTTAGTAAACCCTCAGTAGATGCTCAGCGCTTTCAGAGAGGGAAAAGCCAGTGCAAGCTGCAGCAGGTAAGTGCAGCAGGGTGGTAAGGCCAGTGTTTCCTGGCACTTTTTCTGATTGAGAACTACCATTCTGCTATTACAGTTCAAAGGGGAGCCAATCTGGGAATATGGTCTGCAACCTGCACTCTTCTTTCACGGGATCTCACCCCAGCGCAGGCACAGAGGGGAAAAGGAAGTCTCTACAGCACTAAAGCAACCTGTTGATCCCCCTTTGCTCCCTTCCATCTGGGATGTTTTAATCCCAGCCCCCAACTTCACCAGATCTTAGAATGAGAAGTGGTCCCCATCAGCTATTTCAGAGGCTGTGAACAGAGTCTGCAAGACGCAAAGATTCTGGATTCAAAGCTGGTGAGCATTACATTTAAAGCAAAAGTTCAGGTGCGTGGAGAGGAAAACCAGACCCATGCATACACTGTTTACAGACACCAGCATTTAGTCTCTTTGTAACCACAGAAGTCTGTGTTCGCAGTTGTCATCTGTACCCTTCCATTTAGGCAGGGAGAAAAGAGGCCACGTCCCAGACCGACAGGATTTTGAGGGGTGATCACAGCACTCGCAAAGCCCTTCCTGTGCCGAGGGCCAGGAGAATGGTGCACAGACATGAGCGCATGCGTGCGCGTGCGTGCGCGTGTGTGTGTAAATGTGCACAGCTGTACTTTGGGTTGGGTTCCCCCAGAAGCACAGCCTGAAGCCAGGAGTCAAGTGCAAGGAATTTACGGGAAGTGACCCCGGGAGACCCTGGTGGAGGCAAGGTCTGCTGTCAAGTGCAGGGGCAGTGCGGTTCAGTCCCTCGGGGAGCTGCAGGGGCTGGTGTAGGACACACTTAATAGTGGTCCTTATCCACATACGGCCAGTCTCTCATTGTCTCTGGTTTGCTCTGTGGCCCAGAAAAAGCCTCAAGACAGAGACACCCAGGTGACAGCAAGCTCCCCACCTCCACAGGTAGAGCAAGTGCATGGCATCTGCTGAAGGTGCAGGTAGATGTCTTGTCAGGGAACGTGGCCCAGAGCCTCCCTGGGCACCTGTAAACCGGGGAACAGCAGAGACACAGCTTTGCTCCAGCAAATGCAGCCATCAGATGGGGTCACCTGGGCCTCTCCTGCATCAGCAATCCTCTCTCCTTCATTCTCCTTAATCCAGCCTTCTGTGTATTCATGAGCCCACCCAACATGGGACTCTGGTTTTGTAGCCAAAAGAAAACAAAGCCCAGTTTCCCATTAAATGGAGGAAGGGCCTTGCTTGGTGCTCAATCCTGTCACATTTTTGTTCGTTTGTTTTTGAAACCAGGACCTCAGAACCAAGGTCCTTGTAGAGAAACGTCACCCACTGAGTGTAGGGAGGGGGAGGGAGGGATGCACCCCCTGGGCCGCTGAGGGCATCTCCAGGGGCTGCTGCTCTGGGGCCCTGTGACTCCTAACAACCGCACTCCGAACCTGGTCTGCCCTGGCTGTCACACGCCCCCACCGCTCACATCCCCTACCTGCTGACTTAATCTACAGCTTCTGTGTTACTAATGCTTCTAAGTCAGGTATGAAATAAGGCCAGGTAGCTTTCCTTAACTCCCAGCAACCATTTTTGGGAAAAAACAGTGTTTTTTCTTATATTTTTCTAGCACATGAGGAAGATTTAATAGCTTTCCTTTTAAAATTAACATATAGGGAGATAAACCTTTTGGGGGGCATATAGTTCCATGAGTGTTAACACGTGTATAGATCCCTGTGACCCCAGGACACCATCGGGATGCAGCATAACTGCTTCTCCACCCTTCTTCCGACTCCATCTCAGGCAGACATTTCTTATCTCCCTCTTCATTTATTTCACTGTAGCAGGAAAATAGCTAACGAACATAAGGCACCTGTGTTTGTCCTGATGTTATCATCAGGAACCTGAAGAAGTTGATATGTAACTAATAGAAATAAGTTGACTTAAAAAATAAGCGAAGGAGAAGCGTTCTTCGGACATGGTGGAAGTTATGGGGTTTGGAGAGACAGGACTGGGCCCTTGGGAATGTTGTTCTCTCCACTTTGTCTGACCTCAGAATGATGTGCAAGTGGTGGTCCAGGGTGGAGTGCAGGGAGAAGAGCCGTCACAATCAGGGATGCTGGGAGTTTGATTTCAGAGCCAGACTGCTTATCAAGTTCGGGTGCTCTGTGTATCCAGCCTTAGTTCCAGAGGAAGCCAGGAAAGTTCAGGACACAATGTGCTGCAGAATCAGGCCCAGATGCTGACAATAACCGCTTTAGCAGAGCCTCTCATGCAAAACCAGGTTTTTATGTAACTTGAAAAGCATGACACTAACAGAAAGTATCATTCATCTTGCGAGTTATGGTTGCCTGTAAAACAGAATGCAGAATTCTTTCCCTATAAAAGACAAAATGTTTATCTTCTACTTCCTTGGTTTTCTTCCTTTTGGTCTTTTAAATGTGAATCCCCATCTTTACCTAAGGTTTATCTTTAAAATTCTAATTCAAAAGAAGAAGAAAGCTGAAGGTTTCTATTTTAATTGTCTCTGGCCAAAATGGGCATTGAGCCACACTCCTTCAAGCTGTGATATTTAAAAAAAAAAAAATTCAGGTAGCCAAAGGTCATTTGTGCTTGCTCCATGACTTGGAGGAAATCTCTACAAAGTATATTGAGGAATCCGTGGACCAGACGACAGTGGGTTGTGTTCAACCCAGCTTTGCCACCAACTCTTCCTCCACTCTCATGAGAGCAACCGCCTGCTTCAGAATTTCGCTTTTCTTGTTTGCAGAACAAGGGGTTTGGGCTAGATGATCGGATCAGGTCGTTTCAGTCTCTAAACATGCATAATTCTTTTCTCTTCTCAGTCTCCACGTTTCCTTCCTCTCTACATAGAAAACAAGTCTTACGCACAGGATCGCATTGGATCCTCAAGCTTACCCAGCAAACGACGCAGTTTCCCCCAGCTCCAAATGGGGAAACTGAGGCCCCTGCGGATCGCCCTGAGTGCTACATCGTCAAGTGAATGAAAACGGAAAGGGGGACACAACTGAAGCCGAAGCATGTTCACACCCACTCTGCTTTCCTGCCACCCTCTGCCTTTCAAAAACAAATATCAGAAAGGAAATTACGTTCCAAGACTAGCGACCCCAGGATCATTTATTTTCCTAAGGTGCCTTGGGCAATGAAGGTACTTGGGGTTTAGAATGAACTCCCTGGGAGTAGACCCCACCTGTGGGAATTCTTCCAGCAAGTTCACTGACCGCCTCACGTCCACAGTGCCTTCCCAGGGGAGCAGCTCTGACCACTACAAAGCCAGTAAGAGTGGCTTGTACTGGGGGCTTCAGTCTGGGAAGTGGGCAGAGGAAAAGCAAAGACCTAGGATCATTTCACAGGTGGAAAGCACTCAGCTGGGACAGAATATTCATCCTCAGGACACCCCCGTTAGGGGCTAACAGGTAATGGGATTGGACGCAGCATCCATTCCGTCAATTTCCCCCTGATTTGCTGACTGCCACCATTTGAGACAGGTTTGCAGTAACTCTCAGTAGAAAAGTGGAGAATCAGTATGTGAAGTGTCCTGGAGGGCTCCGCCTTCTGGTGAATGAATTTAGCCAGAAACATTTTTCTGTTGTTTTAACACCTGTTGTTAATTTGACTCAATTCAAAAAGTACCTGTTCAGTGTAAAAAAAAAAAAAAAAAAGGCAGGTTATAAGAAATATAATTCCATTTTTACAAATAAGAATATGCATACACCTTATTTTATTGACTATGAAATGTCATCAATGATTAAAAGCTTTATAATCTTATGTGCCACCAAAGGAAACATCTTACCAATTAAATTTGATGCAATTATTTATCTTCCAGAATTTTATTTTATAATTAATGATCTTCTTAAGACTTATGCACATAGATTTTATCATATATCACCCTTTTGTGTATGAAAAACAGACAAGGTAAATTAAATAGATGGGTTCACATTTTTCTAAAACCTGTCCATGTTCTAGTTTTGCCTCTTTTGGACCACTTCTCAACTGAGAGGCATTGATGCTCTCGCGGGGTTGGTTGGTTGGTTTGTTTTCCCACATAGGGTCACCCTCTGTGCCACTGAGAACTTTGAGGATGCCGCATTTCTTAAAAGGATGTTCTGCTATTGTCTTCAATATTTTCCTCCAAGTTGATGAAATTCATTCTACAGATTTTGAGAAATTTGTACAGGAAACGACAATTAGATCATTACTATTGCCTGGTCAGCCAGAATTGTAAAATGCGTTCCAATTTCAGTGTGGTAAATAGGGGGAAAAAAAAAGAAAAGAAAAGGAAAAGGGGGGAGAAAGGCACTCACATGGCAGGTAGGAGTGTCAATAAATTGACAGAGCCTTTCTAAGTAACAATCTAGCACCATTAAGTGCCCGAAAAATGTCCAGAGCCCCTGATTGCCTCTAAAATCTAATCCCTCAATCTCACCCCTCATACTTTAAACATAATCACCCTGATCTATGCACTGTTCTCTCAGTCATCTTTTTCTTGCCTCTGGGCTTTTGCACATGCTCTCTCTCCCTCCCAATCCCCAGTACTCATTTGTCACTGATCTTGTTATCCTCCTCAGTACCTGGTGTAGGTGCCTCCCCTAGGGCTCCCGTTTCCCCCACCCCACCTCCCACTACGGTATAGCTGGCTATGGATTTGTCAGCTTCTACCCCTAGTCATGCAGGCTCTGTGGGAGAAGGTCTCCTAAAATATTCACCATCACACACAAATTCACCATCATCACACAGAAATATTTATTTATGACTTTTAGAAGTCTTTGATCCCTTTTAAAATATTTGTTTTAAAAATACATTCTGAATAAACATATAAAATAATATAATACATTTAAGGGTAAGAAACATATTTTAATACATTTTATATATATATATATATATAGTATATTATGTTTCTTATCCATATATATATTCATAGCAACAAATGAGAACTTGGTCACCTTCTGCTAGCCCCTCCTTAGCCCAGACTTATTCTCCAGAGTCTACCTCTCTTGACTAACACTGTTTGGAGTTCTTATTATGGTTGTTTCCTAACCCATAGCTTTTGCCACTTCCTGTGATGTAAATATTACTACCTTGCAAGCTTCCAGTGGGTTGCAACTGGCTGGTTAATTTCCTGAATATTTAACAAGGTTAGGCAAAAATCCATTGACTCTTCACTATGAGAGATATCTCAGTATTTTCTTTTCCCTTGCTTCTTCCTCAATTGCTTGATAGTTATAGCATTATTTTTAGGTTTTTTTTTCCTTTTGTTTGTCATTACAGCTGTAAAAAATATCCTTATGCTTTTATCCTTAGTTTTGGTCAATTAAGCCTTCATTTTCCATCAGTAACTTGACACACAGCTTCTATGCAAGAAAAGGCTGTTTCTTGACCTTCCTTCCCTCAGAACTTCTTCAGCTCTAACTTAGCAAAGCCATTAGCATTTACCTTCTACTTTGTACTAACAACATGATTTGCTCACAGTTTGGATCTATAATTTGAAAGCCAATAAGTATAATTTTCATTTTGTGATTACGGGAAGATCCTTTACTGCTAGAGCGAATAGTGTTCTAATATTCCAATTTTTTCATCATGGGTCCAATGCCAACAAAGTAAAATGTATCCTGAAATCAAAGCCAAACATTTCCTCTTTTCTTACAGTCCACTGGTTGTTTAAAATCATGCCACTTTTTAAAATTTGCTTTGTATTTGGAGTATGACTTATTATTTTATTTTTGTTTGCTTTTCCTGGAGTTTTTAATTTTTTTTTCTTTTTGGAGAAAGAATAATGTGTCTCCATCATATTTTCAAGTTCCTCTATCTTATCTTCTCAGTCAGAGGGTCCAATACATGGTGTTTTGTCCTCAATAATTTTTTAACCAAGATGCTCCCACCCAGAGCCTCCGTCCTTCACGTCCAACCTGGAAAGTTCCCCCAGGTTAACAGCCCAGTTGTCATCTCCAGACTTCTCTTCCCTTCTCGCTGATGGAGTCCACACTCTTCCCACTCTTCCACACATCCTTCATTAACTTCCTAAGAAGAGTTGTGACTAATATAAGCTTTGGAGAGTCTCATGGCTCATTATTTTGATTTTGCCTGTATCCTTGCCTTGGAGTTTTTCTGAACGTAGAATTCCACATCCAGAATGAATTTTTCTTCACAGTATTGAGGGCATCACCCCACTGTCATTTCACAGTAAGTTCCACCAATGAGAAGTCAGAAGTCATCTCAGTGTTATTTTCATTCCCTTTTCTCCCTCTTTATTCTTGGTGTTCTGTAATGTCCGGAGGTAGTGTCTTATTTAGGAAGATTCTCAAAGTGTCTTTACATTAGCACAGACACCTGCCCTTTTGTAAGGTCCCCATTTGGAGAATAGGAGGTGAGTACAACAAAAACGGTTTTGAATGATTTGCTTGACCACCTTGGTAGACATAGTTTGGATTGTTTTGCCCTGGTTTGCAGCCGCTTAGTTCTTTTTTTTTTTTCCTTCTACCCATTTGCTGAAGTGTAACATTCACACTGAGAAAAGCACAAATCATAAGTGTGCAGCTTGACTTTCTCCCAAAATGAACACACCTGTGTAACCTCACCTGGCTCGAGACAGAGACATCAGCACACCTGAAGCTTCTCTGGTCTCCTTCCTGGTCCCCATCCCACCCCCTCCCCATGGTTCCAGCCACCACTGGCTCTGACCTAAAGCACTGTGGATTCCTCTTGCCCGTCTAGACTTTGATGTCAATGGAAGCATACAATGTACACTTTTGGAATCTGATTCCCTTCATTCAGCATTACTTTTGTGAGAGTCATCCTTATTGTTGCTTATAATGGTAATCCATTCACATGGTGTCCTGTTGTGTGAATGTTGGTCTTCATCTACTATTGCTGCATATTTGGGTTGCTTCAGTTTGAAATCTGTCATGGGCTGAATTGTGTCCCCCACGATTCATATATTAAAGACTTCACCTCTAGTACCTCAAAATGTGACTGTATTTTGAGATAGGGTCTTAAAAGAGGTAATTAAGGTAAAATAAGACCATTGGGGTGGGAGCTAATCCAATATGACTGACCTCTTTATAAGAAGAGGAGATTAAGACTCAGACACACACACACGGGGACGACCATGTGAAGACACAGGGAGGACACGGCCAAGGAGCGGGGACCCAGAAGAAACCAATGCCGCCAACCCCTTGGGACTTCTGACCTCTAGAAATAGGACACATTTCTATTGTTTAAGTGACCCAGACTATGGTACTTCGTTACTGCAGCCCTAGCAAAATGCTGCAGAACTATTACAAGTAGTGCTGCTGTGAGCATTTTGAATGTGTCTTTTAGTGTACATCTGTACAGATTTCTGCTAGAAATGTACCCAGGCGTGGAATCGCTATGTCCTGAAGTTGTGTGTATGTAGATACCATCAAAGAGGTTTCCAAAGCAGTTTCATTGATTCACACTCTCTCCAGCAATATGTGAGAGTTCTCACGGGTCCTTCGGCCAACTTGGCCTCAGGCTAGACCCTTATCCCTGTTCTGACTCCCTCCTCCCCTCGTCCCTCACTGTGCAGCGCTCCGGCAGACTCCTCTTCTGTGTCATCTTATCTTACACAGACTTGTTCTGGTTTCATAAGTCCAGACTTTCCCCCTTGCTTCTTTGATTCACTGATTGTCTTCCTTCTAGGACGACATTTTCCCTTTCATCAAAGCTTACCCACCCTGATGTTGCTGGGGTGACGGTGGATAAATACGAATTAATCGGGTAAATTATTCAGGTGTTTATGGCCGTATCCTTGGGTAGTGTTCACATCCTGTTATGGTTTAGAAATACTGGGCATTCTGACAGGGACCCCTCCCACACCAGACACACTTTCATGTTTCTCAAAGTCATGGTCAATAGCAGCTGACTGTCTTGTGCATGACGTCACTTCTGGGCATGGAGGGCAAGCTCGTGCACTTTCTACTTCTCCCAGCTCTGAATTTCCTGTTCACATTGATGGACACATTTGTTTTACCATGATTCGTGCCAACAGTTATTCAGCTGTCCAAGAGGCTTAAGACAGAGTGTAATGCCATTAACACCACCAAAAACATAAAAAATAAAAAAAGCCCTAGCTGCAGTAAGGCAATGTTGCTCACATTCCCTAAAATCAAGGCCATTTTGATCACAAGTGTCTGTGAGTCGATCCCTGGAATGAAGGGAAGTGTCTAGGGGAAGAGACAACTCCCCTTAAAAGCCTGCTACCAGGCTTCCCTGGTGGCGCAGTGGTTGAGAGTCCGCCTGCCGATGCAGGGGACACGGGTTCGTGCCCCGGTCTGGGAAGATCCCACATGCCGCGGAGCGGCTGGGCCCGTGAGCCATGGTCGCTGAGCCTGCGTGTCCGGAGCCTGTGCTCCGCAACGGGAGAGGCCACAACAGTGAGAGGCCCGCGTACCGCAAAAAAAAAACAAAGCCTGTTACCTCTGGGAGCAGATTACTTGATGGATGACTCGAAAGCTACAGAACAAGAATGTACTGTGTGCACAGCTCAGATAACACAGCTGGAAGACCTGGCTGATGTGCAGGACAAGAGACCGGAAGCCGACATCTGGGCCAGCCCCGCATGTAAAGTGCAGGGCAATGTGTTTTACAGGTACCTTTCTCTCAGCCCTCACACAGAGCTACACACGGGCACTCTCTCTTTACTAAGGAGGAAACCAGTGTTCAGAAAGGTTAAATAACTTCCCCACTGTTACACTTCCCTTAACTGTGGACTGAGGTTTGAACGCAGGCTTGTCTAGCTCTGACATCCACGTCCTTTTCACTCTAAACATTCACTGATATTTAAAAGACTTGAGCAAAGACTCACTAAAATAAACGTGATACTATTCAAAGGGAATAAATGTAAAGTCCTTTAGTTTGGTTTAAAAATATACAATTGTGTAAGTGCAGGGGAAGATTGGGAGTAGCCAACATTCTTTTTTTTTTTTTTTAATCTTTATTGGAGTATAATTGCTTTACAATGGTGTGTTAGTTTCTGCTTTATAGCAAAGTGAATCAGTTATACATATACATATGTTCCCATATCTCTTCCCTCTTGCGTCTCCCTCCCTCCCACCCGCCCTATCCCACCCCTCCAGGTGGTCACGAAGCACCGAGCTGATCTCCCTGTGCTATCAAGGTGTCACAACCACCAAGTAAAATTAATCGACATCCTAGCCAGTCTTGTGAAGCATATTCATAAACCCTCTCCTGAAGGGCATAGAGAAGTGGGTTAGCCTGGAAGATCTCCCATCGAAACACTTGCTTCCAATGCGTATTAGTTAGGTGAGCTTGGTGAGTACCTTTCTTTTCCGAGCCCCAGTTTATAAATCTTTGGAATGGGAATAACCGTAGTTCCTAATGTTCTGTGTTGTTGTAAGGAGCACAGCATGCCAGGATGCAGGACATGTGACGCCCAGTGTGAGCTTGCTGGTGCTCTTACCCTGTCTGGAGTTTCTCTCCTTCCAAAGTCCACAAGTTGAGTTAAGAATGGCCCTGAGTTGCCTCCAGAAGAAGGTTAGTAGAGGTTCTCACCTGGATTCCTTCTCAATGGCACTAAAGAGCAAAACAAAGATGGGTTTAAATTAAAGGACAGGAAAGAAGAAAGATTATTTTCTTCCATGTCTCCTCTCATTTAACAAATATTTCTTGAGCACTCAATATGCACGTTCAGGATGATGAAACAGCAAACATCTTGGTCCCTGTCCTCAGGGGACTTCCGTTCCAATGGAAGAGACAGGCTTGAGGCGGCAGCAGCTAAATAGAAAAAACGCAGTGGAGGTTTGGAAACTTGAAGTGTTATGAAGGAGCAAACGACAGGCTGAGACAGAGGGTGATAAAGGCTGAAGTGCAGGCAGAAAGCACGCCTATGGGAAGCAGCAGGTGGAGCAAAGGCTCCCAGTGGGAAAGAAGTGAGAGAAGAATACACACGGTGAATGAGATCAGAGAGCGGGGCCCGTGCATTTGAGAGGATCCAATGGTGCCTGTGGCCTGGTGCAGAGTCTAGATTTGGTTTTCAGTGCTGTGGAAAGACATGGAAGGGCTTTAAGTGGAGGCCAGTGGGAGGTGGTGACAGAGCTCATGTGGAGACAGGGTTTGGAGGACGCTTGTGTAATTTGCTTTGGAGACCACAGTGGCCTGGGTAGATGATGGCAGCTGTGGAAACGGAGGTTGCGGGGGTGGGGAGTGCATGGATTTCAGGCATGTTTTGGAAAGGAAACTGCCGGAGAAGATCATGTTGTCCAACCATGAATAGGTCCATCTAAAATCCAGAGCTCTCTGCCTGTTTAAAAAGATGGATAGCCACCTGAGAAGAATGTTGTTCAGTCAAAAGTTACACATAGAGAGGTCCCGAGAATTTTTCTAGTGTCAGTCTAAGTGTATCGAATGCCTGAAATTCTATATTCATTGCTGATGATAATTGTTGATGATAATAGAAAGAATCACATATTAAATCATCATATAGAGAAATTTTAGGATTAATTAATTAGGCTTCTCAAGCTATCTTCAGATATTGTCAAGTTCTGGGGAGTAGACAAATGCTACTTATTTTCATAACTTCTATGAAAGGTCACTTTTTCACCATTCTCTAATTCTTGGGTCAGGACTAGAGACCTTAGACTAGAGGTCTGTGACCTGAACTGCACATTAGAATTTCTTGGGGGTCCTCTAAGGAAAAAAAAAGTCCCAACATCACTTGGAGGAAATTTTAATATTTTTAAAGATTTCCCAGGTGATTCTAATGCAGTCAAGGTCAAGAAGATTACTGCAAACCTTTTGAAACTGTCTTACTGTCTTACACTATTGTTTTATTCTGAGAACTTTCTCTTCCCCAGAAGGCAGGTATTCACTTGAAAAATACACACATCTATTAAGGGCAAGAGAAGTTTCACAAAATGAAGGAAGTATGTGAAAGGAGAGGGCTGGGCTGTGGAAGGGGAGGTGGTGTGGCTCCACACCAGCTGGTGCCTGAAACTTTCTCTCTCCTGATGAGCCTGGAGTAAACGCCCAGCAGCTGGACCCAGCCAGCCAGGCAGTGGACAGACACCCTATTCACTGTACTCCTGGCTGGCTCTGCCCTGCCTTTGCAGTCTGGCCTTTATTTGTCATCTTAAAAATTTCCATTTCAACTTTTGGTCAACAGATACTCCGACTTCAGCTCTTCTCAGCTGAGGATGGCGATAAAGAAGAAAAGTACCTACCTGACCTTTGCAAATGTTTTCAGCAAACCGACACACACACACACACACACAGGGTATGTACAATCTGGGGCGCACAGCTAAGCCCTCGTCAGTATGAGGCTTCCTTCCAACGGTGCACGGCTTGGCCCCTGGTCAAGATGGCTTCATCTTATTAGAAATCTCCAAGGCTCACAGAGTCAAAACTTGGACGTTTACTGTACACGTTAACAGAACGTATTCCACAGGCTTGTAATAAATCTTTATAACCACATATGGCCGAGTTATAAATATGAGCTGGGAAGAGCAGTAAAAGCACAGCGTACCGAAAGGCATCTGCCCAGCTTGGAAGCACTTTAGGTTTTATTAATTTACTTATTTTATCGAACTGTAACATTTCAGGTGCCGGAGTGATGTTAAATCACTAGCGACGTGAAGTAGAAAAACGAATAAAACGCGAAAATCGTTGCAAGAAATATAACGCAGCAATTAGTTCACTTAGTATATTCGTGGGGTGGCGGCTCAGTCTTTCAGACAAAACAAAGCAAAATGAAACACAGGAAATTCCCTGGGAATTATTTCTTGGTGCCAGGCAGGTGTGGGGAGGGGGCTCAGCGGCCATGGCTCACGGGCCCAGCCGTTCCGCGGCATGTGGGATCCTCCCGGACCGGGGCACGAACCCGTGTCGCCTGCATCGGCAGGCGGACTCTCAACCACTGCACCACCAGGGAAGCCCGAGGGGGCTCTTTTTTGCTGTGGTTCTGACACCTCCCTCCTGAAACAGATGAGAGATGATTTGGATCTACACCCACCCGAACCTGTAGAAAATTTAAGAAAAAAAAAAGAATGGATGTACCCCGAGCTTCCTCCCAGGCATCCAACAGGCCACCTTTCCGTTTTCCTGTAACCTATGTCCCCGGGCGATGCTTGGATGCTGACTTGTCTGGCCGGAGAGGATCCAGGCCCTGCGGGTGAACCTGCTGGTTTATTTATACATGAAAAACTGAAG
This sequence comes from Globicephala melas, assembly GCF_963455315.2. NCBI lineage: Eukaryota > Metazoa > Chordata > Mammalia > Artiodactyla > Delphinidae > Globicephala > Globicephala melas. Next base: position 42,229,759 of record NC_083328.1, on the reverse strand, counting down.
ACAGGGCAAGGCAGCCCTGGATGTGCACACAGTCCTGAACTCAAAAGGCCCCTTTCTGTTTTAAAATACCGTTTCAAAACACTATCATGGCTAACGTTTTAGGAGTGACTGTTGCACTTTTTTGAGAGAAAAGGATTGCATTTTGTATCTACCTCTTTCTACAGCTGTTTCTCTCCCCGCTCACACATTCCCAAACTACAGGGTAGGGCATCACCAGGACAGGAATAGATTTCAAGTCTGGCATCTTTTAGAGACTTAGGAGGAAAAAGTCCTCAAACACGAAGAGATTGAAACTTTAATCAAACCTGTTAGTATTCAGAATCACTGTTCTACTTTCCCTTTCTACTATCCTTTTACTAAAGAGCATATATGTCTTTACTAAAGACACATATATGAATGTGTCTCATGTTTGATTGATTTCAAGATGACTAAATGTTCTAAAGAACTTTCCTTTGGCTTTTTCACTTGCACTCTCAGACTTCCAGTGTCTTGTTTCCTTGGAGTGTGTTTGAAGCCAGAAGTTGAAGGTAGGACTTTGGGGTTTGGGAAAGGGCAGAATTTAAAACATGGCATGGGGAGCCAAAGCCACAGAGTTGCTTGGTTACAAGAGTTACATTCACCCTAGATACTTCACATCTTTTTTTTTTTTTCTGTTTACACTGAAAAATCCATTTATTAATTAGATAACAATAAGATAAAATTTAAAAGTATTTTCCATATAGTATGCGTGAGTTTCCCAAAATTACGTTTCCCATAAAGTGAGCTCAGAACCATAAAAAAGAAATATAAATATAATATATATTTAGGCTTAGCATATTTTGGTAGCACATAGATATTTATATTGTTTTTAAAATCTAGAAGGAAATGGTTTCTCAAAAATACAAATTACTAGAGAAATTTTAAAGAGTTTAAGGAAAAGATTGCTTTGTTTGATTTTCTCAGACAAATGAAAAAATTATTTTCTTTGTAAGTTGGGAGTATTTTAGTATTTTTAAGCTATATTTGACTGAGTAGTTAAAAGCTACTAAATAAATATAAAATATATGTTCTCTTTTAGGGGAAAAATCTATTTTGCCAGTATTAGGTTTTTGCTTGCATACTGCCTATTTCCTACATACAGAAGAGGGACTCTTGACGCTAGAATAAAGAAGTTTGCAGAGAGATAGAATCATTTAGATTAGTATTAAACTAATTAACCAAATACTGCCCTGGGAGTCCTCTTTTCTTGCAGTGGTTCTGTTACAATGATGTCTCGCCAAGAAAATTGACTCACTTTTTTCCCTACAGACACAGCTTACATTTCAGGAAATAAGAGAGAGTACTAAAATAAAAGTAAGATACAATACCATTTATTATTTTTAATTACGGCCCATAAGCATTGACACAAACCATGCATTTCGAAAGCACTATGCCTAGACTTTGAGATAGACTTAGACTATTGTTAGGGAAATAAAAATGATTACTAGACAATTATTATAAGACAAAATTATTAAAAGCACTTTCGCTATCTTTGAATTGCCTACACTTGTGGGCACTTGTTATATGGTCCACACCCTTATTCAAAGGGCCCTCCACAGTGGATCAGACAAGCATCAAGCATCCTGGAGTCTTTCCACGTAAACTTTGCAGAAATCACAACTCTTATGACTCATAAATTGTACAGTCGTTGTATATATAAGTTGTCAACATGTCAATACTGGTCATCTAATCTTCAAGTTAGATCACTGTTTTTGAAATGACCTAATTACAGTTTTAACTGGTAGATTTTCTTAGAAGTTAACGGTTTATTACTTCCCACTTCATCACATTTCAGGACGCTCCCCACTGCTTTTACCCCACACTTGGAATTTCCTGCATTTACTGCTTGAAGACAGGCTCTAAGATCTGTGATAACATAAAGAAGTTTTACATTAGGTCACTTTCTCCTCTTTATGGGATACAAGATGGGAATAAACCCAAGGCTTTGTTGACCGGACTCTCCTTCCTGCATCTCAGAGCTGGTGGCATTTAGTTTGTTGGAAATCTCTGCTGTCAAGGAGGTCAGGTCATAAACAAGATTCAAGGACTTCCGGCACAGACACTCCTTCAAAGCTGTGGTCAGGCAAATCTTGGACTTTCATATGGTTCCACAGAGCAAATCTGGATCAAGTCCTTTCGGAAATTCTCTCTCAAATAAGAATCCCTCTATTGCCAAAGAAAGCACCTGTGGAACTGTGGCAAATTTCTGTTAAGAAAAGACAAGGCCTGGGCTTCCCTGGTGGCGCAGTGGTTGAGAATCTGCCTGCTAATGCAGGGGACACGGGTTCGAGCCCTGGTCTGGGAGGATCCCTCATGCCACGGAGCAACTAGGCCCGTGAGCCACAACTACTGAGCCTGCGCATCTGGAGCCTGTGCTCCGCAACAAGAGAGGCCGCGATAGTGAGAGGCCCGCGCACCGCGATGAAGAGTGGCCCCCGCTCGCCGCAGCTAGAGAAAGTCCTCGCACAGAAACGAAGACCCAACACAGCAAAAATAAATTAATTAATAAACTCCTACCCCCAACATCTTCTTAAAAATATAAAAGAAAAGACAAGGCCTGTATCCTGCAGGGAGAGAAGGGGCGGCCGTGCTGCCGTGTGAAGGAGCCGCAGCTTCTGCACGTAGTGTTCCAACCCAGACATCAATTTGTAGGTTTCACCTTTTTTTTTTTTTTTTGACTCTGGAGAAATAAAACATAATTATATAGTACCAGGCCTATATGAAGGGCACAGAAATAGTTACTGGCTGACTGATTTAGGGCAAAAGTTTGAACATGTTTTCCATCCAAACTCCAAATTAATTGGAAGGCCATTCTGTGAATTCCGATATTGGAACAGGCAGTTTTATACACAATCCGAGACCAGGCTTTTGCCTTTGGTGTCAGTTCATTTTCCGGGGCGAGGAATGTTTGTATTAAATTCTATTCCTCTCTGAGTAAGTACTCCCCTCTCAAAAGACAGGCCAGTTGGAGAGGCTCCTGAAGGGAGCCCCTGTGTAAAACACGTGCTAAAATAAGTGCCCTTTCAGCGCCCACGGGCAGGAGCTGGTCCACCCTGACGACACTTTGCTTTTCTATATCCACAGTCTTCATTGGAGAAGCAAGTCAGAGGTAAAGCTAGTGTTCATGAGAAAAACTGAAGAAATAATAGGAAATTAACAGGCTTGTTACAGGACAGATGAGGGGCCCAGCCATAGAGGGGTCCTCTGGGAAACTGTGGGGCACCATCCGTTTGCAGGGCCTCCCTCGGTTAGAATGATAGCCTCAGAACTTCCTCTAGGGGTCCTGGTCCATAGAAGGCACTTAATAAATATTTGCTGAATTGAAATGAATTGCTAAAAGCCAGGTGAATATTTATATTGATTGATTAATTTATCCACCCACTCTCTTAAAAATATTCAGTGGATCCTAACGCTTATCTAATCCAGGGGATATAGAGGAATGTGGAAATGAAAGACACAGTCCTTGCCCCCCATGGAAATCTCTAGGGGATGGGGGTGGGTGGATGATCAAAGGTCGTGTGTGTCCGTTGACACCAGAGCAGTCTAGAGCCTTCCCCCGGAAGTGATGTGAGCAGGGTCACGAGGGGTCCTGGAGTGGTCTGCAAATATGTTGGAGTTGCTGGAGCACAGGATGGCTGTGCAGAGCAGAGCTGGTGTGCCGGTGCTCTGCGCCTTGCTGGGCTGGGCTGGAGTCCTGCCCCTCTCCACCCACCAGCTCCCCGCCCTTCCCACCAGCTTGCAGTGACATCTTCCAAACACTCACCTTGTGGAGAGATCAGATCCCCTGATAGGTTAACGGATTGTGGCTTCACTGGTCTTGGGTGTGGCCTGGGCCTGGAGATATTTTACCCCCGAACTGCCCTCCCCCTGCATAAACCTGATGCAGAGAGAAGTCTATAAATCCACCCTTGGAGGAGAGAAGTGTTGTCGGCTGTGCCAAAGTCATCAGTTGTTTATTCTCCTCCCCCTTTTAATTTGCCTGCATTTTCCATGGAAAGCAAAACGGCTTATACTTTCCGGCACTTTTGCAGGTATGCAGAAAGGATTTAGGAAGGATGAAAGTGTTTAAAACACTTTGTGTATTGAGGTTAATATTCTGCCTAAATAATTTGCTATTTAATCCTTTATGTCCCCAGATTGACTGCTGGGCCTCTATTCGCCAGGTCCTGGCGTTCTAAACAGCTCTTCTGACCACACTTCAAGTCATTTACAAAAGAAGATGCAACAGTCGCGTAAGTGGGTCTTAAAATATAAATCCATAGCTTGGAGTTGTCAGCCAACTCACTCTAGAAGACAAAACAGAACATCTGTTTTGTCCACAAGCAAGCAAATCCCCAATGAACAGCTCCTTCCCGATGGGGTTCAAGAGGCACAGAACCTCAGCCAGACTTCTAAGCTGGGGAACCCAGCCATGTGGCAGCTGAGGTCTGCAGAGACAGCTGCCAATAACCCTACGGTGCAGACAGAATAGAGCTGATTTTTCCAATGGAAGGTAACGTTTGGAAAGATTCTGCCCTGTTTTGGCTGCCAGGCCTCTGGACACAGCTCAGTCAGTTGTGGGTGTGAAGGAACCCCCTCCTGGAGCACAGGTGACGTCTGGCCGCCTGGCCTACTTGGGCCAAAGGAGGGACCATGCGTTCAGCAGCGGAGGTGATGCTCGTTCTGCATCGGAAGCTCCTACACCTGGTGCAGAAAGATCCTGTCTTGAGTGGTGTCGACACCACACCTACTCTCCTTACAGCGTTGAGGGCACAATTCCATGACCACCCACTGAATTTGTGGTTTGACAGCCACACAGCGGGATAAAAAAAGGCACGTAAGGCATGAGTTAGCATGATGTGAAAAGAAACTTCAGGAAAACGTCCAGGGTGTGAGGAGGTAGGGAAACTCGTTCTGCAGGGAAGGGAGTTTGATCTGCTGAGAGATGAATGCTGGACAGGTCGACGCCCCTGATTTTTCTGGACTCTGCTGTTTACAGAAGCCCACAGGCCACTCTCATTTCCTGCTGGCAGCCTTCCTGAGAGGAAGGGAACTCGCAGCCGTTAGAGGCAACAAGGTATGTTTTCAAACACAAACGTCAGGGTTAAAATTTCCAGCAAAGCACTTCCCATCACGGTGACGGTCAAATCCGTCTCACCTTCATATCTGGATGCTGCCAGAAACACTCACTGAAACCCTAGTGCGGGACAGGGAAACATGCTACTGTTCTCCACCCAGAAGTTTCTCCTGGGGTCACAGTTTCCAAAATACGGCTCCAGACATTCTTCTGGTGACACCCCTCTAAGCCGGAGTGGCCTTGGAGGCTCTGCGGGCCACGACCTGTCTCTGTCTCCTGAGAACAGTCGACCTTCAACTACAGCTGCGGGATGTGATGGGAACAAGGGGCCCTGTCTTCCTCTTCACGCTGCACCCACCTCCACCTGGAAATTTAAATGAGACACTTACAAGCAGAAGCGGGATGGCTCCTGCAGAATTTAAACCAGAGGCAGAAGTACGTGAAATGGCTTGTCCTCATGTGCAGTAAAATAACACAAAGAATTCTGCTTGCAGAGGGTTGGAGGTGGACCCCTTTGGGATTTGTCTTTACACAAAAGACATCGTTTATTTTTTTCCTATTAGAAAAATAAGATAAAATAGTTTAGATTTTGAAAAGTATAAAAATTGGTTAAAAAGGAAATAGAGAATTGCCTGTAAAACTTTCCTTCAGAGCATTATCATGATTTTTTCCGATATATTTACGTCTATACATGGAGAGATAAGCAAAAATTATAATCATGGGATCATGTCTGAAGTGATTTTTTTTGGGGGGGCTGCACTGCGCGGCAGGCTGGATCTTACTTCCCTGACCAGGGATCAAACCCGTGGCCCCTGCATTGGGAGCTCAGAGTCTTAACCACTGGACCACCAGAGAAGTCCCATCTGATGTGTAATTTTAAACCTAGCTTTTCAGTTTAATATTTTCTCCTTTTCTAATTACAAACATGGTTTGTTTTTACAATACAAAATAAAATACTGCAGAAATTTAAAAATAAGTAAAATAAAAACTAAGAATCTCTAGCCCACTGTCTCTCTTCACCACCTTTGAACGTTCCATGCATAATCTGACAATTATTTTTCTCTTTTCCAGATATACATATAGTTTTAAACTTTTGTCCTCAGAGCTCCCCATGTCACTGTGTTTTTCATAGAGATGGAAAAGAATTAGTTAACGTCTTCTCCTATTAAATTTCTTCGTCCAGTTAGATTATTTTGCATCTTTTGCTATGACAAAGTTTGCTTCTGGAAAGATCCTTTCAACTTTGGCCTCACTGCTGATAGTTTTCCTTAGAATAAAGTCTTTGAACAAGAATTAGGAAACTACAGAACAAGAACTTTTCATCAGCTCGAGATACAGTCTTAGCTCCCTTCACAAAATATGGGCTCTTTCTATATTAAGCATAGGCATTTCATTGTAATTTTAACTGATTTCAGATGTTCTAATTTAGTTAAGATATTTTTTGACATTTCAGGTAGTAAAATCTTCCTAATACTTTTCCCTTGTGATTTCTTTCATAATAGAAAGCTCTTCTCCAACATGAGAACTTATGGACTTTCACGTATTTTTCTGTATGGTAAAAAAGTAAAATAAAAAGTCTCATTTTTTCCATTTAGTTCCTTAATCCAGGAATTTACTTTAGTAGGTCGCATAATGTGAGATTGTTTTGTTTTCTTTTTCCAAAATAGGTAACTGTTCAGCACCAATTTTTGAAGAATATCATATTCCATGGTAAGTGGTGTTTCCTTCTAGTACATGCTCAGTCCAGGGCACCCATTTCGGGTCCATTGGCCCATCATTGATTTTGCATCACTGCTACCTGGTTTGGCTTTTTGTAGCTCACAGCATAGCAGGTAAGCAGGTGTGTACTCAAAAAATTGCATGGTGCTGTAAAAATACCTGCCATTAGTTGTACGACTTTGTGAAGAAGCACTAAAAACCATCTGGCTTCTGCCAAAAGGGGATAGTTGTGGTCCTTTTTGCATGAGGTTGTTGGATGCAGGGAACTGTTGACAGCTCAGGACAGACAGGGCAGAGTGTTTACAGGGATTCGTTACAAAGGTTGCTTACAAGGTTAGTTACAAGCCGTAGCTACCGTTACAGTCTCTAGCCGCTAGCAGGAGCAATGCCCCGTGGTCCTCTTCCTCTGCTTTTGTAAAACTCCTGGATATTTTTGCCTGGCTATCTTTCCAGAAAAATCTCTTTTACCCTTTCCAAGGAAATTCCATCAAGATTTTGATGAAGGGTATTAAGCTGATGCAATCTTTTGGGAAAGACTGACATTGTGCCATAACCCACCAACCTCGTACCACACGGTGCGTCTTCCCAATTCTAAGATTTTATGATCTTCAGTTAATTCTTGTGGTTCGTATGTGATGCTTTGGCACATTCATCCTTAAAGTCATTCCTCTGTTTTTTTTGGGGGGGGCGGGGGGTTGGCCTTTTTCTTTTTGCTCATGTGACACATATATTTTCTCATGTTTTCAAATAACTTATTGCTTGTGTCGGAAAGTTACAATTTTGGTGTATTCGTTTTTATATTTAACAACATTGCCTGATTTGGGTATTAGTTCTAAAATTTTAACTGGTTTTTCAGTATTTCTAAAAATTCAGTAGGATCATCTTCAAATAATAATACCTGTGCGGTACCTTCTCCCCAGTCTAAGCCCCTCCTCTGTGTTACCATCCGGGAGAATCAGCTCCCACATCCAGAAGGACACTGAAAACAGTAGTGTGGGGACTCATCCTGGATGTGAGGTGTCAAAGAGCCCTTTCTTTACCTTCTGTCTCTGCCACCTGCGGAGCGATCATGCAACCCGGTTCCCCGGTGCTTCAGTTGCTTCACTGGTTTAAGGCCAGCACTGATAGCACTTACCTTGGAGGTAATGCTTCGTGGAGTGGCTGGTTAGTCATCCTGTAATTCATTGCTGCATCTGTCTACCCCTGCTCTCCTTCCTTCCCACCTGTACCCACTGGACATTTTCTTTCCACCCAGACTCCTTCTCTGTCTTTTTCACAGCTGGTCCCTCAGGTGGCCCTTATTCCCTGAGCCAGTTTTTACCATCGATCAGAAACTGCTCACTTTTTTCCTCTCTCAACAAAGGATGGATGTTGCCTGTCCAGAGCTGAGCTGGGAGCCTGCCTGGAGATTCAGTTAGAGGTTGAGGGTTGAGAGGAAGAATCGAACTCCCTTGGTGGTCTGAGAAATTCAGAATGGTAGCATCTTCTGAAGATCTCCAGTACAGGAAATTCCGAGAAAACATGGTCTGGCGTTGGACTGAATGATTTTAGGGAAGCTTAAATACAAGACGCGATGAATTAGCAGAGGATTTTCAGTCATAATACTGCCACATATTAATATTCTAGATCCTGACCAAAGGTTGGAATGACTGTATTAGTCACAAATGTTTCTACTCTTTACCTCTTTTTAACTTATTTCTCTCTAGAAACAAGATAAGTCGGAATTCATTTGAACATTTTGGTCTCGGCCTGTAGCCACATCTGGTCATCTTCATGGTTTATCTTTGTGAGTCTCAATTCACAGGAAGAAAGAGGATGTAGCCATCGACTGCAAGATTAATTCGACCCTGATCTCATTTCCCTTCAATTCAGCAACTCCTTGATTGTGTGTCAGTCCATCAATCAAGAATATGAGAAAGAGAGATGACAGTAAGTTGGATGAAGCTGAGAGATGGATCTAATAATATCCTTATTACCAGGTTTTCTCTTTGAGCCTAAAGCTACATTCTTAGATAAAAAGACTCCAAAGTTACAGTAATTCCTCCTGATGACTTGCATTAAAGTTGGGGTTGAGTGGCAGGTATCGAGACTGGAAGGGAGGAGGATCTGAACCCGGAGCCCTCGGGGCCAAGCAAATCCCAAAGACTGCCTGCAGCCACAGTTAAGAATTCACGGGGCTTCCCTAGTGGCGCAGTGGTTGAGAGTCCGCCTGCCTATGCAGGGGACATGGGTTCGTGCCCCGGTCCGGGAAGATCCCACATGCTGCGGAGCGGCTGGGCCCATAAGCCATGGCCACTGAGCCTGCGCGTCCAGAGCCTGTGCTCCGCAACGGGAGAGGCCACAACAGTGAGAGGCCCGCGTACCGCAAAAAAAAAAAAACAATTCATGCAATCTGGAGTTTCTAGCTCCTCCCACCTACTGGCTGTGTGACCCCAGGCAATTCTCTTACCTTCTCTGTGCCTCAGTTTCCACATCTGTAAAATGTGGATGATAATAGGAAGCACAGGATTATTACAAGAATTAAATGACTTAGGGTGTACAAAATGCCAAGGACGGCGCCCGAAGCAGGGGAAGTGCTGCATTCGTGTTTGTTGAAATGTTTCAGGGAGGTTGCCCATGCTGTGGGCAGGGCCTGGGCCAGGCAGAGCCAGGGCAGGGGCTGCGTTTTCCCTTTTATGGAGGTGGTGGTGAGGGTGGGTCCCTGCATTTGTAGGGGCTGCCGAGGGAGGCCTGGTGTTGTCCCCACCCAACCCTGAGAGGTGATGTCAGATACACTTTGCATGTGAGGAAAGGAGGCTCCAAGAGGGAGGACATACATCAAAGGCCCACAGAGCAAGTGGTCAGTCCAGAGCACAGTGACAGAATTCAGCAGGGCAAGGAGAGGCCTGTGTGGTTTACGGTCCATCACATCCCGGCTGGGCTGGCAGGAGTGTTTCCAAAACAAACAGAGTAGGTCCTGTTGCTGGTAACACTGCTGTGTCACAGCAAGAAGAAATGAGCAAACAGAAGGCAGGAAAACACTTTCCTTGACTTTGTTCTCTGATTGTGAAGTCCAAAAGAAACACCTGTGGAAAGGGAGCATTCCAATAATATAGAATACACGATTCATATGGAATGAGTTACACGAAAAATAAATCTCCCTTCACTGACCAAAAATGTTTCATATTCAACAATCATTTCAACAATGAAGTAAAATATGGCCCATTACAATATTTCTGTTATTTTTTTTACAGTTTTTGAGATTACAATTAAAATTCATCATAACTGAGCTATAAATCTAAATTTTCCTAATTCAACAAGGACCACAACAACAAAAACAAAATAAACAACCCAACTAAAACATGGGTAAAGGACTTGAATAGATATATCTCCAAAGAAGATATACACCTGGCCAATAAGCACATAAAAAGATGCTCAGTATCGCTAATCATTAGGGAAATGTAAATTAAAACCACAATAAGATACCACTTCACGGCTACTAGGATGATTATTATTAAAAAAAAATAAAACAACCCTTGTGCTTTGCTAGTGGGAATGTAAAATGGTGCCCTTGCAGTGGAAAACAGTACGGTGGGGCCTTAAAAAATTAAATAGAATTACCGTATGATCTAGCAATTCTGAATCTTGGTACAGACACAAAAGGATTGAAAGCAGGCACTCAAAATATTTTTGTGCATCAGATTCACAGCAACATTATTCACGGTAGCCAACTGTGCAAACAAGCTAAGTGTCCACTGATCTATGAATGGATAAACAAAATGTGATGTGTGTGTGTATATATAATAATTCAGCCTTAAAAAGGAAGGACATTTTTATACAGCTACAGCATGGATGAACCTTGAAAACATATGACAAGTGAAATACACCAGACACAAAAGGACAAATATCAATATTATATGATATTTGTACCACTTATTTGAGGTACCTAGAAGAGTTAAATTCTTAGAAACAGAAGTGGAATGGTGATTTTCAGGAGCTGGAGAAGGAGGGGAAGCGGAGTTATTGTTTAATGGGTACCGACTTTCAGTTTGGGGTGATGAAAACGTTCTGCAGACAGACGGTGGTTGACAGCAGCCCAGCAATGTGAATGTACTTGGTATCACTGAACTCTATACTTAAAAATGGCTAAAGAGGTTAATTTTATGTTATGTGTATTCTACCACACACAAAATAATTCTCTATACTCTGACACACCCCCGCTGCTACTGCCCAACTGACCTTCTCGTAAATGTTCCACTGTCTGCGTGTGGACCTTGAGATTCTGAATTTCCCTCCAGTGAGAAAGTATCAAGGAGACGTCACCAGAAGATCCTGAGAAACGTGTTAACAAATCAGCTCTCCACAAGAGTCAGTTATCCTTACGTTGTTCCTCATTCCCTTAAATAATATCTGCCTTCAGAATTGTCTACTTGTTAAACTTCTGATTGCTGTGCATACAGTTTATAAAATTTCCAGGGCCATTCACTCACATTTTGCATTTAGTGGGGTGCTTTTTGGGGGAGTGGGATTCAGATGATGCCAAAATGCAGGCATATCCCAGATCTATTGCAGGTTCCACTCTAGACCACCACAATAAAGTGAATATTGCAATAAATGGAGTCATACGAATGTTTTGGTTTCCCAGTGCATATAAAAGTTTACACTATACTGTAGACTATTTTCTTTAATTAATTAATTTATTTTTGGCTGCATTGGGTTTTTGTTGCTGCACGCGGGCTTTCTCTAGCTGTGGCAAGCAGGGGTACTCTTTGTTGCATTGTGCGGGCTTCTCATTGCAGTGGCTTCTCTTGTTGCACAGCACAGGCTCTAGGTGTGCGGGCTTCAGTAGTTGTGGCACATGGGCTCATTGGTTGTGGCTCACAGGCTCTAGAGCTCAGTAGTTGTGGTTCACGGGCTTAGTTGTTCCATGGCATGTGGGATCTTCCCAGACCAGGGTTCGAACCCATGTCCCCTGCATTGGCAGGCGGATTCTTAACCACTGCACCACCAGGGAAGCTCTACTGTAGACTATTAAATGTGCAATAACATTATGTCTAGAAAAACATTATACATACCTTAATTTAAAAATACTTTATCGCTAAAAAATGCTAACCATCATCTGAGCCTTCAGTGAGTTGTAATCGTTTTGTAATAGTACCATCAAGGCTCACTAATCTCAGATCACAATAAAAAATATAATAATAATGAAAAAGTTTGAAATATTGCAAGAATTACCAGAATGTGGCACAGAGACACGAAGTGAACAGGTGCTGTTGGAAAAATGGCGCCAATAGCTTTGCTCAAGGCAGACCTGCCACAGACCTTCAATGTGTCAGAAACGCGATATTTGCAAAGTGCAATAAAGAAAAGCACGCTAAACCAAGGTCTGCCGATATGAGAAAGAATAACAGGAAATTATGGAGAATCTCAGTGTGTGGTAAGGAGCAGTTAAATAGATCTAAAATGGGTAGATTTGCTTAGCTACATTTAGAAATATAAGCCAACTCTTAACCCTTTCTGAAAGTTGCCAAAGCATGTTTATGGATCTCTCTGTAAGAAAAGCAGCATTTTTACAAGCAAAATTTTCTTCTTAAAAAAATTCAAAATGTGCGTAAATTGAGCTTGAAATCTAGCCTTGACTTAAATATTACCCCAGTGAACAATCGTAGGTACATTTCCTTCTCTGGCACCATGAACGACTCTTAGAACGTTAGGTAGCTAACCAGGGATCTTTGGGGAAATGCCTCAAAAATCCCCAGGAAAGGCCAGAAGAGACGTTGCCTTTCTGGTTTGTTCCAGGTTTTAAAAGATCATTTCCTTTCCCACACTTTCAGCAGGGTAGTCATAGCCTGCGTCAGAGAAGCTCTATTTCATACTTAGAAATGGTGAAACTTCCCTTGGGGTTCTAGATCCTAACTGTCTTGTGGATTTTGATTGGAACAGAAATTGCTCGTTTGGGCTGAGCCGGTGGTTTGTGGAAATGTGAAGTCCTGGGAACCAGCTGGGGCAGCGGGACAGGATGGCTCCCTCTGCTCGCGTAGATAAGTGCAGACAGAATATCAGTCGTCACTGACTTCCAGCTTCTATTTGGAGTGAAGATGTAGGGCTGCTGTCAGAGGGAAAGAGTGGAGATGAGGACACTTTGAAGGCAGTAACATGAACACGATATTGGCAAAGAAGTCAGATGAATTCACCAAAAAAAGACAAGAAAACGATACAGAAGGTATTTGCCCCTAAATAATCTGTTCTTTGATTAAAATCAACTTGTTCTGTATTCCTTAGACCTACTATTTTCCTACTTCCAATTTCTCTAAACAACATTTTATAGAAATGGACCTTTAAACAGTTAAAAAAAAAAGCGAACAGTAATGATAGAGGCTATCACTCACTGAGCTCATGCTCTGGGCCAGGCACTGTGTTAAACTTGTCATATGTTTCAATTAATCCTTGCAACAGTTCTACGATGTAGATACTAGAATGACCCCCAAGTTCACCAATAGGGACCTTAAGTCTCAGAGAACATACAAGAATTTCCCAAAGTCCCTTAGCTCCTAAATGGCAGAGCTGGGATTTAAATTCAAGGCTCTTGTTATTTCAAAGCCACTGCCCTTGATTACCAAATTACATTATCTGTACTAATGAAGGTTACCATACAATAAAGCCATAGCTATTGTTGAGTGGTGTGAAGATGGGATGATTGTAATCTTAGCCCTTCCTGCTTCTGAAAAGACAACAGGGTACTAAAAAAAAAAGCCACGCTAAAAATTGTATTTTGATATAGTGTTTCCTTAGAACACATAAGTCTAGGGCCAATTAATGTTGGGATCCACAATGATCATTAGCATAGTAAATGCCCTGAGAAGTCTTGCAGTGAAAAGGTGTATGTAAGTAAATGTAATTAATTTTACTCTCAATCCTTTGGGAATAGTTGAACTGCTAGGTAAAAATTACACACGATGATAATCACTGTCTTATGGAAATAGTGGAAAACTATAACTTACATTCAATAAGAAGAGGCTAAATTTATTATATTTATTCATATATTGAAATATTATATAACCATTAAAAGTATGCTTACAAGACCTAAAAAGCAGGCTTTATAATAATAAAACAGTATGCATTTGCTTTAGAAAATACATAAATAAATATAAGAAAATTAAACTCAATAGGCACAATATCCAAAGGTAAAAAACTTAACGTTTTGGTGGTTTTTTTTTCTTCAGTATTTGTTACATTATTTTCTACACACACACACACAAAATTGATTTCATATGTGGATAACAGGTTTTTAGCTCTATTTTTCCAGTTACTATGTTTTTTTTTAACATCTTTACTGAAGTATAATTGCTTTACAATGGTGTGTTAGTTTCTGCTGTATAACAATCAGCTATACATATACATATATCCCCATATCCCTTCCCTCTTGAGTATCCCTCCCACCCTCCCTATCCCACCCCTCTAGGTGGTCACAAAGCACGAAGCTGATCGCCCTGTGCTATGCAGCTGCTTCCCACTAGCTATCTGTTTTACATTTGGTAGTGTATGTATGTCCATGTCACTGTCTCACTTCGTCCCAGCTTACCCTTCCTCCTCCCCGTGTCCTCAAGTCCATTCTCTACATCTGCGTCTTTGTTCCTGTCCTGTCCTTAGGTTCGTCAGAACCATTTTTATTTTTTAGATTCCATATATATGCGTTAGCATACAGTATTTGTTTTTCTCTTTCTGACTTACTTCACTCTGTATGACAGACTCTAGGTCCATCCACCTCACTACAATAACTCAATTTCGTTTCTTTTTATGGCTGAGTAATATTCCATTGTATATATGTGCCACATCTTCTTTATCCATTCATCTGTCGATGGACACTTAGGTTGCTTCCATGTCCTGGCTATTGTAAATAGTGCTGCAATGAACATTGTGGTACATGACTCTTTTTTTAATTATGGTTTTCTCAGGGTATATGCCCAGTAGTGGGATTGCTGGGTCTTATGGTAGTTTTACTTTTAGTTTTTTAATGAACCTCCATACTGTTCTCCATAGTGGCTATTTTGTGAGCCTTTTCTCATCTGTATTAATCAATGGCTAAGAGCTATTGTTTAGTGACTTTTAAAACATGCCTGTGTCTCTCTAATTGATATTTCCATTTCTCATTAGCAGGAGTTCTCTCATTGTCATCACTCAGCCATGTTGTTTCAAATATTGTTGGTATCATTGCTAACCCTGGAGTGTTTCCTTTTGGCAATTAAATGTTCCAGCATGTCACTTGTGCTCATGGCTCATCGGCAGGCAGCCAGGGCCCCACCCAAACACAAGGGCTCCAGCCAGTGCGAGCCTCCACCAGAGAGGTGGGAGCTGAAAGCACATGGCAGAGAACACCAGTGGCTGCCCGGTCAGGCCCGCAGCACTCACTGCACCAAGTCAAATGTACCTCATCCCCGGAATGTGCCAGGTTTATCCAACCATCATCCTTGTTGGACATTTTAGGGTTTCCATGCTCTTTAGTCTTATAAAAACACCGGCAACAGATTATATATTAACCTTTGATTCCATCTCTGGTTATTCCCTTTGGATACATATCTTGAAACTGAGCTATTAGATCAGGACATATAAACACTGTAATACTCTTCACTTATTTTATCAGTTTTTTCCAAAGCATTTGCATAAAAAACTTGCTACCAGCAGCAATGTAGAGCCCAATCAAGCTGTAATTTCACCACCTCTAAGTATTGTGATTTTAGAAGTCTATGCTAATTTGATATCAGACATAGTATTCCATTGTTGTTTTAATTACTAAGTTAATGATATATTAAAATGCTTATTACGTGGTAAGAAGTGACTGGGTAAAACAGTCATACAAAGTAATACTGTGGATGGGGAGAAATCGTCTAAATACTACACAATAGTTTACTGTGATTACTGAAAAATCTGTATTTTTCATATGCTAATTTTACTACGTACGATTATCAGAATAAAAGTAATGTTTATTAAACTTATGGTAAAGTAGTATTTCAGATCAGTGATGGGCAAAAGAATTATTCAATAAATAGTATTGGGAAACTGAGTAGTATATGGTATAGTATACCTACACTATAAACATTAATAAATTCCAGAATAACACCTATATGTAAATAAGCAAGCAAATAAAACAAATCTCAAGGCAATTATGTTATAATAAATGTCAAATGAAAACCGGTAGAAAAGAATTCCTTAAGCAGTATAAAAAACACAGAAAAGATATGTTCCCATAAACCTTTAATACAATGGGGGGAATTCCCTGGTGGTCCAATGGTTTGGATTCCACACTTCCACTGCAGGGGGCACAGGTTTGATCCCTGGTCGGGGAACTAAGATCCTGTATGCTGCATGGCGCGGCTAAAAAAATTAATTAATTACTTTAATTAAAACAATGGAACAATAGGAGTCAACAAGGGTTAAGGGCAGGTAACAGAATGAGAAAATATGTTAACATATGTCACATGTATAGAATTAGTGTCCAGAATACATCTAGAACCTCTATAAATCAATAGACAAATGGTAAAAATAAATCCGGATATAACTAGGGCAATGCAAATTAAAGCTATCAACTATTTCTTTTGTATCTTTCACACTCTTTTCAAAAAAAGATAATAAATAATGTTGGTTGGTAGAAATGCTGGCAAAGTCTTTCTGGATCGAAATTTAGCAGCATCTCTTAAAATGTCATATACATTCCCCTTGTCCCAACATTTTGTTTTTAGGTATATCAATCAGAGATACTGCCACATACACACAAAGAGTATACAAGAATATTTGTTGTAAATTTCTAATAATAAAAGACTGGAATCAACCTAAATAGCCATGGAGGCAGGAATGGCAAAATAAGTTAGCATACATCGATGCTATGGAATACTAGCTTGTTATTTTAAAAATAAGTTATATCTATGTGTAAGGACATGGAAAAATATCTAAGACATATCATGAAGTGAAAAATAAATGTTACAAAGTGGTCTATTGGGTTTGTTCTCATTTTCAATGTAGCAGAGCACAGAGGTTAGAGTGCAGGCTTCGGACTCAGGCTGCCTACGTTCCTGTCCTCTGTGCATCAGTCACTGCCCTGGGCAGATGATTTAACCTCCCTGATTTTGGTCTTCACGTTTCTAAGACTGGTGCCGTGACAGTACCTATTGCCTAGGGTTGTTCTGATCATCAGGTGAATAAACCATGTTAAGTGCTTAGAAAAATCTCAGGCACATTGCAAGTGTTAGCTACTTATTTTGTTAAAAATAAAAACACACAAACCAAGATAGAACGGTTTCCCTCTATCTACCATATACGTTTTTGTAAATAGAAAGAAGAAAGCATGAGAGATTATTTATAAACTGTGAACCTTAGTACCTTCAGAGCCAGAAAGTGGGCAGAAGAGGAAGCAGGGAAGTTGGCTTTTACTTTGTGTGAATTATTAGAAATGTTGCCCAAAAGGATGTATGTATCTATTATTTGAGCCATCAAAAATGGAAGTGATAGTTAAAATTTTTAAATTTAATTCGAAGAATTGTCTCCTCACCTCTAGTTTTTACTTCTCTGACATCATTTTATAACTATGTATATGTTATAGATTTACTTCTAATTTACTGCATGATCTACGGCATCCTGACTGCCGTCTATCATTATATAGTTGATGTAAGGAGCAATTTTCTTTCACATATTCAACTTTCAACTAATTTTTATTGAACAATTCCTATGTTCCAGGCACTGAAGTAGGTAATGGAATTTTAAAAGTTAGTATAATCGAATCAGGTTCCCAGGAAAAGGAGAAAGGTCTGAATAACCAACCACTTGACAGCATGACACTTGGGAGAGAGAGGCACAGGGAACTGGGGGAAGAGCCAGGAGAGTTCTTGATGCCAAGGTGACAGAGCCCTGCACAAAAGCAGGGGTCCTGAGCTCTTGCCCGCCATCCAGCCCCAGCCCCAGACGCTGTTGAGGACACGCAGAGGCTGGGGAGAAGGCAGAGTTCTGGAAGAGGAAGGAAAGGGAGGTTCAGGCAAGGACAGGTGTGAGTGGGAAGGCTGAGAGTGGGGCTGGGTGATGCCTCCACGGGGTGGCCAGTCACCTCCTCCTTACCTTCCCAGTGCCCATGGGTCCAGATATGGCCCTTTCCAGGCAATTGACCTGGATAGATAAATAAAATTCACCATAACTATTCCAAAAAGTACATGATAAAAGGAAGTCTCTGGTACCTGTTGTGATGTCAAGTGATACTGTGAATAAGCCTGTTCTTACATCAACAGTCTGAACCCTTAACAAAAATTAAAATTTGGGCCAAGTCTGTAAGGTCAGATATTGTCCTTTGTCATTTCTCCGGTTTTCACGTGACTGTTCTTAGTATCTTCCGACGAAGCCACCCCCAAGTGACCCAGCAATAAGACGGTGGCAGCCCTTGTCCAAAATGAGAAAATGGCCTCTCCAGCCTACTGCTTCAGGAAGGGAAGCATGAAAAAATAAATGCACATGGGTTTCTTTCTGCAGTTAAAAAGGAGCTTATGGTTGAGTAGACCACAGCCTTAAGAAGACACTTGTCTGGTGTGCTTGCTTTTTTTTTTTTTTTCTAGATGGCAATTAAAATTAGTTATCAGTCACTTAAAATTTTCCCTTCCCGGGGTAAGTGTGCAAAGGCTGAAGTGTCAAATGAGTTTAAATGCTGCTGTCTTCACAGTACCATGTGAAGTTACAAATATTCTGCTGATTGGACCAACACAGATCATTTTGTGTTGGTTAAGCCTCCGGTGTAGCCATTAGACTGGTTAACATGTAATTTCAAAATGAAATAAAAAATAAAGCAATATTTTAACATTGTAAAACACCATGTCTTTTGACTTTTATTGTCAAATTGCTGGTTTGGTCAAGACTAAAATAGCCCTTAATTATATCTGGATTTCATAGTCTTATTTAGGGAGCAGCAATCTATATTTCCACTTTTCAAAATTAAGTAGAATTAAACACAACTTTTTCTGAACTAAAATGAATGACCTGTTTAGTTTTAATATTGAAATGTTATGAAGTTAATAATAATGTTATAATAATTGAACATGATAATCAATAACAAAAAATATAATTCCTTAACATTATATTTTGACAAGTACCAGTTCAACTAAAATCTACTAGACCTAAAATTCCTTTCTTTCTTCAAAAAGAGATGTGATCATTGTTGTTACCTCTTTGGTGTAGTCATTTAATAGTCAAAAATATATTAAATACTTTTAGCATCAACCAGTAACTTTACTTGATAACCCATTTATTTTCTAAAAATGCAAAATGATTTGTAAAGTAGAAATTCGTTTATGTAAAACACGTTTCTCACAAAAATACTTGCTCGTCCCCAACTTGAGGCATTTCCTTTGAAATTCCCCAACTGATGATTTTCAATCAATCATTCTATTAAAACAAATTTGTCAATTGAAATGAAAACATCCAACAATGCCTCTATATGGTATTACCTGTTTGGCTAATAAGGAAGATATTACGGAAACCTTAGAAAAGAGCTTTTTAATTTAAAAAGAAAGAAAAGAAAGAGTCCTACACATGCAGAAGACACAGAATGACTCCTGAAATATCAAGGTTAGAAATGTTCCCCGAATTTGGCTTTCACCGACTTACTCAGGAAAGAAAAGAGCAGTGCAGCAGCTCTACAGAGTCAGGCCGACCGGCATAGACCTCACCCAGAGAGATTGGACGCATATGGACGCCATTTGTAACCAGGGGAGAGAACCCAGGGGTCAGCCTAACCTTTGGTGTCTGCCTATCCATCTGTTTTCACATTAGTTGCAAATTATAGAATCCTCCAGACCCAAATGACCATAAATCAGTACTATGAGCATGTACACTTTTCCCGTCTGTCATAAAACAATGAATTAAATTCATGCCTGTCAAAATAGGCTGCAGCAAAATGGCCCTTCTCCTGCAGCCCAAGGAGCACAAAGCTTCGCCTCATCGCTGTAATTTATGGCCTCCGTGGGGCTTTGGGGTGATTAGGCCTCGGCCCACCAACACACAGAAAAACAGTAGGAACTCCAATAACTCCAAATGGAAATCTTGGGTCAAATTTATCAAACAAATCAGAGAGAAATCTCTTTCTGTTTGGAAAAGGAGGAGATCTATTGCATGTTTAGCGTTCATGCACCGCCTTGGAACTTTGGGCTATTCGGTATTTGTGAGTTTTGGAATTTCTCGCTTACAGAGTATCACCAAAGGACATGTAATGTATTAGACATGAGCCATTTTTAGCCAAATAAAATATACAACCGCAAGCAAAGAGGTTTTTCAATGTTAACATCAACATAGTTGTGCAAATGATGTAACTGAAAATTTTCTAGGTAGAGCTAAAAAAAGCAGAGCTTTAGTGCTGGAAAAATACACGGGGAGAAAATGAAATATGTTAGCCATAGGAACCCAACAAAGGTAATAAAAGTGTTGGGGGGAGCCACGGCGATAAGGTGGATAGACTTTAACTATTCCATGCCGCTGGGTTTATATCAATCCCGCCACACAGTAAATGTTCCTTTAAAACTTCCCTTCTATAAAATTGCCCTAAAGTGAAATGCAGCTCGGCGGCGTCTGAAAGTGAAGAGACTGAGAAAATTCAGCACGACGCAAGGCAGGCAAAAACACTGATGTTCACCATACAAAAATGATTGGTCACAGTCAGATGTGATGAAAAATAAGTGGACATAATTTGGTTGGGAAAGTGGGTGTGGGGAGGGAGTTGCAAACAAAGGCGTGTATGCTGCTAACTCATCTGGAGGCTCTGGTACTCGTCCTCCCCTTAGAAGCCACAGTGTGCTTGAGCTGGTGTTTATCACAGAGGCTTGCAGGCACTCATTCAATCAGAAAGTCGTATTTCACCCAACACCCCTGCTGTACTGGAAACGTTCGGCACAGTTAAGGCCAGTGAAATGAGAAGATGATGTGGCAGCGCTGTATGTCATAGGTCTGGTTAATATCAGGCCGTGAATTATTGCGTCTTTAAGAGAAATTCCCCGGCCGTTCAATATCACTTCCCGGGGACTGGAACGCACGTCCAACAACAGTTCTCCGGCCGGCGGCAAAATATGGTTCCTTCCAGGAGTAATGATGTTCTGTCTTCATCTCTGATCTGCGGGCCATGTCACTCCATGGGTTCCCAGCCATGTGAACCCACAGAGATGGGGCGTGGCCCCGACACTCAGCACTCAGCAACACTTTATGGTTGAAATACCTTTGCTTTCTTTACTGCCTCTGCATATTGAAGAGCTGGGGAAGAATACGGTGTTTCATGCTGGCGGCAAGATGCAGCCCAGGGCGTTCTGGAAACAAGTTTTGGAAATGCTTTACTAGTGCTGTGGTTTACTTGCCTTAAAAAGATAAGTGAAGTTAGAAATACCTATTTGAAATGGGTATTCTGAAAAGTAAACTTAAGGATCTTGGCAGAATCTCAAGATGGTAGGTTTCCTATAATTCAGAGCCTTCTTTCCTTTGCTCTTTTGTCTTTCTCTTTTTTTGTTCTCTCCTTTCTTTTTTCTCTTTTCTTCTTCGTCTTTCTTTCTTGGTCTCTGTCTTTCCTTTCTTTCGTTTTTTTTCCCCACTTGCTTTTCTCTCTTTATCTTTTCCTTTATTCCTTCTCTCCTCTGCTTTCTTTCCATTGTTTTTGCCTTGCTTCTATAACGGACGCTAATCACTCAGGCTCACATGCAGTAATTCAGCTGCTGAAACTGAATAGTGCTTGTCCATAGGTAGAGTTTTATGGAAGACTGAGATATTAAACAACACATTATACACTCAGTTATGGCTGTGATCATTGCTGAGAGTGAAACCTTCTAGTTGCTATAAGAACATGGAGCAGAGAAGCGGAATCCGATCGCATTTTGGTTTTCTGTACCACTAAGCTAAGAAGTTCCACCCCAAACCAAACGGAGTAATCAAGGTCATTTTCCTGTAAGACACATCACAGGAGTTATCATTATAACCACTGGTTTATTACTTCATACCCAATAAAGTGATTCACGGTTTGTTTTATTGCAGCCTTGTATTTTTTGTTTTTTAATGGGAAACCGTAGTAGCTCCTATTATGTGAAACTGACCACCAATAACTACAGGCTTATTTTATTTGAGGGAGGATTTATTAAATAAGAACATATGGTTGAAAGAGAAGAGAGAGTGCCACTGAGTTTCTGTTCTCCTCCCATTTGCTTCTCAAACCAAAGGTTATGGAGGCCGCTCGCGATTGATTAAACCATGGCCCAGCCACCTGAACCCATCGCCAACAGCCCTCGTCAAAATCAAGTGGCAAAATTAAAAAAATAATTAAAACTTCTAAAGATAAAGTCACAGATGGAAACGGTTTCAGGAAGGCTAGTGCAAAAAAAATATTACTGAATGGGGAGAAATCATTTCATTCTGTTTACTTTAAAATGACTATACTATTTTTTCCAGTTCTACAAATGCACACACACCCACACTCCTGTCAAAAATTAGATCACAGACATCAAACAAATACATATCAACAGATTTTAAGAATTTGAAGGAAATTACCTAATGTATCTAGATAAAATTTATATTTGATTCACAATAAGCCTATTTTCCTTTTTAATCTCTATCTTTGTGGATGGATGTGTCGGTAAAACACGTCTTTTTACTCAACATAAGAAACCGTGTTTTAAAATTTCCATTTTTACATGCTGCTTGTTCCCTGTTCGTGTTTGGTTTACTCTAACATGACAATTGGAAATCTGGCTGAATTACTGGTAGATTCTTGAAAGTTTGAGGGGAGGGAGGAAAATTGTGTTTATGATTTCAGTCTAGGTGCTGATTGGCAAGCGTGTATGAACAAAGGAGTCATGAAAATGGGGCGTTCCTGTACTTTCACCGCACCTTCAGCAAAAGGGGTGCCCTTGGGACGGTGTTAGAGCTTGTCGGCCTTAGGATTCTGACCAAAAATCTCCCCCAAAGTCTCCTTCACCCTGAGAAGCAGGGTGAAGAAAGACCTACCCTAGGCAAAATCACGCTCTCTGCAGGTCCCACTGCAAAGACCCCAGCTGCCTTCCATGGGTCTGCATCACAGGCGGACTTGGCCGCAGGGTCTTAGTTGTCCATTATTGGAAATTATTTATTTTCCTCTTTTTGGAGCTATAGTATTTTAAATGTGAGGTTTGGCCATTCAATTGTGGCAAGTTATAGAGAACACTCTGCAGCAGCATGGAGCAGGAAACCCTGCAGGAAAGCCATATAAATCCTAGCTGACGTGGGGAGACGGGAAAGCCGGGCTTGGAGTCACCGCCTTAGGAACAGCAAATTGGGGAGCCATCTTGGCTTGTGGCTTGTGGGGGGGCTGCAGGGCAGGAGCCGGATGGAAACCCAAGAAGGTTAATAAAAAGGAAAAGTGACTCCCCCAGTTAATGCTAAATACAAATGTTTGCGTATGCAAATAAAATAAAACAAAATAATCCATGGCACAAATGTGCCATGAATCTGCGAAGAGCTCAACCACCCTCCATGCAAAGATTTCTTCTCAGCCTTACGTGTTGCTGAAGGCTGCCATTATGTGACATTTTTGTGATATTTTCCCCTTTCCGTCTGTTTTTGATCCTCAGGTAAATCTGGAAGAGAACGACCTCTCCAATGGAGAGGTGGGAGAGAGCAGTATTCCCTCAACGCCTCGGGGGATGAAGCTGGCTTACGTGTTTATTTCTGGAATTAACTGGGTTGTAATAATAAAAATGTGTGGCGTTTACCGATGGCCTCTTATAGGTGAACTTGAAATGTCAGACGTCTCTACCATCACATAAAAAGAAAAATAAACACAAACCTTCCCCAGCCATTGACAAAGAACTCACATTTGATCTGATCTTCAGAACAACTGGGAGGTAGGAATTCTTGGGAAGCTGGTTTTATAAACGATGCCACAGGCTTCACAACTGCATGTGCCCAAGTTCCCAGACGCTTATCCTGAGTCACAGACGGTCCTTCACACCAGCCTGCAATGGAAGAAAGGAAAGTGCTGGAAAATGCCTTGTTTCACCGACAGTTTGGCAATCTGTGGTGAAGCTACTTACTTCTTTCACTCCGCTGCCGTTCCTCTGCTGTTCTCTCTACATCAAAGGGCATTTCTACCTAGAGTTTCTGGGCCAAAAATGGCTGAGGCTACTTGATCATTTTATTTTATTTTTTTATATAAGCTTTTAAAAAAATTCAGTCATTCATAAGACAGTCTTTATTTACTTGTTTTTGGCCGAGCCGTGTAGCACACGGGATCTTAGTTCCCTGACCAGGGATCGAACCCATGCCTCCTGCAGTGGAAGCGCAGAGTCTTAACCACTGGACCACCAGGGAAGCCCTTACTTGATCATTTTTAAAGCCCTTTCATGCACATTATCTATGGTTTTTGACCTAATCTTCTGTCACTACAAAGCCCCCTGTCCACTGCAGCGGAGCATCCCACTCCATGTGCAATGGGAACGGTTCTATTTCTACCCCCTGGGCTGGAGGTATGGATGGTCGGATTTGATCCCAAGGCAGCCTGGATAGGGCTGTTGGGACAGTAGCTGAAGGGAAGCAGGCTTGCCCTGCGGTCCCCCATGACGAGTGGCATCCTTGCGGGACCCAAGCCCATGCTCACCTCCTGCCATCTACTCTTTTTTTTTTTTTTTTTTTTTTTCGGTACGCGGGTCTCTCACTGTTGTGGCCCCTCCCGTTGCGGAGCACAGGCTCCGGACGCGCAGGTTCAGTGGCCATGGCTCACGGGCCCAGCCGCTCCGCTGCATGTGGGATCCTCCCGGACCGGGCACGAACCCGCATCCCCTGCATCGGCAGGCAGACTCTCAACCACTGCGCCACCAGGGAAGCCCTGCCATCTACTCTTGTGGAGTGAAGCTGTGCCCCGCAGAGAGAGACGGGGCAGCTGAGGGAGAGGCTGTGGTCTGGGGGCCCTCTGGGACATGGGAGTGGGGATACCTGTAGGGTCACTTGTCTAGCAACAATCTAGACCATAGTCCCAAAGCCCTGTCGTCTAGTATATCAGAAACTGATGTCTTTGTGGCTGAAGTACCCTTTTCGCCCAAACTACATGTCCAACATGCCTGCTGTTACTAGGCTTGTGCAACCTGCAGAATAAATTTTCAGCGCTCTTTCAAAGCCCAAGTTTGACAAATAGAAATCGAGTGAATTAGAAATCTGTGCTCATTATCGTATGAAATTGTAATAGTTTATGTTTCTATTCAGGAAAAGTAGGAGCTTTTGGGCCTTTAACAGTTCAAGTGATGTACATTTCTGAATGATGTACAAATGGCTCTTTTTTATTATCTACTTGAGTGAACAAACTTTCTGATTTACAACGACTGTAAGAAAGTGGAATTATTGAGTAGGTAAGCTGGGTAAGGTCCAAGGTGTCTGACTTTCACCAGCCCTGTGAGTCCTGGCAGCGTCACTGGGGGTCACAGAGAGCTGGGAGAGCGTTTCCTACGTAAGCGGTTCTGATCATTGTAAACCAAAGGGACCTATATCTCCAAGTCTCCAGTAATATGTTATGACTCTTTTCTCATTCTAAATAAATATTAATTTTGTATCTGGTCTTACATTTGCAATTTTCTGTTCTTCCTCCCTCTCAAATTGTATAAGCTTCAGACCCTAGAAACCTGGGTCTGTGGCTGATGGGGAATTTCATAAAGCCATACCAAGCATAAAACCTGACAAAGTTAAAGTTAGATTACAGGGGCAAGTCCAAGTTTCTCATTAAAAAGTGAGGTGGGGGAGGGGAGATAAAAAACTGTGAAATATTTTATGTGGAAGATTTATACAAATTCCATGATTAAAATTTTTTCTAAAATGGTCCTATTTTATTTTTCTTATCATAGTTATATAACATAAGGAACACGTGATGAAAATCTCACCAGACACTCTATAAATACCCCTAAATCTCCTGATTGCTATGCTGTACAAATGTGATGGTTCTCAGTGTGCTGTGATGTAGAAAAGGGGAAGGAAGCAGCTCTGTGCTGTGCACTATCTCCGGGATGCTCTGTTCTGATCTTGGAGCCAGAAGACCCATGGTGCCCAGTCTTGCAAATAACTCAGACTCACCAAGCTGCCGGGCTATGCGTTTGGAACAATTCCCCTTTGATCTCTGTTGAGGTTACCTGCTTGTTTGGTACTGGTGACCTTGGCACTTTTGAAGAGGACTGTCCCGTTATGTTCTGGGATGCCCCTCCCTCTGGGTTTGCTTGATGTTTCCTCCAGATTAGATGAAGTTTATGCATTTTTGGCAGGAAGAAACTATGCTGTGTCCGATGATGTGTCTTTCTTAATACATCACATTAGAGGCTCTGGTGGTCGACTGGTCCTCGTGTGGGTAAGGTCGAGTCCAGCAGGCAAAAATAGAATAAAGGCTGCAGATTAGATAACAGTATTGTATTAATACTAATTTCCTAATTTGGACTTTGTGCCATGGTTACCTATGAGAACTTTCCTATTTTTAGAAAGTACACTCTGAAGAGAGAACCAGAACAATAAAGAAAATGGGTTAAAATGCTGACATTTGGAGAATATGGGTGAAGGTATATAGACATTCTTAGTACTATTTTGAAACTTTTAAGTCTGAGATTATTTCAAAATAGAAAGTTAAAAAAGAGTGCAGAGCAAGTCCACTAGACACCACACCAGACCTGAAGGAGTGCTTCTGTTTCTGTCTGCTGGCTGTTTTTTAGGTGCTGTTTTATAATCCAGGCGATTTTCTATCAAAGCCACTTTTTGAACCCAGTTTTCAATGGGGACTCCATCAGTCTAGAACAATTATTACAATGAAATTTCTGTGCAAAAATTGAGGGATAATAAAGTACAATTGCCTTTCAGTCTCTTTCTGAGTGCGTGGCTTTGAATCAGCTTTCAATTTTGCAAAGATAGACTCAAATATGTCTAAAAATCACATGCCAAAATACACAACAGAAAGGACTGGTTAAAGGACATAAAATAGACACTTGAACTCTTTGGTTCTCATTTCACTGTCACTTTCCCATCCTCTGTCTGCCTTTGGGTGGAAGCTGCTTTCCAAGTTTTGAAAGGAAAACTATGACTAGGTTAGGACAAAATTCCAGGACATCCTGGTGGGACGTCAAAACCAGCAGCGATCCCTGAAGTAATTGGCTTATAGTTGTTCCCCTCACATCTGATGATGTTAAGGTCGTGTTCAAGATTCTTGTTGTTTTTAACGATTTGCCCGGTTGAGCTGGCTGAGGAGACATTTCCTAAGGATCCCAAAGACCACAGTATTTTTTTTTTAATTGCAGTCCATAACTTAAGACTTTTTAATATCACAAAGTTTGGGTAAATTAGAACGCCAGACAATACACGCAGTTGCCTGAATGGAACATTTAGATAATCCTGTGGTGACTGCTTTCTCAAAAATGAAATGTACTCTGATCAGTGCCTGGCCGTGAATACTGCATAGCAAGAGATGTAGAAACCCCACCCAGAGTGCTAGCCTCTTGACCTGATCAGGAAGGCATTTTGAAGCAGCTAAAGGAGCAGCAGAGCTGGGGTTGACCACATTTGGATCTGCCAACCAGTCCTGTCATTTACTTTGGGTAAAAAGTCACATGTAGCATGACAGCTCTGTAAGGTTGACCAGGCTGTTGACTGCAATAAATGCACATGGCCAAGAAGGTGGGTGCCCAAACCTAGCCCAACTCTGCTTACCCCATTGTGTATCTGCAAGGCTGTGCCAGCCCTAGGAAAGGGCCCCTGTTCTCTGATCGGTCCCCTCAGGGGAGGCACATCCACCCAGAGAGGCACCTCCTGGCAGTTGCCTGGAGTATGCAGATGTGCCGACAGCAGCCTGAAGAGACCTCTGCACATGTCCTGGTTCCTGGTTTCAACGTCCTCATCCCTGAGGTGGCCCTGAGCTGGTAGAGGTTTCAAGATTCAACCCTGGGGTTTTGATGGCCATAGTGTTTGAGATAGTAAAGAGGAGGGAAACAGCCAAGTAAAGCCAACGAAAGGGAAACTGCTCAATGTGTTATGATGTGTGAGGGAGATCAGGCCATTTAAATCACGTTTTCAAATAATATTTAATGATATGGAAAAATACAATTAACAGTAAGTAACATTAATAAAAGAAGCAGAAACACATGTTAAAATCATATGGGATTATAGATGTCACAGTACTGACAGTAATTTTCTCTAGGTTATAGGAATATTTACGATTTTTGTTATTCGTTTTACGGGGGGTGTTTTTTTGGTATTTTCCAAATTTTAAGATGATAATATATCATTTTCAGAGAAAAGTGTTGTACTGAACAAATGCTAACCAAAAAGTTCATGTCCTTTGACCAAGGTCTTTGACTTCAAACTGTTTTTCCTAAGGAAAAATTTAGAAATATAGCTAGACATTAATGAGAGAGTTACAAGAATCTGTGAAAAAGGGGAAACAGTCGAGAGAAATGGTTAAGAAAATCAGTTCCTGCCGATGTCACCATGAAACGATGTTTATAGTCTTGTTTTATTTTTAGCCTTCTTTTATGCCCACAAGTCTCTTTGAGACCGTGTGTGCCCGGCTGAGGGAAGAGAGAGGCTTGTTTGTCCTGTTCTAGGTGTAAGCTATGAGGCTGGCATCCTCACTTCCTTTTCAGACATATTTCCTGAGAATGAAGCATGACAATCCAAAATTATTGAAAGAAAACAAGACACAATCTGCACATACTCTAACCCCTCAGCTATGTCACTATAGAAATACAGGACACAGAGCCAGCATGAGAGATAAAACTGGAGGGAAAGCTGCCTAAAGTTTCCTCAAAACTTTTCCTCTCCTTCCCTTTGCATCATAATTCTACAGAGCATCTTATGTTTTATACACTGAGAACATTGCAATGAGCAGATATTTGTAGGATTTTTTTTCACATTTTTATTGGGGTATAGCTGATTTACAATGTTGTGTTAGTTTCAGGTGTACAGTAAAGTGAATCAGTTGTACATATACAGATACCCACTCTTTTTAAGATTCTTTTCCCATATAGGTCATTACAGAGTATTGAGTAGAGTTCCCTGTGCTATACGGTAGGTCCTTATTAGTTATCTATTTTATATATAGTGCATATGTCAATCTCAATCTCCCAATTTATCCCTCCTCACCTTTCCCCCTGGTAACCATAAGTTTGTTTTTTACATCTGTGACTCTGTTTCTGTTTTGTAAATCAGTTCATTTGTGCCATGTTTTTTAATTCCACATATAAGCACATATGATATCATATGATATTTGTCTTTCTCTGTCTGACTCACTTCAATCAGTATGACAATCTCTAGGTTCACCCGTGTTGCTGCAAATGGTATTATTTCATTTGTTTTTATCGCTGAGTAATATTCCATTGTACATATGTACCACATCTTCTTTATCCATTCATCTGTCGATGGACATTTAAGTTGCTTCCATGTCTTGGTTATTGTAAACAGTGCTGCAGTGAACACTTGAGTGTGTGTATCCTTTTGAATTATGGTTTTCTCTGGATGTATGTCCAGCAGTGGGATTGCTGGATGATATGGTAGTTCTATATTTGCTTTTTTAAGGAATCTCCATACTGTTCTCCATAATGGTTGTACCAATTTACATTCCCACCAACAGTGTAGAAGGGTTCCCTTTTCTCCACACCCTCTCAAGAATTTATTGTTTGTAGATTTTTCGACGATGGTCATTCTGACTGGTGTGAGGTGATATCTCATTGTAGTTTTGATTTGCATTTCTCTAATAATTAGTGATGTTGAGCATCTTTCCATGTGCCTTTTGGCCATCTGTATGTCTTCTTTGGAGAAATGTCTGTTTAGACCTTCTGCCCATTTTTGGATTGGGTTGTTTGTTTCGTTGATATTGAGCTTCATGAGCTGTTTGTGTATTCTGGAGATTAATCCCTTGTGGGTTGCTTCGTTTACAAATATTTTCTCCCATTCTGTTGGTTTTCTTTTTGTTTTGCTTATGGTTTCCTTTGCTGTGCAAAAGGTTTTACATTTAATTAGGTCCCATTTGTTTATTTTTGGTTTTATCTTCGTTACTCTAGGAGGTGGATCAAAAAAGATATTGCTGAGATTTATGTCAGAGAGTGTTCTGCCTATGTTTTTCTCTAAGAGTTTTATAGTATCCAGTATTGCATTTAGGTCTTTAATCCATTTGAGTTTATTTTTGTATATGGTGTTAAGGAGTGTACTAATTTTATTATTTTACATGTAGCTGTCCAGTTTTCCCAGCACCACTTATTGAAGAGACTGTCTTTTTTCCATTGTATATTCTTGCTTCCTTTGTCATAGATTAGTTGACCCTAGGTGAGTGCATTTATCTCTGGGCTTTCTATCCTGTACCATTGATCTATATTTCTGTTCTTGTGCCAGTACCAAACTGTTTTGATTACTGTAGCTTTATAGTATAGTCTGAAGTCAGAAAAAAGTATGGAATGCTTCATAAATTTGCATGTCAACCTTGCACAGGGGCCATCCTAATCTTCTCTGTATTGTTCCAATTTTAGTATATGTGCTACTGAAGTGAGCACAAGATTTTTTGTTGTTGTTTGTTTTCTAGGTCTGTTTAGTCTGTTAAGGGGTATGAAAAACTTGCTGGTATCTTGTGTTTATGTCGCTGCTATAGCCTTACCTGGAGCAAAGTGCACCTTTCTCCTACCTTTGAGGATGAGGAGGACTGGAGGACTGTCCAGGTTGGTGGTGTGGAGGGAAGCTAGGGGCTTTCATAGTCAGAGATTGGAGGGCCTGCTCCCAGGCAAGATGCTGCTGCAGAGAAGGGCAATATTCCACAAATGGGGGGCTTCCCTGGTGGTGCAGTGGTTGAGAGTCCACCTGCCGATGCAGGAGACACGGGTTCATGCCCCAGTCCGGGAAGATCCCACATGCCGTGGAGTTGCTGGGCCCGTGAACCATGGCTGCTGAGCCTGCACGTCCAGAGCCTGTGCTCTGCAACAAGAGAGGCCACAACAGTGAGAGGTCCACATACCGCCAAAAAAAAAAAAAAAAAATTCCACAAATGGGGAAGGCCAGATAACTCCAAGTCCTACCTACACCAGTGAATCCCATGGAGTTACAGTGCCAAATGCCAGGTCCCAGCAGCAAAGGGCTCAGGGGGTGGACATGGCTTATAGGGAGCTGGCCAGCCTCAGGTGGACCAGGGGGCCTGAGCCAGAAGCAATTGCAATGACGGCCAGTCACTCACATGTGAAGACAGGGACATCCCCATTTTCCCCAACTGAGTAATCCCTGAGGCTCTCTGGAATTAAGGGAGAGGATGGAGGAAGGATCCCCCCCAAAACATCACAGATCCTGGATTTCTTCCCTAGGCTGGTGAGTGGGAGCTCAAGCTGAATTTAATTTGATACTTTAAAAAAAAAGAGAAAGAACCATGGCATTTTTTTTTTTTTTTTTTTTTTGCGGTACGCGGGCCTCTCACTATTGTGGCGTTTCCCATTGCGGAGCACAGGCTCCGGACGTGCAGGCTCAGCGGCCATGGCTCACGGGCCCAGCCGCTCCGCGGCACGTGGGATCCTCCCGGACCGGGGCACGAACCCATGTCCCCTGCATCGGCAGGCAGACTCTCAACCACTGCGCCACCAGGGAAGCCCAGAACCATGGCATTTTATACCCTGAATGTCATGGGAAAATTTATGCTGGTCTTAATAAATAAAAAGCACTTCATACATAAAATAATTTCTAAGCTATAATTAATAACCATATAGCATAAAAACAATCCCCTAAAATCCTAGTCAGAAGGCTGTGCTGGATCATTAAAACCAGGATGGTGGACTCTGAAAGCATGCTGGGCACACTGGAGTTTTCAAGAAGTCAGGGTCTTTTTGCTGAAAATCCCACTGAAACTTCAGAGAGTGATCATGACTTGCCCAAATCTACCCCCTTTTCCTTTTCCCTTGAGGATTCCAGGTCCCCAGTGTGCCTCTCCATAATTATCCCTTCCACTTACTTCCAGACTTTACAGAAATCCACAGGTCCTCATGCAACACATGGGGGCAGGGGAGAGAGGTAAATGTGTTTCAACCTTGGGAATTTTAGAAAACTAATCTGGTGTGCATGGCATGCTGCACCCCAGTGGAGTCTGGGGGTGCACCCTGTGATCACACACATCAATATCTCTGCTTCGAATATATGAACGGTGCCAGAGGAATAAACCAGGGCTGCCTCATGTTGGTTCAAGTCTGTCAAAAGAGTTATGAAAATTTTTCCATTTCTTGGAGGTTTATTGATTCTCGAATTGTGGATAAGGCATCATGGACCAGTATCTAATCTGCCTGCTGGAAATCTGGGACTGGTTGTCCAAATGTTTTCTCAAAATTAATATCTCTAAAATAAATCTCCTGAACATCATCCTTAAAATCCCTTCTTCACCCAAATTTCGCATCTCACTCATTGGTCTCTTTACCAGCCAGTTTGCTGAGGCGAAACCCTCCCTTCTCACATCCCACACGTTGACCTCACCTTGACTTCACCTGCCGGTCATATCAGCTCATTGCCCGCCACCTCACTGCCCCCACCATGATTCACACCACCATCACCGTAACTATGGATTGGGCTATAGGACTTCCTAACTGGAAGCTATTCCACCATGTTGGATTGCTGATGGAGGAAGCTTTTAAAATAATAAATCAGCTTATGTCACTACCCAGCTTTCCATTCTTCAGTGCTTCCCATGAGTTCTCTTCCAAGAACATCAAAGTCCCAAGCATGGCCTCCCAGTCCAGCTAGTCACTCCATCTCCCAGGCCCTGCCCTCCATCCACACTGGCCCCATTGCCCCTGCTCACACCTGCCAAGCTCTGCCTCACCTCAGGAGATGGTACTTGCTGTTCCTTCAGGGTGGCTCCTCCTTTCTATCTGGTCTCAGCTCAGATGGTATCTCCTTAGAAAAGCCTTTCCTGAAGATTCTTTCTAAGGTGGACCCACCTTCCACCTCCATGTCTCCCTGTCACGTGACCTTATTCTCTCAGCTCCAATCTCATTAATTGGAAGTTAATGTTGTTACTGTATTCAATTATTCACATCACCATCGGGAGGTCAGACCCTTGGGTTTGTGGGATCTACAAGGGCATCGATGATTGGGCATGGGGCAGGCTCTCTGTTCTGCATGACCTACTTCAAAATTCCAGATAGAGGAGACCCCTTGCTGTCGGTTCACCTTCCAATGCAGAGCAACCACCAAGGAGCTTGATCTATGGGTCCTGGGGCTTCCTTCAAAAACTCTGGGGACTTTTAAGTGGGTAATTAAATCTTGAGAGATTGGTCTTGGGCATTTCATTCAGCTCAAAAAATATTATATTCATTGATACTCACCATACAGACCTCAGAAGAGGAATTCATTGCTTAATGATTAAACTTCACATATGTTACAGATTAAAGTCCATATTTCCCATGACATATTTAGATAACACATTTCCCAATTCTTCTGCTGCACAAGCCTATGTTTCTTTTTTTAAAAATCAGATTAGTTATCATCTTGACCTACTATATGTAACCTATTCATCAATTTTTTTAAATTCCATCCAGTGGAAAAGGATGAAAAATTCTTGCATACCTAAAATCATAACGGTTTCTTTGTTTTATATAAGGTGGAAGAGAGTGATCTCAGATTTTTAAAGTTTTATCTGAAAGAGAATTAAATGAATTGACTATGCTTATAGAAAAAACTTTGCATTGGCTTAAAAAAAGAAAGATACATTTCTAGAGACTGTTATTATATGCAGTAATTTAAAACACATATCAAAACTACTTTCCCCTAATATAAAGGATACAGCCTTTTTAAAAATGAAAAGGACATGAAAGATATGTTTCTCATGCCATTTGATGAAATGTTTGACAGAACATAAAACCCCTGAGATTATCTGGATTTGATGTTCTTGGAGGCCATTCACCATGATTTCTGCTTTTGTGGTTGTTTCAGGATAAAGAAAATTATGAGCATTCACCTAATGTGAAAAGTCAGATCTGACCATCTGGCTCTATTTCAACATGATCTTCAAATTTTCTTCTTGGAATTAAAAAGAAAAAGAAGAAATAAAAACCACTTACTGAGTAGATTTATTAATACACTTGAGATCGGGGGGATGGAACTAACTGTATTTACTTCTGAAATAGTTGAGAAACATATTTTCAATCACAATTACGTAGCAAATCCTACAGTAAATACTCAAATAAATTTAGTGACCATCTTAAAGTTTCTCAGAATACCCCATCCACCTTATTAAATGAATCCCACTGATTCAGAGTTTTTAACAATTATTACTTGACTGGGCTAGAGTTTCTTGTATTTTTCATTTTAAAAAATAGTTTCAAGAAACAAAATGGTTACTGTAAATAAGACTTCAAGTACTTTTCCAACATTTCATATATATTTTTTGCATTTTTTTCACCAACATCCTTACCACCATTTATGTCTGGAATCATTTGTTTAAAGCTCACTCTGAGCATATATGTCCTCCCAACATCCTCACAGCAGTTCCATTAGCTGGGTACCAGGGTCACCATTTGTATACATGAGAAAACAGAGGTTCAGAGAGGTTACCTTGTCCAAGATCACACAGCTAGAAAGAGACAGGATTTTTATTCCATGGATTTTATTTCCATCTAGTCTTGGGAAAAAATGCTAGCCACTAGCTTGTATACCTATATGCAAATTTTAGAAATTAAGCCACATTTTAACATCTGCAATATAGACCATTCTTCAGTTCAAAATAACTTTCCCTGAACAAAACAGGATTCACGTGGTCAAGTGTCTTGACTCTCTGTTTAGACCTCTGTTTTCTTAATTGTACTTTTAGAAATACAATATCATATATGCCTACCTGTCTTTTCTTTTTCAATCTGTTTTAGCAGACAGTGTGGTTTTCTGGGTAATAAAAAGACTATCAAAATCCAAATCAACCCTTTCATAATCATCAAAACTCAGATAACTGCAGATTCCAGCAGATCTGCAATTTTGCCCTTGGAGTTAATGGTCAACCCAACATAACAAGTTGGTATGTTGCCTTTGAATTACCAAGAGTGGCTGCTGCCATTATATAAAGCAGTGGTTACTGATGATTGTGTTTAAAGTTTCTTGAACCCTGTGGACCCTTTGTTTTCCATAGAGAGAGGTTGCATGATGGAACATAAGTAAGAAATGAACCATCCATTGCCTTTCTTCTTCTGTGGTGGGCGTGGTGGCTGCTACACTTCTGAGAGATCTAAAGTCAGCAAAAAATATTCACAGATGATGCTTTGCTTTCCACCAAGGTCTAAAAACAGCAGTACCGTGATTAATAAATCTTTCCACGATGAAACTCCTTTATGACATTTATGGTTAAAATATTGCCATATGAAATCCAGTTGAAGCTTGAGTCATTTGGCTTAAAGTAACCCAGACTACTATGTGATAGTTCTTTGGTTATACAGCTACGAAGAGACCAACAGATAATCATGATAGTATTTCAAATGCAAAGTAAATTCAGGGCACTTAGTAGCTTTATAAATTAGGTAGTTAGACTGAGTCAAAAAAAAAAAAAAAGGAAACCTATTTGCTGGCTCTCAAATGCAATAACAACCCCCCCCCAAAGTTTCTGGGTTCTTCTATGGTTTTCCCTGGCCCTTCAACTGGCTTCCGTGAAGTAGGAGTTTATATAAAAAGCCAGAGGTGAAATACAAGTTGTTTTACCTTATTCAGTGAATGTCAGTTGGGTCCTTCAGGAAGCAAATACCAAGGCAGAGTTACAAATACCAGAGACATAGTGGAAGTAACACCTCTGACAGATAAGGGAGGGGGCAGGAGTGGGGAGGGAAGCCTTCAGATCATTCTGCAGGTCTCCGGTGATGGGAGGAGGGAAGGAAAGAGGCTTGGGTAGGAGGAGCCTCAGCCCGCAGGACAGACCTGAGAAAATAAAAAGAAACTCCAGAGACTGGCAGAAACAGGCAGACCCCAGGATGCTCCGTCACTGACCGGAGGCTTCCTGGTCCACTACAAATGCTGCAGCAGATTCCAGAACTGCTGTCTGTTCTCCTCACAGCTGGTCGGCAAGTTCTTTCTTAGAGAAATATCCCAACAGCACACCTCCATGACTGCCATAGAGTATTTTCAGTTAAATTACGTGTTAAATATTTAAACCATTACAATTCAGTCTTACATTTTAATTCAGCCTCTAGTTACAGAGTCCTAGAAAGTCAACTGAGTGGGTAGGACCATGCCTTTTATTAACAAAGATGTTAGGATGTTAATGGCCTCAGTTGTCTCTCTCTGTGTTTCACACTCACATCTCTACTGGTAGCAGCAAATACTCAGCTGACATCCACATCCAGTTTCCACAGCACGATGGTAATTTACTAGTCTTTCAGCTTCTTCTTATTTATTTATTTAATTTTTGGCTGCGTTGTGTCTTCATTGCTGCACGGAAGCTTTCTCTAGTTGCGGTTAGTGGGGGCTACTCTTCCTTGCGGTGCACAGGCTTCTCATTGCAGTGGCTTCTCTTATTGCAGAGCACGGGCTCTAGGCACACAGCCTTCAGTAGTTGTGGCACGTGGGCTCAGCAGTTGTGGCTCGCAGGTTCTAGAGCTCAGGCTCAGTAGTTGTGGCGCACGGGCTTAGTTGCTCCGCGGCATGTGGGATCTTCCCAGACCAGGGTTCGAAACCATGTCCCCTGCATTTGCAGGAGATTCTTAACCACTGCACCACCAGGGAAGTCCCTATTTGAACTTCTTGATGCTACTCCCCATCCATAGAACCATGGCCCCATGAAGCAAACTGCACAATGGTCTCCAAACATTTACTTGATTCAAACCATTCCATTTGGTCTCCTACAGCTGATCATTTGATCTGACCCCAAAGTATCTCAAAAGTAGACAATATGGGGAGGGAACATACAGGGCATTTCAATCCCTTTACTTTCCTGGATGAGTCATCCAGTATCTACAAGTTCCCAGTCATGTCAGAAACCAGCTCCACGGGGAGGGATCAACACCTCTACAGCATAGGCCTGTTTATAGCTCAGCCGATCAGATCATCAGATCAAGCTCTTCAGATCATCAGGGATCCCAAACCTCTTCAAGTTGAAAGGCACCCCTGCCCCACCAAATGCATGTTTTGCAAGATTCTACCCAATTGATTTTTTTCTAAAAGATATAAATTTTGATCCCAAGTGTCATGCAAAGTCATGAAAAAAAATGCTTTCAGAGCAGGTTCCAACATAGCAGAAGAGATGAAACCAAGTTCATACACACTTCATCCCTTACCCTACAAGAGGAGTGGAGATGCAGCTGCCTACTGGGTCTTCCATGACAAACTACCACACTACCACAGACTGAGTGGCTTGAACAAAGAAGCTTATTTTTTCACAGCTCTGGAGGCTAGAAGTTCAGGATCAAAGTGCTGTAAGGGTTGGTGTCTGGTGAGGCTTCTCTTCCTGGCCAGAGAAGGCCACCATCTTACTGTTTCCTGACAAAGTCTTTCTTCCATGTGTAGGCATAAAAAGAGAGTCTGCTGGTGCCTCTTCCTCTTCTTATAAGGACACCAATTCTGTCAGAATCGTGGCCCACCCTTCTGACCTCAGTTAACCTTAATTACCTCTGTAAAGGCCCTATCTCCAAATACAATTTGGGGGGAGGAGGAGGGCTCAATTCAGTCCATAACAGGGGGTGCAGAGCAGTTAAGTACTGTGAAACAAGGAAACCCAAAAGATCTGAAATCTATCTGTAGTGTCACCAGCCACATTGATGAATCACAAATGAGGTCAGGAATTAAAACAAATAACACTTCCTCAGTTTTATAGGTGTGTATATCCTCATTGCCAAGGTGAAGGCTTGAGAAGGGCATAAATCAAAATCAGCCCTTGGCTCACTTGTTAAGACAGTAAATTCCTCTCCCTTTTTCTGCCCAATGCTGAGGACCACCTGGACCAAGCTTTTTGTAAGAAGATGGATCCAGGTCTCCACCACCCATTCAGCGAGTCTGTAGAGTTCATGGTGCCGGGACACAGAGGTAAGAGTTCACACGTCTTGTCTAGAGAAGAATCGGATTACCCGTCAGGAGAACATGAGTTTCAGGTTGCTTCTGTAGCTTTTGGTGTCTCTGACACATGGGGAGGCAAGGACAAGAGTACTTTCCTCTGCAACTGCTAAGACTATTTATTTGAGGGACAGATAATTTATCCAAACCATTTATCAGATGCTCTTCTGTGGTGCTGCGGTAGCATCTAGTGTGCATAATAAGGTGGCCTGGAGCCCTTATCAGTTCTAACTGTGAGCAATAACCTGGATTTACGTGCAGGAGGGCGGGATTGTAGATGCGGAGAGAAGATGGGTCAGTTTCCCTCACTAGTGTCCAACCATCCCTGTCAGTCACAGCTGCTCATTCCTTGTTAAGTAAAGGGGCCGGCATGCTGAGTTAGGGATGAGAAGGCGTGATGACAGAGAAAGACGGGACCATCTTTCCACACAGGGTTACTCTAGCATCTCAGTTGTCCGTTGGTGACATGACGTGCACACGTTTGGAGATAAAAAGGGAGGGATCACAGGAGGAATCCAGGGGTGCACAAGGCTCTCTGACTCACCGAGATGCACTCCCTAGCATCATTTTCTCCTAGTCGGGAAACACAGGCAAAGTAAGAGTTGTCTGTGATGATATGATAATAAAATGAACAAAGCTTTGTCTATGAACACAGCTGATGTCTGATCCACTGTTAGTGAGGCATGCATCATACATGATGTAACTGTGAATCTATTTTACCAGATATGTTCATGTCCTTGCACACATGTTCTATGCTCTTGCCTGGCATCTCTCCAGAACAAGTAGTACGTGACTATAAGACAAAGGGGTACAGGTTTGGAGTACAGCAGTCTGTTCCCATGGAATAAAAAGGTCACAGTAGGTTTACATCAAGATTCCAACTGTGTCTTAGCCTCACACCATTGTGCTCCCACAAGCCTAAGTCAGCCCTGGGCATTCAGCTCCTGGCAGGCAGGGCTGCTCTCACCCCTTCAAGGGAGAGACTTCCTACTGCCCCGTACCTATGCTCTGTTAGCAGACAGGGAAGCCCAAGAGAGATGCCCCTTGTTCCCCCAACATATGTCTCTATCGGGTGGGACCACTCTGCATCATTTCCCAGGGCTGCCCAAGGTGTGCACCCCAGGGGACCACAATGGCCTGCTCTGTTGGCTTCCTCCTCTTCCCTGTCTCTCGTTCTGCCTGCTCACAGCTTCCTGGGATTACTTCCCAGTAAATTGCTTGTGCCCAAATCCTTGTCTCAGGGCAGTTTCAGGAAGATTCCAACCTGAGGCAGAATCAATTCATCTTTCTCCATATTTGTTCCTCTTTCACAACCATTAGAAATTTTCTTTTTCTGATCAGTCTTTGTAAATTCAGATTCCATTCAACGAGATGAACATTCATAATCACCCGGTTACCGGGATGTTAGGATGTAATTTCAGAGAAATCTACTGTCTGGTGCCAGGATGCCAGGCAATTTGGAAGAGAATGTTCATACTCCGCCCTCAAAGCCCGGCTCTGAGCCAGAGGCTATGGGTTTCAATTGGGGAAGATACATTTTCATCCTGTCACTGACTTTTCACGGGGATTATCTTGGATCAAATGTTTCGTGCCCTTTGTGCTTTTTTTTTTTTTTTTTTGCGGTACGCGGGCCTCTCACTGTTGTGGCCTCTCCCGTTGTGGAGCACAGGCTCTGGACGCGCAGGCTCAGCGGCCATGGCTCATGGGCCCAGCCGCTCTGCAGCACGTGGGATCTTCCCAGACCGGGGCACGAATCCGTGTCCCCTGCATCAGCAGGCGGACTCTCAACCACTGCGCCACCAGGGAAGCCCTGTGCTTTAGTTTTTGATTCATTGCCTTTAGATATCTTTAAGTCAATCCTTTCTAGAAATAATATTTCTTTGCAATTTGAAAAATCACAGGATAAATAAGAATGCATCCTGATTTCTTGGATTTCCCCCATAGAGTTCCTATCTGCAAACATGAATGACTTTCATATTTCTTCTCTTTATAGTTAACCACAACCAAAAGCACACTTGTAACTCAATGTAGGACACTCTTTCCTTTATAAGCTTCAGTTATGCAACCCAGTCATACAAATAAGCCCCAAGATTTATAATCAGTTTAGCCTTTGTATCCTATTTCTGGCTTTGTTTATGCTAGTTTAGTCTCCATCCAAATGATGTCCAAATTAATTGGGCGTTTGTCTTAACCTACCAATGACTTCATTCCACTGCGGACATGTATCTAATGTATTTACAACACACACACACACACACACACATGCACACAGAGTTGTGGGTTTGTTGTTTTTCTGTAGGGGGTCTGTACTTTCCTTTATTTATAATTATTTTTGGAACTTCATTTTGAAAGTTCACTTATTTATCATCTTCTAAAAACACACCTTAATGGAGTACCACAATGGCTTTAAACCATTCTCAAGTCTGAAACTCATCCTTGATAAGAGGCTAGCTCTGACACTGAAGGAAGAAACTGGAGGAAAGTAACGTCAAGGAACCACATGAGTAACTTGACTTTCTCCACGCCATCCCCTCGTATTCTTTCGAGCTGAGCGTTTTTGCCCGAGTGAGTCTGTATCCCATGCCTCTCAGAGTTCCCTGCCCCCAAATAAGGAACAGAGGCCGTTAAAATGTGGAAAATTAAGAAAATGCAGAACACATCATTAACTCATATAGTCAGGAAGCTGTGGCAATCTTTCCTTCTCCTCACATAAGGCCCACTATAAATGAAATATATATTTTAATTATTTCCAGTTTAGATATTCCCAGTGCACAGTACACAACCTCAACGGCTCGCTGTAGAAGAAAGGAAAGTTGGGCGGCGAGAAAGCAAGAAGAAAGTTGCACTTAATGCAGAACAGTTGCAAGGCATCGTCACATCGCCCTGAGCAAAACTCTTCCTTTAATTTTGTAGAAAAAGCAATTGATTTCCCCTACGTGCAGCGTCTGTATTCAGATTCTGTTTACTCATGAGCTGTGACAGGTTTACCCAAAGCAGCTTTGCAAACCATCTGTCCTTCACAACCTCTGTGGTTATAATTCTTTTAAGTCGCAGGGATAACTTAAAATGTCCACAGCCCTCCGGGATGCAACGCAGGCAGCAGGAACTGTTGACATATTTTATTTTTTATGTAGCATTTTCAATTACAGAGAATGGCACAACCATGAACCTTCATTCAAGGCTCCCCTCACTTGACAGTCATCGGGAAACATAAAGCATCAAAGTCCCTTCAACTCAGCCTCTTTCCAGAAAACTCTGCCAACTGGCCAGGGATGCCAATCCTGACTCCATGAAAACCAAGCTGGAGCCCTGAAAGCACAGAGCCTATGCCTTTCCAGTGACACCACGGGGGGGGGTGTCACCCCCAGGAGGGACTTGGTGGAAATCATGATGCAGGTGGGATATCACTTTCAAACTCTTTAAGCGACTCAGCCAGTTTCTGCCTGTCCTTAAAAAAAAAAAAAAAAAAGATTTCTTCAAAAGTTCTTGTAACTTGTTCTTGTTTTTCAAGCTTAGTAACTCTCTACTCTAAAATTTTATCACAACAATCGCTTATGTTAAATATTCTCCACATCTGCTTTAGCAGTGGCGTAGCGGGGTAGGGTGGGGGGTGGCATTTAACATCCGCCTTGTGCAAGACAGATTTAGTACTTTGAAGAATCCAGGAAGGTTCTCCTTATTTTATAAAGGTGTTTACAAGCACTGCTTTGGCCTGCAGCCAACTTATGATGATTCAATAAACGTATACTGGTATTCTACCTAACCAGGCCCTAGTGGGAATGTATCCTAGAAAATTAAACTGTCAGGGAGTAGAAATAAAATGGTCACAAAGCATCACAAAATGCTTGGGGAGAAATGAGATTGATGGAGGCTTAGTACCGCCCCCTCTCCCCCAGGAGTGGTGCTCTCTGGCTGCTGGAGTCTTCACGATTCCCAAATTCCCATTTCCCTCTGTGCATCTGAGTCTTTGCACGGACTGTTCCAGGAGCCCAGGGTGTTCCCTGTCTCTTCCCAGCTTGGGAACTCAGCCTCCAAGACCTGGATCAGAGAGACCTCCGGGAAGGGGCAGCACCCCCCACAGCTGCGGTGCAGCTGAAGAATCATAGGAGACCCTCACCCTGTGACCTCCGACAATTCTGTTCCTGTATCCTTTCTCCCCAGCAGCCAAGTCCTCAGCGAATGCACATGTCTGCCACTCACT
This sequence comes from Globicephala melas, assembly GCF_963455315.2. Taxonomy (NCBI): domain Eukaryota; kingdom Metazoa; phylum Chordata; class Mammalia; order Artiodactyla; family Delphinidae; genus Globicephala; species Globicephala melas. Next base: position 42,187,760 of record NC_083328.1, on the reverse strand, counting down.
CTCCTTAGTATCACAAGTCCTCTGCCAGGTGCCATGTGAAGAAAATTTGTTAAACGAACAAAGGTAGACTAACAGTAGAAATACATACATATATACCTATGTATACTCATATCCTAGTTTCATCACGTAAAAGAGTTCAGATTGGCTGCAAGAAGAGATTCTTCCAGCCTCTACTCAATTCACTGTGAGAAGCAACTCATAGTTTTCCTTTTTCTGGACGGAAGACCAGCATTTTTCAGAAAAATATCTGCTTCAGAAATAACCACTATAGTGTCAAAGTTCTCTTTAAAATATTCATCAAAAACTTTTTAACATGTTTATTGGAGTATAATTGCTTTACAATGGTGTGTTAGTTTCTGCTTTAAAACAAAGTGAATCAGTTATACATAAACATATGTTCCCATATCTCTTCCTTCTTGCATCTCCCTCCCTCCCTCCCCATCCCATCCCTCTAGGTGGTCACAAAGCACTGAGCTGATCTCCCTGTGCTATGAGACTGCTTCTCACTAGCTATCTATTTTACATTTGGTATAAAATACTCATCAAATTTTAGGCACCACTGGTTGCTTGCATATACCATTTTTACTTGGCTTACAGACTCTCCGTTGGAAAAAATGTCCATTTGAATATGTGTATAGGTATGTGTGTGTGTGTGTGTGTGTGTGTGTGTGTGTGTGTGTGTGTAAAATCATCAACACTTCCCAAATAACCAGGGTCAGGACAAAATGGGTTTGATTTCCTAGAATAAATAAAAACATAACATATGGAGGCTAATGCTCAAGTCTGTCATTAGAAAAGAAAAAGGAGAAGGAGGAAGAAGGAGGAGGAAGGAAAGGAAAGACTTATTAATCGAAACCTCCTCTGACCCCATGTATAATGTTCACTAAAGCTAACGTTTATTAAGCCCTTGTAATCCAGGAAATTTTAAAAGTACTTTCCATGTATTGTCTTATGCAATCCTCACCCACACTCCATGAGGCAGGTCCTACATCACCCCATTATTACCCATGAGACAATGGAGTCACAGAGGGTGACCTGCCCAAGGTCACCAGCTAATAAATGGTAGCATCAGGTTTGAACTTGGGCTCCTGGCTCCCTTGAAAGAAGGCTCCAAACATGCCATCTCAATGTCCTCACCTTTCACTCCCCCTTCACCAACTCCACACTGACTTCTGACCCCATTATTCTAATGGAACAGCCCTGGTGGGTCAGTGATAACTTCCATGTTAGAGGGGATATTACTCAGGCCTCATTAGACTTGACCTCTTGGTCAAATTCAGTCCTGCTGACCTGCACATCTTGCATACCTTTATTCTGGGGTACAGTTCTTCCCTGTTTTCCTCCTACTTCTCTGCCGGCTCTTTCTCTGGCTCCCGTCCTAGTGTCTTTTTCTTACCACATCCATTTAAAAGTTGATGTTCCTCAGGGGTGGTCCCAGGTGTCCTTTATTTTTCCCTCTTATGCAGTGTTCTCACCCTAGTGTCTAAGGCTCGAATCATCTCATCTAATTCCCAGTTTCAATGATCACCTATGGGTAAATAACACATAAATGTGTAGTGCCAACCCGGACCTCAGACCTACTTCCTGAGTTCCAGACCATATCTTCCAGATCCTGCCTGAAAGCTCCTCCTGGATGTGGGGAAGATACTTCAAACTTGCTCATCAGATCTGTATTGCTGAACCTGCAGCGATGCCTGGCACACAGGCGTGCATTCTTGTTGAAAGAGTTAAGAAATAGATGGACGAAACTCAGATGTCCTAAACCAAACTCATGATCCCCTGTCGCCCCAAACCCATCCCCTTCCAGGGTTCCTTCCTTCCTGAACGGCACCACCTTTGAGAACTCTGTTTTCCTGTGTCGTCTCAGCACTGGCTTCTGTCAATTTCATTTTCTAGTTACGTTTCAAGTTGATCCACTTTGTCCACTTACACAGCCGTCTACCTGTGCTCCCTCCGTCTCTCCCTGGGCTACCACACAGGTACTTCTAACTGGTAAACCCACATCCACTCGCACTGTTTCCTATCCATTTTCCACAACACTGGCAGAGTGGTCTTCTCAGAAAATAAATCTGATTGTTGGCCAACAGGGTTAGAACTGCTCAGGGGTTTTTCGCTGCTCTTATAACTAGGACCCAAATCCTCAGTGTGACCAATGGGACTCTGAGCTGTCTGACTCCTGCCTGAATCTCCAGGCACTCTTGTTACAGCTAAGGTTTTAATCCCCTGTGGAGACCAAGCTCCCTCCTGCTTGAGGGGGAGCCTTCACATATGGAATTGCTAAGTCCCTGAGCATCTCCCAATACTCTTCTTCAATGAGTTGATTCCCACTCATTCTTCTCTAGTTTTCTGGGCTGTTTCCATCCTCTTATTAAGGCTCTAAGTGGTCATATTACATTTATTTATGCAACAATCTAGTGAATAGCTGTCTTTCCCATTTTACTATAAACTCTATGTAGGTAGGAAGTTTGGTTTTTTTCTGCTTAATTTTATTCTTATTTCTTGTCACAATGCTTGTCCAATAAAGAATTATTGTAACTATTGAAGGAATGTATTGATGAGAAATTTATAAAGGCAGATCAACACCAAACATGGGTTGAAAAGTTACTAGAGTTAGAGAAATATAGAAAGAGTACAAGAACCATATAAGCAGAGAAGAAGGTTACCTGTAAAGGAAAAAAATTCTAGACTGGGCTCATTAATACCTGGAAACAGTTTTTGCCAGGAGATACTGCAATGCTATGTTAAGCTTTGAGGAGAAAAATTGTAGTCAAAGCAATCTAGTAAAGATTTCATTATATTATTCAAGTATAAAGGCAACAGAAACTCTTCCCCACACATACGGAGCAGAATCACAAGGTTCATCATTGTTCATTTTTGTTGGTTGATAGTGTTCCTCCACTGTGCAGGAGGTGGGAAAAGGGCAGAATAATCAAGGAAGCAGAAAAATAAAATGAAATAACATAAATAAAACCTAACATGTCTTTCATGCTAATAAATTTGAAAAATAAATCCATTGAAGCGAATGATTACTCTCAGGTTGAATACAAAAGCAAACCCCAATACACTGGAACTAAATGATTAGAAATGTTTGCAAGCAGAAAGGAGGAGAAAAAAGATCTAAATGTAAGACCTAAAATTATAAAACTATTAGAAAAAACCTAAGGGAAAAATTTCATAACCTTGGATTTGGTCATGATTTCTTGGATCTAATTCCAAAAGCACAGGCAACAAAAGAAAAAAAATAGATAAATTAAACTACATCAAAATTAAACTGTGTATCAAAGGACACAATGAACAGAGTGAAAAGGCAACACATGGAATGGGGAAAGTATAGACAAATCATGTGTATGATAAAAGGTTAATATCCAGAATATGTTAAAACTCCTATAACCCAACAACAAAAAACAAACTTCCAAGTTAAAATGTGGGCAAAGGGCTTGAACACTCACTTATCCAAAGAAGATACACAGGGACTTCCCTGGTGGTGCCGTGGTTAAGAACCCGCCTGCCAATGCAGTGGACACGGGTTTGATCCCTGGTCTGGGAAGATCCCACATGCCACAGAGCAACTGAGCCCATGCACCACAACAACTGAGCCTGCATTCTACAGCCTGTGAGCCACAACTGCTGAGCCCACGTGCCACAACTACTGAAGCCCGTGCGCCTAAATCCTGTGCTCTGCAGCAAGAGAAGCCACTGCAACAAGAAGCCCACGCACCGCAATGAAGAGTAGCCCCCACTCGCCACAACTAGAGAAAGCCCGTGTGCAGCAACGAAGACCCAATGCAGGCAAAAATAAAATAAATAAATGAATAAATTTTAAAATTTATTTTAAAAAAACAAAGAAGATACACAAATGGCCAAAAATCACATGACAAGATGCTCAACATCACTAATCATTAGGGAAATGCAAATGAAAACCACAATGAGATATCCCCTCAAACCCATTAGGCTGGCTACTATCAGATAAACAGAAAAGAACAAGTATGTGTGAGGATGTGGGGAAATTGGAATCCTTGTACAAGCTTGGTGGGAAAGTAAAGCGGTGTGGTCACTATGGAAAACAGGATAGCGGTTCCTCAAAAAATTAAAAAGAGAATTACTATGTGATCCAGCATTTCCATTTCTGGATATAAACCCATAAGAATTGAAAACAGAGACTCACAAGAGATATCTGTACAGCCACATCCATGGCAGCATTATTCAAAATAACCAAGAGGCAGAAGCAACCCAAGTGCCTACAGATGGGTGAATGGATAAACCAAATGTCTTATATACATACAATGGAATATTATTTAGTCATAAAGAGGAAGGAAATTCTGACACCTGCTACAACGTGGAAGAACCTTGAGGACATTGTACTAAGTGAAAGAAGCCAGTCACAGAAGGACCAATATTGTATGATTCCACTTATAAGAGGTATCCAAAGTAGTCAAATTTATAGAGATGGAGAGTAGAATGATGGTTTCCAGGGGCTGGGGGGAAGGGAGAATGGAGAGTTATTGTTTAACGGGTACCGAGTTCAGTTTTGCAAGATGAAAAGAGTTCTGGAGATGGATGGGTGGTGATGGCTGTACAACAATGTAAATATACTTAATGCCACTGAACTGTACACTGAACAATGATGACAAATTTTGTCATGTGTATTTTACCACAATTTTTTTTAAAGAAGAGAAAAAGTATACCATGTAAATTAGAAGTAAAAAGAGAGCAAGAACCAAGAAATTAATATCTGACAAACTCAAGGGAAAATGATTTAAATTGGAGAGAGAGGCCTACTTTATAATCATCATGATGATAGTCCTCTATCGTGAAGAGAAAACGATTCGAATTTTCTGTACCCCAAGTAACCTGACATCAAAATAGAGAAGCAAAACCTGTAGAATCACAAGGAGAAAGGGAAAGAAACAGAACTCTAAACCAATAATTGGAACCTTAAACACAACTTTCTTAGTTCTGGGCAGATCAAGTAGATAAAACATCAGAAAGAAGACTTTTTAATTAAATTGAGGCATAGTTTACATACAGTAAAATGCATAATGAATTTTTACATATGTATAAACTTATGTAATCTCTATCCAGGTCAAGAAACATACAGACATTTCCCCTCTCAGAAGGTCCCCTCATGTCCCTTACCAGTCAATCTCCAAGGTAACCACGTCCTGACCTCTACTGTCAACCACAGAACAGTTTCGATTGCTCTGCGATTTCATATATAGAGAATTATGCAGTGTGTAGTCTTTTTAAGATCCATCCATGTTGTTGTGTATATAAACAGTTTGATCATTTGTATTGTTGTATACAATTGACTGTATGAATATAACACAGATTGTCTTGTGCAAGTATTTAATGAACATATATTGCTTTCATTTCTCTTGGGTATATACCCAGGAGTCGAATGGTTGGGTTTTAGAGTGAGTGTACATTTATCTTTGTTAGAAATTGCCAAACCATTTTCTAAAGGGTTTGTAAACTCCAAGACAGGAATCTCTGAGAGTCCCAGTTGCCCCATGTCCTTGCGAACGCATGGTGTTGTCTTTTCCGTAGAAGTGCACACGATCTCACTGTGTTTTAATTTGCATTTCCCTGATGAGTAACAATACTTGAACACCTTTTAGTGGATTGATTGACCATTTGGATACATTCTTTTGAAGTATCTGTTGTAGTCTTTTGTCCTTTTCTTAAAAATTGGGCCATTTGTCTTTTTCTTATTGATTTATATTTCTTTATATATTCTAGGAAAAAGTTCTTTGTCAAATATACTTATTGAGAATACAGTCTGTTTCTTGCCTTTCACTTTCTTAAAGCTGTCTTTCTTTTTTTATTACTTTTTATTGGAGTATAGTTGCTTTACATTGTTGTGTTAATTTCTGCTGCACAGCAAAGTGAATCAGCTATACATATACATATATCCCCTCTTTTTTGGATTTCCTTCCCTTTTAGGTCACCACAGAGCATTGAGTAGAGTTCCCTGTGCTATACAGTAGGTTCTCATTAGTTATCTATTTTATACATAGTAGTGTACATATGTCAATCCCAATCTCCCAGTTCATCCCACTTCCTTTTCCCCCCTTGGTATCCATATGTTTGCTCTCTACATCTGTGTCTATATTTCCACTTAAACCTGTCTTTCAATGACTAATAATTTGTAATTTTGATGAAGTCAAAATCCCCAATTTGTATTCTTTTGTGGTTAATGCATTTGCATCTATTCCAAGAACAGATGCAAGGTCTCAAAGGCAACCTTCAATATTTTCCTCCAGAAGCTTTGGAATTGTAGTCTCATATTTAGAACTATGATCCCTTATACTTATTATCCATTTTACTTATTAGGAGCAATTGAGCCAAGAGGTATAAAAGGTATCAAACTCTACTTAAAAAAATAAGAAAATAAAAGTTTTTATACATCAATAAAAACTTACAAGATGACCATAATTTAGGCCACCCCAAATTCCTCAATCAGTGCTGAAAGCATGAATAACAAAAACCACATTCTGTGTCCACAATGCAATAAAATGAGAAATAAATTTTAAAATTAAATCTACTTGGAAATCTAAAAAATTCTCTCTTATACACATTGGATGAAAAAGAAAATTGGCATTTCAAAAAGAAATCTATAGAAAATAATGACACAAATTGTTTTAAAATCTTGGGAACAAAGTCAGTTTTGCACTCAGATAAAAGTCACTTTAACTCAGAAAAAGAAAAAGAAAGGAAAGAAGGAAGGAAAGGAGGGAGGGAAAAGAGAAAGAAAAGAAAAAGGAAAAAGAAAAATAAAGAAGGGAAAAGTGAAGGAATTACTACTGATAACAAAGAAATATGTGAATTTGAAATCAGAAAAGCCATTCTCTCCCCTTTCCCTCATGCTAAGAGACCTGGAGACCCACTGAGCATCCCTTAGAATCAGGGAGCCCCGTGACCCTGCTTTGGGTCCTGTGATGGGGTCAGAGCATGTGGATGCTGCTCTGCCCTCTTTCTTCCTTCTCCCCTTGAACAAGGACCCAATGGCCATCTTGCCACCATGTTGAAATGGCCAGAAGAACCTGAGAGAATTTAGTCCTGACAGACGTGAACTAAAGACAGGGCACCAGCAACCATCTACCTCTTGACCCCTTGATTTGTGAGGAAAAAAAATTACAGCTGCAGAGACTGAAAGCATTCTTCACTGACAAGAGTGAGTAATGAGGTGAGGATGGGGGTCATATCCATGGGAAGGATTTGAGTTAACACATAGATACAGGTACAAATGGGAATTTATTTTATGATGAAGATGTATCCAGTCAGTGGTGGTAAATTGGAACAACTTCATAGCCAGTTGGAGTAAAGGAAAGAATCAAGATGAAGCATTTCCCAGCTTCTTACAATAAAATATAGTCTAAAGTATCAACCTGGAATTTTGCCAAGCAAAAATTAGTATATGTTATTCTCTCCTGAAACACTCCTCCCAATATTTAGAAAGAAATCCCTGACTTAATGTCCACTTTTTAAACAATTGTAACTGCAGGCCAAGTATAGAACAAGTCAATGGGAAGCATTACACTGGCTTATTGTACATTTAAAATCAGAGCCCCCTTAAACTGTATTAACCACAAAGATAAATTTGTATTAACCACAAAGATGACTCAGTATTTCCCTGAAGTGAAACCAGCAAGGAAATAATTTTTTGTTGCTGTGTTTATATTTCTGAAACAAAGGCATGCATCTTTGTGTTTTTATTTTCTAGTTTTCTTAAGAGTATTCTTCAATCCTTATAAAGTGACTCATGCAGTACTACTTTAAAAGATTTTTTTTCAGAAACAATTAAGATATAATAGAAAATATATGTTTTTTGAATTTATGTTACTAGTTGCTAGAAAAACCACCTGGGCCTGAGCCTTTGGGGATGAGATATTGCAAACCACCATTTCAATTGTTATTACTATTTCTATGCTCGTGAGCCTTATTGGTAATCTTCCTCTAAGACCAATCTTGACAATAATAGTTTCTTAGAAAATTGTCTATTTCGTGAGTTTTTAATTTATTGGTATAAAGTTGTTCATATTGACCCTAATAGTTTTAAAAAATACTTCTGCTATGTTTGTGTTAATATTATCTGTTCTTAATATTATTTATATGCTTACTTTCCCTCTCTCTGTCTGTTTTATTGTTCTTTTAAAACAGTATTTGATTTTATCAATTAACTCTCCTTTTTGTTTATTTGTTATTAAATCATTTTCTTTTTTATTTCCTTCCTGCTACTTGATTTAGATTTTTGTGTTGTCCCTCTTTCTACTTTTTGGATTTGAAATACTAGGTCATTTATTACAAATTTATCCTTGAAGTACAGCTCAGGGTGCACACCTATATAAGGTAATTTTGTTTGAAATATTTTATACCATTTCCTTAGTTTTCCTCTTTAACGATTTTTTTTAGAAATACACCTTATAATCCCTTGAGGGTGCTTTTGATGTTATTTGTTGTATGTTAACTTTACGTATTTTGTGGTCAATGTTCCCTCTCAAAAACCTTAGTCTGAAACCATGAGGAATAACCCCAGTCTAGTCATGAGAAAACATCAGGCAAATCCAGACGGAAGATTACTGTACAAAATTCTGCCCTCAGAACTGTCAAGACCATGAAAAACAAGGAAAGTCTGAGAAACTGTCCAGAGGAGACTAAGGACCCAGGACCACAAGATATAATGTGATATCTTGGATGGAATCCTGGGATAGAAAAAGGACATTAGGTGAAAAGTGGTGAAATTCCAAATAAGTGTGGGGTTGAGTGAGTGGTAACCCAGCCATGCTGGTTCCACGTGAGACCAACATACTACCGTGAAGTGAAGTGATGAGTAAGGGAAACAGGATGAACGTTCTGTGGGGCTTCTGCACCATCTTTACAACACTTCTGCAAGTCTGAAACCATCCTAAAGTTTAAAAGTTTGCTTTCATTTCAAGTTAAACAGAACAAAGCAAAAACCTCTGTGGCTTGCCCCTCACTGGTCCATCGTAGGCTCACGTCCTTCCCGTGGCCTTGAAGGCCCTACATGGTCTGCTGCCCGTCCCTGACTGCCTTGACCTCCTGGCACTCACCTCATCACTCTGCCCCACCTGCTTGCCCACCGTGAGGTCTGTTCTGTGTCTGGGTCTTGCACGGCTCACTCCCTTCCCCACTTTGTTTTACACTAACGTCTTCTTCAAAGTGATGTATTTCTGACCACTTTATTTAAAAGTACAACTTTCTCACGCTTCCCCTTTATCCCCTTTTCTATATTTTTTCTCCATAGCACTATCATCTCTATCTAACACACAAACACACAGGCACACAGGCACACACACACAGGCACACACATAAAGGCACACACAATTTTCTTTATGGTCTCTCTACATTCCTTAGAATGTAAGCTGCATTTGTGTTTTATCCACAGATGTATCCCTAATACCTATGAAACATCTGACACATTGTAAGAACTCAGTGAGTATTGACTGAGTACAATTAATCAGATAGGACCCTTTAGCAGTAGCTCCACAAGAAATGGTGATGGATTGGACTTGATTTATGGCAGAGAAGACGGACAGGGTGGTCATCTTTGGGATGTACTTTGGGTGTTGAGCAAACAGGATACAGATAGATTAGATGTAGGTTTTCTGCGAATGACGGGAGTGAAGGATGACTCTGAGGTATGTTGAAGGTGGTACCAATTTAATGAAATGGAGAAACTTCAGAGGGGTTTTTGGGAACAGAGAACTCAATGCTATGTTTGAGATGTGTTGCATTTGGCATACGTCTTAGACATTCAAATGGAGATGTTTCATATGAGTTAAAGAGAAAACAAAGGATTCATCATAGAAACATTACCAATTAAATGACAGAGATCAAATTATTAATTTAGACAATAGACCAAAATGGATTAAATACCTCTGTTAAAACAAGTTTCTCAGTTTGGACTGAAAAACTGCTCTACTCAACATCGCCGTCTATGAAAGCAAGGCTGTACACAAAATAGCTTGCACCTGTTGAAAACCAAATGATGGATAAAGGGTAATATACAAATGTAAACTAACAGAAAGACGGAATCTCAATAATGTCCTTCTAATAATTTTACCTCTTGGTTGGGGTTCGAGACAAAGGATAACCAAAGGGAAAATACTAGCCCTGTTGGACCCACACCTCCCATGACAGCAGAATCCACATGGGCTAAGGGTGCTAAGGCAGTGGGGGTGAAGGGCATGGCCGACTTTAGCTCTTGCCACTGCCCTACTTGATTTGGAGTTCCAGAGAACCCTTAATGTGGACACCTATAAACCCTAAACACAGGACGCTCCCTGCTCTGGTTGTGGGTTCTGGGGTTGTAAGATGTATATAGTAGGAAGTGGAGTTGAGATGTGCTGGGGAGATAAAATTTATAGGAAACGCGGATTTATTGGATATCTATTTATAATTTCAAACTCAGTACAAACTTTTTTTTTCAGTGTCCATGGAACATTTACAAAAATATAAAATGATGGAATTTCCATGAAGAATCTTCATGTATTCCTAAAAGTAAAAATTTTATAAGCACATGTTTATAACTGCAACCAGCACAGACATTGATACAAACATTGACGATGACAACAAAATCTAACCCCTTGGAAACTGAAACATAAAATATCCAAATTAATGCAAGGGTCAAAAAAGAAATTAAATATTCAATTTAGTCTCCTCAGAGATAATAATGGTTGGAAAACCATAAATCCCAATTCATACCATGTGGTAAAAATTGTACTCAAAATAAATTTTATAACCTTACATTTTTTTAATGAATAAAAAATAAAGAAGGAATTCAAATGACATGAAAATGTAACCTAAGAAGCTAGAGGGGATAAATAGCCTAATAAAAGGAAAATGAAGGAATTAATAAAGATATATGCTGAATTTGGTAAATTAAAGAATGATAAAATTCATAAATGAGTTCAAGGGGGCTCTTTTGGTTTGTTTTCTTTGTTTTGTTTTGTTTTGTTTTGTTGTGGTACGCGGGCCTCTCACTGTTGTGGCCTCTCCCGTTGTGGAGCACAGGCTCCGGACGCGCAGGCTCAGCGGCCATGGCTCACAGGCCCTCTGCGGCATGTGGGATCCTCCCGGACCGGGGCACGAACCTGTGTCCCCTGCATCGGCAGGTGGACTCTCAACCACTGCGCCACCAGGGAAGCCCTCAAGGGGGCTCTCTGAGAATTTCAGGGAATTAGAGAAGAAGCACTGGCACCAGTCTAAAGGGCACATGGAGATGGATGTGGCAACCAGCATCCATGGAAACAACCATGTGGCGAGCCAGCGGGAACCAGGGCTCCCCACCAAGGGCAATGATGAGATGAGCTGTGTCTTGGCAAAGGGCCCAAACCTACATCCCTCCCCACCCCCACCAGTCCTGAGACCATAATGGGTCTAAGCTCCCGGAATCTTAAGTACCACCCCAAGGAGGAAGAGGAGGGTCTGAGCCCTGAGTAGAGAGAATCTTGAACAAAATGGACCAAGTTTACATAATTGAATTAGACTGAGAAATTAGACTGATTTTGATGCCTGAAAATGAATAGATCAAATTATTCTGTTGGGCAATAGGGACCAGAGAACTAAATAAAGTTCATATATATATTCATTTATTTCGTTCAGAACTTTATTTAATAGAACTTTATTTATTTATCTCATATATATATATATATATATATATATGTTATATCTTGTGTATAATATAAGTTGGTTTTCCTAACAGGGTTAAGAGGTCTATGGGTTTAACACCCACCATAGATGTGAGACTAAATGTTCAACTTCTCCTTCTATAATAATAAAGGAAGCACAACTTACTGTCTATGACAGTGACACTTGTTTGATCAATGTCCATCTTCCCCACTTTCTCATGAGCTTCACAGGGGCAGGGCCATATCTGTTCACTTAACATTGTAGGTGAGGGGTATGGGACATAGCAGTGCTCAGTGAGCATGTGCTAGAAGAACGAAAAAAAAAAAAAAACAGGAGAGAAAGAAGGAAGAGATGGAGGGGAGAAGGCAGAGACAGGAAGAGGAAGGAAGGCAGGAAAGAAGGAAGGAAGGAGGGAGGGGCAGCACAAGGAGGGAGGCGAGGGGCTGGGTTAGTTCTGTGGAATACCATTTGGAAAACACGGATTGTGTTTTCTAAGGCCCTTTGCCCTATAAATATTGATGTTGGAACACTCGTATGTGTGTAACACCGAAGGGAATGTGGCGGGGGCGGGGGGGTGGACACAGAACTAAAGTGCGGGACATTGGAATTATCCCTTAAGCATCTGGGGTAAGGTCAGGGGCTTTAGGCCTTGACAACCACAAGATGATGGCTTGTACTCCAATGACACTTTACGGCGGTGGAACCATCACGAGCCCTATCTGCTTCTCCTACCCTCCATATTCTTATCCAATTTCACAAGTTCCTTTCTCTCCTTTTAAGCTTATTCATCTCCATTTCTGAAATAAAAATTCTCTAAATCATAACCACATGTCATCGCTTTATATGCTCCACTCACTCCTTCCCTCCCTCCCTCCCTCCTGACCTCCTTTTTCCTCTTCTTGTTCTGCCTCTCCCCCTTCTTTCCTTGAACAAATATTTATAGCAAGTCAACTCTGTGGCCATTCCTGTTCTGTTTCCCCTCATCTGCACCTTTTTTTCACTGTCTCTCTCCTTCCTGAATCTGGAGCTCACAATGAAGGTTCTACTGCGGATGTGGTCAGCCAGCACGTACAGTGGGGCAGTCATGTTTCTGGACCTGAATATTAGGTCTTTATTAATCCAGGCTAAAAGTACATTTGTGTTGGGGCAGCCCATCACATTTTGGTTCAAGATGTGCTCACAATCAACTGAATCCTCTTGGGTGTTCGTCAGTGGCCAGATTGTTCCCATTCTGGGTCATAGGACTAATCACTACCGTGATGATATTCAGACGACCTATTTATCCCTGTTACAGTTCACTCTGTCGCTTTCAGTCTCTCTTTGAAATCAGTGAAATCCTTTGCAGTCTCACAGTTTATTTGCCTAACAACAGAATCATGTGAGAACTAAATTTCGTAGCCTGATAAAAGCAAGACTTAAAGGGTTGACGCATTTTACCCATGTTATTCCATCACGGATTCTATTACTTTCTAATGCATTTGTGGAAACTCCAGGCTTTAGAAGGTAAAACTGGGGCCACTTCTAGGCAGGAGAGACTGAAGATTGGTGTTACCCTCATTTCAACAAGACCAGCCCTGATCTCATATTTTTTCCTATTTCAGCATTCTGCATGAGATATAGGGCAGAAAAAGACAAAGGATCACATTACTTTTAAAACATTTGGAAACCAGCAAATTTTACAATTCACTCCCTCCTGTTTACTTTTTAAAATATTTACTTACTTAATTAATTATGTTGTGCTGGGTCTTAGTTTCAGCATGCGGTCTTCTTAGTTGTGGCATGCATGCAGAATCTAGTTCCCTGACCAGGGATCGAACCCCAGCCCACTGCACTGGGAGCTCGGAGTCTTACCCACTGGATCTCCAGGGAAGTCCCCACCTATTTTATGTTTAAATGTCAAAGCCCCCTCACCCATTCTAGTCTCTCTCTTCATGCAGGGGAGGGAGAAAGCTTTTCCTTTTCCTAGCCTGGTTGAATCCCCTATCAATTCTCCCAGCTCCTTGCCCTCCAATCTCTGCTGCACCTGCAATTTCTTTCTCTCAGTTAGCATCCTCCTCTCAACCTGCAGACTGAACACCCGTTCTACCCCGGCACCACCCCATGATGCCTCTGCTTCCTCACCCCCTCTCTCTCTCTCTGGCTTTTGAGTTGTATCTGGTGTTGGTACCTCCAATCTGTCTTCATCCAAGGGCACCACATCTACTTCCCAACACTTATTTTCCTGATCCCTCTGCAACATTTCTTAAAATCCAGCTATCAGCCATGTTTTCCTGCTGCAAGAGTCTCCCTTGAAACCCCTCCTCTCCCACACCCTAACCCACGTGCATTACCACTGTCATGGCCCAGGTTTCAATGTCGTCAACGTTACTTGAATGTTTTACAAATTTAGGATATATCCACATAACCTAATCCAGTCAAACTTGTGGTTTTTGGCATCCATCTATAACATATGAGGTTGAATCCCATAAAATCGCCATTTTGCAGATCAAAAATGTACTATAGTTTCGCAAGATGTTACCATTGGGAGAGACTGGGTAAAGGGTACATAGGCTCTTTCTGTATCATTTCTCACAACTGCATGTGAATCCATACTTCTTGAAATAAAAATTTTAATTAAAAATGGTCAAATAACAATTTCATAAGATACAATCTAATAGCAGCCAAAAATGTTCAAAAACAAATGACTTATTTATTTTCTCCTTTGGGATTTTTCCATGGGCTGCAAAGTGCTAATTCAGAGAACCCAACTTTATAACCACTAAATAATTTATGAGATAGAGAATTTTTCTAGGAATAATTAAACTTGAACATACAATAATTAAGTTTAAGCATTTAGTAGAAATTTACTCAGTTCAAATTAAAACTCTTCTTAAAAAAATCTTCATTTTCTTTATAAATATGTTTTATCACGTGTTACATAATTTTTAGGACAAATGAATCTAATGTCAATTGCATGACCTTAGGCTTGGGTTTAGAGGAAAGAATCGAACCGATTTATTTTTATTCACTTATTTGTTTAAAATGTAAAGATTTAAAAATTGACCATGGATTGGGTCAAGCCATGGATTAAATGCTAAAGGATCTTTGAATTACAGGATCTCTGTGTAAATGGGGCATTAAAGTCATATGATCTGATCACACATACCTTTGCTGCAACTCTACCCCCCAGAGCATCTCAAACCATTCTTGGACACTCCCAACTGCTCGAAATGTGTTTTATTTTTCATAATAAGGTAGCACTTACCCCCTTTGAAACTTCACTTTCTTTAGTGTTAGTTCTATGCCCGAGTCAAAGAGAGTTAAGTCTGGCCTCTCTCTGTGTTAGATTTGTAAATAGCTGTACACGGCCATCTGGTCCCCCTTTATCTTGACTCTTTCCCAAGCCCAGTGCTTCCCGAGCTCCCAATCCTTCCTCGTGGCCATGACGTTTTCTCTGCTGATATAGGTTCCTGTGTGTATTTGTTCACAGTAAATGCAGTGCCTGGAATCCCAGCTGTGGTCTAAGCATTCAGCTGACTCCTCCATCCATGGAGACAGCAGATATAATCAATGAAGACCGAGATGATCTTCTCAGATATTCTTGGTTTTGGTGTCCAAATTCACTGTTAACTCTTCTAACTCTTAACTACAGAACCAAAATCCTCTTCCCCTCTTTCCCTTCTCTCCTCCACTTTCAGACCAAGTTTGAGCTCTTGAGAGTGAAGAAGGACCAATAACAAGAGAAAAATAACTCGGTTCAAATGTGAATGTCCTCAGTGGCTCTCACATCCTTCCACACTTGAAGGAGTATCGCAGAAACAGGTGGCGAAACAGAAAACACGTTGGACGTGGGCCGTCCCACTTTTCTGGTATGATTTTCAGGTTCAGACTTCTGATTAGCAGAGAGAAGATCAAAAATCTCTTTGAAGAAAACAGTTAGTCAGTGAGCACCGTGATTGGAAGATGACAGGGATCATTCCAGAGTGTTTTCCATGGTGGGAGGGGAATGCCAGGCTTTCTCTCAAATTATAGAGCGAAACAAACACTTATTATTTCCAGACAAGCGATGAGGCAAATGCTGGACCAAGTTAAAGTTTATAAGGAATTGCATTATAAGGATGAAAGGAAAATAAGCGGTGAGATTTGGGGCTGGGTGGTTCTAGCAGGACCAGTGAGGGCTGGGTGCCCTCCCCCACCTGCCCAGGGGGCTCTCAGATGGTACCTGGTGAGGGGCAGCCGACCACAGCTCTGGAGCCTTCCATGATTCGGAGGGTGAGAGGTGCTCTGGGGGACTGAGCTCCCGGGACAGCGCTGGAACCGCCCAGCTCTGCTTCTCAGAAGCTTTACCTTTGTCAACAAAAATAATCAATAAATCATCTATAATTTGAGCCAAACTGAGGACTAGCCCGGCAGCCCGCTTCCCGATGACTCTGAGAAACTGCTCCAGAGAAGCATGGTTTCCAGCACAGTTTTATATCTTGTCAGAACAAAGAGCATTAAACAAGTCAGGGATCTATTTCAAGGAGAAAGAAACACACACAGACCAGCACCTACACAGCAAGTCAGCACGAGCTTGCACCTTGGGAGGGAGTTGTATCATCAAAGGAGGACCAGCATGAGCATCCCAGGAAGAGAGGCATTTAATCTTTATTTTCAACATGGACGTTCTTTATTTTTGGTCAATGTGTCCTTTTCTCTAATAATTAAAGCAGATGTACAACGTATGTTTGCTATTGTAGTTGCATAAAATTCATGTTAACTCATGTACAAGCCAGAATGACTTCCCTAGAATTCAATATGTGAAAAGTTCTTTTATCATCTTCCATTCAGCGTTTCCCTACAACCTCCCTCAAGGCTTCACCCCAAGCTCCACTATATAACCAACCCCATCTCTGGAAAGGTTAGACTTAACCTTAAATAACATTTGGAAGGCATCAAAACACAAGCCACATCTAGGGACTTGAATTCTAAGAAAATCGTTCCCTTTTTAACAGCAGGTGGCGCTGTTGCACGAGGCTGCGTTTCTTCTGCTGAAGTCGATCAGAAGGACCAAGTCTGAACTAGACAGCGCATTTAATTCATGGATCAGATTTACAAAAATAGTAACCACCTTAACCAAGTGATGAATGATTTCCCTCATCCCGGGACAAACCAACTCCACATGTCTCCTGGTCAGAGGCATGTTACCTTATGCAGTATTTTTGCCCAAAATGCATAACCTGAATCTAATCCTGAAGAAACATCAGACAAACCTAAAGTCGGGGACATCTACCCAATAACTGGCCAGTACTCTTCAAAAATATCACAGTCAGGAAGCCAGCAAATGGTGAAGGAATTGTTCCCGATTGAATGAAATTCAAGAGACATAACTAAATAAATATCCTGCATGGTTCCCTGGACCAGGAGAGTGAAACTGCTATGCCAGACACCGGTAGTTATTGAAGAAAAGGAAGACAATAGAGCCGCGATGACTAATTCAAGTTGACAGGGTCACTTAGTTGTCAAACCAGGCAAAATGACTCAATTCCTGCCCTGGGTCCAGGACACTGTCCCTTCCTTTGCTCCTCATGCTGGGGAGACATAGAAGATACAAAGTCAGGTGCCAAGGACACGAGAACACAGAACAACTCAGAGCACGCCTGTCTTATAACAAGGTATTCAGAATATTGTACTACAGAAACCTCAGTTTTCAAAATTAAAAACCCAGCAACTCCCATCCTGGGTATGTATTCGAAAAAAACAAAAACACTAATTCGATAAGATATATGCATCCCGATGTCCACAGCAGCGTTATTTATAATTGTCAAGGTATGGAAGTAACCTAAGTGTCCATCAACAAATGAATGGATAAAGAAGCTGTAGTACATATATACACAATGGAATACTACTCAGCCATAAAAAGAATGAAATATTGCCATTTGCAGCAACACGAGTGGACTTGGAGGGCATTATGCTAAGCGAAATAAGCCAGAGAAAGACAGATATTGTATGGTATCACTTATATGTGGAATATAAAAAAAAATACAACAAACTAGTGAATAAAACAAAAAAGAAGCAGACTCAGGACTTCCCTGGTGGTCCAGTGGTTAAGATGCCACGCTTCCAAATGCAGGGGGCACTGGTTCCATCCCTGGTTGGGGAACTAAGACTCCACACGCCTGAGGCTCAGTGCAGCCAAAAAAAAAAAGAAAAGCACACTCTCAGAACTAGAGAACAAACTAATGGTTACGGGGGGGGGGGGGGGAAGGGGGAGGGGCAATATATGGGTAGGGGATAAAAAACGGCTTATTGTGGGATTATTTGAAATCATGTGTGTGAAACTTTTGAAAATTGTAAATTACTATAGAATTTAATCTTTCATTCAAAAAAGTTTTAGAAATTACAAAATAATAATAAAATAACTTAGAAGAAAAAAACCCAGCAGGCTTAAAAGACACTTCAAACTTGTCAGGGCTGCTTGGAACTGTCCCCCAGGGCATCCCTGGGGTTGAAGATCCCTGTTCTTCCCTGTGGTAGAAGCTCTCAGTTAGACACACCAACAGGCCCCGCGGACAACAGAACCTACCAAGGACTCAGTCAGCAGAGCTCAGCCCCGGGGAGCGGCTCCCCAAGGCCCCGCCCAGTTTCCATAGCAGCAGCAAACGTCTGACCGGCTGCTAATAAAGTTCGCTCCTCCTCAGCGATCAGAGGCTGCGCCTGTGTAGCACCTCCAGGTGCTGGTGTGACCAGGGATGGAACACACACACACACACACACACACACACACACACGCCTGGCCTGGGGTCCCCACTCTCTGGCTCGAGATGTTTAAAGCCTGGAGCTTGTCAGGTCCTGCGCGCTGGAAATCCAGAGGGGCTCCTCTGCTAATCTTTAGGCAAATATTTGCTCTGCTCTGCTAGCTTCATGATGAGTTACCGGCCTTGCGCCTCCGTGGCAAATTGATGAAGCCCAGTTGTCCGCTTGGCAAGGTGACCTGGGCTGTCCACCAGCAGGCAGCTGCTGCGCCCTGTTGCGGGGTCTGTCCTGGCACCAGCCTCCCAGATGGAAAACGAGAAAGTGGCCCTGCTGCCCCCGAGGGGAGCCAGCCCAGGACCCACGGGAGGGGACAGTCCAGAAGGACAGTGGTTCCCGATCGTGGATCAGAAACGCCAGGTGCTTAGGGCCCACCTAGCTTGCCCTCCCCCTGCCTGGCCCCTACGTGTGCAGCACAAGAAACAGGAGGGTGTCACCCTCACTGCCTCTGCTGTCGCTCCTGGTCTCGGTGGCCAGCTCACTCCCAGAGGCTGACCACATGTGCTACTGAACCCAAGGCGCACCTCACTCTTGGGTTTATTGTGTGTTTTGACTTCGCCCTGAGTCTGAAATCTCCTCTTACCTTTCCACTGTGGAATGCCCTACACACACACACACACACACACACCTGTCCTCCCCCGCCCCACACCTGGATTATTGACCGGCTGAGACTCACTCCTCATCCATCCCCAACGCCGCCCCCTCTCCCGGCCCTTAGGGAATAGGTCTTACAAGTCCAAGCAAACCCTCCTCTGGGGGTTCTGCTGAGCAGGTGTGTTGCCAACAGAGGCAACGTTTCACTGAAGCAAACACAGCGTTTTATCTGGCGACTCAGCATCGGCGGCTCAGCCTCGGCGACACCTGTTTCCACCATATGCCTCTCGTGGGCACAAACCCCAATGTGCATTGCATGCAGCAAACAGGGAGGGTGGTCATGGCCACATGTGTCTGAAAGACCCCAAAGTGGGAGATGCTGCATCTTTGGTTGGGTGAAAAGCAACCCTGTAACATGGACTTGGGCACAGGGAGCTGCTTTGAGAGGTGATCCAAGAACTCTGAGGAGGGAGAGCTGGGAGGCCAGACAGGGAAGGAGGAAAGGTGCCAAGAAAGACGGTGTTGACCAGCATGACCTGCTGTGGGTGCGGGGGCCTCAATCCTGCGGGACCTAACACACCTCAGAACACATAGAACACACTCAGTTGTCCCACCAGAAGCCGTCCAGGAAGCTGGGGAGTTTACTTGCCTCCCCCCGCCCACCCCAGCCTCCCCCCCCCACCACTCCATCTGCTGGTGGCCTAGGGCTGCTCCGGGGGTGGGGGCATTAACTCTCCTGCCCACCAGACAGTGGAGAACTTGCTGGCAGCGAGAAGAGAGGTCAAGAAAGATAAAAGAACAGAGTTGCCTTGTCTGGGCTTTGCTTCCCAGGGGGGCCTGAGAAGGTGGCAAGATCCAGAGGTCTCCCCATTCCTTTAGTGTGACATGAAATGAGCAGAATTAAACATGGCTGTCCAATGTTGAGTTTGTTCTTTAAACAAAACTCTCAATATCTGTCTTTCCTCCTGTTTTAGAAGAACAGACCTACTAGTGGATGTATTGATGAAATGCGTCTATTTCAGAGCTGACTTTCAAAGTTTAGTTTTTTCCTTTATAAGCTGTGACTATGAGTATGCCAGCAGTATGCACTATAACTGTCACAGCATTTAAATAAATTTCACGGTCTCTGCCAAAAAAAAAAAAAAAAAAGTGGCTGTCCATGAAGAGAGCATCTACAAAATGAAAGGACAGCCTACTGAACGGGAGAAAAAATTTACAAATGATATGGCTGGTGAGGGGCTAATATTCAAAATATATAAACAGCTCATATGACTCAATATCAAAGAAAACAAATAACCCAGTTAAAAATGGGCAGAAGACATGAGTAGACATTTTTCGGAAGAAGACATACAGATGACCAACAGGCACATGAAAAAATGCTCAACATCACTAATTATCAGAGAAATGGAAATCAAAACCACAGCGAGATATCACCTCACACCTGCCGGAATGGCCATCAGCAAAAAGACCACAAATAAATGTTGGCGAGGATGTGAAGAAAAGGGATCCCTCGTACACTGTGGGTGGGAGTGTGAATTGGTGCAGGAAAACAGAATGAAGGTTTCTCAAAAAATTGAAAATAGAACTACCATATGATCCAGCAATTCTACACTTGGGTATTTATCCTAAGAAAACAAAAACGCTCGTTCAAAAAGATACACGCACCACAATGTTCATAGCAGCACTATTTACCATTGCCAAGACATGGAAGCAACATAAGTGTGCATAGGCAGATGAATGGATAAAGAAGATGTGGTATGTATGCAATGGAATATTACTCAGCTATAAAAAAGAATGAAATGTTGACATTTGTGACAACATGGATGGACCTGGAGGGTATTATGTTTAGTGAAATAAGTCAGGCAAAGAAAGACAAATACTGTATGATATCATTTGTATGTGGGACCTAAAAAATAAAACAAACTAGTGAATATAACAAAACAGAAACAGACTTACAGATACAACAAATTAGTAGTTACCTGTGGGGAGAGGGAAGGAGGGGGCCGAGATAAGGGTAGGGGGTAGAGGTACAAACTACTATGTATAAAATAAAAAAGCTACAAGGATATATCATACAGCACAGGGAATGTAGATAATATTTTATAATAACTATTAAAGGAGTATAATCTTTAAAATTGTGAATCACTATGTTGTACACCTGAAACTAATATAATATTTAAGTCAACTATACCTCAATTAAAAACAAAGGAAAAGATGGCTTCAGGTGATATTTAGATGGATGGACCGGTGGGAGTCCTCCCCGAGCCTCCAAGCATCCCCATGCTCCTGATACTGGCCAGTTGTTTTCTCATGTGGCCAAGGACACGTGGACGTTAACTGATGGAGATGAAGAGGCTCTAAGGGCAGGAAGTCTGGAACAGAGCTGACCCAGGTGGCAGGAGGACTGACATCCAGGTGGGGCCGTGAGCACATGGCTGGATGCTGACCAATGTTGCATAAGCAGGCCTGCGTCTCCCGGCAGCCGCAGTGGACAGGTGCCTGCGGGGACCAGGTCCTCACCTCTGATTCCTGGTAGTTGATGCCACATAAGTTTCCTAGAATTTAAACACAGCCCCAGAGATATGAGCAGAGGTGGGAGAGGACTGAATCCATGAAGGTCACGAGGACTGCGTGGGATTAAGCTCTTGTTACTTGATGAAAATAGGCACCAGACAGAAGTGAAGCTTAAGAATAGAAAAACAAAGTTCCCTTCTTCTCAGACCTGGGCCTGAGAAGTTCATTCCTCTTATACCTGGCATGGTCCTAGCACCCTTCTTTCATCCTGAATTTACCAACTCAAGTTTATGAATTTTCTGAGTTTGAGGTCGGTCGGCAATGAGGTTGGATTTACCCACTAGTGGACCCTGAGAACGGGACGCTGGTAATAAATTTACGAGCTATCCCAGAAACCACTTGTAAGGGAGCATGGAAATGAAACAGGGAAGGGAAGGTAGCAAATAAAACAAAGGACGTGGACCACTTCTACCGCCGGCATCTGGAGCTTAATCTGCTGAGGGCCTCCGGGAGACCTCAGAGGCGAGGCTGCTGGGGCACGCCCACAAATTCCCAGCATTTATTGTTTGAGGGCTGCTCCTGAAGGATGGACATGAACTCCCCAGCATTTCTGGCCTGCCCCAAGCACGGGCTAAGAAGCTCTGGGGTAGGGAAAGCTCTCAGGCCAAGAGTCCCAGGTGTTTGAGGTGAGGAACCAACAAGGGTCCAGAAAGAGCGGGTGTCAAGGGGGTGTGATGGGACGCTGGCAGCATCGGCACCAGTAAGCCTAAAGCATATCCTATGAAACATCTCAGAGCACGTAGAGATTAGTCCCTGGATATATCAGATGTCGTGTCATCATATCCCATCTTCAGATTCAATGTGGCAAAATGAGAAGAATAAAATCTCCACCAGGTCAGCAAATCCCACTCCACTTCTCACGGTTTTGCCATGCCATCTCATACCATATTTTATATCAGACGGCAGATGACACAGTGAGAAACAGGACCTGGAGGGAACGTGAAGAGGCCATTGTTGCATTCGTAAAGGTAATGACGCTGGAGTCACGGGGTGCTAAGTCTGGAGATATAAGAGGCTGATAAGCCCACACACGGCTCTGCCCTTGACTGACAGGACACAACCCACATGAAACCATCTCCCACGAATAACTGCAGATTCAAGAAGCCACACTCCGGGCTTCCCCAGCTTGATCCCCTTTCTGATCATGACAGATGTGCTTATGACACTAAACAGAGCCTCCAGAAGATTTATGTGTCGCGGACCGCTTGTCACCGAGCCTCCAACCCAGCCCATTTGAGGACGGCTACACATACCTTTCTTTGCTTGACTTTCCTGCAGAATGTGAATCAGCCCCTGCTTTCCTGGAACTTTCTCTTCCCTTACATTCAGGGACCTTCTTCTCCGCTGGCTCTCCTCTCTCTACACCACCATCCAGGGACCCCCTGAATTTCGCCACCATGTCAGCCTGACCCGGGTCCTCTTCAGGGCTTTGTCCTCAAGACTTATCTCCTTCTACTCAATGTTTTTGCTTTGGTCTCTTTCCCTCATTTACACCTCAAGTTACAACCATCACCCACAAAATGATGACCTTCGCTTTATCCTCAACCAGGATGCTGCTCCCAGCTGCCCACCAACGCCTCTAACACAAACACACGACCCACTTTGTTCTCCTGCCCTCCACACCCGCCTGTCCCCCTACATCCACCCCCAGCCTGATGCATGGCCCTGCCTCTCGTCTAATCAACAAGAGTGAGATATTGTCCTGCCTCTCCACCCAGTGCCACGGGTCCATCAGGGGAAAGCTATTAACGCGTCTGCCCCAATTCCATTCTCTTCTGTCTCTGGCTGCAACTTTGCTCCAGTTCTTTTTCCACGTTTCCAGGCTCCTCCTCAAATGTAATGATAACGTGTACCTGCTCTGCTTAAACGTGTGGGTGGCTTTAGCTTTCCATCTCCAGTCCTTCTGCCTCTGTCTCACTTACTGTACATGGCTGGGAATTCCTCTCTCTGCCTCTCTCTCTGTCTCTCTGTCTTTCTCTGTCTCTGTCTTTCGGTCTCTCTGTTTGTCTGTCTCTTTCACACACACACACACACACACACACACACACACGCTCAGCTCCACATCATTGCCCCTGATGCTCTCAAAGAGGCTCAACCTTCTCCCAGCCATTGTTCTATATCCAAACCTCAAGGCTGATCTCACCTGTCCCCTCCTTGGAGACACACTCCCAGACATGCTCTTACCCTTCAGACCTAACGAGATGCCTCTTTTTCATGCTCCCACGGGTCCTCTGCATCCCTTTAAAGAATTCTTATGACTCTATATTACACCGTGGCCTTGTTGAGGACAGAGGCCGTGTGTTTTCATCTTGATATTCCCAGCCCGGAGCAGAGTACCTAGCGCAGGGGGGAGCCCCCCAAGTGTTTGATGAATACATGGGAAAATGAATGAATGAAGCCGATTGTGCAAGGCATGCACAGGTGTAGTTTGACAACGGGCAACGGTCACGTGCTCCCCGCTTTTCTCTTCCCCAAGTTTCTCCTGGAACCTGCGTGGAGCTGCGGAGCCCCGAGGCTGCCCCGGCCTCCCCAGCGTCTCCCCCGCCAGCTCTGGGAGTAAGAACGGAGAGGAATGCTGACTGTGCCTCGACTGGGCAAGACTTTACAAGTTCCAGAAAATTGATTTTTCCAGGCCTGCCTGGCTTGGCATAAAAGCCAGACAGATTTTTATTGAATCTGGCCCTAGGTGGTTAGATTTTTTGACCTTAACAATGTGGCCAATAGATTCGACCATGAATACTTTTTGCTTTCTCATTTTCGCCACATGGGCTCCCTTCCACACATTGGCCAGTAGGTTCAGGCATCCTTGTTTCTTCCCTGGGATCTGCAATTGTAAATAAGTTGTGGGTGCATTTCTGAGGAGCAGTGCGAAGGCTGGAACCGCGGGAAACGTGGACCTGCTGGTGCCTAGTGGCTGTTTGTGTTTGTCAGTGGCCCCTGTAATTTGTAAGGCTGTCTTGCCTTCCAATTATGCAAAGGGTAATAAAAAGAAAATTAGGGAAAGCATATGAGTATAATAGCAGATCTAGACCACTGATATTTTGTAATTTTACACAAATACGATACAGATTTTTTCCCCCAAATCCACTCAACTGTAGTGAATACTGAACAGAGAAAACTCAGAGAGCTCCATTTAAAAAACCAAGCACAAATGAGTATCTAATCTTGCCATCTTTGAACATGATCCAGTCCACCGTAAGCACCAATTCAATTAAGGCAGGAATCCAAGGTCGTTGTTTCTTCTGATGAAAAGCATTCATTAGGTGGATGGGAATGCAGCGTGCTACAAGGAAAGGGGGTGCCTTTTATGGTCCTAGGGGTTCTGCCACATCTTTCTGAGGTTGTCTGCAGTAGACCTCACCTGGTAATTCAGACGCTACTCTACCTATTTAAAAAAGTTCAAAAGGAAAGGAAAGACACATTCTCCTTCTGATAAGATGCAAGGTCACATCCGGAAAGGAGAAAACAATCTGAACATCCACCTTATCAAAACGAAAACGAAAAATTAAGGTTTCTATTAACAACCTACTTCCTGTGGAATCAGCAAAATGATACCATTAAAGGGATTATTTCTTGGGAGTGAAATTAATCTATAAAACCTAGTATGTCTTAATGTAGGCAAATGGTGAGATTTTATTTTTTTGTTTAACTTGATAGTCCTTTGTATTATACTTTCTATGAAATACCCCTGAAGGAAACAGGTATACCTAGAACCATCCTCAAGGTTCAGACCTTTGTTTTTGAGATAGCATCTCACCGCCTGCCCACAAGCTCCCATACTTTGCCGACGCGCCTCCAGCATGTTTCAGTTATTTTTTTTCTTGCTCCACGATCATAGGACATGCAGTGCAGTTACATAACTAAGCACAAAAACAAAGCCTATGTAGTAGGGTGCTTTGTAAATGATACTGGCCAGGGCTTTAATATGTAATTCATTTACAATGTTAATGGGGCAAGAAATGCCTCTGTTATTACTTATGCATTTGTTGATATTTGATATCTTTTACTAAAGTAGCAAACTTATTTGCACTGATTTATTGCTTCCTTGTCGTTCTGTCCTCAAGGGCAGCAAATGGAACCCTGAAGAGTGGCCCTGTCTCGGGACAGTGGGCTGCTTCCTCCAGCTGTAAGTCTCTCCTTCCTGGAGGAGGCACTCTGGACATCTTTGACTCCCACCCATCTTTTCCAGAATGTTCCTTGCGTGAACAAGAATGAGGAGAAAGGGCCAGCTTCCCAGGGCCCGAGTTTAGCTCTTGATCTTTACAGGCAAGTTTGCTGCTGCTCATAGAACCAACTGGCAACGGCCAAGATGAAGTACGACCCTAACATTTTTTTGGCAGTCGACAAGGTTTCTGAGCTTCTTTACTTAACGTACTTAGCATCTGGACCAGCTTAACTTTCCCGCGGCAATGTTTTGGATACTTTAATGGATAGGAAGTGCCTTCTCATTTTCTCTCCTTTGGGGGAACCGAGACTCATGCACAGATTTTCCTCTCAGGTTTGAGTGAGAGGCCTCAAGTCAAAGCCAGGATTTTTTCCTCCGGTGCACATGCCATGTGCCCAAGGCCCAGGAACATGTTTCTGGGGGTGGTGGAGGGCACCCTCAGGGCCCCTGCACAGGTGACAGGCGGGGACAGGGTTATAAGATTAGACTTCCTGCTTTGTTATAATTTTTTTTTAATTTATGATTCTTGTCCCTTTCAGTTTTGAAGGGGTGTTCTTAAAAGTATTTTTCTTGGCTACCAGCTAAGGTTTGTTGAAAACTAAAGCCAGAGTTAGGGGAAAATTTAGAGGATGGGGAAGCAAATGGCCCCCCGGGGCCAGTAAGGCTCATTTCCCGTCCTTGTGTAGACACTGAAGGCTGAGGATATTACAGAGTTCAGAGTCCGCAGACAGCAGAGGGACAACCAGTGTCGGCAGATGGGCCATAAGAGCTCACAGTGAAGTCATCTGCAATCAGATGCAAAGAGGATTCTCTCCCCTATTTTACACTGAAGCAACCCCAGGATGAGGAATAAAGGCTACTCAGAAAGGAACATGAAATCTAGTTTCTCAAAGAAAAACAAAATCCTTAACATACCAGTAAGCCCCAAGACCAAAGGCCAGTGCCCTACGTGGAGAGCTGACCCACAGTGAGGACCATTCCCCGGGATGGCTCAGCCTCCTGGAGCTTCTTACAGCTCTTTGCAAACACACTTCCTTGCACAGCAGGTAAAGCTCATCAACCCAAGGGGACTCTGGGAGAAAGATTTGAGCGTTGGTCCTTAATTTCTCTGTCTTCAATGTCAGTAACAGAGCCAAACAGCTCAGTGTACACAGACGCCAATGGAGCCCTCTCCCCAGCACCACCTGCTCCACCAGCAGAAAGGTCAAAGGACAAAGGGCATCCCCACTTTGGAGAATGCGCAAGAGCTCCAAAATACCCAGGGATGAGTTGGACAGAAAGTAAAGGAAAAAAACTCTGTTTAGAGTGGAGTGGTGGGAAATTCACCACTTCCAGAGGAAGTAGAATTGAATGACGGGACTCTCAAAAGAGAATGAAACCTGCCTCATATCCTAGAACAGACCTAGGCTGCCAGAAACTCGTGTGGCTTGCTTGCCAGAGCACTTTTTTTTAGAGTCTCATTGTAATAATGAGTGGTCTCATACAAATTTAGGCGGACAGCTCACATCAATTCCTGCTTCTGTTATTTTAAAGATACAGTCTCTGTCACATCCATGTAATTTTTAGAAAAACATTCTTCTTTGCAGAATCAGTGCATTGAGTTTCACAGTTGTGTTTTTAGATAAACCGTGGGGCAACAAATTCCATACTGTGAGAAACTTCTCAATGCATGGTTATATTTTATATTTACTTTTCTATCAGTAAATGTTCTCTCATTTTTTTTTTTAATTACAAAGCCAGATGGGGCGCTTGAGAACTACTCGCCCCTGGCTGAATGTGGGACAGGCTTGAAATCACTCCCCAAGCTATACGCAGATCTATCAGCAAAGGACAAAGGCCGTAAATTCTGGCCAATCACTGGCTGAACATTAAGCTATACTGAGCCATTGGTGACTTCTAGGAATCCAGGCTTAAAAATAAAAACAAGGGGGGAAAAGCTGAGCAGTGACATCACAGGCAACACACTTTGGAGGAAGTAGATTTCACAGAATTAGTCCAGGCAAACCACCAAACAAACTAACAAAACCAGCAACATCAACAAGCCCTTGGAGAGGAGAAGGGGGCACTAATCGAAATCCAGAGTTGTACAACATTATTACTTTAAACGCCCAGCTTTCACTGGGAGAGAGAGAGAGAGAGAGATGCAAATAAACAAGATAGTGTGACCCTTACACAGGAAAATGGTAGAAAATAGAACCTGCCTTTGATGGGAGCCCAGAGGTCTAATGCAGCAGACGAAATTTTCAAAGCAAGTCTGTCAACCAGGAATCTCATAGCCAGCAAATTATCTTTCAGAAATGAAGGCCAGGGGAAATCAACTCCTGGCATGACAGCATGGGGAACTCTGATGAACTGCTCTCCAAGGAAACTGATGAGAATTATTTTTAAAAAAACATTGAAAGCTTCTGGAAATGGGCCTAAGGGCAAATAGCAAATGAAGAAACATCTATTGAAGAAAATCTATGAAACTCCAGTAAGAAACTCTGTGGTAGATGAACCATGACCCCACCCTCTTTCCCCAGTCCCAGTTCAGCAAGGCTCAGACTCCCCTCCAGAAAGCTGCCACCAACAACACAGGGCTCCCTGTCCCCAGCCTACAGCCAAAAGGGCTTTCTTCCCTGAAGGAGCAAGACCTCATTTCTCATCCCGCCCCAGCTTACAAATTTGAATTCACACACACAAAAAAACAAAAAGCACAAATAAAGGTAATTTTGTCATTGTATGAAACAGTATAAATGCATTTTTCTCATTTTTCTCATTTCTCAGTCAGTTGTATAAAATAATATGTAATGTACTATCTGGCTTATCACATATAGAAATGTAATATATATGTAATAAACTCATCAAAAACAGCTCAAAGGAGGTGGGGAGAACAAAGCCATTTCCTGCACTTAGGGAAATGACTACAGATGATAAAGTCATAAATATAACAATGAATTCTTAGGTGTGTAACATTAATATATATAATAGATATAACAATATCACAAAAAAGGAAGAAAAAGATCTATAAAGGAGTAATGTTTCTCTATATAACTGCAATTATGCAAGGGTAAATTTGAAGCTGACTCTGATCAATTAAGACGTAACTAATAAACCCTAGAGTGGCCACTAAAAAAGACCTCAGAAAATATCATTTAGAGAAACTAAAATGCTACATCAGAAAATATTCGCTTAATAAAATAAAGCAACGAAGGAGGAATAGAGAAACAAAACTCTATGAGACATAGAAACCAAAAACTAAGATGGTAGCTGCAAATCCATCTATATCAAGAATCAAATTAAAGGTGAACCATACGCTGTCTACAAGAGGCACACTTTCCACTCAAAGATAAAAGTAGACTTTTAAAAAAGGAAGGAGAAAAGAAATATATATATATATATATATATATATATATATATATATATATAAAAAGAACAGTGTCGCTGTGTCGCTGTGCTAAAGGGATTTAATATTACATGTAGACAGCACCACCCTTTTACCTGGGCAAGAGAGATTATGCTCTGGAAGTCCCGAATATTAACAACCAACCAAAATTAACAAACGTTGGCTACGCAGTTCAGGTCCAGGCAAGTGTTTCTCTGCATTTCTTGCCTTATATCCTCAAAACAAAGGGTGACTGCAAAGGAAGGTTTGTGGGCTGTACCCCTGCCAACATCAGAGACAGACTTGGCTTCAGAGGCTCGGGAGGTTTTAATCAGTGGAAACAATGAGGTAAAATAAGTAAGTAAGTGAATAAAGACAAATTAATTTTCTCTCGCGAGGCACGAAGACAAGTCCTCGGATAACAAAACACTATTTCCCAGTGGTGCCAGCCATCCATTTTCCTCCTTCTCTCTGTTCTGATGTGTGTTTCCAGAAGCATTCATGAATTTTCATGGTATTTTCAACATTTGCATTTTTTCTCAGGGAACATTTACAATATTAAATGATTCACAGCACTTTTAGTTTCATACGTATAAAATGTCTGTGCATAAAATGTATAAAATATATGTAAAAATGCATGTAAGTACATATCGATACATTTTATACATAGATATGTATACATGGGTATATGTACATATATCGGTATGGACATAACATATATGATTCCTTACATTTAGGAACTAAATGGACGTTGAATGTATCTGTTCCAGGAATTGAAAATAACACAATCAGATTGGACAAAGGATGCAGACATGACCTCCCTTTTTACTTAATACGGTAGCATGAACATTGTCTTTTTCAACAGAATATCTAACTAATCTCCCGTTTCTGGACATCTATGTTATTTTCAGTTTTTGCTTTTATAATCAGGGTTGAGATAAATAGCATTAGTATCGAAGCGTTACAAACAGCCGTGGGATAATTCTCTAGAAATTACTTGCTGAGTCAAAGGTAATTAAAAATGTTTACCATGGACTATTTTACTTTATAGCCATTAGTAATTTTGTTAGTTTAATAAATGTAATAAATGTTTGGGTATTAGTGTCTTAATTATAAAATGTCTGTGCATAACACTCAATTTCTTTTTTCAGTTTTTTCACATACATAACCAAAGTTAATTAATCACAGGAAAAGTCATGAAGAGCAGACCATCGAATTATATCTCAGAAATTGCCTACAGCTTTACTCGCTCTAAAAGTGGGCAATCTTAGTAAAATTGGAATCTTTTCAAAGAGATGTCCCACACACTTAGAATAAATATACATGTATCACATATGCATGTATTTGTATGTGACATTTTATTTATTTATATACTTATTTATTAATGATTATTACAATGCATATGTTTTAAAATGACATTTGAGTGAACAACCATACCACAGAAATATGCTGTGACTTAGAGCATTTCTTCCATCTGAAGCCTCTGCAGTTCAAACGGAAATTTTATGCTGTGGATAAGTACTTATTTACAAAAGAAAACTAACAGGAACAAAATTTCTTACCATTTCTTTTCAAAGTCAAGTTTAAGTGAAAACACAATAAATATTTGTCACTAGGGAACAGAGCCAAAGTTACTGAATAAAAACTACTTAATACCGGATAACAAAACAGTCACTCAAAGGAAAACTCATCTTAAGGTATTTATAGCATAACCATCTTCCCTGGTACAAAGGCTTTTATGTGCTGTTTGCTTCTTCGGGTTATCCTTACCAACATATGCATAATCCTTTTGTGTTATTTTGAAGGGAACTATTCAACCAAAGAAATATATTCTCCAGTTCATCTATTAAGCTTTACAGTTCATTGACACAACAATGTATTTGCCAAATTGGCCAAAATCTGATCTATCATCTATATGTTGCCACTATTTTTATAAGAAAATATTAGTATAGATCTTGATGTACAATGGGGATACTCCCCATAAACCCATCGTAAGTTGAAAATATCATCACTTGAAGATACATTTAATACACCTAATATAACAAACATCATAGCTTAGCCCAGCCTACCTTAAATGTGCTCAGAACACTTACGTTAGCCTATAGTTGAGCAAAACCATCTAACACAAAGGTGTGGAATATCTCATGTAATTTACTGAATATGGTACTGAAAGCGAAAAGCAGAGTGAGTATCTAGACACAGATGGTTGTAAGTGCCTTGGTTGTTTCCTTGGTGACGGAGGGGCTGACTGGGAGCTGTGGCTCATGCCGCTGCCCAGCATCACGAGAGGATTGGACCCTGTCGTATCACTAGCTCGGGAAAAGATCACAACTCAAAATTCAAAATACAGTCTCTACTGAAGGCCTATCGCTTCACACCCTCATAAGGTCAAAAAGTTGTAAGTTGAGCCATCGTAAGTTGGGGACCCATCTATACTTATCTTCATGTGACACCATACTAAATAAAATTAATGAATGCTCACCAGGAGTTTCAAACTGAAGTATACATGAGACTGAAAAGTATTCGATCGAATTCTTACAAAAACGTGCTGATTCACAGCTCAGGCGAATTACATACTAATTTGACACTCATCACTCCCACTTGAGCACCATAAATATGCTGAAATGATGCACATTAGGCAAAATGAAGATGTCATCTTCCCTCATGCAACCACAGGCCCGTCTGCTGTATCTTCTCTTCAAAAAATCTCCTTGTCTGTTGTGATCTGAATGTTTGTGTCTCCCCCAAATTCATATGTTGAAATCCTAATGTCCAAAATGATGTAATTGAGGAGGGGTCTTTGGGAGCTGATGAAGGGTGGGGTTTCCAGGAATGGAATTAATGCCATTATCAAAGAGACGCCCCTTCTATCATCTGAGGACACAGTGAGAAGGTGCCGGTATAAACCAGGAAAAGGGTCCTCACCAGAACGTGACCTTGGACTTCTGGCCTTCAGAACTGTGAGAAATAAATCTCTGTAGTTTATAAGCCCCTCAGTGGGTGGTATTTTGTTATAGAAGCCAAAACAGACTAAGACCCTGACTGAACAGACTAAGACCCTGACTGTGTGACTCACTGAGAAATCCTGCGGTTGAATGAAGCTCTGGTAGGTCCTTAGGAGAGGACTTCCAGGTGTCAGACTGTAGTGTGACTTTTAGCCTCTTTGTGGACCGTTTCCAAAAAAATGCTGGTGGTGAATCTCTTCCAACTTAGGTTTTGCCTGAGACCATAAATCGAGGAGAGTCAGGAATCCATAGAACACCCACAAGCTATGACTTCAGTCAGGAAACCCCACAACTGGAACCCAAGAACTTTGCTAAGGCAGGTAGAGTGAGAGTGAGGGTGTGAGGGTGGGACCAGGCAGGGCTCTGAATTTCAATAATAAAAGCTGTCTGTGAATATTCTGTTCTCAGGTGACTCAGGATTTCCTCTGAATCCTAAGACATTTCTCTGCAAAAGAAACCTGTGTTCTCAAAACAACTCAAGAAGACACATAGTCGCTCCCAACGACTGTCCTGAAAATTAAGACCTCTTCTACCCTGGCTCCACTGTGGTCAGAGCTGTTTACACTATCCTTGGTCTCCTTTAAAATTTTTTTCCCCAAATTAATTTTAGACTACAGTAAAATCAGAAAAGCAAACTGATTCCACGTGCCTCCCTCTCCCGTTAATGGAAGCTGAACAGAAATGTCACCCCCTGAAAGGAATGGCTCTGCCAGAGCGTCTAGCAAGGTTTCCTATATTGTTTTCATTAGGCAGAAATAAAAAGTCTTTTTTTCTTAAGGCAGGGCACTAATAGAAAAGGTAATTTGTCAGGAAGTATAATTATTTTTTGATCAACTGCATATTGTTGCATTTGCAGAAAAATGGCCCAATAATTACATTTCTAGACGTTTCCAATCTATATTTTCCTAAAGCACACAGGGCTTTATGAAATCATATGGCAAAGAAGACAGACCAAAAGAAAACAAAAAACAAAAAAACCCATCAGATGGACACATTCATTTTTAACTTATAGCAAACTGAAAGCATTTGAAGCTGCATAAACATGCCTATGAGAAAGCAACGGTTTTTACATCCCTCCTGACATGCTTTGAGTTTCTCCCTAGCTGTATTCCCTCCCATAGCGAAGAGAAGAAAGCATGTTGAAAAGTTACACTGCTCTTTATTTGTTGTGGCTCATCTGTGCTGCCCAGCCCCTCAGCAAGGAGACTGATGGCGTAGAAGCTGCAATGCTCACTTGGTCTCATGGATGACTCGACCCAGTGCCTCTGCCTGGCATGGACTCTGCAACGTGGGAAGCATCACATGTGTCAGCGTGACAGCATTGGGAGATCGCACTGTCTCACTGGAGATCAGGGGGACAGGAATGGTGATAAGAGCCCAGATTTGTCTGTCCTTCCTTCCCTCTGACTATCAGTGGATAGGCCACATCACAGGGAAGGAGCAGAAAATAATGCATGTGTATCAGAACCTTAACAAATGGACAAGAAAAAAATATATATATATATACATATATATCAATTAACAACAAACAGAAAAGATCAAAAAATTTTATCAGTCAATTAATCTGAAAGAAATTAGTAGTAATAGCAGATAAGAGGAATTTAGCATTTTACGTGTAGTAGCCCCAAAAAGTGTTGAATGCTCCTGAGGGCCTGTAATATGAATTATAATTTATCATTTGGCTTGGAAGTCACCAATTCCTATAAGGCTTTTAGTACTATTTGACATAAAAAAAGATGTACATAGTACTTCAATGAAAATAAATATTTTTAATAAATAGATTTTTTTAATAGATCTTTATTGGAGTATAATTGCTTCACAATACTGTGTTAGTTTCTGTTGCAAAACAAAGCAAATCAGCCATATGCATACACATCCCCAGATTTTTAATAAAAAATATAACAGGGACTTAGTAAGACTTCACAGCATGGCTCCAGGTTGATGCACTGTTGTTTATTTAATATATTCCATGTGCTTTCTAGTGCTATTAGGTGTTAAGAAAGATTGCAAAGTCGTCGGCACTCTGTGAGACCAAGTATTCTTACTGACCCTCTCACATACAGGCAGACTCATTCCTGTGGTGGATGGTCTCCAAAGATGGTTCCCTTCCCTCCAAGTACAAGCGTGATGCCCCACCCATCAGGAAGCAGAACCTATGTCCCTTCTCCCCTGAATATGGGCTGGTCTTGTGACTTCCTTCAACCAATAGAATGTGGCAGGTGTGACACTGGGCCAGTTCCCGACCCAGCTTTAAAGAAAACTGTCAGCTTCCACTTTTTCTTCCTTAGAAACCCACTGCCAATTAAAAAGTCTAATTATCCTAGGACCACCATACTATGAGGAAGCTCAAGAGAGCCATGTGAAGAAGACATATGGAAAGGGAGAGAGGCTAGATTCGCCCCTGCTGCTCCAGCCATCCTGCCCAAAGCGTAGACTGTGAGTGAATGAGCCATCCTGGATGTGCCAGCCTCAGCAGCCATCATGTTCAACCGAAAAACCAGCCAGCTGAGCCTAGCCTGGATTGCAGTATCATGAGAAATAATAAAGTCCCGCTGTTTTAAGCCACTACATTTTAGGATAGTTTCTAACTTAGCAGTAGGTAACTAAAACAGAAATTGATACCAGAATTATATAGCAATAGATAACTATTCAGATATGTAGTAAAATATTTATGTGGGGAGTTTAAAAGACATAAACTATGTAGCACAACCAACCCAAGACAACTTAAGGAACAATCTGAATACATATTTGAGGAGAATGCAGAGAAAAATCTATCAAAAGGATGAAAGAATAAATGAGAAAAATACTTTCCATCACACACACACACACAAAAAAAAGATTATGAGAGAGAGGAAAAAATGGGGTTGAGGGAAAATATGCTCTTAATTTAATTCTACTAGAATTTCAAATTTAGGAATAAAGGAAAGTAAAAGTTGTCAGGACTAAAAAACAAAACTGGGCAATAAATATTGCCTGATATCTATATCTATATAGATAAAGATATAGATAAATGTCTCTATATATTATATAAAATATATTAGACACATATATAGAGACATTTCTCCAAAGTAGATCTATGAATGAACAATAAGTACATAAAAAGATAGTCAACATTATTAGTCATTATGGAAATGCAAATCAAACCCACAATGAAGTACCACTTCACACCCACTAAAACAGCAATAATAATAACAATCAGAAAATAAATTTTCACAAGGATCTGAAGAAAATGAAACCCTCATACAATGCTGGTGGGAATGTAAAATATTTCAGCCACTGTGGAAGAAAGTTTGGCACTTCCTCAAAATGTCAAATGTAGAATTGCCATATGACCTATCGATTTCACTCACAGGTATATAACCGTAATTACTGAAGACAGTCAAACAAGTATATGTACGTGCGTGTTCTTAAAAGCAGTATTCACAATAGCTTAAAGGTAGAAATAACCCAAATATCTCTCAATAGATGAAAGGATATATACATTGTGATACATACATACAGTGAAATACTATTCAGTCATAAGAATGAATGAAGTACTGAAACATGCTACAATGTGGATGAAACCTGAAAACATTATGCTAAGTGGAAAAAGGACTGACACAAAAGGTTTCATCTTGTATGATTCCATTTATGTAAAATATCCAGAGTAAGTAAATCCATAGACACTGAATGCAGATTGGTGGGGCTGGGTGTTGGAAAATGGGGAACAATTGCATAACGGGTGAGGATTTTTCTTTTGGAGTGATGAAAATATTTCAGAACTGAATAGAAGTGGTGGCTGTGCAACATTATGAATGTGCAAAATGCCATCAGAATTTTCACTTTAAAATGGGAACAGTTACTTTTATGTTATGTCAATTTTACCTGTATTTAAAAAAAAAAGAATATCTAAAGGGAAGCTATTGTGTAGATCTCCCAGATAGCTAAGATAAACTAGAGTATTAGAACTTGGGGCTCGTTTTTGTTCTGTGCTGCCTGGTAACAAAAGTAAATTGTCTCATTCTGTTGATTTGTTTGTGTACATGTTTTCATGCTTCCCTTTTTCATGAAATGATAACTGAACGGAGTCACTTATCCTTTGTAAAAGTGCCATTATCTTCACTGCCTAAGACATCAAAATCACAACAGCAGGTCTTTGGTAGAAACTGAAAAACCAATTCTAAAATTCATTTGGAAATTCAAAGGACCTAGAATAGCCAAAACAACTTAGAAAAAGAAGAAAATGGAGGACTAAAACTCACTGATTTTAAGACTTGTTATAAAGCTACAGTAACCAAGACTATAATTGGTGCAAAGACAGGCAAATCAATCAATAGACCAGAATAGAGAATCCAGACGTACACCCACACATATATAGACAACTGATATTCTACAATCGTTCAAAGGTGATTCAATGGCAAAAGAATTTTCAACAAATGGTACTGGAATAATTGGGTATAGGCAAAAAAATGAACTTCAATCCATACCTCACACCTCATATAAAAGTTAATTCAAAATGGATCGCAGATCTAAATGTAAAACCTAAAACTATAAAACTTCTAGAAGAAAACATAGGATAAAACCTTTGTGACCTTGAGTTAGGCAAAGATTTCTCAGCAATGACACCGCAAGCAAGGTCCACAAAGAATAAATTGGTAAGTGGTATTGGTAAATGGTATTCTTCAGATCCTACCAATTTTAAATGAAATACCATTTATCAATTTGTTCTTCATGGACCTACACTGTTTCATTCATAAAAGAAGGAGAAAGCAAGCCGCATACTGGGAAAATATATTTGCAAAGTTTATATCTGATAAGGGAGTTTTATTCACAGTACAGAACCTTCAAAACTCAATAACTTAAAAATTAACAATGGGCAAAGCAGTCATTTCACCAAAGAAGATATATGAATGGGAAATAATCACATGAAAGATTATCAACATCATTGGTCACTTGGGAAATTCAAATTAAAACCGCAGTGATATGTCACTACACATCTATTACAATGGCTAAAATTAAACAGATTGACCATATCAAGTGCTGACAAGGATGTAGAGCAATTGTGACTCTTGTATACCGCTTGTGGGGATGTAAAATGGTACACCACCACTTCGGAAAACAGTTTGGCAGTCTTAAAAAGTTAAATATACACCTTCCATTTGATATAGTAAAAAGGAAACCATATGTCCATACAAAGACTTGTACATGAATATTCATTGACACTTTATTTGCAATAGTGTCAATGGGCTATTACCAAATATCCATGGGCTATTTGGGCTATTACCAAATATCCATGCACAGGTGGGTGCATAAACCAATTATGGTATATCCATTCAACAGAATATTACTCAGTAATAAAAAGGAATAACATACTGATACATGCAACACCATGAATGAATCTCAGAAAAATTATAGTGAGTGGAGGAAACCGAACTAAGAAAGCCTACCACCCATATGATACTTATTTCTATAAAATTCTAGGTAATGCAAGTTCATCTATAGATCTATAGTGCCAGAAAGCACTATAGATTCATAAAAGAAGATTTCATTCATAAACGAAGGAGATAGGTGGTTGCTTCTTACAGTTGCAGGAATGGGCAAAGGGAAGGATTGTAAAGGGGCACAAGGAAACTTTGGGAGTGATAGGTTTGTGCATTATCTTGATTGTAATGCTGGTTTTACTGGACAAAGTGTATCCCATTATACACTTTAAATAAGTATGGTTTATTACATATCTGCTACACCTCAGTGAAACTCTTAAAAGCATGTCAGAAGCAGAAAGCTGGCATTCGTTGCTCATCAGACATTCACTAAATATCTGTTTCTTGTCCAAATCTTCTATTTTTTATTCATACCTTGAATAAACAGAGCTAACGCTTTTAATTCCTTGTTTTGATAATTCTCGATATTTAGTTTTATCTTATAAATTTAGGTCCAAATATAATATGCAAGAATATTTAGACACATCCAAGCCTCTAGAGGTGGTTAGGGACCCGGGTCCAGCTGCTGTCGATGTCAATATTCTTAATGTTTAGGACTGTGTACTGAAAGCATTGCTAAACATGCGTATTTCTGGGCCTCAGTCTGACCTGCTACATCAGAGTCTCCAGGGGTGGGCCTCAGAATGGGGATTTTTAGATAAGCACCCCAGGGGATTCTTAGGTGCTTGGAAACTTGAGAGCAGCGGGACTCCTTTGCCTTTTACTGTGACTAATTATTAATCCACATACCTTTCCATCTTCCACACCATAGGTCAGCAAACTTTTTCTGTAAAGGGTCAGATAATTATTTTAGGATTGTGGACCATATGGTCTCTGTCACAACTACCCAACTATGCCATAGTAACAGGAAAGCACCCAGAGACAACACATAAACAAATACTGTGTCTGGGTCCAATAAAACTTTATTTACAAAATAGGTGGGGCTGTGGGCCATTTGGCCACAGGTATCATTTGTGGACTCCTAGTCTAAACAGTAAATTACTTAACAGCCAAGAGCGTTGAGTGGAGCTTGCCGTTCTCTTCAGGCGAGAACAAGGGCAGACTTTCTGAGGTTCAGATTTGGAACACAGTGGTTCATGGCTAAAGCACCAACACACAGTACTGAATACAGATTTCTGGGCCCTCTTCTCATCTTCTGAGTCAGGATCTCAGGGACCAGGGCTCTGGATATTCTTAGGCCCCCTGATGACACAGATGCACAGCCAGGGGTGGAGATTCTGAGGATGCAGCGTGGGTTCCCTGGGGTCCCATGAAGTCATCTACACTTCCTTCCAGGAGGTTCTCAGTGTTGCTACCACGGCCGGCACCTGCTCCTCCATCCTGGGTCTGTCATTGCGGGGGGGGGCTCCTTTTTGAATATTTGTGGAACGAAATCTAGAGCAGACCTGGACCCCAGCCCTTGGCAAAAATAGAGGCTGAAGGGCCTCCCCAGGAAGCTCCAATGGCCCCAGATGGCAGACACGTAGCAGCAGGGTCCACACAGCCTGACCCCACCCATCCCTTCCCATTTCCCCCAACTCTGCCCCATCTCTGAGGCCATGATTCTGGGGACCATGTGGGGAACTGAAATAAACGTGTGCTTTAGAGTCAGATGAACAAGGTTCAGATCACAGCTCTGCCACGTTTGAGCCAGGGGATTTCAATCAACAAATAACAGATCGTTCTCTCTGGACCTCAGATTCACACAAATCGGACTGGTGAACAATATTCATGCACATTGTTTTCTCATTCAAAGCTGTGAAGTGGGGAGAATAATCAATATCTCATAGAGTTGTTCTAAGGATTTAAGGAGATGATGGAGGTGAAAGCCTGACATGACCCAGACACTCATTTGAGGTCAGCCTTTCTAGTGACATTTCCATCATGGCTGAAAGGACACGACAACAAAGTATTATTTTTAATACACTTTTACTTTCAGAATAGTTTCAGATTTATAGAAAAGTGGTGAAGATAGTAAAGAAAGTTCACATTCAGCCAAAACCCAGTTTCCCTACTCTCAACATCTTACACTAATATGGTACATTTATCACAGCTTGCAGACTGTTACTGACCCATCATTATGAACTCAAGTCCACACATTATCCAGGTTTCTCTGGTTTTCCTCTCCTGTCCTTCTCTGTCCCAGGACCCCATCCAGGGCCCCACGTGGCATCAGTTGTCATGTCTGCTTCACCTCCTCTAGACTGTGACCATTTCTCAGACTCTCCTTGTTTTCCATGACCTGGCAGTCTTGAGGAGTTGCTGGCCAGGAATTTTGTAGGAATGTCCTTCAGTTTGGGTTTGCGGGATGTTTCTCGTGGTGAGAAGGGGCTATGGGTAGTGTTTTTATTTTCCTCTCTGTAGTTTCCATCGCTGTCATTCAGGTCTTCAGTGATGGGCCACGCTGATGGGCGTGGCTGTCTTAGGTCACCCAGAAAAACAGGGCTGGAAGGGGGAAGGTGCCATTATTTCTAGAACTAGAGCAGCGACAGGAAGGCATAAGGGGAACAGTGTAATATCTCTACACGGAGCTCGGATTTGCACACACAAATGTGGTTCTCACTCATTACACATGTGCTTGTAGTAAAGTTCATTTGGGATGTTTGTCCCAGAAATGGGTACAGTGTAACAGTTCTTATTAATCCCTTAACTCCAGGCAATCAATATTAATGGAACGTCCTAACTCATTGTTCATCACCGTTGCGTTGCATAATTTGCAGGCCGTTTACATCTCTGTGTCATAAAATTTAAACAACAAGCTACTCCTTCAAGGTCAATGAGCACAAACTTGAAAGATCTGAGTCAGGCCATCAATAAAATGTGGCAAAATGGAATCCAGGTGGACAATCTGTTGCGTTCAGAAGTCTGAAATGAAATATGATCACCAAATGATACAGAAAATTTCAGCAGCTAAAATCCAGCTACATGACTTAGAAAAAGTTGCCTGCAGTGGGATAACATCTGTTATAAATGCCAGAGATGCAGTCACTATTAAACTGTATAAAATGTCCTTTAAGTAAAAACATCACACTTCTTTTCCAGCTATTGTCAGGAGCCAAAGCATTTGCATATTATTGCAAAGTGCGTGCTGTCCAGAGGGTGGATATAACAGTCTTTGAGGAAGGGAAAGCCAAGATCAAGGATAACTAAATAGGAGGGACCTGTTTTTGGCACATTTTACCCCCATGCAGAACTCCCTACATCGGAACAGCAAGGGCACATGCATGTGCATATCAAAAGCTGGGTATTTGCTCAAGTTCTTAAGAGTGAAAAATATAGTTTCCTCATTTGTAAAGTGAGCAGGCAGCACTAAATGATCTCCAGGGTCCCTTCCAGATTGGAAATCCTAATGTCCTGTAATTCTATTAGCTGAGCCTTTGATATGGAATACTCAATGAGAAATCAACTCAAATCAGGTCTGACAGTCAGAATATCATGCGGGGATCAGTCTTCCTACTTCCAATGCACTAACCGAACCGAGTTAATGGTGTAGAGGGAACACGCTACAGGCCCTGACAAACTCCATCCTGAATCCGGTGTCAATATCGGGCGGGAGGAGGGGAGTTCTCTGGGAAACAGAGCAACGTGCGTCCACAACAGTAATGCCTGGTGAGCACGGTTTAGAGAGCGCTAAGTTTAAAACCGGCCCAGAGTTTTAAAGAAAAATATACATCAGGAGATTTTCCAGAGGATTAGTTGGCTTTTTCCACACTTGAACTTTGGGAATTTGGAAATCAGCCCAAGAGCTCAGAACGTGTCAACAAGAGGCAGAAGGGAGCCCAGGGCTGAGGAGTCAGGAGCTGAGGGGTTCTGGAGCGACTTTCCTTCCCTCTTTCAGAAGCTTCCCCAATATGCAAGACAAATCAGCGACAACAAACTCAACACACCCTGGGAAACCTACCCATCTGTAAGCTGCGCTGGTGGCTGCAGTTACTACAAAGAAAGATGCTCTTATCCGGGCCCTGCCCCACTCTGCTGGGCACTGAGATTCACACCTTAAACAGCCGCACAGCTCCCTGGGGCCAGCAGCCCTGGGACTGAGAGATACCTCATCCCTGGCTCAGGAGATGCCTGAGGATGGTCCCCTCGCTCCTGGAGATGGAGCCAGGCAGCGGCAGCATCATTATAAATGCAGACTCCTGGGTTCCACCCAGA
Organism: Globicephala melas; assembly: GCF_963455315.2. NCBI lineage: Eukaryota > Metazoa > Chordata > Mammalia > Artiodactyla > Delphinidae > Globicephala > Globicephala melas. The sequence goes on along the minus strand of NC_083328.1, from coordinate 42,146,021 downwards.
CCTGCCAACAGGATATGATATTAACATTTCCCCAGGCGATTCCATGCGGGTCAGAGTTGGAGACGCACAAGCCTAGAGCTACCCTTTCCTCTCCTATTTGGGAGAGAAAGCACTGAGCCAGCTTCAGGGAGTCAAGGGGCTTTCTGGAAGGGGGCAGGGTCCTGAGCCTCCTGAGAAGTGGCCTACGAAAGGAGAGTGGAAAGTGGGTTCTGGATTCTTCTCCGTGTAGGTGGGTTAAACTGAGATGGCCCTTTCTTGTTCATTTCTCAGCTGTCCACAAGCAGATGTAGGGTCATTGTTTGTGGGGTGTAGGGACAGGGACGCCCCTCCGCCCAGGAGAGCTGGGCTTCCCACCTGTGCCCCGTGCACCCTGTGCTCCGGGAAGATCCTGGGTCATCCGCCAGGTCAGGGGGTGGGGCAGAGCATCACCCTCTCTCCGCTACAGCATCCAACCTGCCCAAGTCCTGACCCTGCACAGCGGGAGAGCCCAGCAGGTCCTGAGGGCCTGAAGCAGAGCCAGGTTCAATGCCAGAGGCAGCCCCGGGGGATGGGTCTGGCCTGCTTGGTCCTGAGGGAGCTGGTTCCACCTCCCGGCCACCTTACCCAGGAGCCTCAGCATCTAATCGCCGATTTTCTGTTTCTTGAGCAGATGGGCCCTCGCTTTCACGCTGCGCCTTCTAACATCGTTCTACCTTGTTCTACACTCATGCTTCTCAGTGTGGTCTGAGGACGGAGACGTCAGCATGGCTGGGAGCTTGTCAGCCACCGGAGGCTCAGGTCCACCTGGACCCACTGAATCTGAACGTGAATCTCACACGATCCCAATGATTCATGTGCACAGTACAGTGTGAGAAGCACAGGTGTAAACAATGGCCACTCATCTCAGAAAGCCCCTGGAGATGCTCTCAGAGGAGCGCCTCCTGCCTTCCGAAACTTCCACAGCTCAGAGCTGGTCACGGGAAGACAGTTAATGGGCGTCTGAGCTGTCCGTACGTTCCATTGCTCGTTTCTTGAATTTCCGTTCCTCTGAAATTACACGGAGGAGTATTTCTTGTTTTGGCCTCTCTTTAATCACAGGGCACAGGTTATGTGGATGTTCAGACTGTAGCCTGTACTCAGCTTCATTCCGGAACGTTCTTACAAAATATCAGCCTAAATAACACGTGGAACATTACGTGTAACTTGATAGGCTCTAGTAATATATCAGATTTGGTCCAAATCAGGTTGTCCCTTTGAAAGTTCTCGAGCTGAAAGCAAAATGTTGAAGAGTTAAAACAGAAGCCTCACTTTTCTGCTTAGTCACACTATGACAGCGACATATTCAATGCCTGCAGATTCTGAAACCTGAAAACGTGCAGAATGGTGTGCCAGAGCCTCGCAAGCCATTCACAGGTCATGATGACTTCCCATGAGCTACCTTTTATTATTATAAATCTTTGCATGTGGATGTCAGCCCTCCAATATGACCTGTTTCTTGAGGGCAGGGATTGTGATTTAAAGTTATTTGCCTTCCCTGAGGTGCCACATGGTACCCAATACTCAGCAGAGTGATGGGTATGTTGGAAATGATGGTGGCCGTGATCACCAGGATGAAGGTTTTGTTGTTTCCAAGACTGGTTACACTCTTCTAGGGTATAGATTTTTCCTTGCAGTTATTCTGTTTTCCAGAAAGAATTAAGTTTATTGACAACTATGAAGTTGGAGAATGTACCAAAAAGGCTTCTGGGTCCTTCAAAAATGGTTCTTCTACTGCAAAAGTTTCTTCCTTTTAGGGCAGGGAAAGTCCAAGGACCTAAAACTTATTTGGCCTAATGTGATTTCAACAATCATCATTTGAGAAGAAGATCCAGGTCCTCCAAAATAGAAAACTCATTCTCCAACCTGTAGCAAACTCCGGAGTTTCCCTTCTCCTCCTTTAACTATCTTGTTTCTCTACAGACATTAGTCATGCTTATTTCATCTATTTTAAAATCAATTCATACCTAGAGGAAGGAGGCCACTCAGTGTTAAGCTTCAAAGTAAAGCCAGAAGAGAAGGAGTTAGGGATGGAGGTGATGAAGGATCCCTGCCTGGGAAGTGAGGCAAAGCATCATAAAAGCACATGAGCAAGGGAACGGAAGGACTCTGAGCCCACACACTTCCCTCGCTGACGATGGATGTTAATTCCATGATCCCTCATCTCATCTTGCCAATAAAAATCAAAGCCTTGGGGAATGGGGAGCAGTTCTGAACCAATGTGTCAAAAGGCACCCACTAGGTGCTTCTGCTTTCCCCTGCAGCCTCAATCCGAGCCAGCAGTCCTGTCCAAACTATTGCAGTTTCATGACTTCACCTCTTAGAGCCTGTGTCTGAAAAGAATACCTGTTTGCTGTCGGACCCAACCTCCACACAAGCTTGAGCCCTTCACTCTCCACAGGGAACATTTGCTGATACCCACCTCACTGCAGACCATGCCTCTCTCCTGGTTCCTGGGGTTCATTCCTTTTGGAACTCATGAAATTGCCTGTTTACTTGGCATCTTTCCTCTAGACTGGAAGCCCCTCGAATGTGGACATGATCTTGTTACAGTTTGATTTCCTGCTGTCCCCCACACACTGCTAGGGGATGTTAAACACCCAACCCATGTATATTGAATGAATTAATGAATGCTCTATGATACTCATTGATTAGCAATATTATTAGGCTGTCATAAATTGGCTCTTATGTGAAAAGAAATTATTTCCTAAATTATTTCTTTATTTTTCTTTACATCCATCACTTACTCTTCCTCAGAAGTAAAGGAAGGGGCAAGGAAACTGTTATAGCCACAGTTTCCTGTTCACACTCATAAGGCGGTCATTTGATGTTGCTGGTGGGATGTAATTTTGTGCAGGCACTTGGAGTCTCAGAGAAAAACCTGGACTCAACGATTTTTCTCTCTTTTTCACTTTAGAAGATCAATTCAGTCCCTTTCTCTCTTTCTTTTCAAATTTAAGTGGGATCTCCTAGAAGCTACTGTGATCCATCTCTTCTCTAACAACCCCTTGGGTTCCGGACATAACCTCTCAAACCTTCTGCTGGCTGCATGCCCAGAAGAGCTTCTGGGGAGGAGCAGAACGTGGCAAGAGGAGGGGTTCAATTCTAGAATGAGTGCCTGATTCATGAACAAACTGCTATAAGACAGTATATCCTTCAGGTGAAAAACATTGCTCAGTGGCAGAGTAATTTGTCAGGGCCTTGGAATTCACAACATCTAATAGTTACCCCATTCAGTGGCTGCTCTCTGACCATCTCCACCATTTTTGCAGAAGTTAGATGTTGTCTTTTTTAAATCATAGCTCTCTTAAAAGGAAAAGGAAGAAGCCTCATAATGACCATACAGTCTTCCCCTATAGAACCTGATGAACTGCTGGTGGACTTAGAGCACATCAAAGGAAAGTTATAGATCACCTGGATCAAATCTCCCATCTTAGACATGGTTAAAGTGAGGCCCACAGACAACTGGTGAATTGCCTAAGGGGAGAAGACCTGAGTCTCCCAACTTTCAGTCCAACATGACATTCATCCTGGCAGTGATTCTCATAGTGTGGTCCACAGACCAGCACCCTCACTATATCCTAGGAACTTACTCAAAATGCAGACTCTCCACTGCAACCAGATCTATTGGATCAGAATTTTGGGGGTCGGGCCCAGCAATCTGTTCTCACAAGCTCTCTGGGGGGTTGGATTCACCCCAAGTTTGAGAAGCACTGTAGAGGTACCACACACCATCCAAAGGTTGATCAAAACTCTTGGGCAAGTCTTGTGGGCCCAAAATTGTGTTGACCAGGGAGTGGGGTAGAGAGGAACATTCTGGAAGCTGAGACATCTTTGTCAGGACATCTATGAAGCAGCAGTCTCTATTTATGTCCCATCCTACTCAGAACTGGGACATAAATAGAGACTCTTCCCCTTAAGAAACTAAAGCTTAAGAAGACAGAGGGAGATAAAGGACCCCTTCAATCCAGTTCCTCCTTAATCACAGGTTGTGTGGCTTTTATAAGATTTCACCAAAAATAATACAATGGGAACTGGAGTATGTTCTTCTCTCCTAGAACTCACCTGACAGACTCACCTGATGGTTTCCAAAGCCTTTCATTAGTATTTCCTGTTAACTCTGCTCTTCCCCGTGTATGGACCTTGATCTCACCTTCCTTCATCAGGTGGACAGCACGGCATCCCTCTTGTGATGGAGAATCACCAGGCTTATATCCTCATGACTCATTTCCTTGGATTGAGAAAAGCTTGTATCACAACTTTTGGCTATCAAAGCTCATGGAAGAACTTTTATTGGTCCAGCTTGGTCAGATGGCCACAGCTTGGACTACGTTCTGTTGACAGACAAAAGAGACATCACGATTGGCCAACTCTAACTTACTGTAAGCACATAAGGGAGCCCCACCAGTGTCACATGATTGAAATCAGTGGAAGGATGTTGCCCCTTAAGCAAATGATGGGGAAATGGCTATCCCGCTCCTCCTTGTAGAAATGGTGCAATGGTGATTCATAGTCAATGCCACTCTCATCAACTATGGATGGGTGTGAACTAACTTTTGTTATTAAATGTTTTGCCATCACAGGACCTACCCGTGTGATTAACAGTTTAGAGGAGATATGACATTGGGGCACAGGGTAGGGGCAGGGAAGGGATGAAGTTCTTCATTAAATCAAAACAGTAAATTATGGTAATACGAAGTCCAAAGACAGACATGGTTCATGCTGATTCAGAATAAAGATTTCAGAAACTGAAGGGCCGTGAATCTATTCATGTTTGTAGATCATCATGTATTGTTCTAAATCTATTAGAAAGTGTATTATCTTTCCCATTTTTCCAGGAAGAAAGCTGACACTTGGAGGGCTTTACCAACACTATTAGTGGTCATGGAGATCCCAGGGCCCCCAGACCCTAGTTCAATGCTCTTTCAACTATATCATGCTGCTTTCATAAAAGAAAAAAGAAAGATAATCAGGCTGCCAAGGTAAGACCATCCTGAATGCACATAAGCCTTCTGATGACCATAGAAGTAAGAAAAGATTGCCATAAGTAGGAACATTTTCATTTATACGATTGGGGACAGGAGGTGGACATGTGTTACCCACTATGCTTTCTTCCCCTAATTGAATTTCCTAGTAAGAGTTCAAGTGTGGCTCGACTGGGGATGGACGTGCTAAAATATGGAAATTTTATGGATCTGTTGCTGTGTCTTACTTTCTATTGAGTTCTTGACTAGTCTCACAATTTTCGATCTGATTTATGATGACTTAGGAAATTGCACAGTGATCTATCACTGCGGAAATATGTGACCATGTGAAAACGAACGTGGGGAAAGAGCCTGAATTCACTCAAGGAGGTCACTGAAAACTTAAGGAGGTAAAATAGAGAAAATATGGAGGAGGCCAGCAGGCGAATGGAACCCAGGGACATGGGTCCTGAGTGGGAAACCAGGGGCAGAGAAGCAGCAGCTGCCCGCAGTCAGAAAATTCAGTGAGTACTCATTTCAGTGGCCAGTTTTTGAACATGTCAGTTTAATTACGACGCATCACAGTTGACAGCGATGCATCTGGAACCAATTACAGTGCATGTTAAAATCAATTATTGCATATTTCAGCTATCCTAAACACTGTAGCAAGTGATCTGGGCATTGCTGCAGATTTCAACTCCACTAATCATTTTTACTACCATGGTTCAACAAGAAAAGAAGTATATATATATTATTGATATATATATATATATGTATATGTATGTATATATACATACATATCAAGAAAAGCACATTTTATAACCAATGTCTAATGTAAAGCCCAGACAAGGTAGCAACAGACAGTGAAGCTTCAAATGTTTGCTCACACAAAAGTGTAACTTCACATCATACCTCTTTCTGAAGAGACATTACAAAAAATATAATGCTTTGCCATCTCCAAACCCTATTTTGATCAATTTAATCCTCTTTTTCCTCCTTACCAGCAGTGGCATCCATCTCCCAGCTGCAGTAGACTGGCTATTTTGGTCTAAAGTATTTGCCTTAACTGTTTATGCAGTTTTTGTGGCCTTCCTTTCCTCCTTCAGATCTCTAGCTTAAAAAATTCTCCTTCAAATTCCACAGCTTATTCGTTTTCTGTTTACTTTATTATGCACCAGCAAATAAGTGGTGTATTGAAAAGGAGAAGAAGGAGGGGAGAAGGGAGGAGGAGAGGGAGGGGAAGGAGAAGAAGGCCAAAAAGTGAGTATGGGCAGCATTGGCTGTCCTTGAAGATTCACACGTTTTCTGGTTGTATTGAATCCACGGTGGCCTGTATGTCTTGGTTAGCTCTAAAATAGGTTTACTATGAAGAAGGGTTATACCCTCCAAACTTGGATTTCTCCTTCCTGTCAACTGTGCACAGCATAAGGCAGTTCAAGAAAATCTGCAGTCTCTGGCCTGCTTGAGGCCTTGGAGACTCACACGGGTCCATCGTGTGGGAATTCGTCAACGCAAATTCTCCCGCCCTGGGCCAAGGGACCTGCGCTCCGAGGTGACTGAGCATTCCAAGAAAAGCCACATGCCTAACACAACTTGGCTCGGGGGAGCAGGTGGGTGTGTATCCCGGGAAAGGGATCAGTGGTGTCTGAGCCAAGAAGAGCTGAGTGGTCCAAGGCGGGCAGAGGAAAACAGCCCATGTGGTTTGGTTAAGAGAGGGCTGGGCTGGGTGTCGGGAACTGGTCTTCTCTGCTCAGCTGGGCATCCAGCTGGGGTAAGGCGCTCAATGGCTCACTGTCCTCCAGACGTGGCCCGGAAGGAAGCAGGCCAAAGAGAGGATGGAGCCTCTGAATGTGCTGCAACACACCAGGGGACCACGGGAAGGAGAGCTGGTGTCTTTTAAAGTTTTGAGGATCCGGGTGATGACAATTTACCTTTGTTGGTTTTGTGGCTACACAACGGACCCCAAGTCATGTCAGATGTCTTTCATGTATGCATTCATTGACTCGAGAAGCATTTATTTTGAACTAGTCTTCAAGATACCCATCCTCCCCTGGTAGAACTAATACACTTCCAGAGAGGACAAATGTATCAACAATCATGTAGTTATTAAAGGAAGAAGAATAAGCCAAGGACCCCTGGGTTTTGCTCTGGCTAAAGGGAGGATGTGACCTGTCCCTGTGACCTACCACTCAGAGGGTGTGGTAGGGGAGGGGAGTAGAAGGAACCTAGTACCACACCTTTCCAAGAATCAGATGGACCCTTGAGCTGACATTGGAATGCCAATGCTTTCAAAGATGTCTTGTGTTCCTATAAGTGGGGATGTGGGCTATGTGTGTAGTGACCATTTGTGAGCTGCACGACCAAGTCCAGACACAGTGCGGGAGGAAGGGGTTGCATGGGTTAGGGTCCCAGCAGGAGACAGGATTCACCCTATGGTTTGAACATGGAGATTTTGATGAAGGAGCAACAGACATGCTATGGACAGAGTGACCCAACAAGGGAGAGGGAGGCCCCCGGGAACAAGCACCGTGGGAGATGGGGAGCCGGAAGAGGGGCTGCCAGGTCAGCTCTGGTTCGGGAGGGAAGGATGCTGCTGTCAGAACTGCAGGCCAAGTCAGGGAGGGAGTGGGGGAAAAATACTCCGCCTCTTGCCCTGTGCTTGGACATCCTTCCAGGGAGCTTGGGTGTGGAAGTCCACATCCATCAGATCCCTGCACACAGAGCAGCTCAGAGAAAGGCAAAGGAACAAGTGATATTTACATGGCACATCGAGATAAACAGGTAGGGCTGGAAATGGCCAGCATAAGGGCTTCAGCCACCCTGGACCACTCTCAATAAACCTGAGGGTTCACGAAGCCTAATCTCAACTTATCTGAAGCCAAACAAGGCAGTCAGATCGGGAAACTGTAAAAGGAATTTTCCCAAGTTAAAGGTATGCAAACAGGGCATGAGAAGGAAGCCTCTTCCAGGATGAAGTGATGTTATAAGCAAAAGAACAGAGTGTGGATGTCCCTCGCGTGTTTCGGGGCGGTCCTACGTAGCTAGGGAGGGAGGCGAGGGAGACGGCCTAGGAAGACCATGCTAAGGAATCTGTTGATTCTAAAACAATGGAAAGAAGTGAGAGGCTTTCAAGAAGCACTGACTTCACCTCCTCTCTGTCCAGAAACACACACGTGCTTTTTTTTTTAATAGATCTTTATTGGAGTATAATTGCTTCACAATACTGTTTTAGTTTCTGTTGTACAACAAAGTGAATCAGCCGTACTCATACATAGATCTCCATATCCCCTCCCTCTTAAGCCTCCCTCCCACCCTCCCTATCCCACTCTCTAGGTCATCGCAAAACACCGAACTGATCTCCCTGTGCTACACATGTGCTTTTGATTCCAGTGGGTTCAGTAACAAGTTTGCAAGTGGCTTCTGCCAATCAAATCTCATCAGCAAAACAATCGGTAGTTTCATGTAGTAGTTAAGAGCATGGGGTCTGATATTTGAATCCCTGGCTTCGAGCCCTGCCTACGCCACTTACTAGCTGTGTGACCCTGGGCAGGTCACATGTGATGCCTCAGTTTCCTCATCTGTATGATAGGCATAGAAATGGCACTGACTTCATTGGATTGGTTTGAGGAGTAAATGAGTTAGTATTTGGAAAGTTCTTAGAATAATTATTACTATTCATCTTCATAATAGCCACATGTAGTGAATAGTAGTTACATATTCAAAAGAGATATTATTGTAACACTTACCAACCTCCTTCAAAGAACATTGAAAAGATACCCTAGAAAGCACCTCTAAAGAGCTCTGAGCTACAAAAAATCATGATGGGCAAGTATAACCTCCAAATTCTTGAAGAAAATACGAGCTGAGCCTGGACTGTATGTTCATCAAAACCAACCAAGCCCTGACGCCAGAGCTGAACAAAGCCATGCACTGTATTATGAGAAAGGGCATGGCCACCTGCTCTCTGGTGCTGACTGGACACACACTGTGACTATTTCCAGACCCACAGGACTGCCTGGTGGCATGTCCCAGCATTCTAGAGGCAAGCTCTGGATATCTTGATACAGCGATTGCCCTGAAGGCACTCAGAGCCAGGACAGGTGGACAGCAGAGACCAGCTCCCCAGCTGCCTGTAACCCCCACTGTCGTGAGTCACCAACAGCTGCTTTCAGTGCCACCAACCCATCCGTTCCAACAAATTATCCTTTCCATCCAATCTGACTCACTTGGCACAAAGAGCGAGGGTAAACGCCATGTGGTCTGATCCCTCAAGTAAAATACATAAAACGTGTCATTGTGTGTTCATGACCCTCTGCCAACAATGCAAAGTATTTTCTCTTTCCCCTTTCCTGGTGACATCCATAGCCCTACAGTTGACATTTGGTCTTTGAAAATGTCTTTCGTAAAGAGATCAGTGGAGGCGACACAGGGAGTGGAGGCATGGGAGAGGCTTCGCGGTTTATCAGACTGTGCGTGCTGGTACCTCATTAACTCTTAATACCTCCTCTGTTCAAGGTGAGGCAGCCGTTTTCCTCAGGTCATCTTAGTGACGCAAGCCCTGCCACTCACCACAGGTGTTAATGGCAAAGTCATTTTGAGGTTTCTGGATGGAGCGAGCATTCCAAGTTTGTAGAACAAACAATGAGTGGGGATCCAACGTCAATGTTTCCTAAAAGATTTTGACTTAATGGCTCTGCTGCCTGAGCTCCCTGGAAGGCTCTGAGAAGAGGGGTGTCGCTGTCCTGTCTGACACCTATGACTGTCCTCTCTCCTCTGCACACCCTGGCAACAACATCTTCCCTCCACGTGCTGTCCAAAACTCGACAGAGCAGAAGAGGAGGCCCAACATATCAGGACGTATCAGAGAAGCTCTCACAGCACAGCAAAGCACGAAGGCATTCTTAGGGCAGGAGTGCCCTAGAACAGTTGTTCTCAAAATGTGATCCTACAGTCCACCCAGGAATCCATTAGAAATGTGCCTCTCGGGCTGTATCCTACAAACCCTGGAGTAGGGGTCCAGCCATCTGTGCATTAACAAGCCCATCCGTTCAAAACACAACCAGTAGAGTCAACAAATGAAAAATTACACTCATCAAATTGTGGTTTTGAGTAAGCAAGGGCATGAATTATCCACACTGCAGAACTCTACAGAACGTAAGTCGTGTAAGTTGCTCAGACTAGGAGACAAAGGGGCTGAGAGTCGAGATGGACGTAGAAACTTCAAGACAGTATGGTGAGGAGCTGTCCACCCTCCCCATCATGGGGGGGGGGAGGAAAGAAGATGAACTCTTCTCCCTTGCCAGGTAGCCCAAAGGGTATGACCTGGCCCGTGATCTAAGCAGAGAAATTTCATGATCAGAAAGAGGAGTCACTTGCGGATAAGAAGGAAGGAGGAAGAGACACGGGCTGTTTTGGAGGAGAGAAGAGAGCCACTTGGGGGAGTTGGTGTGAGGCCAGAGAGAGCGTGCTGTGGGAGAATCTGCACAGAAGTTCTGGGACCCCCATCTCTGAGGTGGTGGGACGTCCCCTCCACAGCTTGGCTGATCCCCAGGACACAGAGGAGGGAGATAGATGATACTTGGATTCCATCACTGAGGGATTTAGAGCTAGAACTCCAGCCGCCATCTTGAGCAGGAAAAGCCACGGAAACCCACTTCATTATGATTTTTGCTTCCGGGTTGGGGAGGTGTCTGACCTGCCTGATTTGACACCTTGTGAACAAAGCTTAACCTATATATCATCTTGGGAATTTTAGACGTGCCTGGAATTTTATAGTCTAATGTTCTATCACAGTTCCAAAAAGGGGGTCTGATGAGAGCAAGGGGTTTTGAATCCATTTAATAGAGAGACATTATGCTTGGAAGAAATGGCATCTTCTGCCTATGGTAGCCCAACACCTGCCCCGAGCCTTCCAGGGTCTTTGCCTTCTGTTCTCCACATGACCTCCCAGCTCAGCCAAGCCAGCTGCCCCTACTGTCGCGGTCCCCATTGTGTAACACTCTCCTGTCTCCACACCTTTGCCTTTAAAGCTCCCCAGGCTGCATGGCGTTCCTTTCCCCCGTCTTGGGTTGCTTGCTTCCAGGATTCTCAACCCTTCGATATCCAGTCACCTGGTCTATGATTTTTCCCTTGTGTCTGCACAGCTTTCATGTGTGCTATTTCATGTGTGCAGCTCTAATCTGTGCTATTCACGTGGACTTACGTACAGAGTGCAAGCTTCATGGGGTCCATGCTGACCACTGTGTCCCCAAGGTTGACCCCAAAGGCTGTCAGAGTTATTTCAATTTCAGTTCCTAGATTTTCTGTAAGTAAATTGCTGAAATAAAGGAAAGTCTCTTTATAGTGACTTTGAAAGACTTTTCCTTCAAATATCTGCTAGGTTAGGAACTAACACCTCTGTTTCAGAGAAAGTGAGAAACTACAGGTATACTGAAGAGCCAGCAGTGCTGCACACCTGCTTAGGCAGGAAAGTGAGGGGTGTGGTTTCCTGCAAGAGGGTGGAGAAAGGGAGAAGGCACGGAAGGTGGCAGAATGGGGTCCACTCATTATACAGTATTATTATGTATCATAAAATTATACTAAGGTACTATACTATTATTAATTAGGACACTTGTTCAGTTGCTCTAATGACACCAAAAACAACAACAGTCCCACACATGGTGACTTAAACAAGATAAAAGATTGTTTCCCTCTTGCTTAAATGCTCATACATAGGCAAGCCAGGACTGATACAGTCCAAGGGCATCAAGGAACCAGTGTCTTAGTTCTTGTTGCCTGGACGGCATCTTCTGGTCTGAGAGGCTGCCTTAGCTCCCAGAACCACAGGACATGAAGAGGTGGTACCCATCACTGCCACTCACACACCTGATTAGAATTTCCCCACGTGACCCGGCCTCACCGCCAGGGCGCCTGGAAGGTCCTTTAGATGTGGGGATGTGGCTGCTTCCCACTAGCTACCTATTTTATATTTGGTAGTATATATAAGTCCACGCCACTCTCTCACTTCGTCCCAGCTTACCCATACCCACATGATTGTATTCACAAACCTGTTTTTACAGTGATTGGAAGATAGCCATACGTGGGGTCCATTCCATTCAAGAGAGAGGATTCTAGAATCCATTCCACGTCCCTCCATGAAGATGATCAAAAATACGTGGGTTTAAAAAAAGAAAGAGAGAGAGAAAGAAGATAGCACTGGTGTCCCAAGCAGGGCAGACGGCTCTGCTGTAGCTGATGTTTTCCCTTCTCCTATAATCAAGCTTCAAAGGCCCTAACAGTCAATGGCTAAGTTGTCCCAGATGGTAGCTTACACGTGGGGAAGGGACAGCCAGTTCGAGACTGCACTGACACGAATGGGGAGCCTTCCTGGTTGTCCACCCAGGGGGTAGGGCGGGCCTGGCCAGGCTGGGGCTGCAGACACATGGAAGGTCCTGGAAACTTGACAGTGAACCGATTAGACAAGGCTGTCTGAGCAGCAGGCGTGCCCCCAGCATGTGCAGGTTGCTCGGCTTCTGTCTGCAGCTGCATCTTATGTTCACCAGCCCACCAGAGCCTGGTGCTGTCAGGGCACAGTGTGAAATCAGTTAAACCCATGGTGCCCTGCTTTTCAAGAATCTGTTATTGCTTTGTTCCTTCTTGTTCATGTTGGGCTGCATCACAGCCAAGTAATCTTACATGTATGAGATGCCTCACTCATTCTTAGGGTCTGGCTGGGGAGACAGGTCATTGAGAGCTCTGGCAATGTGTTTTTCTTAAAAGCAAATCCCGCCAGGTAAGATATAAACCCGGGGTGATTGTTCTACAAAGAATTCTGAAATTTTCAGAAGAATTTCTCAAAGAATGTTGTTTAAAGAGCAACTTTCTAAGTAAGAGGCAGTTTACAAATTGATTTATCTTCAATTATAATGACTCTTTTCTCCTTCATGTCTTTACTGTTAGTAAATCTGTCTATTGAGTTCATAACTACTGTTTTTTTTTGCTGAGACCATCTATTTTTCCATTCATTTGAAGAGCATTCACAGCTGCTTTGGGGGAGCAGTTCTACAATAGCTGCTTTAAAATCTTTGTCAGAAAATTCCAGCATCTGTGTGTTGTCATCTACTGATCGTCTTTACTCATGCAGCAGAGATTTTCCCAATTCTTCATGTACTGAGTAATTTTGAAGTGTATCTTAAACATCATGTTTATTTCATTGCAAAACTCTGGATCTTGCTTTCATCCCTTAAAGAATGTTAATGTTTTTATTTTAGCAGCATTTAGAACATTCTCACATTCTTGATCTCCTACTATGTCTTGGAAATCCAGTAAGTCCTTGATCCTTACTGCATGTCTCAATGAGGACAATAAAGTTTCACCAGAAATATTTGGGCTGTATTGAGATTTCATAAAATTTACAGTTTTAAAGGTAGATTAGCCTACCTAAGTTGTCTAAATGCACTTAAAAGTTTTCCAAGAACTGAACTGAATACCCATACTTAAACCTAAATTTGAAAATAATTAAAATTAAATAAAATTACAAATTTAGTTGCTCAGTCACACTAACCACTTTTCAACTGCTCACACCTCCACGAGGCTAGTGGCTGGTGCCTTGGGCAGGACAGGCATCGACAGGAGACTTCCGGGCCCTCAGAACCTTCCACGTGGATTCTGGTGACCTTCCTCTGAAGCGATCTTCATGCAGGGTCCACGCAGGACAAACAGAAGGTCAACTGTCTCTCATTTCTGAATGATGGACGGAGACCCCTATTGGAAATGCAGCTCACCTCGGGCAAAATCACTAAACATTCACTATCACTATATCAATTATTCAACCTGCCAATCAATCGGTTATTCACTAATTTATCATACTTTACTGTGACATTTACTAAGAGCCACCCTCTGCCCATCATTGCACTGCAGAGAGGACGTCCAAGGTGTGTCTTTCAAAATGAGGAGGTGCCAACCCAGCAAGGGGGGTGAATAGTGTCTCCTTCAGGTGGACTGTGGTGAGTGTCTCGGTCCCCAGTCTCGGGTGTCGTCGTTTCAAAAGGTAGCCCCCATCCAGAAACATCCAGAAGGTCACCCGTCCTGAGGTACTGCCAGTCCTCTCACCCGGACCCAAGAGCCAACAGCAAACAGCACCAAGTAGCATTCAACCTCCAGACAGAGCGTGGACACTCCAGTCACTCAGAGAGCGTACAGAGGACTGGCTGGGCCACCGGGACGGAAGTCACCTGTGGAGTGGACTTCTCCAGGGACAAGTAGGGAAGCATTCACAAGCCTGGGCCATGAATCCCTCCGCAATACACATGCACACAGACACACACACCCCTACACATGCACACAGACACACACTTAAACACATACACACTTACACACACTCCCTACTCTATGAGTCATTATGAGGGAGCAGAGAGCCTGAATTCTGCAAAACAGGGTGGAGAACAATAGGGGATCCTTTTTTTTTTTTTATAAACATCTATATCGGAGTATAATTGCTTTACAATGTGTGTTAGTTTCTGCTTTATAACAAGGTGAATCAGTTATACATACACATATGTTCCCATATCTCTTCCCTCTTGCATCTCCCTCCCTCCCACCCTCCCTATCCCACCCCTCTAGGTGGTCACAGAGCACCGAGCTGGTCTCCTTGTGCTATGCAGCTGCTTCCCACTAGCTATCTATTTTACATTTGGGAGTGTATATATGTCCATGCCACTCTCTCACTTTGTCACAGCTTACCCTTCCCCCTTCCCATATCCTCAAGTCCATTCTCTAGTAGGTCTGTGTCTTTATTCCCGTCTTACCCCTAGGTTCTTCCTGACCTTTTTTTTTTTTCTTAGATTCCATATATATGTGTTAGCATACGGTATTTGTTTTTCTCTTTCTGACTTACTTCACTCTGTATGACAGACTCTAGGTCCAACCACCTCACTACAAATAACTCAATTCTGTTTCTTTTTATGGCTGAGTAATATTCCATTGTATATATGTGCCACATCTTCTTTTTCCATTCATCTGATGATGGACACTTAGGTTGCTTCCATCTCCTGGCTATTGTAAATAGAACTGCAATGAACATTGTGGTACATGACTCTTTTTGAATTACGGTTTGCTCAGGGTATATGCCCAGTGGTGGGATTGCTGGGTCGTATGGTAGTTCTATTTGTAGTTTTTTAAGGAACCTCCATACTGTTCTCCATAGTGGCTGTATCAATTTACATTCCCAACAACAAGAACAGTAGGGAATCTTGATGGTAGACTCAGCATCATGTGGTTGTGGTCGTATGGCATTCATTCATAAATTCATCCATTCATTCATACACTTATTCATTCATTCATTCATTCATCCATTCAACAAAAATTCACTGAGTCAGTAATTGCAAGGAAGGTCTGACAATATTCCTGTGAAAAAGACACAGCCCTTGCCCTCTAGAAAATCACAGTCCACTGGGGGAGGATAATTAGAAGGATGTATTAGACACCACCTGGGGAACTCAGATAAAAATAAGAGGAGACATTGCAGAGGGCTGAAAATTTCTTAGTGTTGTAGGAAGGAGGGAGCCAGAGACATTCTGCTGAGCGCAGTCAGGCTGCCACGGGCTCTTCCTTGGGATGGAGGGGTTTGGGGGAATGAGCAGGAGTTTGGCTGGAGCTCAGTGCAGCTAAAAGTCAGTGAGTCTGGGCGGGGGGATGGCAGAGGGTGCTATCAGGTCTGAAGGACTCTGTACAGCAGCTAAGGAGTTTGGGCTTTAAATTAGGAGAGCTGATGTATTTCAGACTTAAGACAATGAGGGTGGTGATACTCAACTCTGGCTGCACAGTAGAATCATCTGGGAAGCCATAAACACCCCCCAGCTCCAGCTGCATTCTCAGATCCATAGATGAAAATCCCCGAGGGTAAGACCAGGCATCAGTCTTTTTTAAAGATGGGATAGCCTTCACTGCAGCGGTCGTGGGCCACTCTTCTCTGTGCCAGTAAAGGGCTATGACCTTAAGTGGTACCAACGTTGTACTCATCAAGTCAACACACAGTTAGGAATCTCTATGAGGAGACAGGAACTGGAGGTGTGGGCCTGGAGGAAAGTGGCCGTTGGAAGTTTCAATAGGGCACTGTCAGCAGGCACATTTGTGTTCTCAGCACAAAACTTCAAAGAGAAAAGAGCCTACAGGTGAGCGGATCTTCTTAAGAAGGAAAAGGACAATGGCAGAGGAAGGAGGACCAAAGGGAAGTAGGGGGAAGGGGACTGCTATCCCAGAGCCGTCCATCTCCTGAGAGCAGAGCCAAGGCTCCCAGCAGGGTTTAGCTCCCCTCCCTCCATCAAGGACACCTGCTCGGTGACTTTAAGGCACTTCATATTGTCACATTCATTCAGCTGCAGATACCCAGCCTGGGCGACAAGCAAATTGGAATCACCACTCCTGTGTTAAGCATCCTTCCCCTCCACCCACTCCCTCACCCCTACCCCCAGAGCATTCATGGATTTTCGTGGGAACCATGCACTTGGGGAAGCCACATGGGCATCAGGACCTGACTTAGCATCAAATCCGCATTTTATTTCTTTTATAACCAGCCACACTGCACAATTGTGGAGCTTTATGAGGAGAATAAAAATCACATTCTCAATTTTAATAAGGTAATCAAATCTAAATAAAACAAAGATTGACAAGGGCATTTCATTACTTCCAATCAATTCTTCAGAAGCAGATGTGCAAAAAAAGATTCAGAAATTATTCTGATTGTAATGGCCACCAGAGCATGTTCCAAAAATATAAACCTATGATCATATGTTCAGTCCTTTATAATGTTAAATAAGAAGCAGGCCATATGTTTATGATTAAATTTGAATTTGGAATTAAGGTATTTTAGAGACTGAATTGGACACCAAGTCATTAACACAGAATTACCTTTCAAAACCATCACATAATAACATGAAACATAATACTAGCTGTACCACCGAGCTCAAAAAATCTGGGTATCCATGTAGGTGAGACGCAGCTAACATTTCCTGAGTGTCTGCAGGGCTCCAGGAATTGCACTGGGCTTTATAGAAGCTACCATGTTTAACTTTCATATTTCATTATATTTGAAGAAATATATTGGCATGACCATTGAAAATTATTATCTATATAAGAAAACTGGGTTCACATATAAAGAAGAGCCTAGGGATTAAAACCAGCATCACATGACCCTTCTATACTTTAGAAAAAATAGGACTAAGGAAAGACGCTTCTGTGGGTAAATTAACTTTAGGATTTTAAGGTCAGCTTTCCCTCCTATTTATTTCCACTGGAATTGCCCGAGACACTCACTGAATGACTTTGAAATTCATAAACTGTCCTGGTATACCAACAATTAATTGTCATCTCCAAGAAGGAACCAGGGATCATTAAATCTTCCTGTCATGTGATATTTGGGGAACTTGCCCATCATTCTACTCAGAAAAGCATTAGAGGTAAACAGAGAAAGGCCCACAGTTGTCTTCTTCAGGTTTTCAGAAGGTTTCCTGAGTTGGGTGTTCTGCTCCGAGCAGCCTTGAGGCAAAGGGACATACTGGTGTGGCTACTTCAAGGTCATGCTTCCCTTGACCTAGAATGGTACCAGATCTTTAGAGTCAATGTGTCCTTCCACACAGACTTGGTGGGTTTCTCTGGCAGCTAATATAAGGAGCCCATAAACCAAAACAATGCTTTCACTAATCTCTTCAAGAAAAGCCACCCTTCAGAGCCTCCACCAACCAATAAGAGAAAAAAAAAAGAAAGAAATTAAGTTAGCATGTGCTATGAGGACTGAGGAAGAGCTCGCAGAAGGTGGTCGCTTTAGAGATCTCCACTGCTACCTTGGGGCCTATGACAGGAGGCTGGCTGCCACTCACTGCTGCCCACCTCTCGTAGCTCCTCGTTACACACTCGTAAGACCCACGGACACCCCGTCCTGTTGCAAATCAAGTGGGAAGAAAGCCTGCCTGTTAATTCACTCCAGAGGCCCTCAAAAGAACACCCCGACCGAACCCTGAGGGCTTTCCCCCGACTATTGAAAATGTACAGGTAGCAAACAGTGGCTGGCGGAGTGAGCAACTCTGAGTAGGTCGTCACTCAGGACTCTCAGGTTGGCCACCATTGCTCGGCACCTCCACTCTCTCACCCAAAAAGGGAAGCTCAGAAAATTCAGTTTCCCCTGCTGGTTATACACCAAAGCCTCAAGCACAGCACAGCTTTCTTCCTTTGCTCTCAGAACATGAAGGGGATTCTCTCGCCACACACCGACTTCATCAAGAGCTACCATCACATTTTGACTTGGAGTCTTCTCCTAATTGTCAGATTTTAAAAACAGAAACATGGAAAATTAATCCCCTTTTCTTCCATGTTTCAGCCTAATGGTTTATCTGCTGCCTTTCCAGGCTTTTTTCTAATAAAAGTGCTTTTGTTTCTCATCCCAGAAATTGTATGTAAAATTATAACTAATCCCATCCACTAGGTTTCTTGACAAATTAAATTAACTATGTAAAATTGCCCACTTCATTTGTCCCTTCTTTCCCAGGGTTTCTCTTACCTTAGCAAGATTCAACATCTCTGGACTTTCCTTAGAGAACAAGGAAAATCATAGTCCCTGCCAGATGCAACCCATATCAATATTTTCATTTAAACACTTGGTGTATATAGACATATATGTCCATCCCCTAAGGAAAACCAAAGCTAAGGGTCAACTCATCCTATGTCAAGTGTAACAGGTCCCTGAGGAACCCGTTGTTAAAATGGTGGAGAAGGAGGTGGAATCAAAATCACATGGCACCCCTAACCAACGGGACTAAACAGGGCAAAACATACGGTGGCTGGAACATGGAGGGGGTTGTGTAGTGGGCTGGCCTAGCTTTAGAATGACACAGTTTTCCCCTACCTCTGTTTATAAGTCCTGTTTAGGGCTGGCCAAACACAACTACTTAGCTGAAGGACATTTTTTTTTAAGCCTTCAAGAATCTTGTTAAAAGGATTCATAATATTTCCTGGATACGAAAATGAAATAATTCTTTCAAAATAACATTTTGATGAGTTGAGTGTAAATGAATTAGAAACACACGGATTAAATTTCCCTTGAAATACACATGGGTTTCAAAATTAAGGGGAATTAACTTCTCTAAATGTGTTTTCAATTTTGCCTGACCTCAAACATTTGATGCATGGTTTGACATGTTTGGCCTAATGCCAGTTTTGCCTATCCTTACCATGGATTTTGCCTGAGAAACCACTTTATTTCCAGCTCCCTGGGGCCTCCTGATGGTTAAGAGTATTACTAACCTTATCTGTAGGACCTAGCCCATTTTAATAAATATTATCCTGGTGAAAAACTGCAGTTTTGAAAGGGTCGCCAAGCCTAGCCAATCACCCTCTGGTTTCATCCAGCTTTGGGTGGTAGAGAATTCCAAGGCAACCAATCTGTGATCTTATGAAATCTCTGAAAATGTTTTGAGAGTTTTGATCTTTGATAACAAGTACTTCCCATTCTCTTGGGGGGGATATTAGAAATGCCAAAAATGTAAGAAATTCTTTATTGACAAAGCAATTGGAAATTTTGAAAATTAGAGTTTTTGAAAATTCTAATCAGTTTTCTCTCAATAGTTTTAAAATTTTTTTATCATGTTTGTTACACAGATGTTAACTGATTTTTTTTTTCTACTTAACAAGAAATTTAAAGCATAGATAATGTACCCAGGAGGTCATTAGCATGGAGCATTATAATGACCACCTTCCTTTGGCTTTAAACAGATTTTCTCCTCACACAGGCAACAGTGGTATAGAACATCAAAGCAGGTAATCTAGGGGCCAAAACGTTCCTTAAGCACTGGCTTCAGAGAAAAGCTTGCTGTTGGAACCGCTCTGAGTTCCTGAAGAGTAATCTGGTCTTGGGTACATGGCCTTTCCTATCTGGTTGACTCTGCTTTCAAGACAGAAAATGATAGGAATTGTGTAGCCAGCAATAACAACAACAAAAGAGTTGTCTGGTGTCTCTCTTTTCTGATTCCAAGCTCAGCCTGGCTGGGAAATGAGAGCAGGGGGTGAAGGGACAGAACCCTGGTGAGGGTTTGAGGCAGTGAGGCAGGGAAGTAGGACAGTCAGGGACAGCTATAATGTAACCCACTGGGGAGCTCTGGACAGTGTTTGCACTGATACTCTCCCCAAGGGGAGGGAGCTGAGGTACATATACCCCAGCTTCTGTCCATCACAGGGATGGGGGGTGCAGTTGAATTCCCCAGCTCTCCCCACTCCCAACACCCAGCTCTGGCAGTGAGAGAAAGCGCTCAGGCTCCTGCCCGGGATGCCACACCAACACACTGAAACTTATGTAACTTTTTTTTTCTTTTTCTTTCTTTTTTTTTTTTTTTTTGCGGTACATGGGCCTCTCACTGTTGTGGCCTCTCCCGCTGCGGAGCACAGGCTCCGGGCGCGCAGGCCCAGCAGCCATTGCTCACGGGCCCAGCCGCTCCGCGGCATGTGGGATCTTCCTGGACTGGGGCACAAACCCATGTGCCCTGCATCCGCAGGCGGACTCTCAACCACTGAGCCACCAGGGAAGCCCACTTATGTAACTTTTAACTGTCCTTATAAGTGCTTGGCTTGACCAGTCAGCCAATCCCCAAATGCCAAGCCAGCTCTAGGCTCTGTACTTACTCCTTGCCCCTCTTTCACATCTTATTTTTCTCTTCCTGTTCCTTATTCTTCATCCTATAAAAGTGTTCTGCCTTCTACCCCATTTTGTGGTTCTCTGGACCCTTGGGAAGGGAGACTGCCTGCTTCATGAGTATTAAATAAAGTCTGTTTGTATCACCTAAATTGTGCTCTTTAATCATTTTAACACTGCTGATGGGTCATGGGTTGACAGGAGCTGACATTGTTTGCTACAGAAGGCTGTGGATGGAAAATGTCATCTGTTATATCAGTAAACAAAGGATGTGCGCCCATCCAGCCTTCAGCCACTGCATCCAGCTGTACACCTGAGGGGATTCAGGATGGAGAAAAGCAGGATACTGGCCCTAGATAGTTAAGGTACATATCAAAAGAATGAATGCAATGAGTCCAGACTCTTGCCTCTTCCCGAACATAGAAAAGTACTAAATTAATTAACTTGAGATGTCTGGTTTTCTTTCATTAACAGTAATCTTTGATGTTCCGACTACCTGGTTTTTCTTTGCAAAAACTCCTATATATCCTGGCTCTTCCCTCACTTCTTTGGAACAGTCCTTCAGAGCCACCTGAGAGGCTGTCTTCCAGGCTTAAGTCCTCAGTTTTGTCCGCATATAAAACATAATTCTCAACTTTTAGGTTGTGCGTTTTTTTTCAGTCAACAAGGCTTTTAGTCAACAATGCTCTAGTGTCCCAACTGAATCTGGGAAACGCAGTCAGAATGTGATTCTTCCATTCCTACTAATCTCATGTTATAGAAGAGGCATCTCTCTTGTTCTTTCAAAATTTTCTAAATAAATAGGCTTTTTTTTTTCTGGATCCATTTAGAATCAATCATTCAAAAGATAGTGGCTTTAACTTTGCCAGCAGTTTAAAGACGTCATCTCTAGGCTAGTTCCTAAATTATTTGATAAGTTACATCAGCCCTACCCCTCACCCAATTTGCATTAGTATAGATGTTCCAGAGGTGACAGGGTTACAGTGTGGTCGCAGTTTGGGAATTGAACTTTGGGGTGTGTGACTGTCCCTCCCCAGCATGTCACGGCTTAGCTTAGAGTCCTAACCTGAGTACTGGACTCATTGGAAAACTCCAGCTGTTTCAGGGATAGAAACACCACATTCGTTTCCCCAGCGCAACTGTTGCAGAAGGTATAGGGAAAACCAAAGTATATATGCATGAGACCAGGCTTCCAGAGCAGAAGTATTTTATTTGGGGCAGAGCAGGAAAGACACAGAGCCTCTTCATCTTCTCCTGTCTCAGACCCAAGGTCATGCTCACGTCTATGTGTCCCCTATGACGAATGTGGCACGTGGCTGAGGCAGGTCCATGGCCTTGCCTGGACCAAACCTCAGTCTGACTGTGCAGGACCACATGTAGCAAGAAGGTCTTGTAAATTGGAAACAGAAGCTAAATAACTGCAGAAAGAGCCCAAGCACCCCTACCCGCCCCCACCTCCTTCAGTGGGCTTCCGGCAGAAGGCACTCAACAAGTCCGATACAGACGAGGACGGGAGAAAAATCAGTGGCACTTTTTTAAAAAGAGGAAAAGGGGGAGAATTTGACTGCTACCACCACTGGCTATGCGTCTGCTAATTCTTTAGGGCAGCGGGCCTCAAACTGTGGTCCTGGGTCAGTAGCATCTACTCCAGCTGGGAGTTTGTTCAAAATGCACATTCTGGGGCCCCACCCCAGACCTGCAGATCAGAAACTCGGGACGGAGGCCAGGGATCTGTGTGTTAACAAGACCCCCGTCCCCGCCCCCCCAACTCCCAGAGGACTCTGATGCTTGTTCAGGCTTCAGACTCAGTGCTCAAAGGAGAAAACACAAGTGATGAAGTAAAATGAAAGCTCTCTGCTGGATTTAGTGATATAAGTAGTTAAATTAGCAAGTACATAAAGTTCATCTACAATATCACAGTGTTTCTTCAAAATTAATTCCTTTGTTTCCAGAGATCTGAGTTAGATCCAGGTGATCCAAACCAGATGTAGCTCAACCCAGATGGACCCCATCAATCACTCAGAAGCTTGGGTGGGGGTTATCCTCAAAGTCTACCCAGCCACCAGTTACCCATGATCACTCCACTGGGGTCGGGAAAACAACTTTCCCCATTTCAGGATTAGCACAGACTACTTTCCTGAACTCTCAAATGGGGAACCTGTGCCAATTTATGAAATTTTCTCTCCTAAAATCTTTCCCCATAACTAAACAGGAATTGAGTACAACAAACCAATAATTAGCCTGAATGAGGATTACACACGGATGGTCAATATCTATTTCAGTGAAAAATTCTGAAAGCATAGGTATTATCTGTTTCTTGAAGATTGTTTCCTCATCTTGTTGCAGCTTAATCAATTATTTATACAATTATGATTTGTGTGGGAAACTACAAGGAAGAGTAAGTCCTCACCCTCCAGGATTATTTAGCTAATATACAGTTTCTCAAAATGCAAAGCGCACAGGAATCCCAGGGACTTCTTGCTGAAATGCAGATTCCAATTCTGCGCAGGTCTAGGGTGGGTCCCAAGGGTCTGCATTTCTAACCAGTTCACAAGGACACTGGTGCTACTGGTCTACAGACCACGCCGAGTACTGAGGATCTAACAGAACCGTCTGGATGGTCAGATGCAAAAGCCTTCACTCCTGACCTTTAAATAAAATATGATGTCGTGATTCTCAGCAGCTGAAAGTGAAGAGATTAAAAATAGATCTAGATACACTGCGTTTGCTAAGGAAAACTGGAAAATTTTGACTGTATTGAGTCAGATTAAGAGGAAGAAAAAAAAAGAGGTAATTCTTCCATAGTCCAAGGGTACAAACCTGAATGAGTGATGGCTGTCCCTGAGGTTGGGAGTGAGAGACCAGAACCTTCTTGGGTGCCATTTACTGCCCGCCTTGGGCTTGCCTTGTTCATTATTATGACAAGACCATCTCAAGAAAAGTCCTAAGAATGTACTTTTCTCAAATTCTTGTGCCAAAGCTCTTTACCTGTTTACACATACTTTATGAAGTTTTGCCATTCTTTAAGAACCACAAAAGTTTGATTTTTACTTCTAATATAATCACAACTTTCCTTTTAACCTTTCCTGTGTCCTTTGCTTTCCTAAATAAGTCCCTAGCTTAACGCCTCTTGGCCAGCTCTCAGCCAGTCCCCATGCCTTTTCCTGCATCCCGGGGGAATCTGGTCTACGGCAACTGGACTTTGGGGTTACCCCAGCCTCATTTCTGCTCTCCTCATTGTTTTTAATGGCTGCAGGAGCTGGGGCCAATTTTCAGAACTCTCTAGCCCTCTACTTGCTCATCTGTGAATTGAGGATGATGACAGCACCTGTCTCCGAGTGATCTTGGTGGGCACCAACACACACAGGTAAAGCGCTAACACAAGTGGAGTACGCGGTAAGCACCCAATACACTTACTATGATCGTTATCATCAATACATCAACCATCTCTCTAGATACAAGGATGTGCCGGTTACTCTTTAGACACAAAGGAGATTGTTTCCTACTTTATCTGGGTAATAGACATGCGTGCAAACTGGTCTGTGAGAGCGGGCGTGGTGACTGCTGACAAGGATACCATCCTTGATGCAAACTCTTCATCCTTCTTCCTTCTTTCTAGTCTTACAAAGCTGCTAACAAATTCACCAGATTAGCTCAGGGATCCAGCAGCGAAAGCTCACTCCACTACTTATTGGTGCCCTGGTTGGAAGGTTAGAAGCAGATGGGATCACATATGTCAGTCAGGGTTAAATTTATACAACAAGCCATATTGCAGATGTTGACATTTGCAGTCAAGGCTATAACTTCATTTATTTATGCTTGATTACGAGAACAGCTAAAATGCTTCTTTCTCTTACCTGCAGTCATTTCTCAGGCTATTTATATCCAATGATATAATCCCCAAACGGAAAGATGGGCCCAACCTGCGCACACGCAATTTCAGGATTCACCTCATGACTGATAACCTTTGGAATGTGAACAGTTGACAGTCCGTATCATCCTGTGTATTTGACAGTTGGAAATAAACAGGGACATAATAAATAGATCTACTTTCCCAATTAAATGCACTTGTATTTTTACCCACCATATTTCATATGCTGGAGCCGGAATAAGATATAAAAATCAATTGACTACATCTTAAAATGTAAGATCAGCTTCATGACTCAGGGGGTCTGTAATCAGAATTGGGCTTAGCAATGCTGGTGCCAACACAGGGCCCTACCTGCATCTTTGAAATAATAATAATTTGAAATAATTATCCCCCTTGGTTTTCACTTTTTTGTAAAATGTGACCATTTTGAGTTAGGAGATATATGGGCCCCTGGGCCGGACAGCTGGTGTTTGTCAAGTGGAGTAACATTGAAGCTTTGTTCTCCCCCAGACACTCCAAGGACAAAGCTAGTGGCAGAAGCTGAGCTCTGCTGGAATAAAGAGATAAGGTGCCCATCCCTGAGGTCAAGGAAAACTTCCCTGTCTACACATGCGCAGGAAGGCTCCTTGGGCGTCAAAAAGGGAGGGGCCGCCACACCACAATAAGTGTGGACATGCACCCACAGGCCTCTGTGGTGGGATCCACCTTAGCAAAAAGTTGCGCAAGCATGTCAGGGAGGGTCCTAGGAGGTCAGGTGTGAAAAAAAGAAAAGATAATTGGCCAAATGAAAACAAAGACCTGGAAGGACTGTCCTATCTAAGTGATTTCAATCACCTCTTCACTGCTCCTTAGAGAGGACACCCACACCCTTTCTCTCCGGGTATTTCTGCCGAGCTTCTGTCTTAAGTAAACCAACTGCTTCTTGGTGTGCTCTCCCACATTTTATGCTGTATCTCTAATAATGAACTTTGTGCCTGTTCTTACAGTTTTTGCCCCCTTGAAACATTCTTGCTTTCAATGGGGGTAAGAGCCAGGGCCACTTTGTTTCTAGCCTCTAGCCCCTGGTGGTCTAGTGGCTAGGATTCCTGGTTTTTCATCCAGGCTACCCAGGTTCAACTCCTGGACAAGGAACTAAAATCTCTCTTCAGGACTGCTCACTGCTCTCTCTTTGAGATCAAGTTCACCAGAGCAATTATCACTTTGCCAAACTATGGGAGTAAAAATGGATCCAAAACATTTTGAAAAGTCGCTGGTATTAAAGCAAAACATACACATACCCTGTGACTCAGCAATTCCAGTCCTAGGAATTTATCCGCCAAAATTATGTGCATATTTCAACAAAAGACGTGTATGAGAAGGTTCATTTCAGCACTGTTTGAGATAGCCCCAAACTAGAAAATACCCCAAATTGGTCAGCAGTAAATGAACAAATACATTGTGATGCAGTAATATCATTGAATACTACACAGCTCTGAGAAAGAATGAACTCCAGCCACATACAACAAAATGGATGAAACTCACACATTGTTGCATGAAAAAAGCTACACGCAGAGTATGTGACATATACATAGCAAAATGAATCCATGTGTTAGAAGTCAGGATGGTAGTTACTATTTGGAGGGCCTGCCTGGAAAGGAACCTGGGGACGGCAATTGTCTGTTTCTTAATTTGAGTACTGGTTACACGATAGTGTTTAATTTGTGAAAACCCATTGAGATGTACACTATTGCTAAAAAATCCCGTTTGAAGATTTCCCCAATGGTACTGATGCCTAAAGCTCGTCCTCTCTGCACCAGTGCCAAATCAAATCTCGGAGACAGAGTATTGGGTGAAGTATCGATAGAAGTGAATAGCTTTAGTGCTTTACCAGGCAAAGGGGGACACAGCGGGCTCCTGCCCTTGCAAACTATGTGTCCCAACCCAACAGGATTTGATGAGTGGTTTTATAGCAATAGTTCAAGGGTGGGACTGCTGACAAGATTAGGGTGTGTGCAGGGTCCCAGGTGGTTGGTTTCCTAATCTCAATGGGCTTCTCTGGTCCCTTTGATCTCGCCTCAGGTGGTTTCCTGGCTCCTCCTCCCTTGATTGGCAATTGCTCTAATCTGCCCTTTGGAACTTAGGGAAGGTCATGGAGGCTGGAGTTTTGCCTACAAGAAACAGGGGACAAAAAGCCTTCTGTGCCCAGGAGCCCCACAGGATCCTTCTTGGTTTCAGTAGCTACCAGTATCATGGCCTCAGGGTTGATGTGATTTTCCCTGTTGGCTGCACTGTTCAGTGGACCCAATCCTGTAGCCTTATTCACTCACCAGTCTTCACAGGGGTCAACTGTCTTCCATCCCAGCCTAATCGGCCTCCAGAGGCATCAAAGCAACCACCAAGAAAGAGCCATGCAGTCTCTTTGGCCTTAGAAAATTCTAGAGCAAAATTTTTGCAAGCTTTATAAATGAATGAACGGCTTTGCAAGAAATTTTGTTGTCTTGCTTACTCTTTGAAATTCTCACCACCATTTTTCTATTAGGGTCTTAGAGACAGGATGGAATTTATGCAGATGTCAGTCAAATGCTAGTTGGCAAATCAATGAGGCATTCCAAGTGATACAAAACAACACTCTTGGCAACGCTCTACACAAGCCCGTCTCATTTTTGTTGTTGTTGCTGTTTTTGCTACTGCTGCCGCTGCTTAAACATCTTTTGAAAGAGAAACACGAGTTTTCGTTCCTCTTTTAGCAAGGTCTTAAGCAAGATTGTGTGACACGCGTACATTCGTAAACGGCAAGAAAGGCCACCATCACCCAAATGCTCTTTTTCTCAGCACGTTGTTTTCTGAATGTTCCGTAGCATCTTATTGAGAGAGCAGAGGGCATCCTGATCTTAGCTGAGTCAACTAGGTCTGCCTCCAGCATCTGTCATGGGTTCCGGTCTTTCTCTTTTCCTTTCTCCTTGTCATTGTGTTTCATTCCCTTAGTCTCGTAAGAGTCTCTCACTGCTCTTCCTCATTGCAGTCACATCCATGGACATAGTGGGATCTGGCAAGTAAAGGAAGGATGCTGGGAGAATTTCAATCTGAATCTGGGATGTGCACAGCGTCATCAACAGCCACTGACCATGGTAGGTTATTTAGAATCCACTAGAAGACCCTGATTCTGGCGTAGAGGTCCACAATTTACCCAAATATATTACCTCTCTGAAAACGAAATGTTTGTCTTCCATTATTTTCTACACTATTAGATGTTGAATACATTCTCATGGCAGCTGCAGAATACTCCTGCAAAGCAATCTGGAAGGGGAATTATTATTATTATTATGTATTCAACAAATATTTGCTAAGTGCCGAGGGTGTATCAGGAACTGTTCCCTGTAGATGCAACAAGAGAAAAAAAAGAAAAACTTTTATCATCTGGTTCCAATACCTGGCCCAAAAGAGCACGCGGCTCTCTTTCTGAGAGCATCACCACCTTGGACTCAGTATGCAAATCATCAGGGAAACGCCCCGGTCCTCAGTCTAGCCAGCTTGCCAGGGCAAAACAAGTCTGGCAATCAGATTGCAGCCAGAGAGTTCGATCTGATGACCTTGCATCTTTTGCCCTAAGTACTTAAAACAAAAGGCAGCTATGCCCGAAAGACATTGAGGTTTTTGGATCATGGGGTTGCCAAAGTTTATTCTCCTAACACACTGCCCAAGAGTGGAGAGAATTTGAGTAGCGGAAGCACTTGGCTGGAGACAAAAAAGTCCATCAGTTAATATGTGGAATTCTTCCTCAGACAGAATGAACCCGATGGCGGGAGCATCTGTTTCCTTGCTTCTCCCTGCATTCCAACCACTGGTTCCAGAGGTGCATGTGCATTAAGCCGTCATCACAATCGTTGCAAGAAGCAGCTGAGGAATTTTGCAGTGTTTAAAAACATCACATGACACTTAAAGTTGTATATACAAAAATACTATTAGGTGAGCATCAAGTTAGATGCTAGAATTGTGACTGATTATATTTTATGAAAATATTTTCGAAACATTTGGCCAAATTTTTATAAAATTCA
The DNA here is from genome assembly GCF_963455315.2 of Globicephala melas. Classification (NCBI taxonomy): domain Eukaryota; kingdom Metazoa; phylum Chordata; class Mammalia; order Artiodactyla; family Delphinidae; genus Globicephala; species Globicephala melas. Next base: position 42,117,482 of record NC_083328.1, on the reverse strand, counting down.
ATATTAAATGTCAGCTTTATTCAAACAGTTTAAAAGATTGTACAGGGCAAATCTATGATAATGGTGCTGACATGGTTGGTAAAGAAAAAGATGTAAGGCCATAAATTTGGCCGAAAACCAGCAGCATTCCTTGTGCCATGCGTGGCACATGGTTTGAATTTGTTACTGTGAGACATGGTCTCAGCGGGGCCAATAGCAATGACATTCTTTGGAGCAATTCAAAATTGTATATGACATTTTCTGGACTTGTCCCAAAATAGGACATCTTGATGAAACACTATCAATTCTAACTTTATGACTTCTTTTGGTCACACAAGGGGTATGCTGACTGAACACTGATAAAGAAATCAGATTTAATTTAGGCGAGAGGCAAAATGTATCAGAAAAGTTCAGTGAAAAGTAGGAGATGCCCAAATAGAGAATCGTGGTCTTTGGAAGAAAATGGACTTAATTTTGAATTTGCACTATCCAAAGTTATTTGGTATGAATTGTGGTTACTATTAATGTTAGTAATAACAAAGACAGATCCAAGTTTCACTATTTTACTTTATGAAGGATTATTTTTTAACTTTAGATAAAGTAAAAGTTCATGTGAACTATGTAGCAAAGTAATCTCCCAGGAAAATAAAAAGGAGAGAGATTCAAATAAGGAAACAAAAACATTTGCAATTATGAAGGGGAAGGTACGAGTACAAATCATCCCAAAATAAGTTTCTACGGAGAGCATTTTATAGACACTACGGTGTCGCTTGAAGAAAGATTTCGATAAAGTGAACAATAGATGGCTTTTGGTTTTTCTTTATAACATCCCAGCACTGAAAAATTTGAAAGAAGAACCTGAGAATGATATATCTTCAATGAAGGAATATAGATATCACTAAAAAAAGTGAAAATTTTGATATAAGTGATAGCAACCTATATGATAACATTAAATATATTTTAATAATTACACTAAATAAATAATAGTTTATTATCATTAGCATATCATGTGTGACAGCGTGACAATATTTGCACTTGACTTGCCAACTTCCCTCTTCATCTCCCATCTAAATATCCCTTGAATAATTGTATTGAAAATCCATTTGCTTGGCCTTAGCCGAGGAAAGTCTCTCAAAATTGAAATTGTTTTCAGGAACTATTGAAGAACCATGATGACTGGACAAAGTTTGCCGATTTAACATTATTTTCTGTAAACACAACTTATATGAAAGTCTTGACTTTAAAAAATAGGATTAGTGACTTTGCTGGAATGAGGGGAAGAAAATTTTAAGAATGGATAACTTATCATTTATGAATCGTGCATGTCTTTGTTTTATTACACATCTAAGTATCTGGCATGTGCACAATAACAATGAAATTCAATCATCTTTGATAGCTTGCTGACTTCCTGTCACTTAAAAACCGTAGTTGACACATACTTTTCTATTTTGTCACTGTGAAGATGTATTTGTCAATGTGGAAGAATAGAAAGCTTTGTTGAACTGCTTTCCAGTTTGGTTTATAACTTTTAAATATTGCTCCCACGGCAGCTGGGTCTCTGTGTTAGGGGCGGGGCTGGTGAACATCCAAGTAAATGAGATGCAGTTCCTATATTCGCCAACTTTCATTCTTTACATTAGAAATCTAAGAAATAGCAAAGCAAATATCTAGAGGGATCCACAAACACATGGGCACCTAGATGAAAGACCAACCAGTAAGCCTGTTTAAAAATATAACTAGAGATGGTGTAGAAAGATACTTGAGTTAAAGAGCATGAGTTTTAGAAACATCCTACCTGTCTGGCTCCCCAAATGGTCTCTGATTCCAGGTTTTTGCTGCCCTTATACAGCCCCCCGCTGCCTGGTCTCCCCCCGGAGGTGTCCCTCCCATGGCAGCCCCTCCACCACCACCCCTTCCAGGTTCCAGGACCTTCCCTCCTACCTCTGCGGTCAGAACAAGCTCACCTTCATCCAATTCCCCCAGACTCCCAGACCGCCTCAGACTTCCAGACCCCCAAACCTTCAGACCTCCAGACCCCCACACCTCCAGAACCGCAGAACCTGAGACCCCCAGAACCCTCAGATCCTCATACCCCCAGACCCCCCCAGACCCTCAGACTCCCAGAACCCCCAGATACAAGACCCCCAAGACTCTCAGATCCCCAGAGCCCCAGACCCTCAGACTTTCAGACCCCAAGAACCCGGACCCTTAGACTTCCAGAACCCCCAGATACCAGACCCCCAAGACTCCCAGATCCCCAGAGCCCCAGACCCTCAGACTTTCAGACCCCAAGAACCCGGACCCTTAGACTTCCAGAACCCCAGAGCCTCAGAGTTTCTGGATGTAGGGTTTGCCACGCAACGGTGAGACAGGTAACTTTCCGCCACCACGTTCACCTGGGATGTCTTTATTCTTTCAAAGTCTTTAACCCGGAGGAGTTATTAGTGATGGGAATTTCAGGAGTTCCGAGGAGTGGATTTTCAGAGCTCCTAAATCTTGCATCAGCAGCTCTCAAAGACAGAGGCAGTTAACCTGACCCCCCCCCCCGACCCCCCGACCCATGACTCTGGGTACCTCGCAGTCAGAAAGTAGACACAAGATGAGCAAAAACCCCAAATCAAAACAGACCTCGCACGCTGGCTTTGCACATCTGGTGCACATTTGGCAAGTGGAGAGAAAGTGGAGAAGGTGAGAGAGAGATGGGCCCTCCAGAAGTTGGATGTCCTGGTGGTCCAGGCCTACTTATCTGATCTTCCACTGCTCCTTTTCCCAGAAACCCACCGTCCTTTCATCAAGAATTTTTGAAACACACAGATCCAAAACCGGCAAAGTGCAAGGTTGAAAGCTGGTTCAAACCTCAAACCCCTAAAGCTGGACTGAGTTCTGAACCCCACAAAACTCACATTCCTTCAGAAAGGTCATTTGACTTAATCGCCAAATACTCTGGGCTGTACCACAGAGTTCCTGGTAATTGTTTTACATCAAACACCATGTAACTTTTGTTTTCTGTGATTATACAGCCCCGATTCACTTCATGCCATCATATTTTATTCCTTATTCACCCCATTCTATAGATGAGAAGATTCCTTTTTTCCTTCATGATTCCATCCCGGCTTTTGGCACACTCTTATTTTCAGAGGTCATTCCAAACATGAAGGGATGTGGTTATGCAATCCTTACTAATCCTGGCCGTGCACTTCCAACCCACGAACATGGTTCTTATTATCAACTCAAAATCGTTGGCGAGCACCAGTGTCACTGGAATAAAAATAACTTGGATGACAAATGATGATTAAGAAAAGCAAAAATCTTTTTTAGTAAGGCTGTAGCCAACGAGATCATGATTTCCCTTTGTTTCCGGATCAAACAGTCCGGATATCACATCAGAACATTTTTCTGAAATGCTTTGCAGTTGTATAATTCCCTGCAGCTGCCTTGCATGTTAATGATAACGAGTTTAGAACAAACTGCTCTGATTGTGCCCCCTCTGTATAGTGTTGACCTGAGATGGAGAATTATCTGAGACTGAAAATGAAACAGCATCTTGTGAGCATGCAGACAGATGACACAGGTAGACCCCAGGGGCGGCGGGAGCATCAGGGAAGTTTACAGGGTCTGGAACATGATGTCGGGCTGTATTTCCCTTTATTCAGGATTTGACTCAGTGCCTGGAAGCAGCCACTCTTAGGGCACATTGTGTTGTTCAACAGAAAAGAAATGCATCAAAATCCTGCATGCTCCGGGTGGTTGTGAACATTTGTGATCCAGTGTCCAGGAGGCGTTGTCGTTCTCTGAGTCACTAAGTGTAAGTCTGTCTGGGGTTAGCTCTGAAACGGTCACCAACCCACATAGAAGTTCTTTCCTCACACAAAAGCTGAGAAAATCTCGTTTTCGGGGTATTTCAAATCAACTCTTAAGTATCGTGTGTCCCAGGACAAACATTTCACCTGAGGTCAGTCAGAAGGGAAGCAATAAAAAGAACCCTCCAAGTTCACCAGCCAGAACATCACTTGGAAATGAAGCTGGAGATGAAAAGAGACAATTGGGGAAAGAAAAAGAACGAGGATTCCAAAGTCCAAAGTCTAGGAGGTTTGTGAGGGGCAAATTTCACAAGTGAGAGGATATTCCTGACCTTGTTTGGAAATCGCTCCCTGTGAGGGAAAGCTGTCATCTCCTGTGGGAACTTTGGGGCAAATGACATGCCTCAATCATGTTTCCTTTCCTTAAAGTTCATTGCTGGCATTTTGATGGCAAAGACATGCCTATAACTTCACTGAAAAACACAGGAGAGAAGGAGGCTGCTCCACTGCTCCAGCCTCGGAATCCCTTCCCATCTGGATTTGTGCAAGCCTTTCACTTAAAAGCTGCCCAAGGTCCTCCAAACTATGAGGCACACAGACTCCTATGGCTGGACCACTCTTCAAGAGAAAGAGAAAAGGATCACGATCAGGGGTCTGCCTGGCCCTCCCAGCCATCCATCCCTGGATGCCAAATCAACAGGAGTTCTGTTGCACGCAGCTCGGTCGATTCCCTAAGCCACTCACTTTCCAAACGACGGTGGCTCTTTCCTGTTTCTGTTCCAGATCCAGGAATCTGCTCCCTGTTTTCTGGGCAGGTTTCTGGGCAAGTCCTGCTGAGGACTTTGCAAATGCAACGTTCCCTCTGATGTTAAATGGGGAGATTGCAGTGACATCCCTGTGGCCAGGAGACCTTTGTGACTTGTCACCAATAAAATCATATTGGCACTTTTTCCCCTCACCAGCAAGTGATTCAGAGAGGCTGCCAGCAGCTGGTGGCCTCAGAGCAGTCTCTGGAGACAGGAGGCATGAGTTCAGATCAGCTCTGGTGTTAGCTGTGTGTAACATGGGCAAGTCACCTAACTTCTGCTGCCCAAGTTTCCTCATCTGCAAAATAAAAGTAATAAGAGGGCAGACCTCGGAAAGCTGTGAGTGGATGAAAATGAGCTAGCTGCACACAAAATGCTCAGAGCAGTGCCGGGCACCGGTCAGATCTCAAAAAATGCTATCATCTGCCTTTGCTCCAGGCAACTATGATCAGGGATGGGGGTTGGGGGTGAGGGGGTAGGGAAGGTTGCTTTCCAGGAGAAAGACAGGCAGGTGCTGTGACAATAGAGGGAGTTAAAGAAGGAGGCAGCTGGGAGCCCTCACCGGGCTGTGTCATCAGCACAGCCCTTCCCTCATCACTTCTATCATGCCAGCGCTCAGCTGGGAAATGGCTTTGACTTTCGATGTTCAGTGGACACCTCGGTGTCATTTTATGCCTACTTCTCCTGTGCTCTTTAAACAGTCATCAACTACACAAGAGGCAGCCTAAGAATGGACCCAAGGCACCAGAAAATCGGGGGCACCTGATTGATTTTTAAAAATGAAAGAGGAGGAGGTGGTGGTAGAAGAAAGTTTAGTTTCAATGGACGTATCCAGAAATTTGCAACTAGAAAATGTAGGAGCTCTGAATGCCTGTCCATGCATAGTTAGCGCTGCCCTGTGCATTCCTTATGCCTTAAGGGCAGGGCACTGGTGGCTTTAGGAACTCTGAAGGTCTGGAAGCTGATGCTACCGGGGGCCTCCCCGGTCCCCTTGCCCTTATCCTCCAAAGCACCCCCCAGACATCTGCCCTTCTGCCAGGACCTACGTTCCTTTGCTAAGGCTTTCCTGCCCTTGGATGGAGAGATACCCCAGCTCCCTCCCTTCAGGTGGGATAAGCCTTAGGTACAGAGTTTCCCTAAGGGTTTGAGCTGCAGCTGCTCACAGTCTAACTGGTTTCATGATGCACCTTTGGGGGGCTTCCTTTTCTATCCCGGCTTCCTTCCCTGCTGTTATTTCTTTCATAGACCAGATAAACCACTTGCACTCGGATTCTTGTCTCCGGGTTTCTTCTGGGGGATCCCAAAGTAAGACAGACCAAGGGCACATCTTGATCTTTTCAGACTTTCTTTGCTCTTCTGCAGCCTTTGGGGTTTAGTGCCCAGCAAAGGTCCTACTGGCCTGGGACCCAGTCTTCACACAGAGACATTTTCTCCTACCAGCTGCTACCACTCAGGGCCTTAGTTCACACCCTTCACGCTGTCCCTGGCGCCTCCCATACATACTTTCATTTCTGTTTCAGAGGCAACAAAATCTTCCCATTGCACTCCAGAGGCCAGGATGGGCTGGTGGCCTACCTATGAGGGGTGTGCTAGAGAAGATATAGAAGCATGTGTTGACAGCTTCCATGGACTCACCTGTCACAGGTGTGTCATCTCTCAGTCAGCCATCTGGCAACCACAGAGGCAGGAGCCATGCCAGCCTCTAGTTAAGGTCTTAGAGAGAAACATAAGCCCATCTGTCAAGAGTTTCTTTACCAATTTTCAGCGTAGTCAAGTTTCCCCAGAAAGCTGGGTACCACAGTCTGTCAGAATAGTGCACCTTATGGGAATGGATATTCTGGACATAGTTCTATCAAAATGTTCTGAAATAACAGAATTAAACAGCTATTTATTTCTGTGGAGGGGGGGTTCCTCAAAATTGTCTCTTCTCACTTTGATTCTAATGTGAAATATTTTAGATAATATATTTAAAGCCCTGTGTTTTAACTTAAAAAAAAAAAACCTGCTTTTCACTGGAAGACTCTGTGTTTTGAGGATGTTTTCACGAAAACTACTAACCTAACATTCTGCTTCTCAAAATGTTCCTCCAAGGATCAGGGAAAGGAGAATAATTTCTGAAGTTTTGGGGGACCCAGACTGAAGCTACCACCCTCAAATGTAACCTCGACACTTATTTGAAGTCTAATGTATCTTAGTACCTGGAAATTTCAGTATTCACATCATCGTACATTTCCCTATTCTTGTTAATACAAAATTCTGCTTTGAATTACCTTCAGGTAACCTGGCCTTCCAACATTCCATGGAACTTGCTAGAATATGTTTCATGAGTAGAAACCTCAAGAGAATTTTCAAGGGTCACATAGTAGCTGCCTGTTCATGTGTTTTGTTGTTGGTGGTTGGTTGGTGTTTCTTGGTGGGTTTTTTTTTTTTTGTTTTTTGTTTTTGTGACGCAGGATTTTTAAACGATTTAAATTTGCTGATAGCTAGTAATAGTCGAGCAATTAGGAGGTATCATGTAAAAAGTTAGAATTTCTCTTTTTTAAAAAAACAGATATATCTAGAATCGAGTGGGCATTATCTCCTTTAAATGGACATTGTTCTCCAGTTCACCCAGTCTCTTACCCTTTTACCCTGTTCCCATCTGTGATTCCTGAGAAACCTCCAGAAATCATTGGATTTCTAACCCCAACAGTCCTGTGCTCTCCTGCCTCCATACAAAACACCCTGAACAGCTGGTGCACAGAAGATCACAGACCCTTTTCACCACCTTTCACGACGGACTCTGTTCTTTAGCTCTTCATAAACTCTCGCCTGGTTTACCACAGGTTGGAGATTCCCTGCTTCCCTCAAACTCACTCATGACTCTTTACTGAATTCCAAATAAATAATCTTCAGAAAACTCCACTCTGAATACGGCATCCTGGCCCAGTCTCATTTTAGGATTCCCCTAAGACTTTTCCCCAGCGTTTCCAGGATGTCAAGCAGGTGGGAGTTTGAACAACACCTCTCAAAGTGCAGGCTGGGACCAGTGCCAGGATGTTAACTGCCTGCTACTGGTTTGTGGCAAAGTAAGCAATTGTAAGTCAGACGCACTTAGAAATTTCTATTGCACTTTGACATTGTTGCGATATCTAGTACGTTATGAGTAGACTCATTGAAATGAACACAGACTAGTTTGCTGCCATCCAAGGAGGTGGTGCCACGTGGCCATGGGTTGTGCACAGTAGGGCCACACATGGATCTGTGGTAGACCTGACATCCTCAAGTACCAGTCCCTCACCACTTGGAGAAGCATTGGATTAGTAGAGTCTCAACCATCAGTGGTGGCCGATTGAATGTTAAATCAAAACGTACACACATAATGGCATAAATACAGTCAACAGAGCATTAAATATAGTTTGATATACTTGTGATATAAGTTTGATAAAGACAGCCCTTGAGAACAATTTCATTCCACTTTTTAAGCCATTAGAATCCCAAACCACCTTCCAGGTACAAGTCTTCACAGCAACACATTTCATTGGCATATTCACTGTGCCCCTAATACTCGCAGCCCCATTTGCTGAAGGGCAGGAAGAACTTGCCTGGAGGATTTGAAGTTCATCTTCCCTTAATCCTTCTAGTGTTTTCTAACCAGGATTAAGGCCATTAGTGTGGTTTCACACGGCCCCTTGCATTGCCAGAAAACAACTGAATGATTTTTCATTTCTGTTATTAATGGTTTACCCATTGTGACCCCACTTCCCACTCCTCACGCCTGCAGAGAGCATCAGAGCAAGACCTTCTGCGTAACACAGGTGGAGTCTGAGTTGCAAGATGGACAGAAAGTCACCTCCTGCATTGTTCCCCTGTGGAGAAATGCCAGATGGTAGCCACAGCAGTGGGATGGCTACAGCCATGAGAGTGACAGAGCTGTCTCTGGGCTTCCAATTTTCTTTCTATTTACTCAAGTAAAGAAGAAACAAATGTCCTTGTCAATTCGTAAAAGGAACAAACGCTTTCTGTACGTGCCCTTGTTAAGACCGCAAAAAACATTTCCGACCCACAAAAACAGCCAATTATGTTGGTCCTCCAGGAGCCGTGTTGAGTTTATAATAATCCACCCAGTCAGGCTCCCCTGTTGCTGTGGGCAAGGACACACTTCCCCAGGCAGGGCAGGGATGTCGACCGTGCTGGTGACAAAGACTTTTACTCTGTGTAGCACCTGAGTC